>NC_084908.1:16045910-17366327 GCF_949316345.1 Pungitius pungitius | reverse complement strand
CGTTTGGTGCTTTCTAGGACGGGATGATGCTCACCGGCTTCTTTCCTAGATCATCAGCGGTGAAATACTATGTGTATTTCTTACCGGTTGATCACCTTTTTGAATTTAAAGTAAAATTGAAAAACGTGTTCCCAAAATAAAAGCTTCTGTAAGCTGAAAGAAGAAAAAAAAACGTGCAGAGAGAGGTGGAGGGAGGAGGCGTAAGGAGTTCTGTTTTGGGAAAGGAACCCTTCACTACACAGACACACACACACACACACACACTGCAAAATGATGGAGAGGAGACAGAAGGAACGCAAAGAGCCGCCCCGGCATGTCTCTGCTGCTTCACCGGTCCTCTCCACGACCCGCGGAGACACAAGAGGGTTTGCTTCTGTCTGCCGTTTCACTCCGTCCTCTCCCCTCCAGCTCCTCCTCCTCCTCCTCCTCCTCCTCCTCCTCCTCCTGCACTCCGCCGGTTGCCAGGACGACAGCGGCGCTCCACCCAGGATAAGGATGTGTACGCTGGTAGAAAGGATTATTGGGGTCAGCTCTGCGTGGGCCTCGCTCTCTCTCTCTCTCTCTCTCTCTCTCTCTCTGTCTCTCTCTCTCTCTGTCTCTGTCTCTCTCTCTTCGTCCCTCTCTCTCTCTGTCACATGTTTTCTTTTGGCACATGATTATGCACAAGCACACCGGCTAATACAGTAACTTGTTTACTTTAAGGTGAATGTAGACCAGACCACTCGGGGGAGGGGGGGTTGTTGTTTTTGTTGTCGCTGATTTAATGAGTTTTCCACTGATTGACATTCATTGGGTGGTATTGATGTGGTGTTTGGTGATGTTTGTATTATTTAAAAACCAGGTTTCACGGCTCCGTTTAAAGGGCCACTGCGGTGATTTGCTATCGACCCTCCGTTAAGACGAGGGCCTGCAAAACACAACAACATGGCAACGCATCTTATCTTCTAGGCAGGTCCAAGAGGCTCCAAGAGTTACCGTGACCCCCCCCCCCGGATGTGAGATGCGCTCATTATTGTCAAACAAACTCACCAAATAATTCTCACCAAAGGAAAATCCGCCAGTTTCTTTTTTTTTGTCCTTAATTTGCCGATTGTGTCGCACCAACAAAGGTGTTTGTCCTTCTCGCAGTGAGGGACAGGGTCTGACAGGGTCTGTCCCTCACTGCATTGTCCTTGGAGAATAATGTCGGGGCGGACAGCTGTGGTCGGTCGATGTTAATATCTACTCCGAGCCCCTTTGTGTGGATCT
Source organism: Pungitius pungitius (assembly GCF_949316345.1). NCBI lineage: Eukaryota > Metazoa > Chordata > Actinopteri > Perciformes > Gasterosteidae > Pungitius > Pungitius pungitius. Next base: position 17,365,079 of record NC_084908.1, on the reverse strand, counting down.
GAGGGGGGGGGGGGGGGGGGGGGGCACTGGGTGCACTTCTCCTCTCGGACTTCCCAGAGACATGTTTAATCAGCCCCAGCGTTTCTCTCTCTAACCTTTTTTGATTTGACTCGACATTTGACGTGTTCGGTGTTGTGCGTTCTGTCTGAAGGAACCTCCTCTCAGCAATTCTCAGTCTACATCTTGAAATCGTAGCGAAAAAACTGTTAAAAAAAACAACAAAAAAACTGACTTTGAGGAGAGAAGGCGGTGTTTCCTGTCACTCAGCCAGAAGGATCCAGGGACTGAGCCCATTTGGGCCTCAGCGCCTCTCTCCCCTGAACCCGGGCCTCCTTTTTCCGCCTCCCGTGAGCTGTCGTGTTGCCGCCATCTAGTGGTTCTCCGACAGCATCGCAGACTTCCACAGCCTCCCAAAGTTAGAGCCCGATAATTGCGACCTCCCTCCCCTGAAGCGGAACACCTCCCCCCCCCCCCACACACAGCACCGCATTGGTGCATCCATATTATGAATTATGCATTAACGGGCACGGGAATCCTAATTTATTTAATGCAAGAACATCTGGTGCCATTTCCAGAGTTAATTGGATCCACCAAGCATGAGATTAAGCAGCACATGAACGGTTGCGAAGTGATGTGAATACCAAGCCCCGCCACAGTCCGGGGTTCGTTCCACGTGTGATTCGGAATTTAGTTTTTTTCGTCAGGCCGACTGAGAAGGAATTGTCCGTTCCCGCTAATTGGCGTTTGGAACCGGCCTCCTCTCAGTGATTGTACAATGGGGCCACATTGGAGTCGGCCTTTCTGCACGCGAGTATTTAAACTATTTAAACGAACCAGAGCTCGGAGTCATATCGTCCCTGACGGGGGGTGGGGGGGGGGAGCCTCCACTGTGTATTTCCCCAAAAATGTGAGGGGATCCGTAGAAAATATTTACCTGCAGGCCGGAAGAAACCCTCACCGAGATGTATAATTGAGGATTAAAAGCTTATTGTGGAGAATTTCCTCATTGGTTAATTAAGTCACATGACATATTTGTTTGTTTTTGTCACGTCGGTGATGTGACCCATTGGACGGAGCGATCCGCGAGCCATGGCCGAGGGTCACGGGGTCGCGTCTCACTGCGGAGCCCGGGAGGAAGAACGCACACACACACACACACACACACAGAGACACACACACACACACACACACACAGAGACACACACACACACAGACTGTGAAGTAAAGCAGCACGGGGGGTCGTGTTTGTTCAGCGTCCTCGGGTGAGACGGCCGGGGTTTATTGATCCAAGCAGCCGGGGGGGGGGGGGGGGGCACGCAGCTGTCCAGGCTGTACGGAGGCCTGGAGAGTTCATCTCCATCACACTCTGCGTTATGTAGTTTTAGTACGTTACGTTTCTGACACGTTTCAGTTGTTTTTGCTCCCCAGGTTTTCAAAAATGTGTGAAAGTATTTTAGTGTAACCCGGCAACAAAATGTGAGTAAGGTGTCTACTTCCTGTCGAGTGCTCTGCTCAACTCGTCCCAAAGCTTTTAGTTACCGCAGCATTCCATGAAATCTAATAATTCTACATGTCATCCGTCCTAATATGTTTCTTACTCTTACGAGTTTTTTTTGTGTAAACAGTGACCTCTTAAGTTGCTTTGTCGCTCCGGCAAATAGAATTGTTCGTGCATTGACGACTTTTATCACATATTGCATTGCATTGTTGGGCTTCAACTGAATTTTATTTTCCTCACTGATTATTGACAAATACAGCACATTGTAGTGTTTCTGTCCATTACACGTCATTTACATCAAATAAAACTTGATCCGTTAAACAGTTGAGTTTTTTTGCAGAAAAATCACACAACAAAACTTGTTTCTCCTCCCAAATTCAGATTGGGAATAACAACACGCAGACAGCAGAGATATTTTTTTAGGAATAATTTATTGCCAGTAGGAAAGCGTGAGCTTGTGGCAGTATTCAATAAAAACCTTAAACAAGACCATAGCATTGCTCACACACACATAGACACCTGAAAAAGTCACGTGTCCATGGATAACTATAAATATATTGGGTCCCATTTTCTTGGTGGAAAAATAAAGAGGTTCCAAAGTCAAAATTTACAAACAAACAAATGATAAAAAAACAACAACAAGAATATGCAGTCGTTCATTGAAGACCCTTTTTGAAATGAGCAGGAGACGATAAACGTTACGAGTACGCTGTGTTCGGAAAAAGCCACGCTCTTTTTTTGTTGTTCACCTTTCCTCTTTTTTTAGTGAATGTAAGCACAGTAAGGCTGATAATGTCACACCATTTAACTCTATTTTTTTGTGTTGAAAATAAAAGCATAGAATATCTACAAAACCTAGTAAACTTTGAAATCAAAACTGTACATTGAAATTTACATTGGAAATGAGGACTTGTATAAAAACATGTTGCTTGGTTGTATTTATAGAAACAGAGATACTGTTTCTTTTATGTTTCTTTTTTTTTTTCCTTCCTCATGATGCTTTTCATGTTGCACGTTGAAACGTCGACGCTTTCGGGAAACAATCAACTTCCTGTGTGTGGTGGCGCTCACTCGAAGCAATGGCACTGCTAACTCAAAGGGGGGGGGGGGGGGGGGGGGGGCGGCGAAGCCGGGCCGAGTAGAGAAGCTTCTCTTCTCAGCCGCTCGGCCTTCACAACCCGCCCCGGCCACCCCGGTGTTTGCACTCAATCAGTTGTGTGTGTGTGTGTGTGTGTGTAGTGGGTGTGTAGTGGGGTAACATAAGGTGTGGCCGAGGGGCGGGGGTTCAGGCACTTTTGATTGGGGTCCAGTGTCAGACTTCAGTGTGCTGTTGGGAGTCGAGCGCCGGGATGGCCAGCTGCTCGAAGTGGACGTCGTCGCCGCTCTCGTAGTCGCTTATCATCGCCTCGGACTCCTCGCAGCACGCCGACATGTCCGAGCAGGACGCCGTGGACGTGTACAGGGACATGGACATGTTGTCCAGGGCCGAGGAGTCAAAGTCCCGGCCGCAGCCCAGAGGGTAGCCTCCTCGGTAGCCGCCGCCCGCGGTGGAAGCCAGGGTGGCGTCGCCCGAGGAGGGCGAGGCGGCGCCGCCGCCGCGGCCCTCGCCGTCGGCCCCTTCCCTCGGGTAGGGGTGCTGTGGCAGGTACTGGTTAAGGCTGTAGAGCTGTGGCAGGGCCGGGCGCTGGCGGGCGCCGGCCGGCCCGGCGGCGGACGGGTCGAGGCCTCTGCCCGCGGGGCGCAGCGTGTCGCCGTACTCCGGCACCGGTGGGGGCGGCAGGTCGTCGTGGGCGGGGAAGCCCTCCGGCGGCGGGGGGAAGTCGTTCTCGATGTCGAAGCCGCCGGGGTAGTAGTCGGTGTCGATGGCGCTCGGGTCGCTGTACAGAGGGGCGGGCGACTCCACAACCTCATACTGTGGAAACTCCTGGATTCCAGGAAGTTGGACACTCGGCATCCAATCAGATGTGTCCCAGTGGTATCCTGCGGGGTCGAAGGCACAAAACACACCCGTTGGCGCTCTGCGGCACAGTTTCACGGCGACCGAGTTAGTGTTTAAAACGCACGCCATGCAACATTTACACGATACGTTGCGCCAGGGCGGTTAATGAATCCTCGTAAAATCTTTAAATATTTTTGCACCTTCAATTTTGATAGAAAATGTGTATTTGAAAATTTGCACGCCCACTCTGCGCTATCCAGTCAAACTAATCCCCCTAATTATCACACGCCAGATGCAGAAATGTGAATTTATTAAGAAAACAACATATTTTAGTTTTTTGTGGTATTTTTGTGTGATGTAACTTTCCAGATAAAGAAACTAGTTAAACACAGTTAATTTTGTTAACTTAACACCCAGTCGGATAAATTAATTACCTGGAAAAGCCTTTGATCATAAAACGCTGGGATTAAGGATTTCTTTAATGTTGTCACAGCATCAAAAACATGCATAGGGATGAATAATAAATAATAATAATAATAATAATAAATGATCCTCCGGAGCTCAGTGTCGCACCGGCTCGGGCCTCAGAAAGCAGGTCTAACCCTCCCCTGGTGAAGCCGGAGGGGTTAGTGCTGGTTAACAGGCGGGGGGGGAACACCAGGCAAAACAAAGACGTAAAAAGTCACCTCTTGGGTTGTTGGGATCATGAGCCACAAAAGACTCTTTACATGAGGCGAGAAAAGGAGAAGGAGAGAAAGAACAAGTCACGTTAAAACCTGAGAAAAACCTGAGATTAATCGGCTACGAAATGGAGCCATGAAAACACGGAGAGACACAACGATGACAACGACGGGGGGGGGGGGGGGGGGGAGTGAGCAATCGATGGACAACACGTCTGCCGTTTTCTCACACGGACGCTCTGTGCTGCTTTCATTTTTGGCCTTTTTGCAATACTCCTCCTAATCAGAGGCGAGGCGCGGCGGTGTCAGACAACGGCAGCTCGGGGAGCAAAGGACGAACGGCGCCGCAAGAATATACCTTCTCCTTCCACCGTGTCAACAGCGGAGGTGACAAGGTGGATGACGGTCACTGTGGAGGCTTGCGTAAGAGTGGGGGGGGCGGAAGAGAGATTACAGCGTTAGTGTCGGACGCTGCAGACCGGAAATACAAAATGAAACAACGACAAACGCATATGAGGTGGAGGGTGGGGAGAGGGACGCTTTCCAAACAAACGCTTGTGACAATGTTGCTGTGGGGGGGGGGTGGTTTCATGGCTGGGCACAAGGCGATGGTGGGAGGCAACAGTGTGGAGAGGAAGGGGGGAGGGGGTCTGGTCTTGTTTGTGCAAGATAACACACAACAACAACAACAATAACATACTGAGATGCTACGGGGTGCTATTGACAGTACAGATGGAAGAATCAGTGAAACTCTCCCCGGGATAAAAACACCCCCCCCCCCCCCCCCCCCACGCGGAGAAAAGCCTCTGTGTTTCTTTTTTGAAAACCCACCGAGGGAAAAGAAGGGGCTAAAATCAAATAATCAATTTCCACTCAGGATAGAGATGAAGGGTCTTGATGACTCATGAGCGGCAGGGATCCCCCCCCCCCCCCCCCCCCTCGGTGAGGACTGAGGGGAGAGGAAACACCGGAGGGGGGGGGAAGGAAGCGAGCGCACGCCCGTGTGTACCCTTGTGATATGTTCCTCGCCGTTTGCTCTGAGCGTCTGTTTGCGGCTACGCTTTGAAAAGAGGGAGACAAAACAAAAAAAGGGGGAGAGAAGGCATGCGTGTAAATAAAAATAAATAAATAAAGAACACGCCGGCGTTGATGAAAGCCAGTGGGTCAGACTACTTTGTATATATATATATAAAATCCCGGGAGAATTACACAAGTAGATGTGATTGCTTCCTTCTGTACCGGTTGAGGACTTACAGGCTGGACCTCACTAATTAAAACCTTGTTCTGGATCTGTGGACTGATTTGATCCATATGGGAGCTGAAGCCCCGCAGCGAAAAAGAGAGAGAGAGAGAGAGAGAGAGAGAGAGAGAAAAGAACATGTGACCCAGAGAAACCAGCATTTCGGGGCCGTCCACTCTGAGCATGCAAAGAGACACAGTTAGCATGGAGGCCACTGCTGGCTCAACAGAGGGGAAGAACAACATCTCATACATGTTGGTGCCTTTCTAAATATCCCGTCATTGTGTTGTCATCGGACACATTTGACGCATGCTGCAGCGTACCGTTGTCGTCGCAGGACTCGGACTGGAAGGAGCTGAGGGACTGGACCTCGGACATGCTGCCCCGGGTGCTGTAGGGGTGGCACGCGCTGTCCTCCACGGGCTTCTTAGTCAGACACGGATCCAGGTCCACCACTTTGGCTGCAGGAGAGAGAGCTCGATGCGTTAGAGGGGGGGAACATTGGTACATGGATGAGAGGTGGTGTGTATATACACCAATATCAGCCCTGTGATTTATTAAGATTAATAGAAATCGAGCCGAAAAACACTTTTCTTTAGTTTACTGGAAAGAACTGCATTATTTATAAAAATGAGACAAATTTGTGCATTACCTTGTTCAAGAAATGACATCATCCTTTCCAGGAAACTTACTATCAGGTGATTAAGGACGCGTCCAATCTTGATAATTAAATGCAAATAAAAATGCCTGCGCCCCTGAGAACTTACTGTCATAATCGTAGTCCCAGTTGGGCTTCTGGATGGAGTCGCTGTCAGAGACGGAGTTGGAGGGGGGCGGAGGGGGCAGGTTGGGCGCCACGCTGCACACGGCCACGGTCTTGCGGTGCCCGTGCACGGTGTCCGGGTTGAAGGTGCTGAACTCCGGGTGCTCGGGGATGGCCGAGCCCTCGAAGGAGTTCCGGTCCAGGTTGTTCCTGGAGTCGCTGGGAATGCTGGGAGTGTAGGAGATGGGCCTCACGGGCACCTGCGGCGGGATGTCCGAGTAGATGTTCTTGCTGAGCTTGACGTCGAAGTACGGCCTCTGCAGGAAGGAGTGAGGCGCGCCCGACCCGCCCAGGTGCTTGTCCTCGCGGCCGGCCCTCGACTTCCTGCGGCACGCCCTCTTGCGGACGACCACGAAGAGGAGGACCAGGATGAAGATGCTGGAGACGAAGACCACGATGCCGATCACCTCCTCCAGGCCGATGTTCCAGGAGGTGGAGACGAAGTCGTTGCGGACCTCGGCGCGCAGCTCGCACGTCTGCCCGTTGAAGCCCAGCGAGCAGTTGCACCTGTAGGCCCCGTACGTGTTCTGGCACTGGCCGCCGTTGGCGCAGGGGCTCCTGATGCACTCGTCGACGTCGCTCAGGCACCTGGAGCACGCGGCGGGGGGAGGGGGGGGGCAGTTGTTAAAACCGGCAAAAACCAGGCTGCGTTTGGAAATGTTTCACACGTGAAATGGACCCACCTGTCGCCCTGGAAGCCCGACTCACACTCGCACACCGGCCCGTCCAGACTGTCGATGCACTTCCCGCTGTTTTGACAGGGGTTGTCCCGGCAGTACGGCCCCAACTGGCACCTGAAGTCAGAACAACTTCACTTGAGAAAACTCCCTTTGCTTCTTTGCATTTTTTTTTTTGTTCCCACCCAAACAGAAAATGTAATAATTATAATTTCTAAAAGCGCAGAATGAGGCGGCGGTACCTCTGTCCGGAGTACTGCCCTCGGCACTGGCAGTAGAAGTCGTCCGTGCGAGGAACGCAGGTGCCCCCGTACAGGCAGGGGTTGGAGGCACACGGGCTTATGCCAATCTCACAGTGGGTGCCCACGAAAGAGGCAGCACACTTGCAGAAGTAGCCTGTGGAATTCATGCAGAATTTAACTGGCGGTCGGGTTGTCTCATAAAACCAGTAAAAGGTCAGCCATGCTTAAAGGCCCAGGGGGGGGGGGGGGGGGGAATACAAAATGGGTCGCTTGTTAAATTCTAAAGAATTTACATGTACAAGTACAAAAGCTACGCATGTCACACCGTCCCCTTTCTCCAATTGGAGCTGATGTTTAACAGAAAAGCCTTTAAGGGAGGAGGAGGGATTGCTCCCCGTGAACCGCTGGCAGGTTTTCAGTGTGAAACAGGAAACAGTTTTGCTTTAAGAGCAAATTAAACCCAGCGACAAGGAGCGAGGCGAACTGCAGCGACGGGAACGGAGGCCACGGAGGCCACGAAACACGCGTCACACGGGTAAACCCCCCCCCCCCCCCCCCCTCCCATGTTGAATGTTGAAAATACCTCCGTTGGGCAGCGAGGTGCAGCTCCCTCCGTTGGTGCACGGGTTGCTGGAGCAGGTCTCGGCCGGCGCCAGCGCGCAGCCCGGGCTCACGTCCACCATGTCCTCCAGCGCGGCGTGGGCCCGGCGGGCCTTGGCGTTGAGCGGCAGCTCCTGGCCGTTCAGCGCGACGGCCTCCAGGCAGCCGCGCAGGCCGTTGGTGACGGGCAGGCTGCGGCCGTGGCGAGCCGAGGCCGCGGCCGCCTGCCGCACGTGGCCGCCGAAGTAGACGGCGTTGTCGAGGTTGAGGGTGCGCAGGGTGCCCGGCGCCGTGCCCGAGGCGGCGTGCACCCGGTCCAGCACCAGCTTGGCGTAGTTGCCGTCCACCTCCAGCGTGAGCGCGTGCCACTCCCCGTCGTTGACCTGGGCGCTGTGGACCGACACCAGGCCGGGCCCGCTGCCGCAGTCGAACTTGTACTGGAGGCGGCCGTTGACGATCTGTTCGGAGGCACGAAGAGTTAGAACACATCCTCGTTTCCGCATTTTTTTTTTTTTTTGGGGGGTTAAAGGCCTTTGACGTCGTTATGCTGACGGAGGCCGCCGTTAATCAGAAAGCACCATGTGCGGCGCCCTGATTCCGTCTCACCTCCACGGGAGCAAAGAAATGTCTACTCGCTCTGAAGAAATAATAAAAAAAAAACACCTTTCATACAAACAGTCTGACTTCTGTTTGTGCCTCTAAATAACTCAAGCGAAGGTTCTGAGACTTTAAGACGATCAAACAATGACTCCCTCTCAGCCGGCCACGTGTCTTTAGTCTAAAGTCTGGTGAGCAGACGGCTACGACAGACGGACCCCGAGAGGAATGTGTGGAAAACTGATTTCTGTTTCCCTCCCAGTACTGAAATAGTTTTTTTTTGTCTCTGTGAGATTTATTTTGACCAACCACAACATTCCTAGCGTCCCTCATGCGAGAAGAGGGGTTTTAAAACAGCCTTTTTTTGAACCCTTAAGGTTAGTTGATTGTGTTTAGGCCTGGTCTTTAGCTCTGAAATGAGTCGAGTAATGAGGCTCACACACACACACACACACACACACACACCTCGAGGATGCTGTAGTCGGTGCCTTTGGCGTACATGACGGTGGCGTGGCTGGAGAAGGTCCTCAGCCGCAGGGACAGCTTCATCAACTCCTTGTTCTCGTTCTCCATCAGGCGGTACTTGACGTAGCCGCCGCCGCCGAACGTCAGCGACTGTCCGTCTGGAGGGGGGCGACGCGTGTCAGTAATAGGTGGTGCGTCAAAATCGACATCATCTTACGGGTCAACGACGTGGGTGGGTCGCCTCACCGGAGCATTTGCCCTTTCTGCCCTCCGGACACACACAGCTGTACGCGGCGTCTCTGGGATCCGCCACGCACTCCGCGCCCTCCGGACAGGGGCTGCTTTCGCACAGGTTGTTCCGCACGGGACACCTACCGCCTGGATGCCAACACACTTCCTCTCAGAACGGCAGTTTCTAACACACGGTGAATGTTGGGGGAGGGGGGGGGGGGGGGGTTGCGGGGGCGTACCTTCGCACTGGCAGGTCGCCGTCCTCAGGTGGCGCGGGGTGACGAAGCTGAGGCGGGCGGTGCTGTACGTGGCCACGGCGGTCTTGTCCAGCGAGACGACCTCGTCGCAGAAGCTCAGGGGGCAGTCCAGGCCGGCGCACAGCTTCTGCACCACCCGCACGATGCGGACCCCCGTCATCTCCTCGATCACGGCCGCCGAGGAGTTCAACTTGTGGAAGACGACCTTGGAGGGGGCGCGAACGTCAGCCTTTTCTCTTTCTCTATGACTCTGAAACGTCTTAAAAAGCGCGGCTTACCTCCTGGGATTGGTAGGGGCTGCCGGACCTCTCCAGAGCCAGCAGCACGTCCAGGTCTCCCTGCTCGGTGGGCTGCAGGCTCACCAGCTGGACCTCGCTCCTCCGCACGCCGGCGATGTTGCGCAGGGCCCGCTGGAAGTTGCGCCAGTAGTCGCCGACGAACTCCTCGGGGGCGATGCTGGCGAAGCGCACGGCGATGGAGTTGTCCAGCGCCTGGCGGGTGGCCTGCCTCACGTGCACGGTGACGTCGGCCGCCGCGGCCAGGCGCCCGTCCGTCACCGTCACGTTGAGAGCGTAGTGGCCCACGTCGAGGGGCCGCAGGGCCACGACCTTCCCGTCCGAGGCGGAGACCGAGAACAGGGCGCCGCTGTCGTCCGACGCCAGGCTGTACGCCAGCGTGTCGTAGATGTCCTGGTCGGTGGCGTGGATCTTGCCCAGGACCCCTCCGGGGTACTCGTCGTCAGCCGTGGTCACGAAGATGTCCAGCGGGAGTATGGCGGGGGGGTGGACGCTCTCCTCGATGACGCGCACGCTGACGAAGGCGGCGGAGTGGCGCGGAGGTTTGCCGCTGTCCGACACCTGAGCGCGAGGGGGGAGACACACGTGGGGGGGGGGGGGGGGGGGGGGAAGAGTGATGTGCACCGTAAGCTTTATTTTTCCAGCAGAGGGCAATCTAGCTCTTTCACTCTGATACGCGAGGATATTAAAAGGCAACAAGACATCTATTTATTTATTTTTTTGTACATTCACACTCGCGGACCCCGAAGGACGTCACTCAAACGTGAGCCTCGTGTAAAAAGACATCGCACTTCCATTTCGTGTCCCATCTGCTCACATGCTCCTTTCCCCCCCCCCTCCCCTGTTCTTTCCTGTAACGCGACACATCAACGCGCGTGGCGGCGCCGTCTCCAACGCCTTTGATGCGGGATTCTCCCGAGACGGCGCTCTCTCCGAGGAAGTCTCACAGTTGAGCCTAAACGCTTCGTTGCAGGATGCGTTTAAAAAGGTTCAAGATGGAGACATGAACGTTGGGAAAAGGCGCAGAAACGAAAAAAATAGAAAGAGGGAGGACGAACAGATGGGCTCAGATGGATCCGACCCCTTCGCCCCGCTGTCTCTCCTACTGGCGCCGTGACTCACCTGCGCTCGAAGCAGGTAGTGTTCTCTGGTCTTCCTATCCAGCGCCCCCACGGCCACTAGAGCGCCCTGCGGATTGATGTGGAAAGCGTCGCCCCCGTTGCCGTCCACGATGGCGAAGGTGAAGGGCGGCCCGTTGTGGGAGGCGTCCCGATCCGTCACGGTGAGCTGAAGGACACTCGTGCCTTTGGGTCGATTCTCCTGCGGGGGGGAGGGGGGGGGGGGACAAGAGGGGAATGTTTAAAGGTTTTTGCGATGAGAGGAGGTGGCTCTTCAGCTCTGTGGGGGTTTTGAAGAAGTTTCAGCTTCACGCACACAGGCGAAAACGCACAACAGGCCATTTGACCCATCGCTGGTATAAGAAAAGACTGATTAAAGCCACATCACGGCGTTCCTTTTAACGCTGCTTCTGGATCTAAACTCACTTTGAGTCTCAAGTGTGGAGGAAACAAGTCTTGGTGGTGCAGCATGTGTTTCTTCATGGTTCTGCTTTGGTGGGATGTCGTGCTTCAATTTGATCAAGGAGCCATAATTTCTGAAGGGCTTGAGCTGTGCATCTTGCGACAGTATTTTTTAAATTGCTAGTTTTCTGAGCAAATTTGAATAATTTTACAGCCGATCTTTGAAAATATTATTATAACTTTTTCATCTCCCGAAATGGAACCCATATAGACCCGTTTGTTCTTCCTATTCTAACGCGTCCTCGCTTTCCACCAGTCAATCCTACGCTATCGGCTCACTATCCACTCTTCATCCCTCCTGCCTTTAAGCCTTTCCTTTCCTCATCTGAATTCTCGTACTTAAGATGCAGCAGCCTCTGTCTTTTGAAGCCCCCCCCCCCCCCCCCCTCATCTCCCAATTCTCCCCTCCCCGTCCTTACCTCTGATGCTCCAACCTCCCACTTGCCTCTTGACATTCCGGTCGAACAGCCTCCCATTATTCCACCCTGTTAATCCCTCTCTCTCTCTTTCCATCTCCCTCATTCTCATCCTCCCCAATCTCTAACCAGTCCCCCCCCCTCCCCCCCTCCCCCGCTCACCTGGATGATGAGGCTGTAGTTGGCCTGGGAGAAGAGCGGCGGGTTGTCGTTGACGTCCGAGATGTCTACGTTGACCACGGCGCTGCTGGAGAGAGGCGGCGACCCGTTGTCCGAGGCCACCACCGTCAGAGTGTACCCCGAAGTCTGGTCGGAGAGAGAGAGAGCGAGAGAGAGAGCGAAAGGGAAAGAGAGCGTAAGCCAAGAAAAAGGCAAACGGCTGCTTTGGTAAGCAGTAATGGAGCTGAGATCAGTAAACAAGCCTCCCTGTTTGGCCCGACATGGCTCTTATTGGATTGTGCGTAGAGCGCAATTAGTCCCCTCAGTGGATTAAACGTCTCGCTCACCCGCTCTCTGTCCAGCTGGCGAGCGACTTTAAGCTCCCCTCGGATCGGATCGATGGCGAAGGGGCTTCCTTGGTTCCCGTCCACGATGGAGTACCTCACGTGATCGAAAGAAGGCCCGTCCAGGTCCTCGGCCACCACCTTTGGATGGATGGAAATAAAAAAGAACGATTAATTGGGGCGTTAAAAGCCACTAACAAACCATTTGTTTTTCCGATCTATTGATTTTTGGGGTTACAAAAGAATACAGTCATGCTCTTGGACACCAAGGTCGACTTTTAACTTTTTTGGAGCATTTTGTTGACACATTCATGAAATCGGATTAACTGATGAAATTAATCATGATTCAAAAGCCCCAGTATCAAAACATCGGGCAGATACATGGATTATTTTTTTGCACCCTCCGAAGACCCACAAACACACACACAAACACACACACACACACACACACACACACACAAACACGGTCACATATTGATAAGAATCCCCAAGGAAATCAACGAGCTTTTCGCAAGGAAATTTGAGACAATGGCAGTCATTCAAATCTAATTTTGTGAAAGATCATTTGTATCCAGGTACATTAGACACAGATAAATTACCCTCAGCAGAGGAGGGAGGAGAGGTGGGCAGCGAGGTGAGGGGGGGGGGGGGGGGGGGAGGATACATAAATAGACTGAACAGGCAAAAGGAAGAGAAGGCCTTATCTCAGATAGAGGCTTAATGAGTCAAACGCCTTTCAATTAAGCTGTTTGAGCGTGTGTGTCGGGATAATGCAGGAGAACAGGGGCGCAGCGAGCATGAAGAACGTCGCCCCCCCCCACCCCCCTGGATTTACCCGCGCCACCAGATGGCGATTTGCCACGTGTGCAGATGCGCGATGTGTGCGGTGGGTTGACGGGCTGAGAGGAGAGAAAAGCTCTAAAGGGAGCAAATTAACGACTGGAGTGAGAAGGAGAACAGTGGCAGAGAAGATGGCGTTCACCCCGCTCGCGGCTTTCAACACAACAGCGCACAGCGTTTCCGTACCGCCACCACGGTCTTCCCCAGCTCGGCGTCCTCGCCCACGACGGCCGTGTAGACGCCCTGGCTGAAGACGGGTCCGTTGTCGTTGACGTCCGTCAGGTTGATGTTGACGGTGGCCATGTCGCTGAGCGGCGGGGAGCCGCCGTCCGTGGCCTCCACGGTGATGTAGTACTCGTGGGAGACCTCGTAGTCCAGCGGCTCGATCACGAAGACGTCGCCTGAGGCAGAGGGACGGCAGGAGAAGTCAAGAGAGAGATAGGGGGGGGGGGGGGGCGCATCGGAAGGTCAGAGGAAAAGAAACTAAATCATCACTCAATTTGTTTGAAAGTAGTTTGAAGCATTTTTCGCGAAGAAAAAAACAGACGCATGAGTCATTCCTTCCCCGAGGCGATTGATAATGTGAAGACAAGAATGCAGACTGTGTAGACTCCCTCAACGAATAAATGACCCGGGCAATGAAGATCTGGATGTTTGACTCCTTTCACCATGTGGCCGGTTTGTGATAAACAACACAATTAGTCGAGTGTGTATCCTCGAAGCCAAACACACCTGATTAACACAAGTCCTCCCTCCATCAAAAAAAGCAATTATTTAAAAACATTTCAGATGTTAGCGGTCTTCTTTTTCGGAGCTCATACTGGCTCAGAGCCATGAGGCCTTCACACCAAAGCAGCTCTGCTACAGTACAATACTTTTCACTTTAAATAATGTGCATGAAACTGTCATCGGCATCAAAAGCAGCGTTGCAGCGGCACTGCGCCTGTGATGACATTTTTCCGAGTAATGATGGAACAGCGGCAATGTTAGCATAGCCTTGCACCCATTGATCCGAACCCCTCGTCACCATGGCAACCAAATGGTAGAAAACAATGCCTCACAGCGCTGCTACATGTGGAACTGCAAAAGGGTTCATTTGATCCCTGTGGTGACTGCAAAAATATCATTTAGTTCAGTAATTTACAATTCAATACCCAACTTAATTGGACTTGTACTTATTTGCACTTATTTACCAAGCACTTTAGTGGATAAAAGGAGCTAAAAAGGATCTATTAAAAGCGTGCGCATACCCGTGCGCGGGTCCACGCTGAACATGCCGTGCTCGTTCCCGCTGATGATGCCGTAGGAGATCTCGCCGCCGGCCTCCGTGTCCCGGCTGGCCGCCTGCACCCTGAGCAGCTGCGAGCCCGGCGCCACGTCCTCCGGCACCGTGGCCGTGTACTCGCGGTGCTCGAACACGGGCGGGTTGTCGTTGATGTCCAGCACGGAGACCAGCACCTGGCACAGCGAGGAGAGCCGCGGGGAGCCCCGGTCGCTGGCGCGGGCCCTCAGCTCGTACGTGGACTGCGCCTCGCGGTCCAGGGCGCGCTCCAGGCTGATCACGCCGCTGCGCTCGTCGATGGAGAAGGTGCCGTCGGCGGAGTTGACCAACGAGTAGAGGATGTCGCTGTTGAGGCCTGCGAGGAGAGAAAAGGGTCAAACTCACTTTCGTAATCATTACGTAGCTCACACACCGTCCCACGTCTCAGCAGTTTAGCCGCCGAGTGGCACGTTGTCTTTCGACCAGCAGATAAATAGCCACATCAACAGGGATACTCTCTTTAAGTGCGGGGCGCATTGGTTTGCGCATTGACGCATCGGTTCATGGACGACGGGGAATCGTCACCCGTCTCCTTCCCGTGCGGCCTGTGAGACGAACAGGAGCCGTACGCGCCTCGTTTCCGCGGCGTCCTCATAACTCATGTCCTCCCGCTGGCGGGGACGCTCGCGGGCAACAAGACAGAGACGGATCGCGATAATAATCGTAATGACTTTCTGCAGGTGCCCCCCCCCCCATTTGGAATACGCTATTATATCCCAATTTGTCAGGTAAGTGCCCTCGTCTCTCATCACGATGCTGCAGAGACCACCACAGCGAGCCCTGCTGATTTAGATTCCCATCACTTTTATCTGATCATCCCTGAGACCATTGCTGTCTACAGCGGTAGTTTAAGTGAATTGGGCTGAGCAACTATTGGCTATTTGGCCTCATCCAGGTATGTTTATGATGCTTAAAAGCATCTCAGTTCCACGGCTGGAATGTTCACGTCAAAGAAAACAAACAAATAATCATCAGATTAATGAAAAGTCTTAGTTAAAGCCTTGTGGCATCAACAACCTAAATTAAGAATTCCCAGATGTTGTTTCCACGGCGAGGAAAAGGTTATCAGATAGTCATCACTAGTAGAACATGTATGCATTTTGACATTTTGGGTGTCGTTCCCCTTTAAAGACAACGTGGTACAGCATATGCAAATCTCTTGTATTATGGCAGCAATAAGAACAGATTATACTGTATGTGGAGTAGAGCTGGCACATTGAGACGTCTTTCCCTGCAGTATTGGAGACAAAAATATGTCAAGAATATTTCATGAATCTGGCAGCGTCGTGGGCAAAGCAGAACATCTTTTACATTCCTCCAGAATGGTGAGAAAAATAACCACGACGAGGCAGCGCCAAGAGACGCTCTGATCCGGGCAAAGTGATAAAGGAGAAGGAATGTGCACTCGCATAACTTCAGCTTATCAGATCACGGCCACCAGAGTGTGCGGGTCGGTCTGTCCCGTCTGGTTCGTGGCCGTCCCCGCCCCGAAAGGTGCCGCCTCTCTCAGCGTCGGGACGTCTCCGTGGGGGGGGGGGGGGGGGGAGGGGGACAGGAGGGCAGAAAGCAGCCAGAGCCCCGCCGCATGTACTCTTCGCGTTTCGATGCCTGACGCCTGAGTGAACTGGGTCAAAGCTGAACACCTCATTCTTCTTCTTCTGCACGCGACTCAAAGCTCGAGTCTCGCCAGTTACACCGAAAAAAATAAAAAAGACATCTCATGAAATGTGCGATGCCCACGTGCCAGAAATACTAATGAAATCCCACTCTGCTTTCGCTCAGCGCAACCCTAAATAATGATTGCCCCCGGCCAAACTCCAGGAAGCTCCTCTTTTTTTTTTTTTCTTCTCCACCCCTCCGTCAATTACCCTAATCCTTGATACTAAAAATGTGAACTAATTTTGTGCCAGTAAAGCCTCGGGGAAGAAATGTGTTAATACCAGCGGTTTCCTTTTACTATTTAAGGTTCCTTTCTCCGCGGGATCGCACTCGGGGGGGGGGGGGGGGGGGGGGGGGGGGAAGGCGGCTGGAGTGGCTCGTGTTCCCCTAAACTAAAAAAGGTGTAGTCTGGAACAGGCAGGTCTGCAGGAGCCTGAAATGACTGTTTCAGACCGAGTGAGTTCTCGGCCTCGTCCTCTCGGCAGTCCGCCGTTGCATCATCGCTGAAAGGTGGAAGGAGCCCGCAGATGAATGTGTGCCCCCCCCCCCGCGGCTTTGCACCAGGCAAATGGAAAATCACAATCAGCCCTTTTAAGAATTCCGCTTCAGAGAGAGGAATTTCATTAGAGTGTAATGGAGCTTTTAATTTGAGCGGTTGATCATTCATGAAATTCCACATTTGTTATCCCTCCCTCTTGGCATTTAGTGTAATGCAGTCGCACGAGGGAAAAGATAATAACCCGTGCATTGTGAGTCAGCATTTAGCCAAGAAGCAGATGCATGCTGTATGCCGGCTTAATAAACCCCCTTTAAAAAAAAAAAAGCTATATCATTTAATCAAAGGTGCTTCTTTGATGCCTTTGTTCAGCTTTTATTTGCATTCTGAAGACGATGACGGCTCTCAAACGTTTACCCAAAACATTGGTTTGGTTTCAAAAAGTGTCCAATCGTGGCTGAGCAGCCCCCAACTAGGCGCAGCAGGATCGCTGCACGTGTTGAAGCCAGCGTGCACGGGGGCTTCGGTAATTGCTGCACCAAGGACTTTGTCAGGTGGTCCCGTTTCAGTTTTTTGGCCTTTAAAAACAAATTTTGCAAACAGCTCATGAAGCAATGAGGTTCTAAATGTTAGATGGCATATTTGAAACCCTTATTGTAGGGTTATGTTATATATTAAATCCGCCTCCGCTGTCATTGAACCGACAGCAGGACAGACCCTTAACAAGGAGGCGGGGCTTGTCCAACGCCACAGTAATGGCTCCCCTTTCCTTTGCTGTGACTTACATCTGTCAGGTGAAAGGATCGATGGTTTTCTACAGGCGGCCCGAGGACCAACTCACCGGAATCCATGTCGTTGGCCAGCAGCTTCGCCACGTACGTCCCCGTCTCCGTGTTCTCGAAGACCGTGATGGCGTAGGGGTCGGCCGAGAACTGCGGCGGGTTGTCGTTGACGTCCTCCACGGCGATGTGGACGTCGGCCTCGCAGTAGCGCCCTCCTCCGTCCACCGCCCGCACTTTGAACCTGTGCTCGTCCAGCTCCTCCCGGTCCAGGGGCTGTGAGGTCTTCAGCTCGCCTGCGGGGGGCGGGACGGAAGGGTTTAGAGGCAGAAAAACACACGAAACACGCGAGGAACACAAATGGTTTTGTGTTTTATTTTTTTCTATTTAAAGAAGTAGAGCGCGCATCAGAGGACTAAAGCGCCGGAATCCCCTGATCTCCTGTCTACTAGCCAGGTAAAAAAAAAAAAAATCATTTAAACAACCGCTGACTTCCGAGAGTGAGAAGGAGCGGGGGGGGGAATGACAAAGAGGGTGGAAAAGATGAAGGGGAACCGTCGGATTTGGCAGCTGAGAGCGGCTTGGAAGTGTCCCGGGACGACGAGACGGGAGCCAAACGTTCCCACAAGCTCCCTGGAAAACTCCAGAGCCTCTTGGCGGTCCTGGTCTGCAATAATCCTTACTTGTCTGCACTGAGAAAGAAAATAACATCCCCTCTTCATAACGGTAGGGCGGCGGGCTGGAGGCCCGACGTTCTGCCGCTGCCAAAAGGCAGCTGCGTGGCGCCCGTTGCCTCGGTTTCAGTCTCCCGGCGCGCTAAAAGCTGCATTTTTTTTACTCAGGGATTCTACGCAGCAGC
This sequence comes from Pungitius pungitius, assembly GCF_949316345.1. Taxonomy (NCBI): domain Eukaryota; kingdom Metazoa; phylum Chordata; class Actinopteri; order Perciformes; family Gasterosteidae; genus Pungitius; species Pungitius pungitius. Next base: position 17,347,081 of record NC_084908.1, on the reverse strand, counting down.
TGACACGCTGCACAGCTTCCCAAATCCACTGGCTTAGTTTGTTTTGTCCTCTTGGTGCGTTTGACTTGGCACTTATTTGAAAACCAGGTTGGCGGTGATTAACTGGCATTGTTTTTCTTTCTTTTATGTTTTTTTTCTTCCCTGCCCTCATTTTTCTTCCCAGCAGCCAGATGGAATCTCAATTTCGAAGGGTCTCCGGGAAGGAAATTATTTTGCAGGCGTAGAGTATGGCGGGCCATAAATTAAATTTTAGTCCGCAACGCGGCGTTTTAGTGCTACTGTGGGTCTTTAAGTTGCCCCGCTGGGAAACGCTCTTAGCTCATTTAAGAATGAATAAGTAAATAACAACTGGGCAGAAGGAAAACACCCCAGCGCTGCTTCTGCTATTTCTAAGGATAACTCTTATACAGAAACACAAATAAAACGGGAAAAAAAACACTAATATTTTTCCGAGGGAGGTCTATTTTCGGATGGTAAGTGCGTAGCATGTGAGACTTTTAATACGAGGCTTCCACGGACAGCTTCCATAACAATACGACCCAAAACTAAATCCAACAAAAAAAAGAAGAAAAAGGCTTTGAGATTTAAAGAAAGGACGGATGCACTGAGCCACACAAAGGATGCAGTTTGTAACTCGTCAGTAACTTGAGCGCCCTGAGACTGTCCTTCACACACCTTCGGCATCCATTGTTGCGAACGCACACACACACACACACACACACACACACACACCTGTGTCAGAGTCGATGATGAAGAGTTCCGATCCGACTCCCTGGAGCTCGTAAGAGATCTGGGCGTTGGAGCGGATGTCAGCGTCCGTGGCTGAGACCTGAAGGACCAGCCTGCCGGCGGTGGAGTCCTCCGGGACTCGCTCGCTGTACAGGGACTGCGTGGAGTGAGGACGGCAAGAGGGAGAGAAGTGGATGTGAACACCACAAAACAACGAAATTACACAACAAACGCAAATGAAGCGCAAAAAAATACGGACTTCACCTTCTGGCATATGGGGCTGTTGTCATTGGCGTCCAGCACTTTGACCTCCACGACGGCCTTGGCAGTGAAGATGCCGTCACTGGCTGTAATGTTCAGGAGGTAATTGTCCTTCTCCTCACGGTCCAAGGGCTTCCTGACAGAGACCTTCCATTCATTCTGAATGTGTTCGATGGCAAATTGGCCAAGTGGGTCTCCTCCTGTTCGGTGTTCAAAACAATATGTACCAACTCAGAATGAAGTCGAGAACTCAGGGAAAGCAGACGCTCGTTAAAAAAGACACAAGGATACGACTCCTGTGTTTTTAAAAAACCTTCCACAAAATATCTATCAAAAATTACATGTTTGGTGCACAAGCAATCCTGCGCCAATGTATATGGACGAATGCTGGGTTCTGTTCCCTCTTTCCATTCCCGGACTAGACATATTCACACTCGTTAATTACTACCAGAGGAGGTATTTCCCTCCCATCTATTTCAAAGCATTATTTGGATAATTATACATTTCTGTATTACAATGACCTGATTATTTGCCTTGAGCTTTGACAGATTAGGCGATAACTCGAGACTACTAACAAGACCGCACAAGTGTATTATGCTTCAAAGATGAGATATTATCATCACATCAAGGCGGCATAAACGAAGAACAAAAAACCCCCCAAAAAACTCCCAAAGCTCCGTGATTAACACAAAGCAGCACCGAGTGCGTCACACCAAACACACCAAACACCCACCTGTGATGAAGTAGTTCACTTGTCTGTTGATGTCCTCGGAGTCGTCGTCCGTGGTGCTGAGGATGGCGATCACGCCGCTGGGCGGGGGGTCGTCCTCGCTGACCGTGCCCTTGTAGACCTCGGCGGTGAAGCGCGGCGGGCTGTCGTTCACGTCGGCCACCGTCACCTCCACCCGGGTGCCGTTGGCGCGTCGGGCCCCGTCCCCTCGGTCCGTGGCCAGCACGGCGACGGTGTACCGGCCGGTCCTTTCGCGGTCCAGCTCCCTCAAGGTGGTCACCCACCCGCTGTCGGCGTTGACGGCGAACAGCTCGGCTATCTCCCGGGGGTTCCGCCCGGCGTCGAGGCTGTAGACCACCTGGCCGTTGGCGCCCGAGTCCTGGTCGGTGGCCTTGACCTGGATCACCCGCGTGCCGCTCGGGAGGTTTTCCGCCACCACGGCCTCGTAGGGGTCCGACTCGAAGACGGGCCCGTTGTCGTTGAGGTCCTTCACCTGGACGCTGACGCTCACGGACGCCACCACGTCGTAGTTCTCGTGTCTGCCCTGGCAGAGCAGGGTCAGCTGGTACCACTTGGTCGTCTCGTGGTCCAGGCCCTTCTGGAGCTTCAAGGCGCCGCTGTCCCCGTCCACGACAAACACCTCGTCCCCGTTGCTCTCGGGGGTGTTGCCCCTCGCCAGGCTGTACGCGACCGGCCGCTCGCTCTCGGCGCGGATGACGTCGATCTCCGCGCCGATGGGAAGGTCCTCGGCGACCGTGTAGCGGTAATGGGCCTCGGCGAACCGGGGGACGGGCGTCTCCGGCGCCACGATCCGGATGTACACCTGAGCCACCGAATGCCTGGGCGGACTCCCGGTGTCCTTTGCCCTCACGAAGAACGCGTACAGCTTGTTCTCCAGCCCGATGAGACTCTCTTTGGTGGTGACCACCCCGGAGGTGGAGTGGATTTCGAAGTTCTCCTCCACGTTTTCCACGTCCGCTTCGATCGAGTACTCGATGTCGGCGTTGCTTCCCTCGTCCGTGTCCGACGCGGCGATGTTGACCACGGAGGTCCCCTTCGGGACGTCCGATGCGATGGTGGCTCTGTAGTCGGCCGCCCTGAATTGCGGCGCGTTGTCGTTGACGTCCGTGAGAATGACATTGACCACAGAGAAGGCCACTTTCCCGCCGCCGTCTTTAGCGATGAGAGAAATCGGGATGACCTTTTCATCGGCGTTTTCCCGATCGAGGCTCTCGAGGGTTAAAATCTCTCCGTCTTCGTTGACGGAAAACTTGTCTTTGGCAAAGTCGTTGACAATGAGGTACGTGATCTGCCCATAAATGCCTTCGTCGTCGTCCGTCGCCTTCGCCTCCGCCACCAAGGTGCCAACGGGTGAGTTTTCCACGAGCTCGACCACGTAGTCCACCTGAGAGAAGGTGGGGCTGTGGAAGTTGGCCCCGGTGACTGTTACCGCGACGACCGCCGAGCTCCTGAACACCCCGTCCGACACGGATACGTTCAGGTGGTAGAGAGGCCGCATGTGCGGCCTGCGGTGGTTGGAGACGGCGATGGCGCCCGTGCGTTTGTCGATGGAAAAGTTCTGATCGTCGTTGCCGGACACGATGGAGAACTCCAGCTTGCCGGCGTCCGAGCTGTCGGCGTCGGAGGCCTGCACCTGGGTGACGAAGTAGCCGCGCGGGGCCAGTTCGCTGATGGTGGCCTCGTAGGCGTGCCGCGTGAACGCCGGGGCGTTGTCGTTCAGGTCGGTGACGTCCACCGTCACCATGACGTCGCCGGATAGGGATGGAACGCCTCCGTCCGAAACCCGGACCCTCAGCTCGTGCCGCTGGATCTCCTCGTGGTCCAGGACCTGAGCCGTGGAGATCACTCCCGTGTCCCGGCCGATGGCGAAGGCGTTCGGGTTCTTTCCCTTCTCTTCAACCAGCTGAAAGAACACCTCTCGGTTGTTACCGGTGTCGGAATCCCTGGCGTCGACCTGCAAAACGAAGGCCCCGACGGCGGCGGCCTCCGAGATGTTGGCGCGGTAGGACGCCGACAGGAACGCGGGGGCGTTGTCGTTCACGTCCTCCAGAATGATGTCCACAAACACCTCCGAGCGCGCCCCGGTCAGAGAGTCCGTGGCCCGCACGTTCAACTTATAGGCGGGATGCGTCTCGAAGTCCAGGTGCTGAATGACGTGAATCACGCCCGTGTTGAAGTCAATGGAGAACTGTTTGAGGGGGTCCCCCTCGGCGATGGTGTACACGACGCGGGGGCCTTCCGAGTCGTTGGCCTGCACGTGGAGAACGGGCGTGTGCAGCTGGATGTTCTCGGGGATTTCGATGCTGTAAAAAGGCCTCTCGAACACGGGCGTCGCTTTGCTCACGACCGTGATCGGGACCTCCACCTCCGCCGAGAGCGGCGCCTCTCCGCTGTCCGTCGCCACGACGACCACGACGAAGTCGGCGTCGAGCGAGTCGGCGTCGAACTTCCTCCTGAGGGAGATTTCGCCGGAAGGGTTGATCTGAAAGTGCTCCCCCTGGTTTTCCTTAAGGAGGTAACGGATCTCTGCGTTCGGGCCGCTGTCCTTGTCCACCGCCGTGACCTGTCGGACGAGCCGCCCTTCCTCCGCGTCCACCTGGACCAACGCGTGATAGGGCAGGTTCACGAACATCGGTGCGTTGTCATTGGCGTCCTCCACCGTCACAGTGACCAGGACGTGAGCCCCGTCCTCGGATTTGCCCTCTCTGGTGACCTCGACGACTATGTTGAACGTGTCCCGCGCCTCTCGGTCGAAGGGGATCCCAGTGGTTGAGATCACTCCAGATGTTTGGCTGATTTTGAATCGGACGTCGGGGTTCAAGATCCTGTAAAACAAGGGCTCGTTGACCTGGGTCCCGACAGCCGCGATGACGGCTAGCGTTCTCTCCTCGGAGAGGTTTTCCCGGACGCTGGCTTTGTAGGACTCCCTGGTGAACTTCAGCCTACTCTCCGTGTTCTCCTTCACGTGGACCTTCACCGTAGCGACGGCGGCGAATCTGCCGTCCGAAACCCTCACCTTGATCTCGTACCTGCTCCTCAGCTGCGTGACGTTCAGGATGGAAATGACGCCCGTGGCCGGGTCGATCTTGAACTTATCGCCGATGTTCCCCTCGGAGATGGAGAAGAGAAGTTTGGCGTTGGGCGCCGAGTCCGAGTCCGCGGCGTCGACCCCGATGACCTCCACCCCTTTGTACGTGGGCACCACGACGGTGGCCTCATAAAGCTCCCGGCCGAAGACCGGCGGGCAGTCGTTGACGTCGATCACCTCCACCGTCACGTTGGCTGGCGTCTCGGCGAACAGGCGCGGCATCCCCAGGTCGTGGACCTGCACCGTGAAGCGGAAGGCGCTCCTCTGCTCGTAGTCGAGGGCCGCCGTGATCCGGACGGCGCCCGTGCTGGCGTCGACGGCGAAGTAGTCGTGAGCGAACGGCTCCACGATCTGGTAGACGAGCATGGCGTTGCGGTCGCAGTCGGCGTCGGCGGCGCGGACGACGAAGGGCGCGTTGCCGCGGGTCAGAACGACGCTGCCGACGGCGGCCGACTCGCTGATGACCCCCCGGAACTCCCTCTGCAGGAAGGTCGGAGCGTTGTCGTTTTCGTCCTTGACGTGAATCAGGAGGGTCGCGTTGCTGGCGAGGCCCGCCATGTTGGTGCCCTGTATGACCAGCTTGTAGCGCGCGGCGGCCTCGTAGTCCAAAGCTTTCTGGGTCACGACCACTCCCGAGTTAGGGTTCACGTCGAACGCGCCGTCCACGTTGCCCGCTTTTATCTGGTAGAAAATCGACGACTGGCTGTCGGCCGTCACCATGCTCACAAAACTTCCCGGGCGGAGCGACTCGCTGACCTCGGCGGAGAACTCCTTCTGCGCGAACCTGGGCGCCGCGTTGTCGGAAACGGTCACCGCGATGCGCACGGCGGCTGTGGCGGAGAGCGGCGGCAGTCCGCTGTCGGAGGCCTTCACGGTGAGGTCAAACGCGCTCCTGCTGCTGCGATCCAGCTCTTTCGCCACCGCGATGGTCCCGAGGACGGGGTCGATGGAAAATGAGTTTGCAACATTCCCTGTAACAAAGAGACAAGAAAAGTAGAATATAACATCGGCCATTGATGTGCGCCTGGTGATGCATATACATATATTTTAAATTTGATAAGTGTTGTATTAGAAAGATGTGGTGGATAAACATTTGGAATTTCAGAACAATGCTAACGTAGTTTCCGAGCCAGTCGTCCTATTCAGTTTCACTCAGAACAAAGCAAGCTACAATTGAATTACATCAAGCCACCTCAGCTGTGTCAAACATGCATATATACAATGCTTCTTCTGTTACAACAGCATATTGTAGGAGAAAACCTTTGTGGAAGTGTTCCATGATTTCATGATTGAGGTCCAGTTTACAACAGCGCACAAAATGACTCTTACATTTTTTTTTTTTTTACCCGAGCTCATTTACAACGAGCGCTTTCTGCCGAGAGAAAACCGGAGTGGCAGCGCGACTTTGCCTTTCACCTGATTCAATGCTGTACACGACGGCGGCGTTGTCGCCCTTGTCTTTGTCCAGAGCTGTGACTTGGAGGACGGCGGCGCCGACGGCCGCCGACTCGAACACGCGCCCCGCGTACGGCGTGCTGATGAACCAGGGGGCGTTGTCGTTGGTGTCATCCACGTTGACAATGACACGCACCAGGTTCCTCTTCACCGGGATGTCCTGGTCTCGGACCTGGAGACCAAGGAGAGGAATATTAATTAAAGTAAACGAGCGAGCTCATCTAAACTCCACGGAGCATTACTGACGAAGCACGCGATTCAAACGCCGCTGAACCGCGTGCCGGACCCGTCCGCTCGTACCATGACGGTGAGAACGTGGCGATGCATCGTCTCGTGGTCCAGGCGCTCGGCGGTGAAAAGGGCGCCCGTCCCCGGGTCCAGTCGAAACTTCCTCAGGCTGAAGGGGTCGGTGCTGCTCAGCAGCGTGAAGGTCAGCTTGTTCTTCTCGTCTCTGTCGGCGGCGCTGATCTGCAGGACCTCCGTCCCCGCCGGCTTGTCCTCGGGGACGTTCACCTCGTACACCTGCTGGGAGAACTCTGGCCGGTGGTTGTTGGTGTCGATGACACGGATGAGCACCTACAGGAGGAAGAATACATATTTTACATTCATTATTTGAGCTTTTTCTACCCTTATCTTTGTGTACTTAGGGGTGTTGCAAGTCACTGTTGTGTATGGCTGTATTTCCCCCATACTGGGCTAAGTTCCTGTAGGGTTGCATGTGCAAACACATTTTCGTAAAAAAACTGGGTCGCCTAATGGTCAGAAAACCGATCACCAGACAATAAGTGCTGGACTTTCAGTTCCTGCACACACTGATTCTCGCCATGCTTTTCAGTAATAAGCAGCGCTGTGTAGTTATAGAAACGGATCGAAGCGTATGACGGCAAAAGCAATACTTTAACCGAACGGCCACTTGATGCTGCGAACAGAGAAAACAGGAAATCAATGGTGAAAAAAACACAATGCATCTAAATGAACTGCGAGCTACAGTAAGTACGGGAGCAGCGGATTAAAGGGCACACGGCTGGAAAACCCGTCTGACTGGGAGCTATTGCCTGTGGAAAGTTAACAAGACGTAAAATATCTATAAAGTCAGATTTAGGGAAGTTTTGGAAAGGTTCAGCAATTTTACGGTCAATGTTTGGCAGATTCGATTCTCTGCTAAAGTTTTCACAGACAACTCTCACTCACTTCTCCTCCTTTGGGCCGTGGTCTCGGTGCTTTCTGCACACACACACACACAAACACACACAACAGAGAATCTAACATTCCCGAACTGTAAAATTCCACCGGGACCATGTTTTATCAACACAAGCCACTCGTCTACTGGACTTCCGACGGAGGATTATGCAGAGCTGCTGGAATGCCATCTCTGCTTCCCAGAGGGGCTTCTACCGCTGCCAACCATGGGACGAGGGGGGGGGGGGGGGGGAGACGACAAAGGGAACATCCCAGATCAGACACCTGCATACCGGACACCAGGGGGTGATGTCCCGTAAGGAACCAGGCAGAGCCGAGCTGCTCCGGGGGCAGGTTGGCGGCTGACCGGGATTTGTCAGATCTCCGGGGCGACGCCGAGTGGCCACTTTGGTCTTTCCGTCACAAACACTGTTTGCCCCGAGCGCCGCCAGCCTGCGTCAGGGACAAATATAGACTCAATCTGACAGCAGCGATAGCGCGTACAATCTGCCGCGTGCTGCGATGCTGGCGGAAGCCACGCAAACTCGCAGATGTCCTCTTGCAGGGGGGGGGAGCGTCGATCGCTCGGTCTGTGAGACTGGCCGCTGGCCACGAGGCGCCAGGACGCGCGATGTAAGTACAAACGCAACCCGCCTGATGAGGTATTAAAGCTACGGCGTACGGCGTTTGGGCCTGCGGCGTCCCGGCAAAATGCACGCGTCAGATAACGCGTCTGGTGAATAGCGGGGGGAAGGTGGCGAGGGCTGAATGGAAAGGAACGGAACCCGGTCAGTGGCGCCCGCGCCCCGCGTCGCAATGTGCCCCTCGCACGGAAACAATGTGCCCCCCCCCCCCCTCCCAGACGTTACCGAGCGTCATGATGCGGCCCGACTGCAGCCTGTAGTCTTTGTGTATGGCTTCCTCTGGGAATGCCAGAGAGGAACACGAGTGAGGCTGAGACGTAGATGTGACAGACTGAGATACCACAGAGGGAAGAAAAAAAATAGAAAGCGCTGCGAGGGTGAGATGAGAGAATGAAAGAGAGAGAAAAAAGAAAAGAAAAGACAGCTCGGGGAAATGGTCAAATTCAGAAAAAACACAAGTTGTGAAACGAGAGAAGTGCAACAAAATAAATAAATAAAAATACAACAGTCGGCTTTGATATTCACAGCATATAAGTCTGGGCTCACGAGGTGAACCTTCCAGTGAGACGTTGTAATGCCGAACCGAGATAACGCCGGGACCAGCAGACCAGGAGCAGCCTGTGAGCAGAGCAGCCTGCTGGAGGTGTGGGGGGGGGGGGGGGGGGCGGGGGGGCCTCGTGCCGAGCGGGCCTCCTGGCTGCGAGGTGCACCCGAGCTAGAATGCGGCACCGCATGTCTACATCAGCTGATCCTCCGCAGGGCGCCTTCGCATGCGCCACAATGGTGGAACAGAAAGGGCCGACTGTTCCCTGGAGGCCTCCCACGGGGCGCCGGGCGTCCCGCTGACATCACCGCTGGAGTCCGCGGCGCGGTGGATTTCACATTATTTCTAATCTTCAGCTCTTTAGAAAAAAAAAAAAACATATAAATAGACTTTTGAAAAGAAAAGTCTGCTTAAGCCATCACAAAAAAAACAGTGCCTTCTAGATAATGAAACACCTTTTGTGTTCCTTTTGTGTATCCAGAAAAGGACAAATCAGGCTTTTGGGGGGGGAGGGGGGGGGGCTTTCATTGGGCTCATTGTCCCCTTGTGCCATGCGTGAGAGAGGAAGACCTCCTGCCAGGTGGCAGCTTCCTGGGCAAAGACGTGGCCACTGGCACCGAGCGGCAGGATTAACACACAGCCGGCTACCCGCTACAGGGTCCAGTGCTCTTGTTCAGGCCTTTGATATCCAAACAGAGTGATCATCGCCCCCCCCCCGCGTGCCTGGACGATAAATCTGGAGCATTTTCGGTAAACTCACGGGGATCGACGGCGGGGATGCGAGGAGAGGGGACAGACAGACAGAGAGAGAACAAAAAGCTGGGGGGGGGGGGGGAAGAGGAAATAACATTCCACTGAGAGAGAGAGAAAATAGGGCAGCCCGTCTGGCTGCACGTCTTCCACATGACTGTGATTTGAGGAATAGATAAGTCAAACTTTGAGCTTCCACGGGTTGCACTGCGTGCGCGTTACGGGGTGCGTCTAATTTGCACTGAGACCTGCATCGGGTTCAGCTTCAAGGGTTCATTTTATGCTGCGAGCGCAGCAACTAAACACCTCCCAAACATCCATTTCTCATGTCACGTGAAATATAAATGTTGTACTGTAAGATAAGAGGGTTAATCCTAAATGTATACATTGAAGTGGATTAACTAAAGCGTTAATAGTGCACGCCTGCAGTGGCTGCTATCTCCAAGGGAAAATTAAGACATTTTCTAAGCCACGCACAGCGAGAAGGGGCATTTTTAGTTCCTGTTAAACCCCGGCGGGCAGAGCGAATACTGTCAGTGCCAAACAATGTCGTCACATAGACAAGTTAGAAGCCAAAACGCAGACGGCTTCCCCGAGACACGAAAACCTTCAAGGCTCGTCCACAAATATGCGCTAAGCGAACCGTGATCCATCCAATATGGAGGACAGAAACCGCCACTGGTCCGCGGGTCAAAACACAAGTTCCGGGGGGGGGGGGCATTAGAACCTCGCCTCTCACCTGTTGGACCCCTCGGCGTGTCCCGGGCAACCGCGAGGACGTCTGACTCGGAACCACAGATGAATCATCGGGAAACATCAGAATTAACAGATGCGAGGCTCCATGTGATCCGTGCTATTTACACTCTGAGCCCACTCTGAGCCCCCTCCCTCCCCGATGCCTCTGGTCCGCAGCGTGAACGTAGGCTCAAGCACAAGAGAGGGTATCGCGCACAGCTCGGCTAATACATTCAAAAATATGCACGTCTTAAAATGTGCAGACAGCGCAAATCGGTGCACGATAAGCCCCATCTGATACGCTTCTTCTGATGTGCTGCACCGGCGATTACGCTTTGACCCATTTTCTTTCCCGAAACTGGAATTGGTGAAGCCGATTATCAATCAGTGCTTTGAGTAAAACTTGACACACACAAGAACAATTTGGGCTGAGTACGATTTGATGGTTTCGGACAGTGACCAAAATGACCAATCAAGAATATTTCTGATATCACAAATATTCAACAAGATGATCTACTTGAGGGTCCAGATACATTTAAAGTAACTGACCTCTCACACAAAAATCAGATATACTATTTCATTGCATGATACATCCATGTGCAATTTAATTTGACTCCCCAATCGGGCCCTAAATATCCCCCATCGGTCGGGCTGTTGTGAGAAATAGACCCTTCGATTCAATAGGTTAACCTTTGAATGTGATTAATTGGGCTTAAAATGTCAAGAGGACGTAAGATAAAATCTTTTGTCACGGCTCTTGCAGAAAGTGCTCCACGAGTAGAAGGGACCCCCCCGGCTGAGAGAAATAGGTCCTTTTTTCTTTTTTTTTGGTAAGGTTCTGAACCAAAAGGCCGCGCTGCCTCCTCGGATGAGCCGCAAAATGCCAGCGAAGGCGGCGCTTCTTCACCCGGAGGCTCAATGGAGCACAGCAGCCAGATGATGAAAGGCTTCATTCATACGGAGTGACAACAAATGGATTCTTTTCCAGCTACAGTTCTCTGAAGCCCTCGAACCCCCCCCCGCCCCCCCCCGCCCCACCTCCCTCCTTTTGAGGACAAAGGACAAAACATTTTGAATGCCACCGTCCCTTATGACCCAAACTACCACGTAGAAACCTTCAAAATCTCATGGACAAGGCATGACCGCCCAAAACAAAACAAAAACGCAGACAACCCTTATGGTGGCGTTTCAGCAGCTCCGGCATCAGCTGGGGAGCGAGATGTACGGAGAGAAGGATTAAATTAGCATGTTAATGTATAAAAAATGCTGCTTTGGAAGTTCTTTGGGAGCCACTTTCAGTTTCATCCTTCGCGCAAACGGGTTTACACGGGGTCTCGTGGTTCGGTTACCCAACGCCTTTCTTCTTTCTGCATGAAAGCACGTTTTCGGTGTTTTTTTCCCCTTTTTTTCCCCTGCTGTAGCATGAGCAGACCCGCGCATACGCACAGTCACTCAGAAAAGGGCCGGGGCCAGTCTGCCGAGTAGACAAAAGGGAAGGGTTTACAGGTCCAGAGGGGGGGGGGGCGGGGACTCAAGAATGTATTTGAAAAAAAAATTTTAAAAAATAAACTCCGGCTAGACGGCACCACCGTGGCAGCAGCTCTGCGTAATGAATGAGACAATGGAAGATTCCTGCAGCTCAGCAGCTCGCAGCGGAGGAGGAACGCATTGCGCCCGCATCACGGACCCTTCTTCAACCAATAAGAGTCCTCGATGAGTATTTTATGCTTTTTATGTTTTTTGGTGGTGAAAATCTAGTGGCAAAACGCGATGGAGAATTGAAAAAGCAGAGCCTAAATTTGCCTAAATCAAAGGTCGCGTTGGAGGTTCGGGGTTGGCACGGGGGCTGTGATCAACTTCCAAACCTGGAAAAATGGTCGAGGGCAATGACAAACCGTCGGGCCGACGCTCAGCGTGAGGGAAAAGAAGAAGAAGAAGAAGCTGACTGCTCGTCAGCCTGCGAGCGTCTCATTAGCGGTTCAATTACCTGGGTGCTGACAGTTCGTGTCCCATCTGTGGCTTCCACCGTCAGGTTGTAATTTGATTTCTGCTCGGCGTCCAGGGGCCGCGCAACAATCAAGGTTCCGCTGGCCTTGCCCACGTCAAAGCGGCTGTCATAATTACCACCTGTGGAATATAGATATATATATATATTTTTTTTTTTTTGTGGAAACAAACAACAATGAAGGACAAACGATTGGTGGCGCTGAGGGCAGGCAGCGAGGTCACACAAACACCAAATGGAGGGGCTGGGGAATACAAACATTTCACATTTCCCTCTGTGCTGATGGCGAAGGGGACAATGAATGATGGCGACGACGCACTGATGCTGACGCCGTTACCCGTCGGCACACATTCGCTGTTTATCTAAAAGTCATTCGCATGATGGCTATGAACGTGATGAATGCACACAAACACGGCGGTAGGTTTTAAGAACCACACATGGTGAGGAGAGGAGGTTTTCTGTCTTGATCAGGTTACAGGTTTAAGGGGGTGCGGGGGAGGGGATGTGGCACAACATCAATCGGGAAGCACAACACAACTCAACCACAGGCAACACAGTGTAGGATGATCTCCTAAAAGCTGTATCCCAGCAGCTACCTTCTGCTGTACAGTTGTGGTCACAGGCCATCTGAAGGATGTAAAACCCCTCAGCATCCTCTGTGCCGTCTTGCAAAAAAAAAAAAAAAAATTCCAACCACAAAGAACATTCCAGAGAAAAAGTGGGAAGCGGAAAGCCGAGCGCAAAAAAAAAAAGGGGAGAGAAGAGAAGAGAAGAGACGAGTCAGTCAGACATTGATTAGAGGGAGGACGGGCGGGAAGGAAGAAGAAGGCGAGCATTTTTAAAGGAAGTCCATTTCAGTTCCCTCATGCATACGGTGCCTATCAGAAGCTTACAAACACACACACACACACACATTCAAGAGGGTACAAATTAAGCCTGGACCAGTAAAACTGGGAGCACAGTGTGTTTTGTTTGTTTCTAACCTGCTCTTCAAAGTCCAAGTGCTGCACTTATCTTCAGACATATCACACACAAGACCCTATGTTAGTATTAATAAGAGTTTCTATTATTATTAGCAGCATTTCCACAGCACACACACACACACGCAAACAACAAGGTGCAACTGAAGGATTATTACCTGTGATTTCAAACCACACAGGCACGTCAGAGGCCTCCGTGGCGATGACGCCGACCATGTGGGCCACGGGGTCGCTTTCCATCACAGAGAAGGCGAAGGGGGACTCCTCGAAGAGCAGCGGCGCCGCGTCGGCCGGCAGGCCCGGCTTTGGGATCCACTCCACGTGCAGGCGGCAGGTGGAGGACTTCTGAGGACGCCCGTTGTCGACGGCTTTGATCTGAGAGCCAGGCGCAGAGGGGGGGGGGGGGGGGTGGAGAAAAAAAAAAGGTGTCACGCCGCGTTGCGCAACGAGCTTCTGCACAACTCTCCAGTGGAATCCTGCCACTCGACAGGAGTATTTATGTATATATACACAGAGAGCTCGGTGTGGTGGCTTCTTAGCCGCGTGGATAAAGTATGCATTAGGGTTTTTATATAGATAGTGGAAGTGGAAGCGCCTGATCTGTGGCACGAATCCACAGAGCGGGGTCCGGTTTCGATGGTTGAAGCCGTTCTGCATTCCCGAGTTGTCCCAAGTGCAGGAAAACGCTGCCTCTCGAATGACAATGCACCTTTTTGTTTGGGATTCCTTTTGTGAGTCGACCTTTTTGTGCGGAGTTCAGTCGCTGCGAGCTTCTGGTGGGAAGTGTCGGTCTTGCAGTGGAAGACACAACTTTGGATTTGCGGGGGGGGGGGGGGGGGGCATTAAAATCGAAGCTCTCTGAGAGACCATCAGGCGGAGGACTCACTGTGAGGATGTCGTATTCCCCGGCGGAGGAGACCTTCTTTGAAGACACCAGGCCGGTTTTCGGCTCGATGAAGAACTTCCCGCTCTCGTCGCCGTCCTCGATGCTGTACGAGATCTCGGCGTTGGCCCCTTGGTCCCGGTCCGAGGCGATGACCCGGTACACTGGGTCCCTCTTCGCGGCCCTCTCCTTCTCCGGCTTCTCCCGCTCCGGCAGCTTGATCTTGTAGATCTTCTCCAGGAACAGCGGCCTGTTGTCGTTCTCGTCGAGGACTCGCACGATGACGCGGACGGTGGTGGACTTGGCGGGAACGCCCTGGTCGGTGACCGTGATCTGAGAGGGGGGGGGGGGGGGATAAGTGAGAACATCAGAACAACTCAGAGGGGGTCGAGGGGGGAAAAGAGGAAAGCAATGATGCAGTGAGATACTACGAACTTCTTGAGTCTTCTAAGGCAGCAACATTCTGACGGTTTTCTGACCACTTGACTGAAAAAGTGAAGGGTTTGTTTTTCCACCCCCCCCCCTTTTAGCAAATATGCTTTGCTAAAAGTAACAAGCCCTTATCAATTTGGAGGTATTTCGGGGCACAATTTTGGGTACCAATCAGTATCAGGTATTATTAATAAGCAGATCTGTTCGAAAAAGCCCATTAAAAGCAGGAAAGACTTTTCATTCATATCAAAAAAATGAAACCTGACACACTTGCGGGGAGGAGGGGGGGGGGGCCCTACAGCTGTGGTTGGCGTATTCAGGTAAACACGACTCGGCTGAAAGCCGCTTGTTGGTGGCGACCGCGGCGGCAGCTTGTATGATGGCTCCAGCTGTGTGTCGGAGCCGCTAATAAACATGAAGACTCACCGCCAGAGGCCGGAGGGGCTCCTTTAACCCCCCCCCCCCCCTTTGACGGTGTATCTGGACGTTTAGAGCGAGTTTGATTCAAAGGCAATGACCTAAACAAACCCCATTTCCATCCAGTCTCGTGGGGTAGGAATGGGGCATCAAAAAAATCGAAGGGAAGGACAAATGTCACAGTCATTTAAAACCATCTGCTAAGTGCTTCGGTGAAAACCGTCAGGAGTCCGGGAGGGGGGGGGGGGGGCGGGCGCCATTTGCCGCTATGGTTTCAATTACAGAGGTAATGCGTTTTTTTTCTTTTTTTTATTCCTCACGGCGTCTGCAGCTGTCGGCGCTGTTCGCACAGGCAGAATTAATTTGATGGGATGATGAGAAAACCCAAGTGTGTGTGTGTGTGTGTATGTGTGTGTGTGAAGGATGTGTTGTGTTCGACATTGTGATCACGCTGAGCTTTACCCGATATCCCCCGATTACACCAAATACCTGGAAAAGGGCACTTTGTTTACGGAGGGAGGCCTTTTTTGTGAGTGTGTGTGTGACGCGTCAGTCTTTTAGTCTGATGATCAGTCGGAAGGGAGGTGTTGTTTAAACGCTGAAGGCTTAAAAGAGCCTCAGAAGCAAAGATTAACTGTGTAGGAGTTTTGTCACGTGGTGGCATTGGTTTAATTGTTTCCGCTGCGACCGCCGCTGAATTCCACAGAGACGGGAGATTCTTCTCTCCTTGTGACAATATTCCCGCTGCTGAGATGTTTTTTTTTTTTCTCTCCCCTCTCGGACGCCGACGACCTTTGGAAGGAGTTGAAATAAATGCTGAGTCATCGCTCAGGGTGTCTGGGTTTGGGAGCGCCGGTTTTGACCAAACAAAAGTTGAATCGGTTTAATGATTAATCAGGCAAACGGGCCAAGTGGGATCCTGCATCTTCGTCAAACAGACCAGACCCCCCCCCCCCAACCTGGGCGCCCAACTGCATGCTGGGATACGCTCCAGACAACGGATGTGTGTGCGTGTGTGTGTGTGTGTTTTTTTTATAACGTTCTCAGTCACAAATCCCAGACCTGAATCCTAAGCATGTCCTGGCATGTCCCGTTCTCCCCTCCCCCTCCCTCCCTCCTTCCTGGGACGGAGGGACAGGGAGGGGGGCGGTGGGGGGGCGCTATCATTCAGCCCAACAGGAGCAGCTTTGCCATTTCCCAAATTCCCCCACTGCCTTTAGCTCTCTCTCTCTCTCTCTCTCCTTCACACACAGGCGCACAACGACTACCAACCCCCATCCTTCTCCCCATAAAAGCCCAAGCCCCCCTCCTCCTCCCCCCCCCCTCCTGTGCTCCCTCCACCTCCTCTTGGCATTCGGTGCAAACAATGCTGACACAGCCCCCGCCCTAATTGCTCCACATGTTCCACATGGCCCCACATGTTTTTGTTTCTTCTCCCACGGCAAGCTCGTACGAAAGCTCCTGCGCCGGTCTGGAGTTTTGACTCCTGATTTGTTCTGCCGGGCCGCCCAAAGGCCCGCGCTCACTCAGCGGTGTTTCTCTGAGTCATGATTACACTGCCATTAGCTGCCCTGAGGACACAGTAAGGTGTGTGTGTGTGTGTGTGTGTGTGGGTGTGTGGAGGGGGCAAAGTGTAGGGTTTATGGGTCTGAGCAGCTCTGCCCTAATAAAGAGCTTCCTGCTGGATCCCCAATAACCAACGCGCACAGAACACAAGTTGCCATGGTAACACATTTCTTTCCAGGCCGCGATCATTCAGCCACTTCCTACATGTTTAGGTCATAAATTACCTGCTTTGAATTATCCCTCCATTTCACATTATAATGGGAGACCTTTCACGAGTTCATTTTCTTAACAAAAAAGAACTCAGTTGGTTCTTTGTGCGCCGCAAAAAGGAAAAAAGGAACGAATACCAGCGTGAGGAGAATAGGAGGGTTGAATCCGGCCTAAATTTAAACTCGACAGTGTTTAATGTGGTTATTAAATATCTGTCTGCGGGCATTTTGTCAAATGAACTAAATCTTAGTTTAAAAGGATTTTTTTTTTTACACACAAAAGACTTTGAATTCCAAGCCAGGGCTTCAACAGCTTTTGACCACATGTTGGAAGAAGCGTTTTTTTTACTAGACCGAGACCGCTAGATGGAGGGGCTTTTGTCTCCTTCACAGGGACCTCTTCCTGACACCCAACAGTACCTGACCTTACTATTTCATCAATTTCACCAGCAAAGTGTATCCTTATAGTGACACAGCATTTTCCTTCCCCACTTTCGTCCCTAACCTTTACTCTCAGCCCGCTGTAACGTCTTAATGGCGAAACACAACGCTGCTCTGGCGCCGGATGCGGCAGCGTCACCCAGTGATCCCTGAAATGTGCAACTTCTAACAATAATTAAAAGGAGTCCAATCTACTGGCCGTCAGCTCCAATACAACACAATTAAAACGTCTAATATCGCCCCCCCCCCCCCCCCCCCTCCCCCCCTTGAGGTGAGGTGGCACCGGGGAGATGAAAACGGCGCCCGGCTCAATTAAAAACCCACAAGACATCGGGCCGCCGGTTTGACAACAGCTTCCCGTCCCGGCTCGCTCAGTCCACGGAGCAAAGGAGCCGTCACAGGGATCTCCCGCCTCACCCATCCCGCCTCACCCATCCCGCCTCACCCATCCCCCCTCACCCATCCCGCCTCATCCATCCCGCCTCATCCATCCCGCCTCATCCATCCCGCCTCACCAATCCCGACGACCCGAGAGAGACACACACACACTCGCAGCCTGGAAGTGCCTGGCCTTCGTTCCATTTTTTCCTCTGGATGACCCCCCGCACCGTCCAGCTGTTTCTCTCAAATGGAAAATAAAAGGAGGCTCACCTCTAGAATGTGCTCATCTTGTTGCTCCCTGTCCAGCTTCCTTGACGTGGTGGTGACCAGACCTGTTGGAAGACACAGCATGAAAAGGATTGTTGAGAATTGTTTGCATGGAAGGTCGAGGGCTTCGCTTTCTGTGGGGTTTTTTCTTTTTGTTCTCGTGACGCCTTGAAAGCCGGAGCAGATGGATGAATGGGCTCCGACCAAAATAAAAACTAGAAACTCCCAAGGATGTTTTTTTTTGGAGGAAGGTTACAAGCTAGCCCTGAAATGTCCCACTGATATTTTAGAAATGTGAAATTAAAATGTTTGATTTGATTTAATATTAGATTAAAATATTGATATAGCGGGAAGGGGTGTGCCTTAATCATTTGTATAGCCAAAGGGAATCATTAGAATATACAAACAGTATTTGATTGATAATACTCATTGCTGGGTGACATCATCCGAGCCCCCCCCCTGGCTCTCCCATCAGGGCTTGACTACTCGACCTGGATTTTTCTGGGTCCAACCCCGTCGTCGGCAGACATCCACACGTGAAATATCACAAAGGTCTGCAATTAGCGTCCAAACAGCAGCACGGCCTCGACACCCTGCCTTTCTTCCACAAGCTGAACAAATACAGAGCCAGTCAGCCCCCCCCCCCCCCCCAACCCCCCCGGGGGCCTCCAACCGCTCTGTGGAATCCCCTCAGAAAAGACTCTACAGCCAGTTGAAGTGCTTCAAGGGTCTTTTTCTGGGTTCTGTCGGTAGTTTTTAAGCGGGCGCGCAGACGTTCTGCCGTGAATCACACAGACGGGACTGTGTTAAACCCGGGTTCGACGAAAAAAATAAAATAAAATAAAAGTTTTGAGTCCTAAGCTCCTGGCTGATCCAATTTGAAAAGGAAATTCACATGCAAGGGAAGAAAAAAAGGAGCGAGGCGGGCGGATATCGGTACATGGCTGCGTTATAAGCACCGTGCTGTTCTCACTACCAATTTAATTGCAACTGTGCAGAGTCTCTGAGTGGAGAGTAGAGCTGCCAACTGCAACCGCACCAGGGCTGCGTGCTCGCCACAGTGCGCCTGATTAGCAGAAAGCAAAGGATTTCCGAAACCCAAACCCATCAATAGCGCGTAGGCCTGCAACGAGAATAGCAGGCCACAACTTACGGGTCCTAAAATACATCCCCTCCCTCGGCACTGCAATTGAGGCACTTTTCTCCTTCTTCTTCTTCTTCTTCTTCTTGGATATTCGGTAGGGGAGAGAAACTTCCTTTACCTTTGCCTCCGCGTTAATGCGCCGCCAATCTAAACGCTCATTTAAGTTAACCGCAGTCTGAGAACCAAAGTGTTGGTCGTGTTGTTACATTACCATCAAAGCCAATAGTTCTGCGGTGCCACGTGTTTTTAAGCTCCCCCCCCCCCCCCCCCGTGTGCGGTGTTAGGTAACGCCACTCTTTGTACATTTATTATGGAGCAGCACCAAGATGACAGCATCGGGCCGCACGAGTCTAGTCCTCTCCAGGACGCACATCACTCAATACCTTTTTGTTAAGGGATGTGTGCGCCTGGTGAAAAGCCGTGTTTGCTTTGGTTCGGGTGTCCACCGGACACAGCTTCAGCACCGCCACCCTCCGGCTGCAAAGGCGATTGGGGAATTTTAAAAAGCGGAAACAAAAAAAAAAGGTTATTCGAGCTCAGGCCGCCTTCAGGCGACGAGCACGCTCACGTTTCAGGAACGACGCCCCATCCCGCATTGGGTAAATGTGGGACTCCTGCCAGACGCAGTTGTGCCTTTCGGTGGCGGCGGGGAGGGGGGGAGAGGGGTAGGGGGGGGTTATGGAGGGGGGCCGGACCTCTCACAGCAGGGCGGCGACCCTTCCTGCCAAACCGTGTCTTCTTTGTGCACGTCTCACGAGCAGCAGACAACCCCCCCCCCCCCCCCCCCCCCATGTAGTGAGCATCTGCTTCCAATCACATGGTCACGAGGTCCTCTCTGTACTGCATTTCTCAATTAACTGATGGACTGATTGGTTCGATGAAATATTACAAACAATCGCTTAAAATGTTGTTTGTTACACCAACACATTTCTAAAAATGTCGGCATCCACTCCGATGAGAGCAGGGTGAGATCTGCACATCAGAGCAGACATTTTGATGCCTTCAACAGCTTTTGTTTGTCCGACGTGCCGCCAGCTCGCTGCCCGACCTCTGACCTCCGACCTCGGGACCCGTCGCCCGTGCCCAAGACCAAAGACCAAAGCCCCCCTCATCTCACTTTTGGAAACGACTTTTTCTTTTTGAATCCGTTCCTGTTTAAATGGATCATTGCTCAACACGAACAGGTCCGTTTATTTAAGACGTTGCAGGCCATTAAAAAGAGGTGCGTGCCTCTCTATCTCCACCCTCAACTTGGAAGGCACTGCCTTCTCCGTTGCTTGGTGAAGCCTGAGCTCACTGGCAGAGATCTGACCCCCCCGCAGCCCTCTGTCACAACAAACACACACAAACGCCGCCCCGAGGCGTGGGCATCGGTTGGGTCCGACGGTAATTACAGTCGTGCCCTTTTTTTGAAAGAACAACAGCAGCAGAGCTCCCGAAAACGAGAGTGGGGCGGGGGGAGTTAAGGAGTCCAGTGTGCGCAGTGACACGCGTGACACACTTTTAACTCCGGACATGCTCGCCGTGTCTCTCCGGCGGGATGAAAAAGTGATGAACGCAGACTAAAACATGCCTCATCCTGAAACGCAACATTCAACCCCAGACAGCTGTATCGATTCCTTTTTTTTGAGTGAATTATCTGCCACTCGGGTCTCTTAACAACCCGAGGAAAGATGTCGGCTTCTCACCGCTCGCGGCGCCGTTTGAACTCTCGGATGAAAACTGCGTGAGACCAACAACCGAAGGAGTGTGTGTGGGAGCTTGAGAGGGGAACCCGACAAATCAAACTAAGAGCCGCCCTCTCGCCCCCTTTTCGGGGACTCCCAAAATGTTGCCGAGCAACAGACTGCTGACTTACACTGTGAGAACGTGGCGTGCCAAAAAAATAAAAGGGCAGTCCAAGTCCACCCGACGTCCTGTTCCGTCGTCCAGGAACGGGTTCGACGGCGGCGACAGGCCCGCCGGCCATCTCAGATGATACAAACACGGGGGGACGGAGGTCTCTCGGCACCTCCCTGCTGCGGGGGGGGGGGGCTTTTTGCAATCTGGAAGGTGGTGAAGGCGAATGTTTACGGGGGGAGTTTTGTGCAACGGACGGGATGCACGGACCCAACGGAGCGGCTGAGGAGACGCGGTTTGACACACACACACACACACACACACACACACACACACACACGGGATCCGAGTGGCATTGCAGACATCAAGACATCACAGACAACAGTAACAGTTAAGAGACTGCGTGGGAGGGAATTTGGTTTTGATACATATTTTTGCATATCTATATATGCTAAATGACTTTTCCTTGCAGGCCTCCCGGATATCACGTCCCTCGGTTTACATCTGCCAGATGTGACGTGCAGAACCACACGAGCGTTAAAGTGGGGGGTCCAGGGTCACGAGAATAATAGTGCAAGGCCAATTGGACGATCGACCACCTGTCAATCAAATGCAAACTGTGATCTTTGGCAAGATCACACGTGCACAACTGCAACTGGCCGATCAAACCACTTAGCCAAGGTCTGTCCGTGGCCGTCTGCATTCACACAGCCCTCCTTGAAATAGTCGCACCGGCTTAAAATAAAATAAAAACGTGGCTAACACGTCCAACTGAGTCCAACTTCGGGTCGGCTTTGACCCACATACTTGTGCGGTTGAACAAAAGCAAATGGAGTCTTTAGAGTGCGGTCATTCGAGGGAACGGAGGGCAGTGGAGTCCGAAATGGAGGATGTTACCGGAGTCCACTTCTATTTAACCTCCTCTGTTGGGAGTATGAACCGCTCCATAGAAGAGAGACGGTTTGAAGACAGCGAGTCAATGGTACAAGCACGTCTCTTTAATTAACTGTGAGGGCCTATTGTCCCGCCAGAGACCGGGCTGACCCGTTAGCTCCGACGGCTTAACTCTCCTTTTCAAAAACACTCTTTGTTGAATTAAACGACGTAAAAAAAACACAAAAAAACAGAGAAACCAAATGCTCGTGGGGGAGTAAACTGTATTTGGAGAAAAATACAAAGAAGCTTGGAGAGTTATTGTGAGTGACAAAGCACAGATGCCAACTTATGCTGAGAGACCAGGCCCCTGCAAGGCACCACATATACACCCACATGAGTGGGCCCTGAGGACAACAGTAGTCCTTACTGAGAGTCCAAAGTACAAGGACTACAGTGGAAAGTGGATCAAAGGGCTTCGGTGGAATCGTTCCAACACAAATGCTGTTTAAACAATTTGCTTATAGTTACGCTGCAGCCAGATTACAACAGTGAGAGTCTTGAGCCCCTGGTTCGTAGAAAAATCTATCAAGATACCATGAGAAATATGGAGAACTACAATGGCGACACGGTGGCGAGCTCTGGAGACTGAATTGCCATTAAAAAAAAAAAAAAAGAAATCATGCCGTATCATTGGATGTGTCCCAAAGACACTCCGGCTAAGCTGAAGCACAGCCGGCTAAGCCGCCATGACCGCTCTTTGAAGTTTTTTTTTTTAAGAGGACAATCAGACATTTTTCATTTCCACTTTTTCCTTCCCACAATCCCTTGGGAGCTGTAACAATCGCTTGGCCCCTGCAATTACCGGAAACACCAGGAAGTTGTTGGAAGTATCCCATTTCCCATCTCACTTCCCCTGATAGTTGTTGGGGCTTCAATAAACCACCGACAACACCAGCGTGTGTGTGTCTGTGTGTGTGTGTGTGTGTGTGTGGAAGGAAGCGTTACTGAAAGTGGCTGACCCGCGGCCCCCCTCTCACCCTTTCACTCAACTCATGGGGGCTGACCAATGCACGCACACTGGCGGCCTCCCTTTTCCCGACCGACGGCATGCAGGCGATGGGGGTCAAAGTCGGGCGGGGGCTTGTTCCACGCCATCTGCATCTAAAGGCGTGCTCGTGTGCGCCGAGGCTTCTTCCCCTTTGTCTACCCCGAGGAACGCGGGGCAGGCGCCACCATGGCGAGGGTGCTCTGAGCACACATCTCCCGTTGCGCCGGGTCGCCGCGGACTAATGGCGCCCCGGCGTTCCGAAGGAGTCAACGGGACAATGCGGGGGGATAATTAGAGACGCCTTCAGCGGCACAAAAGGAAGGAAGTAGAGTAATGAGCGTTGAGCGAGATAAGATAGTTAATCTACTGATCTTTGCTCTCTTCCCTCTCGTTAGCTTGGATATGACAAAACCTCCCGTGCATGTGTGTGTGTGTGTGTGTGTGTGTTATGACTACGCTCTGCTGCCCTTCTCCTAACACACACACATGCACGCTCTGGGATAAGAGCCCAAAGTCCAGGAAGTGAAAGCACAGCATTTCAGAGAAACGAGACGGGAGTGATTCACCGGGGGGGGTTGTTGATGGATGCTGCTAAACCCCCCCCCCCCCGCCCGGTGAGCGTGGGCATCGCTGTGTCCACAACCTCAGGTGAACTGGCGGCGAGCTGTGGCGGCTCCTGATTTGACGTGATTATCAATAGCATCATTATCGTTTTCGCCCATTTCCCCTTATGGTCAGGAACCCAGAACCTACCGCGCTCACGCCCGGCGGGCGGGATGGGAACGCCGCCGTCCGACTACTTAGCTCTGAGTTCGTCCTGTTAAAAGTCCAGACCCCCCCCCCAAAAAAACCATCATCATTTAAATCCACGGATTATTCGAATGCAGCTGACTGGCACAATTTTGGCCCCCACGCGGCTCTGCCTTGTGTCTCCCCTTCTGTTCTACTCCCCTTTAAAAAAAAGCGAGGCCAAACCCGGAAAAAAAAAACGGAAAAAAAACCCGCAGAGTTCAACGAAGCTCTCCTCGGGATGGCAAACAGCGTCTGCGGGAGGCGAGGAGGAGAGCTGGCCTCGCACTTTAATGACAAACTAAAGTCAGAGAACAGCCAAAGCAGCGGGGACTTGTTTACTTGGCAGAAGGAAAGTGGGCCCAAGCCTTTCATTCTGGGCCTCGCCGAGCCAACGAGGGTCTGCGGGGGGGAGATGGGGGGAAGAAGAAGAAGAAAAAAAAAAAAAAGAGGGCAACCGACGCTCACCCAAGGCGTGGAGCGAAGCCTTGGGTGAGCGTTTGAAGCTCGGCGGGCTGCTGGGACGAGAGCCCCGCGATAGAAGGGGCTAGCTGCAGTTAGCTCGGGACACGCGTGCACGTAACCTGCATGCATGCATGCAGAGCGCAGGCCCTTCGCCTCCGTCTCATTTCCTCCATCCCGCCCCTCCGCGGAGCTTTGTAGATACGCCAAGGGCCTGTGCTTCCAGTGCAATTTTTAGAACGTGTAATTACAGAGACTTGCATGCAGTGAATTTAAACGTTTTTCAAAAACCTGTAATATGCGGTGAGAGCGCCGCATTGAGTTGATAACGTGGGAAGTTATCGGGCTTATTTAGCAGCAAACAACAACACAATATGGAATTCGTAATCTCGCCCAGTGACATTCGATGTGGTTTTCACAGGCACTGTGCATAAATCAGTGTCTTCTCAAGGGGGAAGCTGCACATGGCGCCTTGTTTTTTCTTCTCCTTACCTGTCTGCCTCCAACCTCTGCTTTCATCGGAAAGAGTTAAACCACAGCAGCAGAGCAGTGATTTAATTTTTAAAGATTTCTCGTTGAACGTGACGCGGGGGGCTCTGATGTCCCACTCATGCAACTTTTAAAAACGCTCTGATATGCATGAACGGGTCGTATCGCTACGCTTCAGTGTCATCTGTACAACCTGTTTTTTTTGTCGTTGTTTTTGTTTTTGTTTTTCAGAGCGCTTGTCTGACATTTCGAAACAAACAAACACGTGAAGATACAATTCCGCGGCTCTGCCCACGGTGGATTGGACCACGAGCTTTATTTAAAACTCTGCAACCCCGGTGAGTGGGAGAAACTTTCAGACGTGTGGGCTGAGAGGACTTTCAACGTCTGAATAAGTGATATGCACTGTAAGTTTACCTCGGGCGCTTCGTTAAGGAAAAACTAATGTTCAGAGTAGAACGAAAGAACGGCTTACAATGAGTTCCTTTTAGTGGTGAAAGAAAAAAAAAAAAAAGATATCCTAAAAGCAAATGGCAGCAGATGGAGATCAGCTGCCCCAAAGTAAACAAGGGGAGAGAAAGGAGGAGATGGACATTCAGCTCAAGGTCTGCTCACGCGGCGTCACATGTGACTGCTTTGTCAGAAGATAAATATTCAAAGTCACTGCGCTTTCCCTTTCCTCGGCGCATACCTAAGGTTTTTAAACTTTTACTTTTTGCTTTCTTTTTCCGTCCGTCTCGGGAAGTACCGGGCGTTGCCGCGGGGGGAGACGGATCCTTATTTGGTCGGAAAAATTCACGTTGCCGCTTCCAACAGAAATAACTCCCCAGCTTGTTGACGTGACGACCTCGGGGGGCGGGGGGGGGGGACAGGACCACACACGTCCGCGAGCACGGAGAAAGAGAGAGCAGCGTCTGCTGGGACCGAGCGCTCCTTTGAGGACGGTGAAACACCTGTTTGTGACAAACTGTTATTCAGTAATCGCCCCTTTTGGAGAGTTTAAACCGGCGTCCTATGTTATTCAATGGAATCACGCTGTTATTTCATATCAGGTCCCGTTTAACAGGACCGTATCGGATCATTTGCAGAGCGGCTCTGAATGTAGATGGAGCTTCACTTTCTACCTTTTTTTTTACGAGTTTTCTCTCTCCTCTCCAACTAAACATAGCCGACTCCTGCAACTTTAAAGGAACCCAATGAAATATTAATCATCACACCATTTGCAGAGTACCGTATGAGAACCCACTTTAGAGTGTTAGAGTGGAAAAACCCCCTGTAGGCTCAACCCACTCCTGTCCTGGGATAAAACATGGTGTTCACACTGCTCTTGCCTTTCACAGGAAACGGGAACCTCACAGCGGCAGCCTCGCCGCCACAGTTCATCTCTGACTCTCGGCCCCTCGAGCCTCAGAGGATAATTGAATAAGCAGCACAAATCTTTACACAGTCTGACTTTGCCAGGTTCACGGCTTTTAAATAATCAATAGCTTTGGACAAAGCTGTGGGGGCAAATACATTCGGCCTTTGGTGCCAAGTGTTGGCGCAATCTATCAGCGATCCGCCAATGGATACCACCTCGTATTGAAAAGAATAAGACGTTACCATGGCGATGTGAGGCAATAGAAACGTATTATTTAGGCGAGCAGTGTGGCTGTAAACAGTCATCTTTTTAAGCTTCTCAAGCTGGCAGCCAAATTCGAAGGAAAACCGAAATTCAGCGCGAGGTCACAGGACGCCGCCCGATCGCAGCCTCACCTGTCTTGGCGTTGACGGCGAAGAACCCCTGGGGATTGCCGCTGGTGATCCTGTAGGCGAGCTTATCGCTGGCCTTGGCGTCCGGGTCGACCGCGTTGATCTGGATGATTGACACGTCCTTCGGGGAGCTCTCCATGACGGACGGGTAGTAGACGGGCTCCGAGGTCTGCGGCGCGTTGTCGTTGACGTCGAGCACCTGGACGTAGACCTCCACCGAGGCGGAGAGCGGCACCGCGCCGCGGTCCGCGGCGTAGACCGTGAGCCAGTAGTGCGACGTGGTCTCGTGATCCAGCAGCTCTTGTGTTCGGATGACGCCTGAGAGACGGGAGACACGGCAGAGAGAAGGAGAAACACTCTTTAGTCAGCGTTTGAGCCTCGCCACGCTTCGGTGACCTCTGACATCCCGACTTCTGGCCACCGGGGTTCGACGGCGCCTCGCCCCCCCCCCCCGAAAAGTGCTCCCCTGCACATATCCACCAGCGGGAGCGTTTTCTTTTCCTTTATTTTCGACTCGCCATGTGGGGGCCGCGGCCTTCAGCCGAGCAAACAACAGAGCTTTCAGAGGCCTGTGAGTCGCATACGTTGACAATGGTTAAGTGGGGGGATGGGGGGGGGGGGGGGGCGGCACGTCAGTCAGAAACGAGTTTGGAGCCTGAAACGGTCTGAGTGCAGATGCGGTGAGAGAAAGTTTAAAGTTCCGTGTAATTATGTCCCCGTGCACTGAGGGAAAAGACCGGAGGCCTGAGCTACAAATCGACGAGTTTCCTTTTAATCTCGTAAAAAAAAAAACGCAACGTCATCGCTTTGCTCCAAATGAAAAAAAAACAAAAAACAAACGGCGTCCTCTCGGGACGCACATCTCCACCCGTGTTCGCGAGAACTGTCGACGCCGTTTGAGCGGCTGAGACTGGGAGGCACTGGGGAATGTTTCTTTCTGAGGAAAAAGCTAATAGCAAAGTTCAAGGCACAGAATTTGCTTTAGTGCCTTTCATCCCCCTCCCCGAGCCCACTTACAAGCACTCACCAGGTGCTCACTAGGTGCATTTCCACAGGAGAGTGTCTGTGTGGGCGGGGGGGGTTTGTTGTGTTGGAGGGATAACGCTTGGGTGTGATGTGGAGAAAAAGCCAAATATTTAAAAGGGCACCAACTGAAACTAAAAAGAGGGACTGATAAGGGAGCAGCTCAACATTGTTGTGATAACTGGCAGTGTGAGGTCCCATTATTTCCACAGCAAGGCACAGCAGATAAGGCAGAGAAGGGCAACAATCCACATAAAACCGCACCTCTTTGACCTTCACAGGTGAAATGGAGATTCATATTGATCGTGTCATATCTGAAACTAATAAAAGTGAGTCATGGGCCGGGCGCCGCCGCATCATCATCACCCGGCGGTGAGTGCTGGATCTATAACTCAGGGATGAGGCAGCGCGCACGCGGACGCACACACACACACACACACACACACAGACACGCTCCTTCCCTGATGAGTCCGCGTGGCGCTCTACAGGCCGCCGCCGCTGCCTCCGTTCCTTCAGCGCGACGCTGTGTAACCGAGAAGAAAACGCACCTCTTGCCTCAGGTTCACCCCAAATTACTTCTTGTGGAATTCTATAATCCATCACGGTGGGGGGGAAGCTCAGCTCACACCTCATTTGCCCTCCTTCCCCCCCCCCGCTTCACTTAAGTGCCCCTGCATTTTGGGCTCGGGATCCTCTCTTGTCATTAGTCATCATTATAGCTCTCTCGAATTAGCTTGAGGCGCGGGTGAGAGACGGCGGCGAGGCGCGCAGGTCGCTCCCGCTTTGCATTGAGAGTGCGCCGAGAACGCAGGAGGGGCGAGGGCAGCACGCAACGAGATCATCAGGGACGTTCAGGACTAAAAACAAACGCATAGTTCATTTAATGCGTGCATCGCGTCGAGGCTGAAAATGAGGAGTGCATCCGCGTGCAACAAATAGCAAAAGGTTAGCCATGAATAAGCAATGCGGCTGCTTGTGAGAACAGGACGACGGGAGTTCTAGACCCCCGAAGAAAAGGGACTGAGAGGGATTTTATATATATATTTTTTTTTTGCACGTCGAAGGCTACACGTGCTCCAAAGCGCTTGCAACAAAAAAAACACAAATTGCTACATGAGTACAATGCCGCAGCTGCGAGGGCGACGCTACTCTCCGCATTCTGGCCTTATCGAACCAGACGTCAAGGCCAATTTGCACACCAGGATTTATTTAAATATATATTCACGTCTGAAGGGACCCGGATAATGGAGCGATTTGACCACAAAACGTGTACAATGGGCAGGGAGAACGAAGAGACGCCGGCTGACTGGCTACAAACAAAGCGAACGGCAGATTCATCTGAGGAATCTGGTGGCCGCACCCCTCCCAGTGTACCTAGCCTACCCGCTCAGGCAGAAGCAAAACCTGCCCTCGGGCCACAAGAAGTAGAGGGGAAAAAAAAGAAAGAAAAAAAAAGCAGATTTGCTTTCCGCTTTTCTCCCCTTCCCGGTTTCCCCTCTGGCTTTGTTCTTCAAAAGTGCAGCGGAGCCTTCAGAGAGCAGAGGGATTTCAAATCACGGAGACCAGCAGGTGCTGTTACCTGCGAGGGTGCTTGAGTCAGCGCCGTGAGGTTATTCAGCGACGACTTCCTGTCAGGGTGAGGAGACAGTTTGATTTTTTTTTTTTATTTGTTTAAAAAGTCGCCTGAATCCCATTCCCCCGCACGTCGTAGCTGACACATGAATAAATCTCACGGAGCACTAAATACGCCGTCGGTACAATGTTGGGGAGGGACAGGATGCAGATGGTGGCTTTCACTCGAACCGCTCGGGTTAACGCGCCGCCGGACCTCCTTGTTCATTCCGGAGTTGAAAAAAAAGAAAAGAAGAAGCGGGTTCTTGCTTTGAACCTCCGGTGACTCCGCTCAGCCTTTTCCCCGCATTCCTCAGCCTTCTCAGGCCTCCCGCTCAAAGGCTTACATAACCCCCCCCCTTTTGCCCCTTCTCTTTTTCCACAACCCGGTGCAAAATGCTTCAAATTCCACTATCCCGCTGCAGATCCTAATGTAATAGAAAAGGGTCCTGAGCTGAGCTTTCTGTTGCCCCCGGCAACTAAACACAGCGCATCACCCCAAAGTTCAGAGACGTTCTGTGGCCAAGATCTGTGATTAAAAAGACATCAGGTCTCCTGAAACCTTTCAAATTCGGGATCTAAAGCGAAGACCCTTTGTTTTGTTCTGTGAATTCCAAGCATTGCCAGAAGCTTTCTCTCTCACGGCATCAACATATTGTTAAGGTTGCCAAAGAAGAGTCACTGTGGACTTGGTTGTAAAATCTATAACTAAATTTGTGTTGCTGCATTTGTGAAATGCGAAATGTTGAATCCTCCTGGTTTCTTTTCTTCATTCATTGCATATTATCCGGCCAACGTTTTCTTTAATTTAGTCAATTCATTAGAACTACTTTGTGTAGTGCATCCCGTTTCAAATGATCCACAACTGAGCTCGAATCGGGCTGAACAACGTAGTAATACTGGGAATGGAATTAGTTTAGTAAGAGATCAGAGATCTGTGTTTAGATGAACCCGTCATACATTTAACAGTGTACAGGCTTAAAGCCGTTGGTATTCAAGGTTACGCGGAGGTCATAAAACAACCGGAAGGGCCTCGCACAGGCAGAGAAACAGCTGTCAACAGCTGGCTAAAAGGAACGTGCTGCTTCATGGTTGTTTGGGGGGGGGGGGGGGGGGGTTACTTAATACATTCAGCCGTTATTAGCTTTCACTGTATCTTACTCCAGCAGTGATGGGGTATATCATCAGCACAACCTTCTAGAGGGACATTCAGTCAAGTTCTGAATATCCGTGTCAAGAATTGGGTTACTATGACATCCAGTGAATAAATTAACCACGGCATTCTTTTGGAGGTTTAGCACTGCATATTTGCATCTGTTTTTGCATTTGTAATTCCTTAGGGTCTAGGGTTAAGGTTTTTTACAGCCAGTGTTGATGAGTGCAGAACCAGAATATAAAAGTAAAAGACGGGCACGGCAAACACTAATCTCACTTTTCAAAGAGTCCAAGCAGACGTTTTAATGAAGTCGCCCCTTCTGTATGACGGGAAAACGGTGAGAATCATTTATCTGCGCGCTGACCGCTGACTGACATCTTTTGATGCACTTGTTGCATATCTGTGATGCATGTCCGAATGGGTTTTCCTCCCTCGTTTAAAAAAAATAAATAAATTGCCTGTTAATTCCAGTCGGGATAGCTTTTTTGGGGGGGCTTAGCCCACGGCACAGAGCCTCCATTGTTGCTGGGAACAGCGTCCTTTCAGCAGCCTTTGAGCAGGTCGATATCACAGCGTTATTTAGGAGCGGTTTCTATACCACCAAGCCCCAGAGGAGCTCTGTGCCTCTGGGAACAATAAGGAAAACAGACAATCATTCACCCCCCCCAACCCCTGAACATCTCTTCTTTTTTTTTTAATCTTCCAATATACTCCGGATCAATACCTTTTCAACACAACAAAACACCGTCCTTATAGCTTCAGAACAAAATCTACCAGTAGTAAGTGAACCGTATTAATATTAATGAAATATATATATATATTTCTAGGAAATATATATATATATTTCCTAGGTGTCCTAGGCTGGCAACCACATTGTTATAACAGGCGTCAGAAGCCTGACATTTTTACACTTGAGTTTGTTAAAACCAAACAGAGCTAACAGGATAATCAACGCACTTCAGAGGTGCCGCTTTCCCAGTGTGTGTCTGTCTTTGTAGATACCTGTCTGACGGCCTGCGTTTCACATCAATCATTCAAACACGAGGGTGGCGTCAACCTTTTTATCCTTGTCTCTAGAAAGGAAAATTAACACGATTTTTGCACAATTTCTTCAAAGCAAAAGGCAAAATCACAGCGTTATAGTGTGTCCTCGTGTAGCATTAACCACACACACACACACACACACACACACACACACACCCCACCTGAGCGTGTCTGTGGGAAGGACTGTCGCTTGCCAAGTACCAGAAACCATGAAATTGGCTCGAAAAACTTGACACAACTGCTGATATTTAAATAAAGGGATAAAAGCATGTCAGTATCTCGTACATCTCTGCCATAATTTAGCAGTGAAAGCCCCCCCCCCCCCCCCGGCGAATACGCTCTCAGATGTGTCTGTGAAGGAGATGCTAATCTTTTCAAAATATCACTGCTGTTTGTCCTACATAAAGCTGCGCACTGCTGTGCCTGCCATACCTGCAGGTTGTGCTCGGTTTTCCACGCGTTGAATAAAAGCAAACTCATAATCAGTTTTTTTATTAGCATCGCATTTCACTAGATTAAATACGCAAATGTGCGTTACATCCCTTTTAGAGGTCGGACTGCTCCTTTGGGGCCTGCTGTGAAAAAACGCCGCTTTGAGAGGTGTAAAGTCTGCCGCATTATCGTCGGAACATCAACGGGAACACAGACGAGGCCCTTAAGATCTAATTCATGTGTTAGAATGAAAATAAGTGTCCCACAATGAGGCCCATCCTCTGCACGAGGCAGCCTGGAGGTTCTTTAAAAAGATTTAATGGCCTGATAGGGCAACATACTTTTAGGAAGGCAAACTGTGTTTTTCATTTAGCAACCTATAGTCAACTTTGTCCCTGTGCACATTCCTGGTCCCCGTCTCCACAGCAACGGCACTCAAGCAAAGACCATTCGGAGTCATGTGCCACTTTGCAGTCCCACTTTTATCTCCGACACACCGGCACCAAACGGAAAAATCGCGGACGTGGAGCGACGGCTGTAAGCGACGCCCGAAGACCGGCCGCAAGCAAACACGCGCCTGCGTCTGTTTGTCACTGTCGGGAATTTGTTTAACTTGATGAAGGAAGAAAGAAGGAACGGACTGGCCGTTGTATTTCTGCTGGAAAAAATGGAAGAAAGAAAAACGGGACTTTGTTATTATGCGTCACACCGTTTCATTTGCTATAACAAAGAACGCATTTACAGCACAGGCTCAGAGGGAAAGGGCAATGCATATATTATCCAAAAAGAAAGGGCAATGCATGCATTATACAATCAGCATTCTGCATATCATCTGGACCCAAACACACTCTGCTCTGGTCACCTTGTACATTTCCCTTCAAACTCAGACACAACAACAGGGACAGCTCCGTACCGTCACCTCCACAGCAGCATAGCCTTGAGCTACTCTTTCCTTTTCAAGGTGCGGCGCCCAAACATATTGTCCTGCAGCCTTCACTGGATGATGTTCACTCCAGGATTGGATGACGCGGCAGACAAAGCTTATCCACTTCCATCTCGGACATCTACATACCTAATGTTCCTGCACGTTAACAAAATTCAACATCTACCCAAGTGTGATAGGACGGTCCAGTAATACCGGTGATTGATAGAAGTAAAACATGTTGTGTACCTTTTAATTGACCTTTATTTTCAAGCAGCAGCCATTATTCCTCCCAACCCCTCCCTCGGTGCAACCCATCTCTATATTTCTGTTCTGGGGCTAATTCCATCACCGTGATGGTCTGTATATATTGTGAACTGGAGGTCCTTGAGTGACGCGGCGCCCTTGCCGGATAGTGAGCCAAAGGACAATCACTGTCAAAAGACATTTCTCATCTCAAGACATCAGCATCACCTCCATCCAGCGGACCGAGGCAATGTCGTGCACTAGTTGGTCTAAAAACAAAAGGCTTTTGATCAGCGTCCTGACTTTCCATTAGTCATCCGGGAATAATGAAAGAGTTACTTATTGGCTAAGCAAAAAAAAACACACAGGCATTTTTTAATCTGTTGCCTGATGTCTGAAGGTGCGTCAGGGCGAGCGTGATTCCAGTGTACTTAAGGAGTGGAGACCTTTTTCATCACGATAAGACTGTTTTATTGCTCGTGGCTTATCACCAGCCCTGGCACCTGGAAGCATTCATTCACCTCAACAATAAGGCGACTCATCATGAACGTTTGCTGCTGATCTGACCTTTGACATTATAACAGTGACAACACACTTCGAACTCTTAATCCCGAACCTTTTAATTGAAGTTGCAGCCAGTCTGGCCGGCTGAGGTCGAGCGTCCAAGCATCATCCGGAGCAAGTGGAAATCACAAATCGGCCATTTCGCGACGCAATTGGCGTGCGCCCCGGGTAATCCTAACCTCTTGGGCCCCGATCAAGTGAAACCGTGGCGAGCCTCTTTGCTTACGGGGCCCTCAACATGGACGCTCAATGCTAACGGACAGCCCCAAAACAGCGCATATCAGCGGCTACGGCTAACCGCTGCTATGGACTGCTGCAACTGCTGCATGAGAGCGGTGCAGAGCGGCGGCCCACGGGGCTGGGGGGGGGGGGGGGGGGGGGCACGCTGCACTAACATGCACTCACATGCACCAAAAGCAGACGCAGCTGGCGCCGGCTGTGTAAGAAAAGCAAGGAGACACTCGTATTACAACACACACAGAGAAAGAGTGACTTCATTCTCTGCCCAGGTGGAAATGACTCCACTCTTTCTTTACTCTGGGTTTTTTTTTTCTTCTTTCGCAACAGCAATGTTCTGAATGCGGTACATTGTTCTTTTAAATAGAAGCATTTATACAATAGTTTCAGTATTATAAAAGTTTCAGTTTTGTGGCTCTTTTGGGTCTCCGTCAGTGAAAAGAACACTTGACTATGAGAAAATTCTCCAGATTAGAGGGAGGAATGGTAAATGTAGTCTACAGCAGGGGAAGGGGCCCTGGAAGGAGATTTGATAAGAGTAAGTTTAAATTAAGATGGCAGCGGGCCAGTGACCACAGAGCTTTTAATAACACACAGACTGTCTGGGCCAACAGTTGCCATGAGCTCCCTGAGCAGTCAGAGAGAAAAGGAACCACATCTGGCCAAGAGGCTTCGATTAAAAGGGTTCTTTTACCTCCCGAATGCAAATGAAACGAAAACAATTTTAACAAACAGCAACAACGGACAAAATTCGAATTGCAGTACCTCGCAAACAATAACTTGTTTGCTCCCTGTGTGGTTTGTGCGCGTCAGTGAAGTGGGAAGCAGGCCTATTCTTAAATACAAGCTTTGGTGCGATTTGTCAGATACACCTACCCGAGGAGCTTCACTCACTGTCTCCTGGCATCAGCAACCACAGAGCGCAACGTTCTTTTTCCACAGCAACACTTTTGTGAGCCGCAAAAGTAGTATTGTTGTCGCTGTGTTGTGGATAGCCGAGAGCAGAGAGCTTCACGCTGTGGTGAAAGAACAAACAAAAACACTACGACATAGATAAAAAAACCACGAGGCAAACTGATTCTGGTTTCTCCCGGCAGACAAGCCGGCGTTGGGCTTAGAATAACGAGCGCCGAGTAACACAGGAAAACACTTCAACGTTCTTCCCACACGCTCTTCCCACATTACAAAAAGGAAAATTCCACAACTGAAGGTGCGTGGCTCCTGGCGCTTTTCCACGCACACCGCCTATTCGTGCGTTTTTTTTTTCTTCTAATTTTGAACCGTTCACATCCTGGTTAAAGATTCACAACGTGCGGCTGCGAATATGCAGCGGGGCCCTTCATTTTCCTCCTGGAAGCTAAAGGCTCTAAACGCACACAAAGCACAGCCCTCGTCCTGTGAAATCACAGGAGCGGAGCGGAGCAAACGCCTTGGCTGTATTTAGCTGTCTGCTGACCTCAGATGTAATCCATAATAGCAGGACCCAACCCCCGGGGACAATGCTATCATTGCACCTCTTGATAATCACTTAATATGGCCCTCGTGGATTAAGTGGCAGATCAGACCAGGGCCGCCTAAATCTGCACCCCACACACCGGATTAAAAGTTAGACATGGACCCGTCGCTTGGCTGCGTGCGGCCCCTTTCAAGTCTCTAACGCCCCGGAGGACCGCCAGTCCGTCTTGCGTTTGTACTGTTTCCTGGCGAATTGCAACTGCAACCACTGCAGTCAACTTAGTGCATCACAGGGAGAAGCTGACCTCAAAATGACACACAAGTGCAGCGCTTGTGCTCGTTGCAAAGGAAGTCGCTGGCTCGAGCTTCCAGCGATTCTGTTCATAAAAAACTAAATCTTATTACAAATGAGAATTCAGCCACCATCACAAACACGCCGCAGCCGACACACGGTCCAGGCGGGCGGATCCTTCATGAAGGCTCTTTTCCTTCCATTAAATTTACCAGACAGAAGTATTTCCCCAACAGGTTCACCGAGGAGACTTCCTGCTCGCTTATTGAATAATTCACATATATCTGTTGATGATCCGTTAATAAACTTGGACTAAAAGTAAAAACGCCCTTTTACAACAGTTAACGTCAGCAGCGCGCTAACAAATTGCATTCACAGCTATCTTATAACCTTTGAGAAATCAATGCATTATGCATTGAGTTCCACTTCCTCATTTGGACATTAAATATGTATATTGCATAGATACATTACTTTTCGAATATGGGGGGAAACATTAGGCCACCCAAGAATGTGGCTACCAAGCTTTTTAAAAGGAGGAGGACAAGCCAAGTCCAATTCGGTCAAATCAGGTTTCAGGGAAGAAATCCTGGAATTCCACACGGCTTATTTTGAGCTCATTTGAGTCGTCTGTTAAAATTGTTCTGGGCATTTGAGCAAGTGTTAACATATCATCTGCAACACAGTAACGAGCCCGCCAACAAATCCTCTCAACAAAACGTTGAAAATGCACCGTTGCGTTACAAAGAAAGCATTGCTATTTGAACGTTTACATCTTATGCCTGACAGATATTCTCATTATTTTAAAATGGAATACGTAAATTTAGTGAAGACGGCGTGAGGCCACTTAGAATCGTCTTCGGGACTACAGGAGCCACTCAGGAATGTCCACTCAGGTCTGAGAGACGGCTGGCCCATCTGTTCCTGTCGTCAATTGTTCCGCAGAAGGAAAATTGACTCGAATCGGGGCGCGTTTTCCCGTCTCCTGGCAGACTCATTGTTCCACACTGCGACTTGAATAAACTTGAGCTGCGGAACCTTTTCCTCACGCAAAGGATGTCAATGTGTCTGTTCTTTTTTTTTTTTCATGCAAACAATCACAGCTTCGCGCATCTCTGTAGTAACACGGAGAAAAGAAACTCACCGGTTTCCTCGTCGATGGTGAATATCCCCAGGCCGGACCCTTCTCGGATGGAGTATCGAATCTCTCCGTCGCGGCCATTGTCCTCGTCTTCGGCCGACACCGTCATCACAGAGGTTCCAACCAGCGCGTCTTCTTTAATAAATCCCTTTTCCACAAACGATCTGAAAAAAGGTCGGTAGAGGTTTTCGTTGACGTCCACCACGTCCACCTCGACGAAGCAGGTCGAGGACAGGGACATGGGCTTCCCTTTGTCTTTGGCTTTTGCCGTCAGGTTGTACACCTGCTTGGCCTCGTAATCTAGAGCCTGCACGATCCGCACGGCGCCGCTGAGCTTGTCCACCTCGAAGTTTCCGTCCCCGTTGTCGGTGAGGCTGTACCGCACCTGACTGGAAGGTCCGACATCGGGGTCGTGAGCCTCCAGCCACATGACAACCGTGCCGACCGGAAGGTCTTCCCTCACCTTCACGCGATAGTTCGGGGGGACGAATTTCGGCGGGTTGTCGTTCACGTCTTCCAGGGTGATTTTCAGCGGCACCGTGGACACTAACTGGGGCTCGTTGACCGCCTGGTCGCGCGCCGCGATCTTCAGCAGGTAAACCGGGTGGAGCTCGCGGTCCAGCGGCCGCGTCACAGTCACCACGCCGGTCGTCTCGTGAATGGCGAAATGATCCGTGCCGCCCAGGATTGAATACTTCACGACTCCGTTGTCTCCTTGATCTCTGTCCGTCGAATCCACCTGGATGATTTCGGTGCCGACCGGCGTGCTCTCACTAACGTCGGCCGAATACGAGTCCTGCAAGAAGTTCGGGCTGTTGTCGTTGGCGTCTCGGATCTTAACGCCCAGGAGGCGCGACGACGATTTCTGCGGTACGCCGAGATCGTAGACCGTGATGTTGAGGGTGTACTGGTCTGTCGTCTCCCTGTCCAGCGGAGAATACACCAAAAGCCAACCGGTTTCCATTTCCACAACGAAGCGGCTCTCCGTGTCGCCTCCCGAGATCACGTACACCAGTTTGCCATTGAAGGCGCTGTCCGAGTCCGTGGCACTTAAGTGGACAATCCGGGCCCCGACGGGCAGGTCCTCTTTCACCTCGACGACACTCGGGAACGACTCTGCGAACTGCGGAGTGGCCCGGTTGACCGAGTGAAGGTCCATCAAGTTGTCATCGGGCTCGGCCTGCATGTGGATCCTGCTGCCCTGGAGCAGCTTTTCCGCCAGCATGGTGGCGACACCGGTCTCGACACATTTTAGCTGGACCGGCTTGCGCGCCGTGATGACGGTTATGTTCATGGCCATCGGTCGGGTCTCGTGCTCGCCGTCCGTCGCGATGACTTGCAGGCTGTGGGCGGACACTTTGGCGGCCTCTCCCTCACCCAGCGTCCGCTTCAGCGACAGCACGCCGGAGTTCGGGTTCAGTTCGAACAGGTCGAGCTCATTCCCGGCTTTGATGTGGTACCGCACCAGCTGCAGCTCATCGGCGTCTATGGCAGACACGGTTGTTATCTGCTCTCCCTCGCCGTGATCTCTTGGCACGGTCACTTCACAGTCGACGTTCTCAAACAAAGGCTTGTTGTCATTGAGGTTGTTTAACGTAATGGTGACTGACGCCTCCACCTCTCTTCGGTAAGGGGATCCCCAATCGGACGCCCGGACTTTGAGGTTATAAATCCTTGGCATGAGCTCGTAATCTAGGACCTCCGAGGTGCTGACGACACCGGAGAAGTAGTCGATGACAAACGGCTGGGGGCTCACGTTGGTAATGCTGTAGGTCACGTAGCCGTTCTCGCCTCTGTCGAGGTCGGTGGCTTTAACCGTTACCACGCTGGTCCCTGCGGGTACGTTCTCATCGACGCTGGCCGTGTAAGACGTCTGCTCGAACTCGGGCGCATTGTTATTCACATCAATCACGTCAACGATCACTTTTGTCGCCGCTTTTTTGTCGACCGTGATCACGTCCAGCTCGAACCGGGGCGTGAAATCAGCATTGATTGGTCCTGCGGTGCTGATTAAACCAGTATCTGGATTGATAGTAAATTTGTTCTTGTCAGACTTGTGTTTAAAGGCATATTTGAGCTGTGGATACTGTGGCAGGGCTGTTACCATAGTGACAGGTGTAAGAAGAGGGGCAAATTCACTCAGATTGACTCTGTAGACTTCCTTCTCAAATATAGGAGGGCCCGCTTTGAAATGCGCAGAAGTGACATGTACCAATTTAACGGATGAAAATTGCGGGGGGCTGCCTTTGTCCTTTGCCTGTAGAGTGAGGTTGTATCCAAAAGGCTGGCTGTCCCAATCTACATCCTTGACCGCTTTTATTTTATACTCTTTGCCCCCGGGGCTGCTCCTCACGGCCTTGAACTGCTGAAGAGGGTCCCCGGCAACAATGCTCAGTGACGCTATCTCTCCATTTTGTCCCTGGTCGCCGTCCTCGACGGTCACGATGGCGTAGGTGGGGTCGTGGTCCGCACCCGAGGGGGCCAGGGTCACGGCGGTGATTACGGGCGCGTGCTCGTTAGCCTGCTCCACCCTCACCGTGAGTTTGGCCATGCTGCTGAAGCCGCTGCTGCCGTACAGCTTCATGCCCCTGTCCACCGCGAGGATCTCCAGCTCGTACAGCTTCTTCTCTGAGAAGTCGAGCTTTCCCGTCAGCGTCACCACGCCGCTCGTCGGGTGGACGGAAAACATGTCCGTGGGCTCCCTGAAGCTGTAGTAGTATTCCCCGTTGGTACCGATATCCGCGTCGGTGGCCGTGACCTTGGCCACGCTGGTGCGTATGGCCGTGTTCTCCGGCAGAGAGATGCTGTAGGACGTCGGTGAGAAGAGAGGCCTCAGGTCGTTGGTGTCCTGTACCTGCACTTTCACTTTGGCGCGACACTCAAAATCGGTACCCCTCTCCGAAGCTTTAACAGTCAGCACATAGTGGTCTTTAACCTCCCGGTTGAGAATGGCGGTGCTGCCTCCTTTGGTCCTTATTCGCAAAAAACTGAAATCTCCCAGCAGGTAGTCCTCGGCTTTGAATAAGTTCTCATTGTCTCCAGAGATGATTTTGTACCGTATCTCCCAGTCCGGGTCTGTGATGTAGATCCCCATCTTGGCGTGACTCTCTAAGTAAGTCTTAGCAGCAGAGTTCTCATATATGGTGGCGTTGTAAACAGAGTGGGTGAACTGCATGGAGGCGGCCCCCGTCATCCTCTGGTTCCCTGCGCAGCCACAGAGGTGCTGCAGGAGCAGCACGAGCAGTGAAACCAAGAGTTTCCCCATTATCGTACCGTGATCTTCACAGAACCACCTGGAAACAAACAACAGAGGATCGTTAGCGTTAGAACGCAGCATGGGGCATGGTGCATTTGGTCATAGCCGTAATTACCTTTAAGAAAATAGAGCATGACACATGAAATCAGCCCTTTTCTACTATCATGCCTCATGAACAGGTCGTCTCACTGCCAGAAAAAAAACGCGTTGCTTTCTTCGCCGTGCGCTTTCCTGCTCTCCCCCGTTAAATGTCATGACAAGTGATGGCATGGTTGATAAATAGCTGAACAGGTTCCATGTGGAAATAAGATCAAGCAGAGCAGTCAGTCAGGGGACGAGATCTAAGCCTGACCTGCTCCAACATCTGCACAAAGCCAGATGCCAAATACGTGCCCTTCATAAAATATAACGTATCTCAAGCTCAATGAGCTCAGAAAAAAATAACCAACAAGAGGAAAATCACATTTTACTTGCAGATGAAAAAAAGCAAAAATGTATAAACTCACTGCACATTTAATTCTAATGAATGGAACTGCAATGGTTTCTCGCTTTATACGGATTCAACAGTTACGGATTTCTGCCAGTAAAGACCAACAATTCTAAATCAAATGAGAGAGAGAGCTCCTTTCTTTGTCATCAAGCCCCAATCGCTTAGAAAAACCACAGAGCAGATGACTACGGAGACGGCTTTAAAATTGCACGTTCACGCGTTTTACAGCCGCTTTACAACGTCTCGGGCTGCGTGGGAGTCCGCACAAAGACACATAAAAGCGAGATGAATGTGTGCGCAGGAGAGCGCTGCATAAAAGACATATTTACTTTCGACCCGAGCGGGGTTTAGTTAATAATGCTCTATGTGGGGTTAATAAGTGACAGAGACCAAGTAGGAAATACCTTAAATCTGAAACTATCCACCCCCCGCAGGTACAAAAGAACCATCTGCTTGTGGGCGACCATTATGCAAAAAGAGAAAAGAAAACTTCTGGTTTCTTTATAAAAAAAAAATGTTTTACACATACGACAAAAAAGGTAAATGTGTTGTTTTCTTCTCTGCAACCTCAAACCAGCCAACTGTTTTCCACAAGCGACCAATGCAATCTTTCAAGAGAGAAAAAAAAAAGTTGAAAAGTATTTCATTTCAAACCCCCCATCCCCCAACTAAAAGCCATTCACGATGGCAGCCGTGCGCGGACCACAGCTTTAACCGAGAGAAGAAAAGAAGAAAGGGAAAAAAAGCAGTGCACTTTTTCTCCAAACACAAGGCGTAAACTATCACCTGTGCGAATAATACACAATTAAATCAAAACCCATGCGTTGGAAAAGCGACATTAAGCGGTTGGTGAACTTCCACCCCCCCCCCCCCACCGGAGAGGTGGAGAGAGCAGCGGCGGCTGGTGGTTTCTTTCCCGGACCCGCGGCGCTCACAAAGCCGACCTCAACTTTTTCCTTACTCGCGCCACAGATGCCCGAAGCTCCAAAAAAGACCCCCGAAACAAGCAAGAAGGACTCACGTACCTCTTCTATTATTAATCTCGTATATTCGGAGGTTTCGCATGTAGTTCATGTAGTCCAAATCTCGGCATGGTAATACGTGGACTTGCCTCCTCCGCTGCGCTGCTCCATCTAGGGCTCAGAGCCGCGCGCTGCCCCCTCGCTGCTCGCCTCGCTCTCGCGCACTGGAGCAGCGCGGTATCTCTCCGCGCTGCGCACGTCCGGATCTACTTACCGGCTTTGGCAGCGGGATGAAAACCTT
Organism: Pungitius pungitius; assembly: GCF_949316345.1. Taxonomy (NCBI): domain Eukaryota; kingdom Metazoa; phylum Chordata; class Actinopteri; order Perciformes; family Gasterosteidae; genus Pungitius; species Pungitius pungitius. The sequence continues at coordinate 17,305,836 of NC_084908.1, read as the reverse complement.
TCCGCTCAGAAAAGCAGGATCGGGTTTAGCCCTGCTTTGATTCTTTTCTCTCTCTCTCTCTCTCGCTCATTGCACTGTAGCCTATGTTTGTGTAACAGCATGTTATTGGAAATTAAAAAAAATCTTAATCTTAATGTGGCAGCCACCACTTCACCTGTGGGCCCTAAGGGCAAAGCCTTTCTTTTAGGAGCCGTTTCCAGTGAAATAAAATTGATAATATATCTGTTTAATTATTCTTTTTTTTAAATGGACTATTCTGCCCAACTGAGACAGTACCCGCAAGATGCCACTTTATGCTTTTAAGCTCGATTTTGTTTGTCGCTATAGAAAAGAAGAAAAAAAAATCTAAACTGAGATAACTCACCACAAAGTCCCATTAACATTGTATGACATGGCAGATGAAGGGCAAAACCTCATCCGGCCCAATTGGGACTAACGTTAATCCAATATTCACCTGTTCAGCTGCAGCCCAAACCACTTATCCCGTTAAGGGTCCGTGTCAAGGCCGTTTTGTGGGAGAAAGAAAACATACAGCAGATATTAAAGGTGAGGTTAGAATGACCCCCGGCTGGTGGCAGGCAAACAGAGTGTCAATTAGACAATAACGTATGCTTGCTGTGCTGAAAAGGTGACCCGTACATTCCTATCATAATTGTGATGTCAGCGTGAAAAGGTGGATAAACTGTGATTTGCAAATAAAAATCACCGGTCAGGGCATCCCTTATGATGACAAATTGGCTAATAACACTTGCAAATGCAAAGTTCCCTGCTCGTGTTGGGGCAATTTGGGTGCTTAAACATCAATTCCAGGGATTATCTGCTTCTCATTATTCCCACTAATGTAATTGTCTTTTAATAGCAGAGTCCAGCAGCGCGTTCCAGGGTCCGTGTTTTTGGCAGCAGACCAAGATGACTGATGGTGGAGGTGTATTCGCCAAGCAGCTTGTGTCTGATCCCATCAACTCCCCGCCCCATCCCCCCCCCCTCCCCCTCACAGCCATCCTGACCGCTTCTCAGACCCCCTAAAACTGGCCCCACATTGCGTCCACGGGCGCTCAGGAGTGTGGCCGCTATGCGAATGATGGCGCTGTCTCACTGCCCTCGCCCGGACTGCAGGGATCCAGCCGGTTCGCCCTGCAGAAGAAAGCCTAATGCCGCATGCTGCTCGACAACTTGTCAACCTGTGTACTGTTCCTGTGGGGGGTGGGGGGGGGGGGGGGGGGGTGCGCGCGTGTGTAGGTGCGTTCCGGTGCGCCAGGCGTGCGTATTCTCCGTCAGCGCCCCGAAAAAAGTAGTCCGTGGAGAGAGCGCAAAGTTTTGAAAAGAGTCGAAACCAAAGCCTCTGATCTCGCTATAAGCTACTCACCAGACCGGCTGGGTGACCGCGGGATGCCGCTCCGAACCCGACTTCACATCGGAGCCATCACACCCGGTGTCTCGGTGCAGTGGAGCTGAAGGCTTTCGGTTTGCTTCGCTCCTCTCCCCCAGAAACGCATCAGGTTGAGCTGCACGCGGCTGCTGCCTTCAGGTGATATCGGACATTTTCCGAGTCAACAAAAAAAAAAAAAAAGAAATGGCAATGTCCAGATTTTCTTGTCGCCAGTACTCGTGTTTGGAAAATATTTGTTGCACAGAGAACAATCCAATTATTGCGATGAATAAATATCAATTTAAATGTTATTCTATATTTTCATTCGTCAGAAAGGGTTTGTTTGATCCATTTATAAAATACATATCTTGCTGCAGGGCCATTTTTTAAAATGATTTCCTTCCAAAAGCAAAGAAATTTGAAAAAAACCACAAAAAAGCAGCATATCTGATCTCCTTGAAAGCATCCAGGATCTTACGCCTTCAGCTCTGACGTCACACGCCTCTCATCATCACGCGCACAACTTAGTGGGCTCCCTGTTTATTCTCTCCAAAATCAAAGCAACCATTTTTTTTTTTATGTGCCTTTTTTCTTTTCTTTGTATTTTCGGACTGTGTCGTGTCGCTCTTTTTTCATGAGAAACCCCCGGCTAGTCTCAAAAGTGCTCAGCGAACCCACTTGAGCATCAGAGGGGCAAATGTCTCCATTCGTCCTCCTGGAACATGTGGTTAGCAAACTGAAGTCGACACCATACTGTCAAGCGGCTGCCAAAGAATGCCAAAGCAGAAAAAAGGGGGCTGCTGGGGTCTGTTCCTAAGGTCCATTCAGCACCGGCTCATTAAAGTCACATTTGCCCACAGGCTGAGTAAACGAACGAGACCTATGGGTTCAATGTGGATGCATGTGTGGCTGTGCGTGTATGTGTGTGTGCGTGTGTGAGAGAGGAAGAGAGATAGAGAGATAGAGAAGGAGGGAGGAAATACTGAGCTTGTGTGCTGCAGAGCAAGTGTGTAACGTTTTGTCTCTCTCTCTCTCATCTCTTGGTCTCCCCTCACTTTCTACTCTCACTTTTGTCACAGATAATGTTTAGTATCTGAAACAGCTCCCCCCCCCTCCCTTCTCTCTCTTAGCCTTCCCTCTGATCCGCCTGTTAAACTTTAATTGAATTCAGTTCAGGTGATGCCCAGGGCTGCTTCCAACCGCTTTGATCTCACAGAGCGTTTTGCAGTCCCTGTCTGCAGGGGGGTCAGATTTAGCGACACACACACCACGTGTGTGTACAGGGGCGGATGCGTAGTGTTTACATTACAGAACACTGGCAATCCCTTAATGGTGACTTTAGAGCAGCATAAGACGATTCGACTCCAAATCAGCAGGCCGGCACCTTTTATTGGAGATTTTTGATTATTTTTTATGACAGCTTGATGACTGGTACCAAAGGCGCTCTGGGTCCTCAGTCCATAAGCCTCAGTGTAACAGAGTTTACAGGCTGCTGCACATCCCCCCCCCCCCTCACGTCACTTACTGCAGGCTCGATATCCTCTTAAAAATCCACTAATATGCTGCAGATCGTCCTGCGAGAGGTCAGGAACATGTGGGGACTGATGTGCTGAGTGAGTTACTACCCCAGCACACCTCGTGACTAATGTAGTTTCCCCTGCAACTCGAAACTGGCGAGATCAGGGAAAAGACACCGATGATTTGTAGTGCGCCCGCGGCGACACGGCGCCCAGGTATCTGTTTCTTCCACCTCCCAATCTGTTTATTATCTGATTCCCGAGGCTGAGTATAACTGTTAGAGAGATTGGAATAATTCAATATCCATTCTGCTGTGGTGTCCTCGAGCAAAGACACTGACCCTCCCAGAGCTGGTGCCACTGTTCTTAAGATGAGGAAAGAGAATACTATCGCAAAATCACACAGTGTATCTAACACTATTTAAGTGTGGGAAGGTTGTTGGGGGCTGTTTTGGGGAAAAAGACACGAGAAATTCATGGGGAATAATAATGAACAATTGACATTGCCCCTGCAGCTGGTGACAAACTGCTGTGCTCTGAAAATAAAGACTCCATGGTGCCTCAAGCAAAGCAGGAGATTATTTTAGCAAAGCCCTTTGGTTGTAGAAGCTTCCGTAATTACCAAAAAAAAAAAAAAAAAAGAGAGACAAGACAGTGTGCAATATCTGGGGCAACCTGTTTAGAGAGTTGACATTATAGCACTATTTATTTGGTGGTGTTATACTTTAGGAGAGCATGTACGTGCAAAATAGATCAGCGCGGTCTTCAGGTTATCACGGAAACCTGTGGCGTATCCTTCGGAAAATCAATAACCCATTCTTTGAATATTTTTGCTAAATGGTATTTTTTATCCAAATACAAAAAAACTGATGATGCAACTAAATTGTGAACTACGTCACTTGACCCTTTGCAATGTCATTCCAATGTATTATTAGAGGGAATACTGTGACCTTTTGGGAAATATGGTTAATTCTTTCTTGTTGAACGTTAGATGAGAACATTGAGGCCACTGTCACATTTGTTTGCTAATCAGAGGAGATTGTATAGCTACAGTTAGTCAGTTAGCTTAGCTTAGCTTAGCATCAAGACCACAGACAACGTAGCAAAATAAGTCCCCCCCCAAAAGATCATTTTGGTTCCATTCATTGTGGACTAAAAAGTACCGTACGCTGTTCTGGAGAATGCTCCAAAACAATCTGTGGTTTGGATTTGAAAATTGATACCACTGATTAATGCATAGCTGGGGTCAGCAGCTGGTTGGCTTAACTTGGTTTAGATTGATTAGAATCAGGGGCAAACAGCTAGTCTGAAACTATCCAAAAGGTTTAGAAAAGAACAAGTGGAATAATGAACAAAGGGAAAGAATGGTAAATGGCGTTCATTGGTAGATTTTGGACGTCCTATTTTGTTAGCTTTGGGTAAAGCCACGACTAACTATCAGGCTTCACGCTAACGTATGCTAACGTTAGCGCCAACTGTAGCTTCAAATTGAAATCAGGCAAAACAAAACATGCAAGTTGTAACGCTCTTCACGTTTTAGTCAACCACAGCTCACACAAAGTTTATCAGGGAAGTACCGTAATATCTTTTGTTTAATCCTGCAGCTCAGATACATTGAACCGTGTTTATTTTTGGCGGTTCTAGTGTCCTCTTCCCCCCCGTCTCCTCCAGAGACCTTGAACTCTGGAGTGCTGATTGACTCTAGTGTGGAAGAGTACGTGGCTCGGGCAGATAACATCTCTGAAGAGCGTGTGCTAATCACGGCTGCTTAGTGCAGTCTATCTTCGCCGTGCCTATACAAATACAAAGTGTGACTGAAGTGGAGCAAATTGTCGTGGTATCGGATGAAGTAATGTAATCTGTTTGTCACTCTGCGGTGTGTGTTTTACTGTCACGCATACACAACACGACAATATACAGAACCTGGTACTCCAGCCTTCTCTCCTGAGAGGCCGGTTCTTTGATGTGATGTAACGTGTAAAGGCGGTGGGGGAGCAACAACAAATTCAACACAACATTGCCTGATATTTTTGATGCATTGTATTCCGCCAGTGGTTTTTGTCTCCATACCAAAAACTAATCCCGGAGAAATTGTGTCGGGATTATACACAAAAGGCGCATTTTGGATATGGATTTGCACGGATGGATTAGTAAAGCCTTGTAATGGAGGAGCGTGTTTGTAGAGAAACCTCCATCCTCTTGTTGTGGCACATTAAAATGATGCCGCACTCCACTTCGTGTTAACACACGCTACTCATCTCCCACCCCGGGAGCGCAGATAATTCCTCATCGCAGTGGAACTTGTGAATTCGTACATATCAGTGGGAAACAGACGCCGGAGCAAAAGAACGTCCGGCTTTGCAGGGGCGGTTTGATGATGTCCAAAAGCGAGTGAAAAACAGCACGCACCCGAAATGGTGCATGCTCATTTGGAGCTTAGGGCTTCAAGACAGTGATACGGAGCCTTGGGAGTGCTTTGAGGCCCCCTGGGGATGATTTTGCATTACACCCTCACCCAACACACATTTCCCCCTTGAACAGGCCGACGCTCAGGAAACAGAAAATTGCGAATAAAACGAAACCATTGAGATTCACGGTGAATTTGTTCGGGCAATGACTCGCTCTTCAATCGCATTCGTTGTACAAATGCAAGCAAATTACAGTCCTCTGGCAATCATGTGTTATGTATTTACCCTCACATTTGCTTATCTAATAGGAGCCATATCTTGTCTCTGATTCAGATATCATAGGGAAAGCCCCGCGGCCTTTACCAAGTCCTCCTGATCCTCAGATCTCGGGGATATATCTCATATCTCTCCTTTTTAGAGTAAAAATACTTGGGCCTAAAAGGAGCAAAACTTTGCCTTGTTCTCTTTTTTTCTCACTATTTTGGGTACAAAACAGAGAACATTTGTGTGACTAAGTCCTGGGATAATGTGGGTATACGTCCTTGGCACCATCACAGCAGAAAATGGGAGCCGGGTCCTTGCCTGCAGGCAAGATTTTGTGTAATCACATCTGCGGCAAACAGACGGGCCGCCCGAGTTCAACCGGTACAAAACACACTGCGCAACAAACACACCAGTAATTGTGGGTCTCTTCTTGCTGAAGTTTGTAAAAACACCAGGATTTTGCTAAAGAGGAACCCAAAACTATGGATCACGTTGAGGCTTGAATTACCGTTTGCTAATCCAATCCCTCCAAAGAAGCGACCGTCCAATCATTTAGCAATCGTGACCAGGAACTGACAGAGCAAGTAGTGTGGTATATATTTTTTTGCAAACTACTAAAATCATGTGGAAGAGTTCACTGAGGGCGGGTGGGTCAAACACACAAAGGACTTTCACCCAGGAGGCTGACGTTAGTGTGCACAAATGTCCACTCTAACTTTACCAGAATAAATAATACCAAGTGCGCAATCACATTTTTAAATGCTTTTTTTTTTAGTTATTTCTTGTCATACTCTCAGGTTGTTACGTCATTATTTCAACACTAAGCAATAATCTTGTTTTGATGCAAGCGCAATATGAAACATACACAATATGACAATTATTCATGTGTGATTTGCAGAAACATGCAACGTTGAATCTTCATCCTCACTTGTAGGTTGCATGTGTGCACACAGAAGGCTGGAAGGTCATAGCAACAGTATCTAGGAGAGTTGTGAGAAGTGCATTAGATTGGTTTGGTTTTCATGAACCCAATTGAATTGATTGAATGAAAAAACAATTTAAGTATTTGTTTTTGGCTTTTGATTTGGTAGCCAGACCGCAGAAGCCAGTCATACAATTTCCAGTTCGCTTCTTGCTCCCCAAAGCGAGTAACATTCATGGAACGTCAGAGATAAGAATCCTCGCGGTGTACCGGGTGCACGACACTTGCATTCAAAGACTCGCGGAAGGAAAATGCCAAGTGCTCCGATGTCAGCTAATCTACCCTCTAGAAATGTCCCCGAGGGCTGTGCCTGGTGGCTCGTCATTGTACAAAGGCAACGTGTTGTCCTTTTGAAATCTGTTATTCTTCATATAAACGAACCGTCTCTGGGACTCTTCCGACTTTAATTGGCGCGCGTCGAGGTCTCTCTTCCTGCAAGACCCCGAGCATGGAAACCGGTTGCCGGCACATGGATACAAATTAGTGGAGCAGCAGGTGGAGAGAAGCATTCATCATCCTTGATGGGCTTCATTCTTCCTGAGTGGCAGTCTGGCCGAACTCACAACGGCACGAAAAAAAGAAAAAAAGAGCGAAAGGCGAAGCGAGCGCGGAGCCAAGCCACAGTGCAAGGCGGTCATTAGCGTCACATTTGTCTGAAGCACAAAAGACCTTTGGAAAAAAAGGGATCGGCTTCCATTTTCATCAACTTCCTCGTCTCCATGGAAGCTCTACAGTGGCTTCACGAGTGACAGCCCTTCCTTCGGCGTCCGTCATTCAGTTAGATAGACCTGGGCAAGATTTAGCTCGCCTGCAGTTTTTCTTCTCACATTAGTATGCACACTGTTCCTCTCAAAGAGTGACATCACACACAATACTTGCTGACATTCGGACACTCGTTGCAGAAAAAGCCTCGTCGACTTTGGTGCTGGTTTACTCGCTAATCCAATTGTAAACCGGTGTGAACTGTCGTGTTACGTTTTATCTGGATGTCATAAGTTGTGGCAGTGTAACGCAGCAGAGAATCCAAATAACTATCTGCACGATACTGCGTGAGCAAAGACTTGATTTGTACATACTGTAAAAGGCTTTCTAAATCAAATAATACCCCCAAAATCATCGCTCATTTTGCATTTTAAAAATGGATTTATGGCCAAACCTAGTCAGTTCATCCTTGCAGTCCTTGCAGATAGGCAGAGCTTCTTTGGAAATATCAACTTTCTGGCTAAAAACCTGAGACGACCTAATTTCCCAAAAGACTGGAGCATTGTCGACATTAAACGCAATGAGGACTGCTGAGACTACATTCAGCCCTCTCTTCCCTACGGCTGCAGTTATTAGTTACCGACAGACATTACAGAGCCTCGTTAGCTAATGACCTGCCACACAGAGCTCTGCCGAGTCAGCAAAAAGAGTCCGGGGGCCAAAGACAGGCCAGAGTAATGCTCCCAGAAGCAACAAAGTGCGTGAAATGAGAGTGCACCATCACGTGAAATAACACCGAGGTAATTATGTTAAATGTCATCGCATTCTTCGCGCCTGGAGAAAAAAAAAAAAAAAACACACCCGGAAAAATAAAGTTCACGGGCGTTTTTTTTGTTTTTTTTGCTTATCTTATAACAATCACCTCTCAAGTGCGTGACCTTTTCCGTGAACAGCGATCAATACGGCTTGCCATGATGCCGCAAACAAACCACTGTTTACTTTACCTTAGCGTATCTTTCACTCATTTAAAAAGGTCAACAGACTCTTTTGTACTGATGGGGCGAGAAACCCTGCCCTTTTGTTTTCGGGATTGATCCGAAGGTTGCCGCAAAATGGACTGTTACCCGCTCCTGCAATCCATCTCCCCCCCCACACACCCTCCCGTCGTGTCATTTCATACGCGCTGTATGCCAGTGGGGGCCTGTGTGTGTGTGCGCGCTTGTACAGATTATGTGTGCTTTTTCGCCACAGTTCATGTGTTGTAACGCTCTTCAAAGCGATGGGTCGAAACAGTGTTTTATCATCAAGCAGGTTCAGGTCCCCTTTGAAGGTCTAACGGATGTTTCTCTCGGGCCGGGGGAACCTCTTTGGGTTTGTGTGCAAAACATTACAGAGGCGGTTGTGGTGTGCGGGGGGCGAGGGGGGGGGGGGGGGGGGAAGTGGCAACAGCGGCGGCTATTGATGTTTCGGGAAGAACGAAGGCCGAGGATTAGGGTGTTCAAACATGGGCCGTCCTGTGAAAGCCTGGATATGACTGCACCTGGGAACGGGCTGTGGTTTTCCCAAAGTCCAGGAGGAGCACTGTCAGCTCAACAAAAGACACACAAAGGAGTTGGGGGAGAAATGGCTGCCAGTTCTGGAAATGTGAGCCCCGCAAAAAAAAAAAAATGTGCTCAGCAACAATCATGACACAGATTTGTTTTACTGTTTATGTCAAGGTAAGCTTCTGTAAAAAAAAAAAAAAAAAAAAATGGCAGTAGGAAGTCAATCTTTTGATACTTTTGTTTTAGGAGGACTGCGCGGCCATGTAATCCCGATTAGGATTGAAAACTGTAATTCTCTCGTTTTCCTCTCCAGGGGACGTTAAGATATTGCGTGCTTGTAACATAAAAATTGCCAGAAAGAAGTCAGCAGGTTGATGATGACGGACATTTTTTTTGTTCTGTTTAACATGGATCTTTTAAGTACGCTTTGCAAAAATGAATTCCATGACCCAGCTCCTGGGGATTCGACTCAATAGACTCAGGGGATGAAAGGAAATGTATTGTTCTGTGGCACATACAAAAAAGGAAGTTTTTTGGCAAGTCACGTGACCGTACTCCCCATCACCAGTCACATATCATCATTCTTCTCTTTTTTTTGTTAAATTTTCTTATGTTATTCAGCCAAAAAACACAAACCCAGGAGCTCTTCTTGCCCGTGATGTGGCCTTATTTTCTTTCATAATAATAATTCCCTTTGCTTTTTATGGCAGTTGGCTAACTACCAGTTTTAATGGACACTGGACCCACGCAACTGTAGCGTGAAAAGGACCACGTGGCCGACTGTGGACATGGAACACAACGATGCCCTTAACTTAGCCTCCAGCGGCTTGCTGAAGGGGGACCCAAAACCGCAGAGTTGTAATCACATTACTTAAACCAATTCCTAAGTAATGTGTTACCGGACAGCACTGGGAAAGATGCACTGAACTGGAACGGAGCAGAATCAGAAATACTGGAGTTCAGAGGGCCTCCCTGGTCCCAGAAAGACAGAAATGCTTATGCTTATATAATACACTTTATATGAATTCCCTCTCTTGTTTCCCTACAATACATTCATGTATATTGTTGAGGTTAGCATGAACCGTAACATACTAGAAAGGTTAGGTTTAGGTTTTGTGAACGCAGGTGATTATAAAAAGTTTGATATCTTCTCACTTTGACATAAGCCACACACTCCCAATGTCGGTTTTGTGTGGAAAATAAAATGTCTTACGCTTCCTTGTTAAGCTTTTGGTGATTCTCGCAGGGAAATGTTTAATCATTTGCACTTCCCCATCAGGGTAGAAGTCTCGGAGCTAAATAAATAAAAAATACCGTGATGTATAATACTGTGATAGCAAAATTCAATATTTTCAGAGGCGATACGGATCCTAATCTATTATGAAGAGGGAGAATACCGACTGAGAGGGAAAATCATGAAGCAACATGAGTGCGATTGACAGAGTATGAATAACGTGTGAATAACCTCCAGGAAGGCTTTCATCGACTCGTCTTAAGCTTGCTGCATATTTCAGGTGAAAAAAACGCGAGAGGGTTGAAATTGGGGAGCTTTCCGTAGCGTCCGTGTGCCGCGTTCCAGGCGCCATCCACAAAAAAGCACAGCCTTTTTGTAAAAGAGTTCCCCCGAGGAGGGGTGGGGTGGGTTGTCGAACTTCCCCTCCAAAGATTCATGTTCTCCCGGGAAAAACAAATAGAAAACTCCCAATTATCCACTGATGCCCCGAAAACAGGCGCTGACTCAGCAGGCCCGAGCGTTCCCGCGAGAGTCGACGAGCTGATGGAGGGCCGCTGTGCTTGTTCTTCGCAACGCGACCTGTATCAAAACGCCGTTGCAGTCGACTCCCTGCTGCTATTTATGTCAATGGTTTTTAAAAAAAAATTCTGACAGGAAATAACCAGGAGAACGTCCTCCCTCCTTGTTTTAATTTTACTGGTAGGCGCCCCCCCCCCGCTCCGCACCGACAGGGAAAACGAGCCAGAGCCAGATAACAGGCTCTGACAGTGACGTCAGAGAGGATCGCTCCCGAAAAGTGGGAAAATCCAATCAGGCTTTGGGCCTCTCCTAAAGGCCCACAGACTGCAGAATGATCCATTCAAATTCTTTGATCGGACCGAGTTATCGCACAAAGTGAGGAGATCCGGACCTTTAAGAGGGAGAGGAGAAGTCCTCTTCATGCCGTTGGGGGGGAGGGGGGGGGGGGGGGGGGGCACGTGGTGTCAATGTAATGTTGCGCAGTACTTAATCGTTGCACTTCTACAAAATGTCCGAAATGAACAAAAGGCTTTCATTTCACCCGCGTGACCATTAGTCCATTAGGCAATGAGACTCCTGCATAAATGTACTGTATCTTCATGTGGACGCCACGATAAATCTCAGAAAATGAGTTTGAATATTGATAAAGACTAATACGGCTATTTTATCACACTCTGAAAAGAAATCATGAAAATTGCAGTGCCTTTGCGAAGTGAATATTTAATGCCTTCATTTCGTCAATGGGCTGATTGACACATGGCCAACCCGGCCCGCCACCGGTTCTGGAGAACCAAAAATAAATACAGATGAATATTTCACGGTACTGCAGGGGTGACCCGGGATGTTATTATCATCACCGTTCATTTACTTCCACCCCTGGAATCGCCCTTGGCTAGTGACACATGCAGTCCAATCTCCAAGCCTTTTAAAGTCTCTGGCATGTTTATGCCCTCGGTCTTTTTTTTCTTCTTCTTTCCCATGGTGAGAAGGGCCCGGGCTTTAATAGCCAGGGACGCTGAAGGCTCGTGAGTTCACGAGGCAAAATTGCATGTGCATTTGTACATTTATTCGTTTTTGCAGATGCTCACGTTCGGACCCGCGAGAGGTTTGGCAAACGCTTCCCGTGGCGACATCTGGGTTTTACGTTGTTATTGTCCTTTTTTTTTAACGCTATTCATAGTGTTTTTTAGAGACTTTTTTTTCCCCCCGCAAAGCTTTGTAATGATATGTATTTATTAAAATTAGCAACAGACAGGTCTGGTAAGCTAATCGTTTTCTTCTAACTTCGCAACCCCGTATTTAATTCTGGGAAAATCTGGGAAATTAGTGGAGGTCCCTGTAAAGACTTCACATTTGGTCGTCCCTGTTGTAAGAGCAAGTAAGTGAAAAAACAGAAACTGCCAAACTGTGTGTATCTGTTCATAATGCAGCCCAACCAACTCAAGTCATTTCATTGAGGTGTCAGTCAATAATCCACCGTTTTTGTTTGCTGTCTAGTACATTTTGTTCCATCGTACCCAAACCCTTGTTTGGTTATGATGCAACTATGATCATTTAACTGGCAGCAATGGTAAATGTTTGGTTTGCATTATGAATGCATTGCATTTGTGGCACAAAGTACACGGTAACAATTGTGCGTTGGTGAAAGGAATAAACAAACACCTGCACAGTTTCCAGTTTAAATCCCTAGTTATTAGAAAAGTGAAATGCATCCAGCACAGGAATGACTTAATCCACCCCTACAACGGAGAGGTAATTAGAGAATATAAACTCATCCCGTTTCATCTTGTGGCTTAAAGTGCAGACATAAATATAATTTAAACGCGCGGTTGGATTAAATGAGGCTGTTAACGGTGATTATTTACACACATTTTAGAGGCAGCAAGTCATTCCTTAGTGTCACCGATCAACAAATGAATTAAAACCTCCCAAAAGCACCTTTTCTTTTGGCCTCTATCCGTTTATCCGTCAGCGTGCCCTGCTTATTCCAAATGATGTGAAATAAAGTCAAGTGTGTCGGTAACACACGGCGCTGATACGTCTTCCTGTGCTTTTATCTGCAGGGTGGGAAAAAAAAATAAAAAATCAAACAATTAGAGACTCCAATCCGACTGTGTCGGCGACAAGAATCTGAAATTACAGCTTTCTATTTACTCGCTGTTTGCTCCCAAAAACAAAATGGCCACTATACAATTATTTTGTCACCAACGACTCATATATTTCACCTGTATTGACCGAATCCTTTCGGAGAAAAAAAAAGGACACACAACCCCCCCCCTTTTTTTTCCCCCCAACTCATTTATTCTGTAGCCGGTGCTTCCTCCATAAATCTCTGTCAAGCTTTTATTTTTTTTCTATTTATTACTGAAGTTGTGAAGCAACGGAAGGAGACGAATGAACTGAATTGATTTTGTAAAATTAAATTTAGCCATTTATCTTTTCAAGCCCGTAGTGTAATTGAAGCAATTTTCGGGGACTTCCGATGTTGTCGCCTTCTGTCAACTGCGGTGCTCTTAAACCGGGTCCAACTTGTGTTCGGGAAACGCTTATAAAGGGAGGAAATGTATTGGTGACAATGTGCATCTTGGTCACACACACAGCTTACACTTCATCAGAGCTATTTGCTGTCGCTGGAAATGGTTTTAATGAGAACAATGTGCCCCAAAGAAATAGAAAACACCAAAACAATGAGAAAAAAAAAAAAGCTCGGCACAGTTAGTATTCATTACAGTCGGTTGAGACAATGTTTTTATCAAATCGTGTTTAATCTTTAAATTAAGCTTGTGTCTTTTTGCTCCTTTGGCGGCCGTTGCTCTGTTAAAGCGGCCACACAGTACGCTTAATGCCTCGGCGGCCATGTTTAACCAAGGAAGATTCTTTCCCCCCTGTTACTTCATTTAGTTCTCTAAACCTCGGCTACAGCTAAATGGAAATGCCCTTCAGTCGAGGCAGCAGACCACCCAGAATTTATGACAGCCCCCCCCCCCCCCCCCCCCTTTTAACCAAAGAGCAGTTGTACCCCCGAGGTGTGACAGCCACGTCACCATTATTTACCCTCCACCAGCGGAATCAGCCGAGCGGCTCAAAGGTCAGCGGGGGCCGTGTCTGTCCCTCGCCGCGGCCGCCAGACGCCGAGCCTCACGGGCACGGCGGGGGAAATCCGATCCGCCCCACAGCTGCAGCTCCCACCGCCGACGAGAGCGGATCCTGTGCAGTCCCGTTGGCGCGTTCACGTGGCAAAGGCCCGAATTCGGTTCATCAGAACACGAGTGGTTCTTACAATTATATGTGTGAAATATTATTAATTAGAATCGTGTCAATTGTGTTATAAATGACGATATTCTTAAGTATGTACTGTTGCAGAGATTAAAATAAAAAAAGCATGAAACGTGATTTTTTTCATTAATTGACAGCTCGCTACGACCCGCCCCGCAACACCAACTGTCCAATCATGGCAGGCCTGTCGAACATACGAAGCATGCTATGTATAGAAAGATTTAAGATGGTGTCATCGTGTTGCTCAAAATTGCAGAAGTAAAGGAACTATATGTTCTGCTTTAAAAGGACAGTGCAACCCTAAATCCAAAATATATTATTTTTTTCTTTTATGCGTAGTGCTATTGGTCAATCGGGAGTGTTTTAGTTACCTAGATTTGGAGACATTTTTCCAGCAGTTCTAGTTTCTTCTGTCACCCCCTAGTTGATGCAAATGTAGTGATCGCATCTACTGTATATGGGGATTTTATCTGATCTTCCTTACTTATTTGACCGTAACCAGAGGGGCATTTTTGAGCTTCTCACAAAAATATGTAAAACTACTCAGATTCTTGTTTAGCACAGGGGTTGGACGAGCTGTGGTTATAAACGGCACATAATCTGCGGCAGAGCCGACATCACATTGAAAAAACATTAAAAGATTTGAATTAAGATAGTGGACATGTCAGCTTTTCCCCATCAAGATAATGTTATTTGCTTTCTAAATGGGGTTATATTCCACTCACATCCATCCTCCGCAAGCCTGGAGGGAGTGTGAAACAGTAAAACAGCTGTTCTGTACGCACGTGTGTGTGTGTGTGTGTGTGTGTGTGTAGATCGAGTCACCGGCCGGTCAGGGATGTGACACAATGGCTGGAAGTTGTATGAGAGAGAAAAAATGAATGGCTGCTGGTGTCTCCCATATATATATATATATATATATATATATATATATATAAAAATAAAAAAAACAGCGTTACACTATAGTTTGGCGAGGGCAGTGATGTCATACCCCGCTGCACCTGATAACAGCTTTAAAAGTGCTGACTGTAATCTTGTCCCGCAGTCAGGCCCCTCATCGACAGACGCTCAAACTTGGGGCCTCCTCCAAGGCTGTATTTATTTAATTATTTGGAACTTGAAGGAGGGGGGGGCTGGGGGGTAAATCGGCCGTGGTGTTGTGTTGTGCTGGTAGCAGTGCTGCAGAGTCTGTAATGGCGGTGGCAGAGGATGATGGGCAGTATGGGGGAAGGAAAACCTGCATCCGGTGTGGATTTGCACAACGCAATACATTTCGTCTTTGCACATGTATTTAACTTCAGGGATGAACATACACATGTACGTAGTTTTGCTGTTAAAAAAAAAAAAGGCTTGATGAAAGTTGGCAGTTGAGCACCATATTTAGCAAGCTACTCAAAAAAGGAGTAAGTAGTAATTTAGTTGGGGACCATCTTCAGCCACGGATGAATTCGATCCAGTAATTAAGTGGCGCATCAGGAGATTTCCCTGAAGGCAGAGTCAACCGCGTGCCTCTGACCCCGGTGGTTTAAGCCGCTCTTTGGAGGTAACTGGAAGACTTTGACTTAAAGATGACGCGCTTGCTCTTGAAAAAGGCTGCGCTTGGATCACTTTTTTCATAGGATTATTATTTATTTTTTTTTGGTACGGAAAGAGCAGCCCCAGAAACGCTTCATCTTGTCCAGACGGAGGTCCAAGACGGCCAATAGTTAAGGTTTTTCCCCCCAAATCACAGAACAAATGAGTGAACGCGGCGCGGTTCACGCTGCTAGTTGAGACACGGAGATCACAGAGTCAAAGCACATTCCTTTAAATTTAAACTTGAAGGACCACGGTCATATCACCATTGAACGTCGAGAGCAGCATGTGCTTCCAGTGACTGAAGAGTGATTGATGTGTTAAATCATGCCTTCATGTTGGAAAACACGACAACAGGAACCCGACGTCAACATTTGAAACCTCAAACACCGGTTTAGGCTGAAATGGAATCGTGTACTTTCGGACCGGGCCAATACCCAATCCTAATCCTAATCCCAACCCAACCTCCACCTACCTGTACTTATTGTTTACATTACTGGGTCTTGCATTTTCTCCCTAAATGGAATGTGAGTCCTGACAACATCATTAATACACACACACACACACACACACACACACTCTGGAATCAAAATATTTGAATGTCAATTTATGTAAATGTAATACAGCCGAGCAGAATGCGGCGATAGAGTTGTTTACCTTTTAATGCATAATCTCATAACGCATGCACGGCGCGTCGCGGAGGGGCAGTCGGGCAGCGGCAGATAGCAGCTGGCGCGGCTTGTCGGCATGTGCAGGGCGCCGCCGGTGACCCCCCCCCCCCCCCCCTCTGCGTCCGCACTGCAGTTTAACGCTCAGCACCCAAATATCGACGGCTGACCACGGGACCAAAAGAAATTCCAAAAACACTAAAATGTACACGCATGAGATTTCTCAGTCAGTTTTTGAACCCGGGAAACCCACGAAAGAGGATCTACGGGTGTCTACTACAGATATGGAACATCTCAATGCCCTACAGAAATGTGCCTGCATACCTCCAGCAAAGTAATAAAGTTGTGTCTTCTTTGGAGGTGGTGGGTTGTTTCCTTTTGAAACATTTAAATGCGGTGTGTGTGTGTGTGTGGTGAGACACACATTTTCCTGCAGGATCATTTGCCTTCCTGTGAAGAGGGGGGGGGGCGAGGGGGGGGGGGGGGGGGGGTTCGGCCCACGCGGAGCTTTGCGTTCGCGTCGATTCCCCCTCGAACAAAAGTCACTGGAATTGAAGTCAATGTCTATTTTGGAGAAAATAATCGATTTGCTCGCATGTTTCTTGCTTGTAGGGACCGAGTTAGCGGTCAGCAAACATCTGAGCTCAATCCCAGAGCCGCATGTGCTGAGGAGCTGCCCAGAGAGAGAGAGACGGGCGAAATAGGATCTGGTCTCTTCAGAACAATGCGCTTGGCTTCTCCAAAGAGAAAAACAACACAACAAACTCAGGATTCGTTGGATCACGTCTGCAAACTGGACGCAAAAAGGCCGGTCAGCGCGCTACACACACTTCATCTAGTGTAGGAAAAGAAAGTACCAGTCCACTATAATCAGAACGGGCCGCGCTTGTGCTCTAAACAAAGACTTGATTCTTCCCCCTTTAATGAAGTCTCCATCTGCTTGAAAGATGTGTGTGTGTGTGTGTGTAGCACCGGCTGACTTATGTTAAGGGGGGGGGGGGGGGGGGGTTAGTGTAAACACATTTCCACAGTCAGAGAGGTGTCAATCCCTCTGTTTTTTTTCTTCTTTTTGCTTCTTCTTCACAGCTCATTTACTCCTTCAACAGGTCGCCAACAACCGCACAAAGTCACCCGGAAGGAGAAGCTGCAGACCTCCCTCCCTCCTCTTGATAGGAATCGGGGGGGGCCCGACCTTCCGGGGGCCGCGAGGAGGAGTCGATCACTCACCGAGCCGATGGGTTCTTTTATCCGCCCCACAATGGGATCTCTTTTTAGCCTGTTTGTCGTGTTGCTCACGGAGCATCCGTCTGAATGTCCTCACGCCGCTAATGAAATGAACCGTGCGGCTGAAAGCATGGTGAGTGACACACAGCGATCGGCTGCTGAAAAGGGAATTAGGGGGGGGGGCAGGGGGCAACAGCTGGTTCCCTGCACCAAGGGAAGGGTCAAAGCTTTACTCAAGTTTTTAAATTTTTTTTATTTGATGCAGAAATACACCTCCAGGAATGCCCATTTCACCCATTTAGAGTCCTTTTTTGTGGCTGCAGAGACAACTGACCCTGAGTCAGATTTAACCAATACGCGGGTCTCCACACTGTTTAAATTCAGCACGAATCCGGCAATTATAAAAACGCTTGTAAATGATCGGAATCATACAGAAATTATATTTACTGGACGGATCATCGGATGAGTGGTAAAATAGTACTGGAAGATGATATGGCTGCAGATATTATAAAAAACGCGGAGGTTTTTATTTTTCCCTCCTCAAGCGTGTGTTTACTGTGTGTTTTCTGTGTGTTTATGGAGCCATAAGATTCAGGCTTTTGCACAGCATCAACTAACGAGTTAGAGCATCATTCGGTAGGAGGTACTTAATCGAAAAGCACACGTTAAAACAAGTCTTGTTCACATTAAACTATGTAAAGGAACAGAATATTAATTAAGCGATCCTTACCATAATAGAAAAGTATTATAGCCTTGCGTTAGTATTACTAGATGGCCTGCTGCTACTGAAGAACACCGCACTGCGCTTCTTTCTATTCCAAGAGCTTCTCTCTTATTGCTCTACTTCATGATCACTTCATTAATTGTAAGAAATGTTTCAGTGAAAATATGCAGTGAACAATTTCAAAAGAAGTGCTTGAACAACTGAACAAACTGGAATGTGAAGTGCACCCTACACACACACACACAGTGTCAGGCAGGTCACTTGAAAATGGGGGTTTTATCCATCTCATCGCACTATAAGTGCTTCCACCAATCCCTCAACTGTCAAATGTTTGCGCTAAGACGACATTTTCCTGTTGCATTAGTCACATAAAAAGGCGTTCTAGCGTCAAAGGAAGTGATTTGCAGTACATTTGGAAGCACTGTATGTTGCAGGAAGGACACCGGGCCACGCGTGGTTAAGTGTCTTAATTAATCCCAGTCAGACCTTTGAACACGAGTCACATGTTCCTGCGTCCGTCACACCGATTCATCTCTGACAAATCCATCAGGAGCCCGAGCAGCGGCGTGCCTCTGGTTCAGTCCCGACTTGTAGTCCGCCCTTTCCCCCCACCCCCCTTTCCCCCCCCCGGCTCGTCGAGGCCACCAATTTGCGTCCCCGTCAATCAATCGAGCCCCCGTGATTTCCATGTGCCGCAGATTATGTGCCGTTTATCATCTCAGCTCGTCCAACCCCTGCAGCTGTCTGTCATTCAGCATTATCGCCCCCCCCCCCTCTCTCTTCCTGCCTCCTTCTCCACTGCAGCTCCTTCTTGGATCGTTCCTTCCTGCCAAAGACAACCTATAAAATTTCCCACATTCCACTTCCTCTTTTTTATTCTTATCCTCATTTTCCGTCCCTTGCTCCCTGCCCTCAATTTAAACCTATCGGGTCTTTTATATATTTTCCCACTCCGCATTCTGGCGCCTTGGATACCAACCGTACGTTTTCACACCTTTTGGATCGAGCAAAAAACTGGGAAAACACTCACCAGAATGCCAATAATCACCATGTGTTGTGTTGTGCTGATGAACATCGGATGTCGACAGACACTGCAGGAAGCCAACAAACTTGTATGTGTTTATAAAAAAGCAACTTTTGCATGTAACTCTATTTAATTTCCGATAATATGGCGGCCGATAAACCTTTAACCTTTAAGCCATCGCAGAAATACAATGGAGCCCACACTGTCCGCATTATCATTATTTATTATTATCATTACATGGACCAGGAGCTGGTCGGGGGCCGGGGGTCTTAACTTTACGGAGCGGGACCAGGTGAATCGCTCCAGCCTCCGTTACCTCGTATCGATAGGAGACACTGTGTCCTCCCCCCCCTCCCCCCCCAGAGGCTGTTCTCTATAGGGGCAGTTACATTTCAACTAAGTCCCTGACACGGAGGAGACCATTAATGGAAGAGACGCTTCCACGTACGCAGCAGGCCGTGAAGGCGACCCGCCTTGAGAACGAGGGGGGGGGGGGGGGGGAGGAATTCGGGTCACTCAATGAAAAAGGGGGGGGGGGGGACTGATTTGACACCAGCGAATAAACCGGCTGATTTATGCACCCCGTGCACTCGGTGATAAATAAAAAATAAAATGAGCCCCAGGAAATAGGCCGAGGTAATTTTGGGGGCGAAAACACTACTTGTCATTAAAGTGTCTACCGCAGAACATTTATCACAGTCGACCCGCGAGCCTCTGCACATAGCTGCCCAAGAGGGGGAGGTGGGGGGGGGGGGGGAACCTATGGGAATCCCTCCGTATCGTCTCTGCCAAGTGGTGCTTTAATCTCTCCTGCTGCAACTCGGGGTTCAGTGTCCGGGGGGTTTCGTGAAGTGGTTCCTCTGTGCTCGTGGAACTCATCAGAAGAAAAGAGCAAGAGGAGAGTAAACTCACCAACTGGAAGCTAAACCGCCTGTGGCCGCATTTGCCACGTTGAATTCATAAGGTAACGAGTCGAGTCAACAGCACTGTCTCTCTGCCTCTGAGCAGCCAAACCACGTATTGATGTAGGGGATATGAGGCCGATGTCCACGGGGGGGGGGGGGGGGGGGGAAACTGGCCCCTCCAGGAGTGACAGACGTGTCACTCGGTAACAGACTCTGATACCGACCACAGGTCGATATCGCCGGTGTCACGAGGCGGCGACCGAGGGGGAGTGGGAGAGAGGGGTGAGGGAGGGGGAGGCTCTTAGGAGTGATGTTCGTATCTCGTCGCTGAGAAAGTGAGTGAGATTGAGATTGAATCCTGAAGACATAGATGTAAAGACGTAACGAGGCGCCGAGGCTCTGGTGAAATCTAAAATATTCCCCTTTCAAAAGGGTTTCTAAATTTAGAAAGGTTGATTCTGCGCAGCATTATTCATGATGAATCACCACGAGTTGATGGAGTGGTTCCTACAGATCTGGTGACAGAGAGCAAGCCGATCCCAGAGCAGAAAGCTGTTCTCTGCTCTCACCAGAAAACATAATTGACAAAATAAATGAAATCGACAAAAATAGCAATAGGTTCATCGAGTGATTCCGGATTTAAAAAAAACCGAGGAGAAAGGAAAAGCACGTGATGTTTCAAAGTCTTTTATTCACTGACGAAAAGAAAAACGAAATAAAAAGAAAACCGCAGAAAGAAATTATTTTAGATTTTGAGCCTAATTGATGATGGATCGTGAACGCGCTAGTTCTTCTTCCATTAGCGACCCCCCCGCCACCCCCTCTCACCCCCTCACCCCTCCCAGTCTTTTTCAATAATGCAAAAGAACATCTGTGCAGAATACCGGGCTGCTAAATAATTTGAGCTGAAGGAGCTACAAGTCTTGCGGCAGATGAAGAATGACTCTTCAGTAAAGTGGGATCATTACTCCCGAAGTCCTCGAAGACTCATCACAGACGGATAAAAGGTTCTCTCCGTCGGACAATAGACGATTCGGGTTGGAATTGAGGAACGAACGGCCGGCCCTCGGTGTGCTAAAGGTCACGTGTTCGTTGCCCCTCGGCTTGTGTCACAATTACCACGACCACGTCTTTGGGACTTGAACTTTTGTTCGAGCTGTTTGTGTTTTACATTTGATGATGAGCACCGTCACGTGGACATGTCACATGATCAATGCAACAACATCAGAATCAAATCGGCGTCACGTGTATGTTTACCGTGCGAGTCACACGAATTAAAACGTGTCTACTTCATTCATTCGCGTACAATTCGCCATTTCAGCTCAGCTCAAAGCAACACCGCTAAACAATGATGATTTTCCTAAAACCAACGCTCTCTAGTATTCATGGATTATACTCTGGATGCTGCACTTTCACACTGATTGGGTAACGCACTCAAGTCTAAATGACAAAATGCAGACTGCTGCGTTAGGAAAAACATTGGGCTGATTACTGTGTAAATCAGATGTGACTGTTGGACATATTTAGCAGGATAATAATCCTGGAAAGGACAATAATATAATATCAATATTGTTTGGAAAGCAAGAAGAGGTGGAGGTTTTGGTCACACTTTATTTTACGGTACACTGTTACACGCAATAAGCTCATATATAGATTGTCTAATTAGATGTCAAATATCAGGCTGTATCAGGTGCCAAATAGTCAGTGTGTAACCCCCTCGTAAATTAAAGCTGAACCATGTTGGGTCAAATGCTGCCATGATTAGAAACATCCCTCGTAGTCCGGATGGTCCGCTTAGGAGATAAATCGGATTAGAAGGTTAAGGGAAGCTACGTGATCCCATCGACTCTCTATTTCCACAGTCCTTACTTAAATAGCATTAACGGGAGGAAATCGCCTATTGATGCACATGTTTGTACAAATCGGCTCCACCGACACGTGGCAGGTCAATAACTGCATATCAATGATAGGTCCATAGCGTGTGATTTACTCTGTGTGTAACTCTCTTGTAACTTTAATAGATGGCTTCTCTAAACCTGAGAGAAACGCACTTGCAGCTCCTGTGAAATTGTCCTCTTCAATCCATCAAAAAATCTTAATGAATGAACGTATTAATGGCATATTGTCTCTTTTTTTGTTGTTGTTGTTTAAGAACATTCTTGAACGTCAATCCATGCAGCTGACTACGTGTGTACTTATTT
Source organism: Pungitius pungitius (assembly GCF_949316345.1). NCBI lineage: Eukaryota > Metazoa > Chordata > Actinopteri > Perciformes > Gasterosteidae > Pungitius > Pungitius pungitius. The sequence continues at coordinate 17,283,700 of NC_084908.1, read as the reverse complement.
ACTTGAACATAACTGGAAGGCAACCATCACATCCATCACCTGATGACCTGATGGTTGTGATGGTCGCTGTTACTTTTCTAGGAACGCTGGACAAAAGTTTTAGCCGACGGGTCATTGTGTGCTCTAATGGAAATCCTGTAAGGTCTACAAAAACGACATAAAAAAAATCAAAAAAATACAAGCATTTGAAGTGCAGTAAAAAGGAGAGAAAATGCATGACTGATAGAAATGCGTTCTTGCAATTATACAAGTGATTGACAAAGGCATTGAAGCATCGTGCCTTTAAAAATGAGTTGAGTGAGTCAATGAGACGTGTGCACGAATGAGATGCGGCCAACAAACAAAGCCAAACGTTTTGAAATGTACTTTATGTTTTTCAGAAACGGTCAACTTTGTGCATTCCATTGTAATTCAAATACGTTTAAATTAAAATACAAAGAGGAGAGATAATATTATTCCACCACTATCTGTTATCGCTGGAGAACAGCCCACCTCTTTGAATGTGGACACAATAAGTAGTGGATAACCGGCTTATTTTCATCACAATAACCCGTTCGGATGGACTTTGCATTTTACAAAGGCGCCGCATGTTTCAAAGAGAAGCACAATTTAATTACTCGTTTGACATCAGACGGCACCTGTAAAAAAAGCATCCTCCCTCATAACTATGGACAATAGAACACTTTTCCGCGGAATACTGAAGAAAATCAATGCACTGCCAAACGTGAGGAAAAATAGAGTCACTGGGAGGGTTGTGAGCAGCTGCATCAATAAAGCCCTGTGGTCCGACGCGGTCAGAACCGCCTCCCGTTTCCACGGCTGCGCTCCCACTCCATCCGAGCTGAGAGGAGCCTCCTGGCGTTGTGTTCTTTTTTCTCGTTTGAATCGCTTCATTCTACTCCTCGCTATACTTATCGGCTCGGTTGACCTTCAGACACCGACTGCCACCCCCCCCCCCCCCCCCTCAGACCCCCCCCCCCCACACACACACTCTCCTCATCAAAGGCAGAGACGATAAGAACGGCCTGCGTGGTGATGGAAACCTTCCGTGCCGTCCTTCCTCCCTCCCTTCCTCCCCCACTCCCTCCCTTCCTTCCTCCCTCCCTCCCTCCCGGCCCACAGACTGGCCGGCTCCGTTGGAGGGGGGGGGGGGGGGGTGACTCCCCCCGGCAAGAGATTTACCGCATCGGTGGTCAACACGGGAGAAGTGAGGTGGGAGGGTAGAGGGGGGAGGGGGGCAGAAACCTCATCAAAAGTTAAGGCTTCGACCTTGAGGTCGAACACACAAGATCCGGTAGAGTTGATCCGTTTTTTTTTCTGAGTAAAATAAATAAAAACCACTGAATATGTGTGAAATTGCTTCAGTCTGGGTGGTAGCCTCTCTCTCTCTCTCTCTCTCTCTCTCTCTGCACCCTGGGGTGTGAAAATGCATTTTGGATTTAGGTGTGACGGCGAGCTGACACTCACTCGTCCATCTGGTTGCGGGCGCTTGGCCCGGTCGGCCCTGGTTCTGTTGAAGTGGGATTCAATTAATGTCCCCCCCCCCCCCCCCCCCCTCCAAAAGGCGGGATTTGTTTGTGCTCACCTGCAGCTGCCTGGCAGACGACAGCTCTGAGAGTGGCAGTCGGGGGGGGGGGAGGGGGGAGGAGGAGGGGGGTGGTAGATGGCTCCGTATCCTCGTGTTAATTAACTCGGAGGTGGCTGCACAAAAGGAGGTGTTTTTGGCTGCGTGAGGGAGGGGCCACAATCCCACCAGGTGTGCTGTGTTAATGTGTACTTTTTCGACCTCTCACACAAACATGAGGAGAGTGCGGCTCGAGGCCTCGGGGGGGCACCGAGAGGATGGAGAACTGGTGCAGGGGCTGCAGCACAGTGGTACTTTTTTTTGTGCTGTGGCCGTTGATTTAAATCCTCTAAACGCTGAGACAATGTGCTTCCGTCAGCTTCTCTCTCCCCCCCCCCCCGTGCCCCCCCTTTGGCACACAGAAACATCCTTCACAAAAAAGGAGACAATGTTGTTTCCTAATGAATTCCGCCCTCTTTCGGACAATATTTTTCGGCCCAAATCCAGTGGTGCTGATGGAGCTGTGAGGCGAACGGGCCGCAACCAAGAGGGAGCCAGAGTGGTTTCCACATGCGAAGCGGGGGGGGGGACGACAAGAGGGAGGCGTCGTGACCGAACATAATGACTCACACTCTTTCTGGGCCTAAGTGATGATGCTTCAACAATTTTCTTCAGTAATTCCTTTTGAAAAACACAGATTATTATTATTATTATTGTTATTTTGCAATGCATTCACTATAAACTAACCGCCTGTTCCCGCCCCTGCACTTTAATCCTGCGATTGACGCTGCACACTGCAGGAATAAACATGAACCATAGTGGAATTTCACAGAGCAGAGTCATACATTTGGATGTAATTGCCGTTGTGGCTCCCATCCATCCATCGCGCATCTTTTAACTTGCCCCACCAAGACCTGTGCGGTAAGGACCCGGCAGGGCCGTCTTTGTGAGTAAAGGGCTCTCTCGGGGGGGGGGGAGGGGGGTGATGACTCACGGCCCGCCGCCGGTGTTTTTGAATGGCCCTGACGGCGAGGGAGCTCTTCACAGCGATGCTGCGCGACAAACCCGACGTCCCTTCTGGGTCGAGCGGTGAAACCGGCACTGGGCCTTTTGGCGTGTGATATCAACTCCGATAAGTCCTACACGAGTTCTGTACTTGTGTGCAGACCTCGCTTTAACACTTCACCCATTCACAATGACACATCACAATGGCTGCGAGTGTTATTCCGATAGTGAATAATAACTGTAGGTTTTCGCTGGAAAACAGCAAACAATATTTTACATTCAACAGCTACTTAAAAAGAAAAAAAAGCTATTTATTCACACTGACTTATCAGCTGCAGCAAACCTTCCCACGGTGTCAAAGAGAAAAAAAACTAATAATTATTGTGCGCTGGGTTTTAAATTCTACATTCGTGCACAACACACCGAAGGCAAAAGCACCGCGTAAAGTGCGATAATTGCTAATGCGGCATTTGTGGTGCTCCGAATACCTTCGACAGACAGCGTGATGCCGTCAGATTCAAGCAAGACACATTGGTTGTTTGCCTGAGAAACAATTACCTCCTCCCAAACTACCCATGCAATATTCATCACATAATGATGGCGCGCGGGTGGGGGAAGGGGGGGGGGGGGGGGAGGACACATCACTGTGGTCCAAGTATATTTGAGTCCGGACTAATCAATGCAGTGGAGCTGCCTCCCCAACACGCGACATCACCGGCTTCAGAAAGGGAACAAACAAGAAAGGGGACCTGAGCCTCTTATCGAGTCGCGCTCGGGCTTTTCACAGCAGGTTTGTTCTCAGTGTTCCTGTGGGGTTTTTTTCAGGTGAGTGAGTTCAACAGTTCTGCTCCGTTCAGGTTTTTTTTTTCTTTCTTTTTTTCACGATCACAAAGCAGAGGCCCGTACTTCAATGTGAAACTGTGTGGATCCCGTAAATCGGCACCCAAGAGGTCATGTGAAGGTTTCACCCTCCTCCTTTGTGAGGGCTTATTCCATATATTGATTGTTTGTCATAAAATAAAAATATATAAGCAGTAGCCATTTTTTTCTGGAAGAGCTCTGGAAAGGAAGTGAAGGAAGATCTATTCACTCAAACAGTGACGTCAGTATCAATACGATGGCGTAAAAATACTGCTCTGGACATTGAGGAGGCTGCAAAAGGTCTCCTTTCCCATTAGCATCGTCATGTTTAGTTATTTATTAAACGTATTGAGTAGTAAACCAGGAAACTTACTTAAAAGCAATGGGTTTAATTTGCTTTGAATAACTAAAATAAACCTAATTTCTCTTGTGTGAAACTTTTGCTCCGTAAAGATGGGAAATTCTATCAAACTGTTTATTCCAAACCTAATATGACTCGGTACATAATACATACGTAATTACAGAGTCATGTAACCAAACAATGAATTGCATCTAGCACCGAAAAGGAAAAGAAATGAACAGAGTGTCACAGAATAATGAATATGCACAGGTCACACACACACACACACACACACACCAGCTTGTTGGTGATGAATGATGACGGTCGGGCCATCTCACCTCCGCTGAGCATGAACGGCTCACCAGAGGCCCCAGGAACAGGTCATCAGGAACGACGTGTTCAGGTCACAAAGGTCCTTCGCCTCCCTCTGAACCAGAGAGCCATCAGGTCACCGTCACCCTGCACGGGGCTGATGATTGAACCGTTTGTACGGTCAAAACTACCAGCTTTTGGTCCGTTTTTATAATTTCCCCGACAGCTATTGGACGTAGGATGCAGTGAAATTGAGGCGGACCCGGAGGGCGGGACTTAGATGACCGAGTGACCTTCCCCCAGAGCGTCAGCACGAGGTTTCGCATTCATGTTTCTCAGTGAAAAACAATTAAAAGGGTCGCCTGAATATTGAATACATTTATGCATGAAAATCAATCACATTTCATTAACCCATGTATGGGCACAGATTTCCCTTCAGAATGAGAATAATCCCACCAAACTGCGGTTTGTCTTGTTATTGTGGTTTTGTTGATATTGTTGATACATTTATTTTTGGTCACGTCGGCTTAAAAGCACTTTCCAAGACTTTGGAAACAATCTAAACTTTATTTAAAGTAGTGTGAGTTGGTCGTGGCCTTCGGTGCTCTTACAGCCTGATCGGTTTCAGTCGCACGTTTTGCTGCTTTCAACGGTGAGTGATTAATAGTTTACTGTGTCATTTTAGCTTGAAAAGCAGTAGAGTGGTAATTTAGTGCAGAATAGAATACAGGATTTAAAACAAACAAACACATTAACGCTGTGGTGCAGTTGCTGCAGTTGTCTTAATCAATTCAACATTTGTTTGTTTTTTTTAAACCAATTTCCATTTTGCATAATGAAGCTGCCTCGTGTTGGTCAAATTACTGAACAGGTGAACGGCTTCAGAAATCCATCTGAATGGTTTAATTTATCCGAATACAGATGGTGGGAAATACAGAAAAGAGACATGGATTTATTTATTTATTTATTTTTTCCCTGCAAAAACCTCCTTCTTGAATTTCTCTATTTGAGCTCTTGGCCGCGGCTCAGTGTGAAGAGAGAGAAAAGCACAGCATCCCCCCCCCCCCCCCCCGCCCCTGTGGAACAGACCCAGGGCCTCGCACTCGGGGGGGGGGCACAACAATGCACGTCTCTTTGTCCACCTAAAAGGCGCGGGGGGCAATTTGGCACCGTGTCCATTTGGCTTCGGCGCCGCTGGTCCTCCGTCCGTTCCAGAGGACACGCTCCTCATCTAAGAAGTGTATAATGGGGGAACATAGTGGGTCAAACAGTAGAGCCACTCCAGAGGGAGTCCAGGTGTGAGGTGGCTGTGGTCGAAATGTGTGACCAAAAAATAGTATTTTTTCATTGTGAGGTCTGACAGAAGGAAAGAAGGATGTGAATATTTGCTGGTTTTGACCGTGACTGATCATCTAATTATCTGTCTGCTGTTTGGTTCCAGTACCAGAATTTACGTGACCTCTGAACCCAGTCTACCTGGGACTTTTTAGTCATTTAAATAATTTTCGTGTGGCACTGTATCCCATGAAAAGATTTTACTAGTGAACTCTTCAAAAAAGTTGATTTGATTTCTGCATCCATTTCCTAAATGTCACCTCTTTTCTAAGGTCAAACGAGAAGAACGGTGAGCTTTTCGCTGACTGGACCTGGAGCTGTTTTATTTCCTCTGAATGCGACCTTATCGTCCTTTTGAGGAGACGTGGAAGACGTGGGAAGGGGTTTATGGTGCAATAAAGCCTCTGAATGTCATCACCTCATCCAAAGGTGAGGGCCCTCGCATCGCGGCGGCCGTAAACCCGAAAAACATTCATAAGTTGGCGCGAGGTCGGACGGACCGAGAGAGCTTCTCATTACAACTGAATGATTCATCCTCACACAGCCAATGCTGTCATTGCTGTCCACTTCAAACGAAAATGACTTGGAATAATTTAATCAACGTTTTTGACAAACAAACATTCTTGGAATACAAAATGCTGCATCTCATCGAGGCCCTTAGGAAACATGTCTATTCTGTCAGAATGAAATCACCTCAAATTATCTTTATTTAGGTTTTCCCTAATTTAGGAGGCACAGAGATGCGTTAATACATCACTCCGAGAGTGAGTGAATGAATGGATGGATGAACTGAACCGTAAATGTAAGGCAGCAGGAACTTGGCCTTCAGCGATGAAAACACCTCTCGCCAGCATCCCATCAAATATCCCTCATCGTCCCGACAACCCTGGACCCTCGTGGGTGGGTTGTCTCATTGTTAAAGGAGAACTATTGTTCCCAAAGCTGCAGGGGTTCGGCGTGTCTTCCTCCTCTATTGTTCCTCCGGGATTATGTTCCGTCCTCAGGCGAGACGCCGGTAAACGATCCGGAAAGGTAACAGGACTCGGGGAAATAACAAGGTTTTGTGTATGAACGTATCCGAGGCGTTTGACCTTAGGTAACGTGTCTTGAAATAGAAACAATAGAACGTCTGTAACACATTGCAACAAGTGTTTTAAAAGCTTCTAGCTATCAAGCTCACAATTAATTAATGAATTCATAAAATCTATTAGATAAAAGGTGCGTTGACATCTGGAGGATTTATTCAGTGCTGGTGAATGACCTGTGACACTGAAACTGAACAATGGCATTAAAAGTCAGTGTTTAGCTCACGCTGTCGAACAGCCGAATGAAACAGGAAAGACACAGAAGAAACTTCATTCTACTCTGATCATTTCTTATTTAAATTTCCTCTCAGGTCAGCAGCCGACTGAGTGTTTTTAATGTTTAAATAACTTGTGTCTGTTGGTGCGACGTTGTTTTTGAGTCGTTGATGAGCTGTAGGAGTCATTTTGTTACTCCTGGGAAGCTTCACCGTCGTTCCAAATCGTCTCCATTAACGGCTCTCACATTCTCAGACGCCTTTAGAAATGGCTGTGAAACCCATTTCCAGACTGTGTGAAGTGTCCATTACTGTTTCACATCTGCTCTTCAATTTCTTTATATCAACCATCGCCTTAACGTAAGTCTTTCCAAAGACTTTACATAAGGCCAGGTAGCTTTTTTTCCCTCTTGATAGATAATTAAATCATTTAAATACTGCATTTTGTATTTACGGTCTTACTTATTAATCTCTGATGATCTGACACATTTAAGTGTGACACAGTGGCGAAAATATGAGAAACCAGCGAGGGTGGCCGATACTTTTTTTTCTCCCAGTACTGCACGAACGGGTCCATTGGGCAGAAGTGAGGGAGGAAAATGAAGCCGAAGGAGGGTTTGCCAGCTGAGAGCCCGGGGTCGGCTGTAATGAGGAGGACGAGGAGACGGAGTAGCGAGGACCCCCGCGGCGCTAAAACCAGCAGAAAGCAGCCGCGTCCATCCTAAATGCTCCCCGCGGAGGAGACAAATGAACTGCAGTTTTTATGGCTTATCCTGCTAAGCCGGAAACATGAGAATGTGCTGGAGGTTTTTTTTTTTTTTTTAAGAGAGGCAATTGATAGGAGAAATGGCTTTTTAGGGAACTAATAAGAAAGTAAAAACCCCAAAGAAACTTGAACTAAACGAAGGCTGCGGCCTCTTGATTAGAAAATGGTCAAATTCTTTCACTGAGATGTTCAAAGCCTAGTAGATATTAACTTTCGGCTTTTCAAAGTCATCTAACAAAGTTAATGTGATCTTATTTCACAAACAACATAATGAATTACTGAAGGCTTGCAATAAAATTCCAAAACCTACCTGCTTTTAATATACATCCATATTATTGTCCATAACAATAACTATAACTAATACGTTTATTTTTCAAATGGTCACAAAAGGAAATGAAATCTCGTTCGCCATGTCTCCCTTTTGCTGCTTTGGTTTGTTTTAAGCAAAAAGCCGACAGTCCCCTACGACACAAACACCGTTTACATGTCATTTATTGGGTTGTGGTATCTTGTGTGTGTGTGTACTTGGTAAGCGCAAAAGTTTCATCACTTCCTAATTCTTTGATGGAACTTTAATCACGACAAACTCCCGAAGCAATTTCTGGAATGTGCGTGTGTGTGTGTGTGTGTCCGTGGTTTCTACCGGCGCGATAACGCCGGATGAGTGCCGAGGGTAAATGTTTGTAGAGGTACTGCTAAATGCACACCTGCAGAGTGTAGATTAGACCTGAATTATCTGAGGAGCAAGCCTCCTCCTCCTCTGCTGCTGCTGCCTCCGCTTCCTTAATCTCACTTTTCATCCGAGGCCTTTTTTTACATTTTTTTTTATTTCTGTTTTCCTCCAACTGAAGGACGACTTCGGGACTCACGCTGGCATCCGGAGAGCACGTTGACCATACAAAACGTTGGCATTAGGAAAAAAAAACCCGAAAAGGTTTGGATGCTACATTCATGGCGGCGCACCTCCAGATAATACGCAGTTTTTCAATTGTAAGTTCTGATATGGTGACTTATCGGGAAATACCAGGATACCGTAAATTCTACGTTTACAGGGTGGATTCATGCGTGTGAAAAAAAATAAATAAAAATGTTAAGTGAAAATGTTCCAAGTATGAAACTCAAAGCAAAAAATGTTTTGCATGTAAATTGATAAAGAAAATGTGTTGCCATGGTATCAGGAATCTTGTTCTGGTCCACGAATCTTCATCTTCTGCACAAGGATGTGGAGGTTCCACTGCTGAAATATCAGCTGTGTGGGAAAGGAGACGGGTCTGCGATGGTTGTTTACGCCTGGCGGAAGTCGTACACGTTGAGTAGTGAAATGCATGATGCCCAAGTTTAGTTTTAAGTACCGCCTTAAATGTTTCTAACAAGCAAAAGTCCTACTGCATTATTCACGGGTCTGTCTATGAAACGCACACATGTGACATTTGCCTCAGTCTATTCCGACATTTTAAAGAGCCCTTTGTCTGCTGCACGACCTGAAACCCCCCCCCCCAATGACCCAATGTATGGAAACGTGGGTTCCGGCTCACAGGTGCAGGCGAGGAAACTCCAAAAAAAAGAAAAAACCCAAGACAACAATCACAGCTGGTTTCAGAACGCCGCCGCCGTGTTTCAGGTCAGCTGACAAACGGGTAATTGGGCCCACAGGTAGACCTCGGGCCTCAAGCTGTGCCGCCGGTACAAAGTTCAGGGCCTTCTGTTGCCAACGGGCCGGCGGGTCGAAATCAAGCGAGCGCAGACCCGGCTGTCAGGCAGCGGAGTAAAACTGAGCAAAGGGAGATTTCAGAAAGGGGAGGCCGAGGAGAGAAGAAAAAAAACAAAGGAGGAGAAAGCAAAGAAACGGGCAGGTGGAGGCGACGCTGGAATTCGGCCACCATTTCCCTGAGTTTTTACAAATTGTCGGACCTTTTCAGATCTGTCAGATCGACGGGTTCAGCGCTCACCGCTCGGTGGATTGAGCAGCTGAGCGTAGATTGAACTGAGAGCCATGATGATTATTATTATTATTACTATTATTTCTCTTAATGGTGTGGTTATTTGTTTGTCTTTTTTCCCCCCCACGTATGCTTTCCCGTGTCACGCGGGGAGGATTACGACCCGGAGGCCAGTGAGACGCTAAAGAGGCCATCTGGCCCGATAATCGCACTGAGGTAGAATTGTGTTGTCCATGTTTTTCCCTCCATTGTTCATTCTCATTGTGTGGCTTTACTGGCTGTTTGGCAACGACGTCCAGTTTTCTGTGAGGAACCCCCTGAAGGTTGGAACAGTGAAAGGAATTAACCAATGTATTTTATTTTGTTCCATTGATCTTTATTAAAGAAAGAGAAGAAGAAGTGTTTGACAAAATGAAGTAGGAAATGCTGAATAGATATGTGCATCACTTTCATCCTCCACAAATGCTACGTGGCATTCAATGGAGCAGGAAGATGACAATGTAAGTTTACAGCACTGCATTCCATGATTCATCCGTCTAAGACTAACCCTGAATTCCATTCAGAAGGTAGAAAGCACCTCCCTCGAGGGTCAAGCATGACGCAGGTTTGAGTTTTGCTTGATCCAAAACCAGTCTAGTCCTGTTTAAGCCCCCCAACCCCTTGGCTGCGGCATTAGGAGACACAGCAGGGAGCCGCTGGCCGTTTTTTACGGGGATTTCAGCTCAGCGGTCAGGTGTGATGTTTACGCTGGACTGAAGGGTCACATGGAACCAATATGTCCCTCCTCAGTAGTCCACTAACCACCACAGACCCGGGGGGGACAGCTGCAAACAAACAGGGGGGGGGGGACCAAAGTGGGATTTGGGAAATTAAGATAAATCAAGATGAATAAATATAAAGGGTTTTATTTTTGCTATCCAACAGCATCAATAGGAGAACAGAATATGTGTGCATGCATAATGCAAAAAAAACCCATTCACAGTGCATGTTCTGCCTCAGGATGCTTTGCTTTGTGTCACCATTTCAATATTAAAGTTCTATTGCAATGAACACATTCATTAAATCTCTTCCACCAATAACCCCCCCCGTCATCCACTGAACAACACCTGGTGGCCTAGCACAGCTGGTATCTCGACGGTTCACTGTGCTGTATACTCAACACCTGCAGAGATCTTTGAAGTGCGCGTGTCACAACACGGGCAGTGTACACAGCGGGCATGAAGTGCAGGGTGTGCATATGCAGTCGAGGCGCTAATGAGTGCGGCACATTTAGTGGGGTAGTCGGACTCCTCAGACAATGATGTGATTTTCGGGGGGGGGGGGGGGGGGGCCCCGCTGACACAAACGGCTCTCGCAGACGTCTTCCCCCTGCAGGAGACGGAGCTCAGCCTCTGTTCTCCGCTCCTCTTTTCACACACACACGAAAGGGAGCCCTGTGTTCTCCTCCTAATTAGAAGGCAGCGAGCGAGGAGGAGATGGATGGCAGCCACAGAGCATCTTTCCTGCAACTGCTAACAAGCTTCAGAAGACTTTGACTAGCCACCATGTTCACACAAAGCTGTGAGTGTAAGGCGGGAGGACTAATGTTTTTTTGGTTTTGGAGGGAGCATCTAATGTTGATGGAGAAATACTGTGAATTTGTAATACAATTAAACCAAATGCAAAGTAACAAAAGGTTTTTATATTGAAAGAAATAAATGAATCCATCACAAAAATATGACCTTTGCTTCCTTTTCCGTTCTCTTAAGTCCCGCCCTCCTTGTGACACATTGTGTGTTTTTATTTTGATGATGCTGTTAAATGTAATCAGTTTGAAACGATGGATTCTTGACTTCAGGCAGGTCTACACAAGCAGGCGTCTCAGCTGCGGCTCATTTTGTGTCCGAACCAAAGGTGTTTCCAAAATGTGTCAATGACATTTGCATTTCTCCAGCTCAGCTGTCTCAAAACCCCCCCCCCCCAAAAAAAGGTACTCAAATATGCACGCAGATGATTTATACATTGACATCATGCTAATAGGCTGCTCGCCGCGCTGGTCCCAGGCAGCATGATAAGCAGGTAGCGATCCCTGTAGGAGATGGCAATAAAGGAGCCGCATTGTTCTGGAATCGCAGTGCAGAGCTAATTAGTCCTCGTCTCACCAGCACCAGCACACGGCTTATGTGGCCTGGAAAAGGAGGAGACAAAAAAAGTAGGTTCCTTGCAGCATTGTTGGCTTTTTCAGAATAGGTTTTGTTTCAGCTACGTTGAGAAAAAAAAAAAGAAAAAACGAGGCGGAGGGCTAAACAATGTGTTTGGAGAACGTAATTGTTTGTATTGTCAGTGTGTGTACGCTTCAAAATAAATGATGAAGAGGAGCATCGTGACTCCCTTTTCCTGCTCGGCTCCCCCAGCTACACACAAAGCAGATTCTTCTTCTTCTTCTTCTACTCACTTCTCCACCGGCTGGAACAAAGTAGTCAGGAGGACAGAAAGAAGTGACAGATACGGACTCTGTTCTTTCAAACTTTATCAACTTCACTCCGTAGTATTTATTTTATTTCAACCAAAACAAGGATTGTCCTTTTGGCCCAAAGACACGTCATCTGAAAATGTCCTGCGAGGTCTTTAGTCCTGGAACAACCATTGTTATCATCTCAACTTTCATCTTCTTCCCGATGCCCGGGTGTTGTTTGCACCTTTCGGGGGTGTCCCTCCCCTTCTGTGGAAACACGCTGAAGTCAGCACATCTTTAAACAACATGTATCAGTTGTTATAGAGCCATCAACAGGACTTCTACTTAGTATACAAGTGAGTAGAGTCGGATGGCATTGGTCTAAACCCAAGTCTCACCTCACGTGTACAATTGGGAATTTTTCAACCGGTAATTCTTGCCAACCTTCAGAGTTCAAAAGGGTCCCTGGGTCCCTCCCCCGGAAAAAACGTTTTGGGTTTCACAGACTCAAGAGAACGGTATTTTTGTATTCATTAAACGGGATGTATTAACAGAATCATTTGCTCCTCTGAACTAAAAAAAAAATCCATATTAATTCATTAAATTCGTTTATGCTTTATTTTGTTCTGCTGTTCTTCCTCTTTGTGCCGTCCTTTCATTCCCTCGCTCCTCGAAAGAAGGCCTTTTTCACGACGCCCACCGCTGACTCCCTTCACCCCCCCCCCCAACCCAACCCTCAAAGATATGTAAGAATATGTTATAAATTAAGGAGAATAAAAGGGATTCACCAAGGCTGCCATTGGACGATCTTGACTGTAGCCGCTACCGTGACCTTTTGCCCTCATCCAGCTGGATCTGGAGAGACGAGTCAGACGGAGAATGCTATGAAGAGGCCACATCTGGTGATCAAGTCTTCACAGAGTGTGGGTTTCGCAGAGAGATTTTGAAAATCCAGCCCTCGACGCCCGGTGGTGGACGATGAGGCGGATGAAACTGAGGGGAAGAGAGAGATGATCATATATATATATATCTTTTTTTTAAATAGATATGATCGTCAATTTTTTCACACCAAACACAAGTTTTTTGCCAAATGTCATGCGCTTCACAGTCACACCACAGTGCTTTTTTCCTCACCATTAGCTGACAGGGGACAATTATCGAGGGGGGGGTCAAACGGGGGGGTTGTCGCTTCACTTTGCGAAGGCTCTCCGGAAAACATTTTCGACATCGGCGATTCGCCCGAGAAATGACCTTTTGAAGGTCGTGATTCCACTCATTCCATCGAGGTGCCCGGGACCAACGCGCGGGGCCGGACCCAAATGGACCGCCCCCGGTGATCGGCTAACGTCTTTGACGTACTTGCGACTAGATTAACCCAAACGGAAGCCTAATGAATCCTCTTTGTACCCCCCCACTTTGTGGATTTGCCCATGGAGAAGAGCGGAAACGTGCCTTGGGCGGCATCAGCTGACCGGGCTTATTGGAGGTAATCGGGGCTGAGCCCACCACTGAGCTCCCAATCCATTTGATTAGCCCGTGTTTGCACCTGTCGCTCCGCGGCGTGGAAACAAACAGCGGAAACACTCCCAAAGTTCATTTTGAGGATCGAAATTCTAATGTATCCCCCCCCCCCCCCCCGCCCCCAAAAACGAATCTGATCTAAAAGATTTGTTCAAAGTTTGGTTGTAAATGAGCATTTCGTTGAACTCGTTTTGTCACACGAAGGCAAAGCACAACATGACTCACTAGGAAACGAGACGGCAAGCGAAGGTGATGAGGGTTAAAGTTGCTCCGGAGATGGAAGTGATGATTATTACCAGCGTGAAAATCCTGAAAACCAGAAAGTTTGTGAACCTTTGTCTTAAACAAAGAAACGAATTCGTCGTAAAAAGCAACCGTCCATTCTCCTCTTTTTTTTTTCTTTTTTCTTTTCTCCAGCTGCATTGCAAACGCACTCCATCACGCTGGCCCCTCGTCGTTATTTGAGCGCGTTGACAGCCGCCGGCTTCGTGCGGGACGGCCTCAATCAGCGGCGCCATCTGTGCATGAGACCGGACCTCCGTCCAACATTCATTGTTGGCCTGTTTGTGGGTGAAAAACGGACTTTGCACTTGTTGCTCTCGGTTCGTCTGCATTAATTTATTAGCAAATCCCTAATAAGCAATAACAAGTTTTTTTTTTTGGAGTTTCAACGAGAACGTTTCCCTAATCTGAAGTAAGCTCTTATTTCAATGCAACCCAAACCCAAAGCCACACCCAGAGTGTTTTGATTGTGCAGCACAAGCCGCTGACAGAGGACATTTTCCTGCAAATACCGGTTAGATCATAAAATGTGTTATTCTGCGGGGTAATTAAATGTTCTGTGGACTCACAGTGAAGCTCGGAATGAGAGCGAAGTGAAAAACACTTTTTCATCGGACGAGGTTTTTAAAACTTTAAAAAAAAAATTGTATTCTTGTACAATGAAATCTATTTCCCTGATTCACTTCGTGTTATGTTTCAGGTGGCAAGTCAATTTAAATGTCTAAACCAATTTTGGAATAATTGGAGAATCATTAGCACTGTTTTGACAATTGTACTCCTTTAAGCAACACAAAAGACCTTTTAATTTACCCCGCAGGAACATTGTGCGGATTAATTGGAGCCTTTTTGTCCGCCTAAGGAGTATTTGATCGAGCCATGGAAGGAGAGATAATTACCTTTTTTTTTTTGTTAAACTGTGATACGACAAAATGAACTGAGGGGGTCGAGACTAAATGGGGAGTTTCGGTGCCCATAATGAGATGACCACTAGCTGTGAAAATACAGAGCTTATTAAAGCCCACGCGTCTTCAATACTTAATACGCCGCGTTCGTGACACTTTTGAGGACGCTTCAATGAGCCTTAGAAGACAAAAGAGTGAAAAGAAAACGACTGATGACAAGAAAAGACCCGGCGGGATCCTCTGTGATTGCTGCGCTGATAATAAGTTCCACTAATGCTGAGGCTGCTGGAGAAAAATACCAATGAACCCGCTGCTTTCTGAGCCCCCCCCCCCCCCCCCCTGTGATTGGATGGGCTCCGACCTGGAGGGAGGGTGGCGCCTAAAGCCCGATTAGTCTATCGACGGGGGGGTCATCGATTGGGTTGAATGGGACTGCGGTCATCGGGGATATTTAGAACAACATCGAACGGCGGTGAATCACGAAGGTTTGGATGATAAAAAGCAACCATTTCCGTAAAAAGAGAAGGTGGTTGGACGACTTGCTCCGTACAGATGCAAATAGACCCAGTGCAAGAAAGACAAAAACAGCCTTGAACTCTAAATATTGACTAGAGTACTGAAAAGGAACAGTGTTTTTGCGTAGAGTGCATCGACTTAAACGTCCTATTCCCCCTTTAGGAAACTTTATAGATAAACTACAGGTGTATTTCCCCTTCAAAACGTACCTCGCTTCGATACTTTCACCAACACAGCTTCATTCGGGCAGGACAAACAAGAGACGACTCAGTTCGCCCGGTGCTTAAAAAAACCTGGGATTACCAGCAGGCCATACGTCAACGGACCAGTAGAGTACTGGACCCGGACTGAAATAAGCACCGAAACCCACTAAGCCACACGGCGGGCTCCCCGAGGGCCGAGATTAGCCACATAATCACAGGCTAACGATGCTGCCATCTACACGATTAGCCCCGCCGTGATCTGTTCACCAGCAAACGCCTCTTTGCTTTTTCCCCGTTTTTTTCCGGCGTTAAGACGTCAGCCCAAGTGTCATATTTACCCCCCCCCCCCCCCCCCCCATTAATGGATTCTAGATCAGCGGCTCTTTCCCTTTGCCGATTTTCACTGACCTTCCATCTACTCGTGAGAGATAAAGAAAAGAAAAGAAAGAAAAAAAAGCAGTCATGACTCAAAAATATCTATGTTTTTGCAATTATTCGTTTTTTTTTCTCCATCATTTTATTTGTTTTGACAATAAATAAATAATGAATTCTGAGAGTTTCTATCGACTTTCTCTGGGGGCGGAATCGACACACGTATCATCATTGGAAGCCCGATTCATATCAATGCCAGGCATCACTTTGGGACTAAAGAGTCCTTTTAACACCACACACAAGTATTGATTCCAATCAGCTGCTGCACTGCGAGCGTTAATTAATGATTACCCTTTAACTTTCTTTTTTTTTGTTTGGTGTGTTCTCCTTGGAGGGCTAATATAGTTTCAGAACTGTTGTTGATTATTTTAACCACTGACGAGGTCCTTCTTCATGTTCTTTTCCTTCCTCTCCTCCATCACAGTGCAGCCACGTCGTGTTTTCCTCAAAACCCTCCATGTCCGTTAGCTCTTTGGATATCAAAGTCCCAGCTGCAGTGATGGCTCAACTCGCTATGTAATGATGTAATGACGCGTCGAGTCAGCGCGACGCCAGTGCATAATGATAGCAGCCTCGTGCCATTATACAACGCATGCATTATTTACCTGTATGTGTGTGTGTGTGTGTGTGTGTGAGGGTTCAGGGGATTATTGTGTGCAGGAAAAAGAAAGCAATGCAGAGCTGATGCTTAGCTCCCTTTTAGTTTCTTTGGTCACTGCTCTATTTTTTTTTTTATTCCTCTGCAAGTTTACCTTGATGATGCAATCTGATTTAAAAAAAAAAAAAAACGAGTTATTTCAAAGCTGTTGTGAAACTACACACATCTGTTACCGGGGGGGATGAATCGTGTTCAACGTGGAAGATTTAAACCCAGCGTTCATTTTGATTCATTATTAAAGGCATGAATTAACATCTGACACATTTATCCTGCAGGGTGTGAAAAAGCTAATTATTATTTGAGTAACTAATGCGGGTGAATGAACTCTTAACAGTGGTTGAGTCAGCGAAGATGAGCGGCGTATCTGCGTGTTCATCTGAATCTGGGGCGGGGGGGGTCACTGGAATTTGTCCAGAGGCTAAAACTGCGTCTCATTAGTTTCCCCACATGAATAAAATGAATCCAAAACCACTGGTGAGTTAAGAGATCATAGCTCAGGAAGATAACCTCTTCTTCTTTGGGTCACTCATGCATTCAACCACGAATACCTTAAACAAATAAAGACCATTGGAGTGAATTGAACAACGTGTGAGATGAAACAGATGACAGTAGGGTTAAATTAAGGACTATTTTAACTGCGCACTTTGCACTCGGACGAGAATTGGAGACCCTCATAAGTGTTTCAGGATCAAATATGCTAAAGAGTTTGACTTCAAAGTGTCCAAATCTGCCAAAACCTCAAACATATTTCTAAATGAATTAAACAGCGATGAAGCTGGAATCGATGGGGGCGCGGCAACTAACTGGCTGCATAAATATTAATGACAACTTTGCTATTCTATAATTAATGGAAAAGCCCATGAATCAGAAACACCTATAAACTGTCGGGGCATTAAACATATAATTGCCATTATAGAGAGTGACAATTTGATTGAAATGAGCTATTAGCATTATCAAAAACCTAATTGACTATGCAAATGAGCCGCGCATGTGAAAGGATACTCGGGAGCATTAATAAAAGTCTTTAAATCTAATTTTCTTGAAATGCAAAAAGGCTTCATGGTTAATTAAACACTGCAGGTTTGGAGGAGCAGGCCCACATGTGGCTCCTGCCACCCAACTGGGATTTCAATCCGCATTGCCAGAGTCACACCAGTGAGTCACTGCATGAAATCCTCAAACATGACTCCTCCACAAATTAACAAGTCCCTGGCTGTTTTTCTTTCTGTTTTTTTTTTAAACATTTGAGGTCATAACCGAGTCAGAGAAGGCAGTCCTTCGTACAACCAACTTGTTCATCAGTGTTTTGATTGGTCACGGTGCTGAATTGCAGACCGGTGGTTGAGGATGGGGTAAAAAGTTTTTTTCTCCCCTCGGGCCGAACGACAAAGGGAAGGATGGGGTCGTCGGAAACATACGGAGGAGGCGTCTGAACGGGGACGACACGGCAGCGTCTCCACCTTCAGAGAGACTCGGCGGGCGGGTCGTCCGTCACTCCGGAGAGGACGTGTCAGCGGGAGAAGCCTCTCCACCGCGTGCCCCCCCCCTCTCTGTGTGTGTTTTGGGTGCACTGTGGGAGTGTGTTTACGCTCCGCCGCAGGTGATTTGTTCTGGTGTCATTGAACTGGACGTGAGAGACACCCTGAGACACCGGGGGGGGGGGGGGGGAAGAGCAGGAGCCTCCCCTACTGAGCCTCGTGAAAGTTAATCATGTCATATCGCAGACCCGGTTTTTTTTAAGAGATGGGGGGGGGGGGGGGGGGGGGGGTTTGTGTAGCAGAATTAATATTTTGCGTTTCTTCTGTGACTCCTGTCCGTCAAAATATGGTTTTGGAGCAGATTGGGCATGAAACCTGAGCAGATGTGTAACGTTTGTGCAGAAGCACAGAGACTCTGGGGACTACGAATAGAAACTGTTGTATTCATAGTCACATGTTTTAGTATAGCTGAGTTGTTGTTGGGTTTCGGACTATTTAAACTCAGCCTCAGGGCCCCTTAATGAAGCTGAAGACTGAAAGCTCGTAGCTGTATCGGATTCTTCTGCAATCCATTTCAGCGCGATGGACAATTCCCATGAACCGAATATGCTAATCGGGAACACTGTTTCCTACTATAATGAGAAATAAAGGAATCATGTCGGACGGAGAGTGTATGGATTAGTCTTGTGTCTCCATTTTCATTACAGACAATTGAGACAACGGAAGCAAACTAAACCGTAATGTGCGTCGATGGCCGAGCTGATTCTTCCATCTTCATTTAGACTATTACACAGTTCCATTAGGAAGTAAATGCCACATTGATCCCTGACAAAGGCCCTTAATAATCAGTGTGGGGAGGGAGGAAACTCCCTGATTACAGAGAAAGCTGCATTAATCCCCTTCTCCCTGGAAACGGAAAGTTGTTTTTTACACTTCACTCAATTGTGTAAAAGCACTTGATGGGGAAGTCGCGGATGCGGTTAACAAAACGTCCGGATGTTACAACCGTTATAACTTTAAAAGTGCGGTCATCGCTCCCAACTAACAGCACAGAACAGCCACATTATCATATGAGACGCGATAATTGTTGATTCGGGGGGTAATGGTGCACACTTTCGGAGCCGTCCGTCACACTAAAAGTTGTTAAAAATACAGAATTATGCTAATTTCCACACAACTGCCAAGCAAATGTTTGTAGGGAAAAGAGTGTGAATTTTAATAGAAAAACCACGTGTTTAAAAAGGGCAAAGCCGGGGGGAGAAATACCTTTGCTTGGCAACAGTGGTCTCGTGTGTCAGATCTGTCTCAGTGTCTCGGTGTCTCGGTGTCCCCTGTGGCTCTGGCGCCTCCCTGCCCTCCTCTACCTTTGTGTCCTTTGCGGCCTCGGCTCGCATCCAAGGCTCCTCGTCCTACACGCGGCCGCCTCCATCAATCAGCTCATCTGCTCTTCGTTATTTACACCGCAGGTCTGAACTTTCTTTCTTTTTTTTTTTTTTACTGGAGTGGTAAATTCTTGCCTTCCGGGCCGTACCTAGAATTATTCCTGAAGGAATGTGTCCGTGCCTTTTCATCCCACTGCTGGGGGGGGGGAAGGGGAGGGATCAGCACACATCTGTCTCACTCCAATCCCTGCAGCATCATCACCCCGGTACCTCCGGGGCATCGCCTCCCCCCCCCCCCTCAACCGGCCCCCTTCCCGCCTCCCATCCCCACTGACCCATTAGACTGCAACACGTTCCATTAAAAACATGTGTGTGCTCTGGGTCCTCGTTGCGCTGGTCACAACAGTATGGCAACATCAATTTTTTGTTCATTTTTAACAGTTTATCCGTTTGTTTTTTTGCTTCTTGGATTTGTATTACCACCCACCCCCCCCCCCACCCCATGTGGTAAAGAGATTACTATTGATCTAATATGAAAGAGACAAAGGGCTTAGACTCGAGGTATGTATCAATGCACAGGCAACTGATGAAGGGGGGCACAGATTCGAGCCATCGATAATAATAATGTAATAATTATGAGTAATAAAGATAATAGGACGTAAAAAAGATCTAAACTTAAAGTGTGAATAATAACAGTCCACTTCTAGATAAAATAACTAAAAGTTAAGATACTGTAGATGACCGAGCCCTCACTGAGGTATTTAAAGACTGTTTACACATACAAAAAGGAAAATGAAATATATTACCCTGTTTGATGTTTATAGTCTACAATAATTAACTATAATGGGTGAGCTACAGGTAATAACATTCAAATTGAATCTTTTGTCGATGCAAAGTTCCATTCCATGTACATTTTACAGAGCGCCAAAATCCATCAACAAAGCGTCTCACTTGTGAGCACTCACTTCTCTCCCCTTCCTCTCCCCCCGTGGCTTTGAGATGACAAAAAAACACGTAGCCGCAAATTCATCCCTATAAATAAGCCCCGCCGCTGGTTGGAAGCGGTTCGTGCATTAGGAGGAAAACCCGACCTGCTGCGGGACGATACTTTAAAGGAAATCAGTGTGCCGGGAGCGAATCAAGTGGAGTAATTACAATCACATGCTTCTCATACGTCCCGAGGATTTACGCTGCGTCTGGCAGATTCCTCGTGGAGGGGGGGGGGGGTGAAAGGTCAAAGTTTCAAGGTGAACATTTATCCTGTGCTAAAAACATCCATGTATGGCATTCTGTACGTGCTGGGATTTATACCTCAGCAGTGTGCGCAGGGTTCCAATAGAGCTTTTTAACTAGTGCTCACCGCAAAGGATCAAATGAATGCAACAATCGTACAATCAACCGGTAACTAACATGGAATTATTTCATTTCCCAGGATTTAATGATTGCATTTGATTAGTTAAGAGCCTTTGGTTGCAACTTGTTTTTCATTCGTTTTTTCAAGTGTTATTAGAACAGGTTCTTATTGAAAATGAATTGATTGTTGATGCCCGTCATTACATTTGTTCCTTTTATCGTCTTTGTAAAATCACCTTTTAAAAAATGCTCTTCTGGTTTTCGTAGTTTGTAGCCTAAAATCAGCTTAGAAGTGTGAATCTCTTCTATGAGATCACAAAGGGGGGTCACAAGGTCACAACCCGCTGCATCATCTCAACCAATTGTACCCATTAAAATAATGCAGATTATTTCACATCATCATTTTCTTTGCCCAAAGAATTTGCAGGACGGTAACAGTTTTCACCTTTAAATGTGGGTGTAAAAATAAAAACCATAAAAATGTGTTTCTGTCATTATCTGCTCCTATATTTAGTTGTATTTAAAATGCAGAACCACAACTTTTTTTTTCAGTGTGAGAAATATCTCTCAGTCTGCCTCCCTCCGTGTGGACAGTATGAGTCTTTACTAAAGAAACTAACCATAAAACTTTTTAAAAAACACATGTCTGCCCTCCATGTGAGATTGACACGTTGTCACATGGCTGCACTGGTCCTTAGATCCCCTTTTATGTGAGTGACACAAACTGCTTAGTATTACTGCTTTTATTCGAGGAAGCCCACCTGTGGACTGAGACTCACACAATAGAGGCCATGTGATATTGTCCCGGACATTAAGTCATTAAGTTTCTTTTTTTTTTCTCCATTCATTATAATAATTGGTGGCAGGTCCATTACTCCTAATTACATCAATCATCTCCCGAAGATGTGGAATGGCACATAACACCCCGCTGGGACCATTTGTGGCCCCTGGATTCATCAGAGGAATTGCAATTCAAATGGCGCCTCCTGCATCACTTTGGAGTGTCTTTTATTTTACATTTGCGTGTCTGAACTGAAGGAATCACAAAACTTCACAGTCTGCTGAAAGGTGTCAGCCCGGCTCTATGGTTGTTATCATATCCTCGACTCCTTTTTCAGCACCTAATTTAAAAATAATAATAATAATTCATATAAAGTATAAAGTTTGTAGCATTAAGTGGCAACAATTCATTGAAATGTGTCTACGAGCCTTTTTTGGGGGAAATATGTGGTGGAAGATTATGGATGTTGGGAGAATTTCCACCTTTACTGTAACGGATGATTTACGTGCTGCCGACTTGTTCTATATCAGCGTTCTCTTTACACATATTCATATTTCTTGATTGTATTGTTGTACCATTACATCTGGACTATGCTCTAAAACTAATAACATTCCAAATGAGTGTTGTAAACACTTTTTTCTGTGAATCAGAAGGCAGTGTATATATTTTATTCTTCTTTTAGATGAATGTCCTTTGTCATTATTATTGGAGCAGAGGTTGGCTTTGACGTCCTCTGTTTTGGGTTGAGGGCTCTGGGCTCAAAGTCCACATTTCACTTCATATTAACGGGAATAGAGAAAATAAAATATATCGACAGCAAATAGCATCATTTTTTTTCTCTTCTTTTTCTCCGAGTCATCCAACTGAACTGTGCCATCTGCTGAACTCTGCCTCAGCTTCCACCCACTGGCAGTCCTCAGACACACTGACACATGGTGACGCACACACACACCATGTTCCCACGCGACCCACGTCTGCTTTCTGATTATTCCGGTTATTGTAGTTCATGTGCAACTTTCGGGGGTTGTACATTTTCGTGTTTTTCCTTTTTCTCAACGTTGGCTCGGGGGGGGTGTTTTGTTGGCTTTTTTCAGTTCACCCAAATAGTAACTCTCAAAATGAGAGGGTAATGATTAAAAAATAGTATCAGACATCTTATTACCGATTGACCTCAAATGCCTCCAGCCGCTTTTCAGAGTCAACATGACTGCTGCTTAGGAAACGGCACCAAAGCCAAAATAACGTCTTCCTATGCTACCTTCATTCTGGGGTTGTGATTCATTGTCATGCTCCATGTTTGTAGACATGACGTTGAACTAAAATGGTAATCAATCAGTGAATTAACAGTTAACGATGATGCTGCTTGACCTTTCTAATATTTTGCAAATGATGGATCTGGCTAGTATCAACCGAAAACATCCTAATGTTGGGCTGCGGAGTCTCTGAATGTCTTTAATTGTCTTTAACCCCCTCTCCAACACTCACACACACATCCATGTTTGGCGTAAATACATGCATGCCTGTGTGTGCCGTGACTTCCATCCCTTCGGGTTTCGGGTTACCGGAAGCTCCCTCTCCGCTCTCTCTTGTATTTCAGTCCGTCTTGTTCTCTGCCGGCTTGCTGGAGTCTGGCTGTCTGGCTGCTCTAAATAGAGCTGACCTCGGCGCAAACTCGCTGCCGCTGCTGCCTCGAGTGACGGCCGCATGAGAGGCGCGACGCATCAGCATTCCTTCTGCGCGTGTGGAGCATTATCAGCGAGGTCTCACAACCAATAGAGCAAACACGTACAAGTCCTATTTAGCGGGTTTTTGAACGGGGCAGGCTCGATACGTAACACGGCGGGAATGGAGGACGGCACGGAGAGATGGTGCCCGACTTAATGACACAACGGCGTGAACAACCTTCCGAGGGGCTCGAGGGATTGTCTGACTCATGCGAGTAAGACGGTGAAATGGCAGAAGGAGACAGAGGATTTAGGGGGACTACACGGACACGCGCTTTCCTTCCAAGCCTCCATGAACTGCGGTTGTGTGCTGCGGACACTGACGCCGATGCGTAGATTGACGATATGGATGAAGCACGACACCCTTCTCGGTTGTCTAAAGCTAACAAATACTAATATAACAGATACTGTAGGCCCCTTGAACGGTAGCTGTGCATCCAAAAGCTCTTCATTGACTGGTTATTGAGATGAAATAGGAGGATCTATTTTCTTTATTTTGTCGTTCATTTGTCTGTGTATCGCTGGGCATGTGATCATCATTACAGGCCGAGCTATAAACTCCAATACAGTTTTCAGAGCGTGAAAATGGACCCAAGCCTCGTCCATTATCGCCATGGTACATGGCTTGATCTTCCCAGGTTTTTTCCTCTCTCCGTTACAAGGAAAGCCTCATCTTTACAGCTGAAGTTTTTTATGATGAATGAAAGAAAAAAAAGTTCAGGGAAAAGGGTCAATTAGGTTTACGTCGGCAGGTTTACGTCGGCGTGTTATCCACTCACCACCTCTGGAGGTACTTATTCAGCAAAACAAAGAATAGAGGTGACTTTAAAACAGTCACCTTGAAGGTGGCAGCTTTTAACGACTGAAGACTGACAACGGATCCCCCTTCCTTCAGATCCCACAGACTGTGACACGCGCATCCGGGGGCCGACATGAAAGAGGGGTCGTCGGTACATTTCCAGGTGTAATGACTCTTTTGGAAGTGTGCCACAGTGTCCCTGTGCCATTTAGTCCCTCCAACCTGTCGAAGTGCGCTGGGCCCGGGAAGGACTGACTTTACTATACCCTGAAAAGGTGCGTGGGGGC
Source organism: Pungitius pungitius (assembly GCF_949316345.1). Lineage (NCBI taxonomy): Eukaryota > Metazoa > Chordata > Actinopteri > Perciformes > Gasterosteidae > Pungitius > Pungitius pungitius. Next base: position 17,259,525 of record NC_084908.1, on the reverse strand, counting down.
CCCCCCATGGGACTCTGACCCCTACAGAAGGGCTGCAAAGGATCAACAGCTGGTGTCGACCAAGAGGTCAAAGGTCAAAGTCAAAGAGATCAGCCTCCCGGGGCGTCACGTTTCCACCTGATCCTTCCTCCATCCTGAACAACCTCTCCGACCAACGGGGGCTTTGAAAGAAACACGCTCTCTCACACTGGAAGGTATTGAGCCCCATTACGTTTTAAATGTTTACACATGTTGTTCGGAGCATAAATAGGTGAATTAATTAGGCAAAAGGACGATGTTAAAACTCAGATTTTGATTTAGAGCTTATATGATGTACAAGTCTTTCCCTCATTCAGTTAAAGCTAGTAGGCATGCAAATGTTGCATTCATCTAAATGTGTATGATTTGTTCCAATATGCATATTAGATAACAGATTTGGACTAAATTAGTATTGTAGAGCGGATTCAGAGAGTTAATACTTCTCCATAACGAAAGAAAATCTGCACTTTTGGGGGGTTTTGTCATCCCTCGAAAACAAATAGTCTTCCATATCCGCCCCAAAGAACCGCGCGCGCCACAAATGACGGCGTACGTGCGGCTGCATAAATGTTTACAATAAGTGAAGCAGCAAAAGACGACAGGGGAGACCCACACGGCCCAAGGAGGGCTGCTGTTGCATGTTGACATTCGGTCTCTGATCATGGATGATTCGCAGGAATTTGTCCCCCCCCCCCCCTCTCGACGGAGCTAAACCCACACAAAGCCCGTCTCCCCCCCCCCCCCCCCCAACCCCTCGGGCAGCAGAACCCACTCAGCGTGCCAGAGACGTGCGAGAAATGGATTTTGAATATTCGGATCAGAGGAGGCTTCCAGGCGCCACGATAACGCTGTCACTGGAGGTAAATCACCCGTGACAAATTCTCCCTCGGCAGAGGAGGAGGGCCACGGTGACGGGGAGGGAAAAGAAACCTTTTTTTTTTTTTTTTTTTTTTTTTTCTTCTTCCTCTGGCTGATTCTGGGAAACCTGTCAAAAGCGGTAGTTACTGGTGGTGGGGTTTGGACGCAGTGGGACGCAGAGCGAACAGACAGGCTGTCTCCTGGAACCTCCTGCTGCCAACTGGTCAATGTCAGGGGGTAGAAAGAAGAAAAAACTAAACAAAGCCGTGTCTGTGCCTTCCTGGTTGTTCATTGCTTTTATTCAGGCGTTTTACTGTTCTTTTTTTTTTTGTATTTTCCCCCCAAAATTCCCATGCATCTTTGATTGAAGGCTCTGCAGGACATAAAGGTGTGGCTTTGTGAGGCCGTAGCCCCACAACGTACACATCTGAGGAAAATGACATTTGTTTTTCTGGTATCATACTTTACTACGCAAATGGGAACAAAGACCGTCTCCCCGAAAAAGTCCCTAGCAATGTGCTTATTTAAGCATTTACAACTATTTTCTATTCCTCCCAAAATACGTGCACCTTTCAAAGTAATCACCTGGCAGGGAAGAGATGACAGATCATAGCATCTCATTTAATTTAAATGAATCAACGGAACGGCAAAAATGTAAAAAAAAAAAAATGCTGTTGGAACAGCAGCTACCTGAGCAGAGAATGACGTCCCTCTCCCATCTGTGCACGAATATCACCCGAGCATCTGTGCGCTTTGTTTACGTGGCCCCGCATGCCTGTTAGTTAGTAAGCGTTGGAGCATGTGAGCGTGATGTTACACCACGGATGGTTTCCGCTCGCAGCAAGCCGGGATTCTGAATGAATAAGAATACCTTATACGAGGGAGTCATTTTCCTTCAGATTTCACGACCTGATGAGTGAAAGCTGGCAGCGTTTGGGTCACCGGGGTCATCCGAGACCCGCCTACACGGCCGTCGCTATGAGAATGCAGCGAGTGGAGCTTATTGGTATCACAGAAAACCCCCACTCGACCCAAGGTATGTCTGTGTTGACCTTGTTAAAGCTACAGCTTTTACCGGGAAGGGGATTGAGAAAGAAAAAAAAAAAAAAAAAAAAAACACAACACAAAAGGTTTCGGAGGAACAAATCACATCAACCAATCGCTTTTTTTCCCCTCAGACAGCAAACCCCAGGCAGGTCATGCCAAGAAATGCAGCGGAGTTCATGATTACACGCTGTTCATACTCACACACTTTGCCTGTGGTTGCCTGGGCTCGGAGTGCAGCCGGGATATCAAATTTGAACAGGAAAGGGAAAGAAAATAAATGTAAAAAAAAAAAACCCGTTGCCTGCATCGTGCTACGTTGACGAAAAGCGGCTTTTCTAACTGCTTGCTGTTTGAAGGCACATTTGAAGCATGTGATTCTTTTTGGACTTTTTTTCCCTCAATGTCACGAAACCGGACCTGCTGCCAAGATCGGAGCCGAAGTGCGTGCCGTCGTGAGATGTAATAAAAAAAAACGTTGGGTCATTCGGAGCATCGCAGATGAGGGAAAGTCTTCATGCTCAAGCATCACTTCTACTCCAATAACCTCCCTTTAAAAAAAATTTAAAAAAAGGAACAGCTGGTGTTTCTTTATGCAGCTCTCAATCGCGAAGCCACGTGAGCAGGTCCCTCACAAACCTTCTCCCACTTCTTGACTGAACTTGCAAAGCAGTCAAGTGACAGGAGAAAGACGGCCCGATCGTGGGTCGGGTCGGGTCGCGTGTCACGGACCTTGAATTCGCAGCGTGTGATATTTGGTGAATAGAAAAATGCTTTTGTCCACACGGTCATGAAGGTCACCACCTAAAGCCAAATACAGTATGTGCAAAGTAACACTAGCACTAATTAGTCCAGAAAGTATTATGACACGTGTCAATGGGGAAAGAAGTGCTTGAGAAAACAGCAGAGCAGTGTCTGACTGCACAAGAAAGGATGCAAGGTTGGAAAGAAACACACTAAAACTAATTAGAGAAAAATAGTTAGAAAAATAGAATGTTGGGTATTTGACATGATAAAAAAAATGCAAATAAGGGCGTGGTTTTAATCAACAAAACTACCACTTGTTGTGTTTATTCAATACGTTCATACACAGGATGTTAAATGTTGTGTTTTATGTGTGGTGCAGGAAGAATTTAACTAAATGATTCTTCTCTCGTCTTCTCTCAAGCTGGATTTTTCAGATATATATGAGATAATGTTCCTTCCATCACCTTCCATCTAGTGAAGAAAATGGCTGGAGGAGCCTCCATTTAATCAACTGACATTATTTTTAGATCTTATACCCAGTCACATCGCTCACTTTTACCCCAAACATGTTTTTCTCAACCTTTTCAGGCAGGTACAATTGGACATTTATATTTGTATTCTGGCATGCATTTCACCGTGTGACTGTCAATGATATAGTTGATGACTACGGGGATGTATTATATATCTTCTAATATGTCTAATTTAAATTATACAATTGGAAAAGTAACAATCAATCTGTGTTAATAGGCAGAGCTGTCACCGACTGTGCCCCACACGGAATGTCATGAATATTAATCATGACACAAGTTCACTTTGGTTGTTTTATCAGGACTTTACGTGATGTAAAAATAGAGGAGAAAAAAAAAAACCCGATTAAACAGCAGTAAATGATCGGTGACCCGTTCTCTCCTGCAGTACCTCTCCACTCAGTCGAGTCTTCTTCTCGCTGCTGCAGGTGTATTAACTCAAGGTCACTTACTTCAACCCCCTCCGAGTCAACTCATTTATCCATTTCAAGCCCGGTGTTACGCCTCCTTTGGGCCACAGAATCCCATCCAGCAAACTGGCACCACCTCCCTCTCTAATTTCGTTCAATTTGAACTGGTACGTTGCCCTGGAAAATGTGTTCAATTTAAGGATATTGCACTTTTGTTAGAGATGGTGGGAGCCTACAGAATTGAGAGATGGTGGGATAGTGGCGGTCTAGAGGGAACTCTAGTGGGGTGGGTGGTTTTTTTTTTTCATCAGAATTTTTTGCCCTCGAAAAAAAGAAGTTTAACATCACGCAGCTGTTCGACTTGAACATGTTGATCTTCCACTTAATACTGACATGACACGGATTCCTTATATATCCTTCTACAAGCTTTTTAATTGAAGTTATATGCAACTCAAAGAGAAACACTTCCTTTCCTTTAGTAGAGTAAATTAATATATATATATATATATATATATATTTTTTTTTTTTAGATTAGAAGATCAAAACCACTCTACCAATAGAAAACGAGCATTGCCTTTGTCTCCTATAGGAAGTGCTGCATGAGGACTTCGAGCTACGGCTGATTGTGCTGCAGGAACAGTTGAGTGAGGAAGTTTCTATCAATACTTTCCTCCCCCCCCCATCATGACAGTCACCTTTCAAGTCCCGTCGGTGTGAGTGACGAGAGGTTCCCGGGTGGAGTCGGCTGCCACTTCAAACGTGTGCGCGCACACCATGTGAAGCCCGTATTTCACTGGCTTTGTGCAGCCACCGAGGCAATTAAAAAAAAAAAAAAAAAGAAGAAGAAAAAAAAAAAGTGATAAAAAGAGCTTTGCTGGCTAGTGGAGATAAGCTTTCATATCGGTGCTATCGTACAGACATTCATGCATGTTTTTACTTTCTTGTGTGATACCAGCCGGGCTTTCTCAGATTCAGTGCTGGAAGATCCAAAATAAAAGGTACTGTTTGAAGATGGGAATTGTTTCGCTATGCTGAGTTCGGGGGAAACATTTATATTGGTTCCCATATATTTAGTGGCAAGTAACAAGAAACCGAGCAAAATGAATCCAAAAATGAATTTTGTGAAGAAATATTGAATTAACAATTGAAGGAAAATGCAGTGACTTCAGCCCAATGATCCCCTCAACACGAATTGCTCCTGAGCCGTGACTGTGGTGAATGAATGTCAGTCGGCGTGTACGGGAGCTCCTGTCATCAAAATGCAAACGTTTACACGCCTTTTGGGTTCCACACTGACACAAATTACAACTCCAAGTGTCCCTCCCTTTTGGTTGTTCTCCGGTCCGTACACATGCTCACATGCCGTCAGCTTCCTGCAGCTTCCTGCAGCTTCCTGCTCCTTTGGTGGACGCGGCACGTGGCGGCACTCTGCCGCAGTACGGCACTCAAACAAGTTTTTATTATTACTAATGGAAGGCAGCGGGGCACAGAAAGGGCTGGAAAAACAAAACAAAACAACAACCTGGGTACAATGGGGATGTTTTTGCCACCAACACTGTGGACTGGATAATTGTCTCTATAGGAAAACTTTTTTTTTCAATGAAAGAGACCCAGATTCTTGTTAAGAATGCTCAATGTGAGAAACCAGTTTTGGAGATCATTGAAATTTGCATGAATTTGTTATTGATCGTGTATGTGCATTAAAAATGTTTGCATATTTAGTTGAATGCTCGTATTGAACTTTTTTATTATTTCCCGTGCAATAAAGGCCATTAGTTGAACAGCTCACTAAGCCCACAGGGGACGGCACATAAACCCCCAAATCAAATAACTGAGCCTTCAGCAGTGTTTATCTGGACTAATTTGGCCAGAGGCTTGATGGAGGAGGCCGTTCGCTCCGTGTTCATTAGAGTAATTAGATTGATAAAGCAAAATGCTAATCAATCCAGCGTGTTCAAAGATTAGAGTGGGGAAATGATGGATTTCTCCCTGGTTTCGTGTGTCGGTTAAATCATTGCTTAAGCATCAAATTAGGAAAATTCAGAATTGTATTGCTTTGAGGCATGATCCATTTGTTCCACCATCTATGTAACAGTGTTGCTTTAAACAAGCATTGAGGTGTCATACAGCCCAAAAGGCCTCGGCGTGTTATAGGTGACGACCAATCATCCTCAGGGGCATCATGGTCTCCATGACAACAACACGCTTATCTCTCCTCAGAGATCGGGATTAAAACTCAGCCCTGAGACATTGATGCCATGACGAGAAGCTCTAAAGATAAGAATTCAGGTCCAGGTAACAGGGATCGGGGGGGGAGGGGAATTGACATTTTAAAGAACACAAATACATTAAAGGTTGTTTTGTTGATTACTACTGCACCCGGCAACCAGTGTTTGTGCCGCCGCTGCACAAAGGTCAGAGCGGCAAAAACGAGTTAGCTCTTAGCGTGTGTGATATAAAAAAAACTCAATATCAAAGGCAGTGCAAGGCAGCTTTATTTATTCGGCACATTTCATCACGTGGGGGGAAGGTACAAGTGACACTTCGGAGGTCAAGTTGTCGTTCTGCTTTGATCTGTTGTCACTTTCATGAGATAAGATAATGGACATGAACGCGGTTTAGATCTCTTGCATGGGGATGGGGACTGGGGGAGAGGGTGGGGGGGGGGGGGGGGCGATAAGGTTGCTTGTAGGAAGGAACCTGGCTCCGCCCCCCCCCCCCCCGACCGGGCTGACCGGCAGGTGTGCGAAGCCCTTTATTGTGAGTCGTGTCTCCCAACTGCTCGGCTGCGGTATTGTGAAGTCAATAAGCAGAACACCACCAATGGGGTGACTCCTCCTAAAAAAATACCAAATGCACTGAGGTCAAAGTTGTGACCTCGGGTCAAGGCTCTCCACTGCAGCCCCTTTAGAACATTGTGTGATCCCAAGCGTGTCTGGGGGTTGTCTTGCAGACTGCAGGGTATTCATCATATGTGTTTACATTCACACTGAACCGAAATGTATATGAACTCTTATTAAAAGGTTTAACGTGCACAATAGTCCGATTTAGTTTTACACCTGGATCGTCAACAGTAACATTAAATTCTCTATTAATTCAGAAAAGCTTCTCAGAGAATCTCTCCAGACAAAAGCCGACCGTATGAAGATGTTAAGCCAACACAACTCACTTATTAGTTCAAACTTAATAATAATTGGTTTTGTTTTGTTCTGCCAGTAATTAGTTTTTGCCAAAGCAGAACAAAATTAGCGTATCTCAGGGAAATGTGGAATTACAAATGGAAATACCGCTTGAACGCTGAGCGCAGCCATCAGACTGTTGCTCGCGTGTTGACATGTTTTTAAATGGAAACTTTAATTCAGAGATATGCTGTTTCTGTTTTCTCATTTGGCTCGTTTTTTTAAATGAGTAATTGCTTCACATCCCGCCTGGGTTTACATTTAGTCACTGTTGAAGGAAGAGACTGTCTCTGGTTTAGATGTGTGAGGTGCATGGGGGGGGGGGCGACCAGGTAATGCAATGCCCTGCAAACCGAAACCAGACCCCACGCTGGCGGGCACTTCTGAAGCGTCGACCATCCCTCAAACGACGGGGAGGTGAAAGCGTTGAGACGGAGTCCATGACACGGAAACTCCCACCCCCCCCCACCCCCCAGGCAGAAGACAAGGGCGCTGGACAAGAAAAAAAAGAAAATCAACCAAAATAAAACACTGAGCGGAACGAGAGGTTTGAAAGAGGAAGGGCGTCCCGGTGAGATGTGGTGCGTGGTCAAAGTGGGTGAACTCTGCCTGCTGCTGATGCGCGTGGACAGGAAGTCAGTATTGTGTAATCAGAGAGCGACAGAGGATGAATAATTCAGCCTCCTCGCTGCGTGATCTCCAACATGAGCCACCTGTTGCATTGCAGTGCGTGTGTGTGTGTGTGCTGCAGGGAAAACCAACTTGCATGCTTTAATTGCTACATACATACGGAATAAGAAACAACACACAAAAAACAGCATAAGAATAAAAGTATATGTTGGCCCTTCGGATGTATATTCTTGTTCAAACGTTTTCCACAGTCTCCCGGCCCTGAAATGTTGGTCTGAGGGAGGAGCCCATCGTCTGACCGCTGACTCTTCGTCGCTTGATGTTGTTGCTTCAGAGAAGCTCCTCTTGCCTTATTGTTTTTTTTTTTCTAAAACGCATGGATAGGAACCTTTGGTCATGTATTGTAGCATCTATGATCCCACAAAGGAACCGTCTCCGAGGTGGCACAGCTGTTAAACCTTCCTCCCTCACAGATACTCCCATTCGAATAAGAGTGATGATTAATGATTAATTTGAATCGAATTAATCATCTGCCAGTAATCCAGTTAAACGTGACAACCTGACTCACTGTGACTGCAATGTACCCGTTAACTTTGGATGGTCAGGTGGAGATCTCGGCTTTCACACAGGGGCTCCAGCTTTTGATGAGTGTGATACAGACTATACCGAATAACGGGTCAAACCAGAACAGAAGTGCCGAACCCCCGCTCTGGGACTAAAGGCCCATCGGGTCCTGGTCTTTTGGCCCCAAAATGCCCCGTAATCAATCACAAATCATCCAACCAGTGAGCTGAGCAGATACCAGGTGGTCTCCTCCAAAGACGGGTTTCTTTTTTTAGTAGCCGAGACACGGTGAGGAGAATCCGAGGGGTTCGCGAACCTTTTCTCAGTCTTTATGCTGATCGGGTGGGAGGAAATGCACCGAGTGCGAGTCTGAGCACGGAAAAACACACGACGTCACATGGACAGAGAGCGTGTTTTTGTGTGCAAGCTCTTAGTATGAACGCAGGTGATCTGATTGGGTTCCGCGTTATGGCCTCGCTCGGATCTGTTCCAAAACGCAAGCACAAACTCAAATCTTCATGCAGCCCAATAAATGCGCCCCCTACAATAAAAACACAAGTAAATGCATCTCCTGTCAGTGAGACAGGCTGTTGTTTCTGTCGTTTCTTTGTTCCCACACTCTGTCCCCATCCCACCGGGCCATCGCTTGTGCGTTTCCATTTACGCGTAAAAAATGGGACGTGTGTGCGCCGCATTGATTTCGGCTCTGACCCACTGCGTCTTCCCAGCGGGCTTCTTAGACGCTACGCAACAACCGCCGCAGCTCTGTGTTGCAGAGAGAGATTCGTGGGGTCGCACGCGGTTTCCCTCGATGACACAAAGTCAACGCAACACTACATCGTTTCGTTCAGCAAAGCTCTCAAAATAAAAGCTGCTACATATGAAGCGATCAACGAAATATCACCGACAAAAGCTCTTGTTTTGAAGGTCATGTGTTCTCAAAAAATAAATAAATAAAATAAATCACTTGGGGCTTCTATGCATCGCCACAGGGGCTAAAGGAGACCAGAACAAATCATCTTTGTGTGCACTTGTGACCATTACATCATCTCGCAGCTACAAAGGGACGCCGTTGCGCCTTCATGGTTGGAATGTACCAGGTGATAAATATATATATATTTATTTGTAATATATGCCACAATCTCGGCCTTCTCCACACACACCACAGCGTCTAATTGATGATCAGTTTCAAGCTGTTTTCACACCAATCGTGCAGAGAGACGCTGGGATTTCAAGAAAACAATTACCAGGGTCCACGGCGAAAGATGAGACAAACATTATTTCCCAAATATTGGTGCATAAACCGGATTATCTTTAAAAGTTCATTCGGTTATTCCAGTGCAGTCCAATCACACGGGAGAAATAGAAGGACAAGAAACCAAGAAAAATAAAGAAATTAGTTAAGTTCTTTTTTTCCCCAAAGGGGCAGAAAGGGGTCAAAGAGGAGAGCTTCAGGTTCTGTGATGCGAGCCGGGTGACTGCCATGTGAGGGAGGATGTGAGGTGAAGGCAGCCGAGTGCAACGCGCTGACCACGCGGGGGGACAGATGGCAGCAGAGCGGTAGTAGTGAGATTAAGGCGACATGCACGCTCGTACATTTCTGTTTTCAAACGGGGGTCTTAAAAACAAACAAAAAAAACAATCTACGGTCCACATGAACGTTTCGTCGGGCCTGGAGACAAACATGACGTGACTGCTCACGTAACCTGGGCGCGCAGGTGCAGGGCGAACATCAAGTGGAGGCTTTGTTGGTTGCAGAAAATCAAATGTTTTTGCGGTTCTCTTCGACAATAATGAGAAGTCGTGCATCCCAGCTTGACCTCAGTGACCTTTTCCCAATTTGCATGCCAACGTTCGCTGTCAAAGAAGAGTGAGACCCAAATAACCGTCGCAGCCTGCTGGAGCAGCCCGAGGGGCTCGATGGCTTGTGTTAAAGCTAAAGTGAACATTAATCTGAGTGGTTGTCTAGCAACCGTTTAAAAAATGACAAGGACATGTTTATTGAGATTGTTGTATTTTCAATGTTTTTCATATACTGTATATATATATAGATCTATATTATATACTATTTAGAAAACACATTCAGTGCAGTACACATGTGTTTGTCAGCAGTTATCCTTTATCTAATATATATTTTGCAGCCTGCGCGCCCACACACCTCCATCAGTGTCAATGTCTTTAATTGGTTTGCAAACTCATTTAATTGCCTGCACGTCTGTCTGAGCAGATACGGCTCCAACTTTTGGTTTCCGCATCTCCGGCTCGATGGAATACATTCGCATCACCACGATATTTCCCCGGAATTTCGTCAGTTCATCCGCATTCACCATTGTTTTTTCATCCGCCCCGCCCCTGCAGTGAGGCTTCATGATGGAACATACACCTCGGCACTCACTGCCAATTTAATTTACCGGTGACTTAGTGTGAAAGCGGGTGGATGTCGAGTTCATCATTAACCATCTCCCACTGAGGATTTAATGTGGACTTTGATATACCTCCCTCCCTGACAGAAGATGTCCACACAGGAAGTGATGCTGAGAATGAAGGGAATTTGTTGAAGCCTAATGTGTTAATGTGCTTTAATAACATTACGCGATATTTGAACCATGGTGCGTGAGATTTAAATTGTGATGCATTGTAACAAGAGAGAGTGGAGGCACTGGACAACACTTGAAGCTCTTAACCAAATTATTGAAGGTTGATGGACACATTTTTATTTTCATTGAAAAGTCGCGTGCACCTTTTGCATCGATGTGAAGTGCAGGAAAGAAGCCTTTTTGTCTGTTCGGCTCTCGAGTCCAGTGCCATTAACCAAATACCTGACATTCACTGAGCCGTCCATCCACTTAGCGACCCTTTATTTACATGTTCTCGTCCCGTAGAGGCCCATCGGAGTTCACATTGAGGCATTCACACTCACATGCACATCTATAGGAAAGTAAATCCCAAGACACACAAGGGGGAGCACGCAGAGTCCACACCAGACGATGATGAAGATATAACAACAACAACCAAATGTTCCCGACGTTTGTTCTTTACTGTGTTTTAACACGCAAAGTGTGTTGCTGTCATTTGTGTTGCTGCCCATGTGTCACACGGCGTACGGCACTGTCAGCGTTAGACACCAGGAGTTACTCTGTTGTAAATGTATTCAGTATTCCATGTGCAACCACGGGGCCTTATCGGTCCCTGCAGAGTCGCTGCAACAGAAGAATGTCATTGCATATTTATTCCAGATGAGAATAGCGTCTGTGCCCCGGTGATATCTGCCCTCTGCTGCGCTTGTGCAATGCACCGTAAGTCATGCGGCGAGCCGAGCTGATGATGCACTTAAGTTCACCTTATTAACAGGCAACGGAAATACAATCAATCCATACAATTTCAGATATGAATCAAATTGATGTGAACTGATCAAATGCGACATAAGAAACCTGAACAGCAGAAACATTGTAACGGTTTTGTTTAATTTCACAAAAAAAATGTCACTTCTGAATCTCTATAGAATTCTATTCCCGGACAAATTAACAAAAAAAAAGTATTCATTTTTTCTGAAAGCGTGTTTTGAACCCGCGGTTTTATTTAAACTAAAAGACGAGTCACTTTGAGCTGGATAACGAGGTTTTGTTGTTTCAAGAAAATACATTTCCGCTGCATATCAAGAACCACGACCCGTAATGTATCGGAGTGAGAAATCGTCTTTTTCATGTACTTTGAAAGCTACAGAATCCTAATTTTCCACGGCGAGGCGGCTGTGCCGCTCGATTTCAGAAACGGGAACGAGACACGCAGATGTGGGAACAAGATGGAAATCTCCCCAGAAGATAAGGAGCCTGTCTCCGAAAGGCTTATTACAGGATGGGACCAGACCAGAGGAATTCCAAAAAGACAGCAATCCATCAGGTTCCGTCAGCCATGAAATGTAACGTTAGAAAAGAGCTTTTATGAGGTATCCCCGTTTGCATCATTCGTTCCAACGATACATTTTCCATATCAGAAGGAACGTGGAGGAACCTTTGAATCTCCTCTCCAATTTAAATAAGTAACAAACGCCTTCTGCATCGGTGCCCATGTTCTTGTGTTACATCAACGCTCCGCCATGAGGGACATGTGACGCCACGTAAAATCACACAGACCTGGAGTTTTTTTTTTTTTTCATTCACCTTTCGTTCAAGCAAACCCAATTCAACATGTTTGCATGCATTTAATTCAAGGCTCAATTATGGGTTTTTCTTTCCCTCCGTTGAACAAATGCGCGTTGATCGGCTGCCATGAAGTGCCAACATCACAACTTCATCTTATTTAATCCCATTCCGCATGCAACCTCTCCACTTGCGTCTCCGCGGCTTTGATGCCGTCCTCTACACTCTGTAGTTTGTGCGCGTATGAGATGTTTACCCGCGGTGTGCCATTACACTGTAAGCTACACCGGCAAAAGCCAGCGATCCGGAGTCCCGCCGAAAGTTAAAAGCAAACGTGCTTCCACGTGACGCACATCCTTCTTCTTGCATCAACCGCCGGAGCAATTAACCCACAGTTAATTAGAAATGTTCCTCTGCTGTAATTCGGTGGGATGAGACGCAGGCGCAGGGTGGTACAGTGAGTGATTCACGGCCCGCTGGTAATCACACAGGAGCAGCAACCGGGGTACTTGAATTAATCACACCTTCGTTTACTTCACAAAAATGGCCCACCACGACTTTATGATTTAAATGTGTTTATCCGCAGTATATATATATATATATCTCCCAAAGGCATCCTTCCACAGCTCTTCAGTATGCTTGAGTCCTAGTTTAAACAGTTGTGGGGCACTTCTTACTTCCTCTGTTGGCCAAAGTTCTTTAATCCTTTTTCTTTAAAGACGAAATTTGTGCTTTTAACTGGGCTTTTTTTTTAAAGAAACCATAATAAACGTCAAACATTTGACTGCTCATGAGTATACTTTGTAAAAATTGCATAAATATCCACGCCTTGCGACCCCCTCGCCAGTAATCCTTGGCTGTTTTGACTCGCCTTAAGGCCGTTGTCATGGCGCCCGGCCGGCGCTCTGGCGTTGCAGATTTCAAAGCACAAGTTTAAACCGAATTAATAATTATGAACTCCGGAGGTGAAAGAGGAGACTCCAATTATCTATTTCAATAACAACAATAACCGTGTAATGGATAGAGATGAGAGGTACAGAAAAAGAGGCCGCAATGGATTTATTATTGCTTATAATGAGTATTTTTATTGTGTGTTGGTGGTGTTGCTAGGGCGAGGCCAGCAGAAGTAACTTTAGGATGAAGCTTTGCTGACTATGAGTCGATGGTGTATCATATCAGCGCCCTATATAAGCACTTTGGTGTTATGTTTAGGACTCGTATTGCTTAAATCCCCTCTTCCATATCAAGGGATTAAAAGATTCCCAAGGTGTGAGTGAAGCTGGATTTCTACCAATATCCTCAAGGAAATACTTGACATGCATTAAACACTTGTGTTTTTGAAGGTATCAGCATCCACTCCGACTTAAATAAGTATGTGTACCTTGAGAACTAACCTCTGGCTCCACATCAGCATTGACAGCATTTGGTATTTAGCCACTTGGATGCAGCACACGGCGCTCCTCATGACTCTTCAGTTGAGGAATGCTGATTCACATCAATTATGTAATATTATTGGTTCAAAAGGTAAATTGGAACCATCACTGACACATGGTGTGAATTTGTTTAAATGTGGTTTGATAAACTTTTTCATCATACGATTGACATTATGTAGAGAACGTCAAAGTAACCACTGCTTATTTTTTTTCAGGTGATAACTGATCTCCCAGCACACAGAGAACAGTCGAAAGCTTCCTTCTGGTTGCACGGAGGTGAACCGCTTGTCCTCCAGAGAAAACCACAGCACAGCGGTGCTCAGCTGGGTGCTCATGTGCATCCCCGCAGGGAAACCACTCACTTCATGCTTTAGACTGGCTCATTAGGCTGCAAATCCAATCTACATCCTGCAGTACAGTATTATATAAATACCATCAAAGTCCGGTGGTATTTAGTCCTGGTTTTCTCTGAAGCAGTTGATCCAAGATGGAGAGCTTCAGTGTTCATCACTAAGTTGATCAAATAGCCAAAAAGAATTTGATGACAGGATGGGCTTGACTTCTACATACGGATGTAACCAACACTGTAACATCCACAACTAGTCGCCAACATCTAGGTGAGCATCAGATCACCATTGATTTAGGGTGGAATTTATCATTGTTTGCAGGTAATACATTCCCTGATTTAGGCGGAATTAACATTAAAAAGACTGATGCTGTAAAAATGTAATTACCTGACCTCCACGAGAGAAGGTAATCCATTAAAAAAAAAGGGGTTTTCCCCTTGTTCCATATTCTTTTCAACACGTATTGAGATACGCAGAAATAGAGTGATCGAGGCTCCAAACATCAAGTTCATCGGGATGCACCTGCCTTCTCAAGCACATTTGAACCAAGTCTTGGCACGTGAACCCGTGTGCGCTCTGGTATGCCGTCAACTTTAATGACCTCCAACAAACATCTGCACATAAGTATGGGGGTGCAAATTTTCAGCTACGTTGCATAACATCAGATTGCTTGAACCGCTGTGCTAATTATTCAGAGGCCAATGAACACACGTGTTAAAGCTCTTCTCTTTTTAGTGTACTAACGGAATCTGTGTTGATTATTAAAACCATGTGTAATAATATAGATTTTGTTGAGAGTTGACCTGCATGTTCAGTTCAGTTGCTAATTCAATAAAACATTTCCCATACAGTTAGTATTTGTTTCATCTGGATCATATTGTGATTATAGTACAAACAATAAGTCATGGAATCATCATTTAATGACACACGGTGTCAAATCTTTGAATATTCATTATTTAATGAGTAGGATAAGAAAAATCTTTTGTATCTTAAGAATTTCATACAAGGAAAAAATATAACAGCACAGGTGTGGGGAAACAAAGGAGAAGCTGATGACAGCTTACATAAAATAAAGCTTTAATTTATTATAGAGCTGCTTTAATTGCCCCTGAGTCCTGCGTTGCCACTGAACACAACAACTGAAACCGCCGTCTAATGCCTTGCAGGTGGTTATTCCTTTTTCTCTAACAATTCACTCTATACGAACCAAACCCAGCTCTTATTCCACGTTGGACTTATCTGCCACACTATGAAGCTATTTTTTCCAATATTGACATTACATAACAATTGCTGCTGGTACAATGTTTGCCCTTCGCTGAAGGCGCGTTTCAACATAAGTAGGTCTAATATAGATATAGGAACGGCAGAGGCAAAAAAAAAAAGGGCTGATTAAGGATTACAAACTTGTCTTTGTTGTGACGGCGGGGAAGCTGAACGCAGCCCACAGATTGAAACGTTGCAGCTCAAACACGGTCCAGAGCCTCCGATAAATTGGTCCAGATTTTGTGTTCAGATTTGATGCGGATGAAATAATAAATAAATAAAGGCTTCTTAGGTGGACGGAAAATGTAATTATTTCTCGAGCCATCGTTGCAGATGTGGTGTATTGCAGGAGAGCAAAAAAATCATCTGGGTCAGCTGGTAGCTTTAAATCGGATAAGAAAGAAAAAAAAAAAAAATCACCATTATGTTTCAAAGCAGGTCAATCCTAATCTGGCAAACGGCATGTATTCTTCTTCATCATTCCAGGCCCCGTCCCGTAATCCTCGGGGGATGACAGCCGGGGGGGCGGGGGGGTGGGGGGGGGGAGCGTGCCAGACGACGACCCCTCAAGTGTCCACATCCAACGAGTGTCAGGATGCAGGTAGCTGCTTGGTGGGATTACACCGCGTCGCTGGGTGTACAATAGATTAGTGCATGCAACGAGGGGGGGGGGCCTATCTGCTGTCTGCCACAGGCACTGACGTCAACTGATACAATCATTTTAAAAATGAGAGGAGTGGAGATTAATAACCGTCTTTTTAAGCGCGGGATTGGATCTCCATCATCGTCGATAACTCTATAAATACACTCTTTGCGGTTTTCTATTCAATTGTTTGTGTTCTACTTTTCACTTGAATGTGACCGAAGTAGTTGTCGAAGTCACGTTGCAATGTCTATAGAGGAAATCTATTTTACTTTCACCATCAGATCTTAAATAAGCTACTCCTACTTTTTAGTAGCTGCACTAATTTTCTGTTGGATGTCTCTGTCCCGCTTTCAAAACCTGGAATAACACTTCTGTTTTTTTTCCTGCTATCGTTCCACATCTGAAAAATAAACGATTAGATAGTTCACTGTGAACAAATGAGGCCCAGGGCTTCATGCTTCAACGCAGGTGTTTGACAACATTATTAGAAAGTGAGCGTTTGAGTACATGTTTTTTCGTTTTGTCATTATTCTCAAAGAAAGACTTGCAGAGCTGAACCGAGATAGTGATGGAAATTATGTTTAAAATCTATTACTTTCATAATAGATCATTTGAAGGGACGTTCCATTGAAAGATACCTAACGGGTCGCTATTGTTGGACAGATTGGGGAAAAACATTGTAGCCATGGGTTTACATTAGAAAATCAAAGAAATGAAGTTGCATGTACAACTTTTACAAGCACATTACTTTCAAGGTGACAGTCATCTGTTAATAATAACGGAATTTCAAAATGTTAACGTAGTCATTACGAGTACATTCAGGATGTCAAAGAGTGAGTTTGTGAAAGAAGGAGATTTGTGCATCGATCACCGTGGATACTAAAACAAAACCATTTTCACCTGTTTTTTAACACCGATTTCTTTGATGTTGTGCACCTTTTGGAAGCAAATTGATCCAGAAGGAATTCCCATTTGAATATTTCTAATCTACAATATTCCTGCAGCTGGTCAGTGCTGTTTAAAATATTTTTGTCACCACACATTTGGCATCATGTATAAATGAAAGAAGAAACATGTGCTAGAACCAGGGTCGTTATGCTGCACTTCCACCAAGGATTTAAATTGAGGAGAAGAGGATAATCCTTTTCTCCTGGAATCCAGGGGTCCTTGCACACATCCAAAATGACGTAACTCTCTTTTACTGAGCTTCCATGCAAAACTGAGCACAGTCGGGGATAGCCCGACGTAAGAGACCGTGAAAGCTTGAGTATAAATCACTCCGAATGGCTCATAAAAAAAGGCTTGCATCACATCTAGAGCCTTTAACCCAGTGTGACGCTGCAACCAATCTGGGAGAACAGAAGGGCTCTTCCACGTATGGCGGAATGGTTTAATAGTGATGAGGTTCTAGGAATGGAGCAGTTACTGTTGGTGACTCAGAGAAATCTCGAGGATAAACAGGGTGCAGATCCGTCCATCAATCTTTACATTTGTTGTTTGTTCATTTTTCTCATGTTTTACTCGCATTAACTTTGACATATAAGAGCACATGAGTCACGTGGGAACCCAAACCGACCATGTCAGACAGGGGAGTTACTTCCTGTTCATTTTCATTTGTTGGTTAAAAAAAAAAAAGTGTTTTACAATTTATGAAAATGAAAGTCAGCAAGACCTTTCAATGCAGGTTGGTTGAAACGTAAAAGCTCAATTGGAACGTTTTTTTTTATTGGAAAATCCGGCGGTACGTAACTTTTCTTCCAGCATTGAATTCTGAAGAATAAAAATTAGATCAAATCTATTGTGTAATTTATTGTACGGTGGGGGTTGTTACAGCCGATGTCCAAAGTGCTGCACGCGCTGATGCTTTCAAATGAACCTTGAAAATTCTTCCCAATTTCTATGCACACAGTTTGGGCTTTTGGAAAAAATGATTGGAAAAGATTGTAAATGCCAGCTGTGACCGTGATTCTTTTATATCATGTCATCTTTTTTTTTTTAAAGTGACACACATTACCTTTTTAATGGAATATTTTAATATCACAGCAAAAAGACAGTGTTCATGATGGAGACGGAATATAAGTCCCGGGTGGGTCTATAACGAGATTATCTGGATGTTGTGATGCTGGGGAGGTTGTGATGGCATAACAGCAGCGTAGAATGCATCAGATTAAATCTGATTAAAATACATCTAAGTAAAGATATAAGCTGTCATTATCATCTATTTAGGTTAGGATACCATGTTAATTGCCTGAGGATTACATTTAGGTGAAGGTTCAACCGGTCTGACAGTTTACATCTATTTCATGTATTTCATGAGTAGAGTGTATCCGTTCACAGATAAACGCGTGGAGGGGCAGTGGTTCTTTAATCCACCCACGAGGATTAATGTCAATCACGCCTCATACACGTCTCAACCTTCCCTTCAACGCAGTCTGCAGAACGTCCCCTCTGATTGGCCGCTCTTCGTCGCGTCGGGTAATCCCTCCGTCATCCTCGCTATCTTGAGGTTTTACAAGATGACCCATTTGAACCCGACTAGAGCTCGCATGCCTCCGCTTCCTTCTTTTATCGACGTCACACGCTGCAACAGCAACAGCAGTCCTCATCGAGCCAATCGCTTTGATTAATATATGCTACTCTTCTATGAGTTAATTCAATGATTGGGTTTGAAAAAGTGAAGCGTTGCGCCGCGTGGTGAAAGATCAGATCAGAAAGAAAAAAAAAAATGCCTGCATGCATATAGACTTCCCACAATGCATTACCTTTAACTGGGATCCCCCCCCCCCGCCGGCACTTTTTAAACACCCGAAATATGCAAATGCAGTACAGCTTAAAAGCCTTGTTTCACTAAAGCGAGACAGGAAAACAGAAAGAAAACCCGTTCACCATTGAGTGTTTCTGCTTCCCCTCGCTAATGTAGAAACGAATGACTGCATTTTAGATCACAAAATCCACCCTTCCCATTGTGTCTCCTACGTGACGGACCCAAAGCAATTACTGCCTTTCTGTGATCGGGTTTATTGGGCCAAGTGCTGAACTGTGGCCGCGCCTCTTGTCTTTATTTTCTTCCCAGTTCTTCCGAAAATTCATTCCGTGTAATTCGTGATGGGAGGGATGCTACGACCTGCGCTCTTTGCACGTACGCGTTTTGGAATCTACTGTGAACGGGTGAGCGTGGAAAGCAACTAATTGAAAAACACTGAAAAAAAGAAGTTGAACAGCAAAGCAACTCTGAGAAGAAAAAAAATGAACTAGTGAGAGACGGTTTATTCACTCAGAGCTCACAATTAAAAGACGTAGGTGTTGTTAGTGGAGTTATTCATGGTGCTGCTTAACAACATGAGCCTGTTCAGCCTCCTGAGCTAGATGTAGGTGAAAGGTCAAGTGTGCTGGTGGCTGCCAGATCAATTGATCGAAAGTAAAGGAGGATATGGCTAATTAAAGGGGGGCTCAATTAAAATTTAAATAAAAAGTCATTATTTTTACTTTCACATCTAAATTTTCTGTGATCTGAATCTCTGATATTCTTGAGAAAGCGTTTTATCACTTTGGCAATAACGAGCTGTCAGTGCTTGTGAAATATAAAAAAATGTTAAATAAGTATTTAGGTATCGTCCCCTAAAAGGAAAAAACTGCCGCTAGGCGATTTGAACACAGGAAGGAGATCGGGGGCAGGTTGGCGGTGGATGTTTTTGGACGGCCCTTGAACTGTGATTATTTTTTTTTTAAATCCAAAGTCCAGTGCACACAGTTAGATCTTAATCAAGGTCACTGTGCGAACACGTTGGCGGCGACGAAGTCGTCTCCGACCAGCAGGCGGCTCCCATCGGATTGATTGTGTCGAGACCTCTAATGGGCTGAAAATGACAATTCTTATCTCAGGGATGGCAGATGTGGATAAGGAACAGAGATAAGGGAGAGATCATCAACACAGAGCTGCTTCTGGATTTGGTGTCCCATTAAAAACAATTTTTTTTTTTTAAATATTCTATTTATTTTTGACAGTTTTGGTTGACTAAAAATGTTTCAGTCTTTTACAGTCACACAATTCAAAGAAGCTGCAACCCGGGATTTTTTTATTACAACTTTAACTTTAATGCACATTTTTGGGGATTATTATCCTAAATCAAAACCTGAACACATTCAAGTAAATCCTCATACTATTCAACTTTCTAATTCTTGTTTAATTGCTGAAAAATGCACTAAAAAACACTGAGAGACAGTTCGTTTTGTCTTGGCTTGTTTCTCTTCCCAGTAGTGATACAAACAAATAAAAATAAAAAAAAACAGGTTTGCAGAGCACATGCTGCAGGCTTCCTGCTGAGGTGGGAGAGATGGTGTCTGTGGTGCAGAGTTTGGGTGGCAGAGAACTTTGTGGGACATGAGCTGATTTTAATTGGGTTCTTCGGAGATTAAAGAGTGTTAACGTTTCAACAGGAAAGAGGGACGTTGGATGTGGGGAGCGGGTTGAGATGAACGACCCCGCCCCTTGTAAAACTTTGCTTTCGGGCCCGTTTCTCACCCTCTCATTTTGCTCTTTGGCCATTGGCATAATGAGAGTGATAAATCAATGCTGTCTGTTGTGTCCACACTGTGGTGTGAGACACTGTGTCAGAGGATCGGTTCAGATGGTTGGGCAGAAAAGTGTACAAATTCTCTCCTGGCTGATGAAACAATGAACAATAATGGGGAGTTGGTACATAATTACAATATATACTGTTGTTTAAATGCATTATCTGATAACAAAAAAGGCTTAAGGTTGGCAAAAACACATAATTATCCCATCACTAATGAAGACACATGTGAAATGAAATCAACTGATGCAGATAAAGTCTGTATTTGAGCAACATGACGACATCTCAGCGTCGACAGCAAAGAGGAAGTGCACCGTTCGCACGCCCGTCATTAAAACATGGTCCGATGTGCGGCTTCCGTTGGCATCTTGCAGCCAGTTTTAAAAGATTGAAACCGACCGAGAGCTGTGATAAAGCGTGTGGGAGTAGCACACACACAGAGAGAGAGAGATGTCAGCTCCCCTCCGTCGTCCCATCTGCAGCACGGCTTTCATTTTCCCGTTGGAGTGGAAAGTAATGAATGCACATGGAAGTGGTCCATGTGCCACACGGGTTTTGCAAATTGCAGCCCACTCACGACCAGCCACTCTGCGCCCTCCGGAGTTACAGCGGCCTGTAATTTACACAAACTCACGGCGTCACGTCGGAGCGAAACTATTTCATTAAAAGTCCGGGTCCGGCTTTGAACTGCGCCCTGTTAGTGACTCGTAATGAGTGCAGCGGCGAAGGAGGGCTCCCGCGTAGTCAACAAGTCGACCACGCGACAGAGAGGGTGTCGACAGGAGGACGTGCACCCGCCTCCTCGGAAAAGGTGCGTTTGGCCCCTTTCGGTCCGGGCCTTCTCCTCGCTTCCCTCAGCTCCCGTTTTCTGGATTCTTTCTTGACTGTCGGCCCGGTTCATTTCAACGCTGATTTGGAAGGAAAAAAAATTTAAAAGTCCATTTTATTCTTCCTTCTTCGCCCTCAGGGGGGGTGTACATTTTGGGTCCTCCATCCCGTAGCCAGGCGCACACGTCCAAGACAAACAGTCTAGCGACTGACTCGACTAATGGGGGAGAAGGAAAAAAAAAAAGAGAAATGGCCCCTCGGCCACAAGAGGCCTGTACTGCGAAGTGAATTTGGGGTTAGGAAAATAACTGCTGGTTTCGCATCGGGACTTTCCCCCCCCCGAAGAGCACAATTGTAACAAGGACCAATTGGTACGTAATTAGGCCTCAGACAACGACACATTCGACTTGAAGGGATGGCTTTCAACATCGACATATTGTTCCGTTCATTGCTTTCAAAACCTTGGAAATGCCTTCAATGAAATAATCGTGATACAACTAATAAACACGGTGTGAGACAGTGTTTTTTTCTCCTTTTTTGTGTTGTCAAGATCCAGCGATCCTCAAGCTGCAGAGTAGGACACAGAAACGAGTCCCTCAGGGTTTTTTTTTTTTTTGCATAGAGGTCAATGTGCTCATGCATCCTGGGACTGCTTCATGCAGACAGACAGAGAGAGAGGCAGCGTGTGTATGTCTCAGGGACACTTTCACTTGCTCGGTCCCATGAACGGCGCATGAATAATACATGTCGGGCTAACACAAACCTGACTTCCAGTGTTGCGTCATGTGGATTGTGTTAACTGGGGGGGGGGCGCGGCCTTTCCTTTGAGCACTGCTGCTCTTTGATTTCATGTCACGGATGGGGGGGGGGGCGGCAAAGCCTGTCGCTGTTCTACACCACCGACCTCTCAAAGCGGGACGCGTCGAGGGACCGGCACGCAGGTTGTCATTTCCAACCAACACGTCCGCTGAAATGATTGGTTGGAGAGATCTGAATGACACGTTGTACAAACACGATGAGTCAGTCCATTACGCAATATGTAACCAGGCAGAATATCTATAGTGCATATTGTTCTTGTTATAGGGATTTATTAAATCCCTATGCTATGCGCATTCATTTCACAAAATAGCTGAAAAGCAGGTTGGAATAACATTTTTGTTCTGGCTGGATTGTGCTTTTTATGTTTTATTCTTAACATTAGTTGTATTATCTACCATACATTACATACATTTTCGTTTTGCAGTGAAAACTGCATCATTCATGTTTTTTTGGAAGGTGCTTGGTTAGGTTTGGAAAAGGTCTCGGTTCGTGAGAAGAAGTCCACATTGACTGGAATCACAAACACAAAATATGATCGACATTTTAATGAAATTATTAATATTTCCCGAATACTATGCTCTGGATGCCATAACCACAGACGACCCCCCTGAGTGCTGTTCTGGTAAAATGGGTGTAATTACATTTGTCTGGACAACATAATTTGTAAAACCATTTAGTGGTAAAAAAAAAAAAAACATAATTACTAGGAGACATTGTTGGTTGTGGTTTTTGGGGATGTTCTGATGCACAAAGTGCATGACAACAATAACGAGATAAAAAAAAAAATCACAGTTTGAAGCAACCGGCGTGTGACGGACATAAACATTTCATAAGGGATTGCATACAAGATTCATTTTACGGGGGGTGTCACGCTCCACTAAATGATTGTATTGATTTGGGCATCAGATCCAGATGAGCGCCGGGCCTTTCCAGCGCCGGGGTGTCGACATTCATGCAGTTCGGATCAACATTTCCTGTTGTGCTTCCAAACTATGATATCGCAGAATGGGACGTATTGATCCGCACGCCTTCACCTTTTTATTTCATAGTTTTCTTTTTCTTTTGTGTGTGTGTGTGTGTGTGTGTACTCACATTTGAACCGCTCAAGCCTGCTGCGTTTCCATGCAACCGTTGTGCAACAAAAGGAGAAGGCAATCACATACAGGCTAATGAAATGAGATTTTTCGAGTCTCAATGAATGTGATGTCATGTCATTAGTTGAGGGTGAGGGTTACCTTCCTACTGTTGTTCCACATATGTTTGTGTTTGCCGTGCTAACTAACACGTCTTTTTCATGGAAAAAATGCTACATTGCAGAGTGCAAATCGGTATCTCAACAATCTGACCACAACTCATCTAAGTGACCTCCTGGTTTAATGTACGTCAATACAGACCCGGCCTCAATTACGCCTTTAGGTCTTTGCGCATATCTGAAGTTGCAGTTTGAAATCAGGATGCGTCACATGCACAGATTAAATACTGTCTAATTACTAATTGCCCAGATTGTTACTGCAAATACGTTAGAAACTATCCGGACAGTCCCTGTGAGGAGGAATCACATTTCATTGTGTATTCAGTGCTAAACGCAACACAAGTGAAGATTGCCAAGATTTGACAATTATGTTTTTTAAGAAAAGAAGCCATCATAGAGACGCATTTCTGAAATATTTCAGCCTCCATGAGTGTTCAGATGTTACAACGATGAGCTCATTTAATAATAAAGAGGAAATCTCCATTTTTAAGAGCTTATACCTCCAAAAGGAGATGGGTAGGGGATCATTCTCAGGAGTTAGATTAAAAAGGTGTGAGAAAATAGGCGAAAAAAAAAGCTCTCTTTTTTTAATCTTCCTTTGCGAGTCACTTGAGGATGTATTACTATAAATGATCCTACGGAATCAGACCTCACAGTCTGGATAGTTTAGATGGCATCACGATAGTAATACTTTCATATGAGAAATATTAAATCCTATTATACAAAAATATTATACAGCAGCAGCCTCAGGGCGCCTGCAAACGGGTTTTTCCTCCTCAAATCCTCGCACGTCCGTCCCAACTTCAGTGCTCGGTGATGTGGAGACGAGTGGCCTTCAGCGAGTGCCAAACCTGCGAAAAAAGGAAAAAAAGAGTAAAGGTCAACCTCGAAGGTCAAATCTACATCAAGAGCTTTTTAAATGTTTTGCCCACGGGCCGCTGTTGACACGCTCGCTGCCTCCTTCATCCCTTGGCGGGTGATTTGAAACAGCAGCGTCCTCACGAGTTGCGCGCTTTGTTTATTTATTTGTTTACTGTATTTTAGTCTACTTATCAAGGATTCACTAGGACTTCTTATCACTCCAGTATCACTCTTAAAACCACCTCTATCTGTTTTTGATCATGAATAAATTGCAAACACTTCCTTTCAACATTTATTTATGTATTTTTTAGCTGCATAGTTAGAACAGAAGAGTGGAACAGAACAGAAAAGGTAAAAACAAGATAGTGGTAAAGTGATAAATAATCAGCTCGGCGCCCCAAGCAGTTGCTTGTTTTGCTCGCCTTGTCGCGATTATTGCTGCCTACTGTACACGTGCCTCCTCCTCAGGCCTCATTAACAGATACAGTAATGGCGGAAGAAGTCGGAGGAAAAAAAGGCAGTCAATTCATTTGAATGAGCTGCAATCTTATTACAGCGAAGAGCCTTTTCATATGTGATACGACATCTTCAGGTAAATGGCTGTGAACGGCAGGGGACTCTACAGAAAATGCATGATTGAATAACTGTTTGATCTGCAGGACAAACAGTCCCAGCTTGCCAAAAGCTCCGAGGAGGCATCTTTTAAAAAAAAAAAACTTTCCTCGGCCCGCGTGCCTCGGTCATTACATTACATTACACGTCATTTAGCTGACGCTTTTATCCAAAGCGACGTACAATAAGTGCATTTCCACATTAGATTAACTCAGAAGAACAAGTAACAAGAAAGTACATCTTTCATCGGTCACCTTCTGCACACGTCGATGACGCGCCAAGAGGCGAGAGTCAAGTGCTTCTCAAACAAAATCCATCGCCCGGCGCCATCGCCGAGAGGTCAGCCGGGCCCGTGTGAGCATTCATTATTCATGAGGGAGCACGGACGCGTCTCAGCGAGTTAGAGGACAAATGAACACACAAGCGCCGCTGTCTTACTGTTGTCTCTGGTGGGGGGGGCGGGGGGGGTGGGGAAGAGGGGGAGGATGTTACCCTTGGATCAGGCTCAAACATGCATCAATATATTGACTGGAACAATGCATTGAACGTCCCCCGGGGGGGGGGGGGGGACGCGGCTCTCGGCGGCGCGTGGAAGATTGAAGACGTCCTCTTTCTTGTTCAAGGGAAACTGCGGCGGCGTCGCAGGACGTCTCAATCAGCTCGCTCCGCTAGACAAGCGGCGCCGTGGTGATTTGCTGGAAGATTTAAAAAAAAAAAAAAAAACTGACACTCTTAAGCAAGTACTTTTTAAAATCAAATTAGTACAATCTCTAAAAAACAAATAGGTATGCACGAACCTAAAATGTGCCCCGTGCACACAGCGGGGTCCAAACCCAAAGGGAATTGAGACACAGAGTGTGAATTCTGCTCCCCACTCTTTATCTCGACTCCCAGTGCGGCTTTTTTCCCATTACCAAGAGGAAGTGGGAGCAGTCAACCCCAAACAGCCTCCCAATGGCTCGGCTCACTTGACTAGACAGATAGATAGATTTTGGCATCCCGCACTTCTTTCTAGTTAAAAAAAAAAAAAAACAACAGGAACAAACAGTGCCTCTGCTTAATTTGGATCTCACCAAGCCACACGATATGACTGATGGTACTTAGTCTTTTTGCACTGTACTTTTCCACAGCTTCCTGCACCTCTGCCGACGCTCCGATCCGGCGAGACTCAATTAAACCTTCCACATGTGCCGCCGTGCTGCGCCACCCACCTCACGGGCGCCACCGAATCAAACGGCTCCCACCGCGGGGACGGAGAGCGCTGGGCAGGGCCTCTCGGGGGGGGAAGGCTGTGATCTCCCTGGGGATTTCTAAATAGATTATTTTCTCAAATGACGCGTTTGTTTTTGGTTTCTCCACTTTGTTTCTTCTTAAAGAATTAGGAGGATGTTTTGGGAAAATGTGGTGGTTTTTTTTCCAAAGGGTTGGTGGAAAAGATCAGGACAACCAGGTTGTCTGTATTCGCGGTCTAGCACACTTCACTCAGTGTGTGTGTAGATCTTGGTGTGAGTTTATAGTAGCAAAAAAAAACGAACAATGATTGTTTCACACTATTTAAAATGCCCTTCAATGGTTGTGGTTTTACTTAAAAGCTACGTTTCAGAAGCTGTTTCTGGTGGCAGCAAAGCCGGATTCTGGGTTCATACCACATCTGACGCCACGTTAACAGACGCCAGGTGGGTGAATCATCAATCATCGGTACTTTCAAAGTACTTTTCATCTACGTTAGATCGAAGCCGAGCATCAAGGCAACTCTAACGACCAACTCTAGAGCTGTTTCCTGATCGTTGAGGAGGTGGAAAGAACCAAGTGGACATAAAATGTTGGTCACGGTTGAGCTGTTCGCGGTCCGTACTCGGCCTGATGGCCGTGGAGGTCATGGGAATTCGAGAGAAGCGTCCAACCAAAGCGTGTACGTCTTTTCACAGGTGGGAGGTTGGTATTCTGTTGGATTTACCCGAAGCTGTGAGAGGGGCTCACTTGTAAATTGCTACATTGAGGAAGTGACGCACACGTTTTATTCTTTGATGACGGCGAGTTGCCGTTAAAAGTTTCCGACTGAGTCGATTTAAATTGTTTTATTGCACATACTGTGCTGTTCTCACAGGTAGAATACGAACTTCCACGCTCAAATTTGAATAATCAATCATTTTAACAACATCCTAAATGAGAGAACCATAAAAGACCCGCAGGTAACCATAGCAACAAATACCCCCGTTACACATTCAAATCGGACTTTATGAACATTGTCTATCAAAACCATTCCACGCCACGACACAGCAATGTCCATTTCAAAGACATATGCAAATGCATACTTACAGACATGGTTGAGGTTAATTAAAGAATATTCAAAAGAAAACTTTGGTTTCTGTGGGAATGAAACAAACTACATGTTGAATGAGCTTTAGATGTGCAGTTAGTTAGATTATGTTTCCATTTTGATGCAAAGCAAAACTAAACTATTTTAAATGGTGGCTGTTGCCTCATATCAGCCGTACAGGTTAGAGGTATCAACCCTCTCATGTGGCCCTCGGGGTGTTCATTTCCAGATGTACATTTTGAGTGAAAAGGTCACATTTACCGTGAACACCTCATGCAGAAAATGAGGTTTACTCCCGATTGCATAGTACCAGTTTTAAAGAAGCTTTAGTATTTTTTCTTTTTTTTTCTTTTATATGAATTTAATCAAATTATTGGACCTAAAATAGCAAATAACAAATCTCCGCTGTCGAGTTTGTGACTGGCATTAGAGAGGATTCTTTGGAATCAATGTATCCATTAAACACAGATCCTCATCCATTAAACAAAGCATATTTTGACGCCGGTTCATTTGATCCTCCTCCCTTTTTAGACCTGTTTATAGATTCCTATGAATGTACTGTACTGTGGGTACTTGGAGGTAAGTGATGAGCAATACTTTGCTTCCTCACTGCATATTGTTACGTGGTGAACAGAGGACCCGGATGCAGAGGTGCGGAAAA
Source organism: Pungitius pungitius (assembly GCF_949316345.1). Taxonomy (NCBI): domain Eukaryota; kingdom Metazoa; phylum Chordata; class Actinopteri; order Perciformes; family Gasterosteidae; genus Pungitius; species Pungitius pungitius. The sequence continues at coordinate 17,231,793 of NC_084908.1, read as the reverse complement.
ATGTCTTTTATTCTTTCTAACTCGAACTAAGGGGGGGCTGCAGTCAGCAGACGCAGTCCGGGACCAAACTTAAAGAAGATCTCGAAAAAAAGACAACGCTGGATTGGTAACGCAGGGACAAGGCACCAGCTCGGCGTTCAACAACAGTCTGACAGGGGAGTAGAGAAACAGCGGTTAGAAATAGTCAAACAAATTAAGCAGTGAGCAGAAACAGGTGAGTGAAGAATCAGTGTGACAGTTGATTGCTATGGAAAGCGGCTGTGGGCGTTTAGGGCGAGTGAAAGCATGAATGGGAATGAGGAGGTGTGTTAATGAGTATCAGCTGGGTGTGTGTGTGTGTGTGTGTGGAAAGAAAAAACAAAACAAGGAGGAGTCCGGATCATGACACATATAATAACTTATCTTACTATTCTTTTGAAAGTAAGCGAAAAAATGATTATTCATGAATGAATGATACTGTCCTCTGAAGGAAAATAACATCACATGTCATTTACCTAATGCTTTTATCCAAATTACTTATTAAATAGCCTTTTAACCCATTTTGCCTGGGGAGCAGTTAGCTGTTGGGTGCCTTGCTCAGGGTCACTTCACCATGACACATGGAGCAGCTGGGATTCAAACCGTCTACCTTGTGGTGCACTTCACGCTGCTCCATGCGCCACCATCACCCCCCCCCCCGACGAATGAAACTTGGTTCAGCAGATTTACATTTTAAAGTGGAGTGACTATTCCAACCCATTTGCCCATTTCTGTGAGTGGGAAAGGAGGGTCGTTGAGGCCGGACAGGGAGAGGCCATCGGCGTATGAAAAGCAAAGGCAGTGGACGTCCATCACAAAAAGAGGCTTCTAATTGACTTCACCTTGCTACTGATTTTGCACAGCCGACACGTTTCAACAAATTCCGGGTCACCTCCACCACGTCACAATGTTGGCGGTAATTTCGTGGGCTTCCGTGGAAGCCACTAAACGTGAAAGTGAAGTGAATTCCGTTTGTGCTCGAGCCAATTGTTTTATCAATGCTGGTTCCGCAAAGCCCCTGAGAACCCAACAGCAGGAGATGGCCTTGCTAACCGATAACCTCCTGCAAAAGTCTCTGATTCATCACCAGTCCTGTTGTGTTCCCTCTCACAGCTAAAGAGTGTCGCTTCAGCTCAGAGGGTTTCACGAATCATTTAAAAGCAGCTGTGTGTATTATTCTGTAGTAGAAGTGATGTACACCTGAGAGACGGCACCTGCTTTGCAATGAGCTCGCGTGGCAGTAACATGTACATTACACCCCTGGTTCTGGTTCCCCCCCCCCCCTCAGGACCTCTGACTCTGTTGCGGGCGCTCGGCGAGACGCAAACGCGATTGAAATGCCGCCTATCTTGGATGTAGCACCTTCGGCTTCACGGTGTAGCTGAGACCAGATCAGAGGCAGTCGCTGTGGAATAATCAGCCAGGAACCTGTGAAGGAGCCTCGCGAGAGACGGTGGTGCTGAGCTGTGATCAGTGGAGCCCGTCAAGGGGCCACTGTTACATTAATGTCTTAAGTCGAGTGGGGGGGGCTTGTGTGAAGTGAGCAGCCACTCCATAAGGATACAGTTGAGGATGTGATTTGAAGTTTTGAGAAAACTTGATTCATGCATGAAGTGGAAAATGCTTCCAAGAGTATGAATGTTTTATTTTGCATAGGCATGAGGTGGGGGGGGGGGGGGGGGGGATACTGCAGTTATAATAACATCCCAGTTATCTAGTCTATTAGAATTCATTGGGTCACGTTTTTTAAAGATTGGTCTACATTAAAATCCCTCTTATTTGAGACAGCAATAATACGAAAGGGTCAGACTTTTCACATTCCATTTAGTGATATGCTTTTGCAAGACATTCGTCAACAAGTCAATTAGACAGTAAATAACGATGTTTATTTCACCGTGTGCTGTCTGTTAATTCAATCTCATTTTTTATAAAAAACGTGTTTTTCACTGAACAGAAGTTTTGGTAGTATTCTTCAGAATAAAAGTTACTACCTCAGAACCCTCTTAAGCAATGCCTGAGATTTCCTAAAACGACAAATACGTTTATGTAAAGGAAGAAAAGTGCGAGTCACACCAAAGGAATGCAAACTAATTCTAAGACGGCCGTTCATCTCCCGGACTGGTGAACGTCATTTATGCGACATTTCTTATCTTCTGCCTGATTTACTGCTGCTGGAAAGAAACGGTGTGACTTAAATGTCAAGGAACTTCACTCCCTTCGGGGTATTGTATGAACAACATGTGGGCGGGTACCTATCACACCTCACGACCCTCCCCCCCCCCCCCCCCCCACCACCTGGAGTAAGTTCAATCAACTGCATCCAGGATCAAGATGCTTAATCAGAGTTGAGGATTTTCACGTTGCTGACAGATCACTGCAATCATCCTCTTAATTGAGTTATTTGATCCCAAACTAGTTCCGCCGGATTAAAAGCGCGCTGCGGAAGCATCACTTCATGTACTCGGCATCTCTAATTGTCAGATTGATGATCCTATGAAGCTGGCAGTCACGTGGTTAACGTAGAGCACGGGGACACCCAGAAGGAAGCAGATGATGAAGTGGATCGGTGTGAGGGAGCCAGAAGGTTAACATGGGGAGAAGAGAGAGAGGGGACCAGATTCACCAAACCCACCTCACGTAGAATCTCACTTATGCAGCGAGGTATTGAAGTGTATCTCTTTAACTTTATGCATTTAGGGCAAAATGGTTGTTGCATTGAACAACTTGAATTTGGACAAAACAAGATTGACAACGTTGTTTGTTTGTTTTTTTGTCATTTTCTTTCTCGTGCATTAAAAATGGAGCACAAAGTGTTGTCAGCTCTCAGAGGCTTGAGGCTTTGAGGAGAAACAAGTGAGCCGCAGAAAAGTCAAGTCAGGTCACTTGACTCCTTTTGTGTACGCTCGGTTCGAATGGGACTAGTTTGACCCGCGGTCATGTCGCCGGACATATTTCAGACCGCGACAGAGGCGATCACATTGTTACCAGCATGAATACACGCTGGCTCCAAAAAAGTGACCAAATTGGCCTTTTGTTTAGAGTTTTTAACGGTGGTGGTGCAATACGATGAAACCACTGAAGGAACCGTCCTAAAACCTACTGCGAATACGTAGTAAAGTGGACTCCATCGATGTTAATGCTTAAGATATATTAAGTTATTCATAGTTTTTTTAGCGTGACTCATCCACTGCTGGGCCTTATTAGCTCTGGTCCTCTCCATTGAGAGGTGTGTTCTAATTAACATGAGGTTAATTGCATCGGGAGTCTACGGGTGATATATTGTGGTCAGAGTCACATGACCGCTTACCAGCGTGTGTTTGTACAACAGTTAATGAGAGGGAAAAAAAAATAAATTACAAAAATGAATGAGTTATTAGCTAGAGTCATTTGGTTATGAAAATCACGTATGAATTAAAAATAGTTTTTACCAAAGTTTGGCTTGTCAAGCGATGGATATTGTGTTAATTAACTCTTCACGGCCTCTAAACTGAACTCCCCTGGGACAAGCCAATAAATACACTTCATTTATTTTGATCGGTGCCTCGCGATTGATGTGTCCGGGCTGCTTATATGATCAATAAAGAAGACACTGAGGTCATATTACACATGCAGCTTTAATGTTTTAGAGATGAAGATTTCATGTTTTAACTGCATCCCATTTTTATCTGGCCAACTAGTGATGGCAGCGTTGTGATCATATACATTTTTATGAAATACGTCAGATCAGATTACGCCAGAATTGCATGGTCCTGGCTTGGGGAATTCATTTATTTCTGGGCACTTTTAGGACAACGGTGGGCTTTGATTGCCAGACATCACAAGACACCTTCAGTTTTAGCTTCAAATCTTTTATTCTGATTTATGCTGGTTTTTTTGCACTTTTAAAATCTTGCACTTGCAAATCTATAAAAAGACATTTACCGCCTGCAAATGTGGGACTCAGTGAGACAATCACCGGTTAGCACCTTCAACACGATAATGGGGCTCTATGGGATGTTTTCACTAGACTTTTACTTGAAAATAATTATTTGTTAATCACTTCCTCATTCTACTTTTTCCTAATTCCTTTTCCTTTAGTTTAGTTTTGTTCATTTTGTATATTGATGGATGAATGAATATATCCAAAATGGCCAGTTTCATGACATCTGTCACACAAGCGCACACAAATGTTTATTTTTTTCCTTCACAGACCATTTTACATAAAATTGATTTTGTACAATAAATTTCATTTTTTTTTTTATCTGCTTCCACTTTCTTCATTTCCTCCCATATTTCATTTCTTCTGCTCCCCTCTTCCCCCCCCCCTCTGTTCCTGACTCTTGACTGGGTAATAAATCATTCAGTGGTGCCTGTGACCCAGAAATGCTGGAAGCCTCCTTCTCTCCTGACGGGAGCTCCTTCACGTCAGCTTCTGGCCCTGTGAGGTCCACCCTTATCTTCAAGGGACTTCATTTGTCATTCCATTTGTCATTTGACGTCATCTCGGATTAAGTAACCAGTGGACTAGCGAGGGCGCGGTCTAGCCTCGGTGCTGGACACCACAGCGGGGACTTTGATCCAGGTCTCCTGTTACAACCTGGACACACATTGGTGAGGTGTGCAGAGCGAGTGACATTGGAGATTATAAGCGATTATGAACAAAACTGTGATTTCTTTACAATATCTCTCTATATATACAGTATATATTACTCAGCTCCGTCATCTACATGAAAAACCCTGACCAGAGGAGCCCTGATGGAGTTTTTTTTTTAAAAAGATGAAATGACTGCAGCATGCCAGCTATAGCAAGTTTAATGAAGCAAATAAAAGATGATTTGAATTATAGAAGCAGTTCCCAAACTAGGGGGAGTTCGGTCATAAATTCATGAGATTACGGGTTATTTTTTGCAGAATTCCCCTGGGAGAGTGTGGTAGATCAAGCAGAGAGGAGGAGTGCGGGTGAATTGAGACAGACAGACTGATGGGGGGGGGGTTTCACTCTGACTGGGGCCCTCACGCAGGTACCCGGGAGTGTTGATAAAGTGAGAACGGCCTTATTGAGCTTGCTGGTGCGTTGTCTACCAGCTGCGTGTTCGTTTTTTAATTCATGCGTTAATCTCTTAATGTGTTTGTTTGCCAGCATTTGTTAACTTGCAGCTTGTTAGCCGTTGTGTTGTTGTTGTTGTTTTTTTCAGCATAACTGGCTGAAAGAACACGATAAGAGGGGTTCAGAATGAGAAAAATCAATGTTTCCGCTGAGATAAACCGCAGACACACACTGTTCTCGGGGTGCTGGTGAAATTATCTGTTGATATAATGTGTTTGTTTTTTCCCGGGATAGCGGATGGGATGTTTTCAGGCATCAGCCGGTCTATTGCTATTGAGAGGTGTAGCTTTGGAATGCAGGGTGCACACACACTCCTCTGAACCCGATCCATGCACGTGTGTAGGTGCACAGCTGTGCAGCTGGCTCGAGACGTTTCCAAAGTTTTTTAGAGTTTTTTTGCAGGAGAAAATGGTGAAAAGTTGAAACACAATTCGACGTCGGCGACCGTGAGACCGTAAAGGAGTTAAGCCAACGATATAAAACTGAGCGATATGCAAAAATGTACCGCAATGCATGCAGGGTATTTCAGTCTGACCCACGGTGGTGCAGGAACAGGCCGACACTGCGGCTCGGATCAAATGAATTACTACAATTCAATTCAATTCAATTCATTTTATTTTGTATAGCCCAAAATCGCAAATTACAAATTTGCCTCAGAGGGCTTTACAGTCTGTACACATGCAACATCCTCTGTCCCGAAACCCTCACATCGGCACAGGAAAAACTCCCCAAAATATGAAAAAACCCTTCAATGGGAAAAAAAGGGAAGAAACCTTAGGGAGAACGTCAGAGGAGGGATCCCTCTCTACACACAGAGGAAGGCGAGTTCCACATTCAGTCGGTAGCAAATGTTCATCCACATGGTCCCTCATAGGTGGGAAGATCAACAAGTCCCCATAGTTCAACAAAATAATGCAAAACTAAAAGAGAAAATGTGCCACAACGACTAGTAGTTTTGTTGTTTTGTTTTGTTTAGACAGCAAAAAGATTTATCCTAAGGATGCATTTAAGGGAAAGCACGAGAGGCAGCAGAACCCAGTGGGCACTAACAATGCAAAGTAGTCTCTATGTTTTAGTATACAAAAATAGTTTTATTTTAAAAGTTGTCGATCTGATATTTCTTAAAATTCACCAATAATTTATGTTGGATAAATTACAATGAGGGTAAATTCTCATGTCTGTACTTCCCTTATTTTCAGCTCAGGGTTTCAGTTTGTCGTCTTTTATATGAACGCTGGCCAATCAGAGCAATTCAAGTCATTTATATAAAAATATCACTAAATTAGAAATTACCTTTTCACATTCAAAATAAGAAAGCTGCTCAACACAGTAATTTATTAAATTTTTGTTTTAATCCGTACACCTGCTGCGAGATCCTTTTCTATTACCTGTGTATTTATTTAGTTTACATTATAATCTTCAAACACCTGCTACTTAATCTGCACCCATTTCAAACTTTCTGTGGCTTGTGGAGTGTATTGAGGTATATGGTGAGAGAAAGTAAGACATGTAGCTCATGAAAAACTGAAAATATATGAACAAAAATCTATGGATAAAAAGAGAAGAACAATCAGCACAGAAAAAGCTACACTTTGTAAGTCTGATTTAACTTTACCTAATGTTTAATTTAACTTTACTTAAGGTCCTTGCAGTGTCACCAGTGTAGCTTTCACAAGTGCTGTTATGCAACCACATTTAGCTTATTTAGGTCACATGAGCACACACACACGAGCGAGTCTGATTGACCGAAAAAGAGTAACCGTGTGTTGCAAAGTGTGTGTGTGTGTTTGCTCTGCATTCAGCGTTCAGCTTGTTTACTGTTCTCAGTGTTTGTGATCATTCTGAAACTAAAGCGCCCAGAGACGAGCACAGCGGGCGACAACGTGATCGCACAAAAAACACCCCCGAGGGGAGACAAACGCAGGGCAAGAGAGCCTTTGTGGGGTTATACCGCGGTGCCGCTTTTCGTTGCAATTAAATTGTAAGCAAACACAAATGGGGGGGGGGGGATTCTACGATTGTAGAAAGTTTGTATTCCCCACCGCTTCACTTTGTCCTCGTCTTATTGTTAACATACATGTGTATGTGTATGCACTGCATGATGTGTATATGACAAATACATAATTCACACATATGTTAAGTTGTTAAAGGTTGTAGATATTGAAGAGATGCACTGAAAAGAAAAGCATCTGCAGCATCTGAATGAAAATCAGAAAGCTGTTAAAAGGGCAGCGTCCACATTGGTTTTGGTCAACGTGTGCAATTATGACCCAGTCCAACAGGACACAAAATGGATACGGACATTAAGTGCCAATGCACGAGTGCTGTGACATCAATGTCATGTGGTCATTTCGATTGGTGGAACCCGAGGTGGATGAGTTCTTAGTATTGATTCCTCTACTGAGTTGCTGCTGACTTTTCCACTTATGGATTAAAACATTTCAGCCAGATTGAACCTTTTTGGTTATTGGTTTTCTACCGATGGTCACTACCTACTCCATTAATGAACAGTGTTTTTCCCTGTCATTATATAGCGTGTGTGTGGGGGGGGAGTCAGAAAGTTAAACAAATGAAATTTTCGTCTTTAACACAACCTGAGAATCTGGTCATTGATCTGACGACGCGTGTCACGTATAGAACCACGGGGTATCTGACTTGAAGCGATGGTAATAATTAAGTTGATATGCCTCCCTTTTAGTTTCAGTGTGAAACTACCCATGAAATAGACAAGTGATCTCCAGAGAGCGTCTGCGCCGTAGAGAAGATTAACACGTTATCTGGATGGAGACGAACATGACTGGGGGGGGGGGCAAATTGCAGACAGGGGTGTGATGGAAACCGCAAACTGTGAAATGATTTTTAGCGTCGTCTCATCAATGTTTATGATGCCGGAGGATGTATGTAGTGTATGTGTGCGTACGGCGTGTACTGGAGTACAGACGCAACTGACACATCGCTTTGTTAAAAAAAAAAAAGCATGTGAGACATGCACATTTTCCCTCATTGTTGGAGCAACAAATACGTTTCACGCTGCTTCTCTGTTTGCACGCTGTCTAGTGAGCACATCTATCAGGGCCTGTTCTCTTTTTAGGCAACAAGAAGCTTTTATATGATACATAGCAATAGGCGTAAAGCCCGAGTGTGGTTTCCTGTTATATTGGAGTGTCATCAAGGTCACGCCGACAACAACATGACTGAATAGTCACTAATTGGCAGCGCACCGTTGTGCCGTGCGCTGTGTGAGCGTTAATTCAATCATGTGGTGAACACTCAAAGTGAGATAATGATTTGGCCACTAAATTTCGAGCCCAGCAAATTACTTTAGCAATTTTTCCTGCACTGTTTTATTTGTCTGCCTGTCCATTGCATTAACTATTAAGTATTCTAAGCAATTATACCGCTCATGTGTCAATTATTATGAAAATAAAGAAGACACTTAAGAAGCACAACCACCCCCCACCAAAAAAAAAAAAAAACCTCCCGTGCTTCCACGGAACTTGAAGACTTTCTTTTTTTTTCTTCTTTTTTTTAGTTTAAGGGTTTTAAAGGCGGGGGCTGGTAAGGGGGCGGGGTGCTACAGTGACATCTGCTCCGCCCAGTGGGTGCAGCATCGTTACGCTGAAGTTTGGTGCAGAAGCTGCATTCATCCGTCACAGGGGCATTAACTATTCTGCTCTTTGGAGACTCCTAAATCCCCTTTTTAGAGCTGAGAACGGCAATTACTTTTCTTTTTTTCTCTTTTTTTTTTCGTCTTTGGCTTTACGGCCTTATATTTTCCCTGAAAGGCAGGATAAGGAATTCCCTGGACGAATGTGCGGTCTGCAGGCATTTTGTGATATAGTGATGAATTTTTTTGCGCGGCCACTAACATGGGGACATAGGGGACAAGGAAAAGGGAATATTTCTTTTGATGGAAATCAGAATGAGATGTGGGACTTGAACAAACAAGTTGGACGGACAGGACAAAATCCACTGGTGACGAGGGGGGGGGAAGCAAGCATCTATTCATCCATTTTCAGTCCGTTATCTGGTCATCTGACTAAATAGAGTAGCCCAGATGCGCTATTCGGCTATTCAGGAGAAATTTGAAAGAAAAGGTGGAAAATATGTGTATGATGTGAATCGAGAGGCTGACAAATTCTCCGTATAACCGAATTTGCGTGGTAGAACGTGGCATTTGTAACATTCTCAGTGAATGCAGCAAACCAGGAGACAGGATTAATAGTTTTCTTATCGTTATCCCGGTGACGCTCTCTGGAAGGGACATTTGGAGTAAAACACATGGCTCCCAAGCTCCCAATTATGTCACGAGTCGGCCAAACCGTTTCACGTCATTATTGCAGAAAGTAATCCATCTTCTATCCGATCACTCGACAATCCGCTGTGAACCGTTTAAACTCACTTTACTCTAAACACTGGTTACGCTAAAACAGGGAATAGTTCCATGATCACGCTGCACTGTCAAGGCTGGTGGGTGCAGCCAGAGGCAGAGCTTTAACGAAATTCCAAAAATCCCCAAAAAAACACCAAGGGGGGAAAAACGAGGACACGATGACAACATGCAACGACGCGACAAGGGACAAGTGACTGACAGGGCTTACACACACACACACACACACACAGGGGAGGTGCAGGTGATTGGACACAGGTGGAAACAATCATGGACACTGCAGACAATCACAGGGGAAGGCGGGAAGTGAAGTGACATGTGACCTGAGCTCAGTAAAAAAAATATGTTCAACATGGCTGCGTGTGTTTGGAGGAGCTGCAGGTGAACGGAGTGACGCGGGGAGAGTTTTCCAAACTTCTGCTGGCGTTTTATTAGCCAACCGTTTAAATCCCAAAAAGCAACGCTAAACATGGAATTTTCTTTGTTACTTCAGCAGGCAGAAAAGTGGTTCTGACCACAGTCCACCACGCAGGGAGGTCCTCGAAGGGCCAGACTGTTATTACCGCTTTTATTCAGCTCTAATGACACGGCCGACAACCAAAGCAGCACCAAAATATACCCCTCGGACTCACCGAGGCATCTTTTTAGCCGGGGGTACGTGTGTGTGTGTGTGTGTGTGTGTGTGTGTGTGTGTGTGTGTGTGTGTGTGTGTGTGTGCTGCCAAGGATACGGGCATCTACTGCGTGAGCCATTCCCACAGGTCCTGTCCCATTAACCTCTCCCCGTCATGTGTATTTAGCTGTGGGCTGTTTGAAATAAACATATGCTACTGCTATATTTGTCTTTTTCTCCTGAGAAGGGGGAGAAGAAAAAAAAAAGAAGTCATTAACTAAAGGGGGGGGGGGGTGGGTGAGTTTTGACATGTGTACATGCAGCTGAAATGATGCAGTGCAGGTACAGGCTGCACTGCATACCTGTCTCCATCATGGTGATTCTCAGGATTTTATAAATGAAGGGAATTAGCAGAAGTATCCTGTAGAGCCACCGTTCGGCTGCACCATAATTACCAAAAAAAATGACTCGTTTACGTAACCAAACTAAAGCTAGTAGTGGATAATGAAGGCTACGCTCTTCAGCGATTCATCACATCCAGCCATGACTGAGGCTCCTATCTGCTGTTCAGTTCTGACCAATTAGGTCCTTAAAAAATCAAAGTGAACACCATTCTGTGTGGTTCTTGCGTGGCTTTTTCGTCAGACGGTTGATGGCATCCAGGGACACTTTGTGTAACAGCTTGTGATGCCTCAACCAGAAACAAAGCAAAGGCCTTCCCTGCGCTCATCATGAAGTCAATGGATGAGTTCATAATCAACATTATCATTATGTGCAACACATGTTGCACTGAGGCAAAAAACATTGACTTAAAGATGTGTGTCTCTCTAATTGTATCATTGAATAAAAGCTGATGGGGTTAATGGTCTTGTAGTGTAAATATTTAAGTTTGATTCTGGATTGAAGTTGTTTGACGTTAAGTGAAAAATCCACTTTTTTTGGAATAACTTCATGGATGTAGAGAGATTACACAGAGGAAATAAAACAGGTAATTTAATCTGCTCTAGTTTACTCCTGCAGTGGCTTTTTATAAAGAAAACCCCACTCTATCACCCCACTGGTCAAACTCATGCCAGGAAAACACCTTTAATTGCCTCTCATCAGGCATACAAGAAATTGGCCCCGGCTGATCCCTGTTGGTGGCCACCGCCGCCGCCCCCCCCCCCCCCCCCTCCCCCCAAGCCGGTAAACTCTCCTATCCCAGAATGAGCCCCCACTCTGCTGGCGTAACAGCCAATAAATCGCTCCCTGTGGACCAGCAGCTCAATGCTTTTCACACCGCTGCTCTCAGGGTCACGGGGGCACAGGGATAAGATGGCAATTTCAGGTCGAAGGGTTATTTCATCTTTTTTGGTTTTTTTTGTAAATCCCCTGAATTTTTCCACCCTTCAAGTGGAAAAAGAGGGTTGAGCTGATGTAGCAGGTGGCACCATGTGGTGGCGCTGTGGGGTCAAGGCAGTGCACCTATAAAAGGGGAAGTGGCACTTTGCCATGAAGTGCCAGTTTCCTGTTGGGTGGCCATGGTATGGTTGGGCCCCCAGTAGTGGTGAGACAGCTCCATTCTCTCTTGATTTGTAAATATGTTTGTTTATTCTTTCTTATGTACGGGTGGTAGATTTTAATGGAGTTTTGCATGATAGGATCGGGAGGAGAGGCACCAATCCGGGCAAAGAGGGAATGAATGGGTGTGAGTTTGATGCAGCAGGTATGTTGGGTTTTTAATTAAATTAAAGTATGAATTAAAAGGTCATTGTTGGTAATTGTGTATCTTTGTGTTTCAGTTATTGTCCCGCTACCTGCTGTCCTTTTGTTAGTTTTGTTTTTTGTTCTTAGCGGTTAGTCCGCTCCTGGTCCATTGTATTTTGTTTACTTTGTGTGTTTTAGATGTAAGAGCGGACTAACCACTTTAAGTTTTTGTTTGTTTGTTTGTTTGCTTTCTGATCACTCTCTCCACATTCCAAGTACACCTCCTGCAGTGCTCCGGGCAAACCCCGACCTATAGTGTGAACTGAAGGGGGGGTGCTTGCAGTGTGTGCCGTGATTTGCCGTGGTTGGCCTTATACACAGGTGTGCTGTGCTGTGCTAAGCGGGTTTGACCGCGGTGTGTTGCAGGGTAACTCGGGGCGCTCGGAGCCTGCAGTGTGTCTGTGTATGTGGGGTCGGATTAGACCCCTTTGTAATAAATATTATTAACCTACATTCGGCTTCCGTTTCTTATAAGTATAAGTTAACATTTGGCGTTGCTTTTGGCACTAAGAACCTTGGGGGAGTGATCTATTTTTTTCTTTCGTTTATTTTTCTTATTTTATAAGGACAGCAGGCGCGGGTCGACGGAGATCCTTTGAGATAGCGGACAAATGGAGGGTGCTTCTAGCGGCGGAGCGCAGGAAGAGCCCGGCAGACAAGCCATGTTGCAGCAAATAAAGGATCTTGAAAGGGAATTGGCGAATTTGAAATCAGCGGCGTCAACCACTGATCTGAATCAGCCCTCCACCTCATCGGGAGCGACAGGTGGAGAAGGCATCGGACATCCTGACGCTGTGATTTATGTGCAACAGGACCGGAAAATGCCGCTTTTCTCTGGTAACCTGGACATTGTCAATGCGTTAACATTGAATGAATGGATCGAGCAAATGAGAAACTTTGTTCAGACACGGGGACGAACCGAAAAAGAACGTGCACAGTTGATTTTTGACCATCTAGAGGGAGCGGCCAGAACGGAGATAAGGTTCTTACCATCATCCCAAAGGGAACAAGTTCAATGTATTTTCGATGTTCTTAAGGAAGTGTATGGCTGCATGCATTCGCGAGTATCATTACGACGCAGGTTTTATAACCGGAAACAACTAGATGATGAGTCCTTGCTTGAGTATTCACATGCATTAATGGATTTAATGGATCAGGTGGGCAAGACTGATGCACAGGTGACATCCAAGGATTTACGTGACCAATTTTGTGATGGGGTGAGGGATCGGACCATGAGAGTTAGACTGAGAGATTTGGCGAATGCTAATCCACAGTGGACAATTCGGGAGGTTCGAGGGGAAGCCATAAAATGGATGGCACAGTTTGGGGATCCGCCCTCTAGGTTTAAGTACAATGCCAGTCCGGTCTTAAATGAAGTGTCTGTTTCATGTGAAAGCGCAGCATCAAGCTCGACTGAATATGGTGAACTAGTGTCTTTGTTAAAGGCTCAGCAGACCCAATTAGATCTGGTCATGAAGGCCTTGGCCCCTAGTAATGTACCTTCATCCAAAGAGCGCAGCTTTAGACCCCGGAGAACAGCTGATGGAAAACCAATCTGCTTTAAGTGTGAACAGAGTGGGCACATTGCCCGTTATTGTCCCACCATTGTTGAAACGGATCTTAACGATGGTACTCACTTTACCAAGCAAGGGGGAAAATTGGAACAAGCCAGTATGCAGAGCCAAACACTGGTGGGAGGCTTTGACCAGGCTGTTAATCCAGACGTATGTAATCTGGTTGGTGAATGTTTGGATGGGGAGGTGAATTTTTCAGGGGTTAACGTTAATTGCCTGTTGGATAGTGGCTCCATGGTTACAACTCTGACTGAAAGTGTTTTTAGAAGTGCATTTTCTCATCTGTCTGATAAAGAACTTAAAGACTGTGGCTGGCTTGGTTTAAAAGCTGCAAACGGGTTGAAAATCCCTTATCTGGGTTACATGGAGTGTGATGTTACTGTGTTGGGGGTGTTGCTTCCTCGTCTGGGAGTCCTAATAGTGGAAGACCCAGCAGACAGCTATATGCAGCGGAAGAAGGCTTATGTCCCAGGGGTGTTGGGAATGAATGTGCTCAACCCTCTTTACATTGAACTGCACAAGAAGTACGGTTCTGACCTGTGGGACAAGCCAGCGCTTAAGTCAGCCTCACGAGGATGGATGCGGGCCCTTAAGTACTGCCAGATGATGGAGACCGTGGCCAACTCCCCGGACCCGTATTTCATCAGAGTGCAGGGTAAGAAACCTGTTCGTGTCCCTGCTGGTACTCTGTGTTATGTCCCCGTTACATGTCCACAGACACCTACATTACACCAAATTGACCTGTTTGTTGAACCTCTTGACTCAGAACATGATGGTCTTCCTGAGGGGTTGCTGGTTTCTCCTTCCTTGGTGGAAGCGGAAAAAGGAAAGGCGTTCATCCCCATTTCCAATGTGGGCACAACAGATGTATGGTTGACACCTCGTAGAGTTGTTGCCACAGTTCAAACAGCTACTGTAGTGTCCACAGATTCTCAGATACACTTTTCTGTTGATTGTCACAGTTGTACTGCAGTTGTTTCCAGTCAAGAAACCACTAAGGCTGATACACATTTGAGTTTTCCTGAATTTGAAAATTTGCAGGAAATAGAGAAGCAACAAGCCAGGGATTTGCTGTCAAAGTACCACAAGGTTTTCGCAAAGGATGACGGGGATGTGGGTAGTACCAACTTGATAATGCATGAAATCCCAGTGATGGATGAGACGCCCATAAGACAGCCGTATAGACGGATCCCTCCCTCCCAGTATGACCTAGTACGTTCTCATATTAAACCGCTTCTACAGAGTCAGGTCATTCGAGAGAGTAGTAGTCCATATGCATCACCAATTGTATTGGTACAGAAGAAAGATGGCACTTTGCGAATGTGTGTTGATTACAGACGGTTGAATGCCAAAACCAGGAGGGATGCTTTTCCTTTGCCAAGGATCGATGAGTCTCTTGATGCCTTGGCAGGAGCACAATGGTTTACGACGCTTGATCTGGCTAGCGGGTATAGTCAGGTAGAGATGGCCGAAAAGGACAAGGCAAAAACAGCTTTTTGCACACCCTTTGGCTTGTTTGAATTCAATCGGATGCCATTTGGGTTGTGTAATGCGCCTAGTACATTTCAGCGGCTCATGGAGCGCCTTTTCGGGGATTGTCGCTATCAGTCTGTGTTGTTGTACTTGGATGATGTTATAGTTTTTTCGTCAACAGTGAAACAACACCTACAGCGGTTAGATCAAGTTCTGTCAAGGCTTGAAGCGCAAGGTCTAAAAGTGAAGCGCTCCAAATGCCATTTTTTTCAGAAGCGTGTTAAATATTTGGGTCATGTGGTGTCTGCGGAGGGAGTCTCTACTGATCCGGAGAAAGTAGCTGTGGTACGCGACTGGAAGAGGCCTACTAATCTAGCTGAACTTCGGTCATTCTTAGGGTTTGCCAGCTACTATAGGAGATTTATAGGTGGTTTTTCCAAAATGGCAGCCCCCTTGAATCGTTTGGTGGCTAGACTCCTCCCCCCGGGAAAGAAAGGCAAAACTCCTAGAAGACCTCTAAATGAGTTCTGGGATTCGGAGTGTGATCAGAGCTTTGGTAAACTCAAAACTGCATTGGTAACCACACCTGTTCTTGCATACGCAGATTTCCGGAAACCATTTGTGTTGGAGGTGGACGCCAGCCATGGGGGGTTGGGAGCTGTCCTCTCTCAGGAGCAGGGGGGTAAGTTGCGTCCGCTAGCATTTGCAAGCCGTAGTTTAAAGCCCACTGAGCGTAACATGAATAACTATAGCTCCATGAAGTTGGAGTTGGTTGCTTTTAAGTGGGCTGTAACTGAAAAGTTTAGGGAATACTTATTGGGCAACAAGTGCACAGTGTTTACTGATAATAATCCATTGAGTCATTTGGCCACAGCAAAGCTCGGAGCTACAGAGCAAAGATGGGTCTCTGAATTAGCAGTGTTTGACCTGACAATAAAATATCGTCCAGGCTCTCAAAATGCTAATGCAGATGCATTGTCCCGTCAATATGTCTCCGACCCAGAAGGTGATACAGGTGCCCAGGTCATTGGGGTGCAAGAGGAGATTGGTGTGTTACCCGGGATGTCAAGCTCAGATTTAAGTGTTATTCAACATCGGGACCCGCATATCGGCCCATTTTTAAAGTATTGGGAGAGAGGTAGGATGCCTGACGGTAAGGAGAGAAACGAGCTGGCTAGAGGCAGCAGGGAGCTGGTACGGCAATGGGGGCGTCTCAGGGAGCGAGATTCGGTTCTCTATCGCTGTATTTATACCCCAGATGAGCAGGCTGAGATGGAGCAGCTGGTGCTGCCCCAGTGCTTGCATAAGGACATCCTACGCTCCCTACATGACAACCAGGGTCATCAGGGGGTTGAGCGAACGCTGCAGTTGGTGCGCTCACGGTTTTATTGGCCTAACATGTATGGCGATGTAGAGAAATGGTGTAAAACCTGTGAAAGATGTGTCTTGTCAAAGTCAGTGCAGCCGAAGGTAAAAACTTTTATGGGCACAGTCAAGGCCTCTCGGCCCCATGAAATTTTGGCAATAGATTTTACTGTCTTGGAGCCGTCGACAGATGGTAGAGAGAATGTCCTTGTATTGACGGACGTCTTCTCCAAGTACACACAGACGGTCCCTACAAAAGATCAGCGGGCTAGCACAGTAGCTGAGGTATTGGTGAAGAACTGGTTCCAGCTTTTTGGTGTCCCTAGCCGCATTCATTCAGACCAGGGTGCGAATTTTGAGAGTAACTTGGTTCGTCAACTGTGTAAATTGTATAACATTGAGAAAAGTCGCACGACCCCATACCATCCTCAGGGGAACGGTCAGTGTGAGCGCTTTAATCGCACGTTGCACGATCTATTACGTACTCTTCCCCATGAGCAGAAACGTAGGTGGCCTCGCCATCTTTCACAGGTAACATTTGCGTACAATACCACGGTCCATCAAACTACTGGCAGGACTCCATACTTTCTGATGTTTGGCAAGGAGCCACATTTACCAGTAGATTTTTTGGTGGGGAGGGAGGGGGAAGAGGACCTTCCTTTAGAAGAGTGGGTAGCAGAGCATCAAAAGTCGTTAGTGGCAGCCTACGAGTCGGTACAGCAGAGAGTGGACAGTAGGATTTCTCAGAGAGATTCGCAGAATCAGGACCTCTGCCTGGCCCCGGATTTTCAGCAGGGAGATCTGGTATATGCAAGAAATCGTTCCATTAGGGGACGCAACAAGATCCAGGATTTTTGGGATTCGACTCCTTATCATGTGGTCCGTTCACCACCGGAACGAGGACTGGTGTACTCAATAGCACCTGCGTGTCAGGAGGGGCCCCTTCGGCAGGTTCATAGGGCAGAACTGCGAAGTATACCAGAAAGGAGGGTTGAGGAAGAGATTCAAGATGAGGTTCAGAGCAATAGTTTTATGGAAACTGATGTGAATGACGGCCCTATTTCAGCTGAACCTGGATCAGGTTTAGTGTTTGAGGGGGAGAAGGATGGCATTCCGGAGAAGGGCACATCTGATTTTGTGAATCTTTCGGCTCAGGAACCCATAAAGGAAACTGGTGGACCTGTAGTGTTCGAGTATAGGAGGTCAGCGAGGAAAACTGCAGGGCAGCACTCAAACCCCCATAAATTGCCTCAATCGGTCTTAGATTAGATGAGGGGTTTTAGGATCTACGGTTTTATGTACATCGTCGGGTCGACGATGCATTTTTATTGGGAGGAATGTAGCAGGTGGCACCATGTGGTGGCGCTGTGGGGTCAAGGCAGTGCACCTATAAAAGGGGAAGTGGCACTTTGCCATGAAGTGCCAGTTTCCTGTTGGGTGGCCATGGTATGGTTGGGCCCCCAGTAGTGGTGAGACAGCTCCATTCTCTCTTGATTTGTAAATATGTTTGTTTATTCTTTCTTATGTACGGGTGGTAGATTTTAATGGAGTTTTGCATGATAGGATCGGGAGGAGAGGCACCAATCCGGGCAAAGAGGGAATGAATGGGTGTGAGTTTGATGCAGCAGGTATGTTGGGTTTTTAATTAAATTAAAGTATGAATTAAAAGGTCATTGTTGGTAATTGTGTATCTTTGTGTTTCAGTTATTGTCCCGCTACCTGCTGTCCTTTTGTTAGTTTTGTTTTTTGTTCTTAGCGGTTAGTCCGCTCCTGGTCCATTGTATTTTGTTTACTTTGTGTGTTTTAGATGTAAGAGCGGACTAACCACTTTAAGTTTTTGTTTGTTTGTTTGTTTGCTTTCTGATCACTCTCTCCACATTCCAAGTACACCTCCTGCAGTGCTCCGGGCAAACCCCGACCTATAGTGTGAACTGAAGGGGGGGTGCTTGCAGTGTGTGCCGTGATTTGCCGTGGTTGGCCTTATACACAGGTGTGCTGTGCTGTGCTAAGCGGGTTTGACCGCGGTGTGTTGCAGGGTAACTCGGGGCGCTCGGAGCCTGCAGTGTGTCTGTGTATGTGGGGTCGGATTAGACCCCTTTGTAATAAATATTATTAACCTACATTCGGCTTCCGTTTCTTATAAGTATAAGTTAACACTGAAGCGGGTAAAGCTGTTGGAGATCCAAATCTATTTTTCTTGGGGATTTTTATACAACCTGGTTTGAACCGGGTAATATGATGATGTAAGAAACGTGCTCTGTTTGCTCAGGGAGGGTGACTGCAGTAGAACAAAATGTTTTTTTGACTTTGAAAACTTTCTAAAACCTGTTTAAGCCAAAGATATTCTAACTTTTGTGTGTTCTGTGGAACCAACATCTTCTATATCTTATTTGATCCGGTACGTGGATGTGCAACCCGGCATCCTGTAAGTGATCATCTTACAGTCAAAAATATATAAAAGCTTGCTATTTATTTACCTCCAAGGTAGAAAAAAACGTTTGTCATCGTGCAAATATGGACGTTCAACAACTAAGACAGAGGAGTGCTTTGAGGAAATACATAGCATTAAATTCAAGTTGAGATATTTCTCTGCTTTGACTTCACAACATGAAAATGTTAAAAAGAAGGTCAAATTTACACAATTTTTCTTTTCACACTTTGTGAGGTGCAACAATGAACGACGTGAGCCTGTGTTTGGGAAGGCTGAGAGATAGAAGATCGCCTCTCATTGCAAAAGTTGCCTCTGATCCTGTTAACAACCCCCCCCACCCCCCCCCCCCCCCCATAGCCAGAAGTGGGTCAAAGGCCGGATGAGACAATGAGAACAGGTCCTACTAAAAGAAGACCATTAACCATCCTGCTTTCCTCACCTGTCAAACCGAAAAGGGCTGCAACGGAAACGTATAAAGTCTGTTTTTGGTGGACCTATCTGCAAAGTGTTTTGTTCCGCGTGTTGTTTGGCAGCAAAAAATGTTGCAGCCAATGTGCAGGTTAACAGCTCCCAACATTCACGCTGTGTAGTAAATACAGCCTTCACGCCCAGTGGGATTTATGTGATGCTCTCAGCCGCTGCTACACATAATAGGTCAAAGACAATGTTATCAGCACACTGTGCATAGCTAGCATTAGAGATATTTTACTTTAGGTATTTGCTGATAGTATCGTGTCACATCAAAGGCCCTTTTAATAACTAAGGTGTTGTCCTTTTTTATCAAGAATATAGAGCAAATGGCTCGGTATGTGATCTTCATGCATCACGTGGAAACACAACGATTTAGACAGTGTTACATTTCCTAAAGGTACATTCATTCTGAGGTCTCACTTCTCATTATTCTAACTTTTGATGACTTTGCAATTACACCTTAAGGGAATAATAACTTATCTAATGTGATACGGTTTTAATGTGTTTGGTAACAGTGCTACGATACGGTGGCCGAGAAGGTTCAGACAAATACAAAAGCAACAACACAACCGCAAACGCCACAACACAACACGAACGCCACAACACAAAATACAAAAGCCACATCACAACCGCAAATGCAACAACACAACACGAACGCCGCAACACAAAAATACAAAAGCCACATCACAACCGCAAATGCCAGAACACAACACGAACGCCGCAACGCAACACGAACGCCGCAACACAACACGAACGCCGCAACACGAAAATACAAAAGCCACATCACAACCACAAATGCCACAACACAACACGAACGCGCCATTTAGCTAACGTTAGTTTGTTAGTTATATAGTTTGTTAGGCTATTTAACTAACAAACTAACGTTAGCTAAATGGCGCCACGCATCTTTTAGCTAACGTTAGTTAAACTTTAACTGTAGCCGCAAGGAATCATGTTTCACTTACTTCTTAAACGATCTGGCATCCTCCAGCTCCGTTCCTCCAAAATACGCTTGCTCCCGTGGGCAGCTACTTCCGTTTTCGCTTTCGTGTTGTGTTGCGACGTTCGTGTTGCGTTGCGGCGTTCGTGTTGCGTTGCGGCGTTCGTGTTGTGTTGTGGCATTTGTGGTTGTGATGTGGCTTTTGTATTTTCGTGTTGCGGCGTTCGTGTTGTGTTCTGGCATTTGCGGTTGTGATGTGGCTTTTGTATTTTCGTGTTGCGGCGTTCGTGTTGTGTTGTTGCATTTGCGGTTGTGATGTGGCTTTTGTATTTTGTGTTGTGGCGTTCGTGTTGTGTTGTGGCGTTTGCGGTTGTGTTGTGGCATTTGTGGTTGTGATGTGGCTTTTGTATTTTCGTGTTGCGGCGTTCGTGTTGTGTTCTGGCATTTGCGGTTGTGATGTGGCTTTTGTATTTTCGTGTTGCGGCGTTCGTGTTGTGTTGTTGCATTTGCGGTTGTGATGTGGCTTTTGTATTTTGTGTTGTGGCGTTCGTGTTGTGTTGTGGCGTTTGCGGTTGTGTTGTTGCTTTTGTATTTGTCTGAACCTTCTCGGCCCCCGTACTACGATAACAAAAATTCAAAGTAATTGCTGACCCTGCGCATCCAATAGGTTATCGGACCGCATTGGGGATTTCCAGGCATTTTGGGGTTGTTTTACTGGATTATATTACATTATACGGAATTTTCTACCATACATAGTGTGCACATACTGCACTAGTCTATATTAGGCGGGAAAAGGTTCTGAAACTCATCAAAGCAAATACAACATTTGGCTTCAGCCTATTATTGACAGTTAGCTGTTAAATCTCATTTTTTAATTGTTGAAGCAGATAAACACACCGTCCATTTCAGTGGCAAGTCTTTTCTGCATATATTATACTGTTAATTAATATAAATTCAGAGAAAAAAATTATGGTGAGCACGCGTATAATCTATAGAGACTGTTAAATGGTGACAATCATCGGTCTGTGTTTTGCCTCTTCGACCTTCTTCCCTCCCAGGCTATGTGAGAAATCACAGTGCCCCCCCCCCACCGCCCCCACCCCCCCTAGACCCAGAGCCATGAACCCTCTGGGACTGGCCTCACCTGGTTGAGTGTGATAGTGTAAATATCAATGGGACAGCCCTTTGCTGCCACATGTCACGTCATCGTGACAACGTCAAATATGATGATTTACAGTTTAGTGTATTTTATATTTATCTGATACTTTTTACTCTCTGATTTGAACGTCTTTCAGGGTCGTTCGAGAAGCCATTTTGAATATTTTTACTGTTTTTCCTCAAAATAGCTTGAATGACAAAATGAAATATTTTAAATGAACTAGTAAATTCATTTCGTTTTAAAGTGTACATTGTAATATGACCAATATGAACACGCATGTGCCATCCTCCTTCTTTACGTCGCCATTTTTGTGTGTTCGCCGGCTATCCCGTTTTTAACGTCACATTGCAATGACTTGTGGGTAATTCCTTTGGGCGATGTCAGCGTTGGATGCGGAAATGCTTCACAAAGGGCTCAAAACGTCTGCCAGAGAGCCTCAAACACTCGGCAGCGTGGCAGGGCGACAGGACCGAACCCTGGTGGAGTTAGCGGTGGGAGAGGGGGGGGGGGGTGCGCTCCTCAAAGTCCGTGAGTCCACAAGAGATGACAATGGGGATCGGGGACCGAACAGACTGGCTGCAGGACCGAGGGCCAAAGCACTGCAGACCTACAAAGACCTTCTGTTCCTCCTCTGATAAACCTGCCAAACGCATCGAAAACACTAAATGCATTTTCCCGTGTGACGCGTGATGGCCGCATTCCCGTCCGTTCGTTTGATCAGGCATTTTGCGGTGCTTTGGCGGTTATTGGTGAGACCGTCCAAGGCGGAGACAGAGGGACAGACAGCGCGTCTAATTGGCATTTCAGGAGGGACTCGCTTGACAGTGGGCGCCGGGTGCAAAGAGAGAGATCATCAGCGAGTCGTATGGTTGCTGTCAGTGTCCTCAGGAGGAGGAGGGGAGAGCGATTAGGCAAAATCTCAAAACGATAATTTCCCATGATTTTGAAAGGGTTCTGAAGTGTGTTTGCAGAGGCAATTAGAGATCTTCCGTTAGCAAATGTACACTTAACACTAATTAAGACGGTGGTGGGGAAATGTGCTGTTTGGTGGAATCATAGCATCTTTTTGCACAGCAGGGATTATATTCATAATAAATACACAAAACAAAAGCACAACCCCAGGAAGTCAAACAACCAGAATGAGAAAGAGAGGAATCTCCGATACAAAACAAGACACTAAATCAAAACCCAGGTTGTGACAGTTTGAGCTCCTGCTCAGGATTAAGACCAAGAACAAGGATCAAGGAAGTACAATTTTCTTGTGCTTTAACAAGTAAGTGTCCATCTCAAGGGCTGATGCGCACTCATGCAGCTGCTACTTTATGACGTCATTCCAGACACAGGGGGCGAGCTGGAGCAGGATGGCTGATCTCAGAGCGCACAAATCATTGTGTTGTAATTTCCCTTCCTATCTTGTTCTGATCCTCAACTAGCCCCTCTGAGGTGACAGTGGTATCCACCTATTAGCATGAGGGTTCACTCCGGGGTTATTGACCTCAAGCAAATGCAATCTGACCTTTTCTGGAAGGCGCATGGGGCATCAGAGTGTGTGAGATACTGCGTGTTGGGGAGCGCCTGTCTTTGCACTACAGGAGGGAAATTAGGATTCTCAAAAAAATACAGAATTTCTTCATGTGTCAACGGAAGGATTTTGTTTTTCTCACCTTCAAAAATTGCTGAAAAATGGGGCCGAATCCTTGGAGAATAGAATGAGATGGAGGAAACGCATCATTGACCATGAACTCACAAGCTATAGATCGTGCAAAATCGTGCTGTTCAAATCTCCACCCCCATGTTTTCATATCCTCTATTCCCCCTGGAAGCATGTGGGAAAAACAAAGTCTTCCTTAAAATGCAACCTTTCTCGTGGGTTGATGATATAGATATATAAATGGTTGTTTTTCAGGGTGAAGTATACTTGATGGTGGTTGTCTGGTCCTAAAAGCTTTGATAAACCAATAATTCCAAACAAAAAATGTCCCTCACATAAAACATGAAAAAAAAGAACAAAACTCGACGATAAACAGATGTGGTTTCTGTAACTCAAACAATTAATTGTCAGGTAAAAACAGTGGTTAGAAACGGTCTTATGTAAGAAATGGTGGTTCCAAAATGAAAACAAAACACTTAAAGCAAGTGTTTTCTCCCTGAAGGGTATTAGATGCATTCTCTTTCTTCCCTAATGTCGGCCTCCACTACTGTAGCCAGCGAAATAAAGCATCCTTTGAATTAAAAAATAATGATTGCACTCAAACACACCCACACAGGCCTTACCGGACGGTATTTAGCCTCTTCCGTGATATTCGGACAAATTTCTTTTAAAGCGTATAATCACCCAACCTGCCAGAGTGTAAGTACGTCAAACTGTAATGGAGTCACGGCTTCGGCAGTGCCTCCTTGTTTCCTCCGAGGACGACGCATCAAATGTGTGCTTTGCTGTCAGAATCTGGGCCTGCAACAGTAAAACGTACCGTCAAAGGTGGCGTGAACAGTGAATCAAAGAAATAGCCTGCTTTGGGTCTTGCTTATTGAAGGGGATGGTTACTGCTTCAGGCTTCACTTGACAATTATACCGATTATCCTCAATTATTACTTGGTGTAAAATAGTAGTCCAGAATCCCAGATATGCAACACTCAATTCTTGCTCCACATTTATCAATAAGTCCCGGGAACTGACGCTCCTCAAAGAAATTTCTCCAACCAGCGCGTACTGTTGAGATGTTATGATGGATGCGTGTGCTCACGTGGTTTTATCTACACCCTCTGTCTTATCAGCCCGAAAAAAACAGCAGGAACCGCAAGGGCGAGGGCGGCCATCTTCCATCATCCCTGCTGGTATTCCTGCTCTCCACTCCGATGCAGACTCAATTTCTTTTGCTCACATTTCTCCTGGGAGTGACACACCGTGAGAGGCCATCGCCCAGGAGAACAACACCTCCGTGTCCTTTTTGTAATGACGCAGCGTTGTCAATCAAACGAGTGATTCGTACCTCGGGCGCCTTGGAACACATGAAAACCCCTTCTGCAAATCCTGACCTTAAAGTGGTCGAGTTGATGCAGCGGCAGGGAGCGATTAACAATCAGTCAATCCTCATCGCGTGAACCTGCGGACGTGCAGTCCAGAGTACTTTTGGTGTTCGAACAGCTGCTTTATTTCTCACAACCAAGTATTTCGGACACAAAATGCTATCAATTGTTTGTTTTTCATGTGGAAATTTACGAAATGGCAAAACCAATCTAAAAGGAAATCACAATTTGCAATGAATTAAAACGCAATATGTGATGAAGCATAAAAAGTGAAAAATGAAGGGGAAAAAATGATTCCAAAACATTATAGAACTGAGTCAAAACCCCCCCCCAAATACTTTTTGTCCACGTGTTTTTATTTAGGAGCAAAACATGCAATGAACATACAAAATAACGATCTTCCTCTCTGCACTGCAGCCCGTGATCTCAACTGCTGCGGCTCTCTCCTCCTCATCCTCCCGAAAGGTTCCCTTCAGCACCTGCAACTCGCTCGTAGTGCTGCACCTCAACGCCCCCCCCCCCCCCCCCCCCCCGTCACTAGTTCTCCTCCATCACCACCCACCCCCTCCCCTCCCCTCCTGCGCAGTTGGCCGATGGCGTCTCGCTGTGCTCTGCTCTCTCCTGGGGGGGCCCCTCAGCTGCCCCCCCCCCCCCCCCCCCTGCCCCGGTGTCTCTACACGTGGTCACGACTCTGCTATATTTTCATAGCAGAATGTGTGCACAACAGCAGAAGCACGTGTGCTTTCTGGATGACATGAAAAACAGTGTAGAAAAACAATTAAACTGAAAAACAAATATGTGCTGGTTGGATCAGAACATTGCACGTAGAGGGCAATTGGTCAGTAAATGAAATGTGGAGAAATTGGGGGGTCTTTAGGGATTTATCAACAAGCGGCTTTGCTTTAAAGTAAATTTCTTCAGACTTACAGGAAATCAGTGAAAGGGCTTCAGAACCGTTTGATTATTCTCTGTGTGAAAGCTTACGGCTCAGGAAGTCCTCATATCTCAGCTGATTAAGAAGTAGGTTATAAAACAGCAAGCTCCTGGGTTTGCATGAGGTTTAAATTCATCTGAATTAGTTTCTCTATGAGCTTTGAAGTTTTAACGGTGCAGAGAGTTTGTACTTAAATGCCGCAGAATTATACAAATTCACATCTGCCATGAAATCCATAAAGAATTGCTTTGCTCATTTGTGTGTGTGTGTGTGCGCTTGTCGTAGGTGAGCATGTTAGCAGGCGTTTGCTAAAAGCACAAACAAAATTAACTTAGGACCCAAGATGAAAAGTTAAGACATCATCAAAGTCAGAATTCAACATGAGAAGGACTCGTGTGAAAGAACTTTCATGGTGACCCATCCCATGTTTTATGAGACACTCGGCTCAAACAACAAATAATTACTTTTAGTGGCACTCGAGGAAACAGCGCTGCATCACTGGAGCCATGGCAACAGCATCCGGGGACCTGTAATGCCTCAACGAGATTTCATGGCACACATCCTCAAACCTCGGTTCTAAAAGGCTGCGACAGAAGATCTCCCCACTGCTTACCTCCCGCTTTGTGAGCCTTTGCAGCCACCATATTTGGCCCGTTAAGTTTTCTCCTGGCGTCACCGGTTCATTTTAGTCTCGAGTTTCGTTCGTTTCAACTACGCAAAATTACAGCCAGCCAGCAGTTTGTGTCACAATAGCTTCTCATAATAAATTGTCTCCTTCACCTGTTCCTTCACATTGACATCAGCTTCTAAAAGTAATTAGAGACTTTTTCAGCATTCCATTTGGGAATGCAGCATACACACCGTAGGAAATGTCTTTATATTTCAGCACCCAAAAATAGAAACACACAATCTTGCACGGACGCATGAGCCCAACGCACAACGAGACCTTGTGTATGCCTGTCGGGAGCAGGTCAGGCAAACGCATTTCTAGTTTGTGTGTAGGTACATCCCACAAAAATGTCAGTAGTGTAAAAAAAAAAAAAAAAAAAGAGGGAGACCACATGCATTATGTATCATCTCCTTCCTGCTGCATTCTGATTGCACACCGCTGAACTCCTATTTCCAGCCTTTTACAGGAGCCCCCAGTTCACGGGCTTTGACCAAAGCTTTTGGTGAGCATTTACCTGGCTCATTACCCATCACCCCCCCCCCGGATCCTGTTATCCGGCTGTCTGCGTTTGGAACGGAGAGTTAAAAAAAATCAAAATTGTATTCATCTCCAAGTGCTGCAACAGAGAAGAAGGATGTGGGGCAGTGTTCTGCTGTTAAAACGTGGGAAGTGCACATTTCGGACATTCTCTGCCGTGAAGTTGGGTGCAACTTTTTCTCAGCATCCTGAAGAGCTTGCATGAAAATGTAATGGTGCAAAAATGAATTTACTGCATCAAAATATTATTGCATATTTTTTCCCCACAGAAAAAACGTGCCCCGGGTCCCATGTGTGACAAAGGTGGAGGCGATAGGATGCTTCTGAGCGATCCCTCTGAATTTAATTAGAGGCGTTTTAGCAGAGGAAAAGGTCGTTGCTTTGGTTCCACAACAGCTCTGTAATACATAGCGAAATGTAGATAATGAATGGTCTCAGCAAATAGGTTAGCATGCAATAGCACAGATATATATATATAGAGGAGAAACCTGGTGTTTCAGGGAGCACGTTGGAGCACAGAAAAGGTAAAAAGTTTGATGCAGGCCATCAACATGAAACATAGGCCATAAAGTTGGCAGAGCAAGGCATTAATAATTCATCGACCCGGACACCCATATTTTCCAGGTTTCTGGCTCTGTGGCTGAACTGACTTCATGTCAACACCGGATGCCAGAACACACTATTCATTCATGCGCAGTGCATTTCTTGCGTTATTCTTGAGGAATAACGAACGCACACAAAACCTTACAGCAGGAAATGGTGCACTGGTTAAAAAAGGAATTTAAGGAACAAATCAGAAAGGAACCCAGCAAGCCAGAAAAACATTTTTGATTTAGAATGTGAAAGTATGTAATTAAGTAACAATCTTAACATAAAGGGTCATACAACATTTTGAGCAAAAATGACAAATGTTTTTTTTAATCATTTTTCCACTTTTTGCAAACGTTCTTGTTTCACACCTCACTGGAAAAACAGTTTTTCACACCTCGATAGGGTGTTGGTACACTGCATCCAGAGGACAGATGATTCAAACACTGGCTGGCAACCATCTAGGTTTTTTTATCGGACCGGAAATAGCTATTTTTTAATGATTCCTCAACAAAATCTTCAAATATGGTTAACATAAAACTAAAGTGAATTCTAAATTACTTTTCAAGGGAAACAGGTTTCCTCCTGGATCACTGTCTTCATCTCAGACACATGTGTACCTAATGTTGTCAATTTAGTCTTTAGTTGGAGAGAAGATCATTGACAGAAAGTTAAATTACTTTTGCCATCAGCGACGGCAGCAGCTTTGAAGGATTCTGGGAATGAGTTGCTCTCATAACCGAGAATCTTAGAGGTCGATTCAGACCTCCATCAAGATGAATAGAGCATCCGCTAGTACCACGCGGGGCGATTCAGATTTAGTAGATGGAAGCGTGTGTGGGATCAGCCACACCGCACAGCACATTTAAACTGGCTTTAATAATTTCAGCAACAATCTGTAAACATAGCACTGCTAAATCCTTCCCCAATACAGCTTTTTGGCAAAGTAAACAGTCTACACTATTCAGGCTCCACATCAAGCAGACTTGGGCTTTGGGCCACCTCATTAATGCAAGCCCAAAATTCCCTTTTAGCTCTGTTTTTTATCTCCACCGACTCCTGGGAAAACTCAGTGACCTTCTATATTCACCAGTTTGAGCACAATGGGGTTTTCCGATCTCTAATTTTAGGTTGATCCTCGGGGCCATTTGTCCAAAACAAAAGTGTTCACTGCAGTAAATGGAATTAACCAGCTAATATTTCCTAAATGTTTCTAAATAAGAAACTTAACGTACGGACTAGAAGTAGGCTCAAGCTAATACAACCATTGGTATTGACTTTTAATTAAAACCCTCAGCGGTCAAACACCGTTTTTCTGAAATATCGAACTACTAATTTACAACAAGGCAAACAAAGTTAAAGCATGTTTCTCAAGTGCTCAAATTGTTACGCAGCCGTTAAGAGATGTTAAGATCAAGTCTCTGCATAGTTATTCTACATCTGGCTCCTGATTTTACGACCCCGGAGTCTGAGAGAAATGGTAATTCAGTGTAACGAAGTCGCCCAACCAAAGCACTGGGCGTATGTGAGCTGGAGCAGGATACATCTTTGTGATAACTGTAAGGCTTATGGAATGAATAGTGTATCTCCGTTTGACGTTATGCATGAGATGAATCGTGTCTTCATCCTCAGAAAATGAAAGGACCGTCTAATGTATTTGTTTATATAAAATGTAACATTTTGCTTCCCACATCTGCTCGCAGTCTCACAGCAGGGAGCAACAGATTTTAGTTTCCCTTTCAATAAATCTTAAATGTGCTTCATCTCATAATCATGCCATAACTATTTTTTTTATCAAAGAACATTTTGACCTGACGAGTGCACGAGGACAGGATAATTCATTTTATTTATCTCACTGCATCTTGAGCATGGGTGTTAAAACCATCGTACTGATGCACACCTCATTCTGTGAGAGAAATGTTGGTTTCAATGGGTGTCGCTTTCAAATTAAAGCAAATTGGCAGCAATTTTGTGCAGGTCAAATTTGAACTCTAAGTTGGCCCCATACGGAGAAGGGGAAGGAGCTCACGTGTTGTATTTGCATCCCAAATCCTCGTTGTTTTCTCTTCGGAGCAATGCAGTATAATAATAATAATAATGATATGATGGTGTGTATTGATCGAATGGATCTGCTGTGAATGCTGTTTTAATTCACAGTCACTTTCCAATGTCACCTATTTTTGATGTTTTGACTGTTTGTCACCTTTAGAAGACTTACCTGTTTATTTGGATATAATAGTAATCCTGGATATTTTTTTTAATGTTAAATATTTATGGTAAAATAATTTTGAGAGGACATGGCCAATTTCTTCAAATGGCTGCCTGCATTCTGCAATCACACTTACATTATTCTCATCATTACCATTGTTAATATGAAAGAATATTGTATTTGCTTCAATTTAAATGTGCAATTTGTCCAATTTTGGGAAATCTTCTTCCCCAAATGAAAAGGTTAAAAGCAGTGTTTATACGCCACTGCATCACTAACTAAGGCGAGCTGAGCGATTGAGCGACAGATTGGAAAGAGACGAGAGTGGCTGTTGAGTTTGACCCTCCCCTTTTGTCTCCTCTTAAATCATCGCTGGCACATCGGCTTGATCATTTCACTCATGAATATCTGACCTCTCGTGTGTCAGCTCTCGTGGCTTAATCACGGCAGACATTAAGCTCTCCTGTCTGTGCAGAAGGTTCACGTTGCCATTAAAAAGCCGTTATTCACCAGCTGAACTCCTCCCAGTCCGTGCAGAAATCAACAAGTCTCTTCAAGGATAATTAGTATAAGAAAGGTTGAGGAGAAGGGGGGGGGGGGGGTTGTTCTCCACTGAGCCACAAACAAACAGCGGGCTCCATTAAGCGTGTGAGTCAATCGAAATTGTCTTTTATACAGTAACCAGACATTTTCAGGATGCAGAATGTAAAAAAAAAGGCTCTCTGCCTTGTTAATAGGTCTGCACTCACTCAAATGTCCCTCATTTGCCAAAAACGTGTTGCTGTGCATGTGGCATTAAGCGTCATTTTGAAGCTTTTTGTGTGTGGGAACATCTGCTGGGAACAAGGCGGAGGACGGCGGTGAAAAACAGTGAAGTCGCAGAGCCGAAAAACATTGGGGCTGACGGAGGCGCTCCGGATTGAAAGATGAGCGCGTGCACATCGTGGGCTTCTTCCTCCTGTGATACTTCTCCAGCCTGGTGGGGGTTTGGTGGCTCAGCTTCACGGTTAAAAGGTCACGCTCAGGGAAAATAGAAGTAAGTTAGACAGAAAGGCACGAGTCACGTAGTTCAGCTTGAACTACCATCGGCCTAAGAACGTGCTTTTGGTTCTGATTGTGGTCAAATGAGTGAAGATGAATAAATCCGATGACATTTTGGGCTTAAAAGACCACAACTCTATGCCGCCCGAAGGTCTGCTGCACCAGCCGGGTTGGGCTTTGACGGAGTTACAGAACGAACGTGAAGCTGATCAACTCACTGGTTTATTTTGTTGCTGATGAACATGGAACGAGTAATTGGTAAGAGCTCAACCGTAGAAACGGATGCTTCCTTTTAATCACCTCGCGTTAAGAACCTATTATTTCTTGGTAATTTCCTCAAGGCTTGCAGCGAAGGACTAATCTAATTAAAGTTATTCAGTTTAATACATTGAGTTAATATTATTCATGTATAATATCACATTTTCTTATAAGAGGAGTTTCATTCAAGGCCAACCTAATAATAAAAACTTCAATAATGTATTATTTGATATTGCCATAACTTACTCAGTATAAGTTGCACCTGCTCAGGAACAGACTTCATGGACTCCTTGCTTTTCAGCAGTCAAATGCCTAATGTCATCTTTGTCATATGTAATCAGTATAATTGCTCTGTGCATGAGTTCCCTCCCTCTCCGTCGGCGAGGAGAGTCACGCACTGAAGATCTCTCCGGCTTGATGACAACTCGTTAATGCGGCCGTCCTCTCAGCCCTTCGCAGAGATGTCTCTTCCGGTGTAAATTAGCGAGGAGCAGATGTTCTTTGTTAGCGCTCATTTCAGCACCTTGTCCTTGGAAAAAAAAAAAAAAATCCCATCTGAATACGGATTTGATCTGCTCAACGGTTGCCACTCGGCTTGTTGCCACGCCGCTGCCTATGTGGGTCATCACGTCGCACACTTTCAATGCGATTATATACAACGTGGTGCAGGGGGTGGGGGGGGGGGTGAGTCAAAGGAAGAAATAAGACCATACTTAAAAGCTGCGATGGCTGCCCTCAGGAAGCATTTTTGGTCACCTTGAGTATACTTTGAGTGAGATTACTTCAAACAGAACGTGAGACTATGTTTCTGTTTCTGTCCCCAAAACACACTCTAGTTCTGGAAGGTGTCCTGAGGGTCCCCCGGGGGACGCTGAGGTGTCCCCATGTGACGGAGCGATGGAACCCGTCAAATGAAATGTTCAAGCCTTCCCGGTGATTTACAAACAAGAACAATGGAGCAGCGACTTCATCCTTGCAGCTGAGCCTCGGATCCTGAAGGGTCCAGATGCCGTTTCTAAACAAACCAGTTTAAAAGCCGGGCTGAGGGACGTCCGCTTTTAAACTCTGCGAGTCGTCTGTGTCCTGCAGCGCTCTGTTGGTTCTGTGGTGTGTGAAAAAAAAAAAGTCAATTGGAACCTTACTGTGTTGTGCAACAAAGTAATGAAGGATCACTTTCAGCGTTTTTTTTTGTCAACAACTACATTAAAGCATGAGAAGTATTTTGAGTGAACACAGTATTTTACTACTGGTGGTAGTATTTCGATTTTCACTCTAAAATCTATTATTTTTCCTTGCAGTCAGACTAATTGCGTAATCATTTACATTCAAATCAGTAACAAAAAGGAAAATAAAAACCAGGAAGCAGGAGCACATTTTAGATCTGCTTTCTGCAGATATAAGTTATAAATGTGAATGTATTCAAATATTTAAGTGTGGCTTGGATGGGATTGCATGGCAGTATCTAAGACGCAAGTGTTCACAATAAAATGCCGACAAAACAAAATGCAGCGTAGAAAAAAAATCCGACCCTGATGAAGAGAAAGTGTCTCGGTTTGATATTTCATGCCTCGTGCTTTCTAGTTCAGCCACTGACTCCACAACGAAGCGACCACACAAACACTGAGCGGGGGGGGGCCGCCGCTTTGGAAGTCCTTCAGCTGCCACTGGCAGCTCGGAGCTGGTCCTCCCTCGCGGGAGCTTTGCCGCCGCTGCGGCCCGACGTGTGAAACTTCAGGGGCAGCGGTACCCGCAGGCCGAAGACGCGTCCTTCCATGGCCCTTTACTGCTGATGTTTTTTACTTCAAAATGTTACTCAACAACAAAGAAGAAGAGAGTAATTCTCCCACACCGCACCACTTCTCTTCACTGGTTACCAGTGGCTGCTAGCATCCAGATTAAAACAGTGGTTCTCACGTAGCATGCTGTGAATGGATGGGGTCCAGTCTACATCCGGGGAACATGGTGAAACCCTCCATCCCAACCCGCTCACTCCGCTCTGCACCTGCATCAAGCTGCTCGGCGAGATGGCGACTCGTTGCTGTCCTGGTTCCCAGACGGTGGAAGGAGCTCTCTGATGACATCAGGACCGCAGAGAGCCTTTTAAATCTTCTGCCTATAACTAAAGACACACCTCTTCAGACTCTACCTTGACTAAAACACTAACAGACTGCAGGACTAAAAACTCGTGGCACTTAAATTGTACGTATAATGGAAATGTTTTGAAACTGCAAATTTTTTCTTTGGATAAAAGCGTCAGCTAAATGACACGTAATGTAATGTAATGATGTAAAGTAATGCAATACATTAGAGAGATTGACCCACCATTATTCTTGTTGCAAAAAATATATGTATATATATATATATATATATATATATATATATAGCACGCTGACAAACGAGTGCATCGTCAACACGAGGGCGGTTGGACGTTGGCCCCCCCCGGGGCGAAGTCTCGCTCGCCGGCCACGTGCGCTCCTGACAGCGTGTGAGTGAGAGCTGGTTCCATTACCACCCTGCCGTGTCTGTCCTCACTCCCCCCTGACAAGCTCCAGCACTCTGCGCTGCAGGGCCGGTGCTGCTGCGCGGTGGAGGGGGAGGGGGGGGATGGGGGGGGTGGGGGGGGGAGAGTGACAGCGGGGCCCTCTGAGCACTGCAGGAGATATGGAGCTGGGAGGAAGGTGTGTGTGTGTGTGGGGGGGGGGAGAGTGCTTGTGGCCAATAACATCAAAGTACCCAGTATGTGCCACCTTTACAGCGCACTGGAGATGGTGTTTTGACAGTGGGAAAGGTGGGGTTCGGGGGGGTCTGCGGTATATATTTATGGATCCAACTACTAGAGAACACTGCAGATTTGTGTGATACTCATTAGAGGAAAGAAAGAAAAACGCATCATTCAACTTACTTTGTTTATTAGTGTGTTACGTGCTGCACACATGCTCTGCAGGGCAGATAGTGAGTGTGTGGTGGATAGTGGAGGATGCTGCTGGTCCCACTTTGATGCATGAGATTGGAACTCTTTACCCAGTAGTACAACAAAGTTAAGTTGTATTTTGAGTTAACTTTGAATGACTTAAGTGCATGTGATGGTGTGGTTTATCAGGATCATATTGTCAAAGTAATAAAGCTCTGGCCAAATGGTCCCCTGAAGGCTGTTAAGTTATAAAAAATATCAATATAGGTCAGATTTAAAATGACTACCAAAAGGTAAATATTCCATCCGTCAGCATGTAACCCGAGACCGGCAGAAACAATGAAAGTGTCTTTGATGACCTGTACACTCCACCAATTTGGTGATTCCAAAAGAATACTCATCATTTAATCTCTTTTAGCAGACGTGTTCATTGTCATTTATGACCCGTGACTTTGTTTTGCACGTTGAGTTTCCACATTTTAGGCGGATTTTCAAGCCTGCTGAAAGTCAAATAAAATACAATAAGGCAACACACAAGTTCTAGATCTTTTCTTTCTCCCATGTTTGAAAGCATGATTTATTCATTTATTTTTTATATATATTTATCTTCATGCCACTGGTACTGTATGAAAGAAGATCAAAATTCAAATAATTGAATCAAATGAACTAAGGAACAACATAAATGCTATCGCTCGTTTATTCCACAGATCCTTCCATTGGTTGGACTCCCGGCCTTGGATCTAAACCTGCATGACTGCACTGAATCATCTACAGGAGGGACACAAAAATTAAAAACACACCTCGCTTCGCTGGAGGCACAAATGGATTGGATGGAAGTGGAGAATGCCAACGCTGACCCCGCGATCTGTTAAATCAAACGCACAGAGGACCAGTCGGGGGTGGGGGGGGAGGGGGCCAAGGAATCCACTTTCACTGTCTCAACCAACGCCGCCGCCGAAGGTTGACCCTGATAAATGTGGAGCTCCACAGTACGAGATCAAATCTGCATCCTCAGTGGAACCAGATGAGCTGTGTGGGATGAGCTGAGGATCAGTGACAGCGTTGTGTCCTCAAGCTGCAGAGTGCAAAGGTCTTTTTTACTCTACATTCGATGTGTCATCGCGTTAAACGTGGTCACGACGGGAAACGGTGGGCGACGATTGGCCAGGAGGCTGCTGAGGAGCAGATGACACATAATTTTGGAATTTCTCTTTAAAAGCTAGACATGTGCCACATTCTTTTGTTTTAAAAAATAAGGCAGGTTTATCAAATAAAAATAAAAGCACATATTGTCCACACAACGTACCCTTAAAAACAACCACATTTAATTGTAAAAATCTTTGATCAAATAACTTTTTATTTAACTTTTTTAGCAATTTGTAAAATTAGTTCAAACCGCTGTCTACCACCAAATAAAACTATTTTTAAATCCGTGGTTATCATTCTTCTGCCAGTTCGAATGTATCGTACGGACAAAATATTAATCCACTGTGAGCTAAACGGCTAACGCTCCTTCGGATGTAGTAACACAAAATTGATGGGTTTCTGAAACCGAAAAAGTGAGTAAATACACTCTTTGGTGAGGAAATACGACCGTGAATACAATCAATGTGTCAATGTTGTCACGTGTAGCTGGTGGTGCTCAGTGCAGGATGTCCAGGATATTTGCACTACTTAAAATACCCGCAGCTGAGGTCAATCGCCTTTAAAAAGACTCCATTTTTTTTCTTCACCCCCCCCCCCCCAGTAACGAGCGTCATGCTGAGTAAGGTCGTCCCTGTCGTCAGCAGACACCGGTGTGACGTGCGACGGACCCCGGGAGCCTCGACGCAGGCGCGTGGTCAGGTCAGTCGTCCTGTTCCCGTCAACGGGACGATTAATGTGTCACAGACGCCACGGGGGCCTCACATCGTGCGCTCGAAAGGGGGAAAAAAAACAAAAAACAAAGGTCACACCGCGACACGCTCCTGGAGTCATTTGTGATGAGTGACTCCGTGAGGTTTGATATACGTGTTTTTGCGTGTAATTTACAAGTGTTGTCATCGCTGACTCGTGTTTGACTGAAGGTATTAGTCTAAAATTCAGCGTGTCATCGTTGTGGAGTTTATATATGTTTAAGCTAATTCACATTATGCTAATGTGTCTCCTTGCCTCCTCCACTCATGTCTCGTCCTCACAGCTTCTCCTGCAGCGAGGACGTGAGAGAGTAAAGCGAATGAGAGGGAGGATCCACAGCTGCCAAGTGAGAAATCGGAGGTTCCACAGCATCTGTAAGACTACGCGGCACACACACACATCCCTGCAAGACATCCTTAAGGACAAAGTGAGCTGTTAAACCAGGGGGTTGGACATAGAGGTAGCAATTCCATTAACAGTCTTGTGATTGCTGTCCTAACATTTAATGGTTCTAAAAAGACCTTAAAATAGGGTTTGAATTAAAAAAACGTCCTGGTATGTCAGGTAGTGTCGAGGGTTAAATCACAGTCAACTTACTCCTATGCATATGGCAGCTAGATTCGTGCATTTTTCCAGAGAAAGATGGATTTCATTACAATTCCTCCTACTTACAGGATGTAATTGTGACATTTGTGCATCTAAATGTTGGCTAAACAGCCTCTGTGAACATTTACATCTGTTATCTGTAAAAAAAAAAAAAACACCTGCACTTATTACAGGAGATAAGGTTGTTTGTGTTGAGGAAATGGAAGATTAATGAAATGGCAATATACACTTTAATTAGAGCGCTGACTGGGAAACACCATATGTTCCGGGTTTATTGACATCAGGGCGATGGGTGTGGATCATACGCACCTCTCTGACTCATGCTTCCATGTTATGACCGGTGCTCTGTTCATTACTTCATTACACATTTTTTACATGCTATTTAGTGGGAAAGACTTGACGGTTGAGGAAACAATATTCATAGCCTTCACATTTGAAATCTCATGAATAAAAGCACATCATGTGTCGTGTTTGGGAGGTTGTTTCAAATGCCGAAGACCCGGCAGGTAACATTACAAAGAACAAAGTATTTACTCGAGGGGCATCGACTATTAAGACGAGCAAGTTATGAAGGCGAAACTTGAAATTGAACAGTATTAACATACATATTACCCGTCAATTAAAATGTATTTATTACATTATGGTTTGTGTAAAATAGAGATTGAAAGAAAGAATCAATTCTGGGCTTTCCAGTCACAAATGACTCATGTGACTTCCCCCTTTAGCTGTATTTTCCAACACACACTTGGCAAAAAAAAAAACACATGTCTTGTATAAATAGGACGCGACAGTGTTTTTATAATATATATACAGTAGGTGTCTCTGCCGGTCCCTGCAGCACCGCCCTGCTGGAGGCAAAGGCCGCATCGCTAGGCCCGCCGGAGGGACGGGAGAACCAGAACCAGGACGATGGTGACGGTGCAGGGAAGACTGCAAGAATAAAACACAAGATTCAAGCTCCTATGGTTTTTGTTTGTTTGTGCATTACCTTTTTGTGGGCCGGTCCCGCTGGGCTTCACCCACACAAACGCAAGCCGCGTTCCTTCCATTGACTTCTCTCAGAGAGAAGAACTTAATATTGTTGCTGTTTGTTAACCAGACCAAGGCTCTCTCCTCCTCCTCCTCTGAGGGTGAAAAGAGAGAGGCGGCGGGGGGGGGGGGGGGGGCGGACAGAGTCAACAGCATCTGCAGGTTGCTCTGCTGTGGTGTTGCTAATTAGCTGATCCTGATGGTTGTCATTAATCTGCTACTCGGTATCGTTTTACAGTCCGCATGCCGCAGTGCTGCAGACAGGCAGCGGCTGCGGGCCGCGCCGCACACCCGACACTCTAAATGTAAATTTCCCAAAGGAACGCTACACCGGGAGCCACAGTATAACTGAACAGGGCTCTGCTTTGCTGTTTGGGTCATTGTATTTTCCCTTTTATTTTTTTTTTACGGCTGTGCGGTGCAGTCAGGAAATATGAGACACAGGGACACATTTTTTAATGTTTTGGCTCTGTACTTTCAAGTAAAGCAACTACCGCGAGGTTAAAGCGCTGACTCACCATCTGAGTCTCAGGGTGCTTACAGCCGAGATGATATAAGTGGGTGAGTTGGGGGGCCACACGACAACTTCGTTTTAGTTGTGATGAAATGAAATGAAAAGTAATGTGGTGACTTTTTGACTTTTAGTGTAACATCTGGAGACACATTAAAACGGAACATGGCAAGTACAATACAGCCTAATTGATTTGATTCATTTTCACATAGCAGGAAATAATATTATGTGTTGTCAATCAAACCGCCTTTCTAAATATGGGCTACTTATTTTTTCTTCTCTATCAAGCTGCCTCCTTTGAAATTTATTCAACATTTAATAAGTGAATATTAATTATTGACCTTTCAAACAACCCTTCACTTTCCCCACCAGATCCAATTAGTAGCTGTTTTGAGGCTTTGATCCTGTCGTATATTACTGTATCTGCAGGAGAGGAAAGCACATAGACAGACAGGCAGACAGATATAGCCAAGCATGCTGCAGAAATTGAGTACGTTTTCCTTTGAGTTTATCCTGCTTCATTACGTAAAAGCAGACTTTCGGTATCTCATCCTAGCTGAATTTCTCCAACAGTGTTTTTATGTGCAATATCTTTGCTTGAAGTTTCATCATTCTTTTGTCCCATTGAGCCGTGCATTGCAAGGATTACATTTTTGAAACTTACATATTTTAAATTTGCAACATGTTCTGGTTATGTTAGTAAAAAACCTAATGCGGTTAGCATTACTGCAGAATTCATTTTATTATAAATAAACTAGTTGTGCGAAGATGTCATTTCTTATGTATACAGATCCAAAACGTTTGAAGCAGAAAGCCGACTCTTCCTTTTCATTGTTATTGTTTTACTTAAAATACAATGTGCTGGAAAAGAGGCGAAAACATTAAAAAAAATGCAATTAGCCAAATACTTCACTGCAAAGGTTTGGTTGCAATTTGTTCCAGACGACAATTCAAAAACTGTGGGAAAATGTCTCACTCCAAATACAAATGTTGATCCAACGATAGGAAATAGATAGGGAATTCCTGTGAAACGTTTGCAGAAATCTTGGGCCAACTTTTTGGGAAGCAGCTGGTGGAGACACAATGGAGACAGATAAGCAGCCCGAGAGTTCCACAGCATCTGCGACGTCCCGTGTCCGTTGAAAATTTGTTAATGGGTGACTTAGCAGCGGCATTAACAGACATCAATACTCCTTCCATGCAACAAAAAATTCACTGAGAATGTAAAAGGGATAAAAAAAATTAAAAAAAAAAATTTCTCTCCCACGTGCTGACATATCCTAAAGAACTGCAGAGACGTGCTCCTCCCAGGAGACAGACGTGACCTTCTTCTTGGCCCGTAGCCCCGAGATCCCGTCAACGTGAGATCTGCAGAACTCCCTCCCGCTGGTTTTTGTCCCCGCGCTGAAACGTGTGCGAGCATCACGTGGGGGGGGGGGGGGGGGACGCTGATCTCTCAGTGGTGACTGGAGCTGTCATAAATTACCCCGGAGGAAACAAAACACACAAGCTAATGTCGCGTGGCATTTTAGATTTAACTGCGATGTGAAAGAGAAAAAAAGCCCACGTAATGGCTTGTCGGATTGGCTTTTAGAGCAGGTCTCTGGAAGAACAACATCCACGGCAGCTGTTTTTAAAAAGTGTCACAAGAATGGCTCAAGGCCCAAAACATGATTAGAATTTTTCTTGTTAGCCGACTTCTACATTAAATCAATTTATTTATGCGACATGGAAACAATTGTTTAACATTTTGAGTAATATGCTTCTGATTGACACCACTTTTATACATTTTGTACACCCCACTGGATACATGTGTATTCAAACTCATTTTACTCTTTATTACACCATCTATTTATTCAATATCCTATTACGTGTTCTTCTTATTATTATTTTGTTGTCAAAGTACTTGCATTGCATTGCAATAAAAAGGATGTTGAATCTAATTCATGTTAACATCCACTAACCAGTCAGCCTGGCTTATTTTAATTTCATTTATTCTCAAATATCTATCTCAATTAGCTTTGCCCGACACCACAAGCCATCTTCCCCGAGCCCACTGCCTTCCCCCGGGCCGACTGACACCACAAATGCATTGAACTAAAACGTGTGTTTTCATGTCGGTTCCATTGGAAGAACTCCGCAGTGTTTATGTGCTAATTCATCGTTTTGAATGAAGCGAGTGGAGGGGAACCTTCCTGCAGTGAAGCAGCCTCACAGACGGAGCAGGAGCCTCCACCCGTCAATGATAACGTGAAAACTCTGCAACAGTTATTTTGTCACTCAAAACCTTAAATCAATGACCGTTTACTTGTTACTTGTTACGTTTGCTGCGTCTAAAACAACCGTGTGACAGGATGAAGGCGGCAGAAGGTGCCGACTTTAATGGTTTCCCATGAGCAGGAAGGGTTTTTTCACACGGGTTCTGGGCTCCTGGGGCCAGACGCATAAACCTTTGCAGTTTCATCCCTAAAAAAAAGAAAAAAGAAAGAGGGATCTGTAAAAGCTGCGTGTTTGTGTTTTTTTTTAATGACATGTCAATCATTGTTGGAGCTGCGCTCACATGCACAAAGCCTTGTTACACACACGCACACACACACACACACTCATCAGGACAATCGGTGAAAAGTACAGAAAGAGAAAAGAGCCGCAACTTTCAGAGCTACAAATGACTCTCACACTCACACCGGGGCAAATATTTCATCTTTCGTCGTAGTAACCACAACGTTAGTATCTCATTAGCCATATAAACAGTAGATTTTATTGCTCCTGAAAAAAACAAAAAATTACATTTTACAAACCGCCTCACAGAAAAGCAACTATCCTGAAGTTGACAAACAAGAATCAAAGGATGCTGCTGATGCGGACTGAAAGATGTGCGTCACGGTGCATCTACCACACAAATCACCCTGTGAGGTGTCACCAGCACCGCATTCTCCCCATTGAGGATGCACCCAAACTGGGCCTTTTTGTGTGTGTGGTTATAGGTGCAAGCTTTCTTGCCAACAACAAAAACCTCAATCGTGTATTTTGGAGGCAGTTTCAGAGAACGCAGTAGAGCAACAAGATGATTATAATTAGGCCACAGTCTTCTGCATTTCCCTGTTGTTTCAGTTTCAGTTCATTGATTTTACTGTCACCTAAAACCGCTCCTTTGAACCCACGAGTTTGGGGCTCATTCAAAACACAGTTTTTTCCGTTTTAAATACGAACCGAAGCCCTCTCGGATGCCCTTGAGCTTCATCGGTACCTTTCATTGCTCCACTGGGTCGAGGACACGGGGGATCACACAAACTACACTCAGCCGTGTGGTAAGACAACGGGCTGACGCCATTTCATTTCGCCGCGTTCGCTAAATGCTGCCTTTCAGGGCCCGTGTTCCCGGGGGGCGCAAAGTCACCTCCGCTCACAGGTTCCACTGAACAAACGTCTCCTCAGGTAGCGAGCAACACCTTGGAAACCTAATTAGCCATCGAGCAGACCCAACGGGGGAAATTGCTCTCGATCGCATGAGAGCAAAACCCTGAGTTGTTAATTCATTCCGCACTGTGGAAGCTATGGAAAATGAAAACGAATGCACTGTGAATTCCAAATTCACTTCGGAGTAAACTTTCAGGGGGGGGGGGGGGGTCGTGGCCAGGATTTCATGTTCGTCGGCGACGGGTTTTGTTCTCGTTTCCTGCGGAAGTCGCGCGACACATTTTTCTGTAAAGATACAGGTCACCTGAGGGTGCGAGGGGGTGGAGGTGTGGGGGCGGGGGGGGGGCACACTTCCCTGAGACGCCACGGGTCGGAGCGGCTCAATCAGCGGGTAACAGACGTGTATGAGCGCCATCTAAAGGTCACGCACAGTCGACCCGGCCCGGAAGCTTCAAACTCCATACTCTTACATTACAAACAGTTGTTTACGGCTGTATTAACGCTCAGAGTGAATGAAGCACTTTGAAAGCAAAGTGCTTTTAGAGCTCCGGAGATAACCATGAATTTTATTTGACATGAGCAGATACGCCAGTGAAAACCAATGAGATGTGTGGCGGGGAATGTTTTGCACAGATGCATTAAGTATAAAACTGTTTATAAAAACAGCTCATTCAAGTCATTTGACACTTGAAAATTTCCATTTCATCTTTGTTTATTTGACCGCTTTTGCTCCCGGTAATATCATACAAGAAGCTTTTACACAACACAAGTTTGGATCCATCTGCGTAAGATGATATTTTGCCACAGATTTATACAATGGAGTATTTAAAGCGGTTGAAACTGTTCTAAAATGCTGCCAGTCAAAACATAAACCCTAAACTATCCCAGTGTTCAGTTTATATACTCGATAGTTTTCCTAAGAAAATTTCTTATTGACTTATTCTTTAAAAAAAAAAAAAAACATTTTAATGCCATGACTTTTTAAAAAATATTTCTACTTATACTCAAACTAAACTGGTCTCACCCCCCAAAAACCCAGGAGTAAGTCCCATTCGGAGGGTAATTTGCTCCCATATTCAAGAACCTGTCTGAATTACCACAATTATCTCCAGAAACCTGTGTTAGCTTCATGTTATGGCCTCACTATCTGACACATACATATTTTATAACGACTCATTATTACACAGTGCAATCACTCAGCTCCTCCTCGGCCGCCGGGTTCGGGCTCAAGAGCTTTGTTCTGTCCTTTTTTAATTTTATTTATTTTTAATTTTTCCCGCCGCTCAACGGGCCGCTGCTCTCTCCCGAGGGTTTAAGTTCTCTCTCCACTGCTCGGCGCCCTCCGCCTTATCAATGGGACGCAGCCCAAGTAAACATTGCGTCTTGCATATAATTCTACGGCAATCCCCCCCCCCCGAAAAGCTTAAGGAGCAAACTTTCTGCTTCGCTCCACTGGAGGATGCCGGAGCTTACTGCATGTCCAGTTATTTTCACAGCATTTATAATTCATTAAGTAAGCGTGTATTTAGTCGACGTGCGTCTGAGCCCAGGTCCGGCTCCGTGGATCGTGTTGCAAAATGGAAAATCTGAGTTGATTTTAAATGCCTGCGTTCTGGTAAAAGCGTCGCTGCAGGTCTGACGAGCTGATCGGACTTTTAAAAGAGAAAGGGGGGGGTAAGGGGGGGGAGTTCTTTCCAGGCTTCGTTTCAGTGAGTAATGCTTGCACTTAATGCACTTTCGAGACAGCAGGCTGTTAAAAAAAAAACGGGGGGGCATTCGAGGAGCCGTGGAGCCGCATTGAGACGTTGGATTAGACATTAGAAGGTAATTCATTGCTGTTTATTTGGCCCGTGCAATTTTTTTCATTCATTAGGGCCTATGCTCCACAAAGAGACCACTTGGGTCGCGTGTGATGGTGTTTGGATGTGCTGCAGCAGCTGAGCTGACAACAGGAGAAGAAGAAAAAAAAAATCACCTCAAGCGTGATCTAATCTGACGCCGCCGGACGTTGCTGGTGCTCAGAATTTCTCCTTTTTCGAGAAGGAACGACAGCGAGGAGAAGAAGCTGGTAGGCACGTGGCAGATAACGTTCCTGTCGGGGGGGGGGGGCTGCTGATCAGCCGAGCAGAAGGATCCACGAGTTGGGCACCGCCGGCTGAGCTAGCAGGACGTGGCGCGTGAACATGATCATTTCCTCTAAAGCCATCATGCATGAAGTTAATGAGCTATTTGGATTACCGATGAATAAATGAGTAAAAAGCTATACATTTGTTTTAAACACTTTTGTGATTATTGGGAGGTTGTTGTAGATCTATTTCCCCTGTATTGATTTCGATATGATTGCATATCAGAAATAAGTCTGAAAAGCCTTTTTGAAGTTTTCAGTGTGCAATATAAATCTAGCTGACGGCTTGTGTTTGGCCAGAAATAAAACTTTGTTATTGAGTTGGACTAAAGGTCAGGCTTGTTTTATGTTTCATTTTATTTCTCCATCATACTTGACATGACATATAACACATTTATTGTAAAGTGGAGGATTGTAATTCTATTATCCCTTTTTTTCATTGATAGCAATTTTGATCTGCAGGCAAAAATAGTCTCCTTTACCCAATACTTTAGTTTGTAGTGTGGAAGATGATAGTCCTCAAACCTTTAAACAGGCTGAATTTATTCGGATTAACAGCGATATGGATCACACACGCACTGCACAGTGTAGATTATTATCCTTCAAAAAGAGGGACATAAAAACAAGCTTGAGTGGAGGATTGTTACGTATTGAATGCGCTGTGTGAATTATTCATTCCACTCACATCCAAGCCACCATCCTTCCTGATGTGTGTCTTTACATACTGATCACGCCCGGTGTAGCATACCATGGGGCATTACTGGTCGTAATGGAGAACCGAGCACTTGCAGTCAAGGACCAGTCCCTGATTTGTTTCTATTCACGTGTTGTTGTCATTTTTTTTGTCCATTGTGCATTATTTAATTGTCTCCCCCCCCCGGGCTACGATGCAACCGAGTTGATTTGTTGTTTGGCCCCTGGTCTGTGGACTCCGGGCAAAAAAAAACAACGCCCCCCCCCTCCCGATTCGACCGCACCCCAGCGTAGAGCGGAGAAGCATGTGTGCGCGCGGTCAGAGAACCGAAAGCAGCCCCAGAGGCTTAACTGAGGTCAGCCCTATTTAAAGAGCAGACAGGCCGACTCCTGCAGGAACCCAGCAGAGGAAACGACGGGCTGAGAGGGAGTGTGTGTGTGGAGATGTGTGTGTGTGTGTGTGTCTCGGGGGGGGGGGGGAGGTGGGGTGTAAGTGAGAGACAGCGGGTGGAATATTGGAGTGAAGGCGACTGCGTGTGAGTCGCAGTTCACACAGGTCAAACCCCAAGTCAGGG
Organism: Pungitius pungitius; assembly: GCF_949316345.1. NCBI lineage: Eukaryota > Metazoa > Chordata > Actinopteri > Perciformes > Gasterosteidae > Pungitius > Pungitius pungitius. The sequence goes on along the minus strand of NC_084908.1, from coordinate 17,187,501 downwards.
ATGATTCCCATTAAGACATCGGAATGACGGCGTCTTAAATCCTTCATCTTTAACTTCATGTGCGCATGTGCACCCTTTTGTCATTTCTCTCTCGAAACAGGCCCGAGACAACGCGGGGTTAAACAGCGGCGGTGATTTAGCCGGAAACAAGCTGACAAACGGGCCAACAAGCTCGCCAGCCCTGACACAAAATAAAACCCAAGAGCGCTGCAGGCAATCTGCCCGAAAAAGGTCATCCGTCATCAGCAAGGGACGCTTCGTGAATACGATTCCGGAAAGTCGTTTTTACCTTGGACTCTTCCGGGCAGAGGCATCGACCCCCCACCCCCCACCACCTTTGTTTCGCTCGAGCTCCTCGCAGGAGGACCCGGGTTTGACGGGAACACGTGAAACCCTCGTCCTCAGGGAGCTGTGGTGAGGGTCAATCCCAGCAGACGAGGGACGTGGAACGCCTCGGGCTCAACGTGGGGTCGTGAGACAGACAATTATTCGCTATTCGCTACTTAACATGCGTGTCTTTGCGGGGGGGAGGAAGACGGAGCGTCATTAATTAATCACGCAGATGTGTGTCCATGTACAGCGGGTGGAATAAAGTTATTGAACACATGAAGAAAGGGAGGCGCAACAGCTGAAAAACCCTTGTCAGCGCAAATGAATATCAGCTGGTTCAGGTCCCAACTGATGGGCTACAAAAAAGGTCTCATTTTCCGAAGGTGTCACACAAGACAATACTTAATTCACCCGCTGTATATTAACACAGTGCCTTGTGTAAGTGCCTCACCGTGTACTGGAACCCAACCGACCTAAATAGTGAGGGACTAATAGGCCAGATGATGGACAAGAGAGTTAAAGAAGAGAAACTGGAAGCTTTCATCCTCCTCTTGGATTGTCTTCTTTTTTTTTTTTTGATCCATTAGATTTAAGACATTTACGCTGTCAAGTTTTCAAAAGTATTAAAGCTGTGAGTTGTTTCTCTGGGTAGAACCTCTACTGTGATTTGTAGTCTGTCATAACCAAGCAGGTCTGCAGGAACCCATGCGAGTCGTTTTGGGGCAATTTGCATTTGAGGAAAAAAAAGAAAATAGTATTTACACATCAGTAGCCAGACAGCAATGAAGACTTTGGCTCTTCCTCTCCTTTGAGAGATCACCAGTATATAAACAAGGCAGGCTGATGGGTAAAAAAAAATAAAAAATAAAATAAAGAATCAGCCTTCCAATCTGTAACACTTTACTCACAGCTGTTTGCGTTTCTCAGGAGGTTTGAAGGTGTGTGAAAAACAGACACTTTCTGAGATGAAGTTTTTGAATTCCTCCGAAGCGCCGGGCTGCACTTTGGTGCACAGTCAGCTGACACCTCTGCTGCTTGCTGAGGAACACATCGCTTTCCCTGCTGTGTTTATTCGGTTTGTTATTTATTTATATCGTTTATCCAAACCTTAATATCTCACTTGTGGATTTGGTTTTTCCACTTTTTAAGCCCAATAATCACTTTTTGTTTAAGATCTTATTTTTAAAATATGATTTTTATGCAGGGATGTTTTAGGAACAGGGGGGGGGGGGCCCTCGCACACTCACTGACGCGGTTTGAGTGAAGCTGCAGCAATCACGGCCTTCGTTCCTCTTTGGGTTGTAACAACGGCGTTCACATCGTGTGTGTCTTCATCATTTGGCCATTTGGTGTCACGCAGGAATCGCAATTACCATTGTGTGTGTTTTCTCGGGAATAAGTGCCCGAATGCGGCTCGAACGAACGGCGCTTGTGTGTCCCCGCCGGTTTCAGCGCAAAGCGGCACCGACTGCGTGTTTAGTTTTTCAACGTGACGATGTTGTTGGAAGACGTTGTGTAAAATGAATCTGCAGCAAACGCTTTCTGCCCCCCCCCCCCCCCCCCCCCCCCGCCGCCTGGATTCCTCTCGCAACCAAAAGACTCCACTTTACAGGAAAAACCTAAAAACACACATTGAGGCAGAATCGTGTCTACGCGCCCGAAACCAAACATCTGACTCAACAACCACATGGCACCGATTTAAATTCATCTCGCTTGACCTCCTCCGAGAACTGGTTCTTATTGTCACGTCTGACAACAACTCTGTGACACGAAGTATATTTGCAGTTCAAACCATTTGAGTCGGAAAGGATTTTCTCATGTGTGAAAATCTCTGGAATTTTGCTGATTAAGATAAGATTTTGTGTTTAATAGACATTTTCCCGCCCGCGCGTGCATCAGACAGATGGTCTTGTTTGCCATTTGCGCTGAGGGAGAAACCTTTTTTTTTTCTTCCCTTACTGCTCTGTGTGTACATAGAGGGACACTTTAGCGCCATGTCTGAGCAATTCTGTGCCTGTGTCACTTTTTCCCCCCTCGGCCCATCACACGGGCTCATTAAGTCTCTCATGAGCACATGCAGCCGAAGGCGTGCAAACCGATAATCAATTCATAATACATCAAACTAATGAGCCTCAGTGCTGATAATTATGACGATCCAAGTAATGGGTCCCGACCTGCGGTTTGGTGTTTTAATTAAAGCATATTTTTGTGTGGATTGCCTCGTATAACAGGGTGGGCGTGTGCGACGTCAAAGAACCCTCACCGGAGCATCACCACCTGTCACGTTTTCGGGAATCAGCAACTTTTGGTGGCTCCACTTTCGTAGAAATGACACCATAAAAGGCAGGCGTGCGCTGGTCTGCTTTGAGTCTCTCATCATTTAAGTGTGAATATAACGCAATATCCTGCAGGCTCTTTATGTTTTGGTCATGCAATGCAAAAAAGGACACTTGGAATAAGTAGAAAAAGTTGGTCGTAGTCTGCTCTGCTCCTCTCCACAGCCTCCAGCTGCTTGCTTCAGTCCAGCACAGACTGATGTCAGAGGGGCCCCCCTGCAGACACAAAGTCATATGTTTAGCCACCGTAGTGCAGAGCAGCTCCTCCCGTGATGCCTACTCATTATCTGACCCACAGGCCGCGCGGCATCTCGGGGTTTGAGAAGGAGATCAAGGCAATACCTGAGTGTGTGTTAACGCCTTCAGTCTTCACAGGGAGTAAATGGATGTAGCAAAGCTAGAGTTCGTACAGGCCATTGGGCCTTAAGGTTCAGACCCGGGGAGCTCGGCCCACAGCATCTGCTGCCCTGTGTTCTGCATTCAGAACGGGCCCAACTCGGCCGTGGCTAATGGCTTCGTGGTGTGATCCAACAGCCAGCGGCACCAGGCTATTTGTCCAGCTATAGATTTAGATTAGATTCGTTGTCATCTATCAGCGGTGCGTTTTTAATTTCAAGTGTGATCAATACGATCAATAAATCTACTGCTTTAGTTTTCACGCTCTGCTTTGTCTGTGCTGGTTCAGCGAGGTTGATCTAATGATTTTGGCTTTAAAACAGAGAAATAATTGGCAATACTTCATGATTACTACTGTCATAGCTGGATGGGTTAAATAATATTATGAATGTTGGTTATTGATCCACAAGGGCTTATCAACCGTTGACGCTCCAGAACATTCATTTCAAATAATATTGTTGTTCAAAGCTGTTGTCGGCTATAATTATGAACTAAATTGGCTCCTGCATCATTTGCCCTGGTTCTGTTGTTGCCAAGGTAACACCACAGTCCCTATATAGAGTTTAGTTGGGGGTTTTTTTTTCACCGTCCTCTAGACTTTTTGCAGTCAGAAGTGACACAAGAGAACAGAGCTAAGAACAACTCAACTCCGAATTAGACATCGGGGGAACAATTAAAGGCTCAAATGAAAGCAAAAGCTTTTGTGTTCTATCATCGAATACTACGAATAGAGATTGAGCCCATGAACACGTTTGCAGTGCTGAGGTTATGTGCAGCATTGACAGGTGCAGGCGTTTCTCACGTCCGTCACGAGGCCCGCTCACAGAACCGACACTCTTCTGGATGCTTCTGGATTCTCCTGCTCTTTCTTTTTTTTTTTTACGCCACAGCTCTACTTGTGTTGTGAGGCGTCCGCTCCTCGCAAACAGCTGTTTCAAATCTCTCGGCTGTTCATCCGACGCATTCGAATCGGCGGATGTCTGAATAGATGGACACAAAGAGCGCCACACGTATAGTCGAAGAATCCACAGGGTAAAGCGTTGAGGTGTCAATTTGTGATTCATCCATCAGAACATCTGGGCTGCACCAAATGTATTCCTGACAGTGATCGAATTTGGGCATTAATTTCATCTGGTTCAATTTCAATTTCAGAAGAGGAGTCAACTGTGACGCTGATTCAATTCAGTGTAAACTTTTCTTTCTTTTTTTTTTTCTTCTTCCCTTTTCCCTCAAGAGAAGCACGAAGCGGTGTCAGTACATTTCACTCTGCTGGGATTTGGCGGTTGGCCATCTGGTGTGAGCAGCTATGACATCCCTTTCCTCGTTTTTAACTAACAACCAAAAAATGATTTCTGTCAGGAAAAAAAAAAAAAAAAGTACCACTCGCTCCTCAGTCTAGCTGACAGTGTGGCTCGTCGCCCCCTGGTCCCTGCATGTCACAAGCGGTGTGATAAATTATGGAAGAAGGGATTACAATCCGAGTCGGAGCTCATCAGGAACATAGCCCGTCTTTGCCATTTCCTCCTCTGGGTGAAACCACACAGAGAAGCTGGTTAAAGTGAGCAGAGAGCAGGAAGCAGAGCAAATACCTCCTACTGCCAAACATTTGCTTTGTGCGCCATCACTTACGTGGATTTCTTACAGATTGCTGTCCTCCTTTTTCCCCCCAAAAAGTAATATCAACCTGTGATTATGCTGCTTAATTAGGTCCGAGCAAACCAAGTAGTTTGTAGGTTAATAGACAGCAAACAGCAGGTTGCTTTATGTTTGAAAAGCCTTTTCAGATTTTCTCCGTCTATTAAACCGTAATGTGCACATTTTTATTCATTTTGTACATGAAGAGCTATACAATATAGTAATAATGCATTTGATTCTAAGAGCAATGCTGCAGGTAAGTATGAAGCTATTTTCGTCTGTTGGACATTTTGAAAGACGTTTTCTTCTTCGATTTCATCGACCAATTAACAAATAATGAAAATTCACACACATATTTCGGCACATTCTCGGTCAATGCCTTCTCGTACATCCGTGTGTGTGTGTGTTTGCATCCCTTGTTTGTTTTCATACCAATGCCCAGCCCCTGCAAGCCCCTGCAGTGGAGAAAGTGCTGTTCAAACAATGAACAAACAATGAATGAGAACAGTTACGTGTCTGTTCGGAGCGTGTTCACCTCACCTGCAGAGCTACAAAAAAAAAAAAAAGAAATCTGCTGCGTGAGATAGCTCCCCCGAAAGCTCCAGGGGTGAAAAGACTTCTGAGCAAGCCGTTTTGCAATCACAGTCTGGCTCTCGCAGCCGGGGGGGCAAAGAGTGGGGAGAGATTAGAGATTAGGGACTTGACAGCTCACAAAACCCTTTTTCATTCTTCCAAAAGCGCTGACAGGGCACACTCCAATTAGTGCGCCGAGACGGATTCGGACGCGAGGCAACGTGCACGACGACAGAGCTGAGACAAACTCATGTGGGTGTGATCTGTGTTTGTTGTCATTTGCACCGATGAGAGACGCACGCATGCAGAAGAAAGAGGAAATATAATTTGAGATTTAAGTTCTCTTGATTTACCACAACTGCTGAAATATCTTGCTGCAGCACAACGATCACATCTTCTCCTGCTGGTTTTTCTCTCTCGGGTTTGTTGAACCATTGAGCTAAATTCAACCAATTGTCCCTCAATAAACAGCGTAAGACAGATGGAGTGCTTTCATGCAGTCAGCAAATCATGTTGGGTAAGATTGATGTTCTATCGCTTTCTTTTCTCTCTCTCTCACACACACACGCACACACACATTCCCTCTTGGATTGTGTGTGTTCTTGTGGGCAGCAGCAGGTGCTCAAAATTGGTAATCCTGTGAGAGCTGCCCGAGTCCACTCACGTCTTTTAATCACAACGTTAAGACATGAAAAGGATTTAAGCCGCAAGCAGAAAGCTGCTTTCCCGCAGATTTTGTCATATTTGTCGTGTTTCGCCGGACCCCCAAAAAAAGAGGAACACGAAGCAGATGCGGGAAACGCCAGAAGGGCAGAGGACCCGAGGCCCCTGAGGCCTGGGACGGACAAGAGTACGGCTCTTCGCAACGGCGGACTTCCTGTTGGGTTTAGAGCTTTCCTCCAAAGAGGATCTTTGGTATGTCCCGTCATGTTAACATGAACAGTCCAAACTGCGCTCCAGCTGCAACCCGACACTGAGGCTCGTCAAAAGGTGGGCGCTGTGACGAGCCGTTTTTTCAAAGACATCCTCGCATGCCCGAATTTCACGACCTCACTCGAGTCCCAAGAATCTTGTTTTCCTGAGGAACGACGCAGAGAGAATAACAATAAAAACATGTAACATTAGAAAGACAACAGCTCCTCCACTCCGACTATGTCAATGCTGCAGCCTGTTTCTGGTCCGTTGCTGGCAGGTCCTCTGGTAATTGGCGCAAAATCCTCCATGTTGTGTTTTATTTCGGTGACAGCTTGTCGATGATCCCCGAGCCGTCCACATTTAGCTGCAGGCCTTTTGGGATCCACGTTGGTCTCCCACAACGCGGCTTCGGCAGTGAATTCCGCCCAGGTCAAAAAAAAGATTCAGTTGTGCACTTGTGGAGTATTTTTACAGTCATCATGAGACTTCATTCTCTGCAGAGAGCTTCGGACAAAACACGGGAACATCGGCAGAAAGAGGCGTCGCCATTTCTCCCTTTGACCTGAACGTGCCTCAGGTGCCTTTAGATTTGAGGAGTAAAGAGGAGGATTTGTTGTCTATTTCAATACACACAGCAACAAAAAGCGATAGTGTTGTACTGTCTCCCACAGCTAAATCTAAATAATTGAGCCAGCTATTTACTGACCGCTGTTCCACGCAATAAAGATTATGTTACGGGGTTCCCAGATGGTAGATAGCTGGTCATGATAAGTTAAATGGTACAAGAGGGCCTCACTCAAAGAGATGTGTTCTGAATATGTGCAATAGAATGTTTTATAGCAATATGGCTTCATTAGCGAAACCAAAATGAAGCAATTTGTTATTTGGCAAGATGTCATCACTTTCACATACAAACAGAGGGTGACACGAATTCTACCATTTAAAACGAGTAGAAAACTGAATCCTTCCCTGAGGGAGACAATTAGCAGAAGCACAATCCTGTGTTTTATCTCAGAAGAATCTTCACTTAATCTCTGCAGTGTTTTCCACGAGTTCCTCTGCTCGGGCTTAATTCACATTCTGTGCAGTGCAGATCTATCGCCGGCTACCTTTCTTGTGAAAACTTCAATATGGATCTGGGTTTTTTGACTGACTTTGTACTTTGGAAGGTCACCTGCAGGTTGAGACCAACAGTGAGTAACGCGTGGTTAACTTGCTTTCATTATTGCACTGCCTTGCCCTGGATTGAAATCCCTCTGGGAGTTTTAACACGAGGGCATTTTTAAGTCAAAACACAAAAAGGACTGTGAGACAAGAATTTGGCGGTGCAGCGTTTTAACGTGTGACTGTATCGTTACGATGGACCTTTGAAATGAAGTTAAGCACATTTTGTCTCACCTTGGTCACTGGAGACCTGGTGGAAAAAATATATTATGTGCAAATAGATCAAAGCTACATAACCAAATTTAGTTTGAACTGTGTTCAATATAAAGACTGATTACCAAAGAAATGTAACCATTTGGGGGACTCTTCTAAACAAGGAGTAGACATATGGGTTATGAGGTCAGCCGTAAGAACTTTCAATAATCCAATGAAACATCAAGCCTAACACTTGTATCTAACCGTTTTCTACAAATTTATATGACCCAAAGGGGCTCTACATCGAATTTGGTCTTGATTTGGGAAAATCTACAGGCAGCAAAGCCAATACTTCCTTTGATGCAAATCTCTGAGGACAGAGATTGCCAAATAGTCTGGGGCAACACAGCATATACTCCCAAGTTAGAACCAAACCAAAGGAAATTGCTGCAACCACACAAATGATACTGGTGCCACGCTGGGAAGAGCACCAGTGCTCAATTCCCCCCAGCTCAGGGGAAACAGATAAAGCCGGGCGAAGAAGGCTTTGTGTCAAGCTCTATTAATCCACGGCTGCGCTTTAAGAGCCGGGCGGTTAAATCATCTGTGAGTGTGCAGTAAAGTGGCTTAGTGCTGATGTTGCACCTCATCCCGCTGATGGGAAAACTCCAAAAAACACTTCCGAAGTGCAGCATCACTTCCCAAACGGAGCCTCCGGAAACGCCTCAGCTTTTCGTGCCGTAGAGTTAACAGACTCTCAGCAGATTCCCGCGGTGCTCGGCCGTCATTAGGTCTCTTAAATGAACCTGCTTTGTTTGGTGCAGGGACTCAGTTTGATGGCATCGTGCCACACGATTATAGAGTTATGTCACATGGCGCGCTCTAAAAGGAGAAAGGTGGACAGCGAGATCAGAGCCGTCAAATAAGAACGTTAGCGCCACTGTGAGACAAAGCAGAAAGGCCCACAAATTCTCTCTTTTTTTGAAGATGAGAATATTGTGGCGTTACAGAATTGCTACAGGGCTGAATAGTGTAAAAAAAAAAGGGAACTTTTACATGACAGTCAGTATTTGACCAGATACAGATGTGCTTTCAACGGCTAGGATAAGTCAATATATATATGGCACTAAATCTAAAGTTTGGGCTTCATTAAACAACACTGAAGACCCTAGATATAGGGCTTTTGGTGTTGTAACCTTATTCCTTCATGGTGAACATAGACACTGTCCCACACACACACATTTTAAAGTATATTCATAAACAGTTTTAAAATATTTTTGTCTTTTGTAGAAAGCAATGGGATCGAGCATCAGAACCACTGACCAAACACGCCAAAATAGTCTGTAAAAACACATTCCCAGCCTTACATCAATTAGCCTAATTCATTTCACAACTTTAAAAATCCATGATTTCTATGTCAGAGAACAGAGGATTGAACCGCAAAGTTGAATTATCCTGTCAGGATGTTTTCCTTGCTGTCATTCCACATGTCATGAGGGAATTCCTCATGTGAGGGACCTTCAGGGCAGATAAATTACTCCAGTGAGAGTTTTCCATCTTAATGGTCAAGGTAAGAGATAGACTTGCCTCCAGGCACAACAGAGAGGCCTCATTTGAAGGTGAAGAGGGCTGATTAGAATGTATAACCACCCGTCCTTCTGCACGTTACGCTCCAAATGATGCTAAATGAATTAATTTCAAAATCAATACAAAATTCTCTCAGGTTCCGATATTCTGCCCTATGAATCTATGAATATGTAATCAGGAGGAAACTTGCTCGGACAAGTTATGAGATGAATGGTTGTATTACAATTATTGTATCGCTTTTGTGTGTTTAGAGAGAAGAATCTGTCGATATTCATCTGTCAGAAAAAAAGACAAAAAGACAAGTCTCTATTAAAAGCTCCGTGGGCCGTTGTGAATAATTTATGGCTCCAACAGTACATTTTTGGCTCAAATGAAAACATGCTCATTCTCTTGCAGTTACCATCTCAGAGGGCTTTATACTACCGTCAGTGAAAAGAACAATAACATTATTCTGATCCATATAAGAGACAAATGAATTTCATCTATATAGGCAACATGTCACACCAATCAGAATAAATGAAAGGGCAATGTGTGTGTATGTTTGTGTGTGTGCGTGCGTTTGTGTATCAACTGGCATCTGGCAGCTAACTAGCTAACATCATGGCACGGAGGTGTTTCTTTTTTGGTAGGGCCAGCCAATCAGTTTCAGTAAACATCCCAGTAGGATTCAATGCAAAAAAAGGTATCAAACACACATTATAACTTTGCAGTTAAATGTTTAATATTTATCCCAACAGTTTAACATAATAAGGACACCTTATTCAAACAATTCAATATATTAATGAATATATATATATATCAAACAATATTGAAGAATATGAATAACTACCATATCATATATATATCACAAAACAAATATATTATATTAAAGAATAAATATTTTTAATATATATACAAACAATTATAATCATCTTCTTTTTCGGCTTGCCCTCTATGGACCAGCCGGTGGACAGGACCTGTATCTTACTAAGAAGATCAAGTATTTAGGTCTGAGGCACAACTCACACAACTCGCTGTCAAAACTGCTCAACTCACGGTCAACAATGAGACCTGGCAGCAAAAATACGAAGATCTGGAGAAAAAGACATTCCAAGAACTGAATTATCAACAACAGTCCTTGGAGTCTAAAGTAACCGGTTTACTCTCAAACGTTTCTTTATAAGAGGAGCTAAGCAGCAGGCCAACAATCACCAGTTGGAAGCCGAATACAAACTGCTGAAGAACGAAAGGGATTCTCTGGCTGATTTACAAATGAGTCAAGAGAAGACCCACCACCAGATGGTCACTAGCATTTCACTGAGTTATACCTGATCTAAAAGGTCCTACAGATGTAGGATACCATCGCCGAAGGAGATCAGATCCTGATTACCAAGATCCCTCATCCCCCATCGGCTGTATCGTCCGTCCCACTGAGCTCACACGTTGTACCCATTGATTCGTCAACATTGCTGTGGAAGATCAGCGAACATCGGCTGAATGACCGGGTCTGGCTACATGCGCAACTACAGAAATCCCCTCATCTTCATTTTTCAAAGCCTTGCATTTTGCCAAAGAAGGGCATGGATGAGATGAAAAGGATGCATTCCTAAGACGCTGTGTTGTGCTACTCTCCAGATGCTAATTATCTGAGAAAAAAAACTTACACAAAACACAGTATTACAGGTAGATAAATTTAATGAATGAGGAGGCTGGGAAATGCAAATCACCCTGTGGGTTTCCCACATGAAAAAAACTGCAGAGGAATTCCTCCACGTGTCAAACAGACGAGTGGTAAACGGACCACTTTACGCGACCCTGGGCTAAGCTAGTTGCTGGGCTAAACTAGCTGCTGGGCTAAGCTAGCTGCTGGGCTAAGCTAGTTGCTGGGCTAAACTAGCTGCTGGGCTAAGCTAGCTGCTGGGCTAAGCTAGCTGCTGGGCTAAACTAGTTGCTGGGCTAAGCTAGCTGCTGGGCTAAGCTAGCTGCTGGACTAAGCTAGCTGCTGGGCTAAGTTAGCTGCTGGGCTAAGCTACTTCCATCTCGACATCTGCTCTGCGTAGGGCCGCCACTGTTTGCCTCAAAGACAGTAGTTTGGTTCCGGCTAAATGGGGGGAGATCGTTGGCACTTGAAAAACAGCCGTCAAATGATGGAGAGATGAGAGCAAAGTGCCCGAGGACGGCAGGAAGTGTTTCCCTGCTGGAATTCTGCCTCCAAGATGATCAAATGTGTGTAGTCTTTGCATTTGAAATACAATTAAACAACAGTATCTAAAATACATGCTTTCTGAAGTGATTAATTATTATGTGTAAGATTTTTTTTTATTTTTACCCTATTGAAAAACCCCAATTATCATTTGAGGATCATCAGAGGAACAGCAATTTTTTGTGAGATACTAAGGCAGAAAGAAGTGATATGAAGCCTGGTCTCGTGATATTGGATCCTTTACTCTGTCCTGTTTCTTTTCTTAGTTGGAGACAAAGAACAGCGTAGCCCATTCCGGTTAATCTCCAGCCACAGTAGTGCCATACTGCGTGGGCTCACATGCGGACTCCCTGCGGTTAACATCCTGCTCTCAGAAAAACTAGCTTCCAATTCACGTGTTGTTCAGGTGTCTATTAATTTCTTGCCTCCTGTCACTCGTCACAGAACTCCACCTGCAGTATGTGGACAGTAACTAAGAAGCTGAGGCTTAGGGAGTCCGGCGCACGGTCGGATTCAGTTGGATGTGCACGTTACCTGTGCCAAAAGCACATGTGGCATTAGAGAAAAAAACAGGGTTCAAAAACTAGGATTTTTTATTATGGGTGTGATAAAATACAGCACACTTGTCAAGATAGTTCGAAACAGATCCACTTTACCAACTAAAACTACTTTACCGATACATACTTGAAATCTGTTCTCTGGTGTCAGATCTCATAAGATATTTATAGTTTATTATGTCAGGTGTGAAAAACAGTAGAATGAGGTGCCAATCAAACAGGCGAGGATGTAAAACGATGGCCGCTGCCCTAGTGAGCAGCGTAAAAGCTTTGTGACAGACAATTTATACATCCTGCAACTCTTTAGACATATCCAGTTTGTTGTCTTTTTAGACATGATTTAGACACTTTGCATTAGGAATAAGTAAATAAAGGCTTTTAGCCCCCCTGTAAAAACATTTCTGCCAGTGTGGAGAAGGCTTAGAAACAACAATTAGACATTCATGTGGAAGTTAGAATTCAACGTACAGCAATAACTTTGGGGAGAAATTCATAGGTTATATCGTGTTTTTCTGCATCTCAGTTCACATGAACGACATTACTTTGCAGTAGAAACCATGTGACCTTCATCACAAATTTTTCACTGGATTTGACACTGTTGTGTTAGTGGTGGGGGTTTGTTGGCACTACTTGTGTGCATGACGCAAAGAAACTATGTTATCAAAATGTCCATTGGGTGAGACTGGACACCAGTAAGAACACCTTCGTCCCCCATTGGCATCCCCCTACATGGACCCGCCTCCTCATTCATTCCTTGTGAGAAGCACGGCACAGTGTATAAGGAAAGTATCTTTTTCATCTCAAGCCATCATTATGGGTCCAAAAGCTATCTTCATATCAAAACTTTGTATGCAATGTCAAATTTCACTATCCTGGTTGAATTAATTTTCCCTAAAACACTGCATTTATTTTAATTACTAGTTTTACCAGAAGAAAAAAAAAACACACACATGTGTGACTAAAAGCATTACATTAAAACATTAAATCAATGAAAAAATTGGAAAATACATCATTAAATTAGAAGAGCATGTCAATATAATTATACACCAAATTTAAACCACTTTCATGACCGGAAAGAGATCACATTTTTCACATCATGCAGTTAAAAATAAGCAATATATCGGAGCATCACTGAATGGCTTAGCAACACTCTTTTGTAAAAAGAGTTTTAAATGTGTTTCTAATGAATGTTTCATGATTACAATTGTTACTAATTTTGTCAAAGACAAACAAACCACTTTTAGATTTCTGCATTTTCTCTGTTCATATTCCTTCACAAACAAACTCACATTCTCACAGTGAGTCCCGTGATAGCACAGACACCTGCAGATAGGGAAAGACCTCCTGACGAGGAGGGTCAAACTACGACTCAATGAGTAGGCAGAAGAGTACAATGGCTGACAACCACTGAGTGTGAGAGACATGAATCTCAGGCGTCCAGGGAAACGAGGTGGACCCGCCGCAGCTCCTTTTCCACAGAGCAAAAAAACAGCAATAACCGCCAAGAGATGAACCCGTGTGATTGAGGAGGAGCCAGCAGCAGGCAGTCCCCACACCGATAATTCAAGTTTAATCTGCGCTCTGCAGGAGCGCGCACAAAAAGTGAGCCGTGCACCACCATGGATTTATTCCCAGAAGTCTGTAATGTTATCAAACCAACACACACACACACACACACACACACATACCTACGTGGCTATGAGAGAACTCTGGGTGTAACCTGAATTACCCTGATGGTAGAAGAAGTGATCCTTGATAGGGAAAGGAATTGCAACAGCGTTGTGTTTACATGCTGGGAGCTGATACAACGGCGAGCACGATATGAATCGCATTGGGCTGTAGCGGCGTGTTTGAAAGACGTGCTTCTGTGTCCCCTGAAAAAAAAAGGTTCACATGTTATCACGGAAACTGACTGCAAACTGAGCGACAAGTCCAAGTAGATATTTTAAAAACTTCAGGTAATAAACTTTTTTGTTTTTGAAGAGGTTTGGGAAAGGCATTTGAACAATGGACCTGGTTGTTTATTGAATCCTTTTATTTAATGTATTTCAAGATCTTGTCCTTGTCACAGCAACATCTTCCACAATTTTGCAGAATAGTAACCTCTTTTACAAAGTTCCCATACAGAAAACAGAGCACTCTAAACTACGTTTAGTGAAATGATCATTTCTCCTCCCAGGAATCTGTTTCCTGTCAATCAGTAAAACGACATTCATGCTCAGTCCACTCATTTACGTTTTTTTTTTTCGGCCTCTGAGGTTCGCTCACAATCCAACAGATTAGATTTTGGTCTTGACCTCTGCGGGCCAATCACCTCTCGCTGTCAAACCCAAAAATTGCTCCTTCCCCCCCCCCCGCCCGCAGCGATCGGCTGTCGTGTCAGCGTCGGATCGATGAGACCCGCCCGCACTCCTTTCACCTTCACTTCAAAAATCGACGCGTTAGGCATTCTTCAACTGAGCTCATCGGAAGTCCCCCGAGCTTTGAGAAAGTGAAACAGAGGAGCGTTTCAAATGTCATCCTGGTCGTCAGAATGAAGGCACCGAACCACGATATCTCCCCATTGCTCTCAGCGCTCACGTCTTAATTGGGGCGGACGCGTTTGCTCTCTGACCTGATGGTCGGTTGTTTTTTTTGTTTTTTTTACCACTCGAGTAATGTAGGTGTCTTTCAGCCAAACGCCAGTTGATGCCCCTTTTGAGTTATGCTCCGTTGTGCCGATGTGTCACATTGGGCGAGGTGAACGATCACGGCAATATGTGTATATATTCATCCTCACTGTGGCGATCCATCAGGTGTCAACGGGCAGCGGCTCGCGTCTGGCAGTGAATCTGAGACATGAGCACATGACACCCAAAAAACTGGCGTTCAATGTCCAGTGAGTTTTTACCTTTTGCTTTTAAAATAAACTCTGTATATTTGATTTCCAGACAAATTATATATAATGGTAGTAAACCTAACTATTTTTATGAACAAAATATAAATAATAATAATAATCGCAATAATTCTCATAAATGTTATAGTATAATTTGGCTGGCTACAATATTTAGTGTCATCGGGTCAAATTGCATTAGTAAACTTTCAGTATTTGGTAATTAAAGTAAAGTGTAGACAGTTTTCTGGAAAAGAAACACCAGAATTAGAAAACATCCTGCGGCCTGTCTGACTGGCTGCAGAAAGCTAAACTCTTGGAAACAATTTTTTTTATCCATCTCTGAAATGCTTTGCCGACGTTGTCAGACTTTTTATAACTCTGTCTTTTGATTTTCTCCGAGGGGGGGGAGGCAGCTGTCGGCAGCGCAACAAAATAGCGAAATAGCAATGTGAAATGTGTATATATATATATATATATATATATATATATATATATATAGCCCGGCTGTAAGGTCTGCTCATCACGCGGCTGAGGAGAAGATACATCACCGCCCATGGACCTCTCTTCACTCGCGTCTCCTCTTTAAGGCACACAAGGCCACATAATTCAATCAGCCATGCTGTGTGCAAAACTCCCGTTAAGCCACTCGAGTTTCTCCAGGCCGGTTCTACCCCCGGAGTGTTCCACTTGTGTTACTATTTATTTCAGAAAAGTGTCTGCAGGCAGGGCAAAGTGTTGGGGAGAGTGCTGAAACTAACAAGCGCCATATTTTCTGGCGTTGGAAAGAAAACAGTGGGGGGGGGCGGTGCGGTGTTTTTTTCTTCTTCGCTGGAATCAAACACGCGGCCTCTGGGTCGTGGCGCAGCTGCTATTCGGCGCCTGAGTTTGGCTCACATGTAGTGTAATGTATTAGCTTGATTTGGAAGGGATTTTGCTTCTGGGGAAAAAAATAAATAAACCCTTTGTTGGGATACAATTCTGTTGATTTTTAACTGCTTCATTCTGCAAAATATCAAAGAGGCCCGAGTTATTAGTGTATTGAGTCACTCACACTTACTAAACCACTCAGTATGATGACCAGAGTCGTAAATATCGGGGTGTTTCACACATAAACAAAGTCTAGACGCACTATTTTTGGTGGTACTTCCTAAAAGGAGAGGGCTGAATGAAGGCTATTTTATTACATTGGTATGAAAATGATGATCAAACCACTAAATACCTCATTTAATTAGATGTCTTTGAGTTCAATTGAACTTTTCTTTTTAATGAGCAGAAACAATTTTGAGCTCAATTCACTCAATCCATCTTATCTTTCCCAAAAGCAAACCTTTTAATATATCAAATTAATTGAAAGACATCATCATAAAGTATCTTAGCGGTGTCTAACCCCTAAACGCGACCAAAGACCATGTCTTTGTCTTTACTGATTGGCCTCATCCTTTAAGCCTTTAGTTGTCAAACGCACTACTCAGTATTTACCCAACAGATGTGGGTCCTGGAGACTTTAACGCCGCCTTAACTACGCTCCAGCAACTTCTGAAATTTTACATGTTAGTTCAGTTCCTTTTCTTGGTTCTTGTAGCTTTTCAATTTTTCGGTGTTGACCTTATTAAATGTCTACATGAAGTGCTCTAGCTTCAGTCCTGTTAAGCCCTAAGTCCCATTTTGAATCTATCTGCCAATATTCTATTGAGTAGTTATTATATACTATTTGTACATATTTACACACGGTGTTTTAGGTTCTTGTGTGTTTTTTTTTCACCCATCTGCATCTGTAAAGTGACGGACTTTCCACCACCAACTGGACATTCGCACATACTGCTCAGAGCAGAGGACTCGAATAAACGTTCCTGGGCAACATTCATTATCTCTGCCACCTACACGAGAGGACCGGAGCCTTTCTGAAGTACAGGGGGGGGGAACACGAGGAGGTCAAGATGACCTGCACTGGCAACCAGTCAAAATGGACCAAACTCTAAAGGAACACATTGAGTTTTCAAGCAAACGAGGAGTGCTCTAGAGGAGTGTTATACAAGGATGTCCTTTGAGAACTTATATGACAGGGTATTAGTTTAAAACTTCTTAAATCCCATGACAGGCAGCCCTGTGAGCACTCTAATAGGCGGCATACTTCACACAATGTCGGGCTTACTTTATTCCAAAGTGTAGCTGATCACTTCACAGCTCCAACTGTGAAGCTGAAAAGTGTTACTTTACTTCAGAGAGATGTGGGGTTTTTTTAAGGACATATTAAGAACTACACATCATTTCAATGTGTTTAATTTGATGTCAGTGCCTTGTAATGTTCCTCAAACGGATGCTGTGTTATTGTTATTATGATGATTATCTTCACACAGTGGCTTTTTCTCAGTTGTTTAATCCTTTACTCAATCCAACAGAGGGGGAAGGAGGTGTGAATGATTTGCATGCATGTAGCTCACAGCTCCAATTAATTTAAGCAACAGACAACTTTATTATTTTTTTTAAAAGTGCACAGGGAATAAGACGATCTGTGTCCGTTTACTTGTGGAAAACAATGCAATTAGACATCTGACACTCACCTTCAGGCTGTGGGGGAACGCAGCGCGTCTTTGATTTTTAAAACGTGGCAGATGGTAACGCCTCGCGGAGACGAGTTGCGTATCAGGTTGTCATGGCAATGAAGGGAAGGGAAGATGGTGGCATCATATGTGAAGCAGCGTCTGGATCATGGGAGGATTTTAACCCTCTCCGTAGTCTGTCAAGTCTGTTAGTAATAAACTACCCTGTGTTGGAGTTGACTCTCCAACACAGGGTTGAATTTAACAGGTTTACAATCAACAAACACTAGAACTATTTTATGTTGCTTTTTACATTTGAGTGAGATGTATTGTACTTTTTTGCTCTTGAAGCACAGTTCCTCAGTTCTCATGTTTACTGATGATTTAGCCCCGTCAGGCCCAAGCTCGGCCAGACGGAGAAGAAGGAGAAGCCCCCCCGCCCCCCCCTAGAAGGAGAGGAGGTCGAGGACCTGGAGTGGCAGGCCTCCCAAAACAGGGTCAGAGGTCGCCTGCGCAGGCTGTTCCTGTGTGTGTGCCACTACGCGGCGGTGGCGTCCGTCATCGCCATGGCGGCGGTGCTCATGCCGGTGGGGGTTTTGGCCATTCTTGGATGCCGGCGATGCAGAAAGAATGAGTGACAGAAAGAGAGCAACATCTCACAGAGTCACGGGAGTGCTGAGCAGGCAAGCTTGAAGCCAAATGCTTCCAACGCGGCTTAATTCCAATAAAATGCTGACCTTCCATCTCTCTTTAAGCTCTGTCATGAGTTGGGTCTCAGCATGAGCTTTCTTTTGGGAGATTTCTGCGGATGCGGGAGGATGGATACACAACAATGATGTACAGGATAAATGATTTAATGATAAACCCGTACACTTTTTATGTAAATGCAGAAGCTATTATCACACCGCCTGTAGCTGGTTTGGTTAAAAAAGAACCTTCTTCCTCAGGTGCCAAAAGTAATTTGCTTGTCTCTGATCAAGGGGACACTGACATGTCACCCAGGAAAACACTGAACCATGTTACATCTGTCACTTTGATGAGAGAGCATTCTATAGGGTGTTTAATAGATTCTAGTTTCTAGAGGATCACGTTACAGCCTCGTTCACATTACACTACAAACTATAATGTGGATAAATGGTTTAGGTAGTGTAATGGGACTTCTGTACATACATAATACCTTTTTTTATTGCTTATTTCCTTTTCTTTTAAAAGTTAGATAAGAATATTTATACTAACAATACTTGAGTCAGGATGTTGGTTATATGATCCCAGATCCTAGGAACTTGTTTTAACTTTTTTCTTTTACTCAATCACTTGAGTTTACACTTGTCTTTATATTTTGGCATGCTCACATGCGATTTTAACATTGAGTGAGAGTTGCTGGTTCAACATGTTCCTGCCTGTGGAATTCTGCCTCCATGATGATCAAATGTGAAAAAACAAACATTTATTAAAAGCGACATTTGGGATATTAAATGGAGATATTATTATATTCATTTCCGACCCCCCCCCCGGAGGGCCGGATGTCTGACACCCCTATGACACCCCTAGCAAATCTTTTCTCTTTACACTCAGTCATTTCCCTGGTTAATGTAAAGCAACTCTTTTTTTTTTTATATATCTGACTTGCCTCTCCTCAACTGAAATAGAACTAAAACACAGCTGAATTTCGGGCAAAGGGAGTTAAAGCACAGCGGGAGCCGTGCGACTGTAGCCTCTGATGCCGACGACGGAGTCTCACTTCTGAGAACTCTTTGGTTTGACTTTAGTGGCGGTTTAGGGACGATAAGTGTCTCTCCTTACCCGCTTTGCGAAAGAACTGCCGCAGCGGTTTGTGTTTGGTTTACGACGCCCTTCACGAACATTTTTCTTTTGGATCTTCAGGATTAACGGGGGTTTTTTTTAGCTTACGTCACCAGCCGCCTACACCAGGTCAAAGGTGCAGAACATTGCCAAATAATGCTCTGTGATTTCTTTTTTTAGGTGCATTTTCTTTGGATAATTGCATTTGATGCCTGTAAAAGAGCCAAATACGATGCAGTGTTACCTCCAACTATAAATGTAATCATTCTGACTGATGGATGTCCACATGGCAGTTCTGTACATACAAGGACATCCGAATCCCCCTCTGGACTCATTCATGTGGCAGAATCAGAGCTGCTCTTTAATTAAGTGTGTTTTTTTTTACAGGGAGGAGAAAGCGTTGATTTCATTGGTAGTGAGTTGCGTAAACGGAGGCCGTTTTGGCGTTTCTCCTAATCCCTCCGTCCAGCAGTGACACGGGGAGGAATAGACTGAGTGGCGACTTGATCACTTTCACAAACACCTTCGGGCTTTTCATTGCTCTGCCAAATTTTTGGGAGACATTTCAGAATTGTATTTGTAAGAGATGACATACACCTTCGCTGAGAACCACTGAGACACATTTTGTTTTTTGTCTTTTCAGAGTTTACTGTTCCAACCTTTATGAAAATAGGTATCCACGTATATTACTTTGATTAAAATAAAAAAAAAATTGAAAACCGACTGTAAGGTTACTTATTCATGGAATGAGTGTCACTATTTCCTCTTGTAAGTAATTACACTTTACAGTGTCCAGTTAAAAAAAAGAAATATGGAACATTTAACAGCCTATAAAATAAATCTCCCTTAAGGAAAAGCCCCTGATGTTTCTTCCATTCCATCATAACTGGTTTTGGACATGAAAGCAAAATCCAATTAAGAACTGTTTGGTCAATTAAATATTACTGCTTTCTTCCTCTGGCCCTCTCTCTTGATTCACACCTCCTGAGCTTTGTTATTGAAGTCTCCCGTGACGTACCCAACTTATACCATTACTGTTTTCTTCTTAGATGGGAGCACTTTTGTAATTATTACCTTTTCCCAGAAACTGCAACAAACTGTTTGAAAAAGCGAATGTTTAACTACTAATATCCAGGAAAATGTTGACCTCAAATACGTTCCTTAAAAAATTGAGTTTTGGGATTTATAATTTTGGAATGAGTAAATTGAAGTATATTTTTTGCTTTTTTGGGGTTACCTCTTTTTATTTGAAATGTAACCACTGGCGCTTGGGAAAATGTTTCACTTTATGTTTAAGATACCGTGAAGGCGTGATGCACAAGCCTCGTCGCTTCTTCCCATTTTCTGACCTTGGCGTCTAGTTAGTACCCTCTTACTCTTCTCTGAGAGCTTTACAGCCCTTCGTAATGGGAAAGAATGACATTATCAAAGCTTTATTTCGCTATAAGCAGCCCCCCCGGTTCCCAGCTCATCTCCCCCTGGTTAACGGCACAAGAGAAAGGGGCTTATAAAGATGGGATTAAGAAATGCTTAACAGCTGCTCCAGCATTTTTAGCCACCGAAAGATCTTACAAAAAAACAAGTCTACATTTCCGACAACAATTTCCAAAGCAGATGTTTCTGAGACTACGGTAGGTCGTTGACTTAAAAGTCTAGAGAATGTTTTTTAGGACGTCACTATTATTTTAGAAGTATTAAAATACACTGGTTGATATTGACACAAAAAGAGAGAAAACACTTGAATATTCATGTTGTAGTTTTTGTATTGAAGGGGCCTAAATTGAAGAATGGACATAGCGATGATATTGCGTCTGGTATCCATATAAAAGATGTTTAAATCTTTACTTCATGTACAACATAGTTTATGCACTCATTCACACACTGAACGTAGAAAGGAGGACTTCTGCTGTCGTATTTATTTGTGGTGACGGTGGGTTTCCACTTTGACGGGTCTGCACGACTCTCCTGGGAATCTCATGAATATATTTGAGACTATTAAAGCATTTTTAAAGAGCTATTTTGCATGCATACAGTCTAATCATTACAATGCAAATGGGATTGGTGGGATGGCAAATCAGGTGTGAATGAGAAAATGGAAAATGGAAAAAGTAAAACCACTCGGATGCACATCTGTGAGGGCAGCCACATTAGTTTGGATGCCCATTACAGTCAAGTTTTATTTATGCCATTGTTGTTTTAATATGAAGCAGCATTTACAAAGCCCCCCCATCTCAAGGAACAGTAGTAATGTATAACAATCCAACATAGTCTCAGACATATTCCGGTCACACACACAGAACAGTGTTGCCTGCCGTTCTCTGCATTAACTCCATTTGAGTCTGTCACTTAGACGTATTCCAGTGATTTCATCTACAAAATCAACAACTGTGGAAATGAGTAGCAATCTTTTAGACATCCTCGCTGTGGCGGTCTATGACAGCTCCCCCCCCCCCCCCCCCCCACTGGGAGATAAGACGAGTCCGTGAGGCGACACCTGAACTTGTCATCCTTACAAACCATCAGCGGTCCTGCCGCACACGACCCAAACGGGGCTCAAACGCGACGAGGAGCTTTGAGCTAATCTTGTAATCCGTCAGGTCTCACCAGCGATGACGGGAGATCTGAGGGAAATATGCCGTGCAGGATATGCAAGTGGAGTTTTATAGATGTCTACGCTAATACATTTGAATTATAGACCCATAAAACTCACCAGAACACATCTTGCTAAATACGTTTGCCATTAAAACCCGAGGGCTTTGGCGTGAATGGAATGATTTCGACCCAACAGTCAACACTCACTGGACGTGTCCTCCGTGTTTGTTCATTGAACCAGGGAGAGGTTTACTTTCTACATTTTAAAAAAACTGACCATGTGGTATTTCACAGGCTCTTAATATTAACAATAGAGCCTGTGTTTAATGTAAAAAAAAGGGGGGGGGGGTTGTGTAACAAACCCAACGATCTCCCAGATGTGAAGCTGCCGCAGCTTCATGGAGCTTTTCATCATGTTTTTGGTTTGAAGATTTGCAGTTTTACAATTTTGGTTCATGTTTTCTCTTCTCACGAGTGATGTTCACAGATGTAGTAGGAAGCTATTGCCACCACCAATCTTTTGATAAAACATTCTAAGAAGTTTTGTAATCGTAACCTAACGACCTATTGATAAATCTTTCGTTCCCTAAACTGTTGATTGCTGTTGAAATGGAAGTTTTGTTAAAAAAAGTCACTGTTTCACTGTTTCGTAGAAAAAAAAGCAAGAATACCTTTCAGATGCTAACTGTTGTATTTGGATACATTGCAACCTTCACCATATTCAATGTAAGAATATACAGTATGTTCACTATTACCTTTAACATACCAAACTCATTGCATCAAAATCCAGAAATCAACAAATGACAACCTCAACTTAACCCAAATAAACTTTTTATACAAATAGTCAACAGTTGTTGCTATGCATTCCACTTCCTGAAGGCTTAGGAGACGTTATGTTTCCAATTCAAAGGAGGCTTGGAAACAGCATTTAGATTTCAATGTAGGGAGATGCAAATTCACGGAGAATATAAATGAACACAAATACAATATTAACACCAAAGACAGTTGAGGTTTATGTTTGGTTGATGTACTTGATGGATGTGGACAGAAATGTAAATTGTTATACTGTATGTATTGTGATTCTAAAGTAATGTGAAGTTAAATTTGCACATCTTTAATTAACCCTTGTTTGCATTACATCACAACCATGAATGATTTCTTTCCCTCTTGGTCTGGTTGGACGTGCGGGTCGAGCGTACTGGACTTTCAGTCAGGAGACCGCTGATTGTGTCCTTGGAGAAACCACATGTCAATGTTCATTTATTCTAATAAACCTTGGGGGGAATTAAATTAGGTAACACAATTTAGATTTTTAGCCAGAATATGACAAAGTAAAGAAGAAGGCTACTTTTCTTTTTTGCATGTTTTACTGGGGGAGAAATGAATGTCATCCGTTTTTTTTTCAGTCTGTGAGACACAGCCTGATGCCCTGTTAGCCAATCTCAACATACCACGCTATGGAGAAAATACAAATTGGACATTTGCACGCTCCTCCACAGACAGCACTTACCTCCTCAGATACGATTCTTTTGTCTTTTTCCTTACGGATTCAGCTTGATCGAAGACCCTCAATTATTCTCCTGCATTCCACGATTCGCGACCTGATTGAATTCTTCACTAAAGCGACGCCGTCAAAGCCTATTAGCCCGCTCGATATTTCCACTATATTGGCTTTTTCCTTCCCGTCTGGATATGGGAATAATCTCCTTGTTGTTGTTTTCAGTCAGCGGGCTGTGTTTGGTTGACAGAAGTGGCGGCGCGGCCTTCCCCAGCAGGGGGGTCGACTGTCACAGCGTTTCGACGCAGGTGGAGTCGCATTACAGAGCAGCACAAAGAGCTGTTAGCAATCATCAATTATGTCGCATCTCTCCACAACACCAGAGGCCCTCTTCGCTCTCCTGGGAACACTCAGAACCAAGGGCTTGTTCGTTTGGTGCTTTTTCCCCCCTAATGGCTTTTACCTGCAACACGTAGTTGTCTCTCTCTCTGACTGTGGAGTGTGTTGGAGTGTGTGTGTGTGTCTGTGTTTGTCTGCGTGGGAGGGGGGTAAGTTAAGCTAAATGTGGTCCGAAGATTAAAGTTCATGTAATTTGCTCGTTCTCTTTCTGCGTTTGCAGCGTATTCATCGGGTGGGGGCGAGCTGAGGGGGGATGCAAAGCTTTGAAAACCTAATATCAATCCAAATGAAAAAAAAGCGTGCACATGCCGGCCTTTTGTTTGCAGAATTCTATTGATATTCAACATGATGCAGCTGGATCTTTTGAATAAAAGATTGCTATGTGACATGAATTGGCCTCAACAGCATGTAATATTTAGATGATGACGTTGGCCTTCTTGACCTACAGCGTTTGTGATCTCCACAAAGCGTTTTAAGCCAGCGTGGGTCATTTTTTTGGTTGGGATTTGATTTGAAATAAACATGCTTAGGGACGATTGCGGCACACCAGTCAAACATCCAACAAACAGGGAAGAGTTGGTGGTGTTTTGCCCCACAGCAAAAGTTAGACGCACAATTTAAGCAACCGGCTTGTTAGAAAAGTCAAAGACATACAGAGGAAAGCTGAAAGAACTTTGCTATTGTTAATATTATTTTTATAAAGCAGCACTTTGGTGCAGCTTGTTTCCGTGGAGATGGGTGAGAGCTCAGAGTTGCCCACCTGCCTCTCTGTGAGGTATTCTGAGGTTATTCCTGCAGAGGATGTGTCCTAGACGTCTCCCTTTTAGAAGTTTTCCAGTAGCATACACTTGGGAGGAGACCTGAGGGAGCGGCCGCGGAACATGCCGGAGGGATTACATGTCCCATCTGGCCTATAAACACCTTGAGCCCCCCCAGGAGGAGCTGGAGGACTTGGGTTGTGAGAAGGAGGTTTTGGACTTCTTTTCTTTCTTCTGCTGCCACCGCAATGCATCCCCCTGGATAGGCACCCAAGATATATATTTACATCACTTTGAGTAACACGTACAAACATGTGACTAAAATGGCAACAATGCCATTTGTGAGGATTTATTTTTTAATAAAATGGGGCTGCGGCAACTCAGAAGTCATGAAAGCACCGGTTTGAAATCAGAGCATCCTTCAGGCCCCAAAGAGCTTCAGTGAGCGTTATCTTCGACGCAGAGTGTGGCCGCTGGGCTTTGCACCTGCACCTTCATCACACCTCCAGGAGGAAGGAGCAGCGGCGCCCTGCGCTGGTAGAAATGCTGTCTCAAGTCAAACAGGCTCTTTGAGGGATAATACAGAGCGAAGGGGGAGTTATTTCATACACACATGAGTGCCCCCGTGCACTTACTCTTTCAGTCACTTCCTCTTTTTTTTTCTTTTTTTTTTTACGGCCGTCAGCCCTCTCTCCGTACTCGACCGTCTCTCCACTACAAACACATTTATACTTTATCTCTGTCCTCTTTACTCACTCTCACTGTCACCTGCATGCAATCCCCCCCCCCTGCTCTCATCTGTGTCTGTCTTAAAGCGCCTCCAATCAGAGCGGCGCCGTCGGCACACCGAGAGCCCGTTTTGAGAGAGAGAGAGAGAGAGAGAGAGAGAGAGAGAGAGAGAGAGAGAGAGAGAGAGAGAGAGAGAGAGAGAGAGAGAGAGAGAGAGAGAGAGAGAGAGAGAGAGAGAGAGAGAGAGGAAGAAGAAGAAGACGAGACAGATCAGAGGGAGACGCGGGAGACACGAGGGGAGGCGGAGGACATCTGGTGCCCGGTTGCTAATTAATTCACGGATGATGGATGAGAGATGTTAGGGGGGGGGGGGGAAAAGACAATAAATGGGTTTTGCTGAAGTACATTTCTCCACTGTTGGAGACATTCGAGCACTTTAGAACATCGGTAAGTGATCGAGGTGAAGTTGTGGGTTGGATATTTTCAAATAAGTTCAACATTTTGGGAACTCTGTGAGATGTGTTGTATTGGCAAATTGCATTTATCAAGAGCCATTACATTTATTTGCTTGTTAGGCGTCTTTGACTCCCAAGACAAGAGAGTGGATCTTCATATCTAAATGTCAGCAAGGAGGCCGAGGCCCGTTTAATTATTCATTATATTATCAATTGCCGCAGCTGGTTTCCTGTTTATAACATTTCAATTGGGACTTTGACGTTTTTCAAAAGCTGTAAAAGTGTCGCTTTCCGCCATGACCTTTTTTCTTCTTCATTTGAATGCATGGCCTCGCTGCATCCCTCCACGCGCTGAAATAATCTTCCACTTTCAGTGCAAGAAACTGTAAGGAACGAGCCACCGAGCCGCTGCCCCCCCCACCCCGGCGTCCCGCTGTCTCGCCTCAGCGGACGGTAATGAAAAAAATACGCCCTGCATTGTAATCACCGGTGACCCTCGTGAAAAGGGGCTTGATTGGCTCCTCTCCGGCCCCCCACGGGGGGGGTGGTGGGGGGGGGGGGGGCGTCCTCTGAGCGAGGTCCTGACCGCGGGCCCGCCAGTCCGGCACACCTGACGAGAATATTCATGTGTTTGAAGGCCGGGAGGCTGCCATTGATCCGTCTGAAGCGTGTGTGGGGGGGGGATGAAGAGTGCAACTTATTTTCACTGTAAATCTGCCACGAGGTGTGAACTACCGCTTCTTCTTCGTCTTCTTTAGTGTAAGTGTATTTTGACGGGGATGACATTCGGCATCCTGATTTCCGATGACAACGCCGCTGAAGTGATCCGTGCACACGGAGACGCGTGGTTGTGCGCGCCGCCCCTTTGTGACAGCATGTCGATCCACTCGCCCCCCCCCTCCCCCCTCTCCCCCCACTTGATGCGTCTTCCATTGTTCTGTTACGCCGGTGCGGTGACATCACACCACTTGCGCGGTGTAAAGGTTAATTGTTTAAAGGGAAACACTCGGAGCTCATTTCATTCGCTTTGTTTGCATTG
Organism: Pungitius pungitius; assembly: GCF_949316345.1. Lineage (NCBI taxonomy): Eukaryota > Metazoa > Chordata > Actinopteri > Perciformes > Gasterosteidae > Pungitius > Pungitius pungitius. Next base: position 17,160,943 of record NC_084908.1, on the reverse strand, counting down.
TGTTCATTGGATAATTTGAGTGTGCTATTCCTGTGTGCTAATAGGATGTCATTTGTGCTGAAATATCAGCGTGTGTGTGTGTGTTTGCTGAAAATAGTGAGCGATAATATTCCAGAGATAAGCGTGGAACTTCGGTTATGAAATGTCTTTAATAATCATTGCAGCGTGTCCTTGACCCCTGAGACACTGTGAACAACAACCTAACAGTATATAGAAGATGAGTTTTGTATCAGAAGATTAGAACAAATGCAAGAAAACCAGTTTAAAGAGTTAATTTGATATGTTTTACAAATAAAGGGAATGTATTATGCTGAGTGAAAGGACATTGTAAATATAAATACAATATGAAAAGACTAACTAAGACTAGGACTATAACTTGACTAAGTCATGTCTGGTATAAAATATTTAGCATCAAGACTCCTCTTAAGTCATTATTCACAATCAGATACGTCGTCGACGTTGACGCTCATAAAGCGTCGAAGGTGATAAAGCGTTCTGTGAGGCTGGCATGAGGCAAGTTAAGAGTCCGACCCTAAAAGAAGACCCCTGAGCAAAAGTGTTTTAGTTCAGATTGTGTCCTTGTTGTTAATATCGCAAATAAGTCTTACCATCTTTCCGCCTACGCTCACTGCGACTGTATTTGAAATTTTGGAAAATCTCTGGTGCTCAGAGCGTGTGACGCTCAGGGTCCTCCCCCCCCCTCCCCCCCCACGGTGGAAAAGAAGAACCAGCAGCCATGTGTTGATTAGTGCGAAGAAAACACACAATACCTGATTTCTTTTCTTTCTTGTAACGAGCAACAAGGTTAGTGCCTGGTTCACTAAAGCTGAAGCATTCAGCGAACTAATGAGCCCTATTTTTGTTCTTTGGCGTTACTGGGGCCCAAAAGCTGTGTGTCGGACTTTATTTGTGGGATGGTCCAGATCTCAGGAGAGCAGAGTGATTCACACAGCATTTTGAATGATTACTTTTAATGGCCACTTTCTCGTGTGATCGTGTCAAATTGTGTATGAGATGCATTAAAAGCTGGTCTGATCTCACTAATCAAATACTATGCTCGACGCTTCTGGAGCAAATCCGTGTATACGAGGCAGTGGCTGCTGTTCGGATGACATTCGAGAGGATGAGCGTTTTAAAAAAAAAGAAGAAAAAAAAGGGGGAGACAAGAAATGGAGCTGGCTCGGCAGACGGATGAGTGGTGTTGGGTCCGTTGAAAAGGGGAATGAAGCTGTGTGCTTCAATGTGGTGGCTTTCTGCGAGCCTCCATTTACAGGGCTTCACTAATCCAAACATGCAAATCAGTGTCTTAAAAATTGTCCTTTGTGCGTAATCCGAACACAATGGGGCCAGAAGAAAAGGACCGGTTGCCAATGTGGTATCAGTAACATTCTGTAGCACAAAGCTAAAGACGCTTTAACAGATTAGAAATCATCTTTCAAGTGTGCGATGTTGATATTGACTCAAAAACATGACATTTGTCAAACTCTGTCAAACCAATACTAATTTAAAACACACTTAGTCAATATAGAGCAAATAGTCATATTTTTATTTTCACAAGGATTTTCCCCCCATTAGCATAGTAATAAGTCCCTCATTTGCAGGGATGCGAAATGGTGGTTAATAAGCTCAAGAATTCGGCAAGGACATTTGCGTTGATTTTCTACTTGAACTGTTGTCGGTGATGCTGATTACTTCCCCACAGCGGTGCGATCGGATTCCTGGGGAAAGCGTTTTAATATTCAACCGTAACCACAAAACTCAAGCCACGAGGTTTTCACTCGCCTAGAAGCAACCGTAAACCTCGCCTGTGGCGTTCAGACGCCTCATTCGCTCCTGATCTGGATATATGTACACGGGTCCAGTTTTTTTTTCAAGGGTCTTGTTAGGGTGAATATGTGTGGGCTAAAAAACCACCACCACTTCCAAATTGGTGTGAAACTTCCCTTGTTTTCCCATATTTCATCCTCTCTGTCATCGCCCAACGTATTTAATACCAACAAACGACACTTTGCCCATTTTTCTGAGGGCATTGTGGAAAGTGTGTGTGTGTGTGTGTGTGTGTTTCCGTACACGTGTCGGAGAGGGGGCCAACGCCACAGCGGTACGAACAGACCTATTGCAATATGTTGGGGAGAACACCTTGCAGGGAGCGCAGCAGACAACAGTTCATTGTGGCGTGATCACCATATGCTCGTGACACCGCGGGTTCAAACCTGGTTCGCATCCAGCTGGTTGATTCACGTCCCGTCGCGCTCCATCCTCACTGCACCGTGCGCCGTGTACAGCGCGCGGCCTTATTAGTCAGAGGCGTCTTCCAAAGAGAGGGGTTCCAAGAGAGGGAGAGAACACGAGTTTACGAATCTTAACTTATGCATAGGTGTGTGTGTGTTTGTGTGTGAGGTTTGTTTGTTAACTGCCAGCGATCCGCAGATAGAAAGCCTGCGGAAATGTGCGGCTGCTAAAAGATTAACAGCGTGTCAGTGTCACACGATTCAATTTTTCTGCATTATGAATGTAAGGATGAGTTTAAAAATACACAAGATTGTGAATTATTCAGCCACTCCCCTCACACTGAGAGGCTTTTTTTTCGACTTGATGCGCTGCCAAAGTGAGTAATGTGGCAAATGCGCACGGAGACCGTCAGTGACGGTGGATATTGAGGGTGAAATGTTGAATGTAAATTGCCATTTATTTGTTAAGAGTAGAGGCATAGTTAGGGAGTGGGGGGGGGGGGGGAGTACAACACCCCTGGAGTGTGTAAATAGGCAATTAATTTCTCTCCATGTAGTCAAACTCACTCTCTCTCTCAAACCCCTTCTCAAAATGGAGAATGTCCTCTTGGAATGTTCCAAGTCTCCTATATAGAAAAATGAATGAAAATGCCATTGTACATTCATCTGTTTTGAGCATTAGATGCACTTCCACACCGAGGAACGTCTCCTCCGTTCCTCCGAATCATACATATATGCATGACCCAAAGATATCTAATCTCAATTCATTATGGGAGGCTGTCCAAAAATTCCCATTTCCAAATGACATACTGAGCCTTTAGGTGGCCCGCGCCTGGCGGACGGAGCCGTGCGCGTCTACTCCCACCCAGTGGAAACGCGCTAAACTACTCGGCGGGATGAGTCATTCTTGCAGCCCGACTGCCTTCCCTTGGCCCTTCTGCAGAGGGACCCGGGTTGGTTTCATAAATTAGTCTCTTTTAACACGCACAGCTGATGGAAGGCAATTTCAAAGGTCTGTGAAGACTGGGGGGGGGTTGAAAGGACCGCGTAGACAGGGTGCGGAGAGCGTGGAGTGGAAGGAGGGCGACAGAAGGGAGCGGAGCCGCCATTTGGGGTTTTCTAAAGCAAGAACAAGAAGACTGTGTGAGCTTACAGAGCCAAAAGCAGAGAGAGAGAGAGAGAAAAAAAAAGGTCATTTTTAACTTGGATAAACAACAATCTTCCACGAATGGAAACATTGTACCAAAAGAAGTTGTTTTTTTAAGTATCTCACAAAAGGACTGGTTTCGCAAAGTCTATAATTAGACCAAAGTCAGTGCACTTTTTTTTTTTTTTAAATAACCTGGCACTGAACTTGGTTGTCAAGGGCAGCGGGCTATTACAGGCTGTGAAAGATTTGAACAACTCTCATTTCCTCAGTCTAACCTTGACTCGGGTTTTTCCAAGGTCGACAGAGGAATTACAGTTAGACTTCAGACATTTAAAATACAATATATTATAATTACTACAGGAAGCCTACATGGAGCCAATATAAAAAATAAAAAAATCAAATAAAATCCAGTGTCTTGTCTGCCCTGCAAAGAGGCATCAAATATAGCCGGAGGGAAAAGAACGAAAGTGGTGTGGAAATTGTTACCTTGAGGATGGTCCTGAAAGAAAATGTCGCAGGTGTTTATCCAATCTCTGATTTCCTCTCTTCCACCACACACGGCAAAAATGACCTCCAAATGACTGTAGACTCTAGTCAATTTCCAAACCTAGAAATCCGCAAAGTTAAGTAACACCGCGGTCCCGGCCACCGTGAAAGGTATTAAGGTAGCACTCTATTCATCCCGGGATAAACAGCTCCCCCTGCACTTCTCAAGTTAAGCTTCTTACTTTTATGCTTTTTTTGTTGAGAATTTTTTTTTTTCGTGCCCTTCATTTAATAACAGAAGAATTTAAATGCACCTAACCCTTTTGCCAAAGAGCCTTCCTTTTTACACAACCACAACCTGAGATTTGATTATTCTGTTGCAGGATTACCATGTGACAGGTAATTGAAGTAAAACCTCAATACATTGCAGAAATAATCGTGTTATTAGATAAATAAATATAATGAATAAGAAGTAACAGCTTTTACATTGATCTTCATCAGCCGGGATTTATTTCCCACAATAACAAAATATATAATCAAATTACGCAAAGTAAAAATAAACACCGCACAAATAATAAATAGCGATCAATTAAAATGTCCCAGCTGTCATCTCACTCTCCTCCCTTGTGTGTCTCTCTCAGGAAATGACATCACTACGCCGCTTATAGCCAAGCAGCCGCAGGTCATCGAGTGGCTTCATCCATCCCCATCCGTCTCGGACGGATTCCACATCATAAACTTTTGTCAAAAAAGGCAGAGGTAAAACCCATCGAGAAGGAGCGGTGACATTGACAAAGTGAGAGCGTGGCCAAAGTGCGATGTAACAGCACGCCGCCACTTATGAAAACACCTGCTCCACACTGTCAGCAACTTAACCTCCTATCACCCAAATCCCCCAGCGGAGGATTATGTGTGACAGATGTAGGACAGGTGGGGGTCGGGGGGGGGGGGGGGGGGGGGGCGGTGGCGGTAGGGGTGACACGGTGAGGTGGAGGATGACACAAAGCGACTTCCCAAGCAAAAGTTTGTTTTTGAGAGGAATAGGGGGAAAAAAGAGGAAGGAAGGAAGGGGGTGAAAGGCAATTACAAAAGGTACAGGGAGGAGAAGGTGTGCAATACAACGACGTGCCGGAGCCATTTCATGCAACATCCATTCAGTGTCCGAAGCTTTTCTGGGGCCATGTAAGTCCAGACATACCTTTTGCGAGCACATTTTTTTAAGGCGAAACACCAAGATCTCTCTGCTGAATATGCAATGAGAACCATGAATGGGGACGTTACATTTGGAGCAAATCTTTCCAGCAGATATCAGTGCTGGAAAGATTGGAAATGTGGACCTGCGAAGTGAACAAGGTAAAAAAAAAAAAGTTCAAGGAATCACAGAAATCATTTGAATTAGAGATTGAAAGATAAACTGTTGTGTCGGGGGGAAAGAAACGATGATACGTTTTGAGCATATCCAGAAATAGCATTTCCTATATTAGCTTTCACCTGTAAAATGTTTAGAGAACATGGTAGTTGATGTTTTACGTGACAGCATTGTCCCTGACTGTTTTGCTATCTGAGAGGATCCGTCGAGGGATAACCACATTCAATGTTTGTAACACATATTTTGCGGCAATCCATTGTCAAAACCTTTCAGCGGAGGTCAAAGTGGTGCAGATGTTCGTCACGCCCCGCAGTTCATTTCTCCTCTGCGCGCTGGTGTGGGTTTTTGCACCGTTTATGTGGAGGATGACGAATGACGCTTTTTCACCGTTGAATAGCCGCTAATGGAGCTGGCAGACCTGTTGGACATAAAAGGCACTTTAAGGAGGGGCGGGAAAGACACAAATGACATTGTAGAGACGCTGAATTAACTCATCCTTTCCAAAATGACAGTTTATAGACAGTGGGAGGTGTGTAACTCTTACATTACCGCCACATATTGTGTACTCAACAACCTTGTCTTTGCAATGATCATGACCACTGACATTGTGATGCGTCAGTGAAGACATGAATATACGGATGACAGAAGGTTTATAGAAGGTTATAGTGGTAGATTATTTTGTATGGTATGGCTTCAACTGATTGTCATTCCTCCATTTGCCCCACAACGTAAACTCCTGTGGATCTTAGTATCCGTTATGATTATAATGTTTAGGTATAATACAATGGCTACACAGTAAGATATGGGTTTCCTCTGAGGGTTGCAGAATAACGGCGAACCTGTGTTTTGACAGTTGAATATGCAGATGTTAACTACCACCGAAGTCTTATAAAGTGTATTAATAAGGCACATAATTCCATGCATCCGTGTCTCCTGTGGCTGCTGGCAAATTACATTTTCCATTAACAATGAACACAGCTAGAATATGGAGAAGTAATTACAGAATATAAATACATAATGCTATTTGTGAAAAGATATAATAATAATGTTTGATTACATTTTACATTTACAGGATTACAACTTTATACATACCCACAGACTTTATGTCTTATTGGAAAGTAAAGTATGAATATATATAATTTAAGAAATGGGATTAAGAACCCAATAAATGATCAGCGGTGAATTGTTCATTCAAAAGTATTACGGCAGCACTTCAGGTACTTGATAGAGAGTATCATATATCACCCTGCAGAGGCAGGTCATATAGCATCGTGTTACCATTTTTTGATTGACACCGTCTTCTGTCAGCTCTTTTTAAGTACTTTCGGGCTTAACCACTCGACTCTCTCAGTACAAGTTATGACTGTTTTAATCCCATCAACAACAGGGATTGCTGTCAAAGTATCATTGAATTTGACAAATGACAGACGGAGCACAAATGGGATTCAGTTGTGGCCGGGTAAAATGTTGATTCATTACTTCTGAAAACCCCACTGGCTGACTTTCTCAAAGCTTACAAGAGTTTTATGACCAAATTAATCTTCTGTTTTTTCGAACCAACTTTTCCTCAGGCAAAGCAAGACAAGGAGTCTCACAAGGCATTAAGTCAGGTGTTGTTTGTGCTTTTTGAGTTTTAATGGTTAGTCTGGCTGTGTTTTGGGCCGCCGGGATCTGTTCCACTGAGCAGATAGCAAAAGCTGCTGTCTGTTTTACTTCATGACGAGGTCCCACAGATTATTTATTCCCTCATGTTACAGGCTCCTGATCCCTGAGGTCAACCATGCCTGCCTTGATGCCAGATGATTGGTTTAGATAGGGTATGTGTATGTGTATATGTGCATATATATATAGTATATAAATTCATATTTTAATTCGTATGTATTTATATATATAGATATATAGAAATAAATCCGTATTGAGGCTGGTTGATTGCATAGACTGATGGTAGAGGGATGTTTGGATTCGACTAAATGTGCCTCCGCGGCCGCCGTACTTGTGCCTGAAAGTACTCTAGTAGCCGTGCTAACGACAAGCTAGCTCAAACAATGGCTGAATACTCTCACGTAAAATCAACCAAACTGGTTTTGAAAGGTTCTAACAAAGGGTACGTGTCTATTTTAATTACTACCACTTATCGGTAACTTTACTTTTATCTTTTCTTTAATGTACCACTACTATACCGAGGTTATGTAGCCTATGCTACAGCTAGCTGAAGCTAAAACGCAATGTTAGCTTGGTGAAACACGAACGTAATTAAATGACACTTATCGTTAGCTGTATCTGTAAAGGTTGTTTTTAAACGTTTTATTAAACACCTTTAACTAAGTAGCATTAACTTCACGTTAGCTCAACATTAACTGTGGGTCACTAACGCCTGAAATGAGCAACCATTGAACGCTTACTTCAGGTTGACGTGGTGAAGATGCCCGAGTACCAGAAACTACACTTTACGTAAAGTCACTCCGTATCGATGCAGACTGGAGAAAGCAAACTTAAATCTGCATTGCCGAAGAGTAGTCCTGCAGCTCGTGTACTATAAACAGAATGCATTTTTAAAGGCAAAGGTGACTGAATGGCGTGTTTTCCAAATGTGATAACTTCGACCAAACGAATATGCATGCTGAGTGAAGTTAAATGTCATGGAATGCTGGCAAGGAACTCACACATTTAGCTAGCACTATAGAACTATATTGTGTTATGTTTTGTTCACAGGAAAAAGAGGAAGCACAAAGATAACAAGAAAAAAGGAGGAGATGATGAAGAAAAAGCAGATATCATTGGTACTTTATTTTTGAATAGTAGAAACAAACCAAAGACGTGTTCCTCTTTTCTATTTGTCTTTTTTCTACTAAAGTGCAGAAAGTGTACTTTCATTGGATGCCGCACCTTAAGGTCGTTGTGTCTTTTGAGCAAACTGTATTCTCACACCGTGTGACGCGCGTCTTTCTGCTCTCCAGGTGGTTGGTGGGCTATCAGCAACTTTGGAGAAATTTCTGGAAGTGTTTCCATAGAGATGCAGAACAACGCTTACATCCATGCCATGGATAGTGGTCTGTTCACACTCGGTGCACCACACAAAGGCAAGACTTCCTTTCTTATTTCCCCTCTTCTCAATTATAAGGAGTTAATCTTTGTCAATGTTAGAAGGTTGGACAAGTAAATCCAGCTTTTTTAATATCATCACATGATGATGAGAGTGCCTGACAGAGTGATCACAGGCATTTGTTAGTTTTTCTGACTAAATAGACGGAATACAAAAAACTTGGAAATGCATTTAGTCTGAAAAATAGGCTGTGCTTATAAAACTCCTATTGGTTTAGATTTATTATAAAGCTGCTTGGATCTAGAGTCGGGAAGTTAATCCATTATAAATTGCCCTCTTAGGTAACTATTTAAGAATAAATTTACATTTCAATTACGCTTTTTTTTCATAATTACATTTGATCATCATGCAAACATCTCAATATACACTTTGCTCAATACTCATTTTCAAACAATAAAGCTTGAATGCATTATTTATTTATGAATGAATGGATGGATCCGTATCACCTAGCCTTACCCAGGAGTGTTTGTTGATGGAGCGCAGAAGAAGAAAGTGGGACTTTACCTGAGGAATGGCAAAGCAGGATTATAATGGAAAAAAAACGTGGAGTGTAAGCTGTTATGCAATTTATTTTGTCTGCAGTTTAGATGGAGATTCTACATCTGTTTGCTTAGACCACAGTTGCGCCATCTCAATTTTCAGGTTACATTTACTGCAGCCTCCAGGTGCTGTGGGGAGGACGGGGGTCTTGCCTTCAGACCACAAAGCAGCCGCCTAAGTATTTAAGTAGTAAATCCAGACACCAGCCTCGGTAAGGCTGAACCAGGGTTGAGTTCAGGGTAAGGGCTTAGCTAACTCTGAGCTTTCCCTCACTTCTGCCTCCGTGCTCCTCTTAGGAAATGTCTCTCTTTGAAAAAGTCTGCTCGGAAAAAGAGACACCGCCAACACTGAAGTCAGCCCACGTTTTTGTGAGAGCCAGTGAAAGTGGCTGGTAGATTGAAAGATCCTTAATCCCTGAGTGGTCCCTCATCCCCTGCATGCACATAAGCTCATTTTCTAGGAGATGAAAGGGGACGCGAGCTGGCGCTATAGAAAGAGACGTTTCCCCCCTCTCCACTTTATTTTCTTGCGGAAGCGCCGCTGTCTGGATGATACAGCGTTTTAGAGGACCGCGAAATGAGTGTTCACATTCACCCTCGGGTCAGAGGAAACGCGCCGGCGTTCTCCTCGCCGACTTCGAGGGTCACCATCTGACATATTGCAGAAACAATCAGCCTTTTTGAAGGAGGCAGCTTGTGTCTCATTTTTGCCTCGGTTTTATAAATGCGTTCCATCGTTAATGTCTCGTTTGATTCGTTGTAAAGATGAAGAAGAGACCAGAGGACGAGGAGGCCACTTAATGAAATCATGGAGAACCCAGGAGACCTCCAGTTAAGAAAGAGATTTTAATGCAACACAGCCGTTGCCTTTTCCATCTTATTTTAAATGTCTCAGTGGTGGTAAATGGATCTGCGAGCCGCAGGGTTTGCAATATTAATTACAAGGAACGCATTGCGTAAACATGATGCGGTAGAGTAGAAAATTGCCGTAAGAAAATAACTTTTTATGATATTTTAATGATACATTTTATTTTTTTTAGACGGTAATTGATTAAACACTTAATTGTTCTTTTTTTGGGCCAAAACCCTCTTCTGGCTAAACTGAGGGATCAGGGCCTAAAGTGTAGCTCCAGGTAACATCATTGCAGAATATGTTACATTGGCTGTTGACCTGCTATATATATATATATATATATATATATATATATATATATATAAAAACACATGTACATCTCTTTAGGTGTAGAGAAGGCCTGTTATTAACAAATCCTGTATTTGGATCCATTTAAATAATTGAATACCACTCAAAAGATCTGTTAAATTGTAAATGTTTTGTATGTGTTTCAGCCGATGAAGGACCTGACCCCCCGGAACAGTTCACTGCCGTCAAGCTCTCAGACACAAGGTGAGCAAACAAAGAGAAACTACTGATTGAATTTGCCAACCGAGGTAATCCTTTGACAACAAGGATTTCTTTTCTCCTGCACTCATTTATTTTTTTATATTGTCTAAATGAACGAGAGTAATTGGATCTCTTCCCGTGTGGAGGTGTGGCCTATTCTTTAGATTATCTCTAAACTAACATCACCGAACATCTCCTTTTAGTAAGACCGGACACTCTGTTGTTCTGCATTCACGAGGCACTGAAAGGGTCCATTTTCAGCCTTCTGTCACTGTAGAATTTCACCCCCTTGTTGCAGGATAGCCTTGAAGTCCGGATATGGAAAGTACCTGGGGATCACCTCCGATGGTTTGGTAGTAGGCCGCTCCGATGCCATCGGCTCCAGGGAACAATGGGAAACTGTCTTTGAGAACGTGAGTGTGTCTTCTGAAGCGCCACAACATGTCTCTGGGAATTATAATAAAATAAATGATAATATAACATAGTACTACTGTAAACCATTTATTGATGAGTAACTTGATTACTTGAACAGAATTATTCAACAGAAATAATCACCAATGATTCACTAAAAGTCATTTTTAGGCAAAAAAACATTTAGCTGGTTCCGGCTCCTTTTTGTGACCGTATATGGCTTTTTGTTGGTCTTTGGTCTTATATCAAAACAGACAAATAATTCCATTTTTGGTTGAATAAATTAAGAAAACACATTTTATATGTTAACTTTAGAAATCATTAGCAAATGCTAAAATAAACATTACAATAAGAAATGTATGTCACTATTCATGCACCTATGAACACCATTTTGTATTTGAAATAAAACCACATTCTTTCCTGTGGTGACACATCATGTAAAAAGGGACATGTTTGTTCCCTCCGCCTTTCACGTCTCGCCTCATGGCTGATTAGAGTTAAGCACACAAGATTGAGCACTTAGCTGTAAGTAACTGTAAAAAAAAAAACACCAAATCACCATGCAGAATGCGTCCTCCTTATCGCTGTGGCGCACTGCTCGCCTCGACGCTTTGTCGAACCCGTAAACAACCTGCCCGGCGCAACCTTGAGACTCTTTCACGTCCAATATGAGCCAACCTTTCATGTCTGTTGCAACCACAGCAGCAGCAGCAGCAGCAGCAGCAGCAGCGCTCCGGATCCATCTAATCAACTGCCCCCTCCTCTGTGTTTCTCCTCCTGTTCTGTCTCAGGGCAAAATGGCCCTCATGGCAGCGAATAGTTGTTTCATCTCCTACAGTGAAAGCGGGGACATCGTGGCCAAGAACAAGACGGCAGGGGATGGCGAGATGGTGAAGGTGATGTATAAATTGTGTTCTCGCACAAGGTTGCATGTTAATCCTTGACGGTTGAGACGGGAGCGGGGGGGGGGGGGGGTAAAGTGTGTGTGACCTCACCTCAGAGGGTTCAATGGTCAATTCTTTCTCTCTCTCTGCAGATCAGATCGAGTGTGGAACAAGAGGTCAAGCATAAAGATGACGTCGCAGAAGAAGACCGGGGCAACGTGAAGTCCTGCGAGGTCAATTATGTGTACGTAACTTCCTGTTCCGTCTGCGCAGGAGCATTCCGATCAATAACGAATGGAGGCTTCTCTCTGCATTCAACTTTCCATTTTACCGTCTACCGTTTTCTGCAAGGTTCAGTTGCCCCTTTTTGTGCTTCGTTTAAAATGAAATTCAAGTCAGTCAGTCAGAAGTCGGGGGGTTGATTGACTGGATAGAAAGCCACAAACCACTCTGAGGGGGGGGCCAGGCAGTTCAAACAGTTGAACTAAGATAACTTGATTGCCGCATAAAAATACCAGCCGATCATTCTCATAAAAGCATACAAACACTGTGTTCAATACATCCCGGTAAAAACAATGTAAACAATCAAACACGCAAACTATAATAATAAAACTGAAATGAATAAACAAAGCCAGAATTAAATTGTGATCAGTTGACTATTGGATGGATAAATGGACTGAAGTGCCTCAGAAAAAAATAATCTAAACCAGCCATTTTGACAGTTTTGTGTAAAACCTAAAAATACACAAAATACTTTTAGTTAATAGCTTGAAAAAGAGTGACACAGAATAATTTTATTAGCTTAAACTCTTATCTCTTGCTGTAGTTGGAAGTGACTCCCGGAAGTATCCTCTATTAAAGTGGTATTTGTCTCTAAGCTGTTGACATTTTTGTATCAATAACTATTCTTGTATTTCCCAGCAGCCTGAAGTTGTGTAGTTTAGCTTTCAGCACTTTATTTTGATTGAGGGGAATTTTCGAGTGATTTCCTTCCCATTATCTTCACATTTTTGACAGCAAAATCAGCGCATGTGAGATGAGGCGTTTGAGCGACTGTCTCCTCAGTCTTTTTTTAAGAGACTCAATTGATGGTCCGCCGTTCCGTGGAGTCGGAAGGCAGCACCACCCCCCCCCCCCCCCCCCCCGCGAGCATCCGCTCACGCTGCGAGTGTTTTATATACGGCGCTCGTCCGCAGCTTATTAAGTTCGGGGTAATATGTCTGAAAGCGTTTTTTTCCTTGCTTTTGGCTGGCGTCGCGGCTCTGTTATTTGTTTGAGATGAATGCTGGGGAAATGGAGCCATCACGTTGACGTGTTGATAATGGCTGCCCTTGAGCCTGTGTCTTGATGTAGTGTTTAGCGTCTAAAATGCCTCTCAGGATGGAGTGCAGCTCGGGCGCCATAAAACACGGGCAGAGCAAAGAGAGACGACACGTCAGGGAAGTTTCTGACCAGATGCGCTGGTAGCTGCTTGATCGATATTACCTACGTTAGAATTTACTATATATTTGTTATATATGTCATTATTTTAAGGACCACTAACAAATGTTACCGTGTGGACAGTCAGTGGTCTTATTTAGCCACTTGTTAAAAAAAGCTTAGATATTCACAAGTGGGCTATTTATCTTTGAGGCATTTAACCAAAAAAGCATTTTTATGGTTTTTGGTCCCATTGTTGCTTTAGATTCGGATAGATAAGAACTGATGTCACACGGTCATTAATAAATTCGACTTCGCTGATTATTTCACCGCATTAGTACATGTTGGCTTGCGACTGTACTGCTTTATTTAATACTTGGTCTCATTCACTGGAATTCTTCCCTTGAGATTTAGCCTCTTTAGAACCTCGGTTCTCCACCAAAGAGGATAGATTTGTGAAAATGTGGACCGGATGGTGTGTCATTTGCCTTTTCACTTCTTTTTCGTTAAAAAAAAGGCTGATCAACTCTTCTTTGTGAATCACAGGAAGAAGTTTCAGAGTTTTCAGGACCGTCGGCTGCGGGTGAATGAGGGAGACTCCACCTCGCTGAAGAGAGCCAGGACGGACGGGAAGTTTCATGAAACTTTGCTGGACAGGTTTGGAAATAAGCTCATTAGATAATTATATTTCAAAACACCTATTTATTTTGCCTAATCTCTCACCCTAAATTGTTCCTTCATAAATAATTTAAAGCCAAATAATAAAAGTAAAGTATCTGCCTTCTGCTGGCATCATAACACCTAACAGAGATGTGAGAATTCCCAATTAAATGAAAACCCAATGATCCGTTATTCATCAGAAAAGTAACATTTATTTCTAATAAAGAAAACCCCATTGTTCATAATGGTTTTTGAATTCAACGTCATTTGATTTTGGGTGTAGGCGTTAAATTAATAAAAACAGAATATGGTTTGACAGACTTTGTTGCATGTTAAATGTCGTTTGTTTTTCTTGCAGGAGAAGCAAAATGAAAGCAGACCGGTACTGCAAGTGAAGAATCAACCTTTTAGGCAACGGCGATATCTTTGTAAATGTCTTTTATTTTAAAGATTTGGCCATTTGATCTGACATTGCTTTTGTTTTTAATGTTTTTAATAAAATGACATGGTCAAATCTGTTTTATGGTGTTGGTGTATTTTAAATAATATTACGGTAATTGGGACATCTATACATTTCAGAAGTCTTTCTAGCCTATTCTGTGTAAATAATTACCCAGACATTTAATTTGCTCTATGATACACAAATCCTTCAGTAAAAAAATATTGATACAACACTAATATATACAAAGTATAAGTAGAATTACGACAACTTAAAGTTCAATCTGCCCTTGTGCTTGATTAATCATATTAGACGTTGATACTGTATCATACAGAGTGTCTTGTGGTTCTCAACATGGTGGTCAGGCTTCCTGCGAAGGATCACATGACATATCTGAGGCGTTGTGGTATGACTAAGTGTACTAAAGGTGAAATAACAAAGGCATGCAGAAAACAACTCCCAGAAATGCAGAATATTTGGGCATAAAATCAGGTTTTCTTCATCAAACAAACTGAAAAAGTGGATGTTATTTTGTTACAATGCGGCTCAAACGCCGCAGCATTAACGGGAAATCGAATGAGTTTTAAAATAATGGACGCAATTTATTTTAAGGATATCACTAAACAAAACAAACATGGAGAATCAGATATCAGTAATCAGTTAGTTGGTATGTGTGGAAATGTGTGCAACAAATTAAACCGCAGCCAAGGAACCAAAGAACCAGTGTGGAAGACGTTCAAATCAGACAGTAGAAATAATTACTCATTTGTAAATCATATCTTTTGACATTGTCATGATGACATTTGGCAGCAAAGTGCTGTCCCTTTCACATTTCCCCTCCTTTCAAGCGCTCACCCACATAGCAGGTGTTTTCTGTTAAGTCCCTGAGGGTTTAGTGTCTAGGGTCTAGGGGGGGGGGACATTGGCCTAAAGCTGGAAACACCATGGTCAGGTGAGGCTCCTCAGCTGATCTTCATCATCCTGAAGGACACTGACCTCCAGTGGAAGGGAGGGGTTGTAACAATCTGATGAAATAAACCAGTCAGGTGGTCTACAGAATAATGATATATATGACTAATTGTGCCGTATCATTAAAAAGTGTAGACCTTCAAATGGAGGACATTGTGTTTTTTACTCTCACCAACTTATGCAATAGAACATCTGATGTGACTGACGCACAGCAATAAAAAAGTTCCTCTTTTTAAAGTTGAAGAATTTACTGAATGTCAGCTTTGGGCTTGTACATTTTATTACAAACATTTTTTTATTATTGCATTTATTAATCTACTGATCGTCAACAGCTTTTTGAAGTTCAATAACAAACTACAAATGCTGTCAAGTCCATTCCATTTTTAATACAATAAACCTCTGTATAAAAGTAAATAAGATTATTTGAATACTGTTGTATTTAGGTCTAAATGTGTATAATCCCCTCACATGTAAGGGCTCCCTATAACGTTTCAGAATATCTGTATGTGCCTCTACATATGTACACCAACTGTAGATAATACAACTATGGAAGGGGCCTCAACTAGAAAGATGTTTCTTGTAAATGCTTATAAGTCCAACATTCTGGGAGTGACTTATTTGAAAGTGTTACAAGACTTTGCATTTAATTTGTTCTTTAATAGGACTATGGGAATAAAAGGTCAATGTTTCCCTCTGAAATATAGTGTAGTAAAAAGAAGCATTCGTGGAAATAAGCAGACTCCCACACAATTGAACTTAATTTGCACGTTGTTTATGTCAGTGTACACGTGATCCTACTTTTATAGGTCTTATAGTTGACTTTTCTCTCCGTTTACATCACAGTTTGTCACGTTGTTTATTTTCACTTCCGCATGGAAACTACCACCAGCGGTATTTTCGGAGGGGTGTTTTGTATCACTTCCTTATATATTTCATCCGAGGTTCCCGCTTTTAAAGCAAATAAAACAAATAGAATTTTGAAACATTTTATTTATTTTACAGCTAATGTCAATTATATAATCCCCTTTGTTTGTTTCGCTATTTTTACAAAGACATCTTGTGTCGCGGAGGAACTTCCGGTTCCCCCCCCCCCCCCCCGCGGTATATGAAGCGGCTCGGTGCCGTGCCGTCAACAACGACAACAGCCGCTCGGACCGACAACAGTTTGACCGAGAGAGAGACAGAGAGCCTCCGAAAATGGGTCTCTGTGATTTAATAGTCGTGGCGGCCTTATGTTCCGTCACGTGGACGCAGTTCATCCCTCCGGTAAGTCACGTTTTCTGCTTCGCCGCTGCGCGCGTTTAACGTGTCGAGGCGCGCGAGAGCCGCGTTGCGCTGTTTTGTTTTGGGTTTTTTTTTTTTTTACTCCCGAGACGCAAACCGGTCCTTCGCTTTTTGTTCACAGTACACAGAAGAATGCCGGACCGAGATGTATCCTCCAGCGGGCCCCACGTAAGTACCAGACGTGTGTGTTCGTTTTCCGCCTTGAACTTGTTTTTGTATTTAGGTCTTTGGTAGGTTTTGTAACTCTACTGCTTTCACTTCTCTTTTTTTTTTTTTTTTTACCGCTAAAGTAAAGGTGCGCACAGTGAGGATCTCCTGTGAAACCATTTGTAATATAATGTGGACTGTGATGACCAATTGATCACTTAATCCATTTATGTTTATGGCAACTTTTCACATGTGTTGCCTTTTTCTAATTTTTCTAATATTTTTAAACATTATTTTTCGAAAGTTCTGCAAAACAAGCATTTTTAGTTATCAACATGGTTCATAAATTGTTTTGTCTTAAATGAGGTGGTAGGAGTATTAAATTGACTCAACCAGTAGACCAGATGCAGAGGTCTAGGATATAAAATTGGTACTTGTGTTGCACATTTCTCCCTTATAATGGTATTCGTAGTATTAATTGGCTTCAAGGCAACAGAAAAAACCTTTCAAACTGGTTGCTTGGAACTTTACATTTTTTGAGCTGTTGAGTTCTAAGAATTTGCTTAAACTGGGATTTAATTGGTAAAATTGTCCAGCGTGGCCTTCAGCTGTTGCATTGTGGTAAAACTCCAGCCATTCAATCTGAAGGTGATTCAAAGCGCTGCGTTTTAACAATCGGCGACGTTTGAAACGGGGCTTCTGCCATTTGCCCAAGTTCTCCAGGACTTGTGACTGACGTCCCTTCTGCTCAGGTTCCGAGGAGCGGTCAGCTGGTACACGGTGGACCTCGACTCCCCGCCCAGCGACAGGTGGACGGCGATAATCGCCGAGAAAAAAACCGACGTGAGTCCTGAACAAGCCCTCGTAACCGGTCAAACAGAAATATTACTGTTTTATTAAACTTGTAATTCTTTCTTTTCAAAGCTGCTCGCCGTGATCCAGGCCATCAGAGACTTTGCCAACGCTTTCGTTCCAAGTGGAAGGCTGGTTGAGCTCGTTGACATTTCACTGGTGATTCATTCACTTTTCCCTCTGAACCATGTAGTAACCACCAGATAGTTTTGGATTATCAATGGTTGGTTGCTCTACTTGTTTGTTTTTTTTAATGTCCTGCAGCCGTTGATGGTGGAAACGCTTCCAAAGCCGTTCGGGGAGGAAATCAAAGCAATTTCAGCCGTTTCAGGAATTCCTCTTGGTGAGAAAACGCTCCCCTTTTTGGCTAACAGTTTTATCTTCAAAAAATGTGTTCTTGACCTCAACCCTAATTTAAACTGTCCGCTGTCATTGTTATGATTCAGGTGAAGTCGTCCTGTACAACATCTTCTATGAGGTGTTCACTGTGTGCACGTCCGTAGTTGCAGAGGACCATGAGGGTCAGTCAGTCAGTCAGGAGCCACACGATTCACTGTAAAATAATGCTACGGCTATTCTGAACCGCGTTGTTCTCTTGCAGGTAATCTATTCCATGCTAGAAATCTGGATTTTGGAATATTTATGGGGTAAGAAATCTCACCTGAATAACTTTATTTTTGAGTGATTCAGCGCAACGTCTGAATTCTGACTTTTTCTTCTTCTCAGCTGGGATGTAAAAAACAAATCCTGGATCATTAGCGAGAAGCTGAAGCCTCTGGTGATCAACCTCGACTTCAAGAGAAATAACCAGACTCTGTTCAAGTCCACCAACTTCGTTGGATACGTGGGCCTGCTGACTGGCGTCAAGCCGGTGAGTCGCCGTGATTCAAGCTAACGTTAAAATCCACATCAGCCGTGGACTTGTCTGTGAATGCGGATGTAAACCTTTTCCCCCCCCCTTTTTTTTATTTCCTAGAACCTGTTCACGCTGACTATGAATGAGCGTTTCAGCCTCGACGGCGGATACATTGGTGAGTGAATTAGTTTAGCTCGCAGCTGTTTAAGAGGAAGTTTGCTTTTTTTGTTTTTTTGAGGCTACTTTTCGTCTACCTCTGTTCACATGCAGGAATCCTGGAGTGGATCGTGGGGAGGCGGGATGGGATGTGGATGGGCTTCCTCATGCGCTCGGTTCTGGAAAACGCAAACAGGTACTCGTTCCTTTGCGAGAAAGTTCTTAATTTGTGTTATAGCGCAGACACACACACAGGATTTGTGTGTCTGATGGCATTAAAATGGTGTAAGATGTTGCGGAGATGGATGCTATCCTCTGCCATACAGATTTTTTTAAATGGCTTAACTTTTTGGAATGTTACAGAAGGAATTCGTTTAATTTCAGACAATGCAAATGGAATTAAACTCCACTGGGCAACATTTAATTTGAGAAAAATGTTAATGGGAGGTTATTTAAAGGCTGGTTTATTTTAGATTGTGAAGTTCAAGCATTCAAACTGCTTCTCTGTCAAGAGACGCCGTACCAACCGCAAGTCTTATCCCCTTCTCACCAGCTACAAGGAGGCCCAAACTATCCTGGCTCAGACCAAGCTGCTGGCTCCAGCCTACTTCATCCTTGGAGGAAACCAGACGGGCCAGGGCTGCATCATCACCAGGTCCAGACTGCTCAGTATCGATGTCTTGGAGTAAGTGCTTGTGCTTGTACAGGATTTTAGATTAGCGAAAACACACAATGACCCTGTTGTTGGCCTGGCTCCCTGTGGGGCACGTCGGCTCTTTTGTGCTGACGTCGCAGTGACTCAGCAGTACTTGGCGACTGCTTTGGTTTCAGATCACATGATTAAACTATTTTGACCTGTATTTTAGGCTTGACTTGGCCTTGGGTCGATGGTACGTCCTGGAGACAAACTACGATCACTGGAATGATCCTTTGTTCCTGGATGACCGCAGAACTACTGCCACCAAGTGCATGAACCAGACCACACAGAAGGTGAGTACTGCTAATGATGCCTTCAGATCCTTTCACTCTTAACATGAAGGGAATGTTTTTTTGTTTTTTTTAAGTGGTGAAAATGTACCATGCATATTTTGTAATTGTATTTTAATTTTTTCTTTTTAAAGAACATTGCACCAAAGACTTTGTATGATGTCCTTTCAACCAAACCAGTGCTAAACAAGGTGAGTCTTGTCTGCTTGTATTTTATAATTTAAAAGATTTGTGACAATCACTTTTTATTTTTCCCCACAGTTGACGGTTTACACAACACTGATGCAAGTGTCAGGGGGAAAACTGGAGTCGTTTATCCGCGACTGCCCGAACCCCTGCATGCCCTGGTAATGCCTCGACTCCTGATCATGGGACCGAAGTGAGGTCATTGCAGTTAACTGTTGGGTTCAGGTGATTTGGTAGCTGTCCAAAGTTTGTCTTGACATTTTCAGATGTAATATTTTGCTCAATGACTAATTCCTATGTTCTCACATGAGTGACTTGAACTGTAAATAAAACCTTGTTTATTCTACTGGAATGTTTGCGTGGCGCAATATGTTCAAAGGGACTTTTGAGATGAGACTTTAAATTGCATCAGTAAAGTATTCCCAGACAATGTTATGCCTTCATGTGTTTAGCGTTATTTCATCTAGGTGGCATGTTAAAAGTTAAGCACTTTCAGGTTCCCCCACACGACCAATTGTGTTTTGACTTTCACACAATTTAGTAGATTGTACAAACCACCTTAGAATTAAACGTCATACTTTGACTAAGACATAATCACTTGCCAGTGTAACCTTTTAGATTTACTTTACTAAAGTTTAGGATTTGGTCCTTCAACTACTATCTTATGAAATGTACTTTTTTTTTCTTCCCCACTGCCATACGAACTCATACTGTAAGCCATGACAACTTTTTCCCCCCCACATGAAGACACTATAAAACCATGAAGTTTAAGCATTTTATTATTTAAAAGTTATTACGGAGTCATTTTAAATTACATGAGAATGGAAACTTAACCAAGTAGTGTAGAAATAGGTGTTTGGGGATAACTATCAACTTTGAGCTACTTTGACTAAAGAAAACATTAGCCAAAGTCTCATACTTAGCAATCAAGTGCAGTATGAATGAGCTGCATAACAATAAGGCCAACACAAAGACTAAAATCACAACTCGTGTTTAACCGATCCCAGAACCAAGGAGACTAAGGCGGGGCTGATGCGGCTTAACCGTCTATCAGCAGCATGAAGACAAACCTTCCACAGATGACTCATTTATCACATTAAACAATCAGGAATAAAACAAATGTTGATTATGTGTCAGTGTTTAATTGTATCGAGTCACAGCTAACTTGTGACCAATGAGAGCCTTTGCTCCTTTAAACTAGCAGATAAAGAATCAACAACCATACATCCAGAGCAGATTGAGGGTGCAGTTATAGTGTTGCTATAAACAGTACATGTTCAGACATTGGTAAAAAAAAATCTTTATACATTCTGGGCACCAACAGTGTCTGAAAAACAAAAGGAAAAAACAAATTACTCTAAAAACGGGATGGAATAGTAGTTAGTGTGCAGGCAAATGATTGCTATATTGCTGGATAATTGATAACAAACCATACCTGGTTCCTTCAGGTCCTCTGCATTCCCCACCAGCCCAGTCAGCGATCCAGTGTTTCCATTGAGGATCTCTACAGACAGGTTGTTATTCTGCTGCTCCTCCACTATTCTCATCTGTAGTTCCTCCTGATGTTAAAACAGAGGATGTCGCCAAGTCAAATATTTTACAAACCTTTACACAAAGACTGTTGCAAGTGTTTTAATTGGTAGCTGTTACACACCTCACACATGACTGTAAGCTGCAATGGCAAATCCTCCACCTTCACAAAGTCTTCCTCATCCGATTTCTGGCTGGTGTTACCGGAGCCCATCTCCTGCATCAGTAATATTGATAGAATCAGTCAAAAAACGTTTGTAGTTTGATCCAATGGAGCAATACTGCTTTCCTCCCGTCTGATGATCGAATAAACATCTCGAGCATCTTCAGCCTTGAACTTACATCTACGTTGATCATGACGGGTGAGTCTGTGTCAGGGCTGCTCGTGGTGTTCGACTCCCTGAGGACATCCTGGTCACGGGAGCTTCTGTCTGAGGCAGCACCCGCCCCGACGGGTCCGTCCTCTTCCGGACTCTGGCACTGGGTCACGTCGGGGTCTTCTGCTGTGGAGCACACACTCACAACGTGCAGGTGGGATTCTAAAAAAAAAAAAAAAAAAAAAAAAAAAGAATAAATACACCTACAATAAAATATGACAAATTTTATGGGCAAATTAAAACAATTTTTCTATTCTCTTTTCTTTCTAATATTTCTATAAGACATAAGCCTGTTTAGGATGGTCTTGTTTAAAAGGAAATTCACATTAGAAATATCGGAAAGCCTCACCACCGTCATGATCCGAGCTCCTCTCTTCACCTTCGGTGTCCTGGGTGTCGCTGCGTGTCGTCTCCTGAAGCACGAAACATTGCGTCAAACTAGGAACGGTGTCTTGACAAATGCTAACCATCGTTGTTCATCAAGATAAAATCTCTGCGAGACAACGACGCCGACCTCCTGCTCCACCTGTCGATCGGAAACCTGCTGCAAGGATGTTTGGACATCAACAGGTCCAGCTTCAAACTCCATTTCCTCCTCCTCCTCATCGTCGTCATCATTCTCATCTTCTCCACTGCCGTAGTTTGTCAGGGCCTGAGTCTCCGCTTTAGACAGACCTGAGAGAAGGAAAACACACAAGAATGACATGTACCGGTGCTACATTATACATTTGAAATTGCATTCAGGCAGAAAAACTAAAGCTTTTAGCATGACTTGTTGACAATTACTAATATTACATCCAGAAGCAAAAAGAAAGGAAGAAAAACCTCATTGCTAACTTCTCATTGACAGTGATGGATTACCACATAACCAAAAGTCCAAATTTTATCATGGCATTTAAAATTAAAGTAGTTTTTCAGGCAGTTTCGGCCCATACTAATTGCAATGTTGTCCTGACATATACACAGGAGAAATGCTCAATGCAATGCAAAAATATATATATTTTGCATTTCTTTTGCGTGATGATTCTTTCTAAATGATGCCGAGGGACCCCTGTAAATATTTTAACTCACTGATTGACAGAGGGATTCCCCGTCCATCTTCTTCAGGCTCTTCTTCCTCCTCCACCTCCGAAGCCTCACTGCTCCTGCTGTTCTTCATGTCGGATTGCTCCTGGAGGGTAACTTCCTGCTCAGCTTCATCTTGGTCCTGGAAGACGAAGAGGCACATTATTGTGACTGATTGCTTGTGATCAAAGGGGTATTGACAATTTCATTATCAGTGTTCGACTGACCTTGTCTTCATCTGTGTAGGCTGGAGTGGATTTATCACCACCCACTCCTGTATCTTCCTAATTTGGGGAATTAATTAACGCAAAGGGTTGAAGTAGTCTTGAAACAAACTTTTGTGCCAGTGTTAATTCATATTACCCAAAATACAAAAACATGTGCATAGATTTTTTTTTTTTTTTAATTAAACGTACCTTCGGGCAGCGTGTCGAGCTACTGGGTTGCTCAGGCTTCTTCTTATTTTTGTGTTTGGCTGCCAAGGCAATGCTGTTTGTGTTGTCCAAATCCTGCATGAGCCTGAAGAAGGCGAGTTCATTGAAGAGGATCTCAGAGATCTCCACCAGAAGGTCCTCCCCGCAGTCCTTTAGAGTACGGCCCACGAATTTAGAAAGAGAGTCCTGCAGCAAGAGGGGAGAGAGAACACATCAGAGCGCCTGTTCTTCATTTCCAATAATTCAACTTGGCTCACTGGAACAAGCTGGTGCCGATACCTGCAGTATGCCTCCCAACTGGCGGTGGAAAAAGCGCACAAACTCCTTGCTTTCGTCGTTCTGTTGGGTGAGAGCGAGCACCATGCGCCGCACAGACGTCAACAGCTGGAGGGAGCACACCTCATCCATGTTCTCCTAATGGAAGAAGCCGTCAACATTACAGAGAGATTTACCTCAAACAACTGTTCTCACTCACAGTGGTGCAGCCGGGGCCGATGGCATACGGTTTTAGAGCCTTAAATTCTTCAGTGACGAATGAACAAAAAGCCCAATTTGGCATTAAATAGATCAATATCCATACATTTTAATTTCTAATCCTTTTTTTGCAGCTCGCTGCGTGCTTCCTACCTTCAGGAAGGGAATGACTTCTGTCATTATGGCTTTAATCTGGCGGTCCAACTGCTGGGTGTCAATCTGAGGACAGTGCACATCACCAGCGGCACCTCCTGCACGCAGACAGACACGAATCGTTGTATTCACACAGCGTCAAGAAAAACAAATGTACTGCAGCCACGTGGTGCACCCAGGCGAGCGTATGGGATTGGGTACCTTGCACTGGGTCAGCGGGGTTAGCGGAAGGACGTTCAGCAAAAGAAACCTCAGAGCCACCTGCAGCTGCAGAGCCGGCGTTGCAGGGGTTAAACTCGGCTTTAAGCTTCATGCGCTCATACTCCCTAATCCTGACCAGAGCCTTGTCTAAATGAATCACCGTGTTGCCTAACAGAGCAGCAAAGAAAGAAGAACAGAAAAAGAAAGAGGAAAGATCAAAAATCGACAAAGATAGAAGTGTAATGGATGCTGATGACTTCATAAGCAAGTTCACACTACAGGTCCACACTAAGTAGGCCTGCTAGTAGTCTTTAGTTGGACCGTGTAGTGTAGTATTAGCTTTCAATAAAAGGTAAGAAGCAAAGCACTTCAGCTGATGTGAAAACTGTTTCAGATATACAGTTTAACAAGCTTCAGTCCCAAATAGTTTCTCCATGCACACAGTAACTATACCCAGGTCATCGTTTGCAAACGGCTCCAGGTTGGAGGAGGTTGACATAGTGCTGTCGTTTCCCACAGATTCTGCATCATCCCTCTTCTTCATCATCATCATCGTGCCCTGTGTGAGCCTCAGGTTTTTCTCCACGACTTCCTGAAAAATGGAAAAGATCCTGTTACCAGGCACCGTCTGTGCAAACATGACTTTTCATGGTTTTTCCCCCCCTGATTGAACTAGTGATAATTCCCCTCAAAGATCCACTTTAAAATCATCCCAACATCCACCAAGAACATTTAGTATCAGAAGCAATAGTTGCTTGTTTCAACATTCTCCTTTTGTGGAGAATTATACATTTCATCCATCATTCTTGAACAAAGGCATTATTTAGACAGAAAAAAAACCTGGCATTCAATTAGTGGAACTCTGGGGACCTTGGCTCAGAACAAAGAACACATGTCTGATCTGGCAAAAGAGACGAGGACAGATGATGGTCATTCTTTTCTTTTAACCGACCGGTTTCTGAAGTCTTGCTGTAAAGTTAAATTCAAAGACAATGAAGATGGTTGGAGGGGAAATTAAAGCCAGAGAAGAAAGACTGACATGGAAGGTTGAAAGCAGACAAGGCGGGGAAGGATGAAAGGAGACACGGCTGAAAGAGACACTAATGAAAGATGTATTGAAATGAAGGAGAGGAAGCAAGTGAAAGAGATTTAAAAGAAGAGTAGGGGGAGGTTTGACAAAGATTTCGAGAAATACTTCAGTACTGGCAGACACCTCACTATGGAGGGACACCAATGAAGAGAAGAGATCAAAGATTAGAAGGGGAGTAAAACTGTGTCTCTTACTGCATCGCTGGTTGCCAAACTCTCGCTGGGAGTGAGCTCAGACTGAGAGCCAGCAGCCCACACCACAGGGCCGAGGGGGGGCAACTGGTCCTCAGCTGCACTCTTCTCTGTCAGGTGTCCGGTCACAATATCCTGGAAGAAACACAGGGGGATTTGGATTCATTGACCATTCCATTGCTTTCTGCTGCCTCGAATTAATGATGCATCAGTGTGCCTGACTGCGCCTCACTTTAAGGCCAACACCCCAATAGACGCTAACTGAGAGTACAAAACTAGGCCCATAGGCTCCACCTCACGGCTGAAATGTCAACATGTTTTCTTTCCTCCTCCTAATGTTTCCTGCAGGTCTCCTGGAGAAACACTGGTCCAAACCAGCTTAAATGTCATGTCTCAAAAAGGTTAGAAATGGTCAAGACAGAACTAATTATATCTGAAAATAGCAACCGGTCACATGATCCGATAATCCGCCAAACAAATATCCTGATCTCGAGCAGAGACAAAGAACTCTCCCCATGTTCCCCCCCCGCTTGAACATCTTAAGCCCGACAGAGGACCTGTGCATGGCACAAACAGCAGCTACACGTGTCCATACATACCTGCAGGGAATAAAGTGCCCTTTGCCGCAGGTAGTCCGTGTTGAGCAATTGCAGCTCGTGGAAGAGCTCGATTAGAAAGTGGGGGCGGGACTCATTCTGGGATATCAAAGTAGCCACCTCAGAGTAGATGGTCTCCCTCAGTGCCTCGAACAGGGAGAAGTCGCTGCTCGCATCTACAGGTTCAAGACAGGCTAGCGTGAGATTTGAGCGGAATACTTGCATAACGTCATTGATTAGTGATAAAAGTCTGTTCTCAAACTCAGAACCTATGGTTCAGGTTAAGCCAAAGAAACGTCATGGAATGATGTAACAAAATAATAGCCACATGATGCTTTGGATCGCATTGTGAGTTTACCTGGTGCTTCTGTGCATGCAATTCTGTTAGAGAGGAAGGGTGTTCTCCAAGCATATGCTGTGAGTAAATTAAAGTGACACATAGTAAATTAAGACAACCAACAAATGTGAGAAGAAAAAAAAAAAGAATAGTAAAGAAAAAGATGTACGGAGAAAAGAAAGAAAAAAAATAAGTTTGATGTAGATAAAAATTGTGAATAAAGCAAACCCCAAAAAACACAGACAAAGAAGAAGTGAGGTGGGTAACCAGCTCGACCCGCACCAGAAGAGATGTCGTTCCGTTTGTTTCCAAGCTTCGCTTTGCTGTCAAGCTTCTCTCGAGTCAGCTTGTCCAACAGACTCTTGTTCTGGTCCTTCTGATGGGACACGGCTGCCCTCTTCAGGACAAAGTCTGCAGTGCTGCTAACGCTGTCACTCTCATGGCCTGTAGGAAAATACATTAAACACTAAGCCCGTGCTAATTTGCTCACAGCAAGTTAAACAGAAGGTTTAAGCTCCATTTTGAGCGTACCTTCGCTGTTCTTGTTGTGGCCTTTGCTCCTCCGGCGCCGGCTCTTGGAAGTGGGCGCCTTGCTGCGCGAGGCCAGGTTGGCTTGTGCGGAGGCCTTGCGGCCGGCCTTGAAGGTCTTTGTGATGGTGGCGGGATCAGCGGGGTCGGGCATGCTGCTGTAGCTGTCCTGCGATGCCCTGTCAAATTCTTGAGGTCTGGGGTGGCGGCTGGCGTAAGTGGAGGAGGAGGAGGGAGGCTCCTGGGGCTCCGTTTTGGAACGGACATGCTGGACGGAGTTGTTGGTATACGAGGTTTTAGGCCAGTCAGATGGCCTATAGGGGTCAGGTGAAGAATAAATACATAAACAATAACGTCTGCACGAATGAATGTGAAAACGTCCTGCCAGGCAAAGATGATGGACGTACCCTCTGTCTGAGGTGGTGTTAAGTGGAGAGCGTTGCAGTGGAGGAGGGAAACTCATGTACTCGGTTTTAATTGAGGTGTTGGGGTCCAACTGCTTCGGGTGGTCGGGGGTTGCTTGACTTGCTGCACCCGGAGGGAACTCGCCCATGGCAGCAGGGAAGAGTGGATATAAATTAAAGCCTGCGGAGAGAGAAAATGAAAATCAATCAATCAATCAATCAATGAAATCATGACAGCGGGACCTTTGGCCTTTCATGTCCGCACAAATGAGTCACTTGAAATTGAAATTTTCTGTATAATAAAAACAACTATAAAAAGGTTACACCCTACCAGTAACGAGAACACAGTTTTAAGATGTATCAATTCGATTTGTTGAAAACCTTAAGATTTATAACATAATGCAATAACCTGTTTAAGTTTTATTGATTAATAGATGTTTTTTAAGCACATAATCTTACGTTGATCAAGTGGGAGAAAAAATAATTTAAAACTCTGGAGATAATAAATACCCATTTCGTACCAGGAGGGAATTGGGGTAAGGCAGCAGTTGACATGTTGTTGGTTGAGGGATGCAGGGTAGAAGAGAAGGGGAGGAAAGCACCAGGGGAGGCTGAGGTGCCGGATCCGGATTCCTGGGACGAGCCGTGCTTCTGTGTCTGCCAAGCAGCCGCTGAACAGGAAGCCTGCTGCTGCTGGCGAAGGAGGTCATTGAGCACCTGCTTGATTCTGAAGGAAAAGCACAACAGATTTTTGGAAAACTGAACTATTTGATAGAAATCAAGAGGGGGCACAGTTGTATACTTTTTTTTTTTTTTTTTTGTTCACCTTTGTACGTTGTTTTGCTGCCAAGCCAGCTGGGTGTAACACTGGTTGAGCTGGTGCATGACCAGGTGGACCTGTGGTGATGACAGGTTGTTGGGTAACGCACTGTACTGACCGGTCAGCAGGGTTTGCAACATGTAGGAGAGTGTCTGTGGAAGGAGTCGAGAGAATGTTTTGTTTGTTTGAACCATGGTTTCAGCATGTTAAAAAAAAGACAAATCAACAAAGATTGGATCGAATGCTTTGAGTGACCGTAATTAATGAAACCGATGCAGTGCAAGCTTGTGTCCGTTAATAATGTCTGTGCACGCAACAAACCTGCTGGTCCTGCAGGAGTGTCTGACACATGCCGGTGCTGAAGTCCAGCTGTTTCTGCAGCTGGCTCAACTGTTCCGGCCACTGAGAGGAGCCCTCGGCGAAGGACAGCTCGGAGGCCCAGCGCAGGTTCTCTTGTCGGCGCGTCGCTCCGTGCTGGCTCGTCCCGGTCTGGTCCAAACCAAAAGACTGGTGTTGCTGCTTCTGCTTGGCCGGAGTTTTGTTATGGAGAGGTGGATCCCTGCTGCCTTCACCTGCAAAGGCTGGTGGAGGCTTCAGGTTGCTAAAAACAAAAGAATGAAGTGTGAACGTCATTTAAAATTAAACAAAAAAAAAAAAGAATACAAAGAGCAGCGCAATAGAATGAATTTGGCTTCCACTTACTCAGACCTTCCTTGATTCTTCCGGTTACTGTAGGAGCACTGGTTCCTGTTGGAGGGGTAGATGTGGATGTCGTCATCAGAGCTGCTTTCTACACATTCATCGTGCTCCTCTTCCTCCTCTGCACCCATCTCAGATTGATATTCATCATCATCATCATCATCATCGTCATCTTCGTCGTCATCTTCATCATCAAGGTGGCAGGGAGGGGAACCCCAGGTTGCCATTGTCCTAAAGACACAAAATGGTATATGCTGAGTTGTCTATGAAATAAGTAGTGAGTAATCACAACCTGTTGTTCTGCTGTCCAGCTGCACAGATCTCATTTTTCACTGAATCAGGTTTTTGATTAGGTACGTCACAATTTCTATTAATCGATTGAGAAAATACATCAAAATAAGCTTCCCCTTTCAAAGCAGGATCGGCAATGCTCCCTGTATCTCCTTCCCTTGCCTACTTAAGCGTATCCGAAGAAAATAAATGGTCACCTCAAAGAGAACATTGTAGCCGTCGGTGGCCTGCCCTGCATTAGCACTTTCCGAGACGCCGTGGCAGGGGCATGAAAACCAATGATCTGATCTTTGCAAATGGCACAGCGGTCAGTGCTGACAATCAAATGGAAACCTGACCTCACAATCAAAAGTCAAAGTAAACTGCGGATCTGGAGAATCGTGACATCTTTAAAGATAGCTAAGCTATCTTCGACTTGGTGACAGTTCCCAGACCCTGAGAGCAGCATGCGTCTTACCTTTCATCCCTACTGACGGACTTTGAGGGTGTAGCAAGCCCTTCTGGGTCATCAGCCCGCCTCGGAGAGTCACCGAGACCACTACGCCTCTGGTGTTCAGCCATCAGGGACTCGAGGTGCTTTCTGCGCTGACGCAGTTCTTCCCGCAAGATCTGGTGGCGACGCATCTCCGACCACAGCTGCTGACGGGACCAGAGGCGAACAGTTAACTGTAATGTGCGCGGCTCTCGATGGTTGGAGCCATGGGTGTTTTTTGTGTACAGGGTGGAGTCCGGTACCTCGTTGTCAGCGGCTGAAGGAGAAGCGGCTTCCGGAGCAGTGAGGTTCAACCCGGCAGAGTTCATTTGGGGTCCAGAGGATGAGGAAGCCAGGACAGGAGCCGGAGTGGAAACCGCAACTGGAACCTTTCTCAGCAAGCTCTGCTGACTCACTGTGCTGGACACAGATGACTAAAAGAGAAAGTGGAAAAAACAAACGTGAAAAACTAAATATGTAACTAGTTACAAGGTGCCAAATAATTACTGAGTTCAACATAATCCAATACAACAGCCAAATAATGAACTCTTAGATTCTAGTTTTTCTTTTAACCTTTAATGAAAGGATTCAACTTGAATGTCCTTGTGGAGGTTGTAGTTTGTGGTGTCATTTACTGAAAGGTGTTGGTATAATTTTAATCTGTGGAGGACGGATTTTTGCTTTTCCAAAATCGGATTTCAAGTCCACCTACTGATTCCACTTCATAGCAAAACCTGAGTGAATACGCGTGTGTGTGTGTGTGTGTGTGTGTGTGTGTGTGTGTGTGTGTGTGTGTGTGTGTAAAATACCTGGAGGTCAGGGCAAGCCCACTGCAGATCCTGAATCTTTCCTTGGATGTCAATGAGCCTCTGACGCTCCTCGTGGAGCTGCATGAGCTCCTGCTTCTGCTGACGCAGCTTCTCCTCATACAACTTCTCCCTGGGTCCAGAATAGTTTTGGATGCAAAATATTTATTACTCCAGATTTGAGTAAACATTGGCAACACAGACGTTTTCAGACGTTGTACTCTACCTGGTTTTGCTGGAGAGTGCGAGTTCTCTGGGATTCTGTTTGGAGTCGGCCCCCAAAGCTCCCAGCACGGGAGCTCTGGTATTATTTGGCTGTTGGTGTAGAGCTTCGTCCTCATTGGCTGTCGTGCCATCAGTGTCGTCACTCTGGGTACAGGAGGGAAGAGCACAATTTACACTGTGCTCAGTTTAAGATGACGGAGACCTCACATTTTAGTGGTAGTGGTTCAGGAGTTAAATTAAAAAGGTAGTTTAAGTAAAAAAAGATACAAAAGAACTAGCCTACCATTTGAGGTCCTGTTAAATGTAGGAGAGAAAAACATTTGCTAAACTCGGGGGGCATATCAAACGCTAAAGTATAATTCGGCAGCCCAAATGCAAAGGGAGGCCATTCTAACAATTCTCCCACACGGATACTTTCTTCTTACGGAATCCTTGACATTGTACCGTCGCCTGCCTCACCTGGACCATGGCCACCAGCTCCTGGAGCTGCCGGAGTTTCTGCTTCGCTGTTTGCCGGTGAACCTTCTGGGCAAAGCCGCCGTTGTCGTTTCCCAGACTGCTCCTTCGGCTGGATCCAGATACGTCACTGTCTGCAGTCACGGCCTGTGCCCCTTCCTCGTTGTCCAGGCCGTCTTCATCCTTCACCTGACTAAAGGACGTGTCCCTGTTGTACTGGCACTCTAAACGAGAGCAAGTATTCGATCAAATGGAGTGAGTATTTAAAAATCATTTGAAAGTGCGTTTCTTTCCCTCCTTAAACCCGGCTGTAACAGAGAGCTTTAATAACAAACTCCTGCAACCACAAAAAAGCCACAAATATGTGAATATCTTGATTTGTAAGGGTTTTTTAAGGGTCCAAAATCCATGCAGTTTTTTCTATCACCTATTCTATAGTGATACAACATATCTTGCATATATTCTATGAAATAATTGTATTTTATTTATGCCATCAAATCTGTATGCCAGCTTCATACCTTTCAGTACCGACATTACAATGAATACAGAAGGAGGATTCCCATCCTCTGTAACATGTGCGCGAGCGTACCTATGGCCGAGGGGATGTTGAGGCTGCGGACGTTGGCTGCAGACCGGTTGTTGATTTCACACTGCGTGTTGAGTCTCCCATCGCGGTTGTTGGTGGCACTGCTCCTCACACTGTGCCTGTTGGTTAGGCTGTTCAAATCGGTCCAGTTACCACTGCAATGTGGGTTTCTGAAGACAATATTGCAGTTATAAATACATATTCTATTAAGTATTTGAGTACTGCTCTAATACGTCGCCTTGAGACCAACAACTGCTTATCCTCCCATTGGCGGTTAAAGTATAATTTAACAATTGTAATACACGTAAAGCTGTGAATAATGTACACAGCTGACAATCATTTTCAATTATTACAACTGTTTTACAAAAAGATAAAGAGTGTATTTTCCACACAGAACGTATTTGTCACATAACATGGGTTGAATGAACAACTAACAGTACACGGGAACGTGGATGTTTTAACAGACACACCTGATGTTGGTTACAGGCTGGCGGTTCTCCTGCTCTGAGTCAAACATGGCCTCAAACATCGAACCGTCCTCGGTCTCATCTTCCTCATCCTCTTCCTCGTCATCCTCCTCTTTGACATTCTCATTGACCGCATCCACCATCATATCAGAGGTTTGCTCGTAGTACTGAACCAATTCCCGTAGCTCATTCAAACGCTTGTGGACCTCTTTCAGCTTTCTATAGGGCGCAAAAACAGAGCGTGTGAATTAAATGTCAAATGTATACGAGGCTAAATAGTTAAAGCGGTTATGTGACACGCAGAGAAGCCTACAAACAAGCACCTCTAACAAAAAGGATGGGGCGGAGTCTCTTGGCCCTGTTGCGGACATCTGACCTGCCTATTCTCGGGTTTGGATGCGTACCTGAGCTTGTCCGTGGAATTGGAGCTGTTCTGGTGTTGAGTGCGTGAAGGATGAAAGGGAGTGGAAGCTGATGCCCCATTAGAGCAGAGAGCAGATGGGCATTCTGAAGAATCTCCCGTACTCACACTGCAACGTGTTGACAAGCCACGACCTGAGGGGAATCCACATACAGTTCATCTACATTTTTATAGCGGGGGAATAAGTCACAGAATTATTGCAAAAAAGGCTTTGGAAATACGCTTACATTGTAATACAGGTAAAGCTGTGAATAATGTACACAGCTGAAAATCATGGAAATACTCTTACACGAGTTGTTGTTAAGGGTCTGGTCTCTGAGGCAATGCAGCTCCCGCAGGATCTTGTCCATGGTTTGCTTCTTGTCTTGGAGCTCCTGAAGCTTTGTGAGTTTGACATTGGCAGCTGTGGCCCCCGTGTCTAGACCCGTGTGGGGCCCGGATGCAGAGTGGAGGAGAGGCCTGTGTTGAGGTGGACCAACAGCATGGGGAGCCCTAGACCAGCTCACTTCTCTAGAGAGGGAAAGGCTCTCTGCCTGGCGGCGGTTGTCTGGCACCGCTTTAGTCTACAAGGCATAAGTAACAGAACAATTGAAAAAAATAATGATGAAGAATATGGTTCTTGATGAAATAACAGTTTTACAAGTTGACCATGCATGTGCAATGGGAAGTAGACTAAAGTATGGATTTGCTATCATAACAGATTGCGAGGCTATATATATATATATATATATATATATATATATATATATATATATATATATATATATATATATATATATATATATATATATATATATATACACATATTGTAAATGAATTATTCCCACAAGACAGTTCCGTATACTAAGCTTTTCTAAATGAAATATCGCTGTTATTTACGTCGGCTATAGCAGCCCAAATGCAGTCTACTGTACCTGAGAATCATGCAGCTGGTTGTGAAACCGCTGGATCAAATCATTCAACTCATCATTCAGTTCGGAGGTGATGCTCAAGCCTGAAACACTGCCTGTGGTTTCTGTGACAACTAAAGACAACAAAATGCAACAAAAAAAATTCAACATGGGATTTGTTGTAAACTGACTTCAAGTCACGAAAAGTGTTAGAATAGTGATATACAAATATGCCAAAATATAGTTAGTTCATGCCTTTGCATGATTCAAAGTTTCCAACTGAATTGCTA
Organism: Pungitius pungitius; assembly: GCF_949316345.1. Lineage (NCBI taxonomy): Eukaryota > Metazoa > Chordata > Actinopteri > Perciformes > Gasterosteidae > Pungitius > Pungitius pungitius. The sequence continues at coordinate 17,127,610 of NC_084908.1, read as the reverse complement.
GTGACACATTCTCACAGTCTGGAGGAAAAGGGGGGGGGGCAAAGAAATATGGGTCTGGGTCAGTGTAAATCTAACCAGTGTCTTCAATCACAGCAAGGGTCTGCTCAGCACTGTCCTGCATGGCCATTAGTGCTTCCTGTCGACCCTGCAGCGCTCGGAGCTGCTCCTGCTGCTCCAGCATCTTCTTCAGCAGCTCGTGCTGCTTACGCAGATTCTGCAGCTCTTCTTTCTGGTCGGCTCGCACCGTTTCTGGTCTGGTGCCCTACAGAATCGACGGAAAACAACTTTAACAGTGCGGCACGTCTCAGTTTTGCATCTGAATTTAAGGACAAAACACAATTACCTTCCACTAATTGTAATGGCTAAATGTAATGCAACAGAGACCTGCTTCCATTTTGGGAAAAGTACACACCGTTGCGGTCGAGGCATCTGAAGAACGGACCTCCACGTTGAGAGAAGTGCTCTCAGCCAGTGAACCGGAGCCCACTGCAGAATCCAGGGTCCTCACATCATCCTCGTCGTCCTCCCGCGTCTATTAGAGATAATCTTACGTCTCAATCATTGAAGTTAAAAGAATGAAAAGAGTGTGCTATCTTGGAGCTATCTTTTGTCCAGAAATTGCATGTCATTGTTAAAGTAAGCCACTTAGAATTTGGGTAACAACTAAAACATGCAGTAAATAGAACTGTGCATTAGAAATTGCAACGTTTTCTTTGCAAAAACTAGTATATAGCGTAGAAATTTGATTTTTCCATCAAATTCAACCCTCAAACACAAAACAACCGCATTTTAGCTAAAAAAAAAAAAAAAAAAGGCTTCCAACAAAAGACTGTTATTGTAAAGACATACCTTGGTCAGGCAGCATGAGAAAAACAATGAACAAAGCTAGCTCTGAAAATGACTAAAAGTGGTTTTTTTTTTAAATGACAAACTAACCAGCATTTGCTGCAGGAAGCGTAAATAGGACCGCTCCTGCTCCTTGAGGTGGTCAATGAGATGGGAGAGACGCTCCACGTTGGCCGGCACATCGTTCTTCTCCACCAGGTCGTCCCTCATGGAGCTGGCCTTGCTGATGTACTCGCGGATCTGTACCAGCTTACTCACCACCTGACACCGTGCAGAGAGAGGAGGGCGGTGTATTGGTGTGGGTTTCAGAGGAGTATAAATGAAAGCAAGTCGAAGGGAAAAAAGGTAAAGGGCGGTTAGGAAGCGTTCTCAGCTACAGCTTCAGATATGGCTAAATAAGGCCAGGAGGGGGTTGGGCACAAAACTCACTGGGCACCAGTGGTGGCATATTTATAAATTGCCCTAAATTTCAGCTGCACTTGCTCTCCTTCATTTTCAGCCTAGTTCTGGTTTTACGGAGTAGACGGTACCTTCAAAAGGGGACGGATTCAAAGTAAATGTGAAATAAAATCTTTCTAACCAGGATTAGTACAATTAAACTTGAAAAAAAAATGTAAACTTTAAAAAGATTATATTATATATATATATATATATATGGAGAAGACAACAAAGCAATGTTCTGAAACTCACTACAGAGCTTCCTTTAGTCAAGGAGAGCAGCAGAATCCAGTGGTAAGAATTCCTCGTTAGTTCATCGCTACGAGCCATCCCTTCCACATTGTCCCAGGGTTTGAGCATCATTTGAATCACTGGTACAGCATCAAACGTCAATTACAGCCGCTCTCACTAAAACGCCACACATCTCCATCACCAGGCACTTGGTTTAGCGGCTCAGAAACGTGAACATCAGCATAGCAGTGTAAGGTGAAGAGAGCTCGAGATTGTGTGGAGATATTCATGCTGCCCGGAGAACGTCAACAACCGTGGCAATCGCAGGACTTTCCCCACACTTTATCCCACGCCCTCAGACTGCAAAGTATAAAGTGACAGCGAGACGAGAGGAAAGAGCAGAGTAAAACCACGGCATCAACAAAAACAAATGTTACCTGGCTGCTGTCTATCCTCTGTTCTCTTCTGCCGTATTCCCTGTGTCCTAAAGGTCCTCTTTCAGCGCCGCCACGCCCGGGCCTCGGAGTTCCCTTTGCGGGCGCCACAGGGGTTAACAAATCCCTGCGTCCTGGGCTCTGTTTCTTAGTTTCCTTGGTGATCGCGGGTGTCGCTGGTGCAGATGAGGAGGGAGGGAGCGGCGCCTTGCTTTTGTTAGTGTTCACATGCAGAGGTAGGAAGTTGTGGGGCTTTTTGTTCTCCCCAGCCAACTGCCGCTGGTTGTTGGCCGCAGTGGCACGTCCCTGGGAGTCGCTGCCGATGCTCCTCTGTGTAGGAAAGGAAGACGTGAGTCAAACAAATACCCAGTCAAGCCTCTGGGTATTGCCTTTTACATTATCGTGCACTGTAGGTGTTGAACAAATCTGAGCCCAGAAATCATTAGTAACCTATAATCAGCAGAAATGAGCCCTAAATGACCTCTATGCGTTTGCCATGCATGCTTATGCTGGACCAAGACATAAAATCAGTTCAGTGCCCTGTGCTGAAAGATCATCTACAACACAAGTATGTCCTTGTGTCAAAACAAAAAATGTGTGAATTAACAGTAACATATGGACCCACTGAACACAAACAATGAAGCTCCTTACCTCATCCAAGTCTGTGAAATTAATTCTTTGACGCAGCTTGTCCAGCTCGGCCTGGTCTGGGACAGACATCTGGGTAGTGTATTTGATGTGTGGAAAGGAATGAGGAGTCCGCGCTCTCCTGCGACCGGCCCCGGGGGTGGACTCTGGCGAAATATCATTAGTCAGCCGGCTCTCCACCACCGAAGCTGACAGCTTCTTCTTGTTCTTCTCTGAAGATCGGTTGGCTTTCTTCTGCTGAACACCCCAATCCTGAGCAGTGGCAAATACATTTGAAAAAATGATTACACACGTTTACTTTAATAAAGGTCAGATATATATAAGATACATATGAGATGGCATAAATCAACAAGAAGGTAGGATACATAGCATACAGTGTTTTAGAGTTTGATTTAAAAATCTTACTGATTGCTGGCTGCATAACAAAAACAGATTGAGAAACCACTGGAACGTAGCACGACGTGTAGATGAAACAACTAGTCCATCCTCTACTAGAAAATGTTCTGACGAGCACTTACCAGATTGTTGAGTCTATCCTCCAGACTGCCATTGGTTACGGTCCAGTTGTGCAGATCTTCTGCGCCATCATCAAAAGGAGTCCCTCCGGTTGCCATGTCTCCCAATTACAGCTGGAGGAAAACCCACAAACAATGCACACAAGTCACAATGCAGAACAACAATGCAAGTTATTCGAGCCTACATTCAAATAAGTACACGAATAGGACATATCACATTCAAGGAAACAGCTTGCTAGAACTCACAGAAGAGGAGACACTGATCCCGGCTCTGGACCACAGAGAAACAAGCTCGTTACACTTGACAATACAGTTAAACTAAAACGGAGAAGAAAAAAACAGAACAATACAGAATAGTATCTGTAATTAACTGTGTGAAAAAGCGAGTTCTGATCTGAAATGGGTTACTTAGCCAACCCTAGTTAGCTGGCTAGCTTAGTTAAAATAAGCTTATAACGATAAAGTATTGCTCACTCGTTATATACTTACATGTCTATAAATAATAACGTTAATGACGAGAGCTCACAATTACATTAAAGCATAAAATGCGTCATGTCTTACAAACAGCCGTTAACTTGAACTACCCTGAGCCCCACGATCACGAACAGATTGAAAACATCTGAACGTTGACGAAATAACGTTAGCTTCTGAGCTATTTTGCGACCTCTCCGTTGCCGTTAGCAGCCGTTGGTGGGGTTTGCGCGTGCGTTTGTGCGTGTGGCCCGCTCGGATTCCCGGGGAACAACAATGAGCGAGTCACTGCTTCGCGGAGGAACACACGCTACTGTTAGCTTAACGGGCAGCGATCACCAATGTAGCTCTTGTAGTTGGCTTTAAAAAAATATGTTAAAAATGTGTAACGTTGTATAGCTAGCTTAGTTAACTTATTTAATGTAGAAACTTTACTAGCTTAACATATGCGACCCGATTAGGTCCTACAATCGCCATGGCAACACGCAATACCACCACACACCTAACGTTAACCCGCCGTTTGACGCTGCTTAGATTATTTCACTTACATAACAACACGACTCTTAACGCTTTTCGTGTAAATGAGCAAAGCCTCATGCTAACGAGCAGCGAAAGTTGCCCCAAAACATGGCTAGGTAATGTTAGCTTGCTAATGCTAACAATACCTAGCTTGCAAACAGCTGCTCAACACAGTGCTAACTTTAAACGTCACGATTGAAGTTTATGCAAACAAGCACCTCAACATTAAATGTAACCTGCAGCCTGAGACCCGATCCAGTGATCAGGCTACTCTCGGTTTAGAAAAGTATCGTGACAAACATTTGCTAACGACGAACGCAGCGGGTTTAACGTAACGTCACGTCAAATTCCGTCTTCCATGTTATTTAAAAATTCCACTTGCTAAGTTAGCTTAGAATGTAAAGATAGGGAACGTGGGTATTACCATGCAGGTGGAAATGAAATATCGTCCCCTATCCCAGGTACTTCATACACTGCAGGAGAGGTTTCAGAAATGTTCTCCGATTCGGGTTAAAGCCATTTGATAACTAATAACGTCTTTATATGCTCCAAGACGCAGCAACTCTCGGATGGGATCTCGGGCCGACATAAACACTCCCATCCGGCGGGGGGCAGCACACGTCGGTTAATAAGGCCGGCTCGTATTCCACCGAAAGGAAGTGTCTCTCTGCAGGAAACTGCACTATTGTCGTTGGGTGTTCGTTCGACGACGTCGAAAGTAGTACTAATACCTGAACGCGGAGCTAGGTCGTGGCCCGGGTGGAAAGACAAATAACGTTAGCTAAGTATTTATTTTGGACATCCTCTCTCGTCGTATAAAATCGGACTGTGGATGCGAGGCTCCATTTTTGCCTTCGCACCGAGTGTGTTGTGTCGTCGGTTAGCCGCTTAGCCTCGCGAGCTAATGTGAGCTAGGCAACGAAGGAAAAGCGGCACCATTTTTTTTGTTGCCCCCGTCATCAAACACATCGTGAACATTTCAATTACAGTTGTGTGTGTGTGTTTTTTCTTCTCACACCTAACTGTTACAACCGGCTGAGGAAATAATGGGGTCGTCCAAGAAACACAAGGAAAAAACTCGCGACAAGGACACCGAAGATCGCCGCCGCGAACACAAGAAACATCGCCACAAGGACCGAGAGCGAGACGCTTCGGACCGGGATGCCACTCGGGATAAAGACAAACGAAAACGCTCCAGGTCCCGGGACAGAGGCGCACGGGACCGCAGCAAAGGTGAGCGGAGCGCCGGCGAGCCCCGGGTGAAGAAGGAAAAAGTCGATCTCGGCTATGAAGTAAGCAAAAGCGAAGTGGCGCCCCAGTCCGCCAGCGGAGACGCGTCCCTCAGCATTGAGGAGACGAACAAACTCCGGGCCAAGCTGGGCCTGAAGCCTCTGGAGGTCAACGAGAACAAGAAGGAGCTCGGCACCAAAGAGGACCCACTGGTGGCGGAGACCATCAACCCCGTTCTCATCAAAAAGCAGAAGGATATGAGGGAGAAGCTTGCAGCCATGAAGGAAAAACGCATCCAGAACCAGAAGCTGGGTAAAGTCAAGACCATAGCCGAGGAAGACTGGCTGGATGATACAGCCGCTTGGGTCGAGAGGAGCAGAAAGATGGCAAAAGAAAAGGAAATGGCGGATAAAAGAGCCAAGCTTCTGGAGGAGATGGATGAGGAATTTGGTGTGAGCAGTCTGGTAGAGGAGGAGTTCGCGCATAAGAAAAAGGAGTCGTACACGGCTCAAGATCTAAAGGGACTCAAAGTGCAGCACAAGGTGGATTCCTTCAACGAGGGCCAGACTGTCATCCTGACCCTTCAGGACAAAGGGGTTCTCGAGGAGGAGGAAGACGTGCTTGTGAACGTTGGACTGGTGGACAAAGAGAAGGCCGATAAGAATGTAGAGTTAAAAAAGAAAAAGCCTGACTACAAGCCCTACGACGAGGAGGAGAATGTGGATGACATGGTTACAGTGAAGCCCCACGTTGTGCTGTCAAAGTATGACGAGGAAATTGAGGGAGAAAAGAAAAAGAGCTTCCGGTTGAATACGGGAGGCTTCGCTGACGGCGAGCGAGAGCGAGAGATCCAAGCCATGAGGGAGGCTCTGCGAAACCAGGCGCAGTCCCTGGAAATGCCTGCCCTCGCCATCGCCTCGGAGTACTACACATCGCAGGAGATGGTGGGCTTTAAAAAGACCAAGCACCGCGTGAGGAAAATCAGGAAGAAGGAGAAGCCGACCGCCGCAGACGAGCTCAAGATTGACGACACCCGCAGCACGGATTTCGGCTCCAGGACACGCGGCCGAGGCCGCAAGCGCTTGGAAGAGGAAGCCGAGGCCGTTCCGGTGGATGGCGTAGTGCCCAGCGAGCCCCCCCGAATGTCTGATGATGTCAGGATGGCGGAAATGGAGATGAGCGACGAGGAGGACTTCACTCCCCCTGAGCCAACTGTGTTTGAGGAGGACGAGGCCGAGCAGGAGCTGCAGAAACAGCTGGAGAAGCAGAGGAAGCTGAAGCAGAAGCAGCTTCTCAAGGACTCTGGGGAGAAGGTGGCAGAGAAAATTAAAGAGCTCGATGAAAGCGTCAATGAAAATGACCCCGACCGGAAGAACAACATTGTATTCAACGCCACCTCTGAGTTTTGCAGGACCCTGGGTGACATCCCAACGTATGGGCTGTCAGGCAACAGAGAGGACCAAGAAGACATTATGGACTTTGAGGAGAAGGAAGAGAAGGACGATGCTGGCGATTCCGACTCTGAGATGGATGAGAATATCGGATGGAGCACCGTCAACCTGGATGAAGAGGTGAAACCGCCAGATTTTGCCACAGCCTGCGCCACCATTTTGGACGAAGAGCCCATCGTCAAGTCCGGCCTCGCTGCGGCCTTGCTGCTGTGCAAAAACAAAGGTCTGTTGGACACTGAAATGCAGAAGATATCCCGCGTGAGAGCAACAAAAGGCGCGCTGCCCAACGACAACTACTGCATCGAGGACAAGATGGGCTTCGATGACAAGTACAGTCGCAGAGAAGAGTACAGGGGCTTCACTCAAGATTTCAAGGACAAGGAAAGCTATAAGCCCGAGGTCAAGATCGAGTACGTGGATGAATCCGGGCGGAGGCTCACTCCCAAAGAAGCTTTCCGCCAGCTTTCTCATCGATTCCACGGCAAAGGTTCTGGAAAGATGAAGACTGAGAGGAGGATGAAGAAGCTGGAGGAAGAGGCGCTGCTGAAGAAGATGAGCAGCAGTGACACTCCTTTGGGGACGGTGGCTTTGCTTCAAGAAAAGCAGAAATCTCAGAAAACCCCATATATTGTGCTTAGTGGGAGTGGGAAAAGTATGAATGCAAATACCATTACCAAATAAGTCTGAGGGAAGAGTGAATTATCTTTAACACAAACATACACTGACACAAGAATTGATATACACGCAGGATGTTTTAAGTAAAGTAAATGCCTACTTCATACAAGTTCTGTTGTTGTAGTAAAGAATTGTCCATTAAAATTTACAAAAATCAGTTGACTGTTGTAGTTTTCTGTGTTGATAACGGAGAAATTAAAGGGAACTTTTTCAGGATCTGAATGTGCTATTGTAACAAATTGAAATGCTTTTGGTCAGTTTCATGGAGTTATCACATTTTGTTAAGTAACAAGGGAGATTTGAAAGGCATTTGGGTTCTTCTATATACCAAAAGTATTGTCAATTGAAATTCAGCTTTTTGAACTAAATAAAAAGCGAAATACTGACAATACTTTGTAGAACTGCATTGTGTAATTGTTTCCAGGAGATTAATAATTACACTGCCATAGTTTCATTCTCAATGTTAAAATAATACATTTGTACAGAATGTGTAAATAATTTACCACAGACACTGGGCTGAAAGCCATGCTGTAAGAAATAACCATCTTTAATTAGCCATTAAAAAACTGGTAGATTTTTACAATTTGAATAGGCCTAGTCATAGTCACGTGGGAGGGTTGGGTGAGAACGTAAAGGTGGTCCCTTTAGTCTTACCAGATGTAACAATATTCCAACTTTAATGTATCGATCTGGACCTGCTAACGATCAAGGAGCGTAACAAAACCACAGTTTGTGAACACCACAGTAAGGACTTTTAAGTTCATGGACATGAACAATTTGTTAGTGTCGATACAGAGGAATCCACACATGTGACAAGGTCTACAGGATCTGCTTCAGTATTGTTAAAAACAAGTCTAGTTATTCAAGAAAGTAAAATATTAATTTGAGTCCCACACATTCAGGAGGTACACTTAAATGTGATCATAAACAAATTGATAAATTGATTTACGTTCTCAGGTGGGAAATCTAAATCTGGGAAAATAAAGCATAGTAGGTAGTAAAGTAGGTATTGTATGAAATTGATTAAATAAGCAAGTTGAAAAATATACAAATAGTGACATGCAGAAATAATAAGTGTATTATTATACTTAAATATTTATAGTGCGTTGAGGGCAGAGAAATTCCATTTGGTTTTATGACAGTAAGTTGACTGGACTACTGACGGCAGTTTAAAAATCTGGGCATCAATAAAGACTGTAACCAGAGGGGGGCAGTACTGCAACGCCATGGCCGCCAAACAGAAGGAGAAGAAGAACCTGTAGCCAAGTAGCCGTTGACCGACGTCCTTATTAACACTTTCATGAAAGTGGATAGCCCAGCTAACATCGGCGAGCTAACGTCGCCTTCACCCCACACGACATGCCCAGCATTAACAGCTGAAGTCTCGCACGGTAAGAACCCGCCGCCGGTGAACCACGTCTCGATGTCCCCAAAGACAAGGACAGGCGGAGACAGTAGAAGGGATCTGTTCGCTGGGGGGGACGTGTCAAGGGCTGTTTTGACAGCTTCCTGTTGTGTGGCTAGCTAGCTAGCTAGCAGCGAGCTTAGTGACGGACACTGTTTGGTTTTTTGTTTGTTTGTTTTCTAATATCGTCGTTGCTCGGAAGTGGGGTTTGTGTCGTTCCTCGAACTCGCTCGCCGTGTTTACTGGACTCTCCCACGCCACCGTGGCAAGGATCCGGTGGGTTTCACGTGACCGTAGCAACGCCTCAGTGAGATGACGGAGACACCGTAGCGGTGAGCTAACGGCTAATCCCGAGCCATATTTTGAGGCATTCCGTGGATTTACCCGACGTTCGTTGTTGTAGCTCTTGTGACTTTTAACCTTGTCGAGATCAGCCAGCGTCCTTCAGCATTACGCTGTGACGTGCGTGTACAGCAGACGGTTTGGAGGGTAGGATTCACGTGTTGATTTTAATGTTTTTACTCTAGATTTAATAGTCAGGAAACTTGAGCAGCAGGCTGGTAAGGTAGGGGGAGTGGCCTATTTGTTAACTTCCTACAAGCTGAATGACCATAATTACTCCTTTTTTATATCACTAATGTCAACTTAATTGAGCTGTCAAACAAACACATCTTCAGTTGTTGACATTAACGAGCTAAATTACACTGATGTGTTTATTAGGAGCGTCCTAGTCTGTGCATACATCTCACGTCGAGCTGGCCAGTGTGTTGATGTTATCTTGATATTCTGGTATGTGACTGGATATTGTTTTAGATCTCGGCTGTTGTAATATCACATAATGGCACCTGTTGTGTTTTCTTGGTTTCAAACGCTAAACCAAGTTAAGTAATGGGATATTTTGAATCTACCAGACAATTTACCCTTATAGTCATTATATTCACGTTTAAGTATTTTGTGAAAACAATACAATCCCGATATTTAAGTATTTGAACCAAAATATTGTGCTATTACGTTTTCTCCTTTGAGCCCAGCTCTACGTTTCAAGTGTGCATTAAGCAGTCTGATTAGTCGCATTAATCTCTTTTTCCTTAACAGGCCAGATTTTCGCCCAGTGAAACTAGAGTTTGTTGCGATGTCGGAGCCTAAGCCCCCTACTCCAACTCCTCCTGGAGACATGTACAAGGGTTGGCTCTTCAAATGGACTAACTACATTAAAGGTTACCAGAGACGCTGGTTTGTTCTCAGCAATGGACTGTTGTCTTACTACAGGTGAGTTACACGTGTACAGGACTAAAGTTGTAGTTATATAAAATTGATTTAAGAGTTTTTCCCCTAGCTCTAAAGAAGCCAAAGGGATACAACAGGGTCTATCAATAAAGCTTTAAGAGAAATCCATTCAAAGTATTAACTCTGCCTGTATTTCATACTGTATGCTCACTTTTAAACACGTACAGTTATTTAAAATCAATTAAATAATTATTTAAAAAAAAAACAGGTTTCTTTTATTTGACCTTTTCTTCATTGGGTTGTCGGCAGGACCCAGGCAGAGATGGGTCACACGTGCCGAGGCACCATCAACTTGGCCACTGCCAATATTGCTGTGGAGGACTCGTGCAATTTTGTCATTTCCAATGGGGGCGCGCAGACCTACCACCTGAAAGCCAGCACAGAAGTAGAGCGGCAGCGATGGATCACTGCCCTGGAGCTCGCCAAGGCAAAGGCCGTCCACATGCAGGCCGAATCTGGTGAGCGAGGAAAAAGAAATACGTTGGAGACTATGAAAATTTGTTGTAAAGTCCATTTCGGGTAGAACTGTTTGTGTTTTTTGTATTTGTGTGTAAAGCATTTTCCCCTTGTATTCGTTTTGGTCATATTCTCCAATCTATCCTCTCCCCCAGACGAATCCGGTGACGATTGTCCCGCAGCGCCCCCCTCCTCGGGACAGAGTGGAGGCTGCCGTAACTTAGAAATCCAGTCCACACTTCGCACACTTGGCAGTAAGGTGGAGGATCTCAACACCTGCAATGATCTCATTATCAAGCACGGGTCTGCCCTCCAAAGGTATTGATTATCAGACCGAGCAGTTTGATGATTTATCAAACAATGTGACCTGTATTGCTTTTGTTTGCCTATTCAATTTCTTCTTCGTTCATTCATTCATTACTTGATTCCAAACACACAGGTCTTTGTCAGAACTGGAGGGGATTCGTGTCGTAGGAGACGTGGGAGAAAAGATGAGACAAGTTACAGAAAGGGCCACACTGTTCAGAATCACCTCTAATGCCATGATTAATGTAAGCTAACCAAGTGTTCATTTGCTGATAACATTGTTGTTGACTCCTTGGTCGAAACGTTGCTCTTGGATTTGTTTGTTCCCCAAGGCATGTAGGGACTTCCTCTCACTGGCCCAAAATCACAGTAAGCGCTGGCAGAAGGCCTTGCAGGTGGAAAGAGACCAGAGGATACGGCTGGAGGAGACTCTGGAGCAGCTGGCCAAACAGCACAATCACTTGGAACGAGCTTTCAGAGGAGCTACAGTTCTCCCCTCTTCATTCAGCAACCCCGCCTTAGCTAACAAAGGTAACGCTCTTCTCTCCAATTGAACTACTTTATTACTAGGGACCCTCGATATGACTCAAAGCGAGCTCGCCGTGCTACCTAATCCACGCCCATCAAGGGAGGCCAGTTCAGCCATTGAGTCCTGTATTGCTCCACCTTAGGCGGTGCTCCAGTAAAAGGGGACGCCAGCGACGAGGACGATGACAATGAGTTCTTTGACGCTATGGAAGACCCGGCAGGGTTCATCACGGTCCCCGCTGACCCCAAGTATCACAGGTCATTAACCGTCGGCCCTTTTCGAATGTCACAGCCTTTATTCCGTCATATCCACCCGTGATTTTATTATTCTGCTTCCCTTGTGTATTGCTTTTGTTTTTAGTGTTGCTTGTCTGTCCATCAGGAGGTCTGGCAGCAACGTCAGTGGGCTCAGCAGTGAGATCGGAATGGACGACCAGTCAGTAAATGTGTGTTGTTTTTTTTTATACCAGCAAGTTTTGATTCATATTGTCTCTTCTGTCTGTCAACACGCCACAGTCACTTGACACCAAAAAAAAAATCCTTTTCCTCCAGTTTGACGAACAGTCCATGGTATCCAACCCAGAGTCCCCACAGCCCCTCGAGCTCGAGCCTGTTAGACAAAGACGGACTCGTATCCCCGACAAGCCCAACTATTACCTCAATCTGTGGAGCATCATGAAGAATTGTATTGGAAAGGAGCTCTCAAAGATCCCAATGCCTGTAAGAAACCTGTGCCCCTGTTGGTGTCCAAGCGGCTCTTTGCTTGTGAGAGTACTCCGGAGTAATCCGACTTCTCCTTCTCTGCGACCCTGTACCCACTAGGTGAATTTCAACGAGCCCCTCTCAATGCTGCAGCGTCTGTCTGAAGACCTGGAGTATTACGAGCTGCTGGATAAGGCTGCTAAATGCCAGAGCTCTCTAGAGCAGATGTGTTATGTGGCCGCTTTCACGGTCTCTTCCTACTCCACCACGGTCCACCGCACGGGGAAACCCTTCAATCCTCTGCTGGGAGAAACCTTTGAGCTTGATCGGCTAAAAGACTGTGGCTACCGCTCTCTCTGTGAGCAGGTATGTCGAAGGGTGTTTGTGCAAGCATGTTTAATCGCTGGAACGGCTCATAATTGTAGTGGTCGTAACGTGATTTACAATCCCTCTTCTTCTTTTTCTTCTTCTCTCCTCTCAGGTGAGTCACCACCCACCTGCTGCAGCTCACCACGCCAGCTCTGAAAAGGGCTGGAGCCTCAGACAAGAAATTACCCTGGCCAGCAAGTTTAGAGGGAAATATCTCTCAATCATGCCTCTGGGTGAGTGAGTGTCTGAAGAACTAAAAATGACATTAGAATTCTTGATGAGCAGGGTAAAAACGAGCACTGGCAGGTTTTTAAGATGAATCCCTTTCCATCCTCAGGTTCTATCCAGTGTTTATTTGACAAGAGCGACAACCACTACTCTTGGAAGAAAGTGACTACAACCGTACACAACATCATTGTTGGAAAGTTGTGGATTGACCAGGTAAATTTGAACCCTAACAAACCATTCACTACGCCATGTATTCGATGAAAGGATCGCTTTGAAATTCAACGGGGTGCACGCTTTTTAAGTCCTCAAGAGCAGAACGTTTGCCCCTTTTGACTTGTTCCCTTCTAGTCAGGGGAGATAGATGTTGTGAACCACAAGACAGGAGATCGCTGCCACCTCAAGTTTGCTCCCTACAGTTACTTCTCCAGAGATGTGCCAAGAAAGGTGAGCTTTTCTTTAAACCGTTGTTTTGATTCTTCTTTACAGAAAGATGTCTGACATAATGTAACATAAAAAAAGACAATTATAGTTCCCTTTAGGAGTTGTGATAATATTTTAGACTTTACACTATTTCCCATCCTTTCCCCTTGGGACAGACAAACTGTTTGGAATGTCTTTTATATGATGTAGTCTAGCACACTAGACTTTTATTAGACATTAGCGATGTATAATGTAATTTACAGACATGATGTTTGTCCCTCAGGTAACCGGAGTAGTAATGGATAAGGAAGGGAAGGCCCACTACGTGCTCTCAGGAACCTGGGATGAGAAGATGGAGTTCTCCAGGATAATGCAGAGCAGTAAAGGCGAGAACGGCACCGAAGGCAAACAGAGGACCGTCTATCAGACCCTCAAAGCCAAAGAGATCTGGAGGAAGAACCCCTTACCGTGAGTGGAAGGTCACATGACACGCAGCTTAAAAATGGCCGTGCCTCTGACTTAATTTATGTTGACGTCTTGACAGAGAGGGGGCAGAAAACATGTACTTCTTCTCCTCACTGGCCTTGACGCTCAATGAGCCTGAGGAGGGAGTGGCGCCGACGGACTGTCGGCGGCGCCCCGACCAACGGCTAATGGAGGACGGCCGGTGGGATGAGGCGAACGCCGAGAAGCAGCGGCTAGAAGAGAAGCAGCGCACCGTGCGCCGAGAACGGGAGAGGGAGGCTGTTAAAGCAGCCAGCTCACCGGAGGAAGGTAAAGGGGGAAGACAGAAGACTGATAATAAGCTTAGTTTTGGAGTTTATCCATTTTGTCTTGCGTTTCTTTGCAGTGTTCTGTCAATTCCTCTTTTGTCCACTTTGTCTTAAATCTTTCTTTGTCTCAACCCTAAGCTGTCACTGAGGATTCAATCAATGATTCACCCTCAAAAAGCAAGTACTTGTCTTGGTCCTTTCCCTCCCTTGATCAGCACTATACTTTAGCAAAGCCACTCGTGTACTAGATGTCTGTGTATGTAACAAGTACGTGCTTAATTTCTTCTTCACCATCTTTCAAATACTTTCCCTATCCATTCATTTCTGTTCCATTTAGCCGATGCAGTGGAGACTGGCACAGAAGCAAATGAGGTTTTTGACGAAAGCAAGTATCACTCCATCGCTTAACATGACATGTACTTTTAAGGTGCTTTGTGTAGCATCTGAAGGGATAGTGTGGTGTTTTCAAAGTGGGGTTGCACGGGAGCAAAGTGACGTGCTGCTGAGGACGGGTATTAGCCACCCAAAAAGATCCACGGGGGACGTAGTCGTTCAGGCGTACGCGTGATCTCTGTTAGCTTGTGTAAACGCCACGTGCCCAAATGAACTGACATATGCGCGGAACCCCCCCTTTATGCACTATAATAGGCATATTTTCACCGTCTTATCTCATCGTTATCAAACATTTCTGCTTCCTTGACCAGACAAAATCATATATACAGTAGATATAGTTTACTTTCTGTCCAGTTCCCATTCAAAATAAACTAAACTTTTTCTTTTTTATATGTGGGCCTTTTAGTAGGCTAACCCCCCCCCCCTCCCCTCCCCCCCTCATGTGCTCTTGCCCCTATCCACTGTAATAAATCACTTTGCTCCCGTGCTGCCGCTCTTGTCAGATGCTCCTGAGTGGTAGTGTGCTGACCGCCGTCCACTGTCGGTAGATGCACTCATTTAACCTCAGAACAGCCAAGATAAATGACCTTGTGTGGTTAGGCTTGTTTCTCAATGCCAATGACTTCAGTTACTCAAACCAGGGCTGGAGTTTGTGGAGAAACCATATCTCCCAGGTAAAAAAAAAAGTTCAAGATTTCCCTCCATGAGCCCTTTTCGATTTGTTCATGGTGGAGGGAGCGACGAGTGAAAGGTTAATAGATGTCAGACTCTCGTTGCTATATTTATTGAGCCTTTACACTACCGCCAATTCAGATTAAATTGAAACCCCTGTTTTACTTTCATTTATTTCTTTCTCTAATATGTATGTATATGCTTAAAATCCTACACTCAGCACCTGAAATATTAAACCCAATATTTGAGTGAATTTGGATAGTTTTCAGTTGTAGATTCACATCTTATTTTTGTTTTGTGCTGGTGTTAAGCTGACACAGAGGACTCCCCTCCCCATACACCTGTTGCATGCAAGTAGCCTCTTTCATTTTCCTTTTGTATCCGTCACCTTCACGTTACACCCGACCTTTTAATGTCTGAACTCTCAAAGATTCATCCTTCATTCTTTTATTTTCAGCCCCTTATGGACCATCACCTCTATGCAAGTATTCTGATGATAACATAACACATACTTTGCAACTATCTTCATTAGATTTAGACGCCTTTTTAAAAAAAAAAAAATCATATCCCCTTTTACATTCACCTTGGTCTCTCTCAGTCGAAGGCAATGAAGGACCTTATGGAGCTCAAATCAAAAGCAAGTAACCGTATCAGTTTGCTCATAATTATGCTCAGTTTTATTTCATTTAGATGTGTGTTGGTAGGTTTTAGTGAAGCTTGTAGAAAACTGTAGCTTAGTGTAGAATCCACACAAACCTAGTTTGTCAATATTTTAAAATAGCATTATGTCCGTCATTGCTCAGTTGTCCTGTCGTCGCGGGCATTCGGGGCATTAGTGGTGAGCCTGGTCCTCTCCGTATGTAGCATTGGAGGAAATGAGTGATTTCATCGAGTAGGTCGCTCGTCATCTTTTGACGACTTGCTTTTAAGTACGGCGTTGTCGTCATGGCTCAGTGGCTTCTACACCCTCATCCCAGGTCCAGCCAAAGCTTCTTCTTTGTGAAAGATGTGTGGTTTTTTTTAGGCACCCATCCAGACAGCTACCAAGCCATGTGGTTCGAGAAGTTGGACGACCCCGTGTCCGGAGAGACCTTGCACGTCTACAAGGGCGGCTACTGGGAGGCTAAGGAGCAAGGCAGCTGGGACATGTGCCCTGAAATCTTCTGATCAGCTGAGTCTCCCTCCGCGGTGTACAAACCTTGCATCCGCTGAAACGGGGGATTCGAGAACCGAGCCTGACGTCGAGCTGTCTTGGATCGCCCAACTTTCCCCCCCCCCCCCCCCCCCCCCCCCCCCTCCCCTCCCCCAGCAGTGATTTGCTCAGGGTTAAGGGCATCTGGACTTCCCTCTCAACGCAGACACGATGACACATTGTAGCATTAGCGTTCTGAGTTCCCTCTCACTGCCTCTCAAACACTGATGTTTATCCTTGTTCCACTGCTTTTTTCTTTCTTTCTTTTTCTCAGCCCTTTATTCTTTGGTACAGCCTTTGAAGTTATTCTGTCATTATGCATTTTCTTTAAAAGCACTACTATCGAAAGCGTAATTCATCCAGATGACTTCTTACAATATACGCAGTTTGTTTGGATAGAGTAACTACAGGATGTGTCGTTTGTGTTTGTTGTGCACTCCTGAATATGGATCCTTTTGCAGTGAATGAGTTTGATCCTGGCCTAATATTTCAAAAAAACAAACCGGTTCAGACAGCATCAAATTAATAAATGCATAGGTTCAGTGTGTCTGACACGAGATAAATGTTGTTTCTTAAAATAATTAGCAATGTACTATTATTGTCTGAATGGTTTAGATTGATGTGTCACAAACACTACAACATTTGCCTTTGAATTAATGGTATTTTGTGGCTTTACTTAATTACCTGAAGTGAAAGACTGGAGGTATATTATATCTCACACACACACACACACATTAGCCTTTTACAAGTTCTACTATTAACTAATCTATTGAAAAATTTGATTGTGATTTTATCTTTTGGCGTCCTCCCAAATCCGCTGTAAAATACATGGTAGCTGTAAAAAGATGTGAAAGTAGCTCCTTTATGATTATTCCTCTCTTAATAAGGCTCCGTTAAATCTGGTTTTGTCATTTAAAAAGAAAGTATGTATATATAGATATATACATATATAAAATTACTTATATACGCAAGGGTTTTTAACCATTTCACTCTATAAGATCATTGTTTTTATTCAAAAAGGATAATTACCGTTTTCTATGTAGCACATTAAATTGAAAAAAAATGTATGTTCTTTATTTTATATGATAGATTTGAACACTAATTAAAATAGTGGTAAAAATGTATAAGTACCAATGAAAATATGAAGTAAAAAATTACCAATGGCACTATTTATTTCTTGTATTTTGTCTTCCATCAATTCCTTTTAAAGAGTCACTATATCCTCTTTTTGAGTTGGTAAATTACTTAAATCTTCATTCCAACAAAAATGATTTCCATTTTTTTTACAGATAAAAATCCCCATAATTACGTCCTGTAAACCTCAAGGGCCAGTGGAAAAGGCTGATCGATGAGCAGACACAAAGGCCAGGTCGCGTTGACCTGTTGGATAGACGGCGGATGAAATGTTAAAAAAGGGATTTTAAATCAATGCTGAACAGCTCATCGAGACTATGGGCGTCGTACAATTCAATTAAAATGTTTGTGAGATTTACTAATCGTGTTTAAGCTAAAAGTCTATTTTGATTCTCCAGAGTTTGTGCACTCGCTAATACTTCAATCATCAAAATTCCGCTCTCAAAGTCAACGCTTTACTAGCTCGGCTGTGTGATTTTTACTTTCCTGATGATTAGTGGAGTAAAGGGAAATGTGAGGCAAGTTTGTATTGGTTTTTCTGGTGTCCCTCAAAGATTTAAATGATAGCTTTAAACGTGGTGTTTTGCAAGTGTGGTTTTTTTTAACAGACAGCAATAAGAGTGCCTCTAAATGAAATGTGTGAAGAGAGATTGCTAAAATGGCAAAAACAGAAATCTATCATTGTATTAGTCAGTGTTGTCGTTTGTCATGAATGGAAGGACTGTGTGGTTCTTGCTGAATCTAAATTTCATTTTATATTGTGTACTTATATAGTGTACTTAAAAACACTGAAAATGAGGATCTTAAAACATGTATTTCTGTATAAATATATGTAATTTAATTGTGATATTAACTGGTTGTATTAATAGAGAACACTTTGGCTTTAGGTTTCGTTGCTTTGTTCATTCCAAGAGTCACCCTCTCCATGTCTTTATTTGTATTATTCATTTGTTTGGTTCTGAATCTTCCCCTCATTTGCATTACTGTTTCTTCACACAAGGTTTAAGTACATGTTTGAGGAATGTACTGCTCGATACAACTCTTGTGTCTCTTAAATTGAAGCTTTTCGTCTTGTTTTGTCTCTTAATTTCTAAAGTTTTCTGCCTCGTTATTTCCAGCTTGGCAAAGTGGAGATGGTCACGAAACAACAACTCACCAAATTTGACTCAAGGTGTTCTTGCACAAACATACTACATTATTCATCGTGGATGTTTGCTACCTGAGCTGTGTTAAGTAATCGCAAACATACATACATTGGTTAGAATTGACATATCGACTCACTGTTGTACAAAGTACTTTTTGTATGCTTTAATGCAGTTTCTTTTAGCAAGATGGTGTTAGGGGTTAGTAACATTCAAGTATAAAATGAAATGAATTGCATATTGGTGTTTTTTGATTTTCCAAAATAATACTCCACAAAGATGCGAGTTTTGAACAGCTTTTGTGAATAAAAATAAAATGATTGTCTTATATTGTATGGAGGACTAAAAGTGCCACAATTAAATAAATAAACACATCATTAAATAATTGCTTAAATGTGTGATTAATTAATTAAAAATAGAATTAAATACATAAATGTGTTAATACATGTGTCATTAATTAATTCAAATACAGATTCATGTTATGTAAAATACATATCCTACTTATTTCACTATTTACATTTACATTTCATGATCCTGCGTTGCAGTGCTTCATGAATTACTTAAAACTGTCAAACTGACCCATCAAAAGTTGGTAGGCGGAACCTAACGCCTGATTGGTTACCCTGTGTATCAAGTCAAGACAAATCCATTCCGGATACTGGATTGATGCAGAGCTACTAAACGACTGAATCCATCCACCCCACCGTGGACAACAAATCTCCACCTGTTGCAAACACATGAATTGTAATGAAACATCTAGAAAGATGTTTATCTGCTAATATCACTGACCTGATGAGCTTATGGTGGCCATCTATATGCCACAAAGAGTTTGGGCCAGGAACAAAATACTGCCGTGGCCAGGTACTCTACCAAAGCAATGGATCAGACTGGATTCGCGTTAGCCCCGCCCACTGACTTTGATGGGTCAGTTTGACAGTTTTAAGTAATTCATGAAGCACTGCAACGCAGGATCATGAAATGTAAATGTAAATAGTGAAATATGTATTTTTTATAAAACGAATCTGTATTTTAATTAATTAATGACACATTTAAGTACACATTTATGTATTTTTTCTAATTTTAATTAATTAATGACACATTTAAGTAATTATTTAATTGTGTATTTATTTACTTAATTGTGGCACTTTTAGTCCTCCATAATATTGTACTCATGTGGTATTGGTGATACTTTACATGACAGATAGTTTTGAAAATTCTTTCTCTTGGATTGATAAAATCTCTAAAGATGTATTATATTTAGCTGGTCTGAAATTAGTGTAAATTGGAGAAACTTAAAGGTCCCATTTTAATTAAAAAAAAAACACATTTTAAGTTGTGCTATATAAGTAAACTGTGAACGTACATGGCTCCGCCCCTCGTCCCTTGGAGAACCCGCCCTGTCTCAAGGGAGGCGTTGGGGCATAAAACGAGCGCCGCTGCGCTTAACGGCAACATCTTCCTTCGCTAGCCGGGGTCTGCTAGCTGACGTTATCGCCTTCCTTAGCTAACTCGCGTTAGCATCTCTCCGTGTGCCGGGTATCACAGGGGGTGTATTTTCACAGTGAGGTTACTTTTCTAAATCCGAATCATGTCGGCAAACGGACCCGGAGAAGACCGCACGGACGCGAAGAGTGAGCAGTGAGTCCCGGTTTATGTATTTTATCTGTAAGCCGCAAGCTCATTGTTGTCCTCCGCGAGACCGCGGACATGCGCAGATGTGCGAGCTGTTCTTGTTTTTAAATCCCGTTAGCAGCGTATTCCTTCACCTGCTTATTATTATTATTATTATTAATAATATATATGGTTTTTAGTGTTTACAGTTGGACTCTTCATAGCTTTAAATCACTTGTGATGCATGCAGCACTAAAACGGGCCTTTGGCCCTATTGCAGGATCCCGTATCCTTCTTTGTCGACCACTACGTTGTTATTTTGTTGTTGTTGTTAAAGTACAAAACAATAACTAGTTGTTGTCATGATTTTTCTTTCTCCCTCAGGTCAGCGGTGTCTTCGCCAGCGTCTGCCACCGAGGAAGTGGATGCTAAGCCCAATGCCCACAGCTTCAGATACAGCCTGAGTTTCCCCTGCATCGGCCAGTGCATCATCATCAACAACAAGAACTTCGACAGAGGAACAGGTGTTTATATTTTACCTTTTTTCTGGTCAAAGCAGTTGTAAATTATTGTAAATAAAACCGCTGTGCGTTTTTAAAAAGTAGGTTACATCTACTCTAAGGTGAATGAATGATAAAACAAGGCCATATTGATGTTAGTTTGAAGGTCTTTTTACTATAAATAGGAAGTTAAAAGCTGCCTTTCAGCAGATAATAGTTGTAGCCACAATACGTTGTGTATCATATTGATTTCTGTAGCATAGAAAAATTAAAATAACTCTTTGGTGCTTTGCCCTGCCTTGTTCATTCTCCCTTGTTGGCTTCAAAGTTATTTTCCAGAAAATGCCACGCTGGGATTTAAGACCGTTTCATTATGACCGGCTCGGCAAATGCAAACTAAAGCAGCCGGTGAATCCAATGTTTAATAAGTGTTAAATATTTCATTAGGCGTAGGGGGATAAGCCGAGCTGCAGAGGTGTCTGCACACGAGCCTCTGACCCAGGTTGATGTCTCTGGGCAGCGAGGCTCACCTTTCTTCTGTCTGGTGACGCGTTTCATGTCAGGGAGGCAGATGGATCTTCCGTTTGTGTGCGGTGGTTTACTATTCAAACGCCATCTTAGCCGTTTGGTTGCAACATGTTGTTTACGGCAGGCCTGATGAAAATGTGGCCTGGTGTCAATCATCCGCACCTCGTGAGATGACACGAGTGTGCTCACGGGACCCAGCTGCCGTCCCATGCCAGTCGGTTGGATGAAGAAAGCTGTCCTTGCGTTTGCTTTGGTGAAAATGAGCACAAACAGACGGTTGTGCTGTTCCCCGTGTATGTGTCATTTAATGTGATTAGACAGGTCAATAACTCCATGCAGCAAACTGTCAGCGGCTATTCAGAAAGTTCAGGTACCCACATGATTCACAGTGACTCTGCATGACTCTCATGGACGCTCCTACTCCGGTTAGTTCCTCTTTCCCTTGAGTATTGTTTGTCTTGTGAGACTTTGCATTCATCTTCTGCTCTTAAGGCACTAAAATGACTTTTACTTCCTATTGCCGTTCGCGATAGTTGAGAATTTGATGTGTGAAAACTTGAGTTGAGCGACTCCTTGCCTACCCTTTATTGTGACTGGCTGGCTGACTTGTACACCATGTTTCTTAGAAGATCGTGGATATCCGTGACTACAGTCTGATCAGCATCAGACTTACTCGTCTCTTTTCCCGTCACACTTGTGTTTCACAAACCTGTCGAGCAGGATTAAGTGAGTACACATGGCTTCTGGGACAGCAATGTTCCAAGAGCGTATCCTATATGACTGGGGGTGATAAAAAAAAAAAAGCGCTGTCGTTGAGCCCATTAAACCAAGAACATATTCCTGTTGTGGTAAATGTGTTGACTGTAAATCCCCAGGCACTTTTCGAACAATATTGCGCCGTTTGGGTAAAAGCTGTCTGGCTGTTTGTGAAACCAAAGCTGGTGACTAAAGTTTTAAACGCTAAAAAATAACAGGTGTTCAACCCAGGGACGGAATGTTGGCCTGGGGGCTTGACAATGTAGTCCAATGGCGCACAACATGGTTGTCTGCTCTATACTTAGTTTAACTCTATTTTTAAGTTGTCTCAATACACTCACGATACACCAAACACTTTAGGAAAGCAGACAATGTGTTTCTACCATCACTAATGTCGGTAAATGGCAAGAGATTCCAAAACACTATTTAATAATGGGATTGGTTTTTATTCAAATTTCAGGTATCTTTCATATCAAACTTTGTTTTACGTAACAATCAGCAGGAGCACACCGGCGTTAATAACAACGTAACCAATGGTTCGGTTTTATTCACATGTCCCAGTCATCCATGACTGCACAACAATCGAATGGTATTCAGCCAGCAATCTGTGTTCCATCAACTGTGTGGGCCTCCTTTTCTGGCTGACTAGGTTGAAGATATGTTCAGCAAACATGAAGTCACCAGATGTCGATACCAATAAGAGAATGTGAACAGTACAGGTTTGTCCCGTCAACAAAAAAGATCCAGGAACAATTGAAGAAAATAATACATAAAACATTTTTCACAATGCTTTTCATGACAAAATTTGAGGAAAACAAATAAATACACATATTTTTAGAAAACAGTGTCCTAATATTTAAATCTTCATAAGAAGGAAGATTTTAATCCCCATTTAGAATTTTTCCTTCTGTCCAATAAACTGGATTTGCTTTTTTTTTTTTATTATAGGGATGAATCAACGAAACGGCACAGACGTAGATGCTGGCAACGCAATGAACGTCTTTGGAAAGTTGGGCTACAAAGTGAAGGTTTACAACGACCAGTCGGTGGCGCAGATAATGCGTGTTTTAACAGCTGGTGAGTTATTTGCACACGAAACGAACCGTGTACACCCAAATGAATACTAGCTGCAGTCTTTCTTGTCATTATGTATTAAACACTTGTTGTTGTTGTTTTTTTAGTGTCGAAGGAAGATCACAGCTGCTATGCTTCGTTTGTCTGCGTTCTGTTGAGTCATGGAGATGACGGCGTGTTCTTTGGTACCGATGGCTCTGTGCCGCTTAAGTGTCTGACCTCCCTTTATCGAGGTGATTGCTGCAAGTCTTTGGTGGGAAAACCCAAACTCTTCTTTATCCAGGTATCGTGCCAGTTGTTTGTTTTTGTTTTTCTAACGCTTTCTTGTCTTGGGCTCTGGTAAAGTGTCTAAACTGTTGTTGTTGTTTTTGATTTACACATCGAGTAGGCTTGCAGAGGCACTGAGCTAGATCCCGGCGTTGAAGCGGACGGTACAGAAGACGACGGTCCTACCAGAATCCCTGTGGAAGCAGACTTCCTCTATGCCTTCTCCACAGCGCCAGGTAAATGAACACACACACCAGAGGTCTTCTATTCTAATTGTTGCCCTTTTTCACTCGTATTGATGCACTCTTTATTCCATCACTTATCTGCTTACAGGCTACTACTCGTGGAGGAACACTTCGACTGGGTCCTGGTTCATGCAGTCGTTGTGTGACATGATTGGCAAATATGGGAAAGAATTGGAGCTCCAGCACATCATGATTCGAGTCAACCACAAGGTGGCAGTGGCGTTTGAGTCTTTCTCTAATTCACCAGGCTTTGATGCAAAGAAACAAATCCCGTGCATTGTGTCCATGCTGACCAAAGAGATGTATTTCTCCCCTTGATGTTGCCTTTTTTCTTTCAAGGCTCCAGCCTTCATCTATGGGAGAAATGCTCTAGTACAAGGGGGGTGAAGTATTTCAAAAGTACATTTCAAAAGTGTACATTTCGAAAACTTGACATTATAAGGTAGTCCAGCTCTGAGCCATGAAGCGTCGCGTCTGCATTTTTTGCTTTTATCCCTGCAGGGCCACCAGTTTGAATTCACTTGTAAAGATTCAACCTAAAATAGTAGGTTACTTAATGGCATTAAATAAACCATGAATCTAAATGATCAAATGTAATTGACCCTTACAATTTCAAAATCACTGTTTTTTACCCCTTAATGCCACTTTTCTGTTTGTACTAAACGCCCTTTTCAGGTAATTGTTTTGGGAGACTTTTTATATTTGTACTTTGACAGGATCATGTGTCGTTTCTGTTTTGAAATATTTCCACTATCGAGTTTTTGTAGTGACAGACAAAGGTTATTCACTGAAATATTAAGTCTTTAAGGCTTTCTAAATGGTGCACTCTAAGTAAATTCGAGGATAATGTTGTCTCGTGAATTCAGGAACACCTACAAGGCTATCAGGAATGATTTGTTTTGGGTTTTCTTAAGGTCAGGTTTCATAGCATGCATGAGAAAAGCCAGCCTGCTTGCACAATGCTTTCATTTTCGCGTATCCATACTTGAACACATGTTTACATTTCATCTAAAGAAATATTTAAAAGATTTCTTGTGGGGTTTTTAAAGTAAAAACAAACCGGATGCCTTTTCAATAATTTGCTATGATTGCCCAACACAACTTTATGTGTAATAATCCACATGCTGGTCATTTGAGAGTAAATATTGACATATTTACAGCAAACTAGCCGAATATCAATTTTGCTGTTGTCATGTTTGACAATCCAGTTTGTATGTCATATCAATATACTCAACATTGCTATGAGCATTTCCGTTTTTATATCACTTTTGTAAACACTGAAACTTTGAGGTTTGTGGGATTTTTTTTTTTTTTTTTTCTGAAAAAAAAATAAACACTTTCTATGTTGAGTGAGGTCGTTTTTTCATAGACTTCCATACTTCACCTCCTTTATAAAAGCACGAGTCGCTCCCTGCTGATCAAAGACCGAATGCAACAAGGAGCCACATCCGCATTGACTTCACCGGACGTAACTGTTTCATTTGTGGTCTGATCAACCGTAAAATAGTCAGTTAAGTGTCTTAAGTCATGTATTTAGTTCCGAAACATTTATAATGGCTTTCATCATTTTGAAGTGTGAATGGTTTCATGTCCCCTTAACTACTTTTTTCTCATTTTTTTTTTCTAATAACGCAATGGATGGACTATAATTTGAAACTTATTGAAATATCATTTCAAATTTGGAGGAACTTCCTTAGAAGAATCTTATTTGTTGGTATTGATTCAGAAACATTTTACTTATTACTATCATGATTTATATGTACATGTGTCTGTTCCATGTGAGCCTGCAGTAAAAGTAAATTCCCTTAGGTGAAAAAAAAAATAAAGTTAAAGTAGATTTTACACTAACTTGTGCAGGTGCTTCACTGTCATTAGCCGCTTCTTGTCTCAATTTAGTCTAGTTGAGCCAATTCTTCTGGTGTTTTACGTCATACATTAAGCATCAGCATATCATGGGCAAACACTTGACTAAAAGGCGCACATTGATGGTTCTTTAAAGTGGGAGTTTACGCGTGTCCCCTGAACGCAGCACAAGTCCTCGCCTCTTTCCTCGCTGAAAATAGGCTCTAGTTAATACTCTTTGACATTGGGTTAGTTGGATACGGCGTGTCAGGTGGCTCATTTCCCTGATTTTTCATGCAGCACCTGTGTTTGACTTTTCCCACGGCGCGCTGCACAAAACTCCGCATCCGCGCAACCCCAGAGTCTATTTTTTTTTTAAATATATGTGAAAACCCGGTCTTTTTGGACAGAAAGTCGCGCGGTCTACACGACGTCATACAGTTAACTTTGGCTGACAGCGGAATGGAGAAGTCCCTTCCCGTCGCTCCGCACTCTCTGGCCCTGGTGCTGTCGCAGGTTCGCGGAGAAGATGAAGGGCACTCCCGACTACCAGCACCCACATCATCATCATCATCACCACCACCACCGCCCTCCGTGCTCCATCACTCCGGCTACGAGGTGTTCGCCGACTTCAAATCCGTCAACATGCGGCACTTCTGGAACAAGGCGCTGACGCACGCGCTCTCCGAGGTCTTCTTCCTCGGCTGGATTGATGAGCACGTGCTGCTGATCCAGGGCGGGGAAGTTCACCTGCAGGTCCTGAGGAACGGATGGACCAGGCGGACCCTGCAGCCCCCGCGGGGCTTCGGCATCCAGTGCATAGGTGCGTCTGTTCGGGTCAATGCTATTACGCTGCACAGGGTGGTCCCTACGTCACAGTCGTTGACTTAATTGGTGTTAATGTTGGTGTGACGTAAGGGATTAAGTTTGCATTGGTTATAACATGTAATTAAAGCTGACAAATCTTAAAGCACGTTCTGTCAGAAGATGCCTAGCACCACTTCAATTAAAAATCTGGTTGACCGTATTGACTTTGATTCTATTTAGCAGCATTTCCATTTACAGCGAATAATACGTTATTCCAGAGCTGCAGATGTGAGACTTGAAAATGAGGACATGGACTCATACTTCCCTAACTTGAGACATGACATCCTAAAGACTTGAACTAACTTCAAAGTTAGTTTTTTTTTATACACCCTGAATGTTGAACTTGAGTTAGTCTGGTTCCAGATGTTGAGCTACTGCAAAACAAACTTAAGTTAGAGACACTAACCTTCCCGGAGAGACTTCAAAGTTCTGCTTTCTGATATTTTAACCTTCTAACCTCGGCTGCTTCATACGGGGTAGTTTTGCTCTGTGAGGAAGAGGAGACAACGCTCCCACGCCGGTGCTCATCTTCTCCTGACGAGGCAAGAACTCCTTTTCCTGTCATCGGATTTCTATTCGTGGTATTGAATTTTAAAAAAGGCAGGTTAATAGTCCCAGAGGTCAGCCCTCACACGATTATGATTTTGCGCCGCTGCTTATTTCCCGGAGTCGGTGTAAGTGACGAAGCTTCAGTGACACTGCCGCAGCAAACACAGATAAGCTGTGGAATGTTTGTCTTATAGCTAATAACTCACTAGACTTTTTTTTAACGGGCGAAACCAACAGAGCTTATGGGCCTTATTGGTTCACATGCAGACGAGGTAGCGATACATTTTTCATCCCTAAAACCCATAATCTACGGGATAAATTAACCTAGAATGCGACCAATGGTGTAAATTCATGACATGTGGCCTTCACAGTACCCGGGCAGCATGATCGAGCTTCAGTTTAAAAGTAAGCTCATTTGGCCTCTAGCATGCTACATTTTTTGGGGACCTTGTTCATTGTTATGTCAAATGTCCCATCGTTTCTTTTTGTTTTGTTTTTTTCAGCAAGCAGTAGCTGTGTGGCTCATTTAGAAATGACAAGTTACGCTTTTCACAAGCTGTGAGCGTAGTCATATAGATGTTTTTTTACACTGCACTGTTTACACAATGCAGACTAGCTGCTTCGGAGAGTTTGAGTATGGCCGAGAGCCCCCCCCCCCCCCCCCCCCCCCCCAAAAAAAAGGTAGCTGGGTTACAACATTTAGACTAAAGTCGTGGATTTTCAGCTGCGTGAAAACAAGGTGTTTGCTTTAAATACTGACATCCGAGGGACCTTGTATCCGTTAGCGGGATACAAACAATGGGCTGGGAGGAGCGTGTGCCGTCAGGGAAGGAAAAGTGGAGCATTAGTTCAGGAGAACACCGTTGGCACCGCCGGAGAGGTCTCCCCCTGGAAGGAAAGGGAGGGTCGGTGGGGGGGGGGATGTTTTGCCGTATATCATAATGTCTGATGTGTAACGTGGGCTGTGGGCTGCGGCAAGCGGCTATTTTTGACTCTTTATTCGGCGTGTGGCTCTGTGGGAGGGAGGTGTGTTGTCCCAAATGTTCCACCGGGGGGCAGCCCGCCGGCAAAAATGGTCCCGTTGGCAAAGGAAGGTGGATGAATTTTTGTAGCAGGCCACAAATCCTTAAAGGCTCTGAACTAGTGTTTTACATCTGATATGTTACTATGGACACTATGCAACGCATCTCTGGACAAATCCTATAAACAAACTTTAGTGAGATTCAATATTTTTAGCGACTTTTGCAAACTAACCTGCACTTTTGTGTTCAGCGCTTATTGGCGACGTGTCAACATCCATCGGGACGCCAACATCATGTCTCAAACGTTACAATGCTAGCATCGTCAACGTGGTAACGTGCCAATAATTATGGCGTTTAATTAGCCAAAGGCCAATTTCAGCGGCAACGAGTCCGTTCTGATATTCACTCAGTTACATATTTTCTCTAGCGAGAAAGAAGAGAGTCCATTATAGTTTACCATAAACCAACCTTCCCAAACCAAAAGAGATTCGATTGTTCTTCAATTGTTTTCGAATGAATTTACTGATCGTCACGACTCTTAATTTGAAGTCGTTCTTGCGTCGGAGCTGTCCTGCTTGTAATTGTCGTCGTGACACCCGAGGACCTCGGGGTTCTCCTTCCACAGACCGGGCCCCGTCTCCGTGGAGTCCCCCCCCCCCCCTGTCTGCTTCGGTCTTGAGTGACTGGCCCTTTAAGGGAGCGGGCGCTCAAAAGGTAACAGCTATGAGATCATCGGCTTGCGTCGTCATAGCAACAAAGGCTGTTGCAGTACTACTGAGAAATAAAATGGCTGGCGAGTGTCGCTCTCTCCCTCCTCCTCCTTCTCCTCACCCCTCCTTCCCTTCCTCTCCTCATTCTCTTTGGTATCATTGAACTGGAGCAGATTGGTTGTGACACCACCTCCTCCTCCTCCTCCTCCTCCTCCACCCGTGGCCCGTCCTGCCCCTCTCACTTTGCTCCTTATTCAGTCCCTCAAAGCCGTCCCTTTCCACTCCACACATGTGAGTCAGCAGGAGGGTGCAGCAAGCAGGAGCTGCCATTCCGGGTTGTTATTGAGGGGCTGCCACTCCACGCCGTATCGGTTACCGAATCAACCGGTGGGAAGCACTGATCAGACACAAATCGGCTAACGTTGTGAAGCGATTCCCTTTGGTTGTGGCCCTGCAAAGTCTCCAGCTTCAGGGGGGGGGGGGGGGTCACAAAAAGGGAAAAAGGGAAGGATGGAGGTTTGAGAGTCCCCTCATCCTTCAAGAGCATAAGGTGAGGATGGAAAATATATAGCTAAATATCCAGAACATCTGAAGGCTGAAGCTGAATTTCTCTCTCCTCCCCCCCGCCCCCCCCCCCCCCTCTCTCTCTCTCTCTGACGCATGCTCACGCAGAATTGCGCGCAGCAGGCAGATGCGCGCATACACACATTCTCTCTCTCCCACACTCAAAAACACACACATACTCACACACCCTTCCTGGAGGTGCTGGGAGCAGCTGCAGCATTAGCGTTGAAAGAGATTTGCCGTGGACTGGAGTTTGCCCCCCCCTCCCCCCCTGCCCCCCCTCCTCCCCTGCCCCCCCTCTTAATGAATGCATGCTACGGCGACAGAATCGGGAGCTTCTTCCGTCGGATTGCGGGGAACGGTGGATTTCTATTCTTGAAATTTATTTATTTATTTTCTATGCTCTCCATTTTTTCCTCCCCACCCTCTCCTGGCGTGCTGTTGTCGAAAGGACGATGGGGTCTCGTGCTTGATCGGATAAAGATGGAGGTGAACGCGTCGTCTCCGGTGCTTTGCATACTATTGAGGTTTTGTTGCCCATTCGGGTGACTGGAGCTTTTATTTTAATTTTTTTTTTTTTTTTTTTTAAGTGGGCTCTTTTGTTTTCCGGGGGGGCGGGGGGGGGGGATCAGCCGAGCACTCCTGTGGTGAATTGAGCTGTTGTCGAAGACTGGGCCTCTTAAGCTTTGAATATTTGACCGTCCGTCCATTGCCTTCTGTCCTCCCGCTGCCTCCTCCTCAAAAACCAACCAGCGGATCCCCAAAGCCTCCTCCGAAATCCCTCCTCGCCGTCCTTCCTCGCTTCCAATGCCCCATTTCCCTCATCTCTACCCCGGCCCCCTCCACCACCACCACCACCACCACCTCTCTCCTGCTCCCTCCTCCCACATCAGAGCGGCTACGTAATGTGCCTCCCTACGCATGCAAATGGGGATGCTACAAATGGTGGCTGGGACTGATGCCGACGAAAGGGTGATGCCTCGCGCAATCACCTGCACCGCCACCGCCACCTCCACCACCACCACCACCACCACCTCCGCCGCCGCCGCTGCCGCTGTCGTCGCTCCGGATCAGCCAGGGAGAGCCCGGCAGCCTGCCACAACCGCCCACAGCGCGCACAGCGCCGTCCGTAGCCTGCCCGTGGACGTAGATGAGACGCGCGTATGTGTGTGAAGGCGCACACCGCTTCCTGCCATGTCTGGTGTGCGATCGCTGTAGCGGGACGTTCCTACTGATGCGGGGGAGGCACTGAGCCTGAGGTTGGTCGACCTCCCCCTGCACCCCCCCCCTCCCCTCCCCTCCCCTCCCCTCCTCTCCTCTCCCCTCCCCCCTTCCTCCTTTTCCCCTCTTTACCCGTCTCCCTTCCTCCCCATTCCACCGGCCCCCCTACCTCAGCCCTGTCCCAGCCCCCCGGGGGGGTCGAAGGCCACCTGGTATCGGGGTCACGATGAAGAAGAACCGCAGCGGCAATGTGCGGCGGGCCTGGCCCAGCTCGGAGCACGCGGAGCGCCCGCCGGAGCACAACCCCTCCCGTAGTGAGAAAGACATCCGCTTGCAGAAGCAGCATCTTCCTCCCCCTCCCGCTCCCCATTTCTCTCCGTCCCCACCAGGTTACCGTGCGCCAGGTGAGTCTTTGTGACACTTCCGGCCTCAACAGAGGCTCCGCCCCCTTCCCTCTACGCGGCGCGGAGACAGTTTGATTTTGGTTTGGGGGGGGCAAGAAAAGAAGAGCAGGTCAGAATGTTTGTAGTGTCAAGTGGGAAATGATGGCAACTTGCTTTTAATATCTAATGTATAAAGTGAGGTCAAATAGAAATAGTGTTTTTAGCTCATTTTTAAATTAAAAAACATTTTTGTCCCGACATTATTTTATTATATATATCGTCTGCTCCTATTGCTTTCATCACCTCTGTCTTTGTTGCTTCATTGTCAAGGTGTGAAACGTAAATACAACAACTCGTGCCATTGTACAGGACGGGGATTGAGCTTCTCTCGCGCTTACAAAGAAAGAAGCCTCTCAAGGCCACGTGAAGCTTAAGGGGCTGTGATACTAAGCAGAGATAACGTCATCGCGTTGCTTCGCTGACCGTTCAGTTCGAGCGCGGCGAGGCGGCAGGGCCCTGCACACGCTTCAGCTCAGCCAGTGAAAATGATCACAGAACTTTAAAAAAAAGGAAAACGGGCGATCGACGAGGCGGCGTTAACTTGTTTAAGTTTATCCGTCCACATCAGAAGGCATAACATGCGGATTAGAAATCCAAGTACGTGGTATGATTTCTCATTTTGTCGCACAACTCTCCGTTGATCACCGGGTTCGGGTCAGAGGTCAGAGGACGGGGTCAGGCCACAGCGACCTTTACGCGAGGCCAAACGTCTGCTCTCAGAGGGGCCTGAAGCCGGGCCGTCTGGTTGTAGGATGATCTCACTGCTGCTGACAGCGAAAGCCAGCTGTAACTCAACAAGGGGCGACAGAGAGCGTCTGCGTGTGAGCTGGCGACGCGCCGCTATCGCCGGTCGGGTTTTTGTTCCATTTAAAACACGTTGGGTTTGGATGGTGTAAGCTTCCTCTTTTAATTTTTTTTTTAACGTTCGCAAGATGGTGCGTTCGCAGGGACTCCGGTGATCTCACCCCACGGCTGCTGCAGCAGCAGCAGCAGCTGCCTCGTTATGCTAACCTACGAGAAACGGGAGGCGAAAGGAGGCGCGGAGAGGAGGGGTGGAGCCGCTGGAAGCGGCGTGCAAACTGCTGCTGTTTGACCATTACATCATAGCTTCACACGCTGCGCCTGCTGTTCATTCATGATCTAACAGTTGTGCCTCCTCCTCCTCCTCCTCCTCCTCCTCCTCCTCCATCAACCCCCACCCTGCTGCAGGTGACGTGTCTCCGATCAGCATGTCACCTATCAGCCAGTCACAGTTCATCCCGCTGGGGGAGATCTTGTGCCTGGCCATCTCCGCTATGAACTCGGCCCACAAGCCCGTCAACCAGGAGGCTCTGGTGGAGCACCTCACTGCCAGCTTCCCAGGTACCCTCCCCTGACCTCTCTCTCGTGTACCGAGCATGAAATATGTATTGTGTGGTAATTATGTACATCTGAGCATGTGTTATATCTGGTTTATCATCTCCTGATTTGTTATTTATTAGCTTAATTTTTATACACGCCAGGTTCAAAGAGCAAAGTAATGATATATGTAGGCTTTAAACATCTATTGATCTCCCCTCAGGGCTCTGACACTTTTCAGTGATTGAGTGTTGAGATATTTCATCCTGTAAAATCTTGCATAACGGTGATGTAAAATATAAAACAATTAGTCATTGAAGCGATGAATATATTGGGACTTCTGGGTTGGAATAATCATACATGGGAAGACATCCCAATGAGTGGATAATACATACAGTAAAATGTAGGTTCTCTTTTCATGTAGTAGGTTTGGTTTCATTCTTAAGTAATACAATAGTTATAATATTATATCAGCTTTATCTGGCAGTCAGACAGCCCTATAGAACACTATAGCTCGTTTTCTCTTTCAGTTCAGTTTCCTGTCTGAAATTATTCTAAATATGGAATAGACTTAATCTGGTATCATTGTTTTTTTTTTTTATGAAGGCCTTTAAAAAAAGCTAAAATATGTTATAGCAGTACATTGCTCTGCTGCCTTGCTGGTCTTGTATGCTTGAACTGACTGTGGATGAGTACCTCACACAACCCCACGACAGATTTTCACATCTAGGAAAACAAAAAATGTGTAACATCTGTTTTTTGAGTTGTTAAATTAAATGTTTTCACGTTATCGTCATTTTCTCCTCGACTCAAACGTATGAAACCATAAAATCCTGAAATATATCAACACATTGTCGAAAAGCACAGGTTGTCCATCCAATTTGGGAATGGGAAGCAAACTGATCTGGACTTTGAGAGGATGCAGTTGATGAGAAAGCAGTTGATCTTATAGGTTGCATCATTGCTGTGTATAAGCACACGGGGATGATGTAATGCCAGGCAACACAAGGCCATGCTGGACAAAGGTAATGAATGATGTTGAACTTTTAAAGTTGACTTGTTCATTTACACAAGCTAAGCTCTGACTAATTAAATTATGCTCAGGAGTCCTCTGGGAATAGGGGTTAAGTTTATTGACTTTATTTTTACATTTTAAATACGAGGTTATGGTTTCAGTTTTAAAATAGGTACACAGTTCATGGTCGATTCTTCAAACGCCGTCGAATATGTAAAACTCGTCTACGTTTTTTTTTTTAAAGAGATATAGAACATTCCTAATCATTTTTAGGATTTGTAATGGAATATTTATTATTATTTGTAATATTATTCATTTTGTTAAGAAAACAAATGTTAAAAAAATTCAATCACTGAAAAATTCACATAACAGGTCAAAATCAGATCGTCCCGCCCCATTTACATCTTTCACTCCAAATCTTTCTTATATTTAACATGCTTTTTGTGAGATTGCATCATTTTAATGTAGATTATAATGGATCTTGACGTCCAATTAGTTGACGGAAACATGAAAGTTACACATTATTCCTAATTTTCTTTCCAATACAATCTGTTCATTTAATTATTTAACCACCTCCAAATGGCCTCCACGCTCAAACTAAATATTCAAAATGTCCCGGGTTTGAATCATTTCAATGTAAAAATTTGATCCGAAATGTATTTGTGCTTCAACTCCCACAGGCGTGCCTACACCCAGCTCGGAGGTTCTGCGACATACCCTGAACATGCTGGTGCGAGAGAGGAAGATCTACCCAACTCCAGAGGGCTACTTCATTGTCACCCCACAGACCTACTTTATCACTCCTTCCCTCATCAGAACCAACAACAAGTGGTATCACCTGGACGATCGGCTGCAGGAGCGCCAAACGCCGCAGCAGCAGCAGCCATCTCAGCAATGCACCTCGCCTCCGTCTGGCAACGTGACGCCGTCCGCACCCGGCTGCCTGAGGGAGAGGCCTCCTCGCAAGAACCACACCGACTCGTACAACTCCTACCGCGACGACTTGTCCAGACTTCACGGTGGCAAGTCGCCGAAGGAGCACAGGGGAGATTCTTATCAAAGCAAGCCCCCCAAGGATCACATCGGCGGGGAGCCTCCTCCTCCGCCCGGCACGTCGGCCAAGGAGCACCGGGGAGAGCCTCCGTCGTACCCTCATTCGCCTCTTCCTACTTCCCCTCCTGCCCAGCAACCGCCGCCCCAAGAGCCCGCGGAGAAGAGCAAAAGCCTCACTTCTTTCCCTTATAAAAGTGACACTCTGACCAAAAAGAAAGATGGCGGCGGCGGCGGAAGCGGCGAGAAGCAATCCAAAAGGTTTGGCCTCAGGCTGTTCAGGCTGAGCTTCAAGAAGGACAAAATGAGACAGCTGGCCACCTTCTCAGCCCAGTTCCCCCCCGAGGAGTGGCCCCTGCGCGACGAGGAGGTGCCGACCACGCCCATCCCCCGCGAGGTGGAGATGGAGATAATCCGCCGGATCAACCCCGACCTCTCGGTGGAGAACGTGGCGAGGCACACGGCGGTGATGAAGAGGCTGGAGGAGGAGCGCGCGCAGAAGAACAAGGCGGGGTCCTCGGCCCAGCACAGCGCGCGGAGCAGGAGGGCGAGGGGCCACAGGAGGGCCCTGCACGGCAAGTCCCGCTCACACAGCAAGCCCCGGACCTCCAGGGGAGACCCTTCTGAGGGCTCGAACTGGGACCTTTTGTTCATGGAGAGGGATTACCGCTTCTTCAGCCACTCGCTGGTTCGCTCGCCTCGGGAGGCCATGTACACCTTGGAGCGCAGGCGGAGCGGCGGGCCAACGTTCCTGGTGCACAGCAACCCCAACATCACGGAATCGAACTGCCCGGTTACCCCCGAGTGGGACGTGTCGGGGGAGCTGGCCAAGAGGCGGACCGAGATGCCCTTCCCGGAGCCGTCGCGCGGGACCTGCCAGTCCAGGGTACAAAGGAGCCACAGTCACAATCAGGACAGGAAGTCGCGTCACGACAGGTCGGATCAAGCCAAGGAGCGCTCCCGGTCCATGGACAACTCCCTCAAGGGCCCTTCGCTGGGGGCGCCGGAAGACTTTGAGCCCACTCTGGAGGAGCGCAGTCACTACTACACCGATGACGGCACCCTGCGCGCCAAGCAGAAGTCCTCCCACTACTCAAGGATCATGTTCTCTGCTGCTAAGTTCCACTCTGATTTTAATGTGCCTGATTTGGGGAAAGGGAGTTTGGACGAGTCAAGGATCCGGAGTACGATGGAGAGGAACAAAAGCAGAGACAGCTTGCCATCGTACAATGAGCTAATGGGACTTTCTCCTAAGCCCTCAGCAGATGAGTACTTCCAGTGCAATACGTCAAATGAAACAATCCTAACTGCCCCCTCGCCTCAGGCAAAATCAGAATATGACACATTAACCTCATCAGGGGGACTCCGAAAGGGCTCTCCGGCTGACCGCCAAACGCCTCACCTCACGTCTCCTCACACAATGGAGTACAAAGAGGACCCGTCGGCAGCAAAGGGACAGAGCGGCTCGGCGCGGCTGACGCCCAGCCAGACGCCGGAGCCGCTGCAGAATGCCCGCTTGACGCCACACCAACACAACGTGGATCCGGGAGGGGGCGGAGGCAGCATGGGGATCAAGAGGAAAGAGATCTTCAGCAAGGACACTTTGTTCAAACCTCCACACTCTGCCTTGCCCGCAGGCTACGTGGACAGCGGCTACACCAAGTCCGGCACATTGCGGAAAGCCTCACATGCCAAATCAACAGAGGCCCTAGACAATCCTGAGCCCCAGCAGCCTTCCAATTCAGCCACTTCCTCAGCATCACCGGCAGTTTTACAGGTCTGCTTGGAGCCAACAGTCCCCTCCGCCTCCTTTGACTATTATAATGTATCGGACGATGAGGAAGAGGAAGAGGCGGAGGAGGACTCGCACAAAGAGTTGGCGACGGCAGAGGACAGCAAGGAGCACGGGGAAGTGGGTGGTGGTGGCGGCGGTGGTGGTGTCGGCGGTGGTGGTGGCGGCGGCGGCGGGGGCGGGGGTGGTGGCGGCGGCGGTGGTGTTAGTGGGGAGGGAACCATGCAGTGGCTACTGGAGCGGGAGAAGGAGCACGATCTGCAGCGCAAACTGGAGACCAACCTGACCTTACTCAGCCCCAAGGAGACGGAGAACAGCAGCAGCCAGAAGTCGGCCCACTCGGCCCGTCTGGACAGCATGGACAGCAGCAGCGTGACGGTGGACAGCGGATTCAACTCCCCCAGGTATGTGCTGCATCACCCGGGTCTTCTTTTAAAATGTCCTCCTGTGAAAGAAAACGTTCATTCAGCAACATTGGCTGTGTGTGGGAGGTAAAACTCAAGTAGAACACAGTGGGAACCACAATTTCCCCAAATCACCTGGATCGCTAAGTAACTATATGAGGAAAAAACCTTTATGAGTTCTACTTTTAGGTATTGAGGTTGATACACATTTCTTGACTTTATTAGGTACACATGTTGATGATGTTTTGGGTGAAATAATACATTTGTCACGTTAATCGTGTGTATCCGTGTTCTATACTCGTATTGAATTTCTTTTTTTCTAGAGCAGCTCTTAGTGATGTGTCGGAATACTGTGGAAAATCAGATAAAAGGAAGAAAGGCCACTTTTCTGCTCAAAAGAGTCAAAATAATTTTTTCAGTCCAAGTTAAGAGAAAATGACATTATCAGTGTTTGAGAAAGCTGGAACTAGGGCCACGGAACACATACAGCTCAGAATTAGTTATTAAAGATGTTGCATATTCAAGCTCCTACGAAATATTACTCTTTAAACCTAAAGATTGGACTCAAAATATATCAAATATGAGGAGGATATAATGAAATATTAACAATTAAACAATATAAAGCATGTGCTGCATATATATGGTGTTTTATGTATTATTCAATTAATAATCAACTTGATATATCTTCTACTGAGGCTCAAAGATACTTTGATACTTTGTATTTTCCCGTGTGAATTTCTTTATCCTCATAGTGTTCTCAGTAACTGCATTTTATCTGCGTTTTTCTCCAGTCTGCAAAATATTCAGCAAATTGCTTTCGTTTATTTGCGGGTTATGAGACACACACAACGTGAGCTTCTTTTTTAACGTTTTTCTTCCCTTTGAACTAAACGGCGTGACTCTCTGTCGTCCCCTGTGCAGAACGCGTGAAAGCCTCGCATCCAACACGTCCAGCATAGTGGAAAGCAATAGACGGCAGAACCCGGCGCTGAGCCCCGGCCACATCGGCACGAGTGGCATCGGGCTGCCGTTCAGCTTCCGCGCTATCCCAGAACCCCCCACCACACAGCCTGAGAAACTCCAGAAGTCATCGAACTGCCTGGCCTCCATCACCAGCGTCTGACAGGCCGGCCGCGCAGACCGAGACCGCGGAAAGGTGGTGGTGGTGGTGGTGGTGGAAGTGAGGGGTTTCACCACTTTGACCCTCACTTTCATTAACACAGACACACACACACACACACATTCAGACTCCTGAGAATCCATTTACTGGGACTGTTACATAAACAGGCATGGCTTCAAGAGACTGTTCCCACAGCTTCAAGAACTTTACTGCAAAAAAAGAGAAGAAAAACTACAGAATATCAAGACCAACGTAGGCGAAGAACCCTACCTGAAGTACTTTGATTTTTGGTGACATGGACTCTAGTTTGGCTTATATCAAGATTATTGACTATTGGTATTGGAAAGTAGTAGACTATAGGATTCAAGTTACATTTGGAAATATCAAAAAAAAACTTTTTATATTACTTAACAATACATGTCCAATTAAATGTTCTCCTTCCTGAAATAGCGTCAAGTTCTTCAGGACAATTCAATGTCAGCACAATGTCGTGAGATCAACAAAGTTGATCGTGAGAACAACGAATGAAAGATATAAAAACATAAATCAGCTCAGATTTGTGTACCGCAATGCAAATGATGTATGTATACTCGATACTTTTGATATCCTAATTATTATAATGGTGGTATTAAAGATGCTATGTGACCAAAAGTGATGTCTGGACAAAATGAGCTGCACACCGACACTCACGTGTACATCCCGGACGTCTCACAAAACAACCCCCCCCCCGGGAGGGTTCATTTAGTGTCAGATCTGTGCTTTTGATACTATCACATCGCTACGTTTGGTGTTGTTAAATTGTCAGAAAAATATTAACATCAAGATTCACTGAGCACTTTAAGAACTTATTTTGTTCAAGTCTTGGCACAATAGTATATGCATTAAAGAAAGGACAACAAAAGCAGCATTAACTAACTTGTTTCAGCTTCTCTGCTGGGCTGTAAGGCATCGCCATGCGCTTTGGTGACTTGATGAGTATATAGACCACATGGTTAATGGGGATAATAATTCGTAGATTAATTAGGAATCGTGGGCAGAATGAGTAAAATGTGTGACTACAGTTGCTACTAGGGCTGCAGGCACAGCCATTGCGGCTGTTAAAATGACACGAGCTCCATCTGTGCATTATCTATAATAACCAGACTATTGTTTCTAGCGAGTAATGTTTTTAGATCTGAAAATTATTACAGCAAATTCTCAGTTCTGGCTTTTGAAATGTGAACATTTGCTGCTTTTCTTTGTCTTGTAAGTAAACTGAACATTCTTAATTCATTTTTAATAGACAAAGAGATTTTTGAATATGTAACCTTGGGATGAGAGGGATTATATTTGGTATTTTCTCTATTCTCTTCTGGTTTGTGGACAATCACCAAAACGATGAGCAAAATTATGAAACTGATTGTTTGCAATTTTCAGCGAGTCCAGAAAGTCTTACGATGCACCCAATTACCTTTACATGATTCCATGGTTTTCTTTTGAAAAATAACTTCACAGCATCACTTTGACTGGAGCAGAAACAACAACCACAATGTGGATTATCTAATAAAACAACTTACATGAGTAACAAAATAAATATTACATTATTTTAAATTCCACGTCCTGCACCCATGTGCATTGGTAACTAAAGTTTGCTTTTGTTTCAATGCTTTGAGCAATGCAATCAAAAGTAATCAAACTTAATTAAAAACGGGATGGCAGGAGTCACAGTAGTGCGATTATCAGCGATTACAACCGACACCGTGCAGGAAAAGGTGGAGACCACGAACTGCTCCGACCGAGCGCCCTCTGGCGGTGGAGCGGCTGTATTACACGTGTTACAACTCTACCCATAACACATGATTAACAATTCATTACTTAATTATCAAAACTACTCTAGTAGTTTTCTACTTCAGTGGGTGCGGGTTGTCATTGCCAGAGCTGCACAGTAGAGTAAATGGGTAGGACAAGTCACACAAAGTACAAGTACACAACTTTTTTTTTCTGCTCACATTTACCATTCAATTTAACAAAAGTGCACATCTGAGAGCACGTACCTGTGGTTCAGTGAGTTATGGTGACTTCACGAAGCTGGTTCATCTTCTCACATCGAGCAGGTACTCACCATCCCATCCAGAAAAAACTCGCAGGAGGCGTCTTCTCCGATAAATGATCATTTAGCCTTTTCTCTCTCTCTCTCTCTCTTTTTTCTTCTTCTTCAGAACCACTCGGTTTGGTTTGTGAAACTATGCCGCGGCTGGTGGACACCTGACACGTTCGGTGTTTAATCGCAAATTTCCCTTTTAAAACACATACTTTATCATATGTGCTATAGAAGACGTTCGTGGAGAGTGACGTCAAACATATTACAAATGTAAGTTATATCAATATACGACGAACGTTACAAATCTCGCGAGAGTTAGTTCTGGTTCTTCTGAACGCATGTAGCTATGAACGAGCATATTTGAAATGTTTATTTTCTATTTTATCGGTGACTGGCCTTAAATTGTATAAAAATGTTAAATAACACCAATAGCCGAGTATTTTTTGGGCGTGCATTAAATTATTTTCATGAATTAAAATGAATTAAACATTCCAACCACACATTCTTCTGCTCCCAGCTTTAACTGGAGCACTTGTATGTGGAGTCTGATGGTACCACCACATTGATTAGAAAGCTTTTCGATTTTTAATTGTCCTCAATTCATAAATTGATATACTATATTATAACAGTTTAGTATAACACTTTTGATACATAAATAAATAGAACATGTTATAAACATTAAGACGGATTATAGTTCAATTGAAAAAGACTATTTTACTGAGGCTGTGAACTCCATAGCAAACACGTAGCATGGCTCGTGAGGTAGAATGATAACGATTTAACAAGACTTCATTTACTGAACCAATGGACTAATAGTGGACTAATAGATTACAACAGACCTAATCTGAGCGATTAAACACATTTAAATGTATTTTATAAGTATAGCATAATATATATCAGGACATAAATTCATTCACCAACAACACAGCTGTTTTTACCTGTGTGTATTTTAATGACTGATGCAGGGGGACGTCATGTCAGCGTCCCTGAACTACAGACACAGGTGGAATGATAAAACAAAAACTACTGTGGATCAGGGTCACCTGGAGCTTGGCACGTACAGCGATGAATGATTCAACTTAAAAACGTACAGTTTACAGACATACACACGCATTACTTTCTCTATAATCACCTATGACACACACTTACACGTTTTCTTTTAACAAAACACACAATGCATCCTTTATGCACCTTGATGTTCCTTCATCTTTACATCACTTTGCTCGGCACGCTCCAAATACACAGAAAGGGGGAAAAAGTGTGTGCTGAGATTGTTGGGAAAACGCACGCCAGTGAGTTTTTTTTGTGGATGTGGGAGCATGAATCTCAAATAATGACACGCATGCATCATTGACACTCCCATCTCACACACGGACGACATTTCCATTGTTTTTTTTGTTTGTTGTCAAGCTCTCGAAAACCAATGAAATACACGGACACAGGGGCATAGGAGCGACCATCTACAGCATACGTTTTGGTTCTAAGGCAATAATGTAGTTCCACAGGACTAATGTTGTCGATGCAGTGTGCTGTTTGCACCCTGACTGTGTCTCCACAACCTCATCCTTCAGTGTATTTATATTTTTAGCACCATGGGAATCTCTCCTGGTGGTCGTTCCGAGAGACAGCGATGGAAATATTCCCTTTCCGATATTCACTTTTTATTTTGGGGTGAGGTGGAAACCGGAAACATCCGTAAAAGTTTGTTACAAGACGGTGCAAACTTAAAAACAGCATGTACACACACACACACGCGCGCGCGCACACACACATATACACAGAATGCAAGGCTTAACATTAACATCACAGATCATTTGGAAATTCCTCATTCGCTTTTTTTTTCCCACAGCGCAATGGTCGTCTGCATTAGCTTTAAGCAAAAAGGGGCAAATGGCAGACTTTTGTCTGTTCTTTTTCTCTGTACACACACACACACACACACACACACACACACACACAGTAAACACAATGAGTTTTACAATAAGACATGAAATCATCTGCAGCCGTTCTGAGCTGGGCTGAAGAGGCCAGTTCCCAGGCATCAAAGGCATTAAAAATGTCTATTTAAAGTTTCCTCTCAGTCACTGTGGGTCTGAGAAGCCGTCTCATCACAGTAAGCCGCCGTCTGAAGGAAGTCGTGAAAATGTCTCCAAACTCCCCGGTTTGGAAGCATTTTGCTCCTCACCCATCCGTAGCTTGGAATTGTTTTACATGAGTCTCTTGTGTTTCGTTTGTGCTCCTTTTGCTTTGCGACAGCTGGAATCCACAGCGAAAGCTCCTCCGCAGAAATGTCTCGCTCAGTCGTCACGTTGGGTCGAAGCGTTCGACGACCGGCGTGGAGCCGCAGAGGGAGACCCGTGTCCACGTTAAAGTGTCTTTTAAGCGTCGCCTTCCTCCCGCCTGCTGGCGAGCGTCCACAGACGTCACAGAGAAGAGTGGGGGGGGGGGGGGGGGGGGGGCGGGCTGTACTTTTTTTCTCATGTGGTGCCGCGGTGAAGGTCAGGGGTG
The DNA here is from genome assembly GCF_949316345.1 of Pungitius pungitius. Taxonomy (NCBI): domain Eukaryota; kingdom Metazoa; phylum Chordata; class Actinopteri; order Perciformes; family Gasterosteidae; genus Pungitius; species Pungitius pungitius. The sequence goes on along the minus strand of NC_084908.1, from coordinate 17,085,639 downwards.
ACGGTGGCGTGGGGGCTGCACAAGGGGTCAAGAGGTCACAGGCTTCGTTCGTCTGAGGGTCATTTCCTGGTGTGAAGGGTCTCCTGGAACTTGGTGCTCGTGTAGCGGACGTGGAAGCCCTTCTTGCTGATTGTGTCGTCGCTATGGAAACGGATCAGCATGGCACTTCCGGGTGAGTAGATCCCCTCCCTCGGCTGAGGAATGGAAGACGACGAAGGGGGGGGCGGGGGGGGGGGGGGTGGGCCACCATGAAGCAAATAAAACACCGTCAGTCATTTAGAGGTCTATAACTTTTGAATAGAATTATATTATATTTCTAATATCAATTTCAACTGCACAAGAAGTAAAATGTCTGTCCTTCGGTGACTCATGCAAAACAAAATTCTGGTAAAGGATATATCTAAACTTGAAAAGATGGACCCGGTATAGATTAGTCGTAGTAGAAGCTGAGGCTGACGTTCAAATGTATTCCTCTGATTACATAAATCCCAAAAATCCACTAAAACTGGCTGAGTTTTTCACATCAAAGATAAAAATAAATAATATGGAGCCTTTCGGAGCGGCGGCATCAAATCTTACCCCTGAACCGCAGAAGCGGCCGAGTCGGTGTGCGTTGGCGTCGTACCCGTTGTACAGCTCGATGTAGTCGTAGCCGCAGTCCGCCTCCTCCTCTACCTCAAACGTGATGAAGCTCAGCTCGATGCCGTAGCCCTGCTCGGCCGTCAGCAGCCACTCGCAGTCGGTGTGGCCCGGGTAGTTGTTGTCCCCGAACTGGGCGTGAGAGTAAAGGTTCTTCAGGCGAGCTTCTGCTTTCAGCCGACCGCCACACTCTGCGGAGACGCGGGATGGAGAGAAAGGAGCGAAAAAGGTATTGATCGGAATCGATCCAATCCAGCCAATAATAGCCTCTTGTCGGGGTTCAACGAATGATTTTTTTATCTTGCGAGTGCTGCTGTTGACCGCTAGAGGGAGGTATTACCCTGCAAAAATTTGATTTTCGAACTTGAGAAATCAACGCTGGTTACAAGTGATGCTCTTTGCAGACAGAGAAAACGGCCCAGCACACTTACACTCAAACACTCAAACATGCCTCCACACACCTGTGGAATGGGTTGCCTGGAAGCCCTTTCTTTGCACCGAGGCGTCAGAAATGAAGCGGAGGTACATCTTGTTGCCGGTGGAGACCAGCTGCTCCGGGATCTTGCTGCCGCACAAGCGACCCAAGATGGTCGCCGTGTCGCTGTCGCCGTCGAAGGCCTCCAGGTGGTCGTAGGCGCACTCCTGATGCTGCTCGATCTCGAACTCGTTGAAGGCCTGGAAAGGGCGGAGGCAGGCGCCGGGTGAGAGGTCGCCGGGCGTGATGGGAGAAAGCGGTTTTCGGAGGGGGGGGGGGGACGACAACTGCTTTCAAGTTGATGTATTGGTTACACATTGCACAGTTACACATTCAGCAGGTACGGAGCAGCATTGCCATTTATTTAGAGATATCTGTCCTTTTTATGCAATACTTTAATAAGCAGTCAGTTGCAGGGATTTTCTTTCTCAGCATCCTTCCATTATGTGTTTATTGTCCAATTCAGTTATTATCCAATTGTTATTAGTACATAAAGCTACTTTAGGCAAAATAACCCAAATTTCTGTCACCAACAGCGTGTTGGTTCGCTGTAAAGTCGAGAAGCCTAAGATAAAGATTCTGAGAGCCCTTTAAATATTTCCAACGGCTCTTCTGCCAGTGTTAAGATTCCTTTAAAGCTGTTTCGGAGCCAATGTAAATGCACATTTGCATTTCAAATCCTTTGACACGTCTCCAGAGCCTCTTTGCCTACACGTTGCGTACGCCGCGTCCCGATGGATAATCCCATCAAGTCACCGCGAGCAGAGTCGCGGCACCTTGAAGGCCTCAACACCCACACGGAGGCAAACACACACACACACACACACACACACACACGCACACGCACGCTCCATCACGCCACCGCGCCGCCACCGCAACCGCCACGGCGCATTGGCTCTTAACCCCAGCCGGCCCAGGGGGGAGGAGAGAAAGGCGGGTGGCCTAAAGGTGGGCCGACGTGAGGACGGCGTTGCTGAGAATGTTTCATTCTGGGCTGCTGATGGCTTCCAGATGTTTCTAGACACTGGTTTGTGGATCTGTTGTGAATTCTGAATTTTGTGTGTGTGTGTGTGTTTGTGTGTACTTCATTGTGACCGAGACTGAAGAGGCAATGACAGAATGACCGTCACGTCGGTGCTCATATTTCATGAAATATATGTCATTTTGATGAAAACAGAGATCGTTTGTGTGGTTTTTTGTGGGCAACACTATTTGCATGAGGAACCCGAGTGGATTTTAGGAGGATTATCTGTGCGAATGTGGGCATGTGTGCTCCTCCATTTGTTTCTTTGTGAGGACCAATTTGCATTTTTAGTATGACGACAAACAAGCATTTTAGTGGGCTGGAAATGACAAGATAAAATATGTAGGAATAAAATTGGGGTTTCCCAGCGTATAAATTGTACCCATTTGCATTTGTTCCTTTTTGTCATGTGAGAAAAAAATAATATATTTTTGTGTTTAGGACCAACACAACGTGAAGCATGAATATGGGATTGTATGTGATGACTACTTGATCACCTCAAACTATGTTAAGCATCTTCTGTGAATCCCCCTGAGACTTCCTTTGCATCAAAAGCTAACATCCTCTCTCTCTCTCTCTCTCTCTCTCTCTCTGGATAAAATGACCACTTGCACGTCACCCTTTCAACCTTCAGCATCGAACCATCTTCAATACAACGTGCACGTGTAGCGTGCAGCGTGTAGTAAAAATGTTGGTTTTATTCCTAAATATGTAGCCGCGGTGACTCGGAAAAATGTGAAGATGGCTATTTGCGGTGACACGTCGATGCCTAAATGCACAAATGCATGCGCGTTTACGTGCAGGCATGCATAAACACACACACACACACACACACACACACACACACACACAGAGAAAGCCACAAGGACACAGATGGTCACTGCCCAAGGCCTCTTTCTAATGCATGAGCACACGCTTGCAGTTTGCCCGAATATACAAACGTGCACTTTCTCCACTGTTCACATTTGGGTTTCATAAGTGGAACGCGGGACGAGAGACCATAGAGAGGGACAAGGGGAGGCCGCCCTGGGGGGGGGGGGGGGGGGGCTGGCGGGGGGGGTTAACATTAGATAGGACCCCCACAGACAGAATAATGCAACGCTCTGAGGGAGGAAAGGCGGACAATACTGCTTAAGTAAAGGGCTCAAAGAGGCTTCACGGTCCTTAGTTCAACACACTTACTATCTTGACTCGGTGTCCCGGCGTGGCTGTGATGTCCCAGGTGCACTCCTTGCGGCTGGGATACTTGTCTGGCCAGTTAGGGCTGCTCAGGGTCCCACTGGGGCTGTGGATCTTGTGCTCACACTCAGCTGAACACACACACACACACACACAAAGAGGAAGTTAAAATCATAGCTGCACAGGAAAAGGTCAGAGGAAATGGAAAGGGAACAGGAAGGAGAGAAACAAGAGAAGCAAAAGAGAGAGAAAGGATTTCAAAGGAACACATCCTGATGACAAGTTGAGTGTGGATTTCACATGGACGCATGCACGCATGCTTTCAACAAACACACTGCTACAGTAAGCATTCTGCACTTTGTCTGTACGGAGTATCTCTACATCTAAGTCCCACGTCACCTACCAAGGGAAAACTAAGGTTATTATGCTGCCATTTGAACCTTGAATTTGTATTTATTGGATCATTTTCCAATGCAGAGAAAACTATATATCTTTTTTATTCTTCTTATAAAGTATTGTTAGACTTAGACTTTCTTTAACCAAAGCAAAGTTGTTGATGGGATGTAAGGGATTGGATCCTGAACATCTAATTACTGAGCATTAAATTGTGTTCCTCACACATACAATACTTTCATGAGATTGTTAATATATTAACCAGTTCTGAAATAAGGGACAAAGAAAAAGGAATAGATGTGGAGATGGAGACACGGCATGAATACAGATGCTTTAATTCATCGTACGAGGGATCACTGAACAATTTGAGCATCAAAATGATGTGAGTCACAAAGGAAGAAAAACATAACTGTGGGATCTACAGCTCAGCTGCTTCTTCTTCAGTATTACTTAGTAGGCATTTTTATTTCTGTATTTATTATCAGGGGGGGAGGCCACATTAATAAATATTACTGTAAATATGCCAGAGATGGCCGACAGTCTTTTATTACTATGTTAGTTCATCTTAAAATCATTTGCCAAAAAATGACTATACTTTATATGAACCCTGTTAGCTGGAAGCGAATATTGCGGCGTGGAATGACTGACCGCTTTCCATCCATTAAAAAGAGCAGCAAAGCTACAAAGGTAGACCCCCCTAGCCACACATGGCATTCCTCTGTGTGTCTAGTCTGAGTTAAAATAACCACTTTGTATGTTTAGTCAGATAAAAACTGAACCCATTTACAGAATGAGACAAATTAATTCACAAGACCGATGTATGAAGTGAAAGGAGAGTCTTCCAAAGTCCCACTCACGCACTTCTTCTTCTGCTGTTGTCTCATAGTGTCAGACTACTATCAGTAAAATGCGATTGTTTAAAATGTAAATGTTGACAACACATGTCATGCTGTCCAAATGTCCACCTCCACATGTTAAAAAACATGTATGTGTGCGTAACCACACACACACACACACACACACACACACACACAAGCTGTGTGATGGGAACATGGATTTATACGACTCGGTTGAAGCTGCTCTAATGCACACGTAAACACACTCACGTACACGCACAGGAAGACGGCGCTACATGCGAAGCTTTCAAGCTCCCAGATGTGTTTTTTTTTAGCAGCACAGGGAGCCTTCAGTGAGGGGAGTGTGTGTGTGTGTGTGCGTGCGCGCGCACGTTCAAAAGTTCAACTTCAACTTCGTGATTGCCTCCAATAGATATCGTTAAACCTTCTTCCCCTTTCTGTCTCTTTGTGTCTCTCACACACGAGCAGCTTTGGCGACCTGTCATCGCACACCAGTCAAGTCTTTAGCACACAAATAAACATGGCAACGAGGATGGAATCATACTGGTCATTTCTCTGTCGACCTGCCTTGCATCATTACTTTTGTTGTTCCGTCGGTCAAGTCTCACGCCCCCGAACTCGTCACCTGTGCAAAGTGCGTGCGATCGAAGTCGTGAAGACGCGCGCGTGCGTGTGTGTGTGTGTGTGTGTGTGTGTGTGTGTGTGTGTGCGCGCGTGTGCGTGTGTGTGTGCCGATGTGAACGGACGTGGAACCCACCTTCCTTACAGTCGTGTTTGTTCTCATGCAGCACAAAGCCGTGGCGACACTGACACACGTAAGAGCCCACTGTGTTGATGCACTCGTGCTGGCAGCCGCCGTTGTCCTTGCTGCATTCATCCTTGTCTGTGAGAGACACACACACACACACACACATGCGCGACACTGTCATTCTTGTGGGAACAGCGTGGACGGGAAGCGTGGGGTCGAGGAGTGGAACGACGAGATGAGAGCTTGAGGAAGGGGGAGGGGGGGGGGGGGTTTTAGAGAGGAAAAAGCAGCAGAGAAACTCAAAGTTATATAAAAGAGAAAATTAGACGGAACCTAAAACAAGGGTTTAAAAAGGTCCACTTTTAAGATAAAGTGATAAAGAAAGCATGAACATTACAATCCAGCAATCACAGTAGGCAAACTGAATATAATGCAAAACTGCAATATGCTGTTCAAAATTCACCTGTAAAGAGCAAAGCCAAGAGGAAATGGAAAATGGAAAATTTGACTGCAAAGCGCAGAAGCACAAGTGAAAAGAATGAGTTTTTTGTTGAGCGTTGTTTCCATTTCATTAGCTGTTTATAACAGGGGGATTATGTTAAAAACCAAAAGGACCCAACCACTGTTGAATGTAACCCATTGAGTGAAAGGTACTACAACCGTATACCAGCGACTCAGCACCTCTGTCCTGCACACAATTAGACTTTGGGAAGTTTACACTCCCTCGCGGTAACACGGCGTTACTTTTGCCAAACGCATTGGCCCAAAAAGTCGTGAGTAAACCTGACCGAGGTTTGGTTTGGTTGTTCAGAGGTCAAAGACCAAAACAAAGGACACCGGTGAGGTGTCTTTCCCTCTCCCTCGTCCTCTAGTGTGTGCTTTCTTCCAGCCACGGAGGCCTTCCCCTCAGTGTGTGTGAGACCGGGTGATGACGAAGCACCTAGAAGCATCCTGTGCGTGCGGCCTGCTGTCCACGCAGGTGCGGGGCTCTGCGCAGGAAGGAAGAGCGAGCGCGCGGGCGTGGGAGAGAGAGAGAGAGAGAGAGAGGCAGATTCCTCCCAAAAAAAGAGATGTGAGATTAGACACAGACGCCGAGGTCTCACCTCAACTCCAAGAGCTCGGCGAGCCAAACTAGATCTGCTTTTAATGAAAGCGCTAAATCCTCGTCTCGCGGTCGCGTCTGATGTGGTATTACGCCGCTACTGTGGCCCCCCTCTGCCCGCGGGGCTAAGGAGCTTTGCGGGTCCACGCCGCACAGAGCGCGCATTTTGTAGTATTCTTCGGGCTTAAGCGCACCATTTCCCACATGCACATCCACGCGCGTGCACACGCACGTGGACTTAGCGGTGTGTGGGAGGCCCGGAGGGACCTCCCCAAAGCCGCCGGATCTATGCAAACAAAGAGCTTCTGACAACAGGGGAGACACTCACACACACACACACACACACAGTATACTGTGTATCTCAGTAAGTGGTTTCCATGTGAAGCAACCTTTATACTGTGCGCTTTAACCTCGGTTTTGATGAGCTCGTCCAGAGGCGGCTGAAATGTCGGACTAAAGTTGCTTTTTGGGGATCGTTTGTGCCATTTTCCATTCAAAGTTGTCATGAATGTGAATAAGAAAAGAGATTTTTAAATCCAACAAAGGTATCCCAATAACAGCGAGTAGGGTGTTATTTTGTTTGGGTTTTTACTGAGGAATCATAGCGGTGTTCCAAATTCCACATTATGTCCAAACTCTGTCCAGTATGTGGTGTCCTCACACTTGGAAAGAAACAAAATGAAGACGTACATATTTATTAATTCACTGATGATGAAGGTTTCCTATGATGCAATGCACAATAGAAAATGAAAACCTTCTCCCTGCTCCAAAATAATTAAAACTAAATTCAATTTCAAATATAAATAAAGTAGTGGACAGTTTCCAGACATTTCTGGAACACATCAGACAAGTGAAAATTTGAGGCATCCAGCTGCAGTTTGATCAACAAACACGGCCCACCCCACACACACACACACACACGCACGCACACAGGTGTAACACATGTGCCTTACCTGAGAAGAAGTGAGCCTTAAAGCCCTTTTTGGAGACGGTGTTGTCGGATTTAAACTCAATCCTCATGTTGTTATACTGGGAGGTGATGACCTCGGGGACCTCGGTGCCGCAGTATTTACCGTGCAGCTTAGAGTCGGACGAAAGGCCGCTGCGCACCTCCACGAAGTCGTATTTACACACCTGCACACACACAAACAAGGCTCCTGTAACACGCAGCTCTGCCCCCCCCCCCCCCCCCCCCCCCCCCCGCCCCGTTGTCGCCATCAGACAACGCGCGCTCACCTCGTTTCCCTCCAGCTCGAAGGCCTCAAACTGCATGGAGATGCGGTACTGGGTGGGAGCGACCACCTGCCACACGCAGTTCTTGTTGGGCGGGTACTCTTTGGGCCAGCCGGGGGTGCTGATGGTCCCGTTCAACTTGGAGAGGAGGCCGCCGCACGCCGCTGCAGACACACGCACAGGCCGCGATTTTAGACGCCAGCGCACGCGAGCCCGATAGGGAGTTGTGCATGCGCCGCATGCTTCACAAGCCACAAGGACGGTGGGTGGTAAAAGAGGGGACTTAGTAGAAATGTCCTGGCCGTGCCAGAGGTTCTGAGTTTGAGCGCCTTGTGCACCGCTTTCAATTTAGTCCCAGAAGGGTTTTGTTTGTCTTATATGATGCAGTTAGAATGCAGCCTTTGCTTCGACTCGTGAGGCCGGATCCGGCTCTAATTAAAGGTGTATATGGAATGTTTCGGGACAGAGGCTGTTGCATGTGTACAGACTGTAAAGCCCTCTGAGGCGAATTTGTATTTGGGCTATACAGAATAAAATGAATTGGACTGAATGTTTACTCAAAGTATGTCTGGTGACTTAATGCTGCTTCACCTGTACGGTTCCCAGCTGCATTTTGCTCACAGCATAACTCCGCTCTGGCTTTGCCTGCTCTTACATTTGGTGAAATAAGCCTAAACGTCACTGTGAATACAAACTACAGATGTTTTATACATATCACAGATCATCTTTTTTCTACATCATTTCCCACACATTCATTCGCTGCCAAAGTGACGAGGGCTCTCTAAAGAAACAGTTTGGCTATAGTGAAGCTTTCCTTATCTGCTGAAAAGTGGTTTGTTCAATCGTTTTAAATATGTGGGTCAATAGTAGTTAATCTATTTTGTGTGATTAAAGCAGCGAGGAATGTGGCTTTGTGTTCAGATACATGTTTTTTCCTGTTGATGGAGGCGCTTCGGATGTTTTCATATTGAGGAGCAAGCCTCGTATCCTAAAGAAACACACGGCGGCACACAAAGGAATGCACACACAAACATTCATTTGGCATCTCTCTCTCTCACACACACACACACAAACACACACACACACACGCGCACACAGTTACCTTCACAGCTCTTCTTGTCAGGAGCTAGCTCGTAGCCCGGGTCGCAGGCGCACTTGAAGCTGCCGAGAGTGTTTACACACCTCTGTTCACATCCTCCATTGTCTGGCTTGGCACACTCGTCCTCCTCTGAAAAGACACACACACACGCGTCAACGCGCATTCATTTTCCCACACGCGAGAAACGCCACGTCACGAAACACAATTGCCGCACGCACACACACACACACACACACACACACACACACCTTTGAAGAAGTTAGCGGCGAAGCCGGCCTTGTTGACGGTGCCGTCTGAGACGAACTTCATCCACAGTGTGTGCGAGGTGGAGCGCACGTCTTCCGGTTTGTCGTAGCCGCAGAATCGACCAATCAGAGGGCTGGTCTCCAGGGGGCCGTCTCGCACCTCCAGGTAGTCGTAAGCGCAGCTGTCGTGCCTCTCAATCTGCGAAAAGAGAGTTCATACACTGCTGTGAATATCAACGTTTATATCTATATAAGGAAAGAATACTAAACTTTCCTTAATGTGTGGAGCGGTTTGAAATGAGGTTGACCTTTGCTCCTTGACCTCTCGGAGAGTGAAGTGAGGTTTTGGGAGCGGATTGAGTCCCTCGGCACCGGGACATTTTTACAGCGCTTCGCTTAATCCTCAACTGCTCTGTGTCCCGTCACGCTGACACACAAACGCACACCGCTGACATTATTACCTTACGAGCAGCTATACGAGCGTGAAATCTGACCCGGACATTCCAGAGCGAGCGCACACACACACACACGGAGGGGGGGGGGGGGGGGGGTGACTCACCTCGAAGGCCTGGAAGCTGAGCCCGACGTTGTATCCCTCGGACACGGTGATCCTCCACACGCACTCTTTGGACGGCCTGTAGTCATCGGGGTAGTTGGGGGACTGGATCTGTCCCGAGTCCTTGGTTATTTCCCCTCCACAGATCGCTGCGCAGCAGAGACCGATTAAGGGCACAGACCAACAGCACCCGAAGGTGTGTTGTCGGAAATGAACAAGGGAACCTCTCACTGAAGTCAGACATTTAAAACCACATCGTCGCTCAGCAATCTGGGTATTTGGTCACCTGAGCACTTTTAATTCAAAGGCGGAACGAGTTACCTTCATAAATGGCGGCGAAGCCCTTTCCCACCCAGTTGCTGCTGCTGCGAAACTCAATCCACATCCTGCTGTCCGTGGAGATCAAGACTTCAGGAACTTTGTCTCCACAAAACCTGCCTGTTAAAAAACAGACGCGCAAACCAAAGCAACGCACGTGAGAAACAAAGCTTGTGCTGTCCAATGACCGTTGATGATGAAATAAATAAACTCCGTGCTGGAGACAGTTTTACTCAACGGAGGTAAATCACTCTCATATATTTCGGAAGCCTCAAACTGTCATCAAGACTCAAATATTCCTAAACTTGGTCCGGCCCATGTTTAGTTCTTTTTGAACAGAGGAAGGATACAAATCTGCTGAAGGCCTTTTTGGTGGCAAGTTAATCATAAATTACTAGAAAGTGGCTAAATCCACTATCGGCTCCAATGGGGGGGGGTTGGTATGGAATAATTATAATGGACATTTCTACATACTCTGTAAGGATCCCCTAAAAAAATGTATGAAGATGCAAATGCAAAGCAGCCTTGGTATGACTCTACTGACATGATGGATTCTACTGATATCTATACTGAGGATTTTTACATGCCTTTTTCTGTGTATATGCATATAATAATGTTTAGAAATAAAACTGGAAAAAAAGAGTTTATGTCAAAGCGTGGAAAAGCTTTTGTACAAAATAAAAAATGAATAAAAATGATGGCAACACATAAAACATTTTGGATTTACTGCTACAGTCACAACATCCATCATGTGAGGGGATTTCGGTTTGTGACTTCAGCAGAATTGAAAAGCTAATGAAAGGGCAGGCGAATGAGAAAAGCCACTTTATTAACTAACCGTCCCTTGATCTTACCGAGCAGGGGGGCTTTCCTCCAGTATCCATCCCGGACCTCGATGTAGTCGTACCAACACAGACTGCTTTTATACAAATCCATGGTGGTGAAGTTAAGAACAATCTGAAGGAACAAAAGTAAGTATTTATAGCACATCTGGTACAGATGTTTGCACCTCCAGAGGCCAGAAGAGATGAAGACTGCTCCTTTGTGGTGAAGGACAGTCATTCTGTCAGCAGGATTCCTGCTACTGTGTTTGTGTGTGTGCGTGTGTGTGTGTGTGTGTGTGTGTGTGTGTGCACCTTTTCTCCAGGTGTAACAGATATTCTCCAGACACAGTGTGTGTACGAAGGGTATCCGTTCGGGTAACCAGGAGACGAGAAGTTGCCCGTTGACTCTTGGAGAGTCTCTCCGCACGCTGCAACACACACACAGACACGCACACACACACGTTACATTTTGAGGCCTCCTTTTATGTGTACTTCTTTCAGCTGTGTACCAATACTTTTAGATTTGTACTTACTGCTGATAAAATAAACACAACAGACTTTTTTTACTCTCTAAATGAGCGATGGAAAAAATGGAATTACCCTCCAAATGAAACTTGTATTTGTTTTTTCCGTGTGGCATGTTTGCACTCGTTTCCACGCGGGCTCCGACCACAGCGGTTACGCCCCATGATCGTGTAGCAGAATTAACCGCAGTGATTTACTGTGAGACCTTTTTAATCCACCACAATGAAGACAACAAATGAGAACTATTGCAGCCGAACGAGGGGGTTCGGGGGAAAATTGTCAAGACTATATTGCTCTCTTCATTCTTCATTCTCTCAAAAGGAGGTTAGCCAAATGTGCCCCTCCTATCCCATCATGCATGCTGTTTTCCCCCACAATGCCCTGGGGCTCTGTTCATCCGTCAGTGAATATGGTATCACTTATGACCTTACACGGTTGAAGTTGTTCTTATTTCCAGCTGGGACACGCAAACGCAGCCTTGTTCTCGCCCCAGTTTCATAATGAATTTAGTAGAACGACAATGTCCTGTAATTTTGTGTGGAGTTGTTAACATTGACGATAGAAATAACCGTCATCTTGCATGTTGTCAGTCACGATGATGCATTGGATTTTCCTTGGACCAAATTAGAAAAACACTACGAGACATTGGTAAATTCAATAAACCGAACAAATATCATTTAATCTGTTTGTCTCAGACGTGGTGCGTGACCCGAAGCATGAACCTGTCTTGGGGATCTGAGTGTGTGTGTGTGTGTGTGTGTGTGGGCCAAAAAGGGGCGGCAGAACGCAATCGTCAACCGCAATTGCGAAATTACCGCACAGCTCGAGCAGGGCGACAACAGGGACCAAGGAGGACGATCCCAAACAGCACAGTTGTGCGCAAAGAACTGAGGCGAAAGGGTGTGTTTTGGGACCCACGAAATCAGAGAGAGGTGGAAGCGTCACGTTGATGAACAAATGACTCAACTGTGCCTCGGAGAATGGAGGGGCGGGTCCATCTTTACACCAGAGATGCGAGCGGATAAACAGAGGTCATGTTTTGTTTCCTGGTTAGAAAGACTAACACCCCATCTACACAGACACACACACAGACACACACACACAGACACGTACTGTGGTCTCATAGTAGATATATCAGTACCTGGACATCTATACAGCTTCCTTGCCTGTGCAATGTCTCCTTTACTGAGCCTGGTTCGCTGGCCAATAGCTGGCCGGACCCCGTTTTCGTCTCTGGATGGCAGGATGGTGTCGAGGAACATCCCCCTTCAGGAAGGAGAATGGAGAGTTAGCCCACGTCATCCAATGAAAGATGTAAACACAGTAAACCATGTTTAGACAGCAACTCTTCATCATGTTGTTCAGGGAGGATGAGAAATATGGTTCATGCTAAACGTGTTTTTGTGGGTTGTAATACACCTCGTGACCAGGAAAAAGAAGAGTGGCCTATTTTCTGCATTCAAAACCTCAAGAAAATTACTTTGAACTTGAGAAAAAAAACCAATGGTGCGGCTGGTTACCGTGAGAAGGTGTTCCTGGCGTAGTGCATGATGCTGTCAAAATCATATGGCTCCCCGAGAGAGTTGACCTCCCCTGGCTCCATCTTGAGGAAGTTATACTCCTGGCCTGGGAAGCGCACGTACAAACACACAAATGGCAAAAGGACAGCGGCGGCAGAGGGTTTTAGTTTGATCAGCAACATGCCAGTGCGACGATACGAGAAGGCACCTCACAGGCTCCGAACCTCACAACGCGTCATTTAAGCGATGGCGCCCGAGTGGGTTTGGCCGCGCGGCTGCAGAGCTTGTGGTGTGTGAAACATGAACTCGTGTCGGGTCTGATTCACTGCTGCGTAATGTGATTTAACACCTGTCAGATTGTGTCGTGGCGCAGAGGAGCGTGTGGGAGGAGAAGGTGTCGGGGGGGGGGGGGTTGAGGTCACTTCACAGTCATTAAAAATCTCATTCACGCCCACGCAGGGTTGGAAACTTAAACACACACACATGCACACACGTTGTCCCTCAACGTCCTCACCATTCCCCCGAGAGACCCTGACCCAGGTGCATCGCGGATCCTTTAGTCTCACCTGGTTGGATGTTGTCGCGGATGATGGTCACGTGATCGTCCCGGTCGGGCCGCGTGTGCTCGTGCCAGAAGCCGATGACGTGGCCCAGTTCGTGCACCACGATGCCAAACTTGTCGCAGTTCTTGCCTATGGAGATGGCCTGGGGCCCGTTGCCGCGGCGACCGACATAGGAACAACACCTATTGGCCAGGGAGATGATGGCAAGTGATATTTACAAGAATTTTGAACGTCGCAAAACAAAACATCGGCGCACACACACATGCACGCACACAAAAAGCGCACACACAGTCTTTTCAGGATTTCCTGCCCTGCACTACGTCCACCAGAGGGAAAGCAATTTATTTACATACAGTGCTGCGATAACGCTTCACTTTCATAACCCGATGTGAATAAGCTGTAATTCACAAATCGCTGCTCACACAACACACACACACACACACACAAACAAAAAGCATACACACAGACATCTGTGCCAGGCAAACAGATCTGATTTAAAGTTGTCTAAAGATCTGATCGCAGGGTAGGAATAAGTAGATATCGTCTTTCCTTACAGCACCTGCAGCTCCAGTATCAGCACTTCACCCAAAACAAGTGCACCAAATACACTGTGGTTCTCTTACCAAATAAAAGGCTTTTGTTTATGCATTACTCGCTGTCTTTGCCTGTTTCTGTTACGTATCCAAGCTGCAGGGTATTTATACATCAGATTAAAGTGTCTAATCTCTGATGCAGCCAACCAATCACAAAGCAGGAGGCAACTGGCATCATCTGTTAACATGCAGATCTTTCATTTTCCCTATTTCCAATATGCTGGAGAGCTTTTTGCTTGATAAATCACTTATTCAACTGTTCCAATGGCTGTCAGTTCAATCACTTTTGGTCAACTAATCAATTAATAGATGTACCATATTAATACTTTAAAGGTCATGGTTGATTTGTTTCACATTGTTTCTTCAGCTTGGGGAAACAAACCTAAAATGTTCCGATTTCAGCCCGTCTAAAACCTTCCAATTCACAAGTCCCTCTGTACAAACACACTATGACCCCCACCGCGCTGCCACTCGACAGAACAATGCACTTCTGCAGCGTACGAACAAAAAAGACTGCACAAACATACAAAAACGTGGAGTGAGCAGCGTGATTGGTGGGACTGGGGAAACAGCAGCAGGACAGGAAGGAAAGCGGAGCCATTGTTGAGTGACCGCATCGTCTCTCGCTGCGTGACAAGGTCACCGCTGCACTCTAGGCACACACACTCACACACACACACACACACACACACGCAGGTCCAGCCTACCCACCCGCAGGGTCTGTAGGTGAACACGATGTAGCTCTCCTCGTCCGTCTTCTCAATGAAAGTTACGCACGTCTGTTTCTCCCAGTGACGCATGGCCTGCTTGAACATGGCCCGCTGACTACCTGGAACACACGCGTTTTCACATTCTACTTTTACTTTTTTTGTGTGTGTGTGTCATTTTTTTTTTTTTACTGGCGACCCGACACCGGGCAGCGTTCCAGCGGAGTTGCTTTACCGGTGAAGTTTCCTCCGATGACGTAGGGGATGACGCCCCCGGGCCATATCCTCTCCGCTCGGGATGTGGCCGCTCGACGAACGCGGCTCTTCGCCACGTTGCCGGTCTTCCCACCTTTCCCAGTTTGGCTCTTGGGATTGGCAGCTCCCTCGCTGGAGTTCTTGGGGAGATAGTCTAACCCGGCATGAAATAGGAGTTAAGTCTCCCTTTGGCACAGGTCCTTGCTTTGTGTGTTTAAACCTCATGGTTTATTAATATAAATGAACTCATTAATACATTTTTTGCTATGTATTCAATTATAATTTGTTATGGTATTGTCCCACATCTTTGGTTGTCTGTTCTTTACTCATCCAAGCAAGGACCTTCATTTAATTCCATTGACTTCACTTTGACATAAAGAAGATTAACATACTCAAACTTGCTTGACATTGTCGTACGTTGCGCTTTTAATACAATTGACAACCTATGGCTTCCCTGATGCCATTATGGTATGTCTGCAGTAAGGTAAAAGATACATGATTTGTACTTTCTTGACTAGAACATGAAAAACCTCCATCATTAGAGGACTGAAGTGATGTTTGGGTTCCTTACCGAAGCCGAACCTGCGTATTCTATCAAGCAGTAGATATAAGGATCCGCTCTTCTTAGAAACCGCGTGTTCCTCCAGGCCACCTGACACGCAAGAGCCAAGAATGAAAACACGAATAACGCACAATAAAAAGCTTTTATCAGCTGACCCCCCCCCCTCCGTCACTTCCTCCCTTTTGACTCCGCTTTACTCTGCAGCCGGTGGCCAATGAGAGAAAGACTTTCAGAGGAAACACGAGAGAGATCATTAAAAGATGACTGGCGAGTGAGTCCACTCACCGGACGTGTGGCCCTGCCGGGAGTGTGTGTTTGTGTGTGTGTGCCGCGTGAGGTCTATCGTCCGGTCAATCTGGAACATGCGCAGGTCCTCTTCGTCCAAAGCGATGTCGCCCCAGAATGCAGCTGGAAGTCAAGAGAAGAACGATCACAATCAGCAGCAGAATCACAGGTGTAATATAGAAGAAAAAAAAAAACAGTGCACACACTCTTTGGCCAGCAAATCAATGAATACATTGAATCCTCTGGTTATTGATTGTGTGAGTTACAACACTGTCATACCACCAATACCTGCAATTACACACCCGATGCTACAAAGTTCTGCTTGGCCTTTTATTTACACGCTGGTCTGTGCTCGATTCTTTGCAAACTGTATGTTTGCAAGGCTAAAAATGAAAAAGTCCTTAGCCTTTGGAAACACAGCTTTTCTTTGATATTCCCTCTTTTTTCCACTAACAAGGCAACGCTGTCCGAACATAGGGACAAAAAACTAAGAAAAGTCCAAAGGAAATTCTGTCTCTAGGAGATCATCATTTTCGTGGATGGATAGATGGATGAGCGACATACGGGTGGATGGATGGATAGATAGATAGATAGATAGATAGATAGATAGATAGATAGATAGATAGATAGATAGATAGATAGATAGATAGATAGATAGATAGATAGATAGATAGATAGATAGATAGATAGATAGATAGATCGATAGATAGAATCCTTTCTTCTCCTTCGATATGTGTTAAACAGCCTCCAACAGTAAGCAGCGGAATGAAAGTGCCCACAGGGACTCTAGACACTAATACATTAACAATGGCGTGGGAGAAACTTGTCACTTAGCTAATCAGGATTGCCACTAAAGGAAACGGGGGGTCAGGGTGCCATTGTGCTCGACTCCGAGCAATTGTTGAAGACAGGAGCAAACCACAATGACCACAGATTGTTGACAAATCATATCAGAAACAACCTGGGAGTGTGTGCTGTTGATTGCTGGTATATGATATAGTTATTTAACTAAATGTAAGGATGACATCTACGGGATAGAGCTGCTGTGAATGTATTATTATAACACTCTAACTCTTGCTCTAAATCCCTCTAAATATTCAGTTTTCTATATTAAAAGAAAATGCAAACATAAAACCTTTGCTTCTGAGAAGGTGCAACCTTGAAATGAAAAGGGCTTGTTTGAAAAATCACTTTTAATATTTATAGTTGATGAAGTCAATAGTTACCGGTTGTTTCGTCACTCAACATAAACAAGCTGATTCAAATATTACTAATAACAATGGGTTGTTATTACTGATTAATGATACTGTTTCTATAGTGTTTTATAATGTTGTTACAAAATGTGTTGAAGAAGGAAATCTGCAGATGTAATAAACTTTGTAAAATGGGAATATATTCTGCTTGTGCATTTTTTCTTTTCTTTTTACAGGAATTTGCATTTAGTGAGATACTAAAAAGTGGAAAAAGCAAACCACTCACACTCAAACATCTGTTAAAAAAGGTTCATTTGATTCTGTAGAGCGTGTTGGTGGTGTGACTCCATATAAAGCCACAAAAATAAACCCAATTATATGAGGGGCCGTTTAGGACTTAACTACTGAGACACTCTCACACACACTACTGAGACACTCTCACACACACTACTGAGACACTCTCACACACACTACTGAGACACTCTCACACACACTACTGAGACACTCTCACACACACTACTGAGACACTCTCACACACACTACTGAGACACTCTCACACACACTACTGAGACACTCTCACACACACTATTGAGACACTCTCATACACACTACTGAGACACTCTCATACACACTATTGAGACACTCTCACACACACTACTGAGACACTCTCATACACACTATTGAGACACTCAGACAGCATCTCACTATACAACATGAGAGCATCTCACTATACAATGTGAGAGAATCTCAGTATACAGTGTGAGAGCATCTCAGTATACAGTGTGAGAGAATCTCAGTATACAGTGTGAGAGAATCTCAGTTACACCGGAAGGCATCTCAGTTACACCGGAAGGCGGAAGCAAAGAGCGCTGATTTTGAACAGCGCAATGCGCCAATCATACGCGCCCTTCCTTCATATGCCTTGAAGTCTGCGGTCGCCCGTCCAAGTTTATAAATACTACCATATTCAAGGGACGGAATGTCATTTTAGGACGTTTTCAGGCGAGAAATTAGGTGTTTAAGCAACATTTCTGCGGTCGGTTTGTTAACATTCAGCCATCGTAAAAAATTCCATGGAGGATGTCGGAGACGTGAGGCGTAGTTAACGGGACCACCTGATGCCCCCAGCACCGGGCGATCAGCCTCATCTCACGCCGCAGACAGCAGCCTGTTCTCGGCCAGACATCCGTGAAATGCTCCGCTTCGATCCACTTTTCCGTAGCGGTTATATATACGATAGTAATACTAGGATGAGTGTTCATAACCTCTAATCTGAGACTGGTGTTTGTTTAATGGCTATTTTGCGAGCAGAGTTTAAATTCATAACCTTAATAAACTATACGTAAACTAGACTGTATCCATAGTGTGCGCGCTTATTGTACTGTCTATCATTGTGGAATAAAACTAATCGTGTCTTTATTAAAGGTCTTGTGGGGAGACCGTCATGGAAACCGGCAGCAGGGCATCAGCTTCAAAGCGAAGGATAATAATCGATTAAATAATACATTAAAATCCAAATATTAATTAATGAATATTTCTATTGTAAGATCCACTCGTGTCTCCGCTACGGAAAAGTAGATACAATGTAGGGTGACCATATCCATAACACCATAAAAAAGGACAATATTTCGTGAGGCTCTAAATCAGGGGTGTCAAAGTCGTTTCAGGTTAGCGGGGGTGGCGCGGACGTTACGGCCA
Source organism: Pungitius pungitius (assembly GCF_949316345.1). NCBI lineage: Eukaryota > Metazoa > Chordata > Actinopteri > Perciformes > Gasterosteidae > Pungitius > Pungitius pungitius. The sequence goes on along the minus strand of NC_084908.1, from coordinate 17,067,046 downwards.
GAGAGGGGGGGGGGGGGGCGACAGTTTTCCCAGCGCAACTCCAAAAAAAAGGAGGACAAATACGCGTCAGGGCATTGCAAATCAGGACGGCCCAACATCCCCCTAGTAGTAGGTGTCAATTTAAGTAGTCAATTTCACAGAAGTCTGGCCGAGAACAGGCTGCTGTCTGCGGCGTGAGATGAGGCTGACCGCCCGGTGCTGGGGGCATCAGGTGGTCCCGTTAACTACGCCTCACGTCTCCGACATCCTCCATGGAATTTTTTACGATGGCTGAATGTTAACAAACCGACCGCAGAAATGTTGCTTAAACACCTAATTTCTCGCCTGAAAACGTCCTAAAATGACATTCCGTCCCTTGAATATGGTAGTATTTATAAACTTGGACGGGCGACCGCAGACTTCAAGGCATATGAAGGAAGGGCGTATGATTGGCGCATTGCGCTGTTCAAAATCAGCGCTCTTTGCTTCCGCCTTCCGGTGTAACTGAGATGCCTTCCGGTGTAACTGAGATGCTCTCACACTGTATACTGAGATGCTCTCACACTGTATACTGAGATTCTCTCACATTGTATAGTGAGATGCTCTCACATTGTATAGTGAGATGCTCTCATGTTGTATAGCGAGATGCTGTCTGAGTGTCTCAATAGTGTGTATGAGAGTGTCTCAATAGTGTGTATGAGAGTGTCTCAATAGTGTGTGTGAGAGTGTCTCAGTAGTGTGTGTGAGAGTGTCTCAGTAGTGTGTGTGAGAGTGTCTCAGTAGTGTGTGTGAGAGTGTCTCAGTAGTGTGTGTGAGAGTGTCTCAGTAGTGTGTGTGAGAGTGTCTCAGTAGTGTGTGTGAGTGTGTCTCAGTAGTGTGTGTGAGTGTTGAGTGTCTCAGTAGAGTGTGTGAGAGTGTCTCAGTAGTGTGTGTGAGAGTGTCTCAGTAGTGTGTGTGAGTGTGTCTCAGTAGTGTGTGTGAGTGTTGGGTGTCTCAGTAGAGTGTGTGAGAGTGTCTCAGTAGTGTGTGTGAGAGTGTCTCAGTAGTGTGTGTGAGAGTGTTGAGTGTCTCAGTAGTGTGTGTGAGAGTGTCTCAGTAGTTAAGTCCTAAACGGCCCCTCATACAGTAGTGTGTGTGAGAGTGTTGAGTGTCTCAGTAGTGTGTGTGAGAGTGTCTCAGTAGTTAAGTCCTAAACGGCCCCTCATACAATTACACCCTTCCTGGTGCTAAGATGTGGTCTGAACAGGCGCTGTGGACAACACTCCCGTCTAGCCAGAAAAACCACCGGCACGGGTGCAAAAAGGAATTAATCCACCCTCCACCTGAAGAAACTCAACACTTCCCCAGCAAAATATCATCATCCGTGTGCATCATTTCCATTTGAAAAGATATTCGCCCGAAAACTAGGAAGGAAATACCACAAGGACTAAAAGTTTTTTTTTTCCTGGGAGAAAAGGAGCAGAAGCAGAGCGAGAAGAGGAGGGAGAGCACAGAGATAGTTTGGCCCATTGATTGTTGGGGTCTCGTTAATCCATAGAGACGCCATAAATAGCCCAAAGTCGAGCCAGTGGGCGGCGAGAGGGGTGAGGACGGCGAGGCGGGGAGGTGCAGAGGGAAAAGTATTGATCCGAAACCCCCCCCCCCCAGGAAGTCCCAGGAGACTTACATCATGCTGACCAGGGCCTTGCTGTTCGCCCTTCAGCGGGGGCACTGCAGCAAACACACACACACACACACACACAAGCGGAAGGATAATGCACCAAACACAAACCGAGAGGCCGACTGTACCCTCACGCCGTGGCGGCGGTCCGTGTCGCATTGATCGACCCCCCCCCCCCTCCCTCGGCTGTCGGCTTTGTGCGGGTTTACTCTGCACGGATTTGTCAGGTGCAGAATGGTGGCTCTGTGTGAGACTTTAGTCAAATAATCGCCTCGGTCGAGCTGCCGTGACACATTTGTCGCTTGTACGAAATACAGCAGCTCAACTGGCCGCAGATCTCAAGTCCCTCCGGTTTCACCCTGTGACCTGTGTTTAACAAGCGTGTTAGAATGGGATGGATTGGTCTTCTGCTTGAATATTACTTTATATTCTGTGATCACTTCAAATCCACTAGGTTGTTTTTATTCTCGTGCAGTTTTAAATATTCTAATGATTGATGGTTTGATTACAAGTTACCAGATTCCAAAGCAATGTTGCTGCTTTAATGAGTGTTGTTATGGGATCAATCTCTTACTTGAATGATGCACTCATGCTGTACTCATTTCTGTGTGTTTAACACACACACACACACACACAAACACACAGAACCATCGCTAAGCTTCTCATTAAGCAAATATAAGGTCACACTTTGTGGGGGGGCTAAGATGTGTGTGTGTGTGTGTGTGTGTGTGTGCTTGAACATGTGCATGTGTGGTATCATTATACTGTATCACTGACTGTGAACATACATACGCTATGTGCATGACGTTAAATTATTAAACTTTTTAGCGCGTAAGAATGTCATGCTTACTAATTAAAGGAGATAGTGAAGAGAAATGACAGCACAAACCAAACGAGACTTCATAATTCTGCAAGCGTTCTTTTTTCCTTTCTATAAAACCCACGGATGGAAACTACTAAAACTGTGTTTAAGACACGGTTGGGGTTCAGGAGCAACTTTGGTCTCTTCCATGAAAGTCTTAATGAGGTAGAAACAAAATGAACCATTTCAGAACTTGTGTGAGACAGAGAGACAGAAATAAAGATATAACCAGATCATCTTGACCTCTGTGACATTGGATGAAATGTGTGTGTGTGTGTGTGTGTGTGTGTGTGACCAATGTTGTTTTTTATTACAAATTTTTCAATTTGCCAGCAATTCGGGCCAGCTAAGAATTGAGTTTGACCACCATTCTTCTTTTGTAAAGTCATAGTTTGACCCGGAGAAACAAACACTGACGCAGACACACACACACACACACGAGTATGTTTTCGCTGGCTTAAACACAATCCCAAGTGGTGACTAAGAGCCAATCATACAACTCTATCACTTTGTCTACCACTAGCACAGTGTGTGTGTGTGTGTGTTTGTATGAATATATATGCATATTTTTTTTGGATGGGCATTTTAAGCAGGGATACATTACAACAATCACTTGTAAAAATGTTTGTAAAAATAAACGTCGGCAACTTCAAAAGAGCACACACACTTAAAGAGTGTTTACAGGTAAAGAGTCCTTGTAAACGGGCGGGGAAAGCTGGCAAATAAGTGTCCGGTATGAGACCAGATAACGTGATATCATATGACACACGCACGGACAGAACATGGCGTAACCCCCTAATCACATTACAGTGACACAGATTCCTCTCCGGCGGGTCATGGGTTCGGCGAGACACTGTGACGGGACGCGATCGAGGCTCGGTTAAACCACCGGGGGGGGGGGGGGGGCCTCCCGGGTCAGTCTGCAGCTGGCAGACAGCAGGCTCCTACATGAAGGGGGATCAATACATATACATATATATATATATTGATGTGATGTTTTTAATCCAAAGCGCCGCACGGTAGAGGATTCTGAATCCCTTTTTGTTCAATTACGTAAATGGATCAAGCAAGAAATAACTGGTCAGTACAGCAGATTACTTTGAAGCATATCGGTTTAGCTGTAATGACTTGCAATTTTGGGACTAGCGGTATTGCCCCCTGATGCCACTGTTTGCTTGACGTGCAACCAAAAAACAGGTGTATGCGAATTCCTTTGCTGCTATAAATAGCATCAGCAAACGCTCGGTGACACAAAAGCACTTAATAATTGAGCAACGTGTGGCAGGTGGGCAGCGCCGAGGCGGTGCTGACTCATGGCTTCTGCAGCTCCAGAACAATGACGCCTCAAAAGCAAGCGGCCGCCGAGTTTAACGCTGAGCTTTCGGGGTCCTGAAGAAGACTTCGGAAGCTCGGTGGCATGAGCTCGGGAAAATTCTTTTTAATATAATACGATACACACACACACACACACACACACACAACGCAGTGTCAGTGTCAAACACACTCATGCACACATTGCTTTAGCTTCCTTCCTACTGAAAAAAATGAGGGAAGGGGTGAACAGTAGCCGCGGCTCACTGTCACGACGTGGTGGGCTTCATTCTCTGACCCCGAAAAAAAAAACACACATCCAGTACACGTTGGCGAGAAAAGCACACGGTCTATACGATCACCACAACAGAATGGAGGGAGCAGCCGAAGTTGCTGGTTTCTGGATTGCACGGTTAAGTGTTTAAGATGACATGCATGCAACATAAAAGAAACCCCATAATAACGGTGAGGGGAATTACCAAGTGACATCACCCGTAATGGGAAAGTTGGCTAAATGCAGTGCGGGTTTTTATTTGTAGGACTCATTAAAGGCCGCGCGGTCAAACGTACTGTTGTTGCTGGCAGTGAGAAAATGAGTTGGCGGAACCAGACACGGATCCTCTCTGGGCGGCTTGAACAAAACGGGGAAAGATGGCTTCATGTATAAGCTTGGAGAAGATTCCCCAAAATGACCCCGGAGTTCCAGGTAGGTATTGAGTTTGGTGAGAGGCTGTGCTGCCACAGGAAAAACATCAGCGTGGACTGGACTTTTTTCAACGATCCTGTTCAGTTGCAGCAGCAACGCCGAAGCAGCCGGTCCTCGATCTGACCAACATGTCCCTGCACTGTAGAGAGCAGACCTTCTGTCGCGTAGAAGGTCCTGCCTCCGGCTCCACGCGGAAAAACTGATGTGATTTTGTTGCAGTCTGACAGAATCAGATTGTGCACAATAAAACAGCCTAAAAACCAATGTGTACTGTGCTATAATGCCGCACACTGATGCACCACCGGCGTAGCTGAAGAACAGGCCGTTGGTCTCCTGGGTCACTCCTGAAGAAATGACCCCCCCCCCCCAGCTCCACTCCGGCACCGTGGTTTGTTTGTCTTTCCCTCTGTTTGTGGGGAGCATTTTATGAGAACAGTGATTTGGAAGGAAGCATGAATGACTCTTTGAGAGAGCGTATAGGAGCTCGTGCACGTCTGAGTGTTGGTGTGCCCGTGTGCGTGTGTGTGTGTGTGTGTGTGTGTGTCATCTCCAGCTGAGTAGCAGGATGCAGACAACCAGGAAGAGATAAGCGCGGGTGAATGAAGGGAGCGCTGCGTGCGTGTCTCGAGTGTGTGCGTCCGTGTGTGCGCGCGTGGGGAAATCACTTCACAAAGGCCTGGAAGTGTGTGTTCTCCCGTCTTACCAGCGCGGGACTCGGAGGAGATAAGCAGACAGCCAAATATTCCCCTTGTGTTTTCCCAGCAAAAACAGGAGGCGGAATACCAACCACTCAGACCGATGCCACAGGGTCAGGACCCTTGGAACAAGCCGCACACACACACACAGAAAGACACGGCCACGTACCCCCTCACACACTCGCATGCGCGCTCTAGGGGTGCAACAGACAATCGTCTCCAGTATTGCTACTCTGCTGGTCACTTTTTTTTATTTTTATGGATGTGCAGGTTCATAAAAGACACTTGAGAATGCGTGTGCATGCAGACAGTGTGTCATGACGTCATTTTAATATGTAAATGTTAAATAGGAAATAACAAAAAACCATTAACAGTTGACTTATCACGCACATTTTTACTCTGGGTGCATTTAGATGCAAGAGGTTTGTGTGTGTGTGTGTAGAGGATGTCAGGAACATGGTTGTGTAAATGAAAGATGATGTAAGAGAATAATTTGACTTGTTTTTACAGCATTATGTATAGTTAGTCCATGTAGGAATTTTAGTATGCTGTTGTGCACATATGTGCATATGTTAATGTAAATGTAAAATATTGTATAACATAGTGTTATGCTTAAAGAGTGATTATTGTCTGTATTGAAATAATGTGTGCGTGTGTGTGTGTACGAAGAAAGGAGGGCAGTCAAACATGCTTTCCCTCAAATGCTCGAACAAAGGAAGTCTGTTACCCCAACTTAACCTTATCTCAACTGGGTTTGCAACATTTCATACCTGCCACTGAGGATGGCCTTCATATGTGTGTATGTGTGTATAAAAGCTCAGTGTTTTGACCGCTCGGAGACGCACCGCTATACGCGTTTGACCTCCTGCTTGCAGGCGACAAATGGACTTTTACAACTTTGATCATTCATCAAGACCCTGTTTTTATTATTAGACAAACATTGAAACAAATCAATCTCTTCCTCCCGAACTTTTATTGAAATATTCTACATCAATAAAAAAAAGGTCCTGGAGAGAATGGTGTAAAAGTAAAAGAAATGACACAAAGAGAACCATTCAAAGTTTTGTCCTAAAACAGTATAAACCTTAAAGATATTTATTTGAAAATGATATAGAAAAAGAGAGAAATAAGCAAATCCTCAACATTCTTAAATAGCTTGTCTGAGTAAAGATTAATTCTTCTTTTGTTTAAAAGCCAAAAATTAACTTTGAACCTCGACTAGAAGTCAACAGGACTGAGGAGTGTTACAGTGTCTATTGTTCCATGGTAATAAAGTTCAATCGATTCAGCACTGCAGATGAGAGAAAGCATAAGGAGGGGTTGGTGAATGAAGATTAAGTGAATGTTAAATTGCAAATTCACAAAATGAATATTAGAGTCTCTGATGCATTAAAAACTAAGGATGCAAATAGATGCACACAATGATATAAAAAGAAACAGATTGAATGTCTCCCCGTAACCTGCAGGGCTTCAATCCAAACACACACACACACACACACACACACACACTAGTCAAGGTCTCAGCATAATTAAAAACCACAAAGTCATGTGATTGCAGTATCCACATAACATCGCACAACAATGTAACATGCCCAAAGTGCACACACTTACACACACACACACACACTGGCCGGTGTCCAGGGTTGTCAGGTTTGTGTATTTGGTATGTGAGGAATGTGTGCTGGTCAGCGTGTGGACACTCTGTGTTCTGGGTGGAGTCCTTATCGGCCCAACGTCTCATCACAGACAACATCGGGCCCTCAGAAGAGCTAAGAAACACATATTTGTGTGCGTAAACTCGTCCGCCCACACACACACACACACACAGAGTGAGACAGGTGTAACCGAAGCCAACATCGAGATAAAAGAAGAAGGGAGAACACAGCGACATCTCTCAGGTATCTTCAGATTCGATGTGAAGTGTTAACATGCAACAACAATCCTTACTGGTCATCGTAAACAGGCCAAAAGAAGACTGACACACAAAAACACAAGCGCATGATTAAAGAAGATTTAGGACTGACAATTGAGCCCCGATACTTGCTTGTTGAGTTTTTAGCCTTCTTTACTGTTTGATAATATATCTCCTACACATTTGGGAAGTTATACGACGGCGCAGGTGTTTTGTGGCATATATTAATATATGGGGAAAGAAATGTTGATATGAAGGCAAAAATCTTAATATAAATGCAATAAACGTATAATGGGAAGAAGCACAGCGCCTTGATCATTTAGGAATCTCAGCAAACCCATTCACAAACCCTGAAGGTGCACTGTAAATACAATTTACAGAAGGAAAGACAGAGAGCTTGGTTCAAAAGTCAAACTGCAGCTCAAGTTGGACCACACAAAGATTAGGATTAGCTACCCATAAAATACCAGAGATGTTTCATGCATGCACGTTGCTTCATATCAGTGACAGAAATATGGTGATGAAATTGTAAGAATGTAAGATCACATACACACATATACGGTCTTATGAGAACAGACACAGCTCTAGGTGTGTGTGTGTGTGCGTGCGTGCGTGTGTGTGCGTGCGTGTGCGCGCGCGCGCGAGAGAGAGAGAGAGTGCATCAGCGCTGTGTTGGTACAATTGAGTCCAGCTGTTTCTCATCTTCCTTAATGGCTGATTTAACATCTGGGTCCACGTGCAAACACACACACACACACACCCGCACACAGAGGTGTACTTGGTGAGCATGCACAGCACAGAGTACAGCAACAACATTTTGGCCTCAATCAGAACAAATATTCAGCCAACGGATAATGCTCGCGGCGAACGTGCGTGCGCGCGCGCGCTTCTCGGGAGGACGCCGGCTTAGCGGGACTGTCAAGGGGCTGCACGTGGCACCACCGAGGGTTCATAACGATGAATTGTTGGCATCTACCATTTCTCATACACACGTGCACGTGCAACCTCTGCAACCCAGCGCGCTCGGGCGGTTGGATCAACGCGACCAATTGCGCGTAAAATGACTCCATTTTCAAGAATATTCAAGGTTATCATTACAAACTAAAAAAAACGTGAGTGAAGACAGGACTCACCAGCTTTGCACGGGTCTTTGTAGTCAATGGTCTCCGCTCGCTCTTCCTCATAATAATCATAGTCTGGCTCCTCGTAGTCGAGACAGTTGCAAATAGTCACTTTGCCCCAGAAAGTCAAGCCCGCGAGCACCAGCGTGATCCAGCGCATCTTAGCGGCCAGTGCCGAGGGCACTCGGTCCATCGGAGGACTGAAATAAAGGAACAAAAGGCCTCTCTGCTCGTCCCCTCTGTTTTGTTAGGAGATGGTCCACCCACTCCCCAAAGGAAGCATCGGCGGCAGGAATTTCAGCGGATCATGGTGAAGACGGCTCTCTCTTTCTCCGGATACTATAAGCCGCTGCAAGTTAATCTTCTCGGCTCTCCCCCATGGTAAAAGTACACCGAGTTGTCTGTCCGTAGGTGTCTCCCGGTGTCTGTCCGTCAGCAAAGCGTCCGCCGAGGAGCTCCACTGTCCTCCGCTGTAGCTTCGCAGGTGAGGCTCCTGAGACTAGAATTAAAACACACACACACACACACACACACACACACACACACACACACACACACATACACACACACACACAAGACAGAGACGCGGTGAATGGATGTGGACATCTGATCTCTGAGCGCAAAGACGCGCGGCCGTGTGCCTGCCTGCTCACGAGCGCCACTGAGTGTCCCACACTCTCTTGCCTATAGTGCTACTCCCCCCCCCCACCTACCCCCCCGCTCTATCTCGCTCTCTCCCTTTCTCACTTCTCTCGAGTCAGCGCACCGCCTACGAACAAACACGCGCGCGCGCACACCCGGGCCAAAAACCTGCACCGAGGTGCGTAACCCGAACTTTCTTTCTGCGTCTTTCGTCTCTACTGTGAGCGTATTTGGTGCAACCCCCCCCCCCCCCTCCGCTCCTCCTCCTCCTCCCTCGCACCGAGCACAAACACACGCATACATATGGATATCCCTCTGTGATGAACACACCTCGGGAGCTGCGTCCTCATCGCAGCGTGGTGACACCGGAGGGAGACGCGCGCCGATCTTCACAGGGTTTTTTTTGGGGGGGGGGGGGGGGGTGGACCCTTCACTCACACCGATCCGTAAAGTAAGGCCCCGCGGGGCTTCCAGGAGGAAAACCGGTAGCGGTAAAAGTGACGCTGCGGTTACAGATTGGCCTGTGGGTTTTAGTATTCATCGGCCCTCACACCCAGTTACTAGTGGGTGTTATCTGGTGATTTAGAGAAAGGTGCTAAGGAGGTGACAACCAAACCATAAAGGTAGTAGGCAACAGACGCCTTTATGGCAGTCATTACACTTCCTCTGCCACCTTCTTTTTTTTCTGTCCTTGAAAGAGAGACAAGTAAAATAGAAGATCAAAGGTTATATGAATTGCGCTCATTGGGTCGTGCGTAAAATAGACGTTGGATCTCGATCTGTGTAAAGATTCCGACAGAGATCAGTGAGTTGGTCAATAGAGGCATTCAGAGGGTGACCAAAACACACAAAGTCTTCTGCTTTGTTATCCCCAACCACAAATTACTGATTTAGTTATTGTTTGTTTATTTGTCCGTACATTTGGCAAAATGATATACATTTATCATCCGTCAGTAGATCGGTGGACAACAGAGGAACCGAGTTTACGTGGGTTAACAATCCTGCACCGCATCACTGGTACCTAAGTAGCCGGCAGTGAACGGACGCGTTTAGGGTGAAACCAAACCAAGTGACACTTAACCGCCAATAAAACTCGGCGGCGCCCTTTTCACACAAAAATCCTCCAATGTCTATAAAGTTGTCAACAAATACCCCAATGCCGCCCCCCCCGTCGAGGTAAATCCTCCTGAGACCAGTTCGCCCCGCGCCTCCGCAGCTTACCTGCTGCGTTTACCTGCCCGGGCCGCGTCGGTTTGCTGCGGCGTCACGAAGCGACCCATCACGCCTCCGATGCGGCGAGCCCAAAATCCCCGGAGTGTCAGGGGCCCCGCGGTGCCACTTGGTACCGGCGGTTCCGAACGTGCCCGTCGCCCCCCATTTTTTTTTTTTTTTTGTGAAACCGGGAGATTACCGGAGCGCTGTCTCTGCTGCTCCCGACTAATCCTGCCCTCCGGGAGGGGTAGCGGCGCGCTGACGTCACTCCTGTCAATCCAGCCGCAAGCTGTCCACTACACACGCCCCTTGAGGCATGGACGCAAATCCCCTGGAGACAAGCGCGCACACGCAGTTTAGTTAGTGGAGGTCAACGCACCCCTGGTTCTGTGCACAAGAGGAAGAAGTTGATTGACCTTTTTAAACATTCCTCATCTTCTGGGAGTTTTTATTCATGTGAAATGGACTACGCTCCAAACCGTTTCTACCATAATGTTTAGTATGCAAGATATAGCAAATATCAATATATGTTTAAATGCAGCATGTCAAAGGGATGTTTGCAGTAAGCAAACCAAGCTTTTCTGGATTCGGATGCGGATTTATGAGCAAACGCTTTAAGGTTTAACAAGCTGTGGTGGCACGTACTTTTGAAGGACCCTTTTAAGTATATTTATTACACCGTTTAACAAGTGATGTATCTGTGTGTTTGTGCTCTGGATTTCTCTCCTGAATAATTGCTAATTAACGCTGGCACTGAGCAGTGTTTGGGCCTCTCTAACCACTTACCTGTGTGTGGTTGCCCTCCAAGTCATTTATTCAGCAAAATGCTTCCTTCTTCAGAACGATCCAGCTTTAGAGATAAATGCTGCGTGCAGGTATTTGTGTCCCTATTTAAAGCATTTATTGATCAGTGCGACTCTGAAACTCTGAAAAAGTACCTCGCCAGCATTCTGACCCAGCACAATGGCCGCCACCGACCTCCCTGACACACACACACACACACACACACACACACACTAGGACAAGCCCTCGATGTGAGCAGCAGCCCCTTGAGACTCCCCCAAGTGCTTTGGTCTGCAGGTATTGGAGCACTATTATTAGCATTGTTTTGCTCAAAAAGACTCTCCAATCAATTCGATGCGGGGCAGCACAACTCCGCAAAGTTTGCATTGTGCTTGTTTAACTTTAAAAGGTGAATACTTGACTTTAAATGGATTTCCATATGGGAAAAATGACTGTAATGTGTAGGCGCATCGTTGATGGGCCACTCAGCTCAAAAACATGTTTAGCTTTTTCAGGTCCTGTGTTTCTAGCCGGTAACTTATATTTTTAGTAATCAGCCTGGTTTCCTGGAGAAAATTAATATGCATATTTTTTTTAAACCTGCACCAAATACAGTGTTCGGGGTGAAAAAAAAAAGTCAGAAAGACTTCATTTTTGTCAGGGGCCCCGAAACCAAATTCTGCAATGCCATGCTCTGGATGTTTGTCCTAATTGGCAAAGATAGGTGTGCTGTGTAAAGTATAGTACAGCTGATGAAAGGTGGCGACAGAAGAGGTAAGAAGAAATAACTAAATATAATCAGACTGGGTTAGTGTCAAGTGTTCTACAAATGAATGAAAATACTGTTAAAAAGCTCCACAATGGTCCAATTTCTTCATCTGTTGTGAATTTCCGCTGAAAAACGTCAAGATACAGAATGAAAATGTTATTATCTAATAAATAACTTACAGTAGGTGTGTTACTGTCCTGTGTAGTCGATCCTTATGTAAACACAGAGAGCGGATGGGAAGATGAGGTTTAGAGGAAATCCTCTGTTTAAACGCATTCTCTCTCTCTCTCTCTCTCTCTCTCCTGATCTTATTTCCTCTCCTCCTCCCCACCCGAGGCTCATATTCTCCACCGTCGCCTCCTCTCTTGTGTGCTCCGTGCACGTGGGCGTGCCTGCGTGGGTTTTGCACGTGCCAGCTTGTGGCTCACGTTCGTGATCGTGGTCGCGCGTTCGGAGGAGTGACACAGACCGCTTTTGACCGAAAAGGCAGAAGAGGATTGAATGCGGGATGCATTTTTGTAAAAAATAATAATACATATTAAAAAATCTGTAGCTGTAAGGAGGAAAAGATGCAAAACTGACAAAAGACTCCTGGAAGGGACACAGCTTGGCAAAGCATGAAGCCGGCTATCGTTGCACCGTCCAAACTCCAAAAACGACCCCTACACAAATTTCATTTCGCGCAGGTCTAGAGACAGGGAAAAGGCCTGGAGTCCATTTCTTGATGTTCATCAAACATGGTGCAGGTATAAGTGTTTGCACGTGTACACCTGGCAACTGTGACCACACAACCTGGAGGAGTCACTGTGCGGCTGTTAAAAGGCCACGAAACGCGCCAAATAACAACAAGAACTGCGAATGTGACCTTTTTTTTGTTCAGTCAGCCGTTTCCCCCTTGGTTTTAGTCGTTATGCTAACCATGCACCCTCAGGAAATAAAGCTGGATGGGCAGATTTTCCAAAATGTTGAACTTTTTCCTTGATTACATGTAAGTAAGTGATTTATTATATCACATGCACGCATTGAAACGATTTGATGTAGCTCCGCAGTGAAATCCTTCAGCAACAAACAAGTATCGCGTGGTGAAAATTTCGCTTGGAACGAGATGGTCAGAAGAGAGTTCGATTGTTGGGGGGGGGTTGAACCGCGATGGAGAGAGAGCAGAACAAACCTCCCTCTCCTCATCATCTCCCTGCCATGAAAGCCCAAGATGCCGGGCGTGTGTGTGTGTGTGTGTGTGTGTGTGTGTGTGTGTGTGTGTGTGTGTGTGTGTGTGTGTGTGTGTGTGTGTGTGTGTGTAAATGCAAACAGTAGTCCTCTGCTGACATGCCACTTCTTCTGGAACTTGGGATTGTGTGTGTGCGTGTGTGTCTGTGTGTGTGAGCGCCATGGCCTCTGCTCCGGGGCAGATATGCTTCATTTCAGAAGGACGGAAGAAATAAGCAGCAGCAGACCTTAGACCCTGTGTGCGTGTGTGCGTTTGCGTGTGTCTGCACACACTGTAAAGTCTCTCTGGGAGTAGCGACCGCTCCTTAAAATGAAGAGCAGTTGCAGAGTCCACAGTCACCACAACAAACAAGCAGGCCCCCCGACTGTGTGATGCACGAGCTGCAGTCCACACGCTAATAATGACCCGGGAGCCTCCTGCGAGTCGCTGCTGGGGCTCCGTGAGCAGACCTCGGGTCATCAGCAGACTGCTGTCATCTACAGGATTAAAGCAGTAATGACAAACAAAGATGGACGCCGGTGCAGGAGGGTGTGAGACAGAGGAGCTTATTTCTTTATGTCATCAAAAAGTCACGCTGTCTGAGATCATCCCGTGTTGTGCTGCTAAAATGTTTCCAGCAATGACATTGAACAATTATGGGAATTAATGACATGAAAAGGATAAAAGGACATTGAAGTTATTTTGAAATTGTTTCTTTAAAAATGTAATTAGCAAGGTTAACAACAATGTAGAGTTAAGTCACAGGAGACCAATGGCACCAGAAAAAACGCATTCCTCTCTCGCTCTCTCTCACCAGGTCTCCTCCGTGTCCCGCTCCGCCCCGAAGTCAGGGGGAGCTTGATCAATGATATTGATGAGGGGATGCTAATAGCTGATGCTAATAGGGCCGGTATGACTAATATGCCGAGGGGGCCATTGATCTGCAGAGTTAGCACCTCATGCTGAAACAGCTGATTCGACTACATAGTTGGACTAAAAGTGCCACCCTTGCTGTGTGTGTGAGTGAATGTGTGAGTGTGTGAGTGGGTGTGTGTGTCTGTGTGTGTGTGTGTGTGTGTGATTGTGTACTTGAGTAACAATGCATTAAGGATAAAGAACACAAATAGAGGCACAGATGCAGGACGACACAATAAGAATATACAGTTTATTCGCTTATATATGTTGTGCCCATTGTGCAACAGGTCTGACATTCACCCTCAACTAAACCCACACCAGTTTTATTCAGGCCTTTTTACAGTTTTTAAGTAATAATGACAACATTTAGTGGCCACGTATATTCATGTATTTGGTGGTAAAACCTGGTACAGAACGTTAAACCAGTGAGAAAGGCTTTTGTGGAATTTTTAAAATGTTCCGACAACTCACATGTTTTCCCAATGAGACTGTAAATAAACAGTATTAGTTTTGGTCAGTAGCTTATACTGTACATGGCCCATTGCATTTGTCAGGTCTTCTAACCACTCAAAGGCATTTAACATTCGACTATACAACTTTACTTCATAAAAAACCGCAGCAGTTATTTTTAGTTCTGCAGTTATTCATCTCAGCAGTTGGCAAGGACCAAACAAGAGCAAATAAATACAATATTAGTATTAGTATTAAATTAGTACACTACTGATTGACCACACAGTTCATGGTTACTATGTGTAATACCCGCCTGTGCATTTTAGTTTAATTACTCTTTACCTTTTTCAATTTTTAGTTTTCTCTGCTTGTCTGCACTCATTTATTTCGCTCATTTCATCTCTCCTCTGAAGCGCAGTAACGGCTTATCTTAACTTAACCTCAGCTCTTGTAACTTTTCTGATCTTTCCCGAATGAGGGGCCTTATGTAAGTTTCAACACTAACCACCCAAAAATCAACAACAGTTATCTTTCACGTTGTTATTGTTACCCCTTCTGCATACACGTAAGAAAGAATTTTAATTGATATCAAATTTGCCACAAGCAAGGCCCTCTGAATCCCTAGTGAAAAACCTCTGTGGGGCGGCGTTGTTCTTGTGAATGAAGCTCAAACAAAGACAAGACTGCAGTTTGACAACATGAAGGGGGGGACTTTTATTGATCCGTTCATTCATTTTTTATTTGCACTTTGTTTCTATAGATATACATTCAACATTCTTTCTGTGGTCCCGAACCAGTGGGCCCGTGACCACGTAGTTGGCTAAACCTTCCTGTGCACACAAGATTAGTGTTAATTCATCCCTGAAAAAAACAGCTTGTTCTCTGTGCAGCACAGTATTACCACGAGGGAATGGCTTCGGGGAGTCAAGAGGTGATTTATTGGTGTAATAACCACGTTTCCTTTGATTCTTTTTTTGTATTAAAAAAAAAACACATGTTTCTTGTTATACCTATAGTTCATAAATACAGTATACGTTATAACCATTCGTCTTGTGCTCAAATCAAAGCTGTGCTGCATTCGGTTAAAAAATATCTGGACATTTATAACACACTGGGAAATGGGCTCGCCTGTATAGATCGTTAACAATACAATGTTTACAGTGACTTTACTGCCGGATGTGCTCAAACTTATAGGGTTGCATTTCTATTTCATTTTTTACCGAGACGAAAACAGAATAAGTACGTGCAGGTTTACAGTTGCCCAAAAGTGTGTGTGTGTGTGTGTTTTTAATGTTGTACTTTTGACCTAAAGCCTGGAGAAACAGAGACATTTAAAATAGGAAAAAAAAAGATGAATTATTTTTATTTCGGGACAGGGCCGCGTGTTAACGATGTAAAAAGCTCTTTTACATACATAGCTACTCAGTAATTGGTTATATAGATGGGTGCCATGGTTACCAAATCACGTGTACGATAAAGAACACAACACCACAGAAATTAACACCGAACCTCATTGCCATCAAACTACCTGTAAATTCCTTCCGTGTAAATCAGTAATTGTTCCTGTGTCTGCAGGACATTTAAAACCATCTACAGGAGTATGAGGCGAACCGTTACAGTAATGAACATTAATGACCGATTCAAATAATGATCCAAGTAGAACAAAACGAAGAAAGAGACAAAATATCCCGCAGACGGTCACACAGGGTGTTGAATATATTACATCGATGTGCAGACGGTCCGTTCATCAAACGCTTCAGAAGTTCAGTGTCTCTGACATCATCTTCCACCAGTCCATCAGCTCCTCCCGCTCCTCCTCCTTCCTCTCCATCAGAGACTCCAGCTCAAAGTCCACCTGAGACGAAGAGACGGGAACACGGAGACGGATTTTAAAAGTTTTTTCCCATATTTTTTCTTCTTCTTTAACAGATATTTTGTGTTTGATTTTTCCTCAGAGCCAATGGTCTCATGAAACAGTCACAAGACAAAAAAATGAAGCACCCTTTGAATTAGATCGATATAAAGTGTCTTCTCTAACGGAGGTCCCTGATTAGAGTATTAATCAAGTTACAGTTTTACATTACAAAAAATTCAGATCATTCCTCAATGTGTTTGTAAGGGGGTGAAGGACGCTGCTATTTTTTGTCCAAGTCCTCCGTGCAATCCCGTTACAGTGTTATGCTTCCTTCATACGAATATCGTAATATTTACAAAAAATTGGACACTGAATGATCCAAAATCCTGTCTGTGAGTCTTACTCTGGTTGCAGGGCTGTAGGGAACAGCCACCTTCTTGATGACCGTCAGGTATCCCGGGGCAGAGGCCCCCACTTTGTAGTTTCCTGGTGCCAGGAGACGCCAGTAGTCTCCATCTTTGGCTACAAAACACATGTTTTCCCCATTAATACACATATGTAAAGAACAAACACAAAGGCCAAAACGGATCCTCTCAACCGCCTGTTATTGTCACTAAAATACAGTAAAACATTATTAAAATCAGCTGCTGAAAAAGACCTGCAGCAACAGCTTTGTCCACCAGGCGGCTTCGCACCATCTTACAATTCCCAAACACAACTCATGTGGACGCGTGCACTCTTTTTTTAGGGATGGTGTTCATTTGCGACACACATTTGCAGATATTACCTGTGGTGATGTCATGGTCAATGCCCTCCACCGAGATGGAGGCATTGGATATGGCGTTCCCCTGGAGGTCACGCACAAAGCCCTTCACGCCGCGGTGAACCTGCGAACACAGACAAAGAAGTCAAGGCTTGGTTCAGGCAGAGAGGAATCAAGGATCTGGGGGGGGGGTGAATACCTGCTCGATGTAGTTGACCAGTGAGTTGCGGTTCTGCTCCCAGTAGGTCTTCAGCGTGTCCTCATTGGGGAACTTGTCACAACTGAGCTCCAGGGTGATCTCAAAGCAGTTGCTGCTGAGGTAGTTGAAATCCTGCATTCCTGCAGCGGGTTGGTATAAAACAAAAAATATATATATATATATATATATGGCGAAACACAGCAACACTGATACTAGTCTCAAACTCTCAACTATCAATATCAAGCGATTGTTGACACCAAATCACACCCACACCAGAGTGGTGTCTCACCTCCTGGCACGCTGTACCAGGCTCCTCCGTTGGTGATGCCTTCTTTGAAGCTGGAGTCGTCGTCGTTCTTGCGGCAGGGGGGGCGGTTGGCGTCGGACATGACCGGGTTGTACATGGAGTAGGACCTCGCCAGGGACTTGAACATTGCGTCGTCTGGACTGGAGCTGTACTCGTGGGTGGAGCCTGAGAGAAAAGGAACGAGAGGGGGAACAAACCAGGGAGTCGTAATTTGCTGCACACCTGCATTACAGTAAAAACTCGTTAAAATGAGTGGAAACACAAATCGCATGTGGAGGTTTTGGGACGTTTGTACACCATCAAATGACCCAAAAAAAAGGAAACCGAGGGTGTGTTTATGTACCAGTGCGAGTCTCGTCATACGGGTAGTTGGCCACCACGTCTCCTCCGTGGAGGTTGGCCGAGAGGACGAAGGGGATGTCCATGATCCAGTGGATCACTGCTTTGGTCTCTGGAGCCAGCTGCGAAGGCAAAAAAGCCACAGATTATATTAAAAAAAAATGCATAATGGACCTAAAATATTGCCACCTCCAACCGACACACACGAAACCAGGATGAGGGATTAAGCCGGGCTATCCAGGTTATCCTGGATGAGAATGACTTTTGACTCGGTTGCACGAGAGCAGGTTGAGTTAAAACCCGGGCCAAGTAACCATGGCGATTTATTCTTTGAAGCTAGCCTGCTCCAGACCAGGCTAAGAGCCAGGCTCAGATTAATCCTGGAGTCTCATGTGTTAAATCAGCTGCCGCTCTGATCCCAAACAAGTGAACAGGTTCTTCAAACAAAATCACTTATGTGCAATATGTGGTATATTCTCATCTATTAGGATAATGCGTCATATACCTTAACGGTGCAAAATGATATCTGTGCAATATCTCCACATGACGTCCCTCCACCTCTTCAAATGTACCATATTCCCCTCCTTTCACAAGCCAGTCACAGCACTCAAAACTATTCATTAACATTGTCCCTCTCCTTTGATGATAACTTGTGTATTCATTAGTGTACACATCCCCACTTTTCTGTACATATATAGTTTTTGTTGTTGTTGTTCTCATAGCGTCTTTAGTTTTTATTTTATTTTCTAAACCGTTGTCTCTGAGAGAGCCCTGCACAGGAATTCCAATGTGTCTCGTCTGTTTGTTCACAAATGGCAAATAAAGATCCTTTAAGTGACTTGATTTGGCCGCCAGGGGGCAGCAGACACAGACCATTTTATTTAAGTTGACGTGGTGAAAATTCATCATTCATTTCTGGTTGTGTTTCCATTCAAATCCTTTGACACTTCTCACTTCCTCATGTTATTACCATTATGTTATAGGTATATTATGCACATTTGTGACCCGTTTATAAAGACCTTTTTGCTTCAGGAGAATCTCACCGGTTTAGGGGTGCATTAGTTCTTGAAAAGGCGTAAAAAATCTTTTGGTCTTTCCATAGGAAACGACAAGCAACAACACACAGTCCTGTCCTTTAATCCGCTACGGCGCCTGTTCGCGTACCTTGGTGTTTTCGTCCACTGCCTTCTTCATGTCCTGCAGCAGGTGGTTGTTGGCTCCGCCCTCCCGCTCGTTGATGTAGATGATGCGGTCCAGATCGGGGAAGTTGCGGTTCAGATCCACCCCCTGCGCGTTGCTGCGGCCGACGAACCAGTCCTTGATCTCCCCCGGCTGAGCGCGAGAACAAGAGACGACGTTCAGACGTAGATATGCACACGACAGCGGAAGTGGGACATGAACTCAAGAGCTGCGGTTTGCTAAGACGACGTTTGCTCGGATTCCGGTTCTACGTGCCACCTGCGAAGCCGCCTTCTCGAAGCCGTCCGGGTTCATGGAGGGCATGAAGTGGACGCGGGTGTTGTGGACGAGGTCGATGACGGTCTCGTTGCCCTGCTGGTATTGGTTGCACAGGTACTGGGCCAGGTAGATGAGCAGCTCCCGGCCCACCGCCTCGTTGCCGTGCATGTTGCCGATGTACTTGAACTCGGGCTCACCTGCGGCAAAGAGACACAGGCCGAGTTAGGACTCTGCCTTCCTTTGTAGTCCACCTCAAAACTTTCAGGGGCGTCGTTCCAGCGGGAAAATTTTTATTTTACAAAACATGGGTTGTCAATGAACTTTTTTCCATTCATCAGGGTGACGTCATCGGCAACTGTGAGAAGAACCAATTTAGTCTTTAGTATAATAATAGACGTGCTTCTCTTTTAAACCCAGACAAGGGGTCGCTGACATCAGGAAGGTCACTGTAGACACATGCACACCATTAGACTAAAAGGCTGACTGACACACTGACTCGTCAGCTAAAAGGCTAAACACAATTGAACTTTGCAGTCCGGGACTCCATTTGGACAACAAATGGCCGAGGGACGGCGGCTTATCGAGTTGCGCTGACACATTTGGTTGTGCCTGATTAGCTGGAGTGAGAAGTGCTCAGATCGAAAGGGTTCGACTTCAGGACACGATACAAAATGAGGGATTTCTGGAACATTTCAACCTTAAGCTGCGTGAAGATAGCGGTCCCCGAGTCACCCTTCATGCTGCCCACGCGAGGAAAAGCGTGCGGAACGATAACACGTTTTCAGGTGTGAAATAAGATATTTTAGGAGTGAAATATTATGTGTTTGCAGTTCTTATTGGTTTTCAGCCATTTACATAATGTGTGGGTTTATTCTCAAGTGAAGACAAAGAATAAAAACATGAAAAAGCAGCAACTATCCACATAAAAAAAAATCGGTTCAGGATGTCAGTTTGCTGGTGTAAAAATAACTTAGGTAATTTTCCTTTGCCTTCGTTCATCAAATTAGATATTGGTTTCATATTTGAGAGATATTTGTACCAGGATCGTGATTTTAATGACCATCTGTTTGATACTAATTAACTCTTCTCTGGCTCTCTTCATGCATGCAAACACAAACACGGACACAACAGAGGAGCTACACAAAGCCCTCTAACTAAACACACAGAGAGCATGACAAAGTGCGAGCTTTTTGTGTACTGTGCATAAACTCTTTTGTTCAGCTACAAACCAGACAGTGGCTTCTGTGGCTCTGTGGGGGAAAAAAGGGAATTCTTGTGAGCTCCGAGGGATTAAAAAGTATTTTCTTCAGATCAGTTACCAGTTGTGAAATGCAGCCCGAGAGCTGCAGATGGTGACGAGTGTGTGCGCGTTTGTGTGTGTGTGTGTGTGTGTGTGTTTGTGTGCATGTGTTTGAAGCCAAATCACAGCAGGGATCCATTTTTAATTGGTGGACATTTCTTTGTCACCTCTACTCTGATTTGACCAATTATTAGGGATTCATTCTCACCTATTTTAAACTTTTCCTTTTTGTTAAATTGCATTTGTTTGCCCGTATCAATGCTTTGCAAAATGCAAGTGTAAATGTGGGTTATTATTTTAACATTTGCATCTTTTTGATCCACTTTATTGAGTGTCTGATGAATCCCGGTGGCTACACACACCGGCCAGCACACATCTGGTAGTCGGGGTTATTTTTAAACACTACTAATGATCTCAAGATTAGCTCTTTCTGTTCTGACATTGGTGAATGTTTTTTTTTTACAGGCTTCACCATGCACTCACACGTCGGCACACACGCGCATACGCACACTTTGAAGTTGGACTCTGTCTGAATGAGTTACTACGAATTGAAGCTATTACACAGATGCTCGGTTGGAGTCCTTTCTCCTGCACGTGTAGGGAATCGATGAGCTTAGGGTGCAGTGCGGGCAGGACGGGGGAAACGGATAATTCAATGGATAGACACATTTTAACACACAGTGTCATAATGTTGATTATCCTCTGGGGCCAAATGCGTCACCTCCCTTTTTGTCAAATCGCATCCCTTCGTCTGTACCTCGCTGAACCTTTATTCTCTGTTTGCACATTTAAAGCATAGAAGGTGGACAAAGGCAAAAGAGGAATAGTCTGCAGCATTTAGACCTTCAAGGATGTTTACAAGACAAATACAATTAATGTGGGTTTGATGTTATTTTGAGTTGTCCAAGTATAGCTGAATATTTCACTTTAATTGCAACTAGCAATGAATTACTTTATTGTTTATGGAAAATGAAAGAAGTTGTGAAATACTCCACCATTTTCCCATAAAGAACGTCTTGTTTTATTAAGACAAAGCAGCTGCTAATTCGAATCATTCACTGGACTAATGAAGTATTTCAGTGTTTCGGCCTTTTGTCAACATGAATGTTTGCTTGAAGAAGATTGTTATATTTTGGCGAACCTGCAATATTCAGTGTGTGGATGCTCTTGTTTTCTTTCTCAACATTTTACGCGAGAAAACATATGAGAGAGATGATGTAAATGAT
This sequence comes from Pungitius pungitius, assembly GCF_949316345.1. NCBI lineage: Eukaryota > Metazoa > Chordata > Actinopteri > Perciformes > Gasterosteidae > Pungitius > Pungitius pungitius. The sequence continues at coordinate 17,045,375 of NC_084908.1, read as the reverse complement.
CTTCTGACTGTTATTTGGACTACTACTAAACCTCAGAGGCCAATGTAACACACCTACGGCCTCATATTGCACTCTGTCAGGATTCTGGCAGGTGATCGATGCGGTCTCCTAGGTGATCGCATGAGAACGACAGCTGCCGCGTCGACATTAGGGAAGCACCACCTTGTGGTGCTCTCAGTCGCCGTGGCAACACTGACACGGGTGCAGGTGCTCAGGGAGCCAAATCAAACACGGAGGTCGGGGTAAACACACACAAACACACACAGTCATATACACACGAACGGTTTGTTAGCTCAAATATTACGCAGACATATAAAAGAGTACCTGATATTACATTAAAAAAAGAAATATATATACATAGTATTAGTCCCTTACCTCTAACTAGCTAGCCGCTGTTGTTTAACATATTTAACAAAATACAACACCTGCTGTGTCGTCCACTCGTACTTGTAATGTTACACTGTTTTAAAATTACATTTATTTTTATCACCAATCCCTCTGTGGATGACTTTCTTCAATTGCAATTTACACAGTGCCGCCTTTACATGGTTTGCATAATGTATAACTATGACACGATTGTGTATCCACCGTTATGAATAATGAATAAATAAATGAATATAGTGGCAACATTAAAAGATAAAACATTAAACATAAATAATACAGTGACATGTTACAGCTTACTGAAAAGGGTAAATATGAAAGAAACTTAACAGGGGATCGTCTACCCGGCGTGAAAGGAAGTGATGGCACGTAGCATAGTTGGGATGCAGCTTATGACAATTAATAGCAGGAAACCCAAAACAAGAGGATCAAAAATAAATGGTGGAAAAAGGGAAATACACACGGGAAGAAGCCAGAAGCACAACGGGAGGCTTTGGTGACGGACGAAGCAAAGCGACAGAAAGCGAAAGACAAAGAAGAAGAGAAGGAAAAGGTATTGGGAAAAGAAAAGGTAGTCGCAACGCAGTGAAAGCATCAAGGGGGAAGTCGCATGTCGGTGTGTGATGTATAATAAATGACCTCTGGCTGGTGCCACGGTCTCTCTCTCTCTCTCATCTTCTTTCCGTTTCTGCCTCTCCCATAATCCCTCTACGCGTCTCTTCCTCTCCCTCGTCACATTCGTCTTCCCGTTTTCTCCATCATCATTCCCTTCTTTTTTTCTTTCTTTCTGTTTTTCGTCAGCACGTCCTGACCTTTCAGCTGCATTTGTTTTTGTTTTTTGCTGCGAGGCGATTGCTCACAGCTAAAAAAGGGTCCAAAGCAATGTACCCGGGGTGTTACGTGATAATCTCCTCCACTGAAATGTGCACTATTAAATCCATGTCCGGGTGTCACACTTGGTCTTCTCTATAGCATATCGGAAGCTTTTCCTTTTATTATAATCCTTCAGGCAAATCCTAACCACAAGCTTTTTGAATAGTTTCATTTCGCTTGATGAGAAAACCTCTCATGCGCTTTAACGTGATCCAGCTGCAGAGATGAAAACGCCTCCTCCTGTTGAGAAAACATCTCGCTCAGTTCAGTGTTGCTGGATTTTCTCTCACTCGGTGCTTGTCCGCCATGTGCCTGATTGGGTCCTCGAGTGTAGTCAAACCACGTGTGTCCCTAGTCTCGTCTTCAGGTTTGTTTGTCCTTTATGGTTCCCCCCCACCCCCCCCCCCCCCCCATCTTTAAATATTAAAAAAATGTTGTTTAGTTTGAAACCCGGTCCGCATTTGAGTCCCAATTCTGCTGCGACACCTGGCACGCGGCCCCATGGGATAAACATGAGGCTAGTTAGCTTAGCCTAGCGCAAAGACAGGGCACAGCTAATTGTTGGAATCGGAGCCAACGTCACATGACCGTGTGAAACTGAACCGAACTGCAGCTTTGGACGGTTTTCTCAGCTGCCCACGTCCCTACTCTGCGTGCATCCGCGCAGCATAGTGACATGCAGCCAGTGTTTACTGCGGCTGCTTCCGGTGCCGCAGTGTGTGGCAGATGGCCGCTCGCTGACAGATGCACGGGCTCAGGACCGTCCTCCCGGAGCCGGACGGCCCGCCAGCCAGCCAGCCAACCAAGGGGCCGCGAGTCAGCTCAGCGCACTAAGCCGATCTGTTGCCCCGGGCAACAGCTATTTCAGGCTCCACCTTACACGCTGCGGGGTCAGATGAACTATTGGTGGGGCACCTTTTAAAGGGGAAGCTTTGCGGCGCTTTTCGGCCCTTTTGCACATCTCACAGGCGCGCACACAAGTTCGTATTTTCTAACAAATACTTGGAAACTGTCCGGTTTTTCTTCCTTCCTTCCTTCCTTCCTTCCTTCCTTCCTTCCTTCCTTCCTTCCTTCCTTCCTTCCTTCCTTCCTTCCTTCCTTCCTTCCTTCCGTCCTTCCTTCCTTCACCCTCCTCTGGCCTGTCGGCCTCTGGAGCGCTCGGTTTCACCCCTCCTCCTCCTAGCTGTGGATGTTTTGCTCAGCAGAGGTGGAAGGAGAGGGGAGGAGAAGAGGGGAGGGTGGGGGGGGGGGCGAGAAGGGGGTGTTGCCTGCTTTGGTGAAGCAGCAGCTTGGAAACTCATCTGGTAGTAATAAGGTCTCCACAAGGCTACTGTGACTCACTCGCACAAAACCCACCAAACTATTACGGGATTATTTAGTACGCACATACGGCCGTTACACTCTGTGACAGCAGCTAAAAACACACACAACCTGGGGTGCACCACACTATCACACCCAGAAAAGAAAATACACCTTTGTGCTATATTAGAAATAGTTGAAACCGATCCGCAAACCATATATACTTTAAATGACAGGCAATGCTTTAAAAAAAAAAAGTAAGGGTAACAGTTAAATCTCTTGTTTAGAGACTTGGACAGGAACCATTGACCCGAACCCAGACAGTGACCTTCTTTTAACACGGCTCACAATCTTATTGTGGTGCAATGAGCAGCTAGTTAGTTTGGTTTAAGGGGTTGATTAGATGTCAATATGCTGGATAAAATACAATAAGTCATAGATTGAGCAATGTGTTCACGGCCCGACAGCTTTTGAAAAGGTTGAGTCTGACAGGAAGACATTGTGATCTAAAAAGCTAGAACATCGGTACGGCGTGATTCATTTCTGTCCACATCAAACATACATAAAGTGAGAGGAACGTCCAGAGATGTTTGTGTTTGTCTCCATCACAGACAGATGAAGACATTTCAGGCCCTGCCTCCATTTCCAGACTTTGAATCACAGGTCCATCCGGCTCCCTGAGCTAAGCCGGTCATTTATTTTTGTCTGGATCATTTTATCAGTTTTTTTTATTTATTTTTTTTAATCAAGGCAAGTCTCCTATTTGCTTTCGTCTCCTACTCAGTGGTTTCAACCAGCATGAATCCAGTCCTGACAGTATGAAGGAGTGCGATGGAGGTGATGGAAAGTCATGACCTAACCTACCGAAGTCTACTGAGCAGCCTGGAAAATCAAGACTTCATTTAATATTCAGTCAAAGAATTCCTTCTCTTTTGAATGCTGTGTTTGGAATATTTTCTCTCATACGATACACCGCACTAGAGAGATTGGATGAGGTGATCGTTCGAGAAAGCATCCCAATAATCTCCTCATCCCCCGCTTGCTGGATTCCTTCCCAGCATCACGAATCGGAATATGCGTGAACAGATCTTCATCAACCAGCAAAATGGCGGCTTTGCACGGCTGATCCCACAATCTATCATCTATGCTTCCTCAGAAGTGATGCAGCAGCCCCCCCCCCCCCCCCCCCCCCTACCCGTGCGCATAATACCTGCGCTCCTCCTCCACGATCGTGCTCCGGTCATTTAACAGTCACACACGGGTCGTGTCTGAGAACAACCCTCACATGCAAAAACAAGTCCATCGGCAGGCTGCGATGCGCAATAGTGCGTAATGTGTTGTGTTATCGCAGCGTGAGGCGATGGGCTCCTACAATGAAGGAAAGGGGAGTGTAGGGTGTGTGTGTGGGGGGCGGGGAGGGGGGGGGAGTGGCAGATTCACCGCAGTATTAAACAGACTCTCTTTTTCTTCTTCTTCTAATAATCGTATGCGTAAAACTGACCCGGCTCGTGCGTCCCGGGGTTGTCGGACATCTCCAGCACCAGCAGCTCGCGGCCCTCGAAGCTCTCCCCGATGGTGTAGATGCGGCTGATGGTCGGACACTGCAGCCAAACCGACACCAGCGCCTTCCGCAGCTCCTCGTAGCGGTGGTACTCGAAGGAGATCTCACCGTCGGCACCGGCCGCGCCGACCAGGGCGACCGCGGCCGCCGCCCCGAGCAGAACCACCGACGTGAACAGTTTCATTTCGTTTAAGTGTCCTCTCGCGTCAGTCTTCGCAGCCTGCAGCTTGGTGAAAAGCCTTATCTCTGCGGTGCAGCCTCGCTTCGGGCTTTAAATATCTCTCACCCCGCTGCTGCTGCTGCTGCTGCTGCTGTCGTCTCTCTCCGTCTGTGATGCCGCTCCACCTGAGCGCAGACTCCCTCCGGAGTCAAGGCCGAGAGAACAACGGCGCATCCGGTCCCGATTTTCACAATACAAGCTTCATACAATACAAGAAGAAATTGTTGAGAAGTAGCGAGAGAGAGTGTGTGGAATGGGAAATATATCCGTGGACAAAGGACAGTGTTTTTAAATGATTTTTAAAAAAAGGAAACAAACAGAAATGTGTGGGAAAAACAACGGTTCAAATTAGGCTTCATATTAAGGGATGGTAATTGTTTGCTTCTGTTACAATAAACACGTCCACATCACAAGAAAACCATCAAGGCTTATTTTCCATCTTCCTTTTGCGCTCATTGACCTTTTATTCTACCTCACTAAACAGCCATTGGCTCACACATGTATAGTACTTAGTCCTTCGTGGGTCTACACGCCTCATGCACTTCCTGCCTGGTAGCTGCGCTGCTGCCGGGCGGCTTGACGCAGCAGCAGCAGCAGGGGCGCGTCCACAGTGCAGCAGAGAGAGGAAGAGAGGAAAGGAAGCAGCAGCATCGCCTCACTTCCATCCTCGACCTCCACACTCATGTACACAAGAGTCTGCGGAGAAGATGCAGATCTGCGGTGGTAATCCGAGACATGTCCTGTGTAGAAATGTGTTAATAGTCCACAATATCTTGTTGAAAGGGAGACTAGAGGTCATTTTAAATCAAGGTTTGAAAAATGAGAATAACATTGATTCATTATTTACAATAATGCATTTGTTTTAAAGTGAATACCGGATTGGACGCGTTTATTAGGATCTGAAGAACACTGGGTCTTTTTGTATTAAACTCAAACGGGAAAAAAACACAAATCTTGTTCTAATTATTTGATACATGCAAGAATACAACAAAAAAACAAAACATATTCCATGTCCATTTGTGTAAAAATCAAGACAGCATTTATTTTAGTTATTTGTACAGTTTAAAACAAAACCCTTAATCCTTTTTTCATTCAAATGTTTACATGGATTTACATCAAACTCGACTTGAGTCCAGCCAAATCTAACCGAGCTGCAGCTGTAACGCCGAGTTACTCAGTCAAACTCAAGAGGAAGTGCTAAAGTGCTCAGACATTCAGAGGTACAACAAGCATTTCACAAGAAAGACATTTTCATTTCTCAAAGAGTGCAATGACCAAGCAGAGCGACACATCAAAAAGAGGATGTTGACGTTTTCTTTTTTTTTTCTTTTTTTTTATTCAGCCGGCAGCTGTTACCAGAAGCAGACAAAAAATAGTAAGGCACAGAAGAATGACGCCAGCACACGGACTGACTCGGAATCCGTACACCTCTGTGTGTGTGTGTGTGTGTGTGTGTGTGTGTGTGTATGTGTGTGTGTGTGTGTGTGTGTGTCCGTCCCAGAAACAGGCCGCCGTGAGGACAGAGGCCCACGAGGGGGCTCACTGCTCCTTCTTCTCTCCCTGTTTCTCCATGTACTTGTTGTACTGGTTGTCCGTCTTCAGCAGCTTGTCCCACCAGGTGAAGGTGGAGGCGTAGTTCCCCACGAAGTTCATGTGGTGAAAGTCGTGGAAGCGCGTGCCGCCGTAGAACGGGATGAGGTGCAGCGGGTTCAGAGGGACGTCGTAACCGCTGTGAGTGGGAGAGAAAAGCCTGTCATTAAAAGAAAAAAACACTAATCCTTTGGCCCCTTTCGGATATTAAGAATCGTTTTAATCCCTCAAACCAAGACAAATGCTTTTCAGATGAGGCTCTCGAAATGATGGAAATATGATGTTTTTCCAGAGGTGGACTTGAAGATATGATGCATTTCTGTTGGTTTGGTGCTCGTGTTGCTGCCTTGTGGTCTCTCCATCTCCTGATGGCTCATTTTATGTTGTTATTGCACTGCACATGATTCCACTAACAATGATTATTCGTGACTTTATCCTCTTTTAATTAATACTGCTGTATTGTTGGCAGTAAGATTACCGTATTTTTTAAAAAGCAAAAAATGTACAAAATAAAAACGGTGTTGAGGCGGCCTGGAAAAATAATACATGAATTATTTATGCTTATTCCTCTCTATTTATTCTATGAATATTTTTCTTAACTCCTCCCTCTGCGTATTATATTGGTTGTTTAATTAAGTGATTGTATTATAAATGTCAATCAAACAATTATATTGCTTCCAAAAACAAGTTTCAAATCTATTTAAGAACAAATAAAAGCATCATATAAATGTGTCTGGGGTTCAATGTGCCCTGCTAATGTGAGAACAACATCTGGCGCCCTCTGTGGCCCTCTAGTGGTCGACCCGCTGAGTTACCGATGATCATCAGTGACGCAACGGCTGCTGTATCCCCAACACGTGAATACCCCTCCCGAGTCTCACTAATAAACACCAACAGATGAGTCCTACCTGTGGACGTCGATGGTCTCCAGCAGACGGAAGGACACCCAGGCCCACAGGAAGAACACGTGGTTACAGAAGATCATGATGCCGATGAAGAAACCGGCTCCCAGGATGAGGGTCTCGGCGGGATGAGCGTATTCCGCCTGCATGCCGAACGGAGCCTGGAGGACGGCGGAGACGACGTGGGTTGAGGACGTTTTGCCGCGCGCGAGGTTTTTCCGTCGGTGTATTTGATCCCGTGTGCGCGGTGTACTCACGGTGAACTCGTGGTGGACCTTGTGGATGTATTTGTAGATCCTGCGGTGATGCAGCAGACGGTGGAGGAAGTAGTGCCAGGTGTCTTCGACGACGGCGCAGCCGAAGCACTGAGCGAGGACCAGCGGCCTGGAGGAGTGGAAAATATTGATTTCATCCCACAACGTGTCATGTACAGAAAATACAAATAAATAAAGGATGTCAAAGGGAAATGTGTCTATTATTTTGTTGATTGCTATTAAAATAAACGTGTTATCATTATAATTGTGTTATCATTATTTTAAACAACCACTATACACTATTAATCAAAACAGATGTTTGTGTTAAATTATAAAGATTAAAGAATACATATTTTGTTTCTTTTACATCAAAACAATATGGGTATAGTTTATTTTGCATTCTAAAGGCATCATTGGGAACATGTGTAGTGCAACTCATAATCAATGTTTTAGGATCTTCTCTGAAATGGTTACTGCAGAAGAGCTCTGTTATTAAATTTGAGGGCATCTAGTACTTGAAAATGAAGAGTGCCCTTATTCTATTTGGCAAAATGTATTTAAAATGACCAACAGCTCTTTATCAGAGTCAGCAGTAGCCACAAGCCTATTGGTCAACAGGTAGGAAGTGATGCATGATCAATAAAAAAAAGAATATATGTAATATTCTTTATATTATATTATTTGATTTATTTTGGGCCATTTAGAACAAAGGTATATTCATACATTCTACACTTCCCTTCGTGAGATGATGAATTGCTGACTCTGTAAAGCATCCACACCCTGTTTTGGACATTTATTAAGCATTTCGGGTGGTTTGAATACGACGCCTTCCGGCTGTGATTAAATGTACTTCAACTGACCAGCGAGGCATTGAGTCCCAGTCGTAAGGGATGTTGAAGAATTCCGTGAAGTAGTAAGTCCCACAGATCAACGGCAGCTGGATACAGAAATGGTTGAATAGCAGCATCTTGAAACAGGTCCACTGCTTCTCCCAGGTCTCTGGCTTGTCCTGCTCACACGCACACATCAGACAGAAGGTCCGTTAGCAGGAACGCCGTCTCGCATTCGACACATAAAAAGCTTAACGACCAAACACACCGGTTGGATCTTGTATTTCTGCATGAAGGGCATGAACTGGAAGAGGAAGCCGGGCAGGCAGAACAGGAAGTAGATGACCTCGTGGACGATGAGCGACCCCCATGTGGCGATCTGGAACTTGGTGTAGTTGTCCAGCATGTAGTCCCAGGCGTGTTTCAGCGAGGGCTGGAAGGGGTTCTCCGGCAAAACTGCATCCACGTACTCCGCCGCCAGGTACGCGGAGCTCAGGATGTCGGACGTGCCGTTGGCCTCCATGGTGGACAACGCAGGGTGAGTGTAGGTGAGGAGAGAAGACTGAAAAACAGGAACACTGCGATGCATGAACGGCTCTCAGACGGGACCCACATCGACTTGACAAATGATTTTCTCCTTCAACATCAACCAGCATTTCTATTCATTTTATAGATTACAATGCACACACACATGCTTTCAATATCTATATAGGGTCAAAATAAAACCAAACACTACCAAAACAATACATTAAAACAGTTTATTCTAATATTATTTCAAATGTCTACCAAACAGGAAGCAAAAATACTCAAGTAGGCCATGTAATAATTTAATCCACGTCTCAACTCCATTGGTACTTATACATTTGTAAAAATTGAAATAATTAACTGCATTTGGTTTACTAAAGACTATTTGAAGCTAGAATGCTATTCACAAGCAAGCAGACACACAATAGACTGCAATGTAAGAAGTAAAAGTAGATATAAAACCATGTTACGAAAACTGTTTTTCCGAACAATACTGCATTTGAAGTTAACCTGAATTATATGAAGAACTTATAATGCAAAATGTCCTTTTTGACCGGGTTATCTATATTTATGATTAGATCATGTGGATAGTTTGTCTGTAATTATGCATTACATTTTATATATAGAAACCGTTGGTTGTGCTCGTACAATGTGAATGCAAATGAACTAGCAACTAGAGTGTTGTTTCCAGTACAATGTATAACAGAAATGTTAATGATTTGAGAAGAAATTATATAAGTAAATGTAATACTCCACCACTGCAGGACCTAAATATATTTCACCATTGAAATAAACAAAATGACAACTAAACTAGACAAAAAAACAGTACGTCATTGTATTACTTTACAGCAAAATAAGGTTTTTACACTGTGCCTTAACAGTGTTGCCGAAGATCAGGTGCCAAAAGGCAACAATAAACTATGTAAGAATCAAACAATTCTTCACAGAAGCATTCAGAACTTCAGCTGGATATCTTACATAACGTTACCAATACTCGGGACACTACTCCACGATTATGATTAAACAGGCCGACATGTCGCTCCGTGGGTTTCAGCCTCGATTCTTCATTCAAAAAGACATTAACAACAGGTGTCGATTATTTCTTTGTAATAAACACACTCAAACGTCTCGTCTAGCGGCGGAGGTCCTGCTCACCTTTCAGCCGAACGTCCCGTCTACCTTCGGCCGAGCCGTCCGGCCTGGTGAAGTACGCTCACACCGAGCGACCCGATTGGCCACGAGGGAGAGGCGACTGACGTCGGAGGTGGCAGGCGGCCTCGCTGATTGGTCCGCGGGATGGAGCGATGATAGTGAGACCCGGCGTTTCCAGAGCGCCGACCAATCGGAGGCGAGCTGCGCCGTTTTTCGTAACCTGTGCCGTGCGGTGCCGAGCGAGGTGGACGACGGAAGAGGTGTGGGCGGTCCGGAGAACCTTTTTTGAGTCATACGTGAAAGTCTTCCGTGTTTAATTTACATCAAGAGAGGCCGTGACTTCGACCAAAGAACAACACTGTTCAGTTAAATAATAAAGCGATATCTTCTGTTCATGCGGTGGCTTCCTGTTTCCAGTTTACGTGCTTCCTTGTCGTGTTACTTCCTTGTAACATTCAACAATTCATTTGGAATTTTTTCAGCAGGATAATATCAATATTGAATACTTTTTAACTAAACAGATTTAAAGTTAATTCCAGTACTGTGGTACTAATAAACTACCAAAAAACTAGATAAAAATGTTGCCATTTGAGATTTAAAAGTATGTATTTGCAGCAGAACATTATCTTATATATCACAAGATATTGTATTAATTTTACTGATGCATTAACATGTGAGCAGAATTTTAAAAATAGATCCGTTGAACTACTTTAATGTAGTTTTAATTATATCAGATCAACACATCTTAATCTGTTAAGTAACCAGCCATCAAATAAATGTAATGAAGTAGAAAAATGAAGTGGAGTACTCAAGTAAAAACTACAAAGTTTAAAACATTTATACAGTTCTTGAGTAAATCTACCTAGGTAATCACCAGAAATCACCTTTTTTTATTTCATAGGAGGCTAAGAAGAGGTTAAGAAGAGGATGAAACCGAGCAGTTAAATAGTAGCAGCACGAAATTGTATCAAAATATCACAGACAGACAGAATATGACATTTCAACATTTTACTGATTTGGCAAAGTTTTAAAAACAGATTATGTCATTTCACAGCTTTAAATACAAGAAGCATATTTATTAATGATAATATAAAACAAGTAATGAAACATTTTCAAAGTCAATAGCCTACATGACATTCCTCAATACACTGACAAGAAAACAGCGATACCAGTTACTATTAGAGCATTATTTTTTTGCAATATAGGAGGAGAGGAAAGAGCGAACAGAACATAAAGAGCAAGTTTGGTCACTTTCCAGAAAGAGAGAACAGATTAATAAAGAAGTCATGAAAGACAGAAATGAAGACACTGTTTAAAATTGGCATATTCATAGCACGTGAGGGTGTGCAGTAGTTCGCAGGGATGCTACACCGAAGGAGGAAGAGGGAACCGATGAAGGATCGGCGGCTCGAGTTTGGGGACCATGCGGTGAATTCTGGCTGCTGCACTCGTCGTCGTCATCATCAGCGGTTTGAACCACAACAAAGATGGCTACCGGAGTGACAGGAGAGCGCTGTTTGTCATCCCAAACAAGCTGCTCCATTTGACACCGATGACTCCTCTCCTTCAACCAGAGTGGAGGGCGTTCCGGTCGAAATCTGCTTCTTAGTTCTTAAAACTATTTTAAAAAGTACATTTTCTACAAACGTTTCTCGGGGTCGCTGTTCTGAACTCACGCGGGGCCCGACTCACCCCGATCTGGACTCATTTCTCAAAATGTGTCCCGGCAAGGCCGCGCTCTGTCCAGTAACAGTACTCAAGGCGTATAACAAGAGGGGGGGGGGGGGGGGGGGAGAGAAGGACGTAATTTGACATCCAGGCACTCGCGAACAGCCACACTGCGACACCGCGGGGGGGGGGGGGGGAGGAGAAAGGTCGGACAGAGTCGGACCCGGCGTCACCACACGGAGACTCAGGTGCTCACGGACGCACATGCGCAGGCAAAGGAGCACCTTTTTTTTTTTTTTTTATATATATGCAAGCCCACGCGCACACTCACACAGGCACGCACAAACTCACAATACAAACCATAGGAAAAGCAAAGATTTCAGTGCCGAATCTTCTCTTCCCCTGGTCTCTCTCTCTCTCTCTCTCAGAGCTGCTTCTTGTTAACATCTCTCCTGGTAAAGTAGCCTTGCAGTTAAACAAGCCTCCCACCAGTAGCACTTCAATGACGCCGCAGTGGCACTTCAAACGAGTTTGTCCAGGCGCCATCGGCAGTCCTTTCAGGTGGGGGTTAAAACACAGGTTTTGATTCCCCCCCACCCCCAAACCTCATTTGTTACAGTGCAAAAAAACCTTCATCATCATCATCCCTAACAACAATCTCGTCATTTTCCTCCTCTCTTGGTCGTTGCCTGTGCCGACGCTGCCCAGCATCACCCGAGCATCGGCATCGTCGACAGATCCGAGATCAGAATTCAGCAGAATGCCTTCCGCTTCAAATCGGTGGCGAGCGTCAAGAGCAGTCATAAGGGTTTGTCGATCACAGTCACACCTGCGGCCAAACAAAACAACCAAGTGAGACGTTTTGCGTCGCTATGGCCACGCGGGATCCACTTGCAACGCTGCGTGTCGTAAATGTGAAGTATCAATGTGAAGAAGTAAAAAGAAATGACATCAAAAAATGGCTTTCGTGTCAACCATAAGTAACGTTAGTACTATTTGTGCAAAATGCATGAGAAGCGCAGCAGCTATTTACACAAAACCATGATGATTTGGATACGATTCTCCTAAAGCAGAGCTGCTTCCCAAAGGTTCAATCTTTTTTTTTTAAAACTTGCCTCTCATGCCGGTTTGAATGCAAAATGTTGTGTTTCTGTTTCCATCTCTCACACACCTGCATAACTGCGTCCCGTGCTCATGCAGGCCGGCAGCAGCGTCCACTTGTCCGAGTTTGGATTGTAGAACTCGACAGAGGCCAAGTTGCAGCTGCCGTCGTCTCCTCCCACCACATACAGTACGTTGTTTACGGCACACACACCTGAACACACACACACACACACACACACACACACACACACAGAATGATTAACAGGCGTCCAGTGACTCACACTCGAGGAGTGTGCTGCGGGACGAGACTGCCGGCATCACCTGCGTTGCGTCGACACATGTTCATGTCGGCTACCTGCCGCCAGCTGTTAGAGGCCGGGTCGTAGACCTCGCAGCTCTTCCTCACCAGCGGACCGTCGTGACCCCCCACGGCGTACAGCAAACCTTTTAGCACACCCACACCTGCGGGGGGAGGACACCACGCACAATCCTGCGGTCACCATTGCTGTCCGAGTATAGCAACGCAATGATCTGTGAAATACACATAACACACAAAGAGACACACACACACACACACACACACCTGCTCCACTGCGTCTCGTGCCCATCTCTGCGATGTAGCTCCACGCGTTGCTTTTAGGGTTGTAAGACTCTACTGTGCTGAGACATTGTCTGGTTGCACCATCGTAGCCTCCAACTGCATACAGGATCCCTGAGGGGGGGAAAAAACAACACACAAAAGCTCTTAACTCAGAATCACAGAAACACATTTAAATATATTACGGAAGACTTGCAGAAAATACGTGTTTGTGAAGCTCAACATTTCGAAAGGTTTTGATGGCATTTTATTTTCTTTAGCTATTTATGTATTACATTTTACTTTGTTGGTTGTGTACTTCATCTCGTCCATTCCCTTCTCCTTGAGACGCGCCTCTCTAAACTTCTCTTTTGAAACAGAGTAAATAAAGTATGCTTTCTTTTTATCTGGCTTCAACACTTGCGGTAGTTTCAAAATGAAAACAAGAAAAAATATGTATCGAATGCTGGAATATCGCTTGGTTTATAAAGTGTACTGTTCCTAAATAGTGACTTTCCCACGGACCTGAGAGTTGTACTCACCATTGACCACGCCCACTCCTACGCTGCTCCGCCGGGTGCTCATGGGTAACACGTGGAACCACTCGTCTGTCTTCGCGTTGTACGCCTCGATTGTCGACAGACCTACAAAAAAAACACACACAAATCGAACCACAGCATTCACAACCACATACGACACGACTGCCAGTCACCAATGGCGTGGCGGCTGTCGTACCCGTGCTGCCGTCGAAGCCGCCCACGGCGTACAGGAGCCCGTTGAGCACGGCGGCGCCGAGCGTCGAGCGGCGGTCCTGCATGCTGCTCGCGCTCGTCCAGCGGTCCGTTGTCGGGTCGTAGCAGTCGACCGTGCGGACGCGCAGGGAGCCGTTGAAACCGCCGACGGCGTACACGCAACCGCCGACGTACACCACGCCTGAATGAGACGACGCCGACGACGACAGATACACAGACACACAAACAGCCTGGTTTCAGAGAGGCAGGATGCTGAAGCCACCACAGATTATGATGAATGATTGGTTGCCCAAATCACTTTTAAATAGAACGGAAAACCAAGAATGCAGAAGAACATTTATTTTATATCACTCCTGTGTGGTGCAGAACTGTCAACTGTGTCTACTAATAAAACCTGGAGGCCTGGCAACGGCATACCGGGTATTTGTGTTCACGTTTTTAATCGATTGTTGACCCACCAGAAGAAGTATAATGTCAAGCTTATACGCTATTTGCATAATAATCTGCATCTGTAAACCTTTATCATCAGTTTGAGAGTCCTGCTGATTTTAATAACCACATATCTCCAAGAAGATGAGGACCACCTGACTGCAACATCACTTTGGTGACTGTTTGGCGCGGGGCGTTCAGGTGCTCTAAACGGAACCGCGGCCACCGACGCCTCCCTACCTGCTCTGCACCTCCTGGTGGGGAGTTCGGCGACCTGGTACCATCTCTGCCCCTCAAAGTCGTAACATTCGACGCTGCGGATGGCCTTGGGGGCCTGGCCTCCGACCACCACCATCACCTGCGCAAAAAAGAAGAAAAAAAAAACAACAGAGCCGTCGCGTGACCAACCGCACACCAACCGCTGGCGCTTTCTTATTAAGTGAAGGGGCCTTGGGTACCTTAGGGCAGCAGGCTGGAGTCCTCATGCGCGTGCGTGCGGTTTTCATCAGAGCTCTCTGGTCGGCCGGCAGCAGGTGGTACTTCATGGCCTCGATGAGGTAGTCTTTGCACGCGCTGCTGTTCTTGATCAGAAACTCCTCCTCCACCCGCTGACCGCAACCAAAACACGCGAGAAAGGAGCCGGTCAGCCGGCCGCATTAACGAAAGAAGCCGCATCATGTGGAGACACAACCGATGACACGCAGAGGTAACTGTGTAATAAGGGTTACATGAGCTCAAGTCAAAGAAAATACACGCGATATTAATCCAGAACCAAGACGAGTGGTGGTTCTAATCAAAAATCTGATGTTTATTGGCACTTAACGGTTATCTTTCGATTTTACCTCAACAATGTGAATAGTACCAAGAGATAAATTGTTATTTTTCCAAGTTAGATAACACGGAGGGACGTAGACTGCCTGAATTTCCCCATCATGAAAATGGAATGTGTACAGAAGCTGCTGTATCTGAAGCTTAACTTCCAGACGGATCATACTGCCAGGATCGTCTTAATAATTTCAATATGTTCAATGACGCTTGGCAGAGGTCGATTTTAAGAAGAGAACTCTCTTCAAACTCACAAATCTCCCCTTCCTTCGGCCCCCTGCGGCGTCTCTGCTATCGGCTGAGCGAGGGGCTGGTTCTGGCCCGGCTGCCCGAAGCCAATCACACAATTGCTTTCAAAACGTTTGAACCGCTCTCGTCTCTCCTGCCAGTCAGTGCACATTGCAGTATGAACCGACGCAGCCCTCCTCCACCCTTAAGTCTCCGTCATATCCAGTGCCCAGTCCCGCTACTCATCCCATCAACGGGCCTACAGCAACTCCTTTCATCACCACCATCACCATCATCACCAGCGTCCAGACTTCAGGGGGAATATTCCTGATCCAACCACCAGCATCGCCACCCCCCCCTTTTTAATATGCTACGTCATGGTGGAGTCCATATACGCAAAGACTCTTTACTATTCATTTCAAAGCGCATGTGTTAATGAACTATTCATTCACTGAAAGGAGAAGTTCTTCCTGATTTCCCAAGACAATCCCATCAGCATCTGTCAAACGTCAAGGTGTCACCTGCTCCAAAAGACAGTTTGATGGCAGAAAGTGATCATCTGACCAACAAAAATCCCCCCCGACGCGGGTGAGAATCTCAATAATTAGCGCATTCACTCGCGCTCATTGACCGGTGGTTGACGCATCACGGCGCGGAAATGCAACGGAAAGTTGGAAACGGAGGTTTCCGGTTCAGCGGGTGTCGTTCTGAACTGCAGCTGGACTTGCCAGACGGAGCAGCGCTCGCGGTCACTTTGAGAGGAACGCCAACACACCTGCACCAGGTATTCTCTGGAGAGCAGCGGCAGGCGGACGTGTTCCATCAGGTGAGCCAGGTGCTCCTGCCGGACGTCCTTGTCGTGGTTGACCCAAGCGATCACCGCCTCAAACACCTGCGCAGGGGATCACACGGAGACACTTGAGGCCCGTCCGCCGTGGCGCTGTCCTACCTGCGTGCATTGAGCAAAGCGGATGTGTGTGTGTGTGTGTGTGTGTGTGTGTATACCTTCTCCTCCGTGGGGATGGTGAGCTTGTCGCTGGCGATCAGGCTGGACACCTGCTCCATGCCCAAATTGAGGAACTCTTCACTCCCAACCACCTCGGTGAAATGTTGCTCTGTCAGTCAAAGCGCGGGATGAAAATAACCACCACAATAAACTTCTCCCGACATCGCCTCGAACAAACGAACCTGCGTAGCTGTTGGCCTGTGTGAGGAGCTGGGAGCAGGCATGGAGATCGGCGAAAGCTCGAATCCCCAGACAGTTGGAGGGGTGAAGCTGAGAGCTCAAGAACTCACAACAAGCCTTTTTCACCTCGTTCAGCTGAAGCAGGCCAGCGGCAGGCAGCAGCGCCTGTCAAACACACCCACAGCACACAACCCGCATGAAGAGGGGAAACACCGCGACGCAGATGCACGTAGACAAAGTTTGATCCGGTGTGTTACTTCAGATGACCACCACCTTTTATTTGACTTCGCACTTTCCGAAAGAGCGAATTACCTCAAAGGCAAGGCAAGGTACCAGTGTGATCGTCAAAAGGTGCCCTCAGTGTTAATGCGAGTACAACTGAGTGTGTACATTTGTGTGTGTGTGTGTGTGTGTGTTTACCTGCACATTATCCTCTGTAACTTGTATCTCTGCTGTGTAGATGTAGTCAACTAGAAGGCCCAGAGTCCAACCGTCCATCTCCTTGATCCTCACCCGCTTCGCCCGACTCTCTGCCATCTCACCTGTTGGTAGGAACCCATTACCGTAGAGGACAAATACAGACATAAAACGAGAATAAAAAAACAAGACGGTGCCGGATGTCCAGCAGGCACGCGAATGGCAGCGAGTACTCACCTGTGAACATAGCGTGGAAGTACGGGCTCCCGGCAGCCAGAACCACCCTGTGAGCAGTGATCTCTACGTCCTCCGCCACTATGGTCACATCGCACAACAAGCTCTGGCTGTGTGGGAAAAGGGGGGGGGGGGGGGAGAGATTACATTTTAAATGTATTTATTCTTACAAACGTTTTTTTTAAAAGGGTACAATGGAAGAATGAAAAGAGAGGACCGTGCATCACCTGCGCAGCTCGTTCATGACTTTGAACGCCTTCCTCATGTGCCGAGGGTTCAGCGTGACGGGACCGTGTCTCTCGACGCCGTCTTCTTTGTCCAGAGCGTGTGGACAAAGTCTGGTTCCCCTGAGAGGGACAGCACGGACACACAATATTGTATTCTATTAAAAGTATCTCAGCAGGAAAATGACCTCATAAATGATGATATAATAATAGTACAGTATAATTCACTTTTTAATACTGATGCATTAAAGATATATTTTAAAAAAGGCTAGTTCTGTCTAGGGGTTCCCAAATAGGGGTCATGAGATGATCATTGGGAGAGGAAAAAAACAACTTATTTGTAAGAAGTGTGAACTAATTTTGTATAAACATGAAAATTTGTGTGTAAAATGTTAATATGAAACTAGAAACTTTTACTGGTCATCCAAATGCAGTGGAATGAAAAGTACAATATATGTAAAATAGAAGAAAAAGAGCAGAACTATTAATTTACTACAGTGAAGTACAAGTACCTCAAAACTGTAAATGTGGGCCACTTTCCACCACTACACAGCAAACACCGGTGGCCTCTCCCTTTCACAATAAAACATGCAACACATACGGACTACAAATAATAATCATGCTGCTCGTGGCAAAATCACGTGGCCCTTGTTTTCTGTCACAGGCACACACACACACAAACACAGCAGTTGACACACATCCCCTCTGCCATAAACAACAAAAAAACACCATAACAAAGCATCGGATTACAAGACCCCCCCCCCCCGTCCCCACCGTCCCCACCGTCCCCCTCTCTACACCATCAGCCCGCCGGGCTCGGTATCAGTCCCCGGCTCTCGGTGACCCGGTCCTTCCCGGTCCTCCGCGGACAGTGAGCGTCCACACCGGCTGGCCGCTGTCGCTCTCAATGCGGCACCATCAGTCAAAGCCTGACAGTGAGAAACGTCAGCGCGTGCGCGCACACACACACACACGCATACACACACAGAGACACGCACGCACACGGCGATTGTTGTTGCACTCACAGCGGATGACTGTCCATGATTCCGGTGTTTTTCAGAGGCTGAAAACTTGGCCCAGCGGCATGCACCATTCCATATCCACCACGCGCTCTCCGGCGGCTCTAAAATCCAGCGTGAGTCGCGGCGCTCGGCTGTCCGGAGGCGGCGAGGCGGGCTGACGGCAGCCCCCTAAAATCAACCCGTCTCATAGAAACACACGGCTGCGACTGCGGGGGAGGGGGGGTCTGGAGGGGAGAGAAGGGGGGGTGGAGAGACACACACTCACTCACTAACAAACACGTTGCTGTCGAGCCCGGCTGTTGTCTGTGCTGTCGGTCCGCCCCAATGAAGAAGGAACTAACCCCACAACAACAACAACACAAAAAAACACGCCAACCAGCAGCGTCAATGAGGGTTAATTGTGGAGAAGGGGGGGGGGGGGGTATTTTATTATATCCTCTCTTCCCCTCCTATGGGGGGGGGGGGTTGTATAGGTGCGAGGGGCGGACAGTCAAGGCTACCGGTATTGTTCCAATCGCTGATTAAAAACGCACAAACAAGGACAACGTCGACAAAGACGGTCCTCCGAGCAGTCAAGGTGTCCCACAAGAAAGCACTGTCTCCCTCTAGCTGTGGGAGACCCGCCGGGTTGCATGAGGAAAACCATCACAGGGGATGAACTAAAGCCAAAGCTCGAGAGAAATAAATCAGAAATCATTACTTTGACACTAAATCAAGAGCAAATCCAAAAAAACAATGACCTTAAAAACTCATTGTACATTGATTGTGTAAATCAGCAGAGGGAGGTGCAAGACTGCCCACTGGAATAGGGCCTTTATTTTGTACAAATCTAGAATTAGAAATGTAATTATCGATTTTAATTAATATGGCATAGACAAAAATATTAAACTAGAGAATCATTCCAAATTTTCAGACATGAACTTAATAAGAGAATGAATGAAAAGAGGAAAAGCCCATCGGTAGTGCTGAAATTCAATAATAAATCCTGTTCTATCACGTCAAGACCACAAACCCATCTTCTGCAAGAGTTTTTGAGCTCGGAGTCCATCTGTGGAGATTTGTGTCTGGCTGTACAGTCCGTGGATCGGCAAATAGCTGTGAAGCTGCGGAGAACAAGTCTGTTGTGGTGTGAAGACGCTGAATGCGTTAGAGACGACCCGCTGTCAGGGTGCTCAGGAACGGCTCATCTGAAGTATTCTCTCCGTTATGATTTCATACAGCAAGTCACATTGTTTGTTTTGTTCCCCCCCCCTCCCCCAAAATGAGCACACTGCAACTTTATACAACAATGTGATTTCAAATCATAGGACTTTTGTAATGAAATCCACTAATTCAGGTGCATGTTCATTAAGTTTGGAAACCTGTGAGACAGATTAAACAGACAAATGGCTAAACTGAAGCAGCAGAAGGCAGGATCACGACTCATAGCCCGGAGCAATGCTGATTCCACAATTCCCATAACGCATTCAAATCCATGTTATCGTATAGATCTACACCATAGGTTTAGTTTTTCCAGATTAAACAATAGGTTAAATCACAATACATCAAACAACTGTTTGTTCAGAGTACAACGCTCCATGACTCGTGAACTCATCTGTTAAACAGGTGGAATCCCCCCCTTCAAAAAAATATATATTTTCAAATAGAAAATGCTTAAAAATAAAGTCAAAGTCCAAATACTTTATTTTACAGTAAAAAAATAGTAGAAATATTTACATAAAACAAAACAGACATAAAATAATGGATGTAATGACGTCCCAACTGCTGGACAGCAACAAATAATTGTTCTTCCGTGTCCTTATAGGTTGACACTTGACGGCAGGCATCACGCGATGAACACGGTGTGTGTGTGTGTGTGTGTGTGTAGTAACAGTAAGGTACAAAATCACACTAGGCTTTAACGTTTGTGGTGGTTTAATGCAAGAGTTTCTGTATCGCTTCCTCTTGCAGGTCAATGTTCAACATCACATCCTTGTGGTAAACAAACTTGATTCGACAGAAGACTAATGTGACTGTAACTGTGGTGTATTAATTTGGTTTCAATGGGGCAGGCGGCAGGCTGGCAGAAGCCTGCTCCAGAAAGGCTAGCGGTCCACTAGGAGGAAGGTCCGTGGGTTTGCGGTGCTGAACGCTCACGTCCTCGAGAACTTGTTGCCAGTGGTGCAGTTTGGACAAGTGTTTCTGAACCAGCAATTCTTTCCTCTGTAGCTCATTACGCAACTCTGACACGTCCTGTAGTGATACACAAAAAAATGTATGTGAGAAGAGAAAAGGCACATTGACAAATTGAGAGAATTGCATTTTACGTAAACACTGACAGCATGTTCCAAGTTTAAGCTAGCTAGTTTTCAACGAGGAGTTTGAGAACTTCCTGAGTTCACTTTGTGTTTACACACAAAACTTGCAGATCAAAACCAAAATTTCCCATAAAAAACGGTATAGATGAATAAAAATGCATGTAGATATAATAATGTACCTCTTTTACCACCTGTTCTGGTTTCTGTACAGACAGCTGAAGCCTTTTCTGTAAGAAGAAGCACTCTGTCTGCCGAGCTACATCCAGAAACTTCTGTATGCACTGGTCAACACCTGTAATAAAACAGACAAAAAGATGAACGTCAATATGCTGGTTGCAATATGAGGTAAACTAAAACTAAAACGTAAACAGAAAAACTCACCAGTCCGGATCTCCTCCTGATCAGTTCCGTTAACGTAATCCTGACTAACCAGGGATGCAAAACATGCCTGAAGAAGAAAACACAGCATGAGTGAAATTGGAATAAATCAAATTGCCTTCACTTACCCCTAAACTAATGTCAAAAAGACACAATACGGTATATAAAATATCTAACATAAACCATGTGAAAAATCCCCAAATAAAACTAACCAAAATATTATGTTAATGTGACCAAAATCAATGCTTCTTAAAGTGCCTTATGAAATAGTTCTCTTTTACAGTGTTACTGTGATGCATTTGCAGTTAATTGAGTACATACGATTTGCAGAAATGTTTTAATTGTTCGTGTCATCGGTCAACATCTGTAGCTGTTTTAAGTGTACAGGACGTACGCAAGATCTGGGAGGCGTTGGGTAAATAATATTAAATTATATCACGATGCATGTGATGTGAAGCCGGTCAGGCTGAAGGTAACTTAGCTAAGTAGCATTAGCTCATTTAGTTAAATGGTCAATTCAACAAAGACGTGGTAAAAAAAAACACACACAGCCATACCACATGAGTGCAGTATCTTAGCAACACCGGCCAATGCTAAACATGAAAACATAATTTTAGGCTAACGTTAACAGTTAACGTTGGCTAGCTAAATAAGCTAACAACAGTTAGCATGCTCAGCTAACCTCTTCTGCTTAGCTTTACCTCAAAGGAAGCCTCGAGTTCGTCCACCAGCGTGTTGTTTTCCGGAGCTCTGGTAGCTGTACCGGGAAAGCCAGGCTGGCCCGGTGTACCGGGACCCCCGACGGGATGGACGCTGGGCGGCTGCTGACCGGAGAACATCCCACTCATGGACGACGCCATCTTGACTTCCTCTACCCAGTCAGCACATGCGCAGACGGAGCGACGCACCTCCGAGGACAACCGGGATGAACCCAGTTCTCCTTTTTCATGGTTAACCTTGGGTCGGTTACAAACATTTTGATGCAAAAGCACACAATGTGCTTTCAAAGCTGGAGGTCAGAGCCCCCTGGCCATGAATACAGGAATAAGAATGACAGCATATACCTTCTACTTTAAATCCGAGACAATTTTAAAAGGAAAAAACAACTCCTCACTGCAGTTTAGCAGCTTAGTCCTAAACCAACTATGCCATCAAGTTTGTGGCAACGGTTTGGGGAAGCTAAAAACTTGACTTGATGGATGCCATATCTGATGGAATTCCAATATCTGCATTCAGCCTGAACTAATGCTCTTGTGGCTGAATTGGGGCAAATCACTGCAGTCAATTTCCCAAATTGTTGGCAAGCCATCTCAGAAGAGTGAACGCTATTCCAGCAGCACATTAATGCCTGTGATACTGCAACGAGGTGTTAAAAAAAGAAAAGAAAAATAAATCACATACGAGTGTAATGTTTGGGTGTGAGGAAGTGCGCGTTGGTGTAGTGTCGACTAAAGAGCGACAGAGATTACAAATGTGTCACACACATAATTAATGATAAGACTTTATTTTGTACAACATAAATTATCCAAAGGTACGAAAGTGACAACCCAGCGTCCTTCGCTGAAATCACAAAATGTGGGGATCCACTGAACCTGTATCTTACATTGATTAGCTGCTTGTGAACATTAAACCCGTCTAGTTGGTTTAAATACGGCAGTGAATCCCATTTCCAGAGCTCTAAATGGATACAATCTTGTCAATTTCTGACTTCTATACCTGGCCATTGCTGAGGCATCATGGTCCAATCTTTTCAAAGAAGAGGCTCACAGTCAGAGAGTCTTGTGCTGCTATTCGTGTCAGCCACTGTTGGCCAATCCAGCAGCAAACTCCACCAGCGTACGCGTAGGTCTACCAGACATGCCTTTTCTAAGGTACGGAACTTCGTCTTTGTTGCTCATCACACCTGCGATGTCCAGATGTGCCCAATGAGGAGCGGAGACAAACTCTCTGAGGAATGCAGCTGCTGTGCATGCGCCGCCAGAACTAGAAAGATGACCAGGAGATAGTCAGATTCAGGCTTCATAGAGCTATGCTCCCTGCTCAATCCAGTTTATTCTCATCATTAATCCTGGATGAAGTTATGCGCCCTCAGTTTGAAATGGAGGCAAAGAGGAGTGGCGGGATACGTACCGACTGTACTTGCCAATGTTGTTGAGGTCAGCCAGCTGGCTGTCAGTCACCTGTCTGGTGTAATGCTGGAACAGAGGCATCCGCCACACTCTGTCACCTGTCACAACACTAGCCTACGCACGAGCGCGCGCACACGCGCACACACACACACACACACACACACACACACACACACACACACACACACACACACACACACACACACACACACACACACACACACACACACACACACACACACACACACACACACACACACACACACACACACACACACACAGCATTAGTCAACACAGGAGCTGATAGACTGAGAGGTTGCTATATGTTGATTGTGCACACACAGAACCTTGTGCAGCTGCTCCCAGAGCCAGTCAGAGTTTGTAAACACTCCAGTTGCCGCTGAGCCAAGAGCAACATCCATCGCACCTGGGAGACAAAAGACATTAAAAAAAAAATGTACAGTTTATATTTTCACATCTTAGCATTACAACTTTTAGTTCACTTCAGTTGGTCCTTAACAGCTCTGGCCTTATGTTCCGCTCCATCTCATGCTCAAACTGACTTTCTATTACCAAGATGCAAGCCTGGCTGGGTGTTTCTGTCATTAGAACGTTATGGTAACCGTCCTCCTGCATCACAAGCAACACTCGGTGGTCGCGTGTTGAAATCTAACTGCAGTGGGCGCAGCACTTTCTGACACCTCATTAATTAACAGTTAATTCATTTCAGTTCTCTGGTGTCACAAAGAATCAGCGGATTATGAGCACTAATCCTTGAGACTACAGCTGGACCTCATGTGTCATGAATGAGAACACGGTGACAGGTTGAAACAGGATTAAAAAAAAGAGGCATCCTGTACCGTAATTTCAGGTTTAACAGATACTTTGGAATTATGCATCAAAGCCTCGTACCACTGCGCCTGCTTAATAAGCACATTGGCCTGTGGGTGTAAACACCTCTGACACACCTCTGTTTTTAACTCCTTCTTACTTTGTGATTAATCACAGAATATTCCTACATTTCACTTCCTCTTCATGTGCCCATGACTGTATAATAATTTTGCGTTTTATACAAATTCCTTGAAAACTTCTTCCTCGAGAACCAGCTTTTTAGTTGTTCTCCATCAGATTGTTTGGTACCCAACAAAAGATACAATATCAGCGGTGGTTCGAATTTCCCTAAAGAAAAGTTGTAAATATAAAATATTTAAAAAAAAACACCTGTCAGCGTTGCGACATTGACGATGGCTCTGGGGTTGAAGGTGTGTCCGTAACACAGTGCGTCAGCGAGAACCAGTCGGCCCTCTGCATCTGTATTATCGACCTGGACAAAACAACAATAAAAACTCTTCACCCGTCTCCACACATACATTCACAAATACATCACACGAACATAATGCCGATATTCTAACGCACCTGGATCGTCTTTCCATTTTTGGCCGTGACAACATCCCCTGGTTTCGTGGCTTTTCCACTGGGCATGTTCTCACACAGGGGAGCCAGACCTGAGTCATTGAAACCAGTGGAAATGGATAGGTTAGGAGTTTAGTGTTCTTTACAAGAATAATTACAAACTAATGTGATCTCTGGATATTTATAGATTCTCTAAATATATGATCTATTAGAAGAAAGAAAATTAATTTTGAGAATGTTTACCAACAATGTTGATTGGTAGTTTAAGAGCCGCTGCTGTGACGATGGATGCGCAGACTGTGGCCGCTCCCCCCATGTCGGCTCTCATCGCATCCATAGAAGGAGATGGTTTCAGAGAAATGCCACCACTACCAAGGGGGAGTGAAAACGATGTTAACGAATGCTTCCTAACATTGTTTCATGCGAGTTAACGGGCTTGAGAGCAAGTCATTATGGTTTACCTGTCGAAGGTGATGCCCTTGCCCACTAAGAGCAGTGGGGCCTGCTTGCCGTCAGGAGAACCGTTGTAATGTAGCTCCAGGAAGACAGGGGGCTCCTCTGAGCCTCGGGACACACTGAGAAACGCTCCCATTTGTTGCTGCTCTATCCAGGCCTGAGATCTAAAGAAACCCATGCAGACATCAAAACACTCTTCCTTCATCGGATTTTCAGGGTGTCAAAAAAGGAGGAAGTGATACAATAATTTGATTGAAATGTTTTTAAAAAAAAGCCTCCTGCAGTCAAATGGCAACACTAATAAGACACCGTTAAAATAAACAAGTAACAAAAATACACATAACATTTACACACCTTTTATTTATTGTGACTCTTTCAGAATACGTCGCCATCCTCTCTTCGATTGTGTTGGCAAAAGCAGTAGGAGTGATGTGATTGGCGGGAGCTTCCATGAGAAGCCGTGCCAGATTTTGGCCATCCGCATACTTGACTCCTTTCTGCCACCCGACCGAGTCAGAACTAAGAACAAACGCACGCACGCACGCACGTTAGTATGCCGCTGTGTATATCTGTAATAGCCCTCTAGTGACAAACACTACAGCTACAGCTCAGTGGTTGGTGTAAACCCTGAAACCTCAGTGACCTGCTGATGTCCCCTGGTAAATGTCCGAGTGTTGGAGTCTGTAAGAACTTGAAATGGTGTAAATACAAAAAGCGATAGCACTTTGCTGCAACATATCGCGTCACCTTGAGGAGATTTTTTTTTTAAAAGCTCTAAACACTCAAATATTTGACAGTGGGAAAGCCGTAAACAGAGTCAGCGGGAGCACGCCTCAAAGTCTGAGAGTCCATTCGAGCGCGGATTGGTATTCGGCCTACCTTCCATGGAGCTGTGTGGTTACTTTAGTCTTCTTCTTGGATTTGAGTTCGTCATACTGGAACAAACCCAGAGCGGCGCCTTCCGCCGCTGATTGGGCGTCACCGCAGCCGTCCACCTCCACGTGGTTGAGCTCCAGGTCCTGGAGGAGGCGGCAGCCAACTGAACACAAAGCAATACAAAGGGTAACAACTCGAGTAAGAGAAGATAATTGGTCATTACATGAAATGGAGAAGACACGTGTATCTTACCTGATGCCGCCTGTCTGATGTTCTCTTTGCTGGTGTCCCAGTTTTCTGATCCACACACACCTGCACTGGTCTTACCCAGCCCGACTACTGCCACGCACGGAAAGTCCTGGGGAAGGCACAAGGAAGATTGAGTGACTTTGACGTTGTCAAAGGATTGGATTTGTCTTGTTCTTATGTCGCTCCTTGTTACCTTGTGGATTCCATAAAATATCCTGCTTCTGCCTTTCTTGAGAGTCGGTCCAGAGCTGGAGGGAGCAAAAACATAACCCACCTTATCAACCAACTCTGCAACTAATTAGACCGAGGCACAGCCTGTCAGCGTGGTATCCATGGATACAGCAGTATGTATTTTGTCTTTCTTGTTTGCATTATGCCAACATAACA
The DNA here is from genome assembly GCF_949316345.1 of Pungitius pungitius. Classification (NCBI taxonomy): domain Eukaryota; kingdom Metazoa; phylum Chordata; class Actinopteri; order Perciformes; family Gasterosteidae; genus Pungitius; species Pungitius pungitius. The sequence continues at coordinate 17,018,937 of NC_084908.1, read as the reverse complement.
ATGCTAACATATTTCAACCATTTGCTGGGCATTTTATGCGTGTACTCGTACCTTGTTCACTACAACTTACAAGGTTGCAATTGGCGATGACTAAGAAACAGTGATAAATGTAGATCTCTACATCTGCTTCAATATTATCAGTTTGATTTGACACCTTCGGACAGTTCAGATTATGATCTGATATTTGTGATATCAGTACAGATATCCACAGGACATTGGTCTCTCAGATTATCAGTCAATTACTTCTGCTTAATTTATCAATAGATCGTTTCATAATTTATGTTTGGAGAAATGTTTATCTATGACAATATACAGTGAGACAAAAAAGCCTTTGTCTTGAAATGGAATCAAAAACTATTGTCATCCTCCCATAAATTTGGTACTGACAACTCACATTTTCAGCAGTTCAGAGAGTTTTCCAGAAGTATTTTGATCAAATCTGGCAGCTGCTTCAGTAAGATGAAGGCCAGCCTCCTCTCCCTCCTTCTCAAAAGCACCGAGCACCAGACCCTGCACATAAACAAAAGGAAAAAGAAACCACAAACCAAATCAATGCACAATTATGTCAGTTAACGTCAATATCTGTAGTCCTTATGAGAAAAATGAACCACTGTGCTTGCTTGTTATGTTTCTGGACAAGATAATTGCTTTTGAATTATTTTCGGGTCATTTTGCCCTTTGTTTCAAACTCAATTAATTTTCCTCTGGTTTTAAAACCCATAGACATAATGTTTTTTTTCATATTTAAATAATAAACTGTTTGAATAGTGTTTGAAACAATTAATAATACATCTGTGAAAAACATCCATAATTAAAGCAGATTAAAGACTGGGTGGCCAAGTAGTTGACACCTAAACACGAAACATGTAAGAGTCACTGATATAACTATCAGTGAGTTAATACTTGAGAGGCTAACGGCTACTTACCTTTCTGTCGTTCAGGTGGGTCTGTGACGCAGAAAATAACCTGCAGTATTTTGTCCGCCCTGCCGTCGGCACGGTTTTCCTCAAAAGAAGCATTGTCATCTGCTGTACATACATAAACCCCGAAATAACCCCTTAGCTCAGAGATGTAGAGGTCGCATGCGAGTAAAAAGAGTCGATCGACCTGACGCCGTCGCGTTGTTTCTACGTCACCAAAACGCGACCAGGGAAGTCGTTTGTCGCCGCATGGCGGCAGCGGCGAGAAGCGCACGGAAAGTAACTAAGTACATTTACTCAAGTACTTAACAATTGCATTTTTAAAATACTTCTATGTTCTAATACTGTTATATTCCACTATATTACAGAATAGTGTAGGTTGATTGCTAACTTCAGAATGCAACTAATAATACAAAATATCATCAGTGACGAAGATGTCTTATAATAGCTATTTCTTAGTAGTTTCTTAGTACTTATTCGACAAATAAATCATTATTAATGCATATTCAGGATTAATAGCTACCAAAGACAGGACTTTAAGCGAACCACAAAGCGACAAAAAAGAAGATCAGTTAATTACATTCTATACATATAATAAAAAACAGTCATGTATTTACATTTGCAGATATAGAATATATCCAGCACAGGATGTCCAGAATACAAAGGGCAAATTTGTGATGCAGGACCCTTGGCACTGGCACAGTGCTGGTTTCACACTGCTGTCAGTCATTGTGGCTTACTAGTGGTAAAGTAAGCACTTCTTGGTCCTTCAATAGAGGAGGTCCAGAGCAGAAATGGTGGGTTCTTCAGGTTTCTTGATCTCCGGTTTGGGCAGTTTGATCCGGCTCATGGCAACCACTCCGCAGGCGGCGAAGTGAGTCGCAACGCTGCCCACACCCAGCCAGAAGGACCAGTCCAGGCTGTCGTCCAGGACATCCAGCACAAAGAAGTTCTCCTGGTGATTGGCTATCCGCTCGGTCAGACTGTGGTGTCTCAGGGCTGCCAGGAAACACAGCACGCCCAGGGCTCCGAAAAGGGCTGGAAGAAAATGTGAGAGGTGAAGCTCAGGTGCACCAGAAAATGTAGAAATAACAAAATGATCAAGGATTCGAAAAGAAAGAGTGAATGTGAAAAGTTGCTTTACACACCAGCAATGAAGTTCCACAGGTACAATCCTTTGAGCCCTTTGATGCTCTGGTAGGGAACTTTGCGTGCGTTGTATATGCAGAAAGACAGACTGACCAGCGCGAAACCCACGGCCACCAGCAGGAACAGGATCACCATCATGTGAAGGCCGCCATTCAACGTCCGCACAAGTTTTGGGAAGACTGGACCAAAGCACAGATTTAAGAAAGCATTAAGAACACAGCATAACGTGTGGACGCAACTTTGGAGCCCGTTTCAATGTGAAATTGTAATTTAATGCGTTATATGTTATATATTATATATAAGTCAATACATCAGCCGCAAAAGTGTCTGCGTTACAAGTAATGTGCCTTGTGATATATATGTATGTATATATGTATATGCCTGTGCATCAATTCAGCCTGATTTGGTGTGTTTGAAAGCTCTGTGATCTCGAGGACTTAATTGCTTTTAAAATAGGTTGTAAGTTTGCTTGGTTGGTTAATAAAGGAGATAAATGTGGGCCGATCTGTAAATGGAGAATAGATTATTGTTATTTCGCAATTATTTTACATATTTTTTCTGTATTTTTTATATTTCAAGTAATAAACGTCTTTATTTGGTTTTAGTTTACTTCATGTTCAACCCTTTGTCTAATAAACGAACAGAGAGCAGCATTTGACACTTACTGTATATTTTGGAGCGCCTGTTGCCGAGCCCACACCTCTTGGTCTTTCCTCCCTGGAACAAGCCGTAGTAAATGTCCCCGATGAACTGCTCCAGCTCCGGGTGGGACGCGTTCACTATCTCCGCCCCGGTCTTACACAGGATCCGTCCGGTGACCCACCGCTCCGTGGACAGGGCCACGACCAGGAGCCCCACGGAGCCGACACAGAGCACCGAGGCCACCGAGAAGGTGATGCGTTTCCACAGCGAAGGCATCTCACGAACCCATGGTGCCCGGAGGAAGGTAACAGGACGCCGGGCAGCGACCGCGCAGCACGCTCGGCGATCACCATGAGTTTATTCTATGGTTCGTAAAACAAAAACAAAAACAACAACAACAACAGAGGAAACGATTCATTGTTGGGTAAATGCTAGATCTTTTTTTTTCTTCGGTTAAAACGTCGCGTGCGTTTGTTATGCGAGTCCGCAGTGGAGGAGAAACCGAATCTATGGTGGTCAAAGAGATCCGTTACCGGGGAGAAACTCTATCCCTGCACAGTGTCCCTGGTTCCCTCCCTCTGCTCTCTCCTCTTTATTCAGCCGACGAATTAACCTTTCGAGTCAGGAAATGCATCACAATTGGGGATAATAAAACCATGCAAGCATATATTTAATGGCATCAGAGTGACTGATGCGGTGCTCTTTGACTCCCTAAAGGTCGGGTCAAGGGGAGTTCACGTAAGGATTTATAGTTGCACATGGATTCTAATCTAGTTTCTTGTACACTCCACTTGTTCATTAATGTGTATCTGCATTTCGTGGTGTAAAGTAAGGAAGTGCATGGGCTTCGTTTACTCGAGCGCTATGTGGAGCACGTAATGCAGGCCTTCTGGGTTTAATAGTTTATTTGTGACTCTATAAAATTCTCTCCAACGAAAGGGCATGTAGCCTATAGACGACACGTCATCACACACATATATCACTTGGTTTACAAGGATATTTTGTTTTTTTATCTTGTTATGTAATCGTTTGTAATGGAGTCATTTTTTATGGATATTGATACATTGTGTATTTTACTTTATCGTGTTAATGTTGTATATTCTTATACTTTTGACCAATATTGTTAAATTGTATATTTTGGTACTTTTTATGGTTAATGATATAATTTATAATGGGGCCCTTTAATATTTATATTGTATATTCGACTTTGTCAAGGTGATGTTTGCTTATTGAAGATTGCTGTATCTTTATCTTGTTATTCTAATCTAATCAGTGCTTCTATATTTATATTGTTGTTATATTTTTAAGGTTGTATACATTTTCTTTTACAAAGAAACAATGAGAGATGCTCAGCTTCCCCATCATCAGATTCCCCAATGTTAGCATGGATAAACACATCATAATCATAATTTAAAGCAAATAAATAAAGAGATTAATTTAGAATAATCTCTCCACCACTGATCTCATATATGTTTACACAAACACTGCATGGCAGCTATAGTCAAAAGGCATTTCTTCTCAAAAGCACTACTTCAAAAAGTAGTGTTATCTGTTTGTAGTTTACTGTTTATATAGTTTGTTTCTTATAAATAGAAATACCTTTATATAGTGACATTGCTGACAATAATATTCAACGTAAATTATGAGTAACAACTTCTAATCCTGCTCTGAACCTTAATGGACTTTAATGCTATATTTAATTCTAAATATTTATTCATATATCTAATTATTTAGTCTTGAAAAAGAACACAGCTCTTTGTAATAAAATCTTCTGAAGACCACAGTAATTCCTTGACACTCTCGTAAAAGGTGGGTTGAACCAAGGGTCAGGTGGATGCCCCTCAATTTCACACCATTCCTTTCCCGTAAGCTTTAGCTAACATATTTCAATGAGGTACACATATGTTAATGTAGTTTATGATCAGAAATACTAGTTCTATCATTTTCGTTTCTATCAATATCTGCCCATTCAAATTGCCCGCCAGGACTTGAAGTCTACGTGACAGTGTTTCTTAACGTTCCTTCTACGCGACTGGCGTTTTCTACGGCTCTGCTTGTAACCGTGTCGACGTAATGACGTCATTGGGTGTGACGCAGATGTCAGTCGCTCTCTCGGGCATCGGATGAGACCGTTTGGCGAAGATGGCGGACTCGCTGTCGTCAGGTATAGGAGAGGAGCAGGAGAAGGAAAAGGAGGACAAGGAGAAGAGCGGGAAGGCTTCCAACACAGAAAAGAACGAGGAGAAGGACGGAGTCACGGAGACGTTGGGGTTTCACGATAAAAATGGCGGCAGTAAGAGCAAGAAACGCAACCTGTCAGGTGAGCGCTAGCGTCGTTGTTACAGACAACAGTTTGACAGCGCTAGCTTAGATAGCTGGTGATGGGTTTGTTTTGCTTTTATTCAACGTTACTGGCGAACCAGTGTTTGGTTTAATAGTATTACTACTCTGCTTGAGATCTGTTGCGTGAGTACGCAGTTACGATTGAAATCGGTTAACGTCAACAGTCACTGGCGTTTAGCCTCGGCAGGTTTTAGGGGGGATGTTCCGAGTTCATAATTCGAATGAAGAGGACGTTTAAGTGTCGTTGTGTGGCCAGATTTTTGCTTTGTGCATGCAAATTACTGCGCGAGACAGAACTGCTGCAAATAAACAAGCAGGAGACAAATGTGACTGTCAAAGTAAGACTGCTGCTGAGTTGTTTACGATAAATACGACAGCGGACGGCTGTTTGTTATGGTGGACCAAGCATCTAGGATCTAGCCAAAGCCCCTCGGTGATTTAGTCGTGCACTTCTTTGAAGTTTTAACGTAACTACTGATTTAAAGAGACCCGTTTTTTCATGAACAGCACAGGTGATACTAATCCCTCTTTTTAATGTTTACACCTTTGCTTTTCCTGTTTGCTTATTGATCCCTTAGGGGGGTGAATTGCCTTCACAGTGAAGGCTGTCACAGCTGCAGGTTTATGGTTTTTAATTGAGTTGTTCGCCAATGTCATTTGGTTGTGATGTTTGTCTTTCCACATGTGTTTGGTGATATAGCGACGCTATCTCTTATCTATGCAAATTTCCGTAGTGTTGTCGAAGGACTCTTATCTGTTCCCAGGGAAAAATACAGGCACATGCCGTTAACCTGTGAATGGATACATCCGCGGTTGTAACGTTTTTCTATCACTAAGTGTAAGAGATCTATGGCAGGTAAATTCCCCTGAGACGGTTACAAGGTTATGCGTGTGTTTTTAATACTTTTTTTCCAATTCTTCCTCTAGACTTGTCTCTGGTCAGATTCATAACCACTGAGCTGACTAGAGGATACTTCCTGGAACACAACGAGGCCAAATACACAGAGCGCAGAGAGCGGGTCTACACCTGCCTCCGCATCCCCAAGGAGCTGGAGAAGGTAACCACACAAACACAGGGATGTTTGCAGAATATTCTCCTTCTTTGGGTCTGACTCTCATTCTCTCTGTTTAGTTAATGACATTCGGCTTCTTCCTCTGTCTGGATGCCTTCCTCTATGTGTTCACCCTGCTGCCCCTCAGGGTCATTCTGGCCCTTTTACGGCTCATCACGTTGCCTTGCTGTGGCCTCAGGTAAAGTATAGATGTAATTATTGGGGATGCAAATGAAAATAGATTTGCTAAATTAACCATTGTCCATAGTTAACCTCTCACAGAGTATTTTACACCCGTAAATAGGTATTTTAACAACCTAACCTATTTTATAAATGGCATTAGAGCTCCTCTATCAATTTGTTTATTAGGATGTTAAACGAGTTATGCAAGTCAAAATGATGGTTTGATACATTTTTTGTTGCTAATCAATTGAGTTATGTCAATACTTTTCAAGTCATTTTTCAAGTTAAGTTAAGTTAAGAACTCAAAGTTTTCACTTTCTCAAAAAGGAGGAATTACTTCTTTTCCTGTTTTGATAAAACTGTAAATTAAATACCTTTTTATTTTGGACTTAATTTGATTGACCTGTGCAATATTGTTCTTAACCTCCTGAGGGCAGTAGAGCTCCATTTGTTATTGTTAAACGGATGTCAAATTGTTCTGTTTTTTTCTCTAAACTTCCTAAGTCTACCTTTTCTTCAATGTGTGATTTGTCTTTGTCTAAATATGTGTGCATTAGTGGCTCCCGCCTGCTGCAGCCAGCTCAGGTGTGTGATGTGCTGAAGGGCTTCATCATGGTGCTGTGTTACTCAATGATGAGCTACGTGGATTACTCCATGATGTACCACCTTATCAGGGGACAGTCTGTCATCAAACTGTACATCATATACAACATGTTAGAGGTGCACGCAGATGACTCACACGACAATAACGACGTCTATTCCTCTTGACTGTACTGCACAGTGAGCCACTAACTATTTGCACTCCTCACCTGTTGTGTTGTCAGGTGGCGGACCGGCTGTTCTCATCATTTGGTCAGGACATCCTGGACGCTCTGTACTGGACAGCCACCGAACCCAAGGAGAAGAAGAGAGCGCACATAGGCGTGATCCCTCACTTCCTCATGGCTGTGCTCTACGTCTGTATCCTCACAGAGAGACGCGTCTACACGTGCATTTGTTCACATGCATGCATGTTATTTTCTCAGTGTATTCAACAGTAAGCTGGTAGTTGATCATCTTAGTTTATATGAAAAAATATGGGTTTATAGGGTTTATTTTTTATGAGCAAAATTAGAATTGTATTTGTTCTTCTGTGATAGTAAATTACATTTCTTTAGGTTTCAGACTGTTGGTCAGACAACAGATGCAACTTACAAATGAATCTTCTGAATACAATTAGAACGTGTATTTCATCATCAACGCAGCAAGATTTTCTCTACTTTAGCCTCTAGTGTATTTATTTTTTCCCTCAGCACGTTTGTGTCTAGTTCTCCATGCCATCCTCATCATGGTTCAGGCCACCACTCTAAACGTAGCCTTCAACTCCCACAACAAGTCCCTGCTTACCATTATGATGTCAAACAACGTGAGTATTGTGCAACATTTAACTAACAATAGACATGCTGCATGAGCGAAGATGGGATTTTTTTTTTTTCTGTTGCAGTTTGTGGAGATCAAAGGAAGCGTGTTCAAGAAGTTTGAAAAGAACAACCTTTTCCAGATGTCCAACAGCGGTAAGTGTTGAATGATACCTAAAAAAAAGAAGAATGCTTGCCGCAAAATCAGCAGGCTGTGGATATTTTGGTATTTTCTCAGCCTTTGAACTTGGTTATTTGGTACAAGGTAAATTTATGGAATCGTGCTCAGCCGCAGTGAGTTCAAAGTAGGTTAATCCAGGATTGTCTCCACCCTCCCTCCCTCCCCACAGACATAAAAGAGAGGTTCACCAACTACATCCTTCTGCTCATCGTCTGTCTGAGAAACATGGAGCAGTTCTCATGGAACCCTGGTAACTAACGCAGCGCAGATGTAATGTAACATTACTGAAATCGCCACAGCTGTTTCGTGACAAAAGTTACATCACGCGTCTTAGTGCGGCTCAGCATAGAACTGCCACTGTCAGTTAAAGCTAATGTTATATTGACTCTAATCACTTTTTATGGTTGTTTTTAGACCACTTGTGGGTGCTGTTTCCTGATGTAATCATGGTGATAGCCTCAGAGGTTGCAGTGGACGTTGTGAAGCATGCCTTCATCACCAAATTCAATGACATCAGTGCTGATGTGAGTCCCTTTTTACATACATACTTTAACAGTTCATTCTTTGGGTTGTAGTTACATGTAAGTGTGTTTTTAAAAGACATGATATCCCAGACAACTCATTAACCTCACCAAAGGTGCTGTGGAGGACGTTTGCTCAGTTAATCGACTTATTTTTCCATTTTTTCAGTCAGAGACTTTTAGCCTAGTCACTACAACTGTTAGCCTGGCATGCTATTTATTGTAACAGTACCATGTCAGAACAGTACATTCAAAGTAACCCAAAAAAGCTTGTGCAAAGTGGCCCCTTCTAGGGTATGCAGGCAGTGGGTGAGGGGCAGACTGACTTCTTCGTCATGACGTCTTCTTCCCACCTCCTCCCCTTTTTGTGTTCTCTTGTTGTAGAGAGTTGTAACGAAATACATCCACAGAAAGGGACGAACCCCTTTACTTCTAAAGTGTTGAACTCAAACTCTGTAGATGATGCTGATTAACTGGTTTTGTCATTTTCCAGGTGTACGGAGAATACAGGGCCAGCCTTGCCTTTGACCTGGTCAGCAGTCGACAGAAAAATGTGAGTAAAATGAGTTAAAATATCAAATATGTCTCCAAACTAGAATCAGTTTCTCATGCTTGGGGTAAGGATACAATTTTGGGGTTGCCTGGTAATACTCCTACACTACTGCACTTTGTTAAAAATAGTTTTTTTACAGTATGTTTAAACATTGTATTGCTTTTTATACTATATATCGTCATTCTTGTATAATCCCACTCGGCTGCATTCTCCTGAAAGCGAATGTGAAAGGACAAAATATGTCAAATTTTAATTAATTAAAATTTGATAATCTGCACTTTCTCTAATTGCACCGATCAAATTAAGTCACAGATCCTAAAAGCTTTTTAAATTCTTGACTTTGCTTGAGCATTATGGATAAAACATTTGATCACTGTTTATTTCGTGGTATCAGTGCTTATTTTGACTTTTTCTTCTTTTGGACAGTCAATTGTAAATTGTTTTATATGTGTCTCCAGGCTTACACGGACTACAGTGACTCGGTATCCAGAAGAATGGGCTTCATCCCCCTTCCTCTAGCTCTGCTGGTCAGTCACTGCTTATGAAAATATCCATTGACATTGATGTGTGTGTGCGTGTGTGTGTGTGTTGTAGCGTTTATTGTGGCTATACACCGATCACTAATCTGATCATTTGTTTGTGTTTTTTTTCCAGTTGATCAGAGTAGTAACCAGCTCAGTGAAGATCCAGGGTTCTCTCTCCTTTATGTGTGTGCTGCTGTTTTACTTGGGGTAAATGTCAAGTGTTCTTTCCATTTTGAACACAATTTTTGTTTATGTCATTTTTTTTTCTTCTCACGTGTACATGTTTTGTGTGTTTGTGAGCAGGATGATCACTCTGAAGGTGCTCAACAGCATCGTTTTGCTCGGGACATCGTGCGTGTTTGTCAAAGCGGCCAACATGGAGGAGAAGCTCTTTGACCCCCCCCCCTCCGTTGTCTCCAGCCGTGCAAACTCCAGAGCTCACCGCACCAAGCACGACTCCGCTGCACCGCAGCAAGGTGGCTAAACTGATGAATACACCCTTTAGTCAAAAGGGTCTGTTTTTGAATGCTACGTGTGCAGTGTACCACAATGACAGGACATTCAGTCAGAATTCGTAATAATTCTCATAATGTATTCTTGATTGCAGACTGAAGTAAACAAAAGCAGACTTTACATATCCTGTCGGCAGCCGTCTATTTGCTGAAGGATTCTATTGGTGATGGTTGTTTAGCTAATTTAGCTAACTTTAGCTTCATGAGTTGGTTGAGACGCTTGTTTGTTTTTTTGGGAACCAGTAACCCCATTAACTAGTTTGGTTGGTTAATGATGTGGCTCAGTTACTATGATTAAGAGGCTTAGTATCACTCATTGTAAACCGCTTCATTGTGCAGAGAAAATCAAAGCTTATTAGACCGGCTGTGCTTAGTTAGAGTTAGTAAGCTGTCGTATGGCTGTACCGTGGTTATAGTACCGGTGGGTGTTCCCCTGCTTCTTGTAATAATATACAACACTTTCTCTTTATTAGAACCGTCAGCTGACAAAAGCAAGATGTCGCCGGCAGCAGACGGTCCTCCGCCTGCCAACATGGCGGAGAGCTGCGCCCCAACACTCCCCATGAGCGACTCGGACACATTCCTGACCACGCCAGACGAGGGGGACGAGGACAAAATCATCAACGCCAGCAGCGGACTGGAAGGGGACCGACTCGAGCACAGAACGCCCAAGAAAGATTTGCTGGAAATAGACCGGTTCACCATCTGTGGCAACCGAATAGACTGAAGGACACGCGAAGCGACCATTCGACCGCGTCCTGGCTCAGCAGCCAGGTTCAGGGATCGGACACGGGTTGCGCAGCGTGCTGGGAGTTGAATCGTATTGTGCACCCGACCCTCCTCCCCCCCCCCGGAGTATTTATTTATTTATTACTGACAAAACCAGCCAAGGCGTAACGCTGTTACCACAAACGTCAGAGGTCCCCTCGGATGTTTCCATCTGGTACCGTCGGTACCGCGGGGAACCAGGCGAGTCTCGGTTGTCGTGGCAACCACGACGACGCGCTCGCTTGTTGCGAGGATTGTGAGATAAACCGGCGTGCGGATCTGGGGCAGAAAACTGCACATGTGAAATAGTAGGAAATTGGGTGGCTGTGTGAACGGCAGCTGGACTGTGCGAATACGTGTTCGTAAGGCAAGCTTATGTATGGGCATTGTTGTTTTTAAAAAGAACAAAACTTGTCGAATTTCTTTTTTTTACATTTTTGTTATTTTACTTCAAAAGCCTAAAATGTTCAGGTATTTAAAATGAAGTTTTTTTTAATGAAGAATCTTTTTGCTGAAATCGACCTGCAGACATTCTTGGAGCGCGGACGAGGCTCATCTCTATTTTTACACGACTGTCCCTTTTTTAACACAGCTAAAAATACTACTTGAAACCCCCAAAAATGTACATTTCTTTTTAGAAATCCTCTCAGTGGCTATTTTTAGATTTCACATTATAAATAAATTGATTAAATCAATCCAGGCAATGCATTTAGGACCTGTTAATGCAGCGCACATGCTTCCAAACCCTGAATAATCAACTGCATTATCTAGTTAACAAAACTGCAAGTGCAGACAGTGCAGCTCCCCCCCCCCCACCTGCGCGTCCGCGCTCCATTTGGCTGAACAAGAAGACGGTGCCTGTTTGTAAAGATGATTTATTTTGAAGTGGACTCCCAAGACAGAAAAGTTTGAATGTGGTTTATTTTTTTAATATAAAATTAATTTTATTTTTCTTTATTTTAATGCTTCATCTGTACACTCACTGCTACAGAAAACCATGTCTCAGTGTAACACCAGCGGGTTCAATTCTTTACTACTGTCTTGTAGTGAAGTGCGAAATAAGTCTGATTTGATGAAGAAATGTTAAAGGATACAGTGATACGGGTGAAAGGCCTTTAAATAACATGCAGCATAATGGAGGGTTATTCAGCACTGGGTGAACCCATTGGTTGTTGTTTTTTTCCCCAGCAAAAGAAAGTTTGGCTTGAACTCTAAAATTTGCTGGCTTTGTTCATTGAGGCGCACTCCAAATCCTCGTGTACCCAACAGTTCTCTGATGCTGCAGCTGGAGGCACTGTTTGACTAAGCTGTCAGGCCGGAGAGGAGGGAGTCACATGACCTTGGATAAAAGCCCAACTGATCCAAGTCCAACCTGCTCCCAAGTGCTCTGGCCATTCCGTCTGAAATTGAGTCACAGTGCTCACAAAAATATTCTATTTCGTGAAAACGAAATAGCCTGCACTCTTAAAAAAAATACCCGGAAGCATTTTTTTAATAACTTCTGCTCTGAATATAAGGAATGGCAACTTTGGCAATGGATTAAATAGGCATTTAAAAAAATTACGTGTGTGTGTGTGTGTTTGAGAGAGAAAATTTGCAGTGTATGAATGGATCTCACTACCTGAAGACACATTATATGTATCAATGGGATATTTCATTGTTTCATGTACATCCCATTTATGTAACATATTTCCTACATGATAGACGGAGAATAAACAAAAACAACATTTTTTAACTCTGTGATGTGACTGCGTGTTTGTGTGTGTCACAGGAACAGTGGCGTGTGTGTCACTGCCGGCTCTGTTCACGGGGAAATACACTGCAGTCCACTGTCCCCCCCTCCATTCAGGGGGGAGGGGGGAGGGGGGGTCTCTGTCATCACAGTCATTCACACTAGGGGACTTTTTTCTCTCTTTTTTTCTTCAGGGTCCAAGGCTGTTGAATAATCTACCTCTGGATTACGTCAACACACGAGTTTACATTAAACTGGTATCGCGTTAAGCGACTGTGAGCATACGAGGAGGTGAGCGGATAGAAGAGAGTGCTGATACATCAAAGGCTCACACCAGGCTATAATGTTGCATTTTAGTTGAACTTTGGGGTTTTCCCCTTTTTGAACTGAGCCGTGTGTGCTTGCCAAAATCTCACTGGCCTTGACTCTCTGTGTGATGAACCTCAAAGCTGAAGGTCAGCGGCAGAGTGTAGAGTCAATGACCTGCCATCCTGACGGACACCATCTGAGAACATGATGTTGGATTCGCTCCTACAATTACGCCTAAATACTATCTGACCTCTAGTGCTCACAAGAGTTTGATTTTCAAAAAGAATATTCAATCATCGTTTGAGTCGATGGTTGTTGCAGAATAGTGTCGCTATAAAAACAGAAAATGTGTGATCAACAATATGTAGAAATCATATTTGATGCAAATGGTCAGTTGAGAATCCACATTTATCTGGAAATATAAAATGACAATAATAATAAAGCTCACTGTTGTCAAATGTTATATATACACCCCAAACCCTACTTTGGTATACTTTAGTCTGTTATTTATATTATCACTGCTACAGCTGACCTGCGGCGGTGTCTCGCGCCTCGGAAGCGCACCGCGAGCTTTCAGCGGGCACGTGCGTGCTAGGGTTTTTACGTGCACGCGCGTCAGGATTAGGCTCCCCACAGCCGGTGAGCGCGAGGAGGACAGGACACCGGGATAACGACTGCGAGGGGGGGGGAAAATAATAGAAAATGTCCAGCGTCGAGCCCGTACCGAGAAACCGGGAGATGACGGCTGCTCGGACCTCAACCGCTGAATGTTGAGTTTGAAAGGTTTTTTTTGGATGGTTTTGTCGGTGAGCTCCGAGGAGAAACCCAGCGCGAGGGACAGGTGAGGGACAGGTGTTCCGGGACCGCAGCGCAACCGGGGTGCTAGGGGTGTTTTCTTTTTCTTTTCTTCTTTTTTTTAAAAACTTTTTAAAAAGAATTCCTTGCACGGGGGCCGGACTTTGGTGAGCCATGTTGTGCACGCGGTGGCTCGTGCTGCTGCTCTGCTGGGGGTCCGCGAGCGGCGAGCAGCAGCTGCTGCAGCACGCGGAGGAGAAGAGGGACGGGACGGCGGCGGAGGCCCGCGTGGACCCCCGCAGGCAGCGGTCCCCTCCGCCGGTGGAGCCGCTGGATTTTGGGTTCGTCCCGGCCGCGGTTTATGATACCCACGCTTACTACGAGCCAGGGGCCGTGGGCATCCTCTTCCACATGGTCCACGCGTACCTCTACGTCATTCAACCGAACTCCTTCCCCAAAGGTGAGATCGTGCTCCACGCGGCGTGGCCTTCTTCCTTCAACCTTCTCACCATCTCCTCTCCCGTTAGGGCTTAAACCTTTTAGTTTTGTCAAAACGACTCACTCACATTAAATGACATCAAATCAAATGACATGATGTAAATGAAGAGTTACTGTGACAGATACAGGTGATACTGTTAGTGGAGTGACACCTCCCCAAGTATTGAGACAGAACTGTTCATAAGTCATAAGCTACAGTCCCCACATTCAGGGTGAGACCCACCCAAGGGGTCTTGAGGGAAAACTGGACGTTGTGTGGTAGTTCAATTGATAAGAAAGACAAAACTGAATATTACTGTAACAGGTAACAAGAGGCCCCCCTTTTTCACATCAGCCTCCTGGATGTATCGAACCACTCGGCTATCTATGCAGCATCATGGACCTCCTGACCGTCCTTTTGTTTTTACGTCATACGCTAAAGTCCAAAAAAACACTGAAAACCTCAAACAGACGACTGTTGCAGGGCTGTTGGTACCCTGCTGTTAATATCAGCCCATGACACCTCACTAGCTGACACCTCCGATCGCACTGAATTAAAAGGAATGGTGCATGATGAAATGTGCTGGTTGGGAGCTAATGAATCAGCAGATTAATTGGGATCAATAGCTGTCATAGCTTATGAATGATCCTCTTTAGGACACGAGCTTCGTTGCTATTGAGGTGATTAAAAAGGTGATATCATGTGTCACTTGATCAATACGTTGCATAATGTTTTAACTCCCTTTAGCTGCCTGGTGTAGTAGACTGTATGGAGCCATAAGCAACTTGTTTGTGTTGTCACGTTGGAGGATGACATAGTGCAATAGGATTGAAGGTTTTAAGTTGTGTCCAGGGTTAGTGCTGCTGGCTGGGTAATCAATTAGCAGATCAGCGATTAGAGGAGGATTTCTCAGTCACCTGCATCACTGCGTAATACCTTAATCCACTGGACCATATGCTGTAACCGGTAGGGACTTTCCTCTGTGAATTACTGTCACACACAAACACAGGTAGAGACCACCTGGACATCATGTCACACACACTCCCCACATGTGTCATATTCACGCAGAGTCTTGCGATGTTGGTCACACACACCTCACAATGTTGGTCACACACACACACGTCACACAAACCTCGAGGTTCGTTGTCAGAGCGACATCAGAGCGAAGCGAAGCCATCGGTTTAGTTTGAGAAACAAATTCATTGGGAAAAAAAAAACATTTGTTTGTGAATCCAAAAAAACCTGCCTGAACATGTTCGCTAAAACGGATAAATCCTTTTCAAACAAAGCTTGATTCAGTACGTCTTAAAATATAATTTATTGCTATCCAATTGAATTGACAGATTACAAATGACCAATTTGCATTTACTTGTGTGTTATACTAAGTTTTCTAATGAATTAGAACTGGTTCTAGTTATTTAGGATGTATATTAGTCTAATTAGGATCTGTTAACATATACATGTACATGTAATATATGGTCTGTAGTACTGATTTTTACTGACAAGGGTTGCTTCCCCACATATTTTATTATTCACTGAACTGACAATACATCAGATCTAAAAAATAAAAAAAGGTTGCCAGCAAATACAAGCTTTTGTGCTATAAATTCCAGAATAGGAATTTACCTTTAAGAAAATGCTGCGACATTACATTGAGTTGTGTCCGTGATTACTGTGAGGGCCTGAGAGTTTAACGTTAGCAGAGCTGGCGGTTTGGGTCGGGCCTGAGGCCGACTTGATGTGACAATCGATTGTCATTTGGTCTCTGCATCGTTGAGCAATCTCACAATGACTCTGTGGCAAAATCTCTCCACAAATCCCAATATCATTAATGTAATTGACGTTTCGGGGTTTCCAGTAGAGCTGCTCGTGTCTCACTTTGTGACACTGCTGAAGGGTTCATTGTTGGTTCTTGACCGACCCCCCCCCCCCCCCCCCCCCCCCCCCCCCCCCCACCTCGCTCATCCCTCTTCATACGTCTCTGCCACGGTTGGTTGTTGTTGTTGTTGTTGTTTTTTTATGATGAAGAAGCATTTTGGACTGTGTGAGGAGGCCGTGTCTTATCCCTCTGATACACACAGGGTAGATTAGAGGATTAGCATCCGCAGGGCTAATGCTAACACTGCAGCGCCAACGCTGCCACAGATGGCATTGTCGCACACACAGGCCCGCATGCACACACACACAATTGGGCAAGACAGTATGGGCATGCGCTAAATACTGAAAGTGGGTCATAGTCATGGTATTTGTCTGTTTTTGCCTTAATTATTTGTGGTGATCAGGAATTAAATGTCACAAATCAGATCACAAAACTAAATTAGTCTTCTGATAAGAATATGTGAAAGAAAGAAAGGAAGGAATTAAAGCTTCAGAGTCAAGTCTATCATGTATTTTTGCTTTTGATCTGCATGTTACATTTCAGCTACATTTCATCTCTTTCATGCCCTTTATGTGCACGATAGCTTTAAAAATGATTTCCCCGCGGGAAGACCCGAATGAAGTGTGGAGCGCAAACAGAGAAAAAGATCACATAATCCTCTTAGATGTTTTTCTCCAGCTCACAGCAGGCTGCATTACTTTCTATAGCCCCCGATGCCCCAAACATACATGGTGGACTTACAGCCTTGTGTAATACAGTTAGCGGTATTTAGGGTAACTAACAGCACTGGCACACCCGACTTGACCTACAACATCACACCTCTTGAGGTGTGTGTGTGTGTGTGTGTGTGTGTAATGTTTGCAATGTTTGCTTCACCTTGTAAAATCCCTATCAATTTCATTCAGAACACAAAAGCCCAAAAAGAAACTTCTTTAAAAAAATATCTAAAATTACAACAACAAAGGTATTTTTTTTTTTAAGTTTTTAAGCTTCCCAACGGAATCAGCCGTGACTGCTGCTGCAGACTCCATGGTGGGATGTGGCGAGTTAATTCTTTCAGGTCCCACTCCGGCGGGTGGTTTATCTCCCCTCTTCCTTTCGCTTGCAGCAGCGACATTTTATATTGGGTCACCGAACTAAGCTGCACAAGCTTAACTGCGCCCGGTGGCTAATGCTAACTAAGTACCCGATCCACAACAGGTGGCATCGCCGTGACTCAGATGCGCTCCTATGCTCCATCTGCAGAGTGGGGAGAGGGGGGGAAACACCTTCCCCGGTCCGAGACTTCCAGGTGAACCAGCGTTTTGGGGTTAAGGAGAGGAGCAACACAACCGGCCCCCCGCCCGAAGGGGGGAGGGGGGGGAAAAGAGAGAGAAGATGGTGTTGAGAGGATTATCCATATGGTCACAAAGGATATCTCAAATCTCAGCTGCTTCTTGTCACCAGAAAGGCTTATTCAGAACGAATTTTCACTTTTAAAAAGCAAGGGCTTAAAATCTTACACGATTTAGAAGCAGACTGTGAAATTATGATGGAAATGTTCCTTCACAATTGCATATTTGCTTAAATTTTAATGACAACAGATCTCAAATCAATTGGCAGATTACTCCGTGACGAAAATAAAAAAATAAAATTGTAACCATGTGAACTGTGTGGAGAGCTAGAGGATGACTTGAGTGAGAGGATAAGGGAGCACTTTAATTCCTCTAATGTAATGGAACATTATAAAAGAGAGCAAACAAATCTAGTCACGTGTGCTTCCTCACCTCACCTGAGGGTCAGCAGGTGAGCAAGCAGAAAGCGCGCGCGCGTGTGTGTGTGTGTGTGTGTGTGTGTGTGTGTGTGTCAGCATATAAATGCTAAACTGGTCTCTATCTGCTTACAGCTATACAACAACAGTAATGTACTTTTAAAGGAAAAAGTAGTGCAGGACTTTTGTTTTTCCACCTCTGGTGGATGTTCGCATTTGATCACAATAATGTTCAAATAGTAAGTCAGTGTGGGGGGGGGGGGGGGGGGGGGGCTTTATTTATGAGCCCAAACACTGACGGGAAGAAGCTGTTTCTTTGACAGGAGGTCCTCTGGTTGGTGTGTTTGTGTGTGTGTGTGTGTCCATCCAGGTAGGCTTAGTGTCTCCTGACCCGTATATAAGTACTCAGACAGCTGGAGTCCCCGTTGGAAAACACAAAAGTTCAAACCGCTTCCGCCAAAACACACAGCTGTTGGATACGTGAGGAAATACATTTGTCATATTTTCCTCTGAAATTAAAATATGAATTGTCACAATCTCCTGTTGTCTGCTCACGAACAGATAAATGGATTTTTCACTCAAGTGAAGCTTCTCAAATGTTGTGCAGGAAGTATATTTGATTGTGTGGGATATTTGCAGATGAGTCGTGTCCTTCCCGTAAAGTGATTATGATTCCATTCCTGCAGATTGAAAGACTTCAATGTCCACCTCCGTTTTATCTGTTTTTCAGATTTGATTGTCAAAGTCATTCAACAAAACATGGGAGGAATAAAACTAGAAGAATGGAGAAAGGTACGTTTGATTTAAGGGATAGTTGAGATGAACCTAATGACAATAAGTTCAAGTGTTTGGATATTTGATAAATTGTTGATTTAATACTTGTTGACAATTTTGCGCATTTTAAATAGAATCCCACCATGTGTTGTTAAAACTTTTAATTAACATTTGTAAATTGAAATGATTCCATTGTAAATTACTGTTACCAAGCCTTTTGGGATTCCCCTTGTTAGATACAAGTCACTTTTTTTTCATCTTTCTGTTCAACCTCAACATGTGATGTTGCCTTCAATTCCCTCTTTGAAAATTGGAATTTTTCTGCGTCTTAAACTCTTGGCTGTCACACTGACCTGGTTTTGTTTGTCGTTCTTTTCCCTCTCGCTACGGCTTTGTGTGGGAATCTGTGTGTGTGTCTGTGCGTGTGTATGTGTGTGTGTCTGGTCACAGCCGGAAAATGTGGTCCTGTTGCTACAGGTAAACTCCTCAGGACATTGCTTTCCAATAATACCTCTACACTGTCACAGAAACACGTGAGTGAGCTGTAACGGTGGATTGTAAAACTCTTCTGCTGCAGTGGATCCACTACGAAGCCGGATTCCTCATATGCGCCACCATCGGGGTCACCTTCTTGATCCTCACCCCCATCGTGGGCTTTTGTTTCTGTGTGTGTCGATGCTGCGAGAACTGCGGCGGCGAGATGCACCAGAGACAGCGGAAGAACGTGGACTGCCAGAGAGGTTTCTACACCGCCTCGCTCATCGCCACCTCCATCTTCATCGTGTGAGTCGCTCCTTTTCGGGCCTTTGGCCTGTTATTTGGTTCTCTTTTTCTTTTCATCTGTACTTTTAGATGGAGATTAGTTGTTGGAGAGTGACGAGCGAAGATATACTGAGCTCGGTTCTAGTAAAAGTATGTGAACAAACACTTCAACAAAAATCAACATCTCTTGCTAAAAAGTACTCCATAATGATGGAAACACTTGAGGGGTCCACACAGCTTTTGGTTGCACGGTTTTTATCTTCGAAATCTTATCTTTTTGAGAAGAGATGACAAGCGGGTTAACGAACCCTGACCCAAGTGACGTCACTTGAGGCAGTTGATCAGATTTACTCCAGCTTTACGCAAACGTTTTACTCGCGTACGTTTCAGCACTCAATGATGCCCGAAAGCAGAACTTTGAAGCGTAAAATCTGTGAAGCTTTCCTTCAACAAAACTGCTGACGCTCAGACTGGGATCCGCCTGCCTTCACCTGTAGAGCAGGAGACGGGTGCACGGCCCCGAGAAATCCAATCCACACCGAGCGGGACAGTCAGCCGTCACTGATATCCCTGGAGCTCAGTGCGAGAGGCCCCTCTGTCTGAATGAGTGCTTTCACATCACGAAACGTGCATGCTCATGCACAGACAAACGCACAACAATGCACGTATGAGTACATGAAGCAGTTTGTGGCCATTTTGGAAATCTGATCAGGTTTTGTTATTATCTTGTCTTTTTCTCCTTCTGTCGACATTCACTCAACAAACTTGTTTTCTGAAGGAAAAAAGGAAAGTGATAGTTTTCCACCTCCTGGAATAACGCTCAACGCTCATGCCCCACAAAAGTATTTTAAGCTTTGAGGAAAGTGAATATGTAAACCCTGAAAATATTTTCCTAAATACTAGAAAGGATACTAATATCTACCAATATGTTATCTCTGATCCAACAACATTTTTCAACTCTCTGCAAACCATGTCCAGGGTACAACATCTCCATGACTTGTAGACCTTAATGTGGCCACGCTGCCCTCTGCTGGTCAATGCTTCACTTACCGTCTTTCCTCCTGCACGTGCTTCAGTCTGGGAGTACTCATCGCCTACGCTGCGAACCACAACGTCAGCACGCAGATAAAGAGCACTCGGCGGCTCATCAACACCAACATCAGAGACCTGAAGACGTTCGCTAACAACACGCCCGCGGTATGCACAAACACACACGCATTTTAAAGGCGCACACACAGACGCGATAACCCACGTTTGAATGTTTGATGTGCGTGTCTTCTGTTGCAGCAAATTGACTACCTGACGGCCCAGTACACCACAGCGAAGAACAAAGTCCTATCGGACCTCGACAGTAGGTCGAATTCAGAGCCGTTTGTTTAAAGTCTGTCACGTTGTTCTTGTGCGTCTTCCCCCCGTGTTTGACCCACAGGAGCAACACGCGACCGCAGTGTTGTCATTGAACCGTGTTTCCTACAGACATTGGACCTTTGCTGGGAGGGAGGATCAATAGTCAGCTGGAGAAAGAGGTGGTTCCTTCACTGGACAGTGCGCTGCGCATGGCCGGAGGTAACAAACACAAACACACACACACACACACACACTCAACAAATAGCTATGTATGGATAGACCGTCTTTGTGAATTTTCACCACACTGATGCTACGTGACTCGTTTTTGTGTGACCACCTCTCATGTAGCTGTATGGCTAAAGGTAAATCCTCACCATGTTTTACTTTTCCCTTTTTTTCTTTTTGATTTCCTCGCATTTCCTTTTAATCTAAAGCAAAAGTTGAGAATGCCATCAAAGGTAATCACGGCTGATCTGCGGATCCCGACCACTGTTTGTCACCTGTAAAACGTCCCCTTTTGTGGTTTTCGTGGTACTTTGCTCGTCGTTGTGATTCACGTAGCTCTGTGGTTGTTTTGCGCCCTGTGAACGTTTATCAAAATAAATCCCACGAGGCCCCGACTTGTGACCCAGTCGCTCCTCCGTCCTGCAGCCATGCGGGAGACCAAAGAGGCCCTGGAGAACGTGGGCTCCTCGTTGGAGGTTCTCCAGGAGGGGACGGAGAAACTTCAGGCCAGCCTGTCGGGGGAGCGCTCCTCTCTCTCCAACACCTTATCGGACCCCGCCTGCACCAACGGAGCCGTGTCTCACACCTGCAACGCCATCCGCTCCACGCTGTCGCAGCTGGGAATCAGCGCCGACTTCTCCACGGTACCGAGCTACGGAAAACCAGCCGTCACGTGAGATTTAGAAGTAATCGTTGCCGTGTTTGCTTACCTTCATTCTTTCTTTCTTTTCTTCCTCTTTGTGTTCCGTCAGCTGCCAGATGTCGCTCGTGCCTTGGAAAATATCAACACCGTCCTGAAGACGGACCTCAGCAACATTGTACAAAAGGTTTCGCCTCAGTCTCCTGCTTATCATCATCATCCCGTTCACTTTATTTCTCACCTATTCTTATGAAACGGCTCCCTGGGCATGGATGTGCGCTCCTTAAATGATCCGTTCTCTCCTCCGTTCCACCTGCAGGGTTACTCCTCCTTTAACGATACACCAAATATGGTAAAAGAACAGACTAAAAACATTGTCTCAGGTACGTGTGTACATATCTATGTTTATTTAGTTAACCAAACAAATAGGGTTTTCCCGTCTTTTCAAATGATATTAAGTCTGATTGGAGTATTTTTTTCA
Organism: Pungitius pungitius; assembly: GCF_949316345.1. NCBI lineage: Eukaryota > Metazoa > Chordata > Actinopteri > Perciformes > Gasterosteidae > Pungitius > Pungitius pungitius. The sequence goes on along the minus strand of NC_084908.1, from coordinate 16,997,020 downwards.
TATTTCATATTTTTTTCACTTGCAAACTTGTGAATGATGAAACCACAGCTCTACCTCGTAAGTCCTTTTCTGCGAGAGCCCCTTTCTCAATGTCGAAAGGCCTTCTAATTGATATTCTCTAATTGATATTCTTTGTCACCCTGTGTGTGAAGGAGTAAAAGGTATGCTCGATAAGATTGGCATAGAGATCACCGGCTTCTCAAAGATGTTCCCGGTGGAATCTTCTCTGGTCAATTTCACCATTTTCCTCAGCGATGGACAGAAAAACATTGAGTCCTATTACCCGCAGGTCGACCAGATGGATTTCTACAGGTTTGTGCATGTGTGTGTGTGTACATCATGATCAATAAGGTTTAGAGCAGTGGTTTTCAACTGGTCTGGCTCCGGGACCCACCATCACCCCTTAATGACAAGCCGCGACCCAAATCGAGGAATATTCTCAACATCTAAAATTTATACAAAATCAAGTTCATAAGCTGAATTTTATATTTTATGTAGAGGATGTTTAATTATCCTAAAAACCCAATGTCTCCCCCATATCAGAATGGTTTGACCCAACCTGGCACACGCTGCCGGCAAAAAAGACTGACACTCCGCTGCATTCAAAAAGTCCCTTCAAAATAAAATCACACGAGGAATTTTTTTGTGATTTTTTTTATTTTTTTTATTCAAATTTTTATTTTCCCATGCAGAGGCCCGCGACCCATTAAAAACCCACTAGTGGGTCGCGACCCACCAGTTGAGAATCACTGGTTTAGAGAACAGAAACCACATTATCACATTATGGGGACAAAACTTTCCATCTGGGAAAGAATTTAGCCTCCTTCAATGTGTGTATTTTTTGGTAATCAGCCTTTGTATTAATCGAGGCAGTGTCCCCCCCCCCAAAGGACAGCACTAAGTGTGTGTGTGTGTGTGTGTGTGTGTGTGTCCGTGCCGCAGGTGGATCGGCTGTGTGGCCGTGCTGTGCATGGTCGTCTTGGTCCTGGCCTTCAACTTCCTGGGGCTGCTGTGCGGCACATGTGGCTACGACAAGCAAGCCACGCCGACAACCCGAGGATGCCTCTCCAACACCGGCGGCAACCTGCTCATGGCGTACGCTACTGTTACCTTGTGTCATTATCAATTATTACTTGAATGCGCGGATGATTTGAAGTGGAAAAAAAAGTAGATGTTTGCTCAATTTATCTCACAATTTTTAAACCTTTGCCCTGAATGAAAGCTGCATTCTGCCAATCATTGATTGTGACTGTTTCGCATGCTTTGTCTCCGGCTCTTTCAGTGGGGTGGGCTTCTCTTTCATCTTCGTCTGGGTGCTGATGGGCATCGTGACCGCCTTGTTTGTTGTTGGAGGCAACGTGGAGAAGATGATGTGCGAACCGCTCGCTAACCGACAGCTCTTCAAGGTGTTAAAAACAATCTTCTTTCCTGAATTTTTTATTTTTATTTTTTACTCTGGGCGCATTCTCTCAAAGCGGGATTGTGTTTGATAGCTAACTTAAATACACACGTCTTTGTTTTCAGATCATAGACACACCATTCCTGGTTCATCCTGCCAAGAAGAACTTCCTCCCAGGGATGCTGTTCCAGAATCCAAACATTGACTTGACTTTGGGAAGCATGTACAGGTAACATGCCTGCAACAGCTGATACTGTACAAAGTGAATAAATCTGTTTACTGCAGTTTGTTGTGACTGAAATTGATCATGTTCATTAGCTGCATATTATGCCTCAAAGTAAAAGAAAGAGATAAACAATGATTGTCCCGCTAATCACATTGTTCAATGTTTTCCAATTGTCAAGTGAGGTTCCAGTGTGTGACCATTCTGTCTTTGTGTTTTTGAAGGGACTGCTATGAGAACAACGGGCTGTACCATTCTCTGCAACTGGAGACGATGTTCAACATCAACTCCTTCCTCAACAGAACTGTGGTAGGTGTCAGTTGACTGTGCAGGAAACGCTGATGAACGTCTGCGTGAATAGTTACTCGTGAGCGTATATGTGTTTGGTTCAAACAGTACAACAGGGATCTGGCCAAAGTGTTTGAGAGTGTTCAAGTCGACCTGCAGGACATCACGCTGCTCGATCAGGCCGGCAGAGACAGCCTCATCAACTTCGCCAACTCAGGAGTTGGACATATTGACTATGAGGCCTACCTGGCTGAGGTACTGTGTGTGTGTGTGTGTGTGTCTGCTATACCGATTCTACCATGTGGGGACAACAAACGGTTCCCCACAGTTTGAAGCATTTATTTATCAGGGTAAACCTCCAAGACCAAGTCCCTGTTGTTCACCTTTTAATGCTTTTTTGGGACGTGGTTGTTATTTAATGAACTAAATCACAGATAAGTCCTATTCCGACTGCAGGGGGGCATTTACATGGTCCTTTGTTGTTGCTTTTAGGTCAATAAGGGGGTCACTTTCGTGGATCTCCTCTCCTTCTCAAGCGACCTGGAGGCTCAGGCCGACCAAATGGTGAGTGTAACCATTATCTTACGGAACTAGCATTATAGACGCCGCGATGTAAGTGTAAGGCTTTGGATTACTATTCGACCAACAAACCCAAATTTAGTGTTGGACAGCTTCTCTGGAAACTAATTCTGCTTCATGCTCGTAACGGTCTGAACAAGCTGCCCATTCACCCCGAACACACACATTGAGGCACATGCATCGTACATAGTACAAGAACTGTGCCAAAGACTTTCCACAGAAGGATTAGCGTTTGTATTTCTACAGAATGAAGGAATAATAAACCGCTCCATTGGTAGTCACCACCTGGTTGATTTACCTGCAACCAATCGCTTCATCCTCTGCGGTGTGTGTGTGTTTTTGTTTGTTTGTTTGTTTACAGCCTCGTGGTGCTCTGGAGAATGCACTGAAGGGGCACGCCAGCAGCATCCGACAGATTCACAGAGAACAGGTGGTTCCCATGGAGCAAGCCATGGTAATCACCTCTGATCGCTTCTTTTTATTCCATCCATGCTTGTGCATATACAAGCAAATACACACAGATTTGCTGCTATGTCCAAAAAAAACAACCAAAGTAAATGAACATACAGTATAGCGCTTTAAGAGACTTCCAACAGGTATAGTCTTGTGCTCCATCTCTGCACAAAGAACATTTGTGTCTTTTCAGGTGTATTTTAACCTTATTGTAACAGTGGAAAACGACATGCCTATTTCTCATTCCTTGCAAACCATACTACATTTAAAGAGTATATTACACGATTAGGAAGAAACAAAATGTATATATTTTTTTCCCCTCTTTACTTATTCTCTCTCTTCTTCCTCTCGTTTGATGAATGGTGACAGAAATATGTCAAAGCGCGGGTAAGCCACTGTTTCGTCCTCTGAGTGTCGTTGATGTTGTGGCGGCGGTGTCGTGGCGTGATGGCGTTTTTTTTGTTGACGGGTCACTTAGAGACGCTGTTAAGGGTTTGTTCGATAACACTTTTTTTTTTTTTCGTCTCTGCAAACAGAGCACATTGAGCCAGAGTATCAAGCAGCTGCAGAAGATGTCCAGCGACCTGCCGGTGAGGAAGCAAACACCAGCTTTTGGTTCCCTCGACGCCTACATTTAGGGATTAAGTCAAAAGCTGTACTACTGACTTACCACATGTGCACCGAACAACTTAACGGAAGCATCGCACGCTTTAAATAACATCAATAGTAATTTGCTGCATTGCTGTTGTGTGTTAGCACACAGCCAACGACATCTTCTTATCAAACCATGCAGGCAACGGCCCATTAGCTTCTGCATCGTCAACTCAACACAAACAAACTATTTCCACTCACTTACTTAATTGTCTCAATAATGAAGACTCATTTCTTTCCTTGTCTCTTTTTTAGGTCAAGGTCACAAATATCCTGAGTGCCATCGATGCAGCAGAGTACCTCATCACTCACAACGCCTCCTATGTGGTGAAAGAGGTATCAAAAAGATAAATACTGTGTTATATGAGTCATATGGAACAATGCACACATGGATACATCTGCATTTAATTTCTCGCAACATTTGTCGCATCAGATTAAACATGTTATTAATCTAAAAACTTTAGTTTTTAGCAACCAGATACTTTTCACAACCACACAGCAGCAACACAACAAACTCTTGTATTACAAATCCAGTTGTGATTGATTGATAGCCCTCCACAGACTGCAGTCTCACGTTTGCTGACTCTCTTTCCTCTCTGTTGGCGTCTAGGAAACAAAAGGCTACACACAGAGCCTGGTGGGATACTTCACACAGTATACGGAATGGGTAAAGAACTCGGTGAGTAAACCACCAGTTTTCCGTGTGGTGGTGACGTCTGCGTTTAAAGTTTGAAGTGGTGAAAATGAGAGGACAACGACTGCAGACACTTTGTCAGCAGAAAGGAAGAGTTTGATTGAACGGAGCAAATTGAAACCCGAAGTGAAAGTGATCCTTTAGTGTTGGAGTTGTACTTTTTTTCTCATTATATTGAGTGAACAGTAAGAGGTGACCGGCACACAAAAGGGACCCCGTTAACACCTGGTTTAAAGTTTGCATTCCCATAGTTTCTTAATGTCTTAACAGTCATAAGTGGTGTACAAAGGTTTTAAATGTGTTCAAAAGTCTTAAAAACGGCAATATACGGGAGGTACGATTTAATTCATTGTTTATTTTTACATTGTGGTCCAAACCCATTGGACTAGATCTCTTGAATGCCTTTTACTAAGTACGTACTGCTGCTGCAGTGACAAAGGAGGCTCTGTTGCATGCAGTATGCATTCAATTTGGGAAACACTACCTCCACATAACATGGCACCTTGAACTTTGGCCCCCTGGCTCCTGTATCTGCTGCACAGAGAAGGATTGTGGGTCAGAATACCCAGAAAAGCATGATGGCGTGTGTGCTGCAATATAGGCCAACTGATCATCCTGATATTTTTCATATAGTCTGTTTGACATTCCATGTGTTTGGATACACAACATATTTCCAGGCAAAGTCTAAAGAGACATGATAAGAATGATAAGTGTCGACGGGGCTAGGATTTTTAATTTCTCTGACTTTAACCAGATTATCTAAACAATGTTTTCCCTCCTACAGCTGACTTCAGAGGTGGCCCAGTGTAAACCCATCAGTAACATCGTGGACAGCATGGAGATAGTAGGGTGCAGCTTCATAGTCGATTCAGTGGTAAGACCTCGTGACACTGGGTGTGTGTGTGTGTGTGTGTTTGGTTGTGTTTGTGAAAAATGACCGGTCAACGCGTTTTTCAGAACACGTTCTGGTTTGGACTGGGAGGCTGCTGCATCCTTCTGATTCCCAGCATAATCTTCTCCGTCAAACTGGCCAAGTACTACAGAAGGATGGACACGGAGGACGTCTTTGAGGAGTGAGTCCAAACACACGGCTACAGACTCACGTGATGTTACTGGTCGTTTTTTCTCAATCTTCTGTTGATTGAAACTAAATTAATGAAAGCTTCTCCTTCCTTTTCTCTGTCATATTCCTTTCCATTCTCCTCATATTTTCTCCTCGTGGTTATTTCCGCGCTTTCTCTCCAGCACCTCTTACCCGTGGCTCGTTGCACTTTGATGTTTGTCTGCCATTCACGCGTCTTTTCGCCCCCCCCCCCCGCCCCCGCGGCCCGTTTGGGGGTTTTGTATCACTTCACTTCTTTCGTGCGTCCGTTTCCATCTCAAACATGGACTGACGTGGCCTTCCTCCTCTCCTTGCACGGATCTCCATCTCATCATCTCGTCCTGCGTCCTCCTCCTCTCTTTCTACTTTGACGCAGAGGATCACGTGCCTCACCCGCCGACCCCTCGCTCTTGTGTTGCAGCGTGGGTAATACAGGTAACCGCTGGGAGACGAGTGACGTCGCCGTGGTCAGGTGGTCGAGCGGTGTCTGTGCTTTCCTGCATGCAGCGCTGGTCTTTGGTGGAGGGATGTTTTGAAGAGTCTGCAGACATTTGCTACATTTCCCAAACAGATTTTTGACTTTTTTTTTAAGAACTCCCCGTGTGTGTGTGTGTGTGTGTGTGTGTGTGTGCGTAGCTCTCCCTATTGTGACACTCTGACCCGGTTCCCCCGGGCCTCTGCTCCACCGAGCTGCTCCGACTGGTGGCCCGAAGGAACTCGTCGATGAGGTACTGACGGACCGTCGGGCATAACTTTTCACTAACCCTCATCTAACGACGTCATCGAAGAAATAAAACCGCCCTGAGAATCGCCGGGTCATTTCGACAACATCTGTTCCGAATTCACCCGGGAGATTGTCGTCTTCTTCTTGCTCGCTTCCCGGTTTTCTTCATCCTTCATCAATCATCGTCGTCTCTTTTAAGAGGCGAGGTTCATTCAAACAGCGGGACTCGAGTTACCCACCATAGAGCTAAGGAGGAAAGACGCCCTTTTTACACCGAACGCTGTCTCTGAATTGTGTGTAGTTAATCCTCCATGGTGTATTATCAATTAACCAAATGTTTTTTCGGCAGGATTTTGAGTAGAAAACAATTGAATAAATGGCAGCATCTTCATTCTTTTGTTGTAGAAAATTGACCTGAGCCTAAAATGAATAATTTTCTCTATTGAAACCGTAGATCCAAAGTCAATTTCTGCTCGTATAGTTTATATTTGCAAAACAATTTAAACGCTATGAGAACTTCAACGATATGCTGTGGAGGGGTTACGACAAGATATTTAAGTTCTTGTATATTTATTTAACTCTTCTGAAAGTCGATGTTTATTTTTCCACAGTGGACAAGAGACCTGGAACTGATACTTCCCCTCGTGGTACGTGCCACTCCTCGCCTCAGCAATAATATAGAATATAAAACACACTGTTTGACGACAAACATGGCCTCTCTCTCTCTTTTTTTCTAGGGTCACTGAACTTCACAGCTTTCCCATTCAGATCTTGTAACTCGTTGAAGGGCCGAAGGGGGAAGAACGACAACAATCGGGGACTGTGTGGTGAGGGAGTCCCGCTCCCCACTGCCCCTCCGAGCCATTTGGCGAGGACCTTAAATGCCAGCCAGCTATAATACAAAGAATTTACTCACACGCGTCAGAACGCGCACCAGCAGTCCTCCTGGTGTGTGTGATGCTGTGCTCCAGCCACTATCAGAGCAATTTTCCCTGAATAGCTTTTACCTGTAGAGAATACATTTGTTTGTACTTAAGTTATCAGTTTCTAACATGGTGACACAAGTGTACATTTTTTTTTTTACGCTTTCAACCTTTTTGAAAGTTTTATATATTTTTGTTAATGTTTGTTTTATAACACATGAGTAGGTTTTTGTCGAAGTAGTTTCTTTCTTTTCTTTGTCAAAATTTGTAATGTAGCTCACATCATTTTGGCTCCACAAGTTTGATAGACAAGGAAATAAGGGAATGGTGCGACATTTTGGGAAAAGCACTTATTTGCTGATAACATAGCTCTATTGTATTTTTGTTGAATTCCAAACGGTTTGCTATGTTTATTATGAAGAAGAAAAAAATGTAGCAAATCTAATGCAATGCAGCAGTTGTCCTTGGTCCAAAATGCTAAGGACAACATTATCTAATTTATTCCCAAGACATCTTTTTTTGGGGGGGTTTCCCTACCATAGTTATGAATAAATTACAATTTTCATGCGATAACGTCACATGACAAAGTCAGGTGATCACCAAAGTCGATACACTTCAACCCGAGGCCACCGTAAATCTGCAGTACATCTGTCCAATAGTAGTTTGGACATCGACAAAACCTCAAGGAATCCCCCAAAATCCTTTCCTCCCAGAACGTCATAGAAATGAACATTGCCATCCATACCTTCGAGCCACTGGCAGGGCTGAAAACAACAATTTACAAGGTTGTTATACACTCGTTTTTTTTAATCTGGATTTCTTAGAATTGTTTTTAACAGTCGTCTTGTTTTTTTTCTAACAAATAAGTAAACAAGATAAACGTTTGCTGGTGGTTTGTGTTTTTCTGGTTCACTTTGACCAGGAACAGGCCAACTCTTTTCCTGTTTGCGGGCTTTGTGCTAAGCTAATTGTTAGCATACAGACGGAGTCTTTTTAGCAAACTTTCATCAAGAAATTCAACATTTCCCAGAATGTCAAATTTTTCCCTTTAAACCACGAAGGATGATGACGATCTAGTCAAAACACACGCTACATGGCCATACAAATATCCAAACCATATATTGGGTCTTGGGCATTTCTCAGACCAGACCATTAGTGACCACTAGTTTTTTGAGTTGTCAGGTTTTTTTTTTTTTTTCTCCACCATCCTTGGATCTGAAAGATAAAAACTTCCAGAGGCCTCTGTGGTGGGAGACGAATGTACCCGCATACATAAATGATAATACACTACTGAAGGCTGTGGTGAGGATGCAAATCTGTGAATAAAAACTTAAGTCTGATAAGTCTCTGCTGTGTATTTCTTGGTGATGGATGAAGCACTCACCTGAGGAAACTACGTGTGTGTGTGTGTGTGTGTGCTTTGTGTCATAAATCTTTTAATGCTGTAAATAAACCCAAAGCCACACTGCTAGGAATGAAAAAGAACACCTGAAGATATTACTGAATGTACAGAAGGGTTAGACGTCCACACCCTAAACCCCCCCCCCCTCCTCAAATCAGCCTGTTTACCAAAACAGAGAGGAGGGAGGGGGGGGCTGAGATGGCGTGACCTTACTGCATCCTATCAGAGGACGACTACACTAGTTTTATTCAGGGACCCGTCTGGTTCAGACCACATAAACACATACGCTTCACATGTTTAGTTTGTCTCCCAAAGGGGAACTTTTTCCTCCCCCCCCACCAGATTGATGACTACGAAAAAACAAAACTCCCTGAATGTACCGAGGTATATTTTCTACACGCGTGTGACTGTGCAGCAGCAGGCTGCACTGGATTTTCTCCTCAAAGGGAAGTGTTGTGTCTCTTACCCACCATCGCCCACAGGGATCACAGTTTTTTTCTTTAAGTTTGCTTTTTGGGAAACCGGCAACTTAATTTGGATTTATGACCAAGGTAGCAACATCTATGGTTAATAATAAATAATATTGACCCTTGGCTTTGAAAGTCCCCCCTTTCAATACTTGTCTGCCATCAGATCGCTTTGCAGCTAAGCGCCACAGACTATTTCGATTTTTTTCTTGCTTCTTTCCGCCCTTTGCAAATAACTCCGTGCGGCACTTTTTACGGGACATCCTCGGTCCTCCCCTCCCCCTCTCCCCCTCTCCCCATCATCAATGGTCAAAGGACCTCCTGTGCGAAATGATGTAATGACTCACAACTGTGTTTCACAGTACTTGGCTTCATGTGTGTCCCTCCCTCCCCCCACTCCACAGCTCCCACAAACCTGTTGACCGCCTCCCCCTCCTCCTCCTCCTCCTCCTCCCTTAGTTCATGCTCGCCCCTTCCTTCCCTCCATCTCATCCATCACTTTTTTGGTTTTGGGCATGCCACAAAGGCTTCATGTGGTCGTGTGTGTGTGTGTGTTGTGAGGAAGGGGGTAGGTGGGGGGGGGGGGGGGGGGGGGGATCAGTGCTGGAGGAGGAGTTTGGGGCCTTCGGCTCACCTGAATAATACCTTCTTTGTGAGCTTCAACCATATAAAGTCCCGCTCCGATGCTTTCCACCCTCGCACACCTCAACCTTCCCGCGCGGACACGTACACACACACAAACCGGCCCGCACCCTGCCGTCGCCGCCATGAGATCCACGATGACCGTCGGGCTGCTGTTTCTGGCAGCAGCGGTTTCTGTGTCGAGCGCTCAGGCCAACAACAGCAGCAGTGACAACAGGCCGCAGCAGCAGCAACGCAGCGTCTGGGATGAGCCCATCCGATTCAGCACCAAAGCCAAAGACTCGTGCACCATGACCGTGTCCGCAGCCGGGGACCACACTCGCCTGCGCGTCTCCTGCAAAGGCCCGAGCCAGGGCCAGGCCCCGGCGCGCTCCTACCACTGCGACTTCCAGGGCAAGCCCGACTCGTGCCGCGCCTACAACCTCAACCCCCGCCACTACTTCACCCAGATGATGTGGGACGTGAGGAAGCTGAGCCACGCCTGCCAGGGAGCCAAAGTCTACCGCCCGGCCATGTGCAAGAAGCACCCAGACGAGGCCCAGATGACCTTCCTGTCCTCCTGGCCCAAGACCCCCGGCTCCAAGCCCTCCAAGCCCGTCCAGGAGGCCAGCAGGCCGCTTGCGCCGGCCAAGAACAAGCCCGTCGCCGCGCCCAAACCCGCCAAGCCGCAGCCGGCCAAGCCGCAGCCAGGCAGGGGCCCCCAGAGCAAGAGGACGACCGCCAAGCCCGCGAAGGGGGCCGCCACGCGCCCCACGGAGCAGCCGGACTCCGAGGCCTCCCGCGTCGCCGCCGAGTACTGCTGGACGAGCTTGCACGGCGTCTGCACCTACTTCATCAGCTGGTTCCAGAACTGAGGGCGGCCGCTGCGGACCGCCGGTGGGTGAGGAACGAAGAACAAGGAACTGAAAGGTCGGATACAGATTTTTTTAGTGAGAGGTCGGCTGGAGAAGTTGGACGGAGTGAGGGAAAGCGCAGAAAGCACGGTGGTTGTTGGTGTGTGTGTGTGTGTGTGTGTGGTTTAAAGGTGGAACCCATGCAAATTTAAAAAAGCATTAGCAGTGGTGGAAAGAGTTACGAGATCTTGATCTCGGTGCATCACATTCACAAGACTGTGAACACTTGTGTACGGTTGGTTCATGATTGCTTGTGCTGTCGTGATGTGTATATGTCTTTTTTTTATACTCTGTAAAAACACACAGCAAAACAAAATATGGCAGGCATTTGATTTTGTTTGTATATGATGTGTAAAAAAATGTGAGAAAAGACAATAAAGTCAGAGCGGAGATCTCTTCTTCCTCCTACTTTTTTTTGTCTCTGTGTTTTTTTTTTCTTGCACTCACTCGTTTCAAAAGAAGGCCTCGTCGTCTGCAGCTTGTCGTCTGCAGCTTGTCGCCTCACAGCGAGTGGAACCTGATGCATTTATGCAGAATCAGCGTTCGACTGCAGCTGCTAATTTGTGTTCAGCTCATTTTTAAACTTTAGGTCCCCTCCAAAGGGTCAATTTGCAGGAGTCTTTTCTCTAATCTTCGCTTATTTTTGAATAAAAAGAACAAACAAAGAACAAACTCTGAAACGTAATGGAGCCGAAGAACAAAGTAGTGTGAAAGGGTAAAACACGAATAAAGCACTGAGTAAATGTAGTTCCTCTCTATCATTAATCACGTCTTCACTGGTGTTCAGAGGAGGCTGCAGTGAATCTAGTGACCACGAGGTGGAGCTGCTGAGTTCAGAGAGGACGCACAAACACACGCACAGCCTTCATACGAGTCGCGTGCCAAGGCCAAGGCTACTCCAAGGTTTCCAGCACCAGCGTATATACTGGGATGAACAGGGATGATCTCACCCTGAGACGTACGTCCCATCATCATGAGTTCATATAATAATAATTCAGATGTAGTGTTGTTTTGTCTAACCCCCCTTTTTTGCTGAAAGAGGGATAATTGGACGGGGAGGAGAGAAGCTCTAAGAGTTATTAGAAATGAGATAGAAATGATAGAGAGATGTACTCAACATCAGAAGGGAGGTTGTAATGAAGAGAGGCTGCCAACTCCAGATGAAGACTTCCTCTGACTTCCTATTGAACCCGTGAAGGAGCTCGGCCAGTCGATGTCAGGAGATGAAAGCAGCCACCGACTGAGAGTTTACGGGCAGAGGGGAAGCTGACATCTGGTGGATAAGTTACTGTTTGATAGATAACTGTAAGACAGAACAAAGGAAAGTCCAAATTAAACGATCAAACCAGTGGGACTAAAACAGTGTATTTAACCCAACCAAATACTGCGGAAGGCTTTGAATTCAACCCTTCCAGTTACATCAAAGGCCTCCTTCTTTTTTCTTTTTTTTAGGAGCTTTTAACACCGTCCACATGCTCGCTTGCGGCTAATGCAGCCGCAGCCTCTTGCAGGGTCTGCCCTGCATTTTCCCCCAAAAGTCTGCCTCGAATGGATGCGGCCCCATATCCAAAGTCAGACAAAACACGGCGTCCTCGTCCGGACACGAAATTGGTTTTGCAATACAAGCGAACGCTGCATGAACTTCTGTGTTTGAGGGTCATCCGGGTTACAGGAACCTGATGGGTGCTAAACGTGAGGCAACAGGAGACCTTACCACACAGGTTCATATCCGGCTTGTTGCTTTGTGCTGTACGTTTCCCCCTTTTCTGGTTCGCTGATGATGATGATGATGCAAAAGCCCAGAAACAGATCTTGAAATGTAAAAAAAATAAAAAAGGTTTACATGCTTTCTTTCTACCTGTCGAGGGAAACTTGTTCAATTGCAACATGTTTATTTAGGTAATAATGCGCACATTTTAAGTCAAATAGACAAGCAAATGACTTCAGGGGAAAAAAAATGTGTTTTAGTTGAGGCATTTATCATCTTCCATAAGAAAGGTTTTTTTTTAAATTATAATTGATAATTACCTATGTTTACCCTGGATCCCACATCCAGTCTTTTGCTTTGATGACATGCGTCAGGCCACATGGCCGGAAGTTGAAAGCGAGGCTCGCCTTTGTAGTGAAGCGCAGCAGCGGATTGGTGGAAAGTCAGTCGAGCCTCCGTGAATGCGCGTGCGCGTGTTGGGTTTACAATGCTCGTTAACGTCATTCGGAATGAATCCACGGTGTGCATCCATCATCATTCCTACTTTATCTTTGATCTCGAGGTAAACTCGGTGAAAGGCGGGATTTGAGTTTGGACACGTCAGGTCGGCCAAGAACAAAACGCACTCTCTTCTTCCTAAACAAACTGCTGTCTTTAGAATTTCCTCAATGAATGGGGTGCACCGACGCGCGCGTATGTGCGTGTGAGGGAGGGTTGGGTGGGGTGGGGGGGCTGGGCGTGTCGAAGCATCTATGTATGAAAGCCATGTGCGAAGTCCCGGAGAGCCACAATAAACAGCTTTACGCACAGAAACCCTCGGAGTTTAACGGTATGTTGGAGTCCTTGTTTTGACTTTCTTATGCGTTCTGTGCGCGAAGTAGTCCGTAATGTGGTGTCTTTAGAATAGCTGCAGGCTCACGAGTTACATTTTAATTGCTAATAGTTACCAAGTGAAGCCCGTAAAATTAGGTTTATTTACCGTAAAATCGAATCGATTTTTTTTTCATTTTATTTTGCTATATTTCATTAGAGAAAATAGGTTCCGTGTATAGGAGTAGCCTTCATTCTAAACACCGTTTTGTGCCCGGTGACCTTATCATTTCCATCACTGAGGCCCTTTTATTCTCTTTCAGACAAGAATACATTTGTTTTAAAGAGAACATGCTGCTGCTGAGGACTGTCGCTCCCTGGATGCTGCTGGTCTTCCTCGGCCACCAGGTCTCTCTGTGCTGCGGTGCGCGCCATAAGAACCGAGGAGCGGACAAGGCCGCGACCACAGCCCCCGACAAGGTGCACGTGAGCGGGGACAAGCCCGCGGCGAGCGGCCGGGGGAAGTTCCTCGCCGTGGACAATATGCTCTGCTCGTGGGGGACGAAGGACGTCGGGGACACCGTCAGGCTCTCCGTGAAGTGCAAGGACCGGAGGACGCGCGTCAAAGGCGCAGCCGCCGACCTGGAGTGCCAATACAACGCCAAACCGCAGAGCTGCCCGGGCTACCGGTCCGACACCAGGGGCTTCTGGAAACAGGTGGCCCGCGCGCTCAAAAGGCTGCAGGGCAAGGTGTGCAAGGACGGCCGCGCGCTGGTGAGGGCCGGCATGTGCAAGCGCGCGCCTCGGGACGCGCACTTCAAGCTGGCGGTCCGCGCCACCGTCGCCCCCGCGGTGCTCGCGGAGCCGGAGGATGATCGCGAGCCGCTGCCCACTCGCGCCGCCTCCGCGGGACCGACGGCCTGCAGCGCGCGCGCGGACCACCGGGAGACGGCTGAGGAGAAGTGCGGCAGCTCGTGGGCGAGTGTGTGCAACTTCCTCCTGTCCATGCTGCAAAGGGACGAATGTTAGCTCTCAGATCACATCTTATTTCAGGGTTGTTCACAGGCTCACACACACACACACACACACACACGGCGATATTTGATATTCGTTTTTGGAAAGTAACTTTTCTACACAATGCGGAGCAACTTGTACTTGCTCTGAAAAAAATACAACGTTTAAAAAGCAATTATAGTTACTTTTAAGATTTTGAATGTCCCTTTCAAAAATGCATAGAATATGATTTTAACTATTAAAAAAGCTGCTCAAACTTCAATGCACTAGTAATGATGATTTACGTTTGGTTTTTATATAGAGATTATTTTATTGCTTGAAGTCAAATTTGCTGATGAATCTGTGTTTTACGTGTTTCGAATATTTTGAATGAATTTCTTCCCCAATCCTTCAGTTGACCACTAAACACAAACATGAACCAACCGCAGAGCATTGGTCACCTGATTTTAAAGTTTTCAGTCCTGGATCTGGAGAATATTGTTTTAATTACTTTTACGTATTGTGTGCATTTCTACAATGTGGTTTTGTTATATATTCAACACTTCTTGCACCTCTTGAACTGGATTATTATAATATAGAGTGGTACATTTCTTCTACCTCTTGTCAACTTTATCAATCAACCATGTAAACACCACAAAATAAAGGTTTTCTATTTATACAATGTGTCCTCTTGCCTTGTAGAATATGAAGCAAGACTTTTCAAGGGGAGAAGCAGAGTCGGTGTGGACAAGATATACAAAATAAAATACACATTTCATCTCTTTTTCTTGAGTACTAAATATATTCTTGTGACTCAATTCCATAAAAATCTTTGTACTTTTTCTTTGTTTCAGCTGAGATTGAAGCATTAATGTCCGTTTACAAGAAACCAAACAATCATTGTTTCAAAACCAGACTGCAAAGGCACATCTTTCTTTTAGTGAAACTCCGTTAAAAAGAGTAAAATAAATTCCTCCTTAGCACGAGCAACACTGCTGAACACCAACAATGTAAACAGACAAATTATTCTGTACTCCGGTACAGTTTGAATATTTTATAATTCAATGAAATAAAAGTTTAAAGAGGAGTAATCAATGCTTTTAATATCTTAAATGAGCCTAGAGATACAACTCTCGTACAGGTTGTTTTTTTCTTTTTACTCGGCAGTTTATGACTTTGTGTCAGAACACACTTGGCCGATTAAATCTCAGGTTCCTTCCACCTCCGGCGGGTGGGACACACAAGCGGAGTGATTGTACATGGCCTCCAGGTTATAGAAGACTTGTCCCTCTGGTTTCCTGCAAAAGTCTTAATTACTTTCTCGAGGCCCGACTTGCTGTGATCCAGCTGTGTGTGTGTGTGTGTGTGTGTGTGTGTGTGTGTGTAATCACTGAACAAGTGCAACCCCAGATGTGGATTTTACGCTTTCCTGTCAGTTCCTGACCTGCTTCACCTCTGACCTGCTGCTCATTGTACCCTCTCAGACAGACAAACTGGAGAGAGATTTCCACCTTTCAGCGGAAGTCCGCTCTCTTTGATGGCACAAAAGGGGATTTTGTTTCACCGATTCCTTCAACCAGAGCTCAAGGACACATTCCAGGAAGGAGGAAGTAGTTAGAGGTTAGAGGTCAAGGGCCAAGAAGGAAATGAGGATACCATCCCAAAAGTCTGCGCTACAAGGAGCAGCTGCGTGCGCGAGTCCTCGTGCGTTTCTTTTAACAAGTGGGCTCCTGCGGGCTTTGATCAAGAGGACATGATGAAGTGCTGCCGCGGCGGTAATGGAGTGTGGAGGAGCTGCAGGGCCGTAAATCAGGCGGCTGGTGTGGCTCTAAACCGCACCCTTGAAAAATGTGATCTATCTGCAGGTGATTTATTTCTAAAAAACGTCCTTAAATCCGAGATCGGGCCCCGTGTCCTCCGTGTGTTCCTTCCTGTGGTCGTGCCACCCGGCCGGCTGGTCTCACGCGGCGGTCGTAGCCACCAAGAGATGATGCGAGATGACGTCCTGCAGGACCACGAGTGGGGGGAGGCATCGACCTTTTGACCTCATTCACATTTCGGTCACATACATCAGGGTCCGGGGGCCGGCCTCATGGCCTTCCTTCTCCTCGTCAGACCAGAGCTTAAAGATGAAACAATAATACTTTGTGGGCGAGTAAGATACCCAAAGGAAAAATCAATCTTCCTCTTATCCGCTAACATAACATTTACCGAAAAAATAAATCATTCCCCCCTAAAAATCGAATCATCTCGGCTTGTTTCTGTAGGATCACCTGAGAGCGAAACAGATGATTAACTATTACTCAACTGCCCCCCCCCCCCCCGAACTTCCTCATCATCCTCGTTAATGTCCGCGTATTTCTGTCAGGTTGTACGGATTAGAAGCAACAAAACATAAATACTCTCACCATCCCCGATTAAACAACTATAATGAGGTGAGGAAATCCCTGAAAGAAAAACACATTATCCTCAATAATCATCATATCGAAGGTGCGTGACACCTTTTTCCAGCTCAAAGCCGCGCCGGTGGCGGCGTGTCTCGTCTTGCCTCCCTCCCCCCCCCCCCCCCCCCTCCTCCTCGCAGGGCAGTAACGTTGTTGCTTTACAAACTGAACAAACACCCGTGAAAGCATCCGCCTTTGACTCCTCAGCTCAAAGCATTAAAAACAACTTCTTCTTGAAGCCCTTTGAGCTTTTCAGACAATGATTCAATGGTTTCTATCGGCTCCTCCATCCGTCCTGTCTCACAAATCTGAGAGAAAAAAAGGGGGGGTTTTCCTGATGAATGAAACAGGTGCAAACATGCTTTATTTAGTGATGGTTTGATGGGCGCCTCTTTTTTGTTGAGCTTTTTTTTTCAAAGCAGCCAAATAAACAACCCAGTCTCCAAAAAAAGCGTGAAATGGCTACGTTGGTCCACCGTGATAAACTAGTCATGTTACGTTTTCCCCCAAAATAACGTTACTATGTTACGTTTCTTTTGGCCCATTCATTTACATTGCTTTGCAAATAGGTCACGTGACTATCAAGTTTCCCGGTAGCGAAAAGAAAAACATGGCGGACGGTCAGCATAATCTCCGTGAAAAACACAATATTTTAAGAAAGCATCAGCATTTGTATGCATTTCGATGGCATTTCTAGCGAGAAGTATGCGTTATTCTTTCATAATCTTCTATCAGAGACTGTAGAAGACCTTCCGTTTATTCGTTTCTGCGAAGATTTGAGTGTCCCTTTGGCAAAGCGTGGCTACGCAACGCCTTTAACGGCGCATTATTAAAAAAACACTTCCAGTGGGGGCGTTACCGTAAAGAAGCGTTCAGCCTTAAAGCCACTAATCGCCAAACAAAACAAACTCAAAGCACTCGAATCACATTATGACTTTTTAAACATAAATTCCGTTATTTTTATGAGTTTTCAATGAAAGAATGCATCATTTCCGGGGGTAGGCATGCCCGGGACATCCCGAATTATGGGCAATTTTGATTTGTCCAGCTTTTTGACAGCTCCAGTCCCGACTTCCAATCACAGCCTCCTAAATCAATGACGCGCCTAAAACTCTCGGATCGAACATTACGTCTTGTTTACATGGGAAAGGGGGGCGGGGCTTCGCCCTCAGAGCGGAGCGTCATTTCTCGCTCCACACGTCTCCTCTTTTTACTGGCCAGGAAAACGGGCGATCTATCCCACGTGGGTCTGGCTCCATTCCATTGGCTCTGACGAATCCATAGAGAGGCGGGACTTATAATTTGCCCGGCAAACGGAGAGATTTGAGCTGCATTGCTTCCACTGTGCGTGAAGTGGCCGTGAGGCCTCCACTAAAGTCTCTCTCTATTTGTTCTGCTTTACTCAATAAAAGTAAAACCTTTACAGATATACTGTCCACACACTAGGCTAACATAATGGAGACTTCCAGGCTTCGTCCTTTATGTTTTATGGGGATAAAGCCCCTGTAAGTAGTTTTTTCCCAAGCAAATCTGAGTTTCTTCTTTTTTTGTGTGTCCCATACAAATATCAAAATATATATACTGATTTTCACATCCAAACACACTCACTTATGTTCCCTTTTATCATGACAACAAGAAATTTCAAGATATACCTTTTGCTTTCATAAATCATACAGTGTGTAAATGCCCAGCAGTGTACGGTCCGGGGGCCCCTATCGGGCCACTTGTTAGATGGTTCGATTAGTCTATCACTACTATACTTTGATCTGACGACTAATTTGCACATCATGCTCGTACCGGCATGGCTTCGCCCTTCCCAGGCATAGTTCATCATCTTCCGGGGTCCTATAGCCAGTGTTGGGAAAGTTTACTTTCTACATTAACTAGTTCAAAGTTTAGTTTACAAATTTTAAAAAGGAACTAGTTCAGTTCATAATTCAAAATATTTGAACTAAGTTCACGGTTCCAAAAAATGAACTAGTTCAGTTCTTTTTTTCCATACGTTGCTGCGAGCTATTTTTTTTTTAAATTATTGCCACAGCCCAGAACCACAGACAGCAATTATTTTATCAGTTTTAACACTGAAGCTATGCATCAGATTTAATCTTCTTATCCAATTTGAATCCTTATCCAACCAGGGTTTACATTAGCATTGAGGGGACAGCATTTCCCTAATGATTCTTTGATGCTATGTTGCTGTCTATTCACTCCACACTAGCAGCAGTTGCAGAGTTTACCCCTACACTACATTCTCAAACACATGCTGCTTAAATGGTCTTTTTTAAATAAGGAATTATTAAAAGAAAAACAGGACAGTAATCATTAAGGTGCAAATGTTTGCAAAGAAAGGTCAGATTCCTCCCATCCTCACCGACCTTGTCAGTAACTTCATAAACTCTTTAAAATTATTATACGCCGCCTCTTTGCTACACTTATTAATGCGCGTTTATGGTGTGTTTTCTATAGAAATCTGGTACCCCATTGAACGATGTTAAGCTGAACGAACGCGCCGTTCATAGACACCAGAATGAACGAGAACAGTGACGTTCATCGGGCATTAATACAGTACGTTGAGTTCACGTTCGCCCAAAATATCAACAAGTTTATGAACGCGTTCAGGCACAACACTGTCCCAAAAGGGCCGGGATCGCACCTCACCCAGCATGCCTCGGCCTTCACTTTTTTCACTACAGAGTTTTGTTGCACCCTGTGACTCCGGCGTTAGACTCCTTCGACTGAGTTTTAAGATGGGTTGGATGGGTTACTGACTAAAATTTATGCCCCCACCCCCTAACTGCCTCAGGGAAACTTGTAAATATAATAAGTCAAATAAGTCAAACAAGCAAGTTGTATCTGGTTTAACCCTTTTATTCCTGTAGGCGTTTTTTAGGTCTCATGCTGGAAATTGCATTTACACACTAAAACTAGGATAACGCATGTCTGATGATAGTGACAGTGAGTCTGTCGATCAAGATGAGGATGGAGACATAGTAGAGGTTGAAAATCCTCCTTGTTGAACACCCCACAATACATTCTGTGCTCCCTCTGGCATAACATTTCTAATGATATCATGTCCCCCCCTTCAGTATTTTAAGACATTCTTCAGGTTATTGTAGGCCAGTTGAATGTGTATGCCATAAAATTTGACACAAACAAGCCCTTTAAGTTTACATGTTTTGTATGTGGATTTTGTACATACAGTGTTGGTCATTTCATTTCTTTGTTTAATATTTTTGAATTTATGTTTGAATCCATTTGTGGTTAATGTGCTCAAAATGCACTACTTTCTTAATGCTTACATTGCTTGTTTGACTTATTATATTTACAAGTTACCCTGAGGCAACAGACCTAAATCAAGTTAGGGGGTGGGGGCATATATTTTAGTCGGTAACCCATCAAACCCATCTAACAAGTGGCCCGATAGGGGCCCTCGGACCGTACACTGCTGGGCATTTACACACTAAAACTGTATGATTTATGAAAGCAAAAGGTATATCTTGAAATTTCTTGTTGTCATGATAAAAGGGAACATAAGTGAGTGTGTTTGGATGTGAAAATCAGTATATATATTTTGATATTTGTATGGGACACACAAAAAAAGAAGAAACTCAGATTTGCTTGGGAAAAAACTACTTACAGGGGCTTTATCCCCATAAAACATAAAGGACGAAGCCTGGAAGTCTCCATTATGTTAGCCTAGTGTGTGGACAGTATATCTGTAAAGGTTTTACTTTTATTGAGTAAAGCAGAACAAATAGAGAGAGACTTTAGTGGAGGCCTCACGGCCACTTCACGCACAGTGGAAGCAATGCAGCTCAAATCTCTCCGTTTGCCGGGCAAATTATAAGTCCCGCCTCTCTATGGATTCGTCAGAGCCAATGGAATGGAGCCAGACCCACGTGGGATAGATCGCCCGTTTTCCTGGCCAGTAAAAAGAGGAGACGTGTGGAGCGAGAAATGACGCTCCGCTCTGAGGGCGAAGCCCCGCCCCCCTTTCCCATGTAAACAAGACGTAATGTTCGATCCGAGAGTTTTAGGCGCGTCATTGATTTAGGAGGCTGTGATTGGAAGTCGGGACTGGAGCTGTCAAAAAGCTGGACAAATCAAAATTGCCCATAATTCGGGATGTCCCGGGCATGCCTACCCCCGGAAATGATGCATTCTTTCATTGAAAACTCATAAAAATAACGGAATTTATGTTTAAAAAGTCATAATGTGATTCGAGTGCTTTGAGTTTGTTTTGTTTGGCGATTAGTGGCTTTAAGGCTGAACGCTTCTTTACGGTAACGCCCCCACTGGAAGTGTTTTTTTAATAATGCGCCGTTAAAGGCGTTGCGTAGCCACGCTTTGCCAAAGGGACACTCAAATCTTCGCAGAAACGAATAAACGGAAGGTCTTCTACAGTCTCTGATAGAAGATTATGAAAGAATAACGCATACTTCTCGCTAGAAATGCCATCGAAATGCATACAAATGCTGATGCTTTCTTAAAATATTGTGTTTTTCACGGAGATTATGCTGACCGTCCGCCATGTTTTTCTTTTCGCTACCGGGAAACTTGATAGTCACGTGACCTATTTGCAAAGCAATGTAAATGAATGGGCCAAAAGAAACGTAACATAGTAACGTTATTTTGGGGGAAAACGTAACATGACTACGTTTATCACGGTGGACCAACGTAGCCATTTCACGCTTTTTTTGGAGACTGGGTTGAAATAAATCTGATTTGCTAGATTTACTCCATCAAATATAAGATGTTGAAGCTCGGCTGGATTTAGAACAATCACAGAAAAAATGGGAAAAAATGAGCCAAAGTGATGTTTGGACACCATGGTTGTTCATCTGGTTGAAAAGGGGCTGTTGATTTTTGGGCTTCAGGTACATTTCTTCTTTATGAAGCTGTGACTTACTTTGTGGAAACCGTTGCTCACGAAAACTCTAAACTCAAGTTTAAAACGGATTCTCTAGCAAAGAGTCACACTTTATGTTCTTTAAAGTGCATCGTCTTTTTTTGTACTTTTGCAACGATTCCGCTCTTCAACAAAGTTCAGTTTTTGCTTTAAGTCTGATTATTTGACGGCTCACACGATCATAACTAACAGAGGGAAACCAATGTTTTTTCTTCTTCTAGCTAACTAATCGGTTAATGAATGTCATCAATTTATTCTACACCAATACCATTAAACCTGCTCACATATATGAATATACTTTAAATGTTCCCTTTTATGGGAACATAGTAGCAGATAACAACCTGTTCTGTTGTAAGTTGGATATAAGACGTTGGAATGTAAAAGAAAAAAAAAAACCTAAAATCGCAAAAACATGATAGCAAGGTTTCCTTCGCGTTTGGCGGGAGGCTCCAGTCTCCTCGTCACGTTCTCCTGGGCGCTTTGTTCCCCTGTTGTCAGTTCACATCCGTTCCCTCCTTCCCCCCCTCCTGCTGCCGATCACCTGATGTTCCACACCCACCTGCACACCTGTTCCCGCCCGATCAGCCCCACAGTCTGTCTTTAACACCTGCCCACCTCCATTGGCCCACTGACTGTGTTTCTATTGTGCGTCGGCCTGGGAGGGTGTTGGTGAGGGAATATTCTTTAGAGGTTTAGGTTTAGAGTGGCAGAGAAAGCCTTCAGGAATTTGTGTGTTTTGGATTTGTGACGACAAACCAGATTACTCCCAAATTTTTGTGGATTTGTGAAACACGACTTCGTGTCGGGTCATGAGAGCAAAAGTGAAAAGACATTCTTTCATTTGGGACGACCTGAAGCCATCCGCTGCTTTGGTTTGATTTTTGTGTTTCTTTATCGAAGAGACAGATGCAGAGATAAAGTTAGATTAAAAATAAATGACCAGGAAAAACTAAAGCTTCACTGCAACTTGAAATATGTTCCACAGGTGCCGTGTTGGGTCTCATGACCGTAGGGTGTGCTAGCAGACCGGTCTCCTCATGTGGGGATAATTAGAAATTCCAATGTTATACAAAAAGAACATTGACTTTCTGAAAATAGACACTAACCCGTCTTTACGTCAAGACCAGTCCCGCATTCCTTAATGCTATTTAGCTCATTCTTTTGTTGCACAGCATGAAATAAGCACCTGCATCAACACAGAGTAATGTGTTCAGGTGCGGTGAATGCAAGAGAAAAAAAATAACTTTAGTTATCAAAAGACTATGCAACACAAAATCCTCTGTGTTTTGCATAATTCAAATATCCAATTCTTTTACTAGAATTCTATTTCACACACAAATGTTCTTAAGAATATTATCCAGTCAACGTTCTGTGTTCCTAGTTTGTTTTGAGTTATTTCTCCTCCACCGTGAATTGGTGCACACAAATTCCGCACAAAGAGATATGACATTGAGTGAATTGTGTAAAATATTCAAACAAGACCAACATCTTTGAGTTTAACAAAATGTAATTTGTGTTTTGGTGTGAAAAAGGCTCCAGTAAAGATCAATTAATTAAAGCTTTTCTGATCTGTAATGCTCTATCTCCCTCTAGTGGCCATCATGGGACGTACAAGTGAAATCACATCATCATCATACTTTTTAAACATGTACTATATATGTGTACATGAGATGCTGCAGAGACCAAAAAAGAAGGGGCTTTGTACTTCATCCGTTAAAATATTTATTCATGCATTCATTTAACATACAAAGAGCTAACAAAACAATCCTTCGTATTACAAATTAAAGATATATATATTTTTATGTTGAAGATATTAGTCTGTATTAAGCTGTATTAAGCGTTAGCTACCATTGAAAGAGATTATTAGGAGTCATACTTCAAAAAAGGCCTGAAGGGCCGTCTCCCACGTACAAGAACCTTTTATTGTTTTGGACATTGTGTGTTAGCTTCTGGTTTCGTTGAGCCGACGGCCAAAAACAGAAAAAGGCCGACTCGGACACGAGGCACCTCAGGTGTGCTGTCTGTTTTATTGCTTGTTGCCCGGGTTACGCATCATCGCCACCGCAGAGCAAAAGCAGGGCCTTTCGGTAGTCGCCGCCGGTGTCTCCCTTTAAGCAAACGCACACGGAAACAAAGAAGAAATGAATAGTTGATTCATAGGCGTATAGCAACGTATGTTCAGCAACATGCGTGCGTGTGTGTGTGTTTGTGTGTGTACCTTGATCATGGAAAACAGGGAGCAGGCAAACAATTTCCTGAACTCGGTTCTGATGTCCAACAGGTCCACCTCACTGCGAGTCACCATCACTCTGATCAGGGTGTTATCATCGGATCCTGCCCCCTGCCACAGCAAACACACACGATCACTGCGCGCCTCAGGAACGTTTAAATGACCCCCTGAGAGCGCAAGCTCCGGTGAGTAATGAACACTAGTTCACGTGCCCCTGGAGACGGATCCACGTGACTATTATCTGGCCACTTGGCGGGGGGGCAGCGTGCAGAAGCAAAAACAACAGTGACACCTACGGAGTTGATTTTAGGTTTACTTCTTGTTTCTAGAGCAACTCTTTGAGAGGCGTGGACCAAAGGCCGGACCGTTAAACTACGAGCAGCTTTTACTCCGAGATTGGGGTCTGTCTCAACCTCAACGTTCCCTACACTGAGTTTAAAAAACATCAACTCAGACGGTTTTTTTCACATTATGGAGGTGAATCATGTCATGGATTACACTCAACCTACTGTCTCTGTAGTCTTACCTTCATTGCACGGTACAGAGTCTCAGCAAAATAGGCTGGAACGCTCCTGGCACACTTCACTTTTTGGAAAAACAGAAAAGACACTTGAGAACCGGTCGTCATTTTTCATTCAAAAAGGCGGAACCGGGCCGGCCGGACGTTTCGTTTACCGACAGCCAGAAGCAGGTCCCTCAGGCCTCCGGATGTCTCCCTCTTGATGCTCTCCTCCATCTCGAATCCGGCCAACTTCATGTAGGCATCAAACACTGCAACACACGGGTTCAGGATTAGTTTAGATATTAATGTGAAGCGCAGTTTCAAAAGGCCCTAGAAGTCTCGCCGCAAACGTCAGACGGACCTTTCCTGAGATGCTCCGCACTCCGGTTTCCCAGGATGGTGACAAACGTTTGCTCGTCAGTGCCGAACTTCTGCTCTCCGGCCTTGAAGAGGACCTGCGACCACGGGCACACAAACACTCAACCTACAGGTGACCAACCTCTGTCAAGTCTGAGGGGGAAATGTACTCACTCCCTCCACAAGGAGGCGCCATGATGTGACTACACATTAACTGTACAAACTGCAGCACACACACCCACACACCTACCAAAGCCCAGCAATTAGATCAACAAACACATGTGACAGTCACACCCTCGGACAGGAAGACAAGGAGGCCCATTGATGGCGAAGAGCCGAAGTCAGTCACTGATCAGCGATAGAGAACCGACTCACCTGAGCGTCGGTCTCGACGTTTGCCGCCTGGACGCCACTCTGCCTGTTCCCCTGGGGAGGGACACAACATTACCGTTTACAGCAGAGGAGACTAGGATAGAGGAGAGGAGACTAGGGGAGAGGACATGGGAGAAGACGTGTTTTAAGAAGACGAGGATCTAGCAAATGAAAGAAGATGAGAGTCGACATGGATAGAGAAGATAAGAGGAGATTTACCTGCAGCAGAATAACCAGGAGTCTCTTGAAGTGACCCGAAGTGTCACCAGATATATCTTCCTCCAGGTCGACATCATACTCTGATAAATTAAAAAAATAAGTTTTCCAGTTTGTAGTTTTTAGGGGAATCTTTAAAAATATTCCCATCAGGCTCATCTTAAAACACAACCTGGATCTAATGGAACATCTGCAGTTGTCAGCTACCAGAAACAAACCTCACTGCTTCACGTCTACTTTGTTTATTAACTTCCTATGCGCCCCACGTCTTTAAACCGCCCCTCCTCCACATGCCACACACAAAGTCTGTAATTATAGTTAAGCTACAATAAATAAAACGGTGATCGGTGTGAATCCAAAAAGTTGAAAGCATTAGTGGTTTCAGTTGGTTTCCTGTTCTGGATCCCTGCTTGTCGGAGCCATTCATAATACCCGAATATTCTCATTAGTTTAACAACAGACAGTTGTAGCAGCCATAGCAACGACATTTGGGGTTGCGAGTGGTACCTTTTCTATAAGCAGCAACGATCTCCTTCACCTGCTGAGGTGTCCTGGAGGCCAGGATCTCCACGAGGACCTTCTCGTCGGTTCCTGCTCCCTGCGGGTCAAAAGAGGAGAAAACGCAGGTCACGCGGGACTCGGAGAACTCTCCGTGCACAGCGCCCTTTCCCGCTCCCCCTTTCCGCCACACTTACCTTGATGGCGTGGCGGAGCGCCGACACGTCGTAAGCGAGGGGCGCGGTCATCAGCCCCACGATCAGGGTCTCGAATTTACCGCCCAGCTCCCCCTTCAGGGTATCTACCAGATCCTGTCGCGAGGACAACAGCAGGTACTTCAACGGAACATTGTGTGTGTGTGTGTGCAGGTGCTCTTATAAAACGTGTGCGTTCAAACAGCTGTTAAGTTGCGCCGACCTTTCCAAACAGAGTCTTGTAGGCGACCTTGATCTGCTGCCTCTGGGCGTTGCTGCGAGCCACCACCAACTGCAGGATGGCGGCCTCGTCGGTCCCTTTAAAACAGAGAGGCACGGCGGTTAGCCCCCCCCCCCCAGCCCCTGGGGGGCGGACCCTTCAAACTACGCAATTTACTGAGTCGAGGTCAGCAGACGCGGTGACTGAGGTTGCACCTCTGCTGACGCGCTAACGACTCACTGCGGGCGCGGCGGTGAGTCACGACGGAGAGGAACTCCCTGTTGGAGTTGTACTAGCGACGGACCCACGCGTGTCGGGTGACGGCGTGAAGCTGCGCACACACGCGAGCGACCTTACCCAGCCCTTTCATGGCCTTTTCCAGGGCCTCCGCATCTTGACTGGCGTTGAAGTTCTGGCTTGGTTTAACGGTTCCTCTGGTGGCCTGCAGCATGGAGGGAATGGACAGAGGAGCATTATTCTCATGGACGTTCTTTTTGAAGCACAGCTTACAGATGCATGCACCTATAAAGTTGATGTCTAAATACATTTCAAATGTTCTTCCAACTGCAACACGTTATTTGTCTCCATGACTTTTTTTATTTGTCCAAAATGCACCTGCACCCAGTGGCTTTAAGGCTCATGCTGCAGCAGCAACAATATTTCAGAAGGGAAACCTATTCATCAAAAGAAGATCGTTCTGCTCCGGCTTCTGGTCACATGTAAAACTCGATGGCCCCACTTTAATCAATCTGTAGTTTCATGCTAACATTCAAACATGCCATCTCAGATACGGAACTTGTACGCATAACCTGGTCAAAGAATTGGCCCCTTTATATCATGGCAGAACATTTCTAATCAATTTTCAAAATGTATGCTCACAGCAGGCTCAAGATTACGCATCTGGGGTTCTTAATGTGCATTATGTCATCTCGGTCTTCACCCAATTAATCGAATTCACGAGTACACATTCACAAAAACACGTGCACACCGTGAGCTCGGGCAAGACTTTCAGAGTCAGGTGATTGATTTAATGACCGTCATACGAGAGCCGCGCAGGTGTGCACACAAGCGCTTGCATCACCCTCCTTTCACCAACCGTACATTGTATATAACGTCTGAACCTCGGGGATTCTGCAGGCGGTTCATGGATCATTTCTCTGAATGCGGAAGAAGGGTTTCAGACCAATCGATACGCGGACAGTGGGGATGTGATGCGGTGGAAAACATTAACTTTTAACGATCGATCGGAGCAAAAGAGGCTTCTTTCTGTAACACTGATGCGCTCATCATTAAATAAACGGTTGAACATTGACAATGAGATGGATGGTTGCTCCTTTTTGGAGAGGGAGGGCTGTTTAGAAAGGAAAACCACAGGAATGTCTGGGATTGAGACCTTGAAAAAGTTGCACGTCCAAAGGAAAGTTGGTCTCGATAATCAGGATTCTGTGTGTCGCTGCGAGGGAGGGGGGGGACGCCTGAGAATTTCCGCAAGCTCTCATTCCTCCCAGACGACACACTCATCGCCACAAGCTAAACAAAATCTAATGATCCAGAGACAGACAATGAGATTCTTATGAAAACGGCAACGCAAACACCTCGCTGTGGAATGTTGGAGTCGTACAGCTCGTATGGCGAAGGAGCGAGCTCAGACACGACGGGTCCCCGGCTGGGCGTCCGATGGAGGCGCAGCAACCCCCCCCCCCCCCCCGTTTGTGACGACAGACAAGCCACAACAACACAAGCTGCCCTGCTTGTGCCACACTGTCGAATAATGCAATTTACTAGGAACTATACATATTAACATGGATAACGTTACTCTTTTACAGTTTAATGGCCGGTTTTATTCTGGATCTTTTATATTGTCAACAAATAAAAACCCCTTGTTGTGTTCTTCTAGTTTGTGGGGCTTTAAGGCTTTTTGCATTCTATTTGCATAGAATGCAAATTTTATAAACGAGGAACAATAATAATAATAATCGTATGTCCTAAAAGAGATGAAGAAGAAGATCTTTGACTATGAAACATTGGTTTGTAAATGCAAAAAACTAAATCCATTCTGTTGGGATTATTACTGGATGGGTCACATTGGGAAAGTTTCACCCTAAATGATCTTTGGATAAAGGGAGGCTTGAATTATGGCTGCAGTCCAGAGCCCATTTGTTTCTACTAAAGACTTTAAAAAGTTTGACAAACACAACGTAGAAGAAGCCATAATGAATTCCTTGAACCTGTATTAAAAGAAATAGTGTATCCCTGAGATATTTTGTTCATTTTTTAAAAACTGGACCTGAGTCTCAGACACAAGAAGACCGACTGTGAGCCTTTTAATACCGAGGAGACGTTGGGTTTACAGAAGCAGACTAAACTGTTTGCAGAGAGCAGCTGCACTACATCACTGTGACTCTTTACCACGGAGTAAGATCATGTTCTCCAAGAGCTCCACCCTGACAGAGCAAAAAGAGTTTCCCCTTTAAGAGAGGAAGGTGGGTTTTAAACACTAGTGGGTGGAAATGGGTGGATTTGGAAAGACTCACCCAAATGGAAGAGTGAGTCATACGATTAACTTCTCCAAATGAAACTCCCCTCCAACACACACACACACACACACACACACACACACACACACACACACACACACACACACACACACACACACACACACACACACACACACACACACTGCAAGTTCCAGTAGTTTGATAACTTCTTCATGAAAAGAACGTATTAAAAGCTATACTCGTTCCCTGCAAACTTATTCTTATACTTGTCAGTGAATTCACGATCCAGCGTCCTTTCAGATGAATAACTAAGAATTTCAATATGTTGATCAAAGTGGGCGTGGACTTAGAGTTTACAGGGTAAAGCCCTTTTGAGTCACATATTTGCAGATGTTCACAAAGACCTTTGGACGCTGTAATCGCCAGATTAATAAAACGTGATTTTGAATAAACAGCTAAAACAAACAAGTGAAGGGAGGATGTCTCACCATGTTGTCGGTCCTGGGTACTTATTCTGCGGAAGAAGAAGAAGAAGAAGATCTGTTGGGAGAGGGGAAACAAAAATGATTTAGCAAAGAAGCAAACTATATCAAACCGTCCTTCGCTCTTTCTAAGAACCAGCTGTTCTTACTTAGAACATCTGTAAATAACCGTGTAACCTGCTCGTTATGCGAGCGTGTCTCGTCTCGGTTTTAGATCCCCAGGAAACACACGTCTGTCCTCCTCAGGTGACAACGCTTACCTGTATTCTTTAAATGAGACAACATGAATAATACAAACTTACCGCTGAGTAACAGCCGTCAGATGGAGCGGAGAAATACAACCGCCCGCTGGAGAAGAGAGGAAAGGAAGAGAAGAGGCGGAATCCCACTCCGATAAAACTCTTGGCGCGTGACCGTGTGGATGCGCGTGCACAGGCCACACCCCGGTGCACGCGAACTCGAGCACAGGTCAAGGAAATCGAACAGCCCCGCTCCTGAAGCATTGTGGGAAATGGCGTTTCGGGGGTCCGTTGGGCGAATTGACTACATTTGTATTTCATCTCGTGTGTTTATGAGATGGCTGCAGTACACCCTCATACAAAAAAATACTCTGTCACTTCTACATTTTAAGGACAAGTAAGAAATTGTTATCATTACATTTGGAAATAGGCTTTAATGACTCCGACAGAGTGGTCAACACCTGTGCTAGGTAATCCACCTGATAATATTAATCTTGCGGCCTAGTTGAAACACAACCTCCCACCACCCAGAGGGTGGAGCTAACAACCAAACAATAACAAAATGGCTCTCACAGTCTATGTTACAACAGAAAACATAATAATTACAAATGTCGCAGCTGGTAACGGAGTCATTTAGTCATTTATAAATTGATCAAGTATTAACCTGCAGATTCACTAGTGTCTAAAGTAATCCAGTGCATTCAGTAAAGTAAAAGAATAAAGCAACGATTACTAAGGTGAGGTACCTCAAAACTGTACAGAAGCACAGTGCTAAGTAAATACTTCCCCCTCTGGCTGTATAATCAGCAGAAGGCCTGTGTGTGCATCCATAGGTGAGGACAGACAACCAAATGTTACCTGACAGGTTTCCATATATTATGACTCTGTTGACCTGTATAACAAAAGATTAAGCGACTTCTGCCTTAATTCCATTTAGAGCATATACACTGTCTAAAAAAAACGAAATTTTGAAGTATTTACAGCAAATTCTCTGTTACTGCAAAGTGTTCCGCTGTATCTACCACCTGTGGTTGTTAACTTTGTCTGTCAGTTGTTTGTTCTGCTCTGCAGATAGTGGCGTTCAGATTGTAAAACTCGAGCATAAAAATAAGAGAAACTGCCAAGTTGAGCCATCACATCCGAGGTTTCTCCACTGCAAGTTATACAATTACAGATAGTCAACTCATACACTGTGCTGACGCCCACTAAATATTCAAAGATAATACACCAAATGCAATGCTGTCCTCATTGCCTCGTTGCTACAATGTTTAACATAGGATTGATGATATGTGCTTGTTTTAGTCTGTTTCATTTGGCAACTTTGGTTGAGGAATAATCATATACGAACAGCATTCCACTGACACTTAAACGTATATTATACATTAAAGTAATGCACTTTAGATGACGATGATTTAATGCTTGAATAAATGCAAGCTGTATCAGGAATTCCTCTCAATTAACAAAACAAGTAATGGTAACTCACAGTTTGGATAGGATGTCCAAATACATGGATCTGGAATTTATTTAGATGTAACTAAAATTCAGCTGGTACCATATCAATTAATAAAAGTAAAAGCCAAAATAAATGCTTCAAATGCAAGTTGAGCTGAACTTTCATCCATTCTGCCAGAGATATTTTCCGAAAGGGACAAAAAAACAGATGGATGTCTGTAGAAACAAAAGCCACCACACCACCACACACAAACCCAATGAATAACTAATACAGCAATTTGCAAACTGATTTTCACTTTGATTGTGAAAGGCATAGTTTTAATCCCATGCACAGTTTTAGGGTCCTTTTACGCTTAACCATTATTAATCATCCCCAACAAACTGAAGGCTTCCTCCTGTTTGTGACATACAATAAGTGCATTTTAACCAAATGAATTCCAATATTTTTAATGAATGTCATTTTTAATCTATATTTTATTTTAGATGATAAAATATAAAATACTATTTAGGTCTCAGATGACTTCTGAGGGCCATAATCCCCACACATGAGCTGTTTTCAGCAGGCGCTCACAAACTTGACTGCAATTATGTGTCTTTCTGATCTATCAGGTCTTAAAGTAAGTATAAAGGTAGATGGATGGGAGTTATTACCTGTGATCTGTGTACTTCACACCACTACAATTATTAGTTATTATTATTATTGAAATTGAACTTGGGCCGGAACCATTGTTGATACGGAGTGATTAGGGTTGTACATCTTTGCTTCTAGAAAGATCGTGGATTGACAAGAGTGATCTCGTATTTAGGATGTGTGATCTAACTATTTTTTTTATGATTAAGGAAACAACTCTTTCTGGGGAGTCACTACACAAACACGTGCGTTGCAAAAAAGACCTACCATTTTAAATTACTTTGATATTTCTCAGAAGGGCGGTTAATAATGAACGCCACCGGTTATTTGATGTGAGACACCCCCCTGTCTGCCGGAAAGTGGTATGACCCTCACCATAAAAATGGACAGGCTCGGAAACTTCTATTGACGCCTTCCAACCGACAAGCGATTACTTTGCAGACGCGCAGTCACCCCGAAATAGTGGAAAATGGAGTGGAACCCAATGGAGATCAACCCCGAGGTGGGATTGAATTACTTTTAACCATTAACTGTATAAGCGTAATGTGTTTTGTTTTTTTAAAACGCAAACTCACCTGCGGCCTCTGTTTATGTCGTTTCAGATGCTGAACAAGGTGAGTAACGGTTAAGCTACCCAAACAATGGCGACGTATTGACAACGTTTTGCTTGCTTCTACGTGTAAGTTTTAAAGTAGCTAGCTGACGTTAGCTATCAGGCCAGTTTAAAACCGTTACACCGGTTAAAACAAGAAGCAGGTGGCAAAAACAAGCCACCATGTTGCTACTGCGCAGTTAATATTTATTGTGGCAGTGATGTTAACTGTTAAGGTATAAAACAAGTGCATTCCAATAGTAAGTTAAAAACGCGCCATCAAACAAAGGAACCATCTACCTTTTTAATGTGTGGCAGCATCTCTTCCCTCCCCCCCCCCCCCTAACGGTGCTAGGCTAAAGGGTGTGGTCCTACTGGACCAACACAACGCAGCATCTTCACCCTCCCCGACCCCCCGCCCCTTCCCCCTAAGGGGTGCACCGATCATTTTAACGTTCAATGTCCAACATCCCCAAACGCTTCACATGCATTTGTTTTGGTTCTTGGCCGCCCTGTGCTTCAGATGATGAGCAACCTGGGCGTGGGTGAAAGCTGGTGCTTCTCAGACGTGCTGGGATTGGAGGAGGAGCAACTCTCTGCGGTCCCCAAACCATGCTGTGCCTTGATGCTGCTCTTCCCACTGACCCAACAGGTATTTGTGGTTTGATGGCTGTGGAGACTGTTTCCTGGAAAGCAAGGGTGGGGTGAGTCACTGATCTGGGCTGTTTGCGGTGGGGGAGCCTGAAGTGCAGGCAGAGCACGGTTGCAGACGGCGTGAGAGCTGTGCAAATGTAATGTCTAATGTTCAACTGGGATGCCAACATGACTCAGTTACCCTGTTCAAATCTATTTTATATAGCTGAAAATCCTACATATTCTGCACACAGCTTTACAATCTGTACATGTAACAAAAGCTGCCCTGGTACCCTCACATCAGCACAGGGAAAAACTCGACACAGAAATGTGAGGAACAAACCTCAGCGATAGAGGACCGCTGCCTCTACTGGGATGGCCAGAAGTGCAATTTATTTATTAAAGACATACGGTATAAATCCACATTTTGATTGTTCGGTTGACGGCTGTGCCCTTATCCACCTAAAGCTTTGAAGTGACACCGTTGACCTGTGTTCATGTGTGGGCAGCTGACCATGACAATGCTCTATCTGGGTGGGTGTGTATGTATTGCAGCACGAGTCTTTCAGGCAGCGGCAGGCTGACCACGTTACAGACGGCTCTGAGGTTTATTTCCTGAAGCAGACTGCTGCCAATTCCTGTGGCACGATCGCCATGCTGCATGCCGTGGCCAACAACAAAAGCAAAATGACATTTGGTAAGTACGGTTGGGCGGTCAAGGACAAAGCTGTTTTTTTTACAGTGCAGATATATTTGGCTCATGTTAATCTGGGTTGTCTTTCATTCTGTCAGTCACTGGATGTTTGGAAATACAGTTCATTAGTGTGGCAGGTTACGACTGTTATATTCCTTTCTGATTG
This sequence comes from Pungitius pungitius, assembly GCF_949316345.1. Lineage (NCBI taxonomy): Eukaryota > Metazoa > Chordata > Actinopteri > Perciformes > Gasterosteidae > Pungitius > Pungitius pungitius. The sequence goes on along the minus strand of NC_084908.1, from coordinate 16,963,740 downwards.
ACCTAATTTTTCTTTTGCCACTTTTTTAGAAGGTGGCTCTGCCCTGAAGAAGTTTCTAGATGAGACTGCGAACATGTCTGCTGATGACCGTGCCAAACATTTGGAGAGGAACAAGGTAAACTGTTAAAGCTGCTTGATAATTTTTGAATTTTAAAGAATGAAGATTCAGCTGTGGTGCAACGTGGGAACTCAATCAACGGAAGCTCAAATATTATGTATGGTATTGGTAAACTTTGTCACAGTCTGCACATGTTCTTTTTTCTTGTATAGAAATGTGTGTAATAAAATGATCAAGAGCTTAAAATTTACACCAAATAACTGAACAAACTTTAAATAATCTCAATTGCTTATGAACAAGCTACATATTTTGTCCACTTGGGGGCGCCACATGCCAATAAGTCACTCTAAAGGGTGCTCAATGGCTGTTAATTACACAATTTACTAATGCAAATATATTCCTTCCTGTGCAACAATGAAACTTATTTTCTAAAGACTTAAACCTTTTGCTTATGGTTAATTAACAGTTTTAGTGACATTTTCTGAATTTCTCTTCTCCAGGCAATCTGGGAGGCTCACAATGAGGCTGCGGCGCAGGGCCAGTGTAGGGTAAGATACTTGCTTCAAGCTAACCTTGTATTCCCCTTTCAGAAGGCGGCACATACACATATCTCAAGCTGCATTTGGTTTAATCCTGAGACGTCAGGCCAGTTCACCAAACCCAGGCAGCCTCGACCCGTTAACGCTGGTCGAGAGCAAGGCCACGATGGTGGGTTTGGTTGAGTGTCCCGATGTGGTTTGACCTTGCACCCCCTTCTCGAAGGGGAATAACAGACTATTTCAATGTATCATATTTACTACTGATAATAATTCTTCACACTTGAATTTTTGCAGCCGGAGGCCGACAAAAACTTCCACTTCATTGCCTTTGTCAATATAAATGGACAACTTTATGAATTTGGTAAGAACCTTGTCTCAGTTTGTTCGTCCCGTTATGTGTTACCGTTTGGAGTCCTGACTTTGATTTGTTTTTAAGATGGGAGAATGAATGGACCGGTGAAGCACGGAGCTACCAAGGATGACTCCTTCATAATGGTAGGTCAAACTACCTGTTTCTTTTAGAAGATCTGAAATGTTGACATGGAATTGTTAGCTAAAGTTCTTTTGAGTAATGTTGGTAAATAACTAACTGGGAGTGGCTGTTCCAAAGCCTCTTGCTTCAATCAATCAACTTTGCTAACGCACCCTCTCCAATGAGGATTATGCGACTGGACTGGAATGTCCCCTCAAGCTACCACAAGAGGGCACTGCATGCAATACTGAACTCAAAATGAAATGTGACCAATGATCCATCCTGAAGTAAAATGACTGCTTCTTGCATGGCTTGCTTCTCAACCATTACAATGTTTGCCAAAACCAAATAGTTTAAGTATTTGTAAATGTTAACTATTTTGCCACAACACAAATGCTATAGTCTAGCCATGAATATAGCAACATTTCATGAAATGAAGTTTCATACTGAGCTATTGACATTTTATTGATTAGCCCTACTGGGGCACATTTAATTGGCACTAAAAGTACTGATTTTCATGGAATCCTCTCAACGAGTTTTTCATCAGGTGTATTTGATTTATATTTTCTCCTTTTCATACCTGCCCAGGATGCAGCCAAAGTGTGCCGTGGCTTCATTGAGAGGGAGCAAGGCGAGGTCCGCTTCTCAGCGGTGGCGCTTAGTCACAGTTAGAGATTCGGTAGGACACGCATTTAAGTTGTAAACCCAAATGTCCTAAAGCATTCACATGACAAACACAATCAGCAGGCACCCAGAAAAACCTGTGAACCCACACATCTGCAGGCACTATAAAGCATATTGTTTTCACATTCTGTTCTTTCATCTCAAGAACAAAGCACACACTGACACTTACTCACCATTAAACCCTTTTGTTCTACTGACGCAAACTGAGATAAGCTTGTCCACACTGTTTTATGTGACATCATTCAGCAATGGGACTTGTAAACCATGAGGTCAGATATCCCCGCTGCCTGTGTTATTGTTTTTTTGCAGATTTTTCTTTTTGTATGCGATGAAGCCTCTTTCAAAGTAAAAAACCTGATGCTTGAATACCTCTTTGTGCCAATAAGTTTAAAACAAGTGAGAAAAGGCATAAAATGTTTTCCCCCCCAAATACCTTCAGATTATAAAGATCTGATACAGCACACACGTGTCCGTAGGAGTAATTTGACCAATGTTTGAGGGTACACAGCATCTCTTTTGAGTTTTGGTCTTGGGTGACTGTTTGACGAACTGAAGTTTGACTTTAGAATGCAAATGTTACTGGTGTATTGCGAGAGTTTTGTTTTAAAAATGATTCATTTGTAATGTGTTTGCACTTTTGAAGAGAACATTTTCACTTTATCTACAAATGATCAAAGACGCTACTAGTCTGCAAGTTAAACACAAAGTGCAAAACTCCCGAAGGTGATTAACATGAAAAGCTGCTCTCTGCTGGGTAGTTGTTGTGCAGGGTGCTAGTACTGTCTGTCTATGCTGTGCCCTAACCTTTATGACCCTTAAAATGTTGCTGTGGTTCTGTTTACAAAGCAGCTGTGGGTTTCAATAAAGCAACAATTAGACCTGTGTATCTGCTGGTTTCTTTCTGACGCTTTTTAAGCCGGACCCCGACTCCAAACCTCAGTCCGCTTTTGAGGCGATAAGGTCCTCTGGCTTTTGCGTTTTGGCTGCAGTTAAACTGCAAAGGGATGAAACTGGAGCGGTGTTTGTGCTCCACTCACCTCATGTAGATACCAGAACAATACCTTTTTTTTTCAGTTACAAAATGGCAGGCTGTCTGTTTACTTAAATGACAGGTCACTGTTTTATTAGAGCCTAAGCAATTGTGAGAAGGCAGCCCGGCTGATATCTTGAATACAGAAACTACGGATTAATTAGCCGGTTGGCTCTTTAGCTCAGTTTAAACATATTTTCACACCACACTAAAGGACTACTTACACCGGCGTTTCTACTTATGATCATCACTGATTACGTACAACATTACAAACTGCAAACCGTTTTATTAAATGCAGATAGTACTTCATGATTAAGTCTTGCTCAATGACCAAAGAAATGTTTTCCAAATTGGCCAAGGTTCGTAGCTTGACGTTAGGGAGGTCATATTGGTAAGGGTCAGGACCCTAGAGGAGGTAACCTAATGATTTAATATCAAGACCCAATAGCTACCGCAGGCACATTGTCCACATTTTCCCCAGGATTATGTGGTTTGATTAAACACTGATGTAGGAATACAAGTTTACTGGACTAAAGTTGTTCTAAAAATTGGTACTGGTGCTCTTAAACAGCTTGCAGCCAGTATAGACTTTCTGTGATTATAGTGGTGCATATATCAAAACTAATACAATTTATTTGACTAAATTAATGCCCATTGGGGTCTTAAGGCCTCGGGGTACCGGTTCTTCTGTGTTTGTTAATCCAGTTGCAGTAGGATTCTTTTTAACATTTAACTAATGAAATGTGAATGTCACTTTCATGGACACTGAAAGACCTTAAAGCCCCCCCCCCCCTCTCCTCTCCCTTCTCTCTCCGTCTTGACCTCCCCCGCACAGATTCCTGCCTGCGCGGTCACGCTTAACAAAATGCGCGGCAGCGGCTTCTGCGCACAAGAATCCTTATTTTTAGCGCCTGGCTCGTGTTGCAGTGACGAGCAGCCCCCCCACCCCCCGCCTCCTCCCCCCCCCCTCCCTTACATCTCCGTTTGAGCAGGACTCGCGGGGGAGGGAGGGGGGGGAGCACTGACCGGTGCGCGGAGTTGCGGGTCGGTCGACAGGCAGCAAGCAGGAGGAACAGGAGGAGGATATCGGACTAGCGGGGGGAACGCCTCTCATCGCCGGCCGTCACGCGTCCCGCTCTCCCTGTTCCGGGGGGGGGGGGGGTCCTCGTCGAACGGTCTGTCCGCAGATGGCCAGCCCCGCGGCAGGTCGAGGTGTCCCGAAGGCTCCGCCGAGGGACGAGTCCGGGACGAACCATCCCGCCGTGCCAGCTTGTTTGGAGGCGCAGAAATGGATAGAGGTGGGTGAAGTGACCGCTGTGAGTGGGGGTGGGGGTTGTTGTTGCTGCCGCACCACCACCATAGCGGGGACAGAGAGGCACCACAGAGAGGGGGGGATGGGGTGTAAAAATACTGTTGGCCCCGCCGACCGGTGCCCCGTCACCTGTTGTGTGGGGCCGATGCGGTGCCGGGTTACCGTGCGGGACGTCGGCTCTGCGGCGTCAACGGTTTTATCACGTGTGTGGGCGGCTCTTGGTGTTATTTGTCACCCACAAACCCACGCACACGGGAGCACACCCACCCACCCACTCGCCGACCTGCCGACCGAGCTGGAACGCGACGGACGAACGCAGACCTAGACGTACACCCCGAAATAGCCGTTAGTTTCCCCCGTTTCTTCCCCCCCCCCCCCTCTTCGCCGGAAGGTGCGACGCCCCCTACGTGGACATGCCGGTTGCCATGGCAACGAGAGCGGGGGGCCAGCAGCCGGGCGGCGGATGCGGTGCAGTAAGGCCCCTGCTCGCTGCCCGCCGCTGATCAGCATCGGATGAGATTATCCTTCGTGGTTCGCTGCATGGCTCCCACCCTCATCCCCTCGGATACAAAAAAAAAAAAATCCGCCTCTCTCTTTAAGCCTGAGTGGTGAATCACGATTTCGCCCGTGGAGCTGCGTTATGACCTATTTATTTTTTTGTTCTCCCTGTCCTCGCTTTAGCTCAGCTAGCTGCCAACTAGAAGCTCGCATTTGGGTAAATGAAGGCTTGGATGTAAAACACAGTAGTTCATTGTAAAAAAAAAAAAAGAAAAAGAAAAAGTTCTGGCTTTGACTTCACACCTTGGCTGTGTTTTCACTGGACTCCCGAGAGCCTTTTCCCCTCAGGCGATGGTTGATAGAGAGGAGGATGAATGGATGATGCTAGGTAAATGCTAGACTTTAGAGACCCGACATGCCATTCAAATTGTTCAACAAAAACGGATGGAATGCTTCTTTTTTTTTTTTTTACATTGCAAGAGAGGAGGATGCTGTTCAAACAGGACACAAGGGATTGACATATTATTTAAATTGATCGTATTGAGGAATCAAACCACGCTTTGTCTGTTCTGGTCTCAACCAGTAGACACGTGCATCCACTGGAAAGGGGTGGCAACTACAGATAGTTTTCTTTCATTTGTCTATCTGTCATCGTGAAATGCTCTGCCATCTCTCCTCCGTGATTACTTTTAGAATTCCCGAGGCAGCAGAAGTAGATCATTCTTTTCCCATCCACCCACTCGAGATCCGTCGGTGTCCCAAATGCAGTGCACACAAATCTAAATGATCAGCATTTAGGAAAAATACCTTTCTTGTCTGTGGAGACTAATGGCCTGGTTACGTGGCTCGGAGATATTAATATGCACGTGTTGGGCTTAGATGTCTCCTACTCGCACTTGTGCCCTCAATCAAATATTCCAGCTTAAACGATTCATCGATCATTTAGGCTTTAGATAATTCTCACACATCTGAAACAAATAAAGCACCTTCTTAAAACAGTTCAAGTTTAAAGCGGGAGTGTGCAGGGTTGTACTTTGCATCTGTAATTGCTGGTTAGTACTGGATATCCAAACGTAAAGTGGCAAACTCTGTGTGCATCAGTGAGTGTTTTAGGACAGTCTTAAATCAGCAAAGGAATCATTTAAATAGCATTATGTAACCATAGAATAAGTTAACACATTCTAACCCAACCTTTAATTCACTTTTTTTTTTTTTGCAGTTGTAATGTCACATTTCTGTTGTATTTAGGTGTAATGCATCACACAAAAAATTCTGTTATTTGGGGGGGGGGGGGAAATCGCTCGACTTACAAAGTCAAGCGATAAGTGCAATGGACACATTCATGTCTGTCCTTAAATACCACCGTTAAACATCAGTAGTGAGCCCAAATAGCATAGCCTAGGTTAATGCCGGCCTCTAAGTCCTAATCTCTCCTCGGCGTCTCTGCTCGCTGCCGTTGCTTTGTCGTCCTCCCGTCTCCTAATTCTCCAGTTATTTTCAGTCCGGTCAGGCGGACTCTATTTCTAGTGTCGTATTCATGCTCTCTCACAGGTGGGGATGATTCGGAGGGGGGTGGGGTGGGGGGGGGTTCAACGTGCCTCGATGTGCTCCACGCGGACCGCGTATGTATGTGTTGCCGCATCTGTAAGAGTATGCAAAGCGTATGCACTGATGGACACACACACACACACACACACACGCATGCCAGTCAGCTGTGCATGATACTGCTCACACACTCCTTGGACACGCCCCGGTTGGGTGACACTGGTCACTATGGGAACATAACATGGACAGGTTCTCACGTGTCACTGTTTCCACGGGGGCAGTGGAGGAGTAGTCTATTTATCACCCCGTGACCCGAGCAGGAAGTGAGAATGGCACAGACAGGACCTCTCTTATCTGTTTTAAAAAAAGACGAGACAAGGTGGGATCACACCGCCGCGACGCTCACACACAGCATCAAAGGGTGGATGTGACATTGAGCAGTTTACAGATGCACAGGCTTAGAGAAACACAGTTAACTCACGCAGGGAGTAAACCAAAGAATGTGCGTGTGTGTGTGTGTGTCTGTGTGTTTGCACCAGATGTCACAGCTGTCCATCCGAGGCAGATTAACTCCATGGTCGCAGACAGGCAGCTGTGTCTGAGAGAGTGTGAGAGCAGGGCTTCGTGGGATATTCCATGCATCAAATACTGTATTGAAAGAAAGGGAAATAATGATGGCGGAGACTTGCTTTTGGCGGAGATGTCTTTCACGCCTCACAGATTTCTTTGTGAAGCCAGAAAAGTTGCAGATTGCCTCAGACATCTAAACAGCGCTGTAATTAGCATTGTGCAGTAGCATTAGATTGTGTTGTTTCAGCTCTGACTGAGCTCAGGAAATAGTGCACTAAACTCTACTGTTTTTAGGATACAAAAAAACCCAAAAGTACACACAAACAGTAAAATCATGTACTTAATTTGGTATTTTGCTCTTAAATTGGCTTGAATTACACAAAATTATATTCCATGACATGCACAGTGCAGAGGGAAATATTTGATTAATGAATTTAATTAAAAGTACAACAATACCTTACACACCATTCATTAGCATAAATGAACTTGTGTGCTTACTATGATAACGATGTCTAGAATAGTAAATGTTCTTGGATTGTACAGAAGTGTTTTTGTTCCTGCGATTTCCAGCACACAAAGAGATGTTTTCCAGCGTCGAGGAACTGGTTAATTACTCGGATGAAGATTAAACTCATTCACATTCTGGATTACGACTGGAAGTTCCATTTCGCCCTAATCTTTGCTTCCCATGCATCACCACGGAGCCAAGTAGCCGCTGTAGTGTGTCTTTTGACAACACTTTGCTTCTTTTCCTCAGGTCCTGACACCATTTATATCGTCTTCTTTACAGATAAAATGTTTGATTTTTAAATCCAAACCAAGACAATGTATTCTGTACATTTGAGGACAAAAGTTGGATTGTTTCATACAAAACAAAGCATGCATATTTTTATTCTCTGTTACAAAACCAGAACAAGAGAATTTTCTATTTCCGGCCTCGGTCTCACTCAGTGCCAATTTCACAAACATGTGAAAGGTCGCCCAAAAATATCTTAAGTAACTATTGTTGAACACATTTATTGTCTATTTCTAGATGTTTATTTCAGTGACTCCAATAGTTACTGTAACACAAGAGCCACAAACCTAGGATCAACTCAGGAGACCCAACGGTCCCATGATGAACATAAACAGCTGCATCAGCTGCAGCAGCACGTTATTATTAACAACATCCTGTTTTATCGCAACGAGAATGCAAATATTCAACCTCTGACTTGAAGCCTCGGCTCCAACTGGTAGCTGCTGCTGCCATTCACCCCGGCTGAGAGTCGAGGACTCCCCCATCGGGACTGAGAGGAAGCCATGGAGTGTCCGATTACCACTGCTGGTGTCGAACCCCCCCCCCCCCCCCTGTTTTTTTTTTTTAGCAGACGTGGATGCTCACTCAACACATATAAGCTCTGTGTCTCTCATTTTTACAGTAACAAACCCAATCTTTAGTCCTCGGGCTTATATTTTCTAGACTTTTTCCTCCAAAACCCAATACGCTCACAGCAGTCACTGTCTAATTACCGTATTTCAGCTTCAGCATTTAACATGTAACCCATTGTTATCCGCCTACAACGCCCGACCCCGCGGCCCGTGTCCCGCATCCCAAACCCGCACGAAACACAAACACATTTTGTCCTGCTCTCCCTCAATACAGAACTCCCCCTTTATCCATCAATCATGCATGAGCAGGCTGTAAATGTTTCAAAGAGCCCGAGTCAGAACTTGATAAACATGGCGTGTGCCAGCATTTGTGTGTGTGTGTGTGTGTGTGTGTGTGTGAAGACAGAATGATGTAACACAAGAAAAAGATGAGAATGGGAAACATCTGGTCATCACTTATGTAACAATAAAACAATAGGCTGTTTTCATAGCTGCAGATGGACTCTGTGTGTGTGTGTGTGTCAAGGATGTGGTACACGTGCATCGGAACTCTACATCATCATCAAGTTTCACTAAAAATAGAGACAACATGAAAAAGGACTTGTATTTTCACATGACAGTAATCTCAGAATATCGTCAGTCGCAGACAAATTCTCTCACATTGGATCAGATTAAGTGAATTCTTTTTTTGTTGTTGTTATGGGTGCATGATCAAGAGCAGCGTGTAGACTGTACGTGAGCAGTAAAGGCGGACGGAGTGTGTGCGCCTGCGGTTAACGGTTCTGGTGCTTTACTATAATCCACGCTGATCTGGATTAGAAGTCCAGAGAGTCAAATCTCTCTTTTCTTGCATTCACCTTCGGCTGCCGGTTACACAACAGCTCTGGGAGGCGGTGTGTGTGCGCGTGCGTGGGTGCGTGTGCGTCGGCGTTGCGTTAGTGTGTCAACGCGCGCTCCCTCCTCCTCACCTGCCCGTACGGGATGGACAGCCAATGGGATTCGCGGGTTGAAGGATCGAGGGCTCGCGGGTGTGTGTGCTTCTCAATCAGGGGAACTGGAACGAGGGCACAGAGCAGTGTGTCAGCGGCGTGGCGTCACTCTAATTTGGTTTCTACTGAAGCAGAAAATGTTGGGGGGGGGTGGGTGAGCGATGCAGCAAAAGGTTCCTCTGACGGGGGCTCACTGGGATACAATTCAACAGACTTCACTCACTTTTCTACTTGATATTGATGTGTTAATTATAGCAATCCATTAAAGGCTGCGAGTAATACCCGTTTTCATTATCATTTAATCTGTTGATTATCTTTTAATTTCTTTACGCCTCCTTCAAACTCATAAATGGCAACATGCACAGACCCCAAAACAAGTACCAGGGGCCCTAGATTCGAAACAAATTTAAATCACAATGTTACGGATTTTGGTTGTATATATATATATATATTTTTTAACGATTTTGTCACAGCCATATTTCAAGTCCATGTCCTTTACATCTGTCTCCTGCTGTCCTCCAGGCTGTTACTGGGAAGAGCTTTGGAGACCAGGACTTCCGCAGCGGATTGGAGAACGGCATCCTGTTATGCGAGTAAGCCTCTGACATCGCCCCAAGCGCACACTTTTCCTTGTCTTAAGTCGCAACGACACAACACAACCTCCTCTAAGACGCAAAATAAATCTCCGCCTCAACCCCCCCCCCCCACCCACCCTCCCCCTCCCCCCGACTCAGGCTGCTGAGCGCAATCAAACCAGGACTGGTCAAGAAGTTTAACAGACTGCCCACCCCCATCGCCGGACTGGTAAGAGGACGCTCCACTGTGACATTCGTCCCTGTTAATCTGCTGCTTTGTCAAAACGATAAACTCTGACCCGCTGTGCGCCATACCCCCCCCCCCCCCCCCCACTGCTGTCTGTCCCCTAGGACAACCTGTCAGTGTTTCTGCGCGGCTGCGAGGAGTTGGGCCTCAAGGGCTCCCAGCTGTTTGACCCTGGGGACTTGCAAGACACCTCCATTCGAGCTAACCTCAAGTAAATAGTGTGTCTTTTTAGGCCTGTCTATGTACATTCAAGGGGACGACGTGGTGACAGTAACACCCCTCTCTCTCTCTCTCTCTCTCTCTCTCTCTCTCTCTCGTCAGGGACTCGGACTGCAACCGCAAAATAAAAAACGTGAGTAATTATTGACCTTTTATCTATTTTCCTTTTTCTTGCTGTGTCTTTTGTTAGCACAGCGCACAACTATACGTCCGCTCTGTGTCCCTCAGGTGCTGAACACCGTGTTCTGGCTCGGGAAGGCTGCCAGCGGCTGCGCCTCCTACAGCGGCCCCACCCTCAACCTCAAGGAGTTTGAAGGGCTTCTCGCTCAAATGCAGGTGGTGAGTGAAGAGGACATGGGGGGAGGGGGGGGGAGAGGGGAGGGACAGACAGAGAGACAGATAGCAGCGTAGAGGAGGTGCACAGGGGGGTGGGGGGGGTTGTTGTTTCCTGTCATTGTTGTGGGGCTGGAGAGACACGCTAGACAGTTACACCACAGCTACTCCAATTTCAGGGAGACACCTTAAAAAAAGACACAGGAAATGAGTCTTTTGTTTCCTTTGCAACTTTCCAACAGATCTGTCTCTTAAGTGAGCTTCTTTATGCATCTTCCCTTCACGTTGCACATTTTCTCCCCCGGGGGGGGGGGGCTTGTGTTTGTGTGTGTTTTGCAGGATTGTGAGGAAGGAGGCGACGCTTCACTGAAGCGCGGCGTCAGGGACAGCGGCTACGACTGCTGGGACTCTGAGAGGAGTGATTCTCTGTCTCCACCGAGGCACACTCGCGACAACTCCCTCGACAGGTGAGATATGTCCTTAAGACACACACACACACACACACACACACACACACGCACGCTTATTGGGGATTTCAGTTCCTCCCGATGAGAGGTCAAATGCAGCTGTTCAGGTTGCCTACATCATAGAATCTTAATTGAAATGCATTGATTTGACCCTCATGTGATTTTACAATGTTGAACAGTAGTACGTTTTCCTTTTTCTATTTGCAGTCTGGACTCCTTTGGCTCCCGCTCACAGCACAGCCCTTCTCCTGACGTGGTGAATCGAGGCGGCGCCGACGGTTGGTTCTGTTCTAAGTAAAAACACAAGAGAGAGAGAAAGAGAGAGCAAGGCGAGCTGTTCGGCGCTTCCACTCGCCATGCTAAGCTAAGCTCGCCCCGTGATTGGTGTGCAAACATGAAAGTGGATATCGAGCCAATTCCCCCAATATGTTGAACTAGTCCTTTAAAGCGGCCGCACAAAGCCTCGTCCATAAATAGTGGGACTGCTTTGCATGTCGGGGTTTTAACCTTGGTATGTTGCGGTCAGTCAGGCGGACTGCGGGCAACAGCTGAACGTTTCAGACACTTTGTGTGTGTGTGTGTGTGTGTGTGTTTGCGGGGGTGTGTACCCCAGATGCAGCAGCTGTTGGTCTGAGTGGCAATCACTAGAGATTTGGAACCTGGGAAACACGAGCTGAGGTCGACATCCTGCCCGTCGTATGTCAGTCTGTGTGGATGCGTGCGTCTGTGTGCGTTTCACAGGCATCCTGTTTGTGTCTTTTATGCTGACAGTGTTAGACAAAAGCCATTCCAAAGCCGGGAATAACTATTCCCCACATTCCCGGTAGGCTATGGAGGAGGTGTACAACTTAATAAAGTAATATTTACTACCCAACATGAAAGAAAGACACGTGAGACAGTTTATTTTGTTTTATTTCTGCTATGTGTCTCTTTGTGTTTGCAGAATACTTTGATTTATGCACAATAACCTTGTAACACATGGTAAGAGTTTCTCACGGACTGCCCATAAAGGAGTGTTGTATCGACAGTCAAAGGGGTGTTACGGAGACAAATCTGACCGTTTTTTTCAAATATCTAAGCTACTTAATTTATTTATTTTGAGGTAAAACGGAACGTGAGAACACTCACCCACAACGTCCATAATAATAATTCCTCCATCTCGTTAGAATATGTTTAGCTAACCTTGGAGTTTGTTTCAAAATGTATCTGACTCTTTTTTATTGCCTATTTGACTTTTCTTTAAGCAAAGCTGCTGCATTTATGATGTTGACAGTTGAATTTGTATTATTACGTATGTATATGTCCTTTCATTTCCAGAGAGACATCATTGTGGGATGGAAAAAGGTTAAGAGACATATCTTACTGACATGTAACAAATTGTTGGAAGCATTGGAAGTGAACAAAATCGAGCTAATAAGCCCTGAATATTGTTTAGTATTTTCAGTAGTTTTTATGCAATGACCCATTTGCAATAATTCCCGACATACTTTCTAACCTTCTTGACTCTCTCCCCTTCTGTGCGATGCTCCATTGCTCTTCGCCCCAGGGCGAGGCAGCGACTCGGAGGCCGACGGTGCCACCAGGAGGCCGGATGTGCGGAAGGATGACATGCTGGCCAGACGGACTGCCAGCGGCGGCGACCCCAGAACCTCCATCCCCTTCAACCAGTTCCTCCCCAACCGAACCAACGCCAGCTCCTACATCCCGACCGCGCGCCGAAGGCCACACCCAGAGGAAGGAGAGCAGCGCAGGTAATAACCAACAACCCGCTGCAGTGTTGTGCGTTCGATGCTCATGTTGCTCGTCGCCGCGGCGAAAGTCCAGACATTTGAGTGCTGAAGGAAAAGGTGAATCCAACAAACGACCTCGTGCTCTTACACACCGTCCCCCCCCCCCAGTCGCCCTCGACCGCCGTCAGAGCCGTCGGAGAGAACCGGACTCCTCCTCAAAGCTCCCAAGACTGTCACTTGGGCCCCTGAGAGTACCGGGGAAGGAGTCAAACAGGAGCAGGAGGAGGAGGAGAAGGGGAATCAGGGAGCGTTGCAGCAGAGGAGGCTGGCGATGTTGGAGAAGGCAGGGGTCAAAGTTCTGCCTGCTGCCGTTGGCTACAGCAGGTCAGAGAGGAGGAGCATGAGAGCCGCCGCCGCCGCCGCTGTGGTTGGGCAGTTTTGGTCGTGTTCACTAACGGATCCTCACGATGGTAATTTTGTTTGTGAGGTTGGCTTTACCCGGAGGTTTATTGCGATCTGGTCGAAGCAATCCGGGCTTTTTGTCAAGTGTGTTTGCAGATCTGACTAACGGCTCGCTGCTTTTCCCGTGCGTAGCGTAGCGAGGTTCGTTAAAATCGTCTCGGTGGTTCCTGCTAACAAGGTTTTCCGATGGCTATGAATTAATCCCAAGTCGGCGCGGCACGTTCCTCGCATGCCGCCGCAAGCGACGGACCGCTCTCTGACGCGACTTTGCCCCCTCATTCGGTCTTCGACCTCCAGCCCTTCCGCGCCGGAGGGACGGGAAGTGAGGTCACCGCCGTCAAACATCATCCTTCGCTGCGAAAACGACTTTTTAAGCTCCCAGAAATCTGCGTGGGACTCCTCCTCCTCCTCCTCCTCGGACGCGGACGAGGAGGCCGGGGCGCGTAAGGTTCCCGACGTCCGCAGAGACGACCTGGCGTCCAGGCGAGCCCGTCGCGGCGCCGTGGCTCCCAGGGTGCATCAGTTTGTCCCCGCGCCGGCGTGTAGCAGCAAAGACCGCGAGCGCTGGGAAGGCATAAGACGATCCTCGCAGCAAAAGGAGAAGGAGATCAGGTCAGGTGGTTTGAGTGTGTGTTTTTTTTTTCCCTTCCATTTGCTCTCAAACTCACGACTAAATATTCTCTCACATTCTCCTACTTTTTTGTGGTCACTTGTGGTTTGACGTGCGCTTGCCTCGCCCCCCGCCGCGACGCTTGTCCCGGCTCCGTGAATGGACAGTGAGAAAGACGCAGTGCCTGACATCATTAGACGCAGGGACAACCCTTTCCTGAACTCGGCGTCTCGCCCTGAGGACGAGGAGGACGGGGAGGAAGAGGGGGCAGAGGGGACAGTTGAGGCCACGCCGAACAAGCAGAGGGACGACTTGGCTCGTAGGCGGGGCCGGAGCGGGCCCCTCCCTCCGAGGGACGGGCCCGTGAGCCTGGTTCCTGCCTCCATGAGCGAGGCAGATGTGCAGAAGTGGCAAAGGCTCAGGATGACTGAACCAAGGTGCCCGGACACACTCTCTCTGCTCCAGCTCGCACGCGCCACAGAGCTCCCGAATGCCGCTCTATGTCGAGTGCGTGGTTTCGTAATGGCCGAGAGAATGTGAGCGGTGTGTGTGTGTGTGTGTGGGGGGGGCTTCTAGGCCAAGTTCCAGGCTTAAGCAGATCATTGGAGGCAGAAGAGGATCTTTAATCCGTATGACGTCATAATTACAAATTAAGCTCACTAGAGGTTTTTATAACCTTATCAAAACAGTGTTGAAAACGTGGGGAATGTGGTACTTTATTTTTAATGTAATTCAAGTTGATTAATTCACTGTAAATCATATCTGTTTTGATGCTGTCTGTATCAGCTATTTAAAAATCCACCACAACCACAGTAGCTTATTTTGTAACAGAGAAAACAGAGATTAACTGTGATAGTTTGCTTCTCTTTTCTATTTTCTATAATTATTAAAAGAACAAAATTTGGCTTGGTCACTTTGAGCTGTAGGCATTACGTAATGTTGTTTCTACATTTGATATGACATGAGGGATTTCTTCAGTGATAACATAAAATCTACTGTTATTTATTTTAATAACGTTCATTTGTCGTGCAGACTTCAAAGTATATTAAGTTTAGTTAAGAGAGATTTGAGATCAAGTCACGTAAGATTTAAGAACTCAAAAGATGATGTATTTCTTTATTATTTAATCAGTTTCAGAGCTGTAATCACGGTTATATTCCCTCAGTGGTACTCCCCATTGCTCTCTTTTATAATAGTTCACTATTGTGCACTTCAGGCCTCTTCAGTCTTCTATGACAGGCATTGAAACAGAGCAGGGAATTGGCCGGTGTGTGTGAGAAAGTGTGTGTGTGTCTGTGTGTATGTGTGACCAAAAGAGAGGCAACTGTTGGCAGTGATCACTTCTTCTGCTTTGTTTCTATCTCTCTCTCTCTCTCTCTCTCTGCGATGATGTCATTAGATAGGATAAAGAGTTTTTTGTGTTCCCAGAGGAGCCGCAAAAATGTGGCTACCGAGAGTAGATAAAAAAAAAGCCTGGTGTGTTTGTCTTAATGTACGTATGTGTTTGAGGGACTTAACCACACAGCCGCATGCATTGTCCTCATCTGTCCATCCACACTTCCGGTCTGATTCATCGTTTCCACCTCGTCCTTTGTCTTCACAGTTTGATCCTTTGTCTGTGGTTGCTCATGATTTTCCACCCTCTTTATTTCCCACTGCTCTGTGTGTGTGTGTGTGTGTGCGTGTGTGTTACTCTGTGTGTCTGTCTCCATTTGTGAGATTGCATCTACAGCGAGGCCAGCCCGGCCCCCGTGTGCCGAGCTTGTCTGGAGCAAAGTCACGGGAGTCCTTTCAGCGGATCGGCAAAGGCGGGACGAGGTCACCGCAAAGCGGTGACCTTCGGGGGCGTGATTGAGATCGAACAGCCAGTAGACACGGTGACACCAAGGGAAGGGAAGGAGGCGGAGTTGCTAAGACGACTCCTTTTCGAGGCCCCCGTAGCCGTGCCTACCATTGGCCTGGGCTCCCAGCTTTCAGAGCGGGAACGCAGGTATGGCTGAGGCCAAGTACGGCTCGGCTCCAAAGTTTGTTGCACAAGTGTGGACTGTGTTGGGGACGAACACACGGCTCCCGGCCTGTTGCACAACTATTTAAATAGTTTGATTGAATTGAATCGTCAGTGTCGTTTTGTGAAATGTTCCAGGCCTATTTGAATGAGTCATTACGGCTGATATTGGCTAATGGCTCACTCGCGAAATATACAGTAAATTAATATTAGTGATAAACTTACAACCTTTTTTCCCCCTGCTATATATTACCTGTTTACTTCTGAATTTAGTTGCAGAAAATGTTCATGAAATCAAAGCAAATAGATGGAGGTTGTCATGTGACACTTAAGATGATCATAAGTATTTACATTATTCATTTATTTTTGTTTTACTTGCATGCTTTTCCTTTTTCTAACCTTTATTTATTTGTTGCACGAACCGACTTGAATCGGATCCGTTTCCTTTCTGCTTCTCTTCTGCACGTTTTGCGCCTGGTTTTTAAGACCTCGGTATCCACCACTGTCGCGTCAGTTTGAGCTTCATACGGTGCTCTCACAGCCAGGTGGATGCAGCCGACCTCAACCAAACCGCACCTCCATCGGCCGAAACCCCGTCTGCCCTCGCTGAGCTGGACGCGCGCCTGGCTCAGTACGAGCTGAGGCGAGACGAGGAAGATGACGACGAAGAGGACAGGTCTCCGGATCCCCGGAAAGACGACATGATGGCGAGGAGGACAGGAGGTTTCCACAGACAAAGCGGCGCTGCGGTGACTTACAACCGCTTCCTGCCTCTGCCCAGCGCCGCGCGGCGCACACCGGGGGGGGGCGCCACCGACGCCGCTCCCCGTAACAAAAGGGCCGTGCGAGCGGACGGGAGCAGGAGGCCCAACGTCAGGTGGGTTCGGAGATTTGACACGCTCGGAGTGGCGGCGCACCCTCGCAGAGATCCCACGGCCTGGTGCCTAGTAGTTATTTCAACTGCGGGAGCTTCTGTCTGTAGAGAGGAGCTACAGCCGCCCAGGGTTGCCATGGAAACGACGCCTCCACAGCATCCCGACACGACTGTCACCCGAGCAACGTCTCGCGGCGAATGTGAATGTGAAGATGACGAGGACGAATGTGGGGGAAATGAGCCTGCGGCTGACCCGGAGAAGGACGACATGATGGCCCGGAGGACCGGGTCGTTCCAAAGAACGGGTTCAACTGCGCCCGTCAACCGCTTCCTGCCGGTCCCTGGGTCAGTAAAATATACCATCGCCCCGGTGTCTGCAATGAAGCCACTGCACAACAGACCTAAACTCACAGAGAAGATGGCTAGTGGAAGGTATTTCACTCCGTTTGAATGCTGCTGAAGAGCTTGTGGTGTCGGCCAATTGCAACTGCAACTAACGGCGCATATTCTACCAGGCAAAGATGAAGGCTTTATTATTTTCTAACACTAGAGGGTGATTCGTACTTGATCCTGACTTGACTGTGTTGTCGCTTGGATTCCGTGCCTGTTCCAAGCCTGTTTGGGGGGCCTCCCGCTGGTCGCCTGATGTGGTTTCATTTATATCGTTTGAATATGAAAGAACTGGTTGACTTTGATTTGCTCGTAATTCTTGGAGTTCTGCTTCTCGTATGGTTCTCGAGGTCCGTGCTTGGTTTGGACTTATTTTCTGCTGTTGAGGTTTTACTTTGGCTTTGTTTTGCCCGACTTTGGTTGTGTGGCTCTTCTTTGTATTTGAAGTATGAATCCCTGCTTAATAACATGATAACAAATTCCACCAGCAATGTACGAACTTGATCTAGCCCTTGAGCTGTATCCCCTGGTAATCTTGGCCTTGTCGATGGATTTAACAGCATCGTTACGGTGGCAGCAGAACCTCAGGCTCCGCTCTCCGGCGCCCCGACCCTCCCTAAGGGCGCGGGGCTGAGGGAGAGGCGGGAGGAGGACGCCACGCAAGAGGGAGGCATGACAAGCCCTCGCAGCCACGTCACAGATGTGACGGAGCCCCCCCCCTCGCTCACCCCTCCATCATCTCCACCCCGGATCTGTAAAGTGGAGGCGGAGCTGGAAAGGCAGGGTGCGCAGGAAAGGGTTGAGGAGAGAATGAAGGACGCAAACGGGGGGCCACGAAGGAAAGCCTTCTGGCTGGATGACGATGATCTACCTCCCATCATGTGAGATGCCTCACCCCCCCGCCTCCCCCCCATACACACATATTCAGCTCTTTCAGCCACCCCCCTCAGTCTGAAGTGTGACATTAAACGTGGTTCTCATTGCCGCTGTCTCGTCTCATTCACTTTCGTTCTGTTGTTGCTTTTAGGATGAGTCGGCGTGTTGCTTTTATGTCTGAGGACACTGAGTAAGTCTTTCTGCGTGGACCTCGATGACTTTCTGCATGACATCAGTGTTTACACACGGTGCACATTTGAGTTCAACAGTACAGTCCAATAAAATATGAATATACGTCACGCTATCAGGTGCTCGTGCTCATTGTCACGTCATGGCTCATTACTAACATCCTTCTTTTTGCTGTCACCTTTTTCTTAATGTTTGCATTATTTTGCCTTTTTTAAAATATATTTTATTGCGGTATATTGTAATAATATAGTTGTGTGTCCGACTTGGCAAAATAAGTTAGTTTTGTTGGTTAAATTGCTTGTTTTTGTATTGCTTTGTGATTAGTTCACAAACTTATTTGTGTTGAGGTTTGGATACACATCTAATCCACCACCGAAATGTCTACTACTAATAATAGCTACTAAACAAAAAGAACAACAATGTAATATCTGTGGTTAGTAGACTGATGTTGGTTGTTTCTGCTTATGTCTTGTGTTCTGTTCATATAATATTGTATCTTTTATCTCTAGAAATTAGCAGTAATTACTGTCACAATATCTGTGACAATTCTAAACAGGGGGCAGAACTTTTCTTCCCTGTTCCTTTTTGATCATGGGATGTTTATTATTGAGATTAGTTTGAATGTTTAAAATGTTGTGTTATACTCACTGAAGTGACCAAAAAAACCAATTCATTCGTTATAACTGATTATTTTCTGTTTTGCAGAGTCAAATTGGACAAAGTGAACACGTTGGGTTCATTGATTCAGTGATCCTTTCACACCCATGTGTTCTGTGTTCCTCTCTAGGAGCGTGAGCATGAGCGACATACTTAACGAGGAAGAGGTGGAACACTTACCGCCACTGAGCCAATCACGGAACGAGCGAATGCACGAACCGTACAACAACTTTGAGGAGGATGACGACCACTGGCAAAACGTAAGAGGCTTATGTCATTTTTAAAATGTAGGGTCCATCTAGATAACATAAGAAAATATAGGATGTGAAATAACGTTGAAATAACAGCAATATTCCCTGAATTAACGCCATAAAAGGACTTGGCTCGTTGGAAGAATCGGCGCCGCAGCGCGTCACAGGAACTGATTAAGAAAGAGGAAGAGAGGAAGAGGATAGAGAAAAGGATGAAGGAGGAGGGAAGTGACGGCAACAAGAGGAAAAGCATTAAGACCTACAAAGAGATCGTGGAGGAGAAGTAAGGACGCCGTTGACACACTCTCCTTTGGCCAATTTTAAACCCTGACATCCAACAGTGTAAAATAAGAGTCCACTTGGGTACCAAATACCGTACAATTCTCTCCTTCCCCGTGCAGGGAGCGCAGAGAGGCCGAGTTGTGCGACGCCTACAGGAACGCTTCGTCCCCGGAGGAGGCCGCCATGGTCCTGCAGCGCTACGCCCTTCGCTTCACCATCAGCGACGCGACACTGGACAGTCTGAAACTGCCCCGATCCACTGCGAATCCCAAACAGGACACACCAGAACCACCCGTGGTCATAAAACCCCACAGGCACCACAAGCCGCGCCAAGTGACGGAGGCGAACGTCGGCGCTCAGCGGGAGACCCCCGGCGACCCGGTCAGTGACTCGCAGAGCGCGGGCCCTCAGTCACCAGAAGCGAAGGAGCCTCGACCCCAGCCGACGCCCACCACGCGACCAAGGCAACCGGCAGCGGGCGGCGCTCACACCGGGCCCACTGGGACGGCGCGGCCTTCCAGCGCGCAGCCCGGACATGCGGCCCCCTCGCCTCCGCCTGCGGCCAGCAAGCCCGTCCCCCTGCTGGCAGCCAAGCCCTACTGCCCCCCCAGGAGCACTCAGCCCGGGCACAAGGCTGTCAAGGTGAGGGCGTGACGTCCATCGGTCCCGATGCTCGCCGTTTGTCACATTGAGGGAGTGTTAGCGTTTGTACTTCTAGCTCGTTTTCTGGGTTCCACGTGAGGGGTCAATCAACTTCTCTCAAAAGAGGAGGAGCTTCTCCACAAAACTGGACCACATGTTAGGAGTGAAAACTTAATTTGGATCTTTAGCGAAAATATGATCCCGAAAGTCGATCCTTGGATCCACTTTCTCGTAACATGTTGAATGAATACAAGCACGTGTTGCTTCCATGTTTACTAGTTCCCAGGTCTTTACGGGTTGTTGCTCTGTGGCTCAAATCTTTTCTGCAGCCATGGAAACGGTGTTAATCTCTCTAAACCAGAAGAAAAAAAAGTCTTGCCTTCTAATCCTTATTAAAAATAACTTCTATGTCCCGCTCAGATGGAGGGTTTGGTGCGAGTGAATGGAGCGACGACGGAGGATTTATCCGTTTCCACTCCTCCCACTTCTGCTCTCCACTCACCACCGAAGGCCGAAGACACTCCACCAAAGATGGCGGAGGAAGACGTTTCCTCTGAGAAGACGCAGAAAGACGTTCTTTCCAAACAGACAGAGAAGGACGTCCTCTTAGAGAAGACACAGAATGATGTTTCCTTGGAGGAGACACAGAAAGACGATCCCTTAGAGAAGACACAGGAGGACGTTTTCTTAGAAAAGACACAGGAAGACGTTCCCTTAGAGAAGACACAGGAAGACGTTCTATTGGAGAAGACACAGGTAGACGTTCCTTTAGAGGAGACACAGAAAGACGTTCTCTTAGAGGAGACACAGAAAGACGTTCTCTTAGAGGAGACACAGAAAGACGTTCCTTTAGAGGAGTCACAGAAAGACGTTTTCTTAGAGGAGACACAGAAAGACGTTCCTTTAGAGGAGTCACAGAAAGACGTTTTCTTAGAGGAGACACAGAAAGACGTTCCTTTAGAGGAGACACAGAAAGACGTTCTCCTAGAGGAGACACAGAAAGACGTTCCTTTAGAGGAGTCACAGAAAGACGTTTTCTTAGAGGAGACACAGAAAGACGTTCCTTTAGAGGAGACACAGAAAGACGTTCTCTTAGAGGAGACACAGAAAGACGTTCCTTTAGAGGAGACACAGAAAGACGTTCTCTTAGAGGAGACACAGAAAGACGTTCCTATAGAGGAGACACAGAAAGATGATCCTTTAGAGGAGACACAGGAAAGTCTTTCCTCGGAGCCATTAGAACAGGCAGAGAAAGACGTCCCCGCCAAACATTCAGAGAAAGACGTCCTCCCCGAACACATTCCGGCCTCTCGGGAGACGCCGGAGCGGACGCCGCCTCCACAGACGGAGCGATCGACCACGTCTCTCGGCTCTGCCATCAGCTCCCTGATCGGAGGCCGAAACTGTACCGTCACGACAACCATTGTGACCGAGCTCACCCACGTGGAGCCACACCAGCCGGACATCCAAAGCAACGCACAGGTAACAGATGGACACACACAAAACCCGGGGGTTCTTCATTTAACAATGAACGGTGACCATTTTCAAAAGGATACAGGTCGTCAGGAGGATGTTTTTGTGTTGAATATGTTTTTCTTACTGAGACACGAGCGTCAACCATCAGTCTGTAGCCACTCAAGAGCCGAGCAGACGTGGGTGCTGTTTGAAAAAGTGATGTTGTGAATTTAGCTACGCGTTGCATCAATGTGATGCAGTTCAGCGGCTGACTCTCACCAATGTGCCCGCATGGAAATCTGTCTTAGACTCGGCACTGCATCATGAAAAACAATAAATGACCTAAAAAAGACATCAAATAAAAAAAACAATCAAAATAAATGCAACGTTGCACATGAATGGCCATTGCACAAATTACCAGTTGTACTTTTTCCTTTTGAAGAAGGGATTTAAGAACCTACAGAATATTTTGTCCGTCTTCATCTCAATACCCATGTCGTCCTGAAGAGGGCGGATGTTGGACATCTTGGTGGAGAGACATGAGCTCAACCTGAAACGCTGCCCTGCCGTCGGCAGAGACGGGTGTCCTATGTAAAGTTCAGTCTCACCTGGTTGATTTAAATATTGTATTTACATAAAGTGAAGCCGGCGACTCCCCTGAAGAACAAAGCCTCCGGTGCATTTAGGATTTTAAACTGGTAAACAAGCGGCGTTCATTTGGGATAAATGTTTCACTCATTTTGTCGATTAATTTTACTTTCAGCTCAACGGTACTTCTGGATTATCTGAGAGTCGAGTGGAGGAAAAAAAGGCTCCGCCAGCTTCATCGCCGAGCAGCATGCAAGAGTGTTCTCCCACAATCACAGGTAGAAAAAAAAAAAATTCATTTCTGCTGCAGACATTGTGCATCATTTATTTATCTTGCACAGTTTCGTTTTTTGTGTATTTTATTTCCGTTTTGTTGTACATTTCTGTAAATTGTTTGCTGTGTAAGTACGCTGAGAGCAACTCACAACCGCAGTCTGCTTCTTTGTATTCGTACACACCCTTTGCCACTGAGGGTGTGTCGTATTTTGATGTGTTTATTAATGTGTGTGTGTGTGTGTGTGTTCCTCTCTCAGCCACAGAGGGACCGGAGGAGAGCAGTGGGACTGTGAGTAGCTCCCAGCCAGCTCCCTTCTCTTATTTCTGTTTCTCCTTCATTCTTGGATTTTGACTCTTGCCCTGCCCTGCCCTCTGTCTCCCGTAGTTGCTGTGGTCAAACTTGTCCTCTCACCTTTTCCTCCTCTTCTGTCCCTTTGGTCCGTTTACATGTTTGTGTGTGTGTGTTTGCGTGTGTGCGTTTCTTGTGTGTGTGTCTGTCGGGTCGGGGCAGATTGAGACCCCCATGTTGAACTTGGCTAAACGTGTTAATCACTGGGTCTGGGACCCCAATGAGGAACGTAAACGCCTGGAAAGTTGGCAACAGGAGCAGGAGCGCCTCCTACAGGTACACTGGTGGAATGCGGTTTATGTGCATGGCACCATAAAAGTTAAGTGGAAAACCGAAGGCACAGGGTGTACATAATGCGTGTATATATGTATATATGTGTGTGTCATGGGTGTGTTTTGATTGCTACAGTTAGTGTTTGAGAATGCACAATGTTTTCTCTGCAGGAGCAATACCAGAGAGAACAGGAGAAGCTGAAGCAGGAGTGGGAGAAAGCACAGGTAGAAGTGCAGGAGGAGGAGAGGAAACACAACGAGGAGGTACAATCGCACGCAGACCGACAAACACGTGGAATCAATCTGCTTTTGTACTCATCAGTTGTGTCCTTTTTTAAAATGTATTTTTTTGCTCGTACAACTTCCAGGAGAGAAGGATCCTAGAGGAGACCGGGACGCCCTTAAATCCATTGGCTTTGTTGAGCCAGCAGACAAGGACGACTGCATCACCTCCAGACAACAACGAGGCAGCAAAATGCGACGTGACTCCGCAACAAAACGGCCAAAGAAGCTCGGCGGGGAGCGAGGATCAGCATGCGTCCAAGCTGCACTTTTTCCAGGGTGAGTTCCCGTTCCAATACACACGTTGTTCGTTCAATCTCAATCCTCTGCTGTAAACATTTATTTTGTGGCATACGTTTGCAGAATCTGCATTTGATGGTGAACCTTTGAAGAAACAAGAGCTGTGGAAGACGGCCTCTTTGGACCGGAACCCTCAGCTGAACCCGACACATGTTGCTAAAAGGTCAGCAATCTGTACTCCAGGATTGTCCCACATTGCCGTGAAAAGTTGTCGAAACCGTTATCAAAGGGAAAAAAAAAATTCTTCATCAACATGTTGAAATGATTCGTTATCCTTGAAAAAGATAAAAGTACCATATGTTCAACCAAACAGGCTTTACTCATGCAGGATCAAACACATACCGTACAAACATATTTACCGATGTTTTGTGCATTTATTCATTTTTGTTATTTTCCCCAAAAGATCTGAATCACAGGACGTCGTTACTAACAAACAGCAGCCCTCTACTTCCTCACCTCAGCTTCCCTCACCAAGCAGGTAAGGACACACACACACGCATATACACAACTTCAAACATGTTTTTAAGAAGTTCAGCTTGTTGATTAATTGAGGGACGGTTCTTTAATGTCCAATTTCCCCCTTTCCTGTGTGTGTGTGTGTGTGTGTGTGTGTGTTTAGATGTGTTAGTGGGAAGAGACTATGTTCTGGTTGTTCTCAACAACTGGAAAAAGGAGCTGCCATGATCATCGATACTCTGGGACTGTTTTTCCACATACAGTGTTTCAAGGTACTGTATTATTGTCCGACACCACCAAAAACTATTCAGAAAACAATAGATTTTATGCACAGACGCAGCGCTTGACTTCGGCATGAAGGTATTAAAGATGTAAAAAGATTCCTAGAGCACGTTTTAAGTGACAAATATCTCCGTAGCGTTAATACACACAAAAGACGCAGTCATAATTCTCCTCCTGAGTGTTTGGGAGACATGTTTAAAGCAATCCTTTACGCGGATGATGATGACAGTCAACTGAACGCCTCTTCCTCAGTGCGGGGTGTGTCACGGGCAGCTCGGCGACGCCACTGCCGGGACTGACGTGCGAATTCGGAATGGACTGCTGAGCTGCCATGAGTGCTACATTGCATCTCGGGGTGAGACCACATGCACACACTGACTCATATAGAAACGAGAGCCCCAAGTTATCTGCACTAGTGCAGTTATTTTTCCAAAAGAGAGGTGTGTTGGATTCAACCAGCTTCTCGGCCCACATCTTGCGGTGTGTGTTCGGCAAAAAGCAGGTCGTCAATACATTGTAGAAGTAGTAACGCGATGTCAATCATGAGTTTAGAGGGTCTAAGGGTCGAATGAAGTGGCTCCAACAGGAACACAACAAGAACACAACTGACGGACCATTAAACAGTTATCGAACGTCCGTAAGTGACGAGAGCAGACTTTTCACAACACCTTTCCATTTGTATGTATGCAGGCAGAGGTCAGCCCACCACACTATGATGACCTGCGTTTGAACTGGACCCCCCCCCCCCCCCACCCCCCCCCCCCACCCAGCCCCCAGCTCCCCCCCATTGTCCTCGTCAGTGATTGGATGGAGAAGAATCTTCCTCCTGAAATGCACAAACAGCTTAATGTATTGGAAAGAAAAAAACTGGACAAATATGTGGACTGAGTGACCATCATCACATGCGCCTACAGTACCGTGTGTGTGCTTATTAAATGTACACGTAAACACTTTAACGTTTTAATATGTGTAGCATGGATTGAATCGATAAATCAGTGTGTTTAGATCTTAGCACACCCTTAAATAGCCGGTTAAAACGCTAAAATAAGGCTCAGTTCTTTCACAAGCTTAACATCTTTTGCTAAAAGCTGAACCACCACACATCAGTGTCAACATCTTGATCCACGATCCTCTGCTTCCACACTGATGACGTGACTGGTTCGGGTTGGATAACCTGGAGTAGCTTGACCATCATAATGCCTTACTCATCGTCATTACCTTCTCACTCTTTTTGGGGTTTTGTGTTTACAGTTTTGCATGAAAGAAGACCATATATAAGTTATTGTGGGTTGTGCTCGGATGCGGTAGTGTGAGTTTGACGTACGTCGTTGCTATGATCTCAAAAGCTGAACTCTAACTTTGTATCTTGTATGTTGTACATCCTCATCCTGATATTTCTGAATTGTTATGTGAATCTGGCTAACTCACACAAGCTTTTTTTCTTTAAAATGAATTTTACTGGAATAAGAATGCATGTTAATAATTATATACTTGTTGTTCTTTGGACTTTGAATATTTTTCCTTTAGGAAGTTTTAGCCATTGTTTATTCCCATAGTCTGACTGCATACGAATCAGTGCCTTATGTAAAGAATGCGAGGCTAGTGTATGTGGGGGGAGTATCTTCAACCTCACACAAACCTCTGGGTCTCGGCACATGTGTGGGTGTGTATGAAATCATGCATGTATAGGTTTGTATAAGCACAGTTCCATACCAGCAAAAAACATGGGAATAAATGGATTTCCTTATCACCTGCTGTTCTCTTCCATCTCCTCCCATGAGCTAAACCAATGACACAAAGTGATTTGCTGCTTCCTCCGGGTTAATTATTTCCCAGTGTAAGGACAGTTTCACAATGTCCTATAATCTCTCCTCGTCTGCCTCTATCACAAGTGTTGCCTCCCCAGAGTCTGAGCTGAATGTCTCTGTCCTTTGTGTGTCGTTGCCTCTATGTGAAAACCAGACAGCGTCTTCATTTAGAGGAATAGAGCACTCAGTCCATTGTCTTTTATAGCAAGTGTATGTTTATCAATAAAATATTTTGAATGGGATTCTTTGTCTTCTTGTTTATTTAAAATGCAGGTTAGTGTGTAAAGTATAACTGTCCAGAAAGATGTGCATAGATCAACATTTAAACAAGTTTAAAGGATTTGGATTGGTCGGATATACTCTGTTACATTATATTTATGATAAAACTTAAAATTCTCAAATTAATAGTTAATTCAAGTTATTATTGTGCAATTTAATTCTATAAATGATATGCCTGCCCATACAAAATAGTATTGTAGGGCGACTGCAGGAAATATCTTTTTTTAATTTTTTTTTACAATTCAATTACTTGATGTTCCTAGTGTAATGTCACGATGTTACCATAGGAACTAAAGATCATCTCAGATCGGAAGATCGGACGCATAACATAAGCGGACCGGAAATGCGCCAATATTATGTTTCGTTTCGTACCCGCCCCTTTTAGCTAATGGTTGTTCCTTGTTTATATGTCATTTTAAACGTGGAACAACAAAACAATATGGACTCAAAGGAACCCTCGCTTCACCCAGTATGTACCTGCCATTCAACGTTTACTGGTTTCTGTATCGACAGTGTAATACAATGTAGCATGTTAGCATGGGTTAGCTGACGTTAGCTAGCCAGTAAGCTCAAAACAGTTAGCCACACGACTGCTGTCTGTCGTGTCGTGTGACTAACTTTGAAATTATCCGATAAGCCAGAATCTGTTTAGTGGTTTTCTCGCCTGTTTCCTGTTTGGTGAGTGTCGTGTTTGTTGTGGTCTAGATTGGATAATAATCTCATCTGAGAAACGTTTCAGTTTCAGTTTCAGGCCCAAACAAATAAGCATACAAAGATGTCTAAAAAAATAAAATGACGAGGTCCATTAATTGAACAACGAGTTAACGTTAAAGGTTTTTGTATTTGCTTGTTGTTCCTTTGAAGTGGAGTTAGGCGTTACATGAAATATGAGGGCAACAGTACTGGGATGAGAGTAGTGATGCAAGACGTTAAATGTACAAAAACTGCAGTGCAAAAAAACCGTAATTTTATTACCTCAAAATAAGAACCAAAAGTACTTCAGTATTTCAGTCATGTAGTATTGAAGCATTCATGTCGAAGCTAGTTTTAACCTGTTTTAGGAACGGGATAAGACAAACTTCTGGTTTTAAAAAGAAACAACTCTATATTTACAGGCCTTCTGTAACTTGATAGTGTGTTGTTTGTTTTAGCCGGCCAGCTCCGCGGTAGACATGTCACGAAGCACAGAGGAGGACTCTTTGGTGGACGGACCTCTGATCTCTGCTGACGCCCTCCACTCTGCCATCAGGAGAGAGTTTCAGGCCGTGCCAACACCCTGCCATGCCGCCCTGCTGGCTCTGCTGCATGTATGATACATATATATATATATATATATTACGCTGTCAAAATTGCTCAAAATGACGTTGAAATATGTTAGAATGAGAGAGGGTATAATATATTCGGCGATATTCACACACACACACGCGCGTTACATAACTTTGGAAAAAACGTCTTAGAAAGTTCAATTTGGAAATAAACTGCTGAGAGCAACATGTTCAAACCAAGTTTGAAATAATATTGTCCCCACTATGCTTTAGTGCTGGACGTGTAGTTGTATTGATAGTATTTACTGATCTGTGCTGTCTATCATCTCCTGCTCAACATGTCCATCTCACTCGCAGTGCTCTCTCTTTTGTTTCAGGTTGTGTACGTGGTGTTGTCCATCTGTGTGGCGGTCTTGTGTGTGTTAGAGTTGGAGCAAAAGGATGTGTGCGTGAGTATTCTGGGTGACGTGCGAGGCGACAGTGTCATTGTGTTTGGTAAGGTGTGTTTGTGGGTGCTGGTGCTGCTGTTCACCGGGTGCGTGCAGCACCACCACAGCCAGGCCAGAAGCAGAGGGTATCTCCGATTCTACAGACAGACGCAGGGCCTGAAGCATCTGCCGCTTACCGTGCACTCTGCAGGTACGGACGCACACATGTTGTCGGGCAACTGTGAAGCCCTGCTGAACATGTAGGGGTCACTTTTCTCCACAAGATGGCAGTAAGAATGTCTGTATTTCTCTTGTGTTTCTGTGCAGGAAACGTTATTCTGCTGGTTGTTCTGGCTTTGCGATTATCACCGACTCTGCAAACCCAAATGCTGATCGGCGTCCTGGGGTCGGAGCTCTTGTTTGCGTTGCCGTGCCTCATCCATTACACAGGTAAACTGATCTCAGTGAAGCTATTCTGGTATTATCTCTCTCTGGTATTGCAGATTAGGGGTAGACTTTCAATGCACATATACACACACACACACACATTTCCAATGAACCACAACTTAAATCACTGCGGGTACATTTTTGATCGTCTAAAAACACTATGAGAAAGAAAAAATAAGAAAATAAGTTTAAAAAAATAGTTGATGTAACTAAGATGTGGGCTGTAAACTGAGAAAACAGCTTTCTTCAATTAGTGATAAAAACTTTGATTTCCTTTATCCACATTTTGAGGTATCTGCTATATATTTAAGTATTACATGCAAAAAGGCAACATGGCAGGATTCTCTTGAATAATGTAAAGTATGTAAAATATTTAATGTCTCACATTGATCGACATGGTATGAAAAAACCCTTTTGCAGTTTTACAGGAGCAGCATCATTTTCATGTTGATGGTGGTAGTTCTGTCTCTATATATAAACATATATATATATATATTTATATATCTATAGAGAGTGAGAGAGAGAGAGAGACACACCTTGTAGATCACAAAACACACACACACACACACTACCCCCATTCTCTATCTGAGCACATTCGCATCACAATACCCGCCCTGCCCTTTTCAGACTCGACAGCATGACAATCAACCATTCAGCTCCCTGTCCTCCCTCTGTCTCTCTTCCTGTGTCTCTGTCTCTCTCTCTCTCTCTCTCTCTCTCTTTCTCTCTCTGACGATCAGCTGACTATTTGCTTCTGATACAAACACCATGCAACCTTTGGACGAGATCTATTGTGTTTTTATACTTGTCTTTGACGTCAGGAATAAATTGGTTAAGTTGAAGGTTTGACTCGACTGTGTCGGTTGCCCGCTTGAGACGGCCTCCGCTGCAAAAACCTTCTAAAGGGATTCGATCCTTTTGCAACACAACGGAGCATTCGGCCTGTACTGTAACACGTGACTCGATTTGCTTTGAACAAGTCCAGCCATTTCAGAGATAAAGATTTACATGGTTATAATCCTCTGTGTTTAAATTTGGCATTTTGCCTCTGCTTCGATTTGGTGTAAACATCCCTTGGTCGAACACTTTAATCTATCAACTATTTGATAAATTCCAATGTTTAAATGGTAGGTATGCCTACACTCTAAAATAAGATTGAAACAAACTTGATGGTACCTTCCATTTACCTCCAAAGTCATAATTAACTTTGGATTTTGAGTTTTTTGGATTTTGAGTAGAAATAGACCAAAATAAAGGCCATGGTTTTATCTCTCAACGTAAACAATCGAGTCTTTGGATTTTGACGCGGAAGCCTGTGCAAGTTGTCACTGATATTGAGGCATTTTCAATACAGAGTGTCGTGTAGAATACGTTTGTTCCGATGGATCTTCCTTGATGTGTATTTCACATGGCGAGAAATATATAGTTTTTTTATTGTTTCAACCGCTACGGACAATAAACAAGTCATAATAAGACATTACAAATCTTGTTCGATGAAGTCCAACGCTGCCATAAGAGCCGCTTTATCAGAGGATATTGATATGGAAGAATGTCTAATGAAAGGAAATCCATATTAAAGGGGTGTTTGGCAGCCGAAGGGCGCAGATTTCGAGATAGCCGAGAGGAGATAAGACGCATTAGGATTTAGCCTAGCCAAGGGGTAGCCCTCGACCCACTCCACCCAAACACAGGGACACGCACACGCATTGTCCCCTGTGTTTACAGTGTGTGTGTGATTCAGCCTGTGAGGGGTGTGGGGGGGGGGTCCGTGTTCGCCCACCACATTCCTCCTCAGATCAGTGCAGTCGGGCACGACGCAAACGGAGCGACGCCTCGCAGCGCAAACCTCGAAGCACAAACACCACAAGCGCTCGCACACACGCACAGACCCACATTCCCCTCCTGATGCAGAGTCAAGGTGACATCAGAGAGTTCATTAGGATGGGGGGGGGGGGGGGTCGACAGAGATGAAAAACCTAATTTCAGAGGAGAAGGAGAGATATAGGGCCTGCAGCAATGAAGTCCATACAGGAAGGCCTCGTTCGACTTCTCTTTGAAGTGCATGCTCATTGTAAGTGAGTGAGTGTGTGTGTGTGTGTGTGTGTGTGTGTGTGTGTGTCTTTGAGGTTTGCTGTATGTTTCTGCCTCTCTCATTTTAACATGAATACACTCTCCTCTATAGACCTCCATGCACATCAAAGCCATGTCTTGGCCTTCAAAGGCTAAACTTAGAATACATCCCTCTCTTCTGCCACTCCAGAAGTTAGTGTAAGCACTGCAGGGCACGGGGTGGACACACACACACACACACACACTCTGAAACACACACACACACACACAACAGTATATGTCACTATCACACACTCTGAAACACGTACCGACACTACATACAACTATAGATGGTTGTTTTCTCTTTTTTGTGAGTCCTGTCGTGGCACTGCACTGCATGCAGATGGATGACCGCAACGTCTCCCTTATCGTATGAGTCTGTTCCGAACCGCCATGCTTCAGATGTCTTTCCAACTGGTTATAATTTATACTCTGGTGTGGAGTTGTCTTTATAATCTTTCTATGTAGAACAAAAAAAACAGTTAAGTAATCTTGTTATAGTTATCTTTAGAAAGATGTTTATCCCTAAATTGAAAAAAACGATCTCAGGAGCAGGCCGACCTGCTTGTTAACCGACAACCAACCTCAAGCTGTATTCTTCCTATAAAAGAAACACTGCTGTAGCTGTGCACGGCTACTTATTTGGGTTTTTCTCATTTCTGCATTCATGAATAACTAATAAATGCACATTGCCGGTTACATGTGCTGCATGTGACACAGAGCAGGACTTCTCCCCATGCAGACCGGAGACTTCCTTTCCCTTTTGAACTCACTCCAATGTGCCTCGCTGCCGCTGAAAGGCGTTCGAGGCGCTTCTCGCCTTGCGTGAGTCACGCTCGTCAGGCGCCGCCGCCGCCGCGCTCGTCGGGGTCCATTTCCTCCCCAGTTTCTTTTGATTGTGATTCAGGCGGTGCAGAGTTGTGATCGGTGTCGGTGGCACCCATCAGCTGTTAGCACCTCCTTCTGGTCCGCTGTTATCACCTGGAGAGAGGGGTCGGGGTCTGAGCACTGTCTGTCCGGTCGCGTGAGGTCCTCGGGAGCCTCTAACAGGGACGCGTGAAATGCGTCACTTCCTTTACGGCGCTCGCGCTCCCATCCGTCTGTTTATCTGTCCATCCGCTAAAGGGTCTGTCTCTGGTGTTGGCCCCATGCTGTAATACAGCAAACCACAGAGGCCCGAGGGACCACTTGAATATCTTAAATGAACCTCGTCCCGATGTCACTTTTGCATTGTTTGCCTTTCGTTTCGGGTATTTACAGGTTTGTTAATAGTACAAATAGAGCTAACGCTCTTGTTTTGGTGAAATCAAGGTTTTACTGGAGTTTACATGAACCCACAGTAGCAGATGTGCAGTTTTCAGTCTTATAATTCACCCTGGAACGTACACACCTTCATTTTTTAACAAACAACACAGGGGAAAAAAATGAAGCTAGTGGAGCAAACAAAAGCCATTCTATACAATACATGCATTTTACACGCATGACCCCCCAACGACTACATGTACTAACCAGGTCTCAACAACCAAACCTTTTACAACTGTTTAAACTGATTATGCCTGTTTTTTATAATACATTTTTTGTGAATCAATTCACTAAATAATTGGGAGGTTTAAGCAATTTTTAGGATATTGATATCTAAGAAATTTTCCACAGTACCTATTTTTCCAAATACATTTTTTTTAAACCCAAATGGGATTGATACCATTCGAGATTGTTTTTTAAAGACCGGTAAACTCTTCCAGCCGCTTGTTATTTATTGGAGAGGCGTTTGTGTTTCTGCTTTGTCGTTTCTGGCACAAAGCTCTTAATTTCTCTGCCTTTCTGGAATGTCTTTCTCTCTCTCTCACACATACCTGCTTGCTATTGCTTTATTTACAGATAAAACACACACACACACACACACACACACAGGCACACAGATTTAGGACCTCATTATGCAGGAATGTGCAGTATTTCTTTAGATTGTGTGTGAGTGTGGATGCTGAGATATTGCACTGTAACAAAGTAAAGATAGAGCTCTTTAGAACCTCCCTGACAATTTCCTTTGGCTAATGACACTTGAGTCTTATCAACGCTCTTCTCTCTGCCCTTCCTCACACATTCAGGCCTGTAACCACACACACACACACACACCACGGCCTTATCTGATTCAAGCAGCACTAACATCTGCCAACATATTTTTGCTGTGGCTCCTCTTGCAGCTACTGGAGACTCGACACCCACACCTTGCTGCTAACCCCGCCTCCTGTGTAAAGGTGTATGTTTAGGGTGTTAGAATTAGAGGTTTGAGTGCAGGATATGGCAGCTCATAAGGACTAAGTGCAGGATACAACAGTCCGTGTGTGTTTAAGAGAGGGAGAGGGATGTAAAACTGTAAAAAAAAAAAGAAACGTGTGCAGTTTCTCACCCGAGTGATTCCTGTTTGCAGAACGTCTCTCGCCGCCCACTAACGTCTGCGTGTCTTTGTGTGCGGCCGAAAGAAAGATGGTTTGAGGAACGTGGAAGGGAAAACTAACGGAGCATTTTATGTTTGTGCTTTCAGTCCAAGTGATGCGCTTCAACCGCGAGCGAGCCGCACCAGATGTGAGCCAGGAGGAGAACTCACTCAGCCACAGCGTCAGCAGCCTGCCGAGGGAGACCGGCTTCAGGTACAGCCACAAAAATCTTTTATTTGGATTGACTCTAAATTACATTCCCCCCCCCCCAGGAGCACAGGGCGGTTGATTGGTGAGGGAGATTAATTTAGCTCCTTATTGTTTGTGTAACAGAGAGGGCTCCAATCTGCAGGAGGTGGTGGAGAAACAGGCCGACCTGATCGAGTACTTGAAGCAGCACAACACCCTGCTGAGCAAGAGGCTGCTCAACCTCACCGCTCAGCACTGACCACAGTCACAGGCCTCCTCCTCCTCCTCCTCCTCCCTGTGAGCCGGAGCCAGATCACTTAAACGCTCCACTCTCTGGACACAAAGGAGAGGGGGGGGGGGGAGGGAGAGATCTGTGGGTTTGAGGGAGACGGCGAGAAGCTGGAAGAAAAACACTGTATAAAAGACTGATAGCGAGGTAATCCCTGTGCACACAAGCACCTGTGCGCACGGGCACGAGACGGGAGGGCTTCTCCACGAGGCACCTGAGAAGGAAAGATAAAGCAGCAGCAGCAACAACAGCAGTAGGAAGAAGGGGAGGAGGAGGTGGGCCGTAAGTTGGGGGTGCAGTTAAAGAGGCAAAGTGGGAGGAGGAGCAGAGCAGTCATGGGTCACAGATCAGAGGTGAGGTTTTTTTTATTTTTTATTATCACTGTGCAGAGACCTCCAGTGACCCGCGTATGCCGCCGCATGTTGAGAGAAACACAAGAGGCAAGATTTGTTTTAGAGCTCATCTACACTAAGAGATACTGGAGAGAGAGGTTTTAAATCGTCGAACAAAATTAAAAAAATCTCATAACGCTGTGATTGTTGTATTTTATCTGTCCGAATGTGTAAATGCTTTGTTTGGAAGCTTTTTTGTTTGTGTATTTGTGATCAAATTCCAATGAATATTTAATAAACACATTTCTCTTTTTTTTTTCTTTTTAAATGGCATTTTATTGTCAAGCCCTTTCAGATGTTTTCTATACGGTGTAGTAAGAGCCAAAAGCCCAAACAATACAGACCGGTATGACCGTCTTTCACCGCCTCACCTGCTCCGTGGGAAATTTCAACTGCAACGGGATCTGCGTTAACGCAATATTGGAGTCGTCATTTTTAGCCCTTGGTGTTTGTGCCCCCCCCCCCCCCCCGGCTGTGCTCCTCTGTGCTCTTTAACTCCTCGGGGAGCGCTGAGTTTACGACTCCTCACCCGCGCGGCTCAGGCTGAGAGCCCGGTAATCGTGGCCGATTAAAAGAAACGCTACATTTGATACATTTTTAAAATTTTATTAAAAAGATTATAAATGAAACTCGATAAACATTTGAAGTGCATACATAAATTATAGACACTTTGTAGGAACACCCGCCGCGTTCACTGAGATGCTTCCAGCTCTTTGGTCCGTAGCTTTGAAGTCCAACGTGGAATAGACACGATGAGGCTGTTGCTCCTTTTCACTTCACACAGAGGGAAGGTGCTTGCAACTGGGATCTGTTTCCACCAGCACATGTTTTTGTTCTTTTTTTCCCCCCCCAGTGGGGATAAAGGCAGTTCATTGTAGCCCTGTTGCAGCTACATACATACTTTATAGTCTTTAAATTACATTTTCACTGCGTCTCCTCCCCTTTGCAGTCCGTGTGTCGATACTGGGACCCATCCTTGGTGTTTGGGCCTCGCACGTCACATCCGCTCTCCTCAGGTCACCTCCATTCTTGTGCTTCAAACTGTGATGGAGAAGAAAAAAAATATGAATTTAGCGTCCAGATAAAGATATTTCAGGGTATGAAAAAAAACAATCTTAAGTAGCCGTAGTCAAAAAACAAAAACCTCAGTCTGAACCCCCCCCCTACCCCCCGCCCCTCCTTCCTCTTCATCGTTAGTGAGATTTATGTCTGAGCCCTTGCACGTCTGTTCTATGTGAACACACACCTCTGCCGCTAATCACACACACTCCTTAACTGCCACCTGCAGGGTCTGTGACCTTGTTTTGTTCCGTGTATCACACAGCTCTGCTCATAACCTTTTTATTTTCCCTTTCCACAGAAACACGTGTGTGAGTGCACACGTCTCACCTTAAGGGAAGGGTACTCTGGAGTGGAGAGGCAGGCAGCGTCTGTACGGGCAGTGGTGCTTGTGGTATCTCCTACGTAGGTTCAGCCAGTCTGGAAGAAACAGATTTTATTGTAATATAGAATACGGTCAAGGAATAAACGTTGTGATTTATAACATCAAAATGTAATTTTCAATGTACAATTCCTTCTAAAGTCAGAATTAGATTTGCAGTTCGTCCCCCCCCCCCTCCTGCAAATCACTGGACACGCCTAATTAATAGGGGGTTACCCAGCCTGTGTGTTTTAGCACCCAAAGTGATAAAAACAACAGCGCCTCCGGTCACCATTTTCTATGCAAGTCAAATTTTTGGAACTAACAAAAGCCTAATTATGTCCCCAAGTTTTCCTCTGTTGACCAAAGATAAGCCCCCTTTTCATAGGTATCATTGTTTGGACCCATTTACCATCTCAAGGCGACCCCCCACCCCCCTCCCCCCACCTAATAAACTGGGACGCACAGACCTAACACGTGGTTATTTTTTTTTTTTTAAACGTCCCTAATAAATCCACTTTGACTCCTGCGGTCAGCAGACTGCCAGCCAAGCCCAGGAAGAGATAAACTGCCAGATGACTTTATGACTCCCTCTTCCTCCCCCCCCCCCCCCCCCCTCCTCCTCTCCCTCTCTCCCGCCTCTGAAAGAAACTGCACCCCACGCCCCGAAGGCAGGCTTCTTTACACTTGGCACTGCTCCTCCATGTCATGTTAATAAAGCCGGGGTATTTGCATGGCGTTTTTTAACACCGCGATTAACAAAAGCGCGCCGGAGTGCCTTCGAGCCGCGGACAAAGGGGGCTCCTTGAAGGTCGCCGCTGTGCGATCCCCGGCGGCGCTTCGCTCCCGTCCCTCCCTCTTCCTCCCTTCATCATCATCCTCCTCTCCTCCTCGTCGTCGTCGTCGTCACGTGAACCCAATGATGGCGACCCCCCCCCCTAAAAAAAAGCATATGCTGTGGAACCGGGCCGTTGATTTTGTGCAGAAAAGCGCACCTGTTGCCTCAACACCGCGCACGAGTAGGTCTCATTTCCTCCAATTAGCAATGAAAGAAAAAAAATATGAAAAACGTTGAAGAAAATTATTATAAGTTCTGGTGTCCCACGTGTTTAGTAGCTTATATTTTTGTTTTGTTTTAATTCAATTAACCATTTTATTTCATTGGCAGTTTTTTAAAACTTTTCTTTTTTTTTAATTCTTAAATTAAGTCGCGACAACTGGTGTCGCACCACATTGATAAAGAGTTCGTACGTTAGCTAACGCTAGCTACCGCCACGGTGATTTACGGAACATCGGGTTTTATTCACACTTCGGCCCACGTTGTATCACTACAGCGGCCAAAAAAAGAGTTATTAGAGTATTGTCATCATTATACGTTTGTGGGTAATACGTTTTAAGCTAAAGGTTTTGACCCCGCGAAAATTAACCGTATCGATAATTTAGCTAGCGAGGAGCAAAAGTGCCGTTTCTATGGTTACAGTTCATTGCACATTGCGCGGTGTATGAGCAAGACCGCGGTTTAAAACCTCTGACGGGGCGGGGGGGGGCTAATTTTACTCTCCCCGTGTAAACGGACACCTGCTTTGAGCACCTCCGAAAACCTGGGCGCGTGGATGCTGCTTACCTGGCCTGACGGAGGAGACCGATGCTACGCAGGCTACGAGCAGCAGCAGCAGGTAGAGCAGGTCGAAGATCCTCATGGCTGCGGTTGGCTTCTGAAGAAAGTTGTGTGTGTGGGGGGGGGGTCTTTTGTTTAAAAAAAAAAAAAAACGCCTGGAGAGTGACCCGGTGACCCTGATCGGGACCGGCGATGCTGAGCGTGTTCCTCGATCTCCTCCCGCTGTGTCTCAGTCCAGATGGCCCACCGAGGGAGGGTCCAGAGCTTCGGTGAGACCTCTTCTTCTCCTTCAGGACTGTGAGTAGGTTTCCTCCGCAGGAATGCACGGGTTCAAAGTGTGCGTGCGTGCGTGTGTGTGTCCGTGCGCGTGTGGGTCCAGTGAGAGTGTGATTGTCTCTATGTTGGAGAGCAAAGTGGCAAAGATGCGTCTCCCCCCTTCTCCTTTATACAGCCTTTTTTTTTCTAGAGGGAGGTGGAGTATTGGGGAGGGGGTGTAGCTCCCACAGCCGCCCCCACGTCAACCCCTGACACACACACACACACACACACACACAGAGAGACTTCAGCATTGCACATATTGACCCCACATGTAGAGGTTAATTTAAATGACAGGAAGCCCCCTCCTCACCCTCCAACTGCCCCCCCCCCCTCCGAGACCCTCTTGCGTGCAAGTCGTGTATGTGGGCGTCTTGGAATACTTTTATGAATCAGAAGTTTTCAAAGTAGCCGTTTCTTCAACGTCGGAGAGGAGGGGGCCAGATCCCTCCTTCCTCAGCGGCCCCCCTACCCCTCCTCCGCTCTGAGGAGGAGGACACTCGCATCTGGGGCATTTGGGTGGATGCGTGGTATAGGTGGTGGAGAAAGGGGGGGGGTGGTGTTTGCATCCATCGAGCATTTCGGAGCCGGGGGGTCCTGACTGAGTGAAATGCAGCGCCGCATCAGACTAACGACACACTAAAGAAGTCCTTACTCTGTCTGTCAGGTTGCCATCTGCTGTCTCTCTGTCTGTCTGTGTTTGTCTGTCTGTTCGGGGGGGGGGGGGGTGGTGGCATCTTCTCATTAGTACATGTATCGAACATCAATGTGTTTTGGCACTGACCGAAATACGTTTGTGTTAATGCTGTCAGGGCATCAGATGCATGATGGAATTTTGCAAATGAAAACGCTTTTATTCTGAAGCTTTGTTTTCGACCAACTGATTGGCCCGAAAATGGTGCACTCTCCTGTTTTAACTACAAAAAAGCTTTAGCAACCCTTCAAGTAAGGTATCAAAAAAATAACGGGTTTCAAAAGCTGCGCAGCGGGGAATGAGCACCCCCCCCCCCCCCCCCCCACGCTACCCCGCCCTCCATCTCCCGCAGGCTGTCAGGAGGCGTCCCCGGGGATTTTCCCCCAGGTGAAGCACGTCACTTTGACTTCTGCAAAGCTGCGGGGACTCATTAGCGTGTCTGCTCGCGGCCCGTCTCTGCGGACTGAGACTCCCCATTCAGCGGCGAGCTAATGAATTAACACATTAAGATGAAATGTCAGCCATTACATGTGAATGAGGATTAGAGAAGCAGCAGGACGCTAATGGACCATCGGCTCAAAATGGTCCCAGAGACTTTGAACAAGCATCTGCACCCTCAGCTTTCTCCAGCCCTCCAAAACCAAAAAAAATACCCAAAACAGGACAAAAAGAGTCTGAGTCTTAAGTTTGTGTTTTTTGTTCAGCGGTCCGAGCGTGTGTTTGTCTTTCGTTACGTCCTCGGACATTTCGTCTTTTTATTGCTTTATGGTGTTTGCAGAAATGTTGCTTGAAGTGACACGGATTCCTTGTGGGTTTGGTTAACGTGCACACACACACACACACACACACACACACACCCCCGCCCCCCACCCCACGCGTACGCACTCATTCATCCGGCTGCAGACAATCAGCTGAGGTATGTACTTCGTTTCTGTGGGCGAGCTGCGCTTTGCATCGGCTGCCATTGTCTTTTAAAAAACTTTTATTTTCCCTGTTTGAATATGGTAATTTTGTTTCAATTGTCATTCAGAGCCGCCTGGTATCCACTTCACCAAACTGCAGCCACACTCGGGTTTCTCCCAGGTTCTGCCCTCGGAAACAGAAACGAGTGAATGGTTTACCTGACTCTCCCCACCGGGTTTTCTGTGTGACCAAGGAAAGCGTGTTGTAATATTTGCTCTTCCTGGGGATTATACGTCTTTACAGGGATTACCCGGCCTCCTCAAACACCCCCCTACGAGAGAAGCAGGCACACACACACACACACACACACACACACACACACACACACACACACACACACACACACACACACACACACACACACACACACACACACACACACACACACACACACGTGGAGGGAAACCCTGCAGCCTCAGTACCTTGGCAGGGCTGCACAGATGAACCCCCCCCATCTCCCCTGACAAAGGTTATCCTTTGGTGTGTGTGATTAGAAGCGTGAGGTACAGGACTTCAGTACCGACCAAAAGGTGTTTACATGAATAGTTTGCTCTGATAACATTGACATTGTGCCAAATTGCAAAAAAATTCCTGAGCCTAAGACGTCTTCAGGAGTTTGTTTTGAGTACTGAAAGCTGTCTTTGACATATTCTTTGATTAGACTGAGCTTTATGGAAATTCATATTTTTCCAATGTTGGACAATTTATTTTTCCTTCATTCACAAAATATAAAACACTTGAGAACTTCTGAAAATACGGTAGTTAAAAAGCGCCATCTTTGAATTTCCTTGAAAATCGAAACTTTTAATACCATTTATAACTAATACTTATGGAAACCTTTTTTACTACTAACTATTTTTACCAATTACCTGAACCTGTTGGAAACCAATTTATGGAACTTCTCTTAATCGCTCTTCAGATAAATATTCAATTAGAGTAATCCTTATTGCTACATCTTAGCATTACAATCACAAAACGTTTCATTGTACCCAATTACAGCCCCAGCATCAATGTGACACCCTCAGCCAGCGTCCTCGTGCATCTTCAGTCAGTCGGAGGCCACAACGGATCGTGTGTAACTCAGGAAAGAGTGTGCAGTGTATCCGTCGGCGCTCCCGCTTAGTGACTGCGATCTTTACGACGTCGGAGGAAGCTCCGGCCTCTCCTCCCCTCCTCAAATGTCACTTTCTTCTTCCTCTTCGCCCCGCGTCCTGCTGTCCAGGTCACGCAGATAAAGAAAACCGGTTTCCGAACGTCACGGCGCTGCGCTCACACGCTCATAGGTGACCGATTTAAAGAAGAGAGATAACTGCGTAAAGTGTCCTCGTCAGGTGGGGCCCCACCACAAGCCCCCTCCACTGACTCCACACAACAACGCGGGGGTCCCTTATTCTCTCACATCTTACTGACAAAACTGTGAATCTAATAATTGACTAAAACCTCATCAGTTTCTAATTGATATTGTGATTCGCATTAACTTGGATTTTATTCATATTGCCCAGAGAATCGCCCCTTAATGACATTTAAGGAAACATCCGCTTCGCTTCATTAAAGTTAGCGATTTAACCCGTCACTCATTTTTATAAAGAAAACCTTGATTTTGGTTGTTCCGCATCGTGACCCCGCTGCATTGACCGTGGACGTTCCCTCCTTCCGGAGGAGAGTGTCGGGGAAAGTAAGAGAGCAGAGAGGTCACGTGCCGTGATGTCTAACTTTTCCTCTCGGGCTCAATGCTGTGTGTGTGTGTGTAGGTGTGTGTGTGTGTGTGTGTATGTGCCGGCGCTGATTGCGATCTAAATGGCTGGGATGGGTGTCCATCGTTAGACTGATAGCAGGCCCCGTTGTCATGCCGCTGAGGTCATCAGTGTTAATGAGGGACGCGGCCGGCCAGAGCTTAATGACTCTTAAAACCCTTTATCTGGAATTGGGCCCATACAAAACCCAATGGACGCATATACACATGAACAGCAATGAACGGCCAATACACACGCGCCGGCCGTATGGACCATCAGCACGCACATCTCGCAAATGAGCAGGGCGGCGGGGGGGGGGGGGGGTTTCTTTCTTTTTTTCCTCTTCTTTATGTCTTTCTTTTTCCTCTTTCTCCTCCTGCGACAATCAAAAAGATAGGATCTCACGACGGTTGATTAACTCGCCCTTTATTCCCGGAGCGGCCTCCTCCCCTCCGCCGGGCAGCTAGACGGCCGACTGCGGAGGAGTGACGGAGGGCTCAGGGGTCGAGGGGCAAACTCTACAGGGAGCAGCCTCTAACCCCCCCCCCCCCCCTCCCCACCCAGGATGTCACCCCAATAGAGCTTCAGGGGCCAAAAGTCACCCGGTTTGTTAAATCCTCACCCAGACACAGCGGCTTCGCGGCCTCCGTGCCCTTCTTCTTCTTCTCTTCTTCTTCTCCTTGCAATTTTTTTTTTTTAAATATCAACATTCTGTAGTCGGTGCCCTCTTTTCTTTGTGTGTACGACTTGTGGATAATGGGGGGGGATTTACAGACATTTATTTAAGGGCAAACGTTCAATGTTCAACTGGAATAGTCAACAATTTGTGGCTGCTCGTCAAGCTCATGTGAAAGACCAGTTTGAACAGAGAGGTGCATGACCGTTATCTTGTAGATGTAGATAGGACCAGTAGTCAGGAGGCAGGGTTAATTCCCCCCCCCCCCCCCAAAAAAGGGACATTTTCAGCTCATTTTGAGCCATTTGTGAGTAGTTGACATTGAAATTCTGCAGCACACAACATCAAGGTGGAGATCTCTGGCTTTTACTCGCTGGTTTCTGTCCGGCTCTCTTGGTGATGACTCTGTGCTTTCTGTTAAACTTCTTTGCTCCATAGACGCTTTCCTCTGAAACACAGAGGACACAATGAACATCATGCGGCATTGGAGAGGCTGACACTGTGTGTTTGTCTGACACCAGAGGGGGAGTGGGGGGGGGGGGGGGGCGTAACCTGGACGGTCTTCTGGTTCGATGCAGACCGACGCCAAGCCGAACAGCGTGAGGATGACGAAGGCAACGAAGATGAAGGTCAGCTCGAAGCCGGAGAAGGGCAGTTCCATCGACACAGCTAGCCAACACAGAGCAAGGTACCTCATGTAACATCTTCACAGCACGACGCCAGGTAAAAAAACCTTCTTACAAACTCACACAATTTGGTGACTTTTAATAACACAACAGCAACCAGTTTTTACCGATGAGATCCAGGTTGTACATCAAAATATTTTCCTTTTTCCATTAAAACCTGAAATGTATTTTAATACAACAACAGGCTATAGGATAGAAATCTGATTGTATGTGAAGGACACAGTTGTGCTGCTTTTTTGTGTGAACTGTTGGAACCAGTTCACAAATCTGAGACGTGGCCAGTAAATCGGATGTTTTTAGAATAATGAACATGAATATGCAGTTAAAATGAGAACGACTTGTACATTCGCAGTGAAAGAACTGGTTATCTTGAAAATGGTGAAATTCATTTGGTATTCTTCACAAACGCCAGTGTTTGTGCATTTAAAAAAGTAAAACGTGGTTTGAATAGCAACGCTGTTTACTCCGAGCGTCCGGTGCAGTGTTGTGTTGCCTCCACCGGAAGGCGCCACAGCCTTATTGAAGGTGCCTCAATCGGTTATAATGACTCATGCTCTTCAGTTCTACAGAGCATCGTGAAGATTTTCACCGTATTAACAATCAAAACATGTCACTGTTCAGAATAAAAATACGTTCTTTTTTCCCCAAGTTAACAGACAGAGTATGAATCCATGACTAAACATTTTTTTTAACACCACTTCAAGTAAATTGAAAAGACGGACAGTTCACTGGAATTCTTAAGAGGCATCAAGTAACACATTAGCGAGTATAATTTACATCGGCGCCATTTGCCTTTATATGAATGAATCTTAATGGCCTGTGATTCACACGTTTTTCTTGACGCTGTAAATCAGCTCATTCACACAGGTTCCACCCTGTAATCCCAGATGAGAAATTCCTGTAGCGTGTAAAAAAGCGTTTCTGTAGCTGTAAACTTTGAGCAGAGATGTCCGTTGTTTCTTGTTGAGCAAATTCAACAAAGCGCAAAAGACAAGTTAGCAAAGCTTGTGCAACTCACCAGTAGAAAGAATTAGGAGGAATCTATTTTCAGATGTGAAGACAAAAAAAAACCTCTACTCTGCGTCCTCACACACACACACACACACACACTCTCAAAGAGGAAAGAAAGCAGGGTTGGGATTCCGTCTGCCGAAGCAGCCGCTTGTTTATTGACTTATTTCTTATACAGTGTAATCTAGGCCGCTCCTTTGTGCCACATCCTGGAGGCCTGAGTGGGTTCGAATGACAACGTACGCACACGCGCTCAGAAGTCCCCAGTTAGACTTTGCCCTCGGTGACTGATAACACACACTCACACGGGTCTTTCAGCCGACTCGTCCTCATCGGGACGGACGGGGAGCAAGAGAGGGGGGGGGGTGGGGGGAGCGCTGAAGGCCTCCCCCGAAGTTTTTCATTCTGGTGAATCTCCTCAGACGACGAGTTCCTCGTTCTGTGGAGGACTGGTCTCTGTTGGATAGAAAATAAACTTTTGGGTTTCCCTCCCTTCTATATTTTTAACACATTGAAAGAAGAAGGAAATTGCTGTGTCATTACGAGTGGTGAACATTCATTGAATCATGAACGTACGTTTAAACGCAGAGGAAAGCTTCCGTAAAAGCTACAAAGTGGACCTTTGGAGCTGGGACGGTTCCTCAGGTGATGTGTATACATTTCTCAGTTTTATGCGCTTTATACGTCGTACATCGGTCTGTTCTGATTGTGGGGGTCATAGATTAACCTGCATGCTCCAAAATGATTAAACATTAGCAGCACTAATTTAAAGGCTGTTAAACATAAGAGTAAAAAATAGGGACACAACCGTGAAAAGCTCTATGAAAACAAGTATTACAGTTGTCATGGTGAACTTGCCGTTATGCAGCATAATATACTGATGCCGCTGGGATTTTTGGGTCATCTGTATTCAATGCAATCAATGTATACTACACACATACTACACACCCCGTTGCCAGTTTATTGGTTTCATTGGTATTGGATG
The DNA here is from genome assembly GCF_949316345.1 of Pungitius pungitius. Lineage (NCBI taxonomy): Eukaryota > Metazoa > Chordata > Actinopteri > Perciformes > Gasterosteidae > Pungitius > Pungitius pungitius. Next base: position 16,919,864 of record NC_084908.1, on the reverse strand, counting down.
AAGTTTTCTCCATCACATAAAGGTTGACAAACCAAATTCTATCCACAAAAAAAGATTAACATAAGTTTTAACAAAGTTAGTCCAAAAAAACAAAGTCGGTCCCCCCAGTAGTCTATTTAGTCCATAGATTTGTTTCAATGCAAAGTAAGTTTGTGCCCCATTGAGTGAATAAGGTGTGTGTGTGTGTGTGTGTTTGCAGTCGTACCATGGCGGCGTGCACATCCCTCCTCGAGCATCCCAGTGAGCGTGAAGAGGGCGAAGACCAGGAGAGAGAACAAGATCAACAACGCCTCCAGCTCGGTCACCAGAGAGGACATCTGCGCCTCAAAACCTCAGAAAACCGGGCCGTTCCCCCTCAAAGGTGAAAATCCTCCCCCACCAGAGTGAATCAAAATTCGCGACGAGACACTTACTTGGAGCGTGTGGCTGCAGCGTTTAGATGCTGACCCTCACACAGCAGCCTCATGACATGACACACCTCCCTCTTTTTCACACACTAGAGATGTGAAGAGCAGACAAGCACTTCCCCCTCTGAAGTTCAATTGAGACCATATTAACCCTAATTATTGATGGGCCTCATACCTGCGTGTGTGTGTGTGTGTGTGTTGATTTCAAGGGTCAGGGAAGGTTTCTCGGGGTATTTGCTCGGGGTGATTTGTTTGAGCGATTAGACGTGTTGGCAGCACACCTCAGAGTGTTAGAAACTCGCACTCTTCGCAAAGAAACCATGTGACGGACGAGCTTTGAGTGGTTGCGAGCTCTCTTGGTGTTTTTTGCCAGCAAATGCATCGCCGGCAAAGGCAAGGATAGACTAAACCTTTTGTAGCACTTCTGCTGAAGAACCAGAAAATAGAGCTGCAATGAAGTTCTATAATACAGAAGTGAAACTCATTCAACAGTAAAACAGTGAAAAAAAACAGCTGTCTAAAAAAAGAACAACCACGCACGCAGTCTGGAGACAGAAGGTACAAGTAGTATAATATACTCGCAGATGTACCGTGTAAACAAGTAGTGACATTATGAGCAGGGAAGATGAATTATTAATAACATGCGACATTCCAGGTGCAGTGGGGGTTCATTTGTCTTTGTAATTCATCAAAAATCTTTCCAATAATGCATCTTGGACCTTTTATTTGTGACATTTAAAAACTGCATCTCTCTGGAGGACTTAGCCTTCTTTGCCCCTTCGCCTCATTCACCGGCCGCTCTTTCTAGATCACCAATTTTCCAGTTATATCAATCATAATCCTCATGACCCGAGACGGCTGGAAATAGGCTTACGCTCTTACCACAAACACCCACACGCACGCACACGCACACAATCTGTGAAGTGCATGAAGTTCCTCACTTCATTTCCGCTCGCACATTAGTGGACCTTCGTTTCTTTTCGTTCAACATGAGTCAAAATGAGGCAGCTAAACTTCTATCAGCGCATTGTTTCTCATCAGGGAGTCCCAACAATCAGGCTGTGTGTGTGCGTGCGTGTTGCTGCTGTGCATGTGCACAAATTGTGTAAGCTCATTAGCAGCAGCACTGGTCAGAGGAGGAGATTGAGGTTAGTCTAAACCCTAATCCTTATGGGCCGTATGCCCATTACCCGGCAAGCACGACAGAATCCACCGAGAGAGACACCACAGACACACACATGTACGGACAAACACACACACACGGGCTCATTGCGACAGCACACACCTCCTTGTTTACTCCTTAGCTTCATCTCAACTCTTCTCTCTCTCTCTCTCTCTCTCTCTCTCTCTCTCTCTCTCAGCAGGGTGAGGTGGAGCACCCTGTTGGTTAGTTACCCAGTTGTCATGACGACCTCACAACCCCACCATCTCTGGAGCTGTCCTCGCGTTGCCGCGGTGAAGCGATCCGGTCCTGAACTCCGCTCCTCTCGATGATCCGCATCGGGCCGATAAAGGAGAGCGAGAGCCGGCCGTGGCTGGGGGGGCGGATCGCACGCGGGGCCGCGGGTCGGACGGGGATGCTGTAGGAGAAGCGGCGTTGCCTGGAAACAGCGGCATGCCAACGCAACAGATAACTGTGGTTCCGGCCAAGGAGACGGCCGGCAGCGGCAGGAGTGCTGCCCGCTCCAAAGACAAGGCGGAGGTGAGTTTCTGAGCTCCTCGCTCAGTCCTCGAGCCTCTGAGGCGCCTGAAAACAAAAACGCACCATTTCTTTTGTCCTTCGGTCAAGGCTTAAAACTAAATGTAAAGTTAGTCAGATTACAGAGATTGAAGTTACCAGCTTTGTGTGGTCAGAAGGTCGGAGTGATTCGATGGTCCTTGAGCTTTGATCTTCATGGTGTTTGCGTGTCGGCTTCCGGTCTTTTCTCGGTCACTTCACGTACATTTCATGTAGGACTCCAGCAACCTTTTATCACCGTTCCCTCACTTGGGGTTTGATGCTCTCTCCTCCATAGTGTCACATTTTAGAGGGTTTTTTTTCTGGCAACAGGGAGCATTTAAAGTAGATAGAGTTAGTTTGTGTTCATGCAGCCCCGGAGTGCACACTGAGAATGAATGTAAGTGTATCATCAATTACCTGACTAAGAATCAAATGGAAACAATCTTTTATGGATTTACTGTGGGACGAATATGGGTTAACTTTCTCACATCTGGGACAATATCCCGAGGTCATTTAATCACAGCGATCACAACATCTGCATCTAGGAGTCGTAGTTGCTGCCTCTTTGAATGACATTTGTACTGTACACATTCTGTGAAGGCCATCATGTAGTTAATAAAGGGTCAGAATGAGAAGGCCCTTATTGGGTTGTGTGGTTACCAGGCTAACTTATTCACAAAACAACCATTAGCTTTTATTAAACATGTCATGACAAGTCATCACCATAGTAGTCCTCGCTCCGCGCTGCATCATCTAATCCTCTCGGCGGAAAAGAGCACGCAGGCCAACGGCATCTGGAGGAGCGGACGTGACCAACGGGAAGGAAAATGTCTCTGATGCAGCAATAATTAGCGATGAAGCGTAGGTCGACCCTCCAGCAGGACGGAACGCCATCGCGTGTCTAATTAACTCGTCTTGCAGCGTTAGCAAACGCTTTGTTGCGTCTGTTAATTGAAGGACTGGATGTGACCGGTTTCGTTTGCTTGTTTTGAGGAGTAAAACGATTACATGCATGAAAACCGTAGACTTTTACTAATAAACCGTGTATTAATGAAGGAAAATGTTATCAGCATTTTCTTCTCTATCCGTTTGTATTGTGTGTGAAGAGCTGGTCAATCCGAGTGTCGGTACAATAGAGATGCATCCACTGCACAGATGCTACAGGCACAAGAGTACTTTCGTACACGTCTGCAGTCGATCCGACACCCAGCGCACCGTGTCTGCTTTGACTTTACACAGGTCTGCTGATTTTAACCAGGCTATCAGCAAATCCCTTGATCAGCTTAGAAGATGCTGTCTTTTACTTGTCAGTACCTCTCTTATTTGCACAGACTGTGTATGTGTGTAGGTTGTAAATATATATATATATATATATAGTGTTGTTGTAAGCTCTGGTGCTGCCTTGCTGATTCTGAGCTCTTGATCTCTTTTTAGTCTTTTAGTTTCAGTTCAGTTTTTTAGGTGTTATACTGATCAAATTCCTTAAAAAAACAATAAATTCATCCTACAATAGTTTATTTATTATCTATATAGACTCATTACCTTATTATTCTGGGCCATAGACATTCAAATAAAAGTATTTGAAAAGCCCCAAATCACACATCTATACAACTAGACATGAATTAGTTTTTTTTTAATTGTTTCTAACAGCTCATTTGAACAGCTCACTTCATGCCTCACTTATATTTCAAGTTACCTCTTTTTCTGTCAAAATCAACAGACAAATCAACAAAGACAAACAAACGCTAAAAATAGAGGACAAAAAATGAGAAAAAGAATCCGCTAGTAAACTTTAGTTGCTGAATTGTTGGCACATGAAGAATCCAGCACTTTTACGAGACATTTTTACTTACTAGACAGCTGAGGCTGCAGGTGTCCCAGAGACAAGACATATTTAATCCCATAATGCACCTGGCCGCCAGTAGCATCACCAGTGCGGCCACCTGGAAGTGTTGTCGGTGGAGAGGTCGATTTGATTACTTGCTGCGATTACTTCTTCAGGTCTGTATATTTTCTTGATAAATCTGGTAATTCCTACATAGCGCTTTACCAACCAAGTAAGTGTCGAGTCAACATTCCCTGTTTAGACACCTGCAAAGAGATTCTGGTGTTTTGGAAAATGCCGCCCACTCCTCATTCTTTTTATATGGACCGAATCCCGGCGGCAACAATACTCTAAGTGAGCATAGAGACACAGGCAAATCTTATGCAATAATAAATAATTCCTCAATCACTTTTGCACAAATGCTTATATATCATGATTTCAATTAATAATATAACATTGGATCTTTTTGATAGAGTTTGCCAGCTTGTTACTTGTTTGTGTTGGACAATAATGATTCTGATACCTGGGAAAGTTGTGTTTTTTTTGCTGTTTAGACCCGTCTATTGCTCACTGGAACTCGTGTAAGATGCCGCAGGAGGTTAAGAGATCACATGTCGCAGGAATGAGTTCGAGGTCTCGCGGTTTAGTTTGTGCACTCCTAGAAAAAGTGCTCTTAGTTTGCTTAAAATAGAGACGCAGTGCAGAGCGTCATCTTGTGCACTCATAAGAGGACGGCCAGGTAATAGGATTGAGTGGCTTTAGCTCGGGTCACAAGGAAATAACAAGCACACGTGGCCACGCATGATTCCTGATGCTGGACCTCAACCAATCAACAGGCGGCCAACACCACATGACTCTGAATACAAGCTGCTTATTTGAATAATTCGGTTTCAGTTGCTGAGTTAAAGCAACCACTTGTCTTAAAATATAATGTCCCACTGAAGCCATTAAAGCATCACGCACTTCTCTGTGGTTTTTAATGATTTTCCATTCCCCCCCCCCTAACCTCAGCGGAAGAAGGCCTCCGGGCGCTCGGGGAGTCGATCCAGCAACATTTCCAAGGTAACCGCTAAATAGCAGAGCTCTTAAAGGGCCAAAATCAAGGTCACAGCTCCCAAGCTTTGATTGTTCAAGGAAGTCTTATTTACAGATCGCATTCAGCACACTGTTGTGGCGATAGCATGTTGGTGGATCTACTAGCAGAAATGGAATATAATATTCTGCCCCTTTAGCAACTAGCTAATGCTCAATTTTCAATATAAATCTTTATTCTTTTTTTAGTCACTCAAAAGTGTGTGAAGGTGTTGTGATGAACTGCTAAATTGAAGTGCTTTTTTTTTAGGCCAGCAACTCTACAACAGGAATAACTACAGCCTCAAGAACGTCCATCACCACGTCTTCTCAGGACATATGCAGGTGAGACAGCTGTCTCTTTCACTCTTACCCAGAATTACAGTAGAAGCTGAGCAGCATCCACGGGTCTCTCTGTGATGTCTACGTGCACAGCTCCTTCTCCACCGAGTGGGGGACTCGGTACGCTGAGAGCTAATGATGCTCCCACAGTGAGGGGAAGATGTCGTGTTATTATACCTGCTGGTGATGCAGTTGCAGCTGACGGACTCAGTCATGTGACTGTGTGGCAGTGTGAACAGGTGTGCTGTATGCGAGTGCTTGGACCGCCATCTGTCGAATAGCATGCTCAGAACGACCCATCTTCATCATTTTATTCTGATTAGGCAATTTGGAAGTTTTGATTTCGCTTCAATTACATTGTTTCCCGTAAACGAGAAAGCTTTCATTTAATGCGTTTCACATTCATTAGAAAAATATACCGAATTTAATTGATTTTATTATTTTGTAATTATGAAATTAAGATGTAAGCCAATTAACTACAATTGTGGAACACATAAGAACCTCCAGGGCACACTTACAGTTTACACTGCAGTCTTTTTGCCTTTACCACAAAAGGCTGATAAGTCCTCACAGCCAGTGAAGTTCCAAGCCTCCATCCCAGAGAGTCTCTCAACACCGACTGCAACAACAAGCTAGTCGGTACCACGGGCCTACGGGTTCCATCTGATGCTAAACTGCGTGCACGTCGTGCAGGGAGGTTCTGCCGTCAGCCTCTTTCGTGGTTTAAGGACTTCCCCTTTGGTCACAATCACAACATCTAGACACAGTATCACAATTTGGTCGACTAGAAGGGCAGAAAAGCTCAGTTCTGTTGTAATTATCTCGCAGAAAGCTTCTCCAATTGGGTGGTTTGTTTTGTTTTGTCACCCTGCGTCTTCCTCCTTCTGACCTTGTTTCAGACTTCAGACCAGTAGAGGTCAAACACAATGACTGTGCTGCTATGCATTTCTCAATAAGCATTTGTGTATTTGGAATAGCATTGTGGAAGACATATTCTTTAAATGTTTTTGATATCTTAGGGGACAAAGAATAAACTAGAGAAGTTACAATGGCTTCACATTTTGGTGCGGTTGGTAGGGCAAATGTCCCATTATATAGAGAGCTGAAATTGCTCTGCAAATTTGAAAATCTATAAAACAACTGGCCATTATTGTGAGAAATATCAGTCATATTGAATTTGAATTAGTAACATTAAATTTCTTGTGTCAAAATACATAGATGACAAATTATGTCTAGCCATTCAAGTTCTACACTGGAAAAGCTTCTCTGAAAGTAGTACTTAGAAAGGCGTTATTTGTGCACGATTCTCATGGAATATTCATTTAATCTGCTGGACTATATGAGTGATGGACTCTGAGTGGGGGGGTCTGAAGGTTAGTGGGTGTTTGTGGCTGTGCATCATCATGGGTTCAACTTTATCTGCAAATCTTGGTAAACTTTGGTCGAGGATGCAAAAGAAACCCCCCAAAACTAAATCATTCCCCAACCAACTGCTCTTATGTGCGTGGACTTTCTGTTTATCTGCTGTGTGTGTAGGATCATTTAGATCAATAAATAAAACTGATCCTACTGTGAGCTACTTAGTGATTTTAGAATTAGTTCCTTTGGAAATTTATTGATTGTATTGGCAGAAAAGGTCAGATTTAGAGTCATCACATTCATGTCTTTTCCATCTCGTTTCACCTTATTGTGTGTGTGTGTGTGTGCGTGTGTGTGTGTGTGTGTGCTTATTTGTTCAGTCTGAGCCCCCTGACCCCTCTAGAGGAGGATGTTTCTGAATCGCGGAAAAACATCAAGCTCAAGCCCGCCCCGGAGACGCCCGCCCCCGGCGCCGCTCCAGAGAAGAAGCAGGTGAAGCGCCGCCACCGCCGCAAGAAGAGCGGCTGTCCCGCCGCCGCCGCCTGCGTGGAGGCCAACGGCAAACTGGAGCAGAGCGACCGCAGCCTCAGCTCGGACCGCGGCGAGCCCGGGGAGAAGAGGGAGCGCTGCGCCAAGAACCGGCGCGAGCCACCGCCTCCGCGGTCAGACTCCACCTCCGACGACGAGGCGTGGCGCGAGGCCCGCAGCTGGAGCAAAGAGAAGGCCCGGAGAGTGCGGCGCCGCAGCGGCAGCAGCCGGGAGAGGGAGGCGGCGAGCGGGGGCAAAGGAGGGGACGACAAAGCCGAGGTGGTGGAGCTGCGGTCGCTGGGCTCGGACCACGGGAAGGAGGACGGCGGCGGCCTCAAGAAGCGCCACAGTGGCGGCGGATCCATCAAGAGGGACGCGCGCACTCCGCAAGCGGAAGGCCCCCGCGACCGGGACCAGGAGAAGAGCCACAAGTCCGGAGGAAGCTCCTCGATGGCGGAGGACGGCGAGGCGCTCATCACCAGGAGCTACCAGGAAAGGGGGTCCGGGGGCGGGGACATGGCCGTTCCCTCGCCGCAGAAAGACTGCGGGGCGAACGGAGGCGCGGTGCGGCAGTACTCAGATGACTCCGAGATGGAGGCCTGCAGGTCAGTGGGGGTCTCTCTCTGTAAAAGGATGCAGAATAAGCTGTGTGATAATATGGTTTTATGTGTGTGTGTGTGTACTCTGTTTCTATTCTGTGTGTGTGTGTGTGTACTATTTGTTTCTATTCTGTGTGTGTGTGTGTGTGTAGGATCTGCCACTGTGAGGGGGACGACGAGTGCCCACTGATAATGCCGTGCCGTTGCACTGGGAGCCTGATTTTCGTCCACCAGACGTGTCTCAACCAGTGGATCAAATCCTCGGACACTCGCTGCTGCGAGCTCTGCAAGTTCGACTTCGTCATGGAGACGAAGCTCAAACCTTTACGCAACGTACGGCCCTCGCTCCTCAGTCGAATTCACCGCTGTAAGGAACATTCAACCAATGAATGAACACCCCCCCCCCCCCCTCCCCCTCTGCCTCTCCCCGTCCTGCAGTGGGAGAGGCTAAACATGACGACGGCGGAGAGGAGGAAGATCTTCTGCTCGGTGTTGTTTCACCTGATAGCGTTGCTGTGTATGTCGTGTTCAGTCTACGTTCTGGCCAGGAGAACCGAAGAAGAGATCCGACTTGGGAAGAGCGGTGAGTACCTTCCCCCATCCTCTCTTTCTCTCTCTCTCTCTCTCTCTCTCTCTCTCATAAACCAGAGACACACGGAGTCAAAGTGTTTTTAATTGTAAAAACAACGTTCTTCACTTAAAGGTTTTGGTGAGTAAGGCTTAGCAAACATGTCCTACCTCAGTAAACATTTGCCAACCTTACTTTTCCTTTTTTTTTTGTTCACCTTTAAGAACAAAGCCTTTAAAAAAAAAAAGCTCACTTACTAGAGAGGCTAAAAAAAACTGATGCACTCATCCGACTGTCTTCGCCACGATACCTGAGCTTTGGTTACTCAACAACTGGCCGATACTAGAGTTTAATTAATTCTAATTTCATAAAATGACAGTATCTGATATCAGATCGGCCCTTTGTCTCTCGATACTCGATGCAGCTATTTGAGTCTGTGTCGGACTGATATTTCATGCCGACACAGAATGAAAATAATTAGAATAAGTGAAAAATAGAACTCCATAATAAAACTTTTTATTAATGCTATAAGTATAGTGGCAGTTCTTCTATTATGTAATCATGTCTATATGTACAGTGCCTTCCACACAGGTTTGTAACACTGTCCCCTGGTACTAACAGAGGCTTTGAGTGCAGCACTGTAGCGCCCCCCCGTGGTCAGAAACTACAGTGGGCAGCACCTGTTCATCTAAACCCCCGTCTGACTGTGGTGTTGTGATGTTTGAGGATACGTTAATATTGTGTCGTCTCCCACGGTTTTCATGTTTTCTCCCAAACTAGAAAAAGGTATTTGCATATTGTTTAGTATAAACCCGCTTGTGTCAGATTTCATTACAAGGACCAGAATTCAACAGTTATCCTGGCGACTTTATTTGAGTTTAGAAACCCGTCAGTGCTTCACTTTGTTCGTTGTTGTGTCAGTGGATGGTGTGTTGTGCTGTATTATTCACCTCAGATATGATAACCGTATCGAATAAATAACAGCCAAACAGATATTTTTTCATTTGGGGATGCACCGATCTGACTTTTCGTTTCCAATAGCTGAGCTTTGGGTGTCGTCCGATACGGAGGACCGATCTGATATCAGTGTCTAATTCATAAGGTGTGTGTGTCTCACTGTGTGGGAGAGACTAGGATCAATCTTTTATGTGTGAGGCAACATCTGGCTGGAATTAGGCTTTCCTAAGTTTGTGGAAGACGATGTTAAAATGACATGCATTAAATACACATTTACTGGTATTCATTCTCAACGTAATAAACTGACGCCAACTTTGTAAAAACCCTTTCAAAATGAACAGGAGTTTATTAAGCCAAACTTTTAATCCACCAATGAATTATTCAATTCAGTGCAGTACATATTTAATGTACTCCTATGAAAATGAATTGACTGGATCAATTGTCTCTGATATCCGATCAAACTATTTGACCTTCGACCTCATATCGAATGTTGGCATCGGTACATCCCGAGTTCCTTCAGACGTCGTAGAATTTAAGGGACATCACACTCACTCTTGATTGCAGAGTTTCGGAGAATTGCTCTACTGAAATACTATACGCATGATGGTAAGCACAGTTCTGCACACAGCACCATCGTGATCCATCCCGCGCCCTGCGGTTTCAATGTAACTGTGTGTGTGAGTTTCCTCAGGTGTGCTGGAGTGGCCCTTCTGGACCAAGCTGGTCCTGGTGGCCATCAGCCTCACGGGCGGCCTCATCTTCATGTACATCCAGTGTAAAATCTACCTGCAGCTGTGGCGCCGCCTCAAGGCCTTCAACCGCATCATCACCGTGCAGAACTGCCCCGAGAAAGAACTGCACGTCCCTCAGGCCCGGAACAGCACGCTGACCAACGGCAGGCACGAGACCGCGGAGGCCCCGGCTCCCGTCCCGGCCCCGGAGGCGCAGGCGGACTCGGACACGTCGGTGGAGGCCGCGGTGGCGCCGGCGCAAAGCCCCGTCTGAGCACATCCCGGTCGCCACAACAACACAAGCCGGCGTGGACTCGTGCAACGTGCGAGTGGTTCTCCTCTCAGCGGTGGTTACCGATGATCCGATGTCCTTCATTGGTCTCGGGAAAGTTTGTAAAGACTGTAGTTATGTAACATATTTAGTTTTACTCCCACATGCACTTTCTCAAACCGCACTGACGAAGTTAAGAGTTGTGTACACGCTCAAGGGGCTTTTAAAGGGTGTCAGTATGTTCCAAACAAGAGATGTTAACAAATAACCGTTTAACTCTTTAAGATATTACATCGTATTACGTGTCATTTATCCAGAGCGACTTGCATTGCATTCTAACGCATGGTTTTACATTTTTAACCCATCCGCCCTCATGCACACAGGAGTAGTGTCTGGCTCTAACTACTCTACTCCATGCGCCACCCCTATACAACATTTATTGAGAAATGGTAGCAGTTAAACCGTTTAAATAGATTTTGAGTATGCTCAAGAGGAGCAGCTTTTCACTTGAAGGCTGATCCTCACAGGCCAGACTACTAGCGCCCTACGGGTCAGCTGCTCATGCCATTCGGTTTCACCACATTTGGTGTCTGACAGTTGATGGTAAAATTGTTTGATGCACTGAGATATTTTTGTATTACTGTTAGACTGCGTAATCAGCACTTAAACAAGACCTTCAAGGCTGGGGAAGGTCTTCGGTGGTCCTGCACCTTCTGCACCAGTTCCCCATCAAGGAATCGATCGCTGCAGTTCGCTATACTCACCAGTTTGAACACACCTATCCGCTCAAAATAGCAGCCGCGAGTCAGGAAGAACGCAGATGCAGACACAGCTCCGTTGTCATAGAGACGGGTTTTCATGGCGTCATTTGCACACTTGGTCAAGCATTCTCTAAAGTGACCAAACACAGAATAGAAGGATTCGGATGATGATCAGACAAACCGGCTCTTAAGTTCGAATCATACTGAGGCCTGAGCTCAGTTTCAGGTTTTCAGAAAACCAAAGAGTAAACACAAGTAAGGAAAGAGGTATTTAGCTCAAGCTGAATTCTGAAAAATGTCAAGATTAATTTATTAGTGTAGGTTAGAATAATACTTATTTTAAAATAGCAAATCTAAAGTATCCCAAAATATTTTTTTCAACAGTTTGCAGCTTCACACAGTTGTGTTATATAACATTTATGTCACTTTGTTAATGGTTGCCATCCAACCACTGAGCGGTCAGTCTAAAAAAGCAACTGTTTACACAGTGTCATTTTTCTAAAGGTGATATTTGGGTTTTTTAATCAGCGTCACAGAAAACTTCTGTCTTGTAGCCACCACGACATAAAGCACGCAACCTTTGTTTGTATCTCCGATTTGGTGAAAGGGAGTGTTTCAGTTACATACAATTCATATTTGTTTGTGCAATAAAAAAATGAATGTAGAACCCCTTTACATGCTGGTTTGAAGTCACTGATGCAACAAGAAGACAAACTGATAGAACTTTAGTTTCAGCATCACATTCGGTACAATTGTGGAGCAGCAGCAGTTTCCCACAAAGTAACAAAACACACTTTTTTTTTTTTAAATAAAAGGGGTATTTTCTGAATTGAGTAATCCAGTGAGCTGTGCTGAATTGACACACAGAGCTTTGGGCTACAGTCAAATTGGAAGAGCTGCAGTGTCAAGCCGACATCAGCACCTTTTCATCCAGCTGCTCATCATCATCCTCGTCCTCATCTTCCTCTGCGCGTTTATCCTCTTCTGCTTCTTCGTGTTTATCCTCTTCGTCATTCTTTGTTTCCAGACCTTTGTTAGACACCTTGCGTAGCTTCAGATTAGGAAGTTTCTTCAGGTCACCTGTCCACTCGCTGCCGAAATAACGGACCAACAAATGTCAAACGTTAACAGATGGAGGTTTTTGAATCACCGAAAAATCATATTTAATATCAGAAACGATCCAAAATTATTCAAATTGATGTGACAGGTCAATATTTTACATTTCTTTAACTATGTAGTTAAATAAATCAATATTTATTTTATAAATCAATATTTATTTAACTTTGTTATTAGTGAAATCATGGAAGCTGAATATAACTACTACTTCTCAAACACCAAAATGGTAATAAAACGGCTAAATGTACTGTACTCACCTGAATGTTTTCAGATGCTTCCCATTGATGATGTCTGGAATCTCTGCAATGAGGCAAAACACAGGATCGGTACGGTTTTTTTCCCAACACTCTGAATAGTGCAGCGTACGTGTGCATTTAGATCCCAGACGAGGACTCACCGAACCCGATGCCCTCATACAGCGCTCGCTCTCGCTCGATGGTCTGCTTGATGACGGCCTCTCTGGCGCCGTGGAGACGACCCTGCCGACCTTTGATCCCGTTCATCAGCTCAATCTGCTCGAGTTCTGAATCAAACCTTTGCAGGTATCTACACACACAAGTTCACGAGACATCACAACTAAATTTAAATATTTTGAGGACTCTCAAATTTGAAATTGCGATTAAGTTAATGCAAAAATAATTTAAATCAAATATTTTACCTTTCAACAAGGTCACAGGCCTCTTTTCTGGAGTAAGTTTTCTTTTCTGGATCCAACTGCTCCTGAAACCACAAGAGCTTCTCACCTGCGATTCAAGAAACAAATTAAATAAAGAAAGTACCCATGTCAAGGGATTTGATGAAGCGTGACAAGGTGACTTACCAATGCTGTTCAGACGCGTTGCTTTGTCGCTCCTCTGCCTGCAGCATCATAAAAATACAATTAAATTAAAGTGATCCGACTCTAGAACTGTGTGTGCTAAACAAAGATGGATTAAATTCAAATATTAACGGAGTGTAAATGTGCTGCTACTGTTTTTTACTCAAGTATTTTCCAACTAATGTGACTTAATACTTAACAACACAATATGCCAATATGTACATATATAAATCCACACATGTACCCGTCTGCACTTTGAAGAACATAGCTTTTCATACAAAATAAAAACAAACACATTCAATTCCGTTATAGGCTTCACAGGAACGTGTTGGTTTATTATTATTAAGTCAACTGTTGTCTGTAACGCGTTTAGTGCCTTAGTTTCAGCAATTTTGAACACACCTGCAAAGTCAGCCGTGCTCAAACGTCGCTAATGATCTCATTTGATGTGTTTTTGTATTGTTTTTCGCACCTATCTTTTTTTTTCAGTCGGATTTCTTCCCGGGCGAGGTAAGCTGCTTTCCTGCTGTAAGGATGAACAACCTTCTCCGAGGATTTTGCATTTCCTTTTCCAGGCTTCGGCTGGAAAATAATTATTAAAGTTAAACAATCGGTGAGCTGATGACTAACAAAACTATAATAATGAATAGTACTGTGACAGAAATAGGTTACAGCCCACTGGTCTTACCATCTTAAGGGATAGAAAGCACGCGTGGTTCTGTTGACACCCGGACCGGAAGTTCACCGGTCCGTCGTTAAATGTTGTCCGTGTGCGTTGAAGAGAAAAACAAAACAGTTCCGTATTTTTACGTTTCACAAATTAAAAACAATAAAACGGATCATTGAAGTGATCCAAATTATTATTCCGACTCGATAGCTAACGAGTTAATTATCCAAATGAAAACATGAACTTGGTGTGATGGGATGCGCTTTATTTAAACTGTGACACATGGCCATAATTAAAGAAAAACACTAATTAGTTATTTAACCCTTTTCAGGGTCTTTTCACAAACAAAAACATTTAATCTGAACTTGGTTGCTATATGTGACATTTTTTAATTTAAAAACTAGATAAAATTCATGAATAAATATTCAAATATAATAAAACACAGTCATGATGCGGCCTATAAACGGTTATCCCGCTACCCGTCATGAAGTGTCAATCATACCGGTCAGTCCAGTTGAAGCTGATACAGGGAGACTGAGACCAGTCAGGTTCCTCCAGCGCCGCCGGCTTTGCTTGTTTTCAATGTCTAAAAGATCAGAAATGAAGCAGACCCCTAGTTTGATTTTCACTATAATGTTCAAATCAGGTGCAACGTACTAACAACAGGAGAAGTTAGTTCATGGGCCCAACATTTGTACTGGTTGATGCTGTTGTAGTGGACACACACACACACACACACACACACACACACACACACACACACACACACACACACACACACACACACCCGTGTAGTCTGATCAGGGTCCGTAGTTCACAGTTTCAATATGCTTCTTGCAAATGTGTCTTCTTCTTTCTTTTGTTCAACAGGAAATGTCATAAGCGTCTGTGGGGAAATCAGATTTCATCACATTGCCAACAAAAGAAGAATAAAACACTACCATGTTAATTCTTAAAAAAAAAAAAATCTGATGAGCGATGAAGACCCGATGAATTTAAAATGCATAATAAATACTTATTGAATCAAAAGCCTTTGACAATCTGCTTTAATGTTTGTAAATCTACCACAATTTGGTGAAACTGAAAATAAATGGGAATATGAGCACAACGTTTGGTTTTGTCAAATCTTGATCTATAAACTAACTGGTATCAGTCAAAAATACAATATTATTCCCTGTATAGAAATACAGATTTCCATACACAATACTACTCAAGTAAATGACAAATATCTCAATACCACTAACAAAGCCGGTGTTTGTCCACTAAAGATGGTTAGAGGAGCCATGGATACCGCAGTGACTCCTTTGTCACAGACAAGAATTACAACACAAGAGATGTCGTTTGAAAAGCATCGCTCTGCCATGAGGAGACCTGCCACCACCACGTTCCTGCTCTCAGATGAGGGAAACACTGTGGTCTTCTCCAAAGAAGCTCAACAGCCTTCATCGTTTTTTTTCATCATTCTCTTTTATATCCCGGAGACACTTATAATCCTGCCTCTCCTACGACCAAACAAGCATTCACAGCCGCCTCAGTACCTTAAACCTAAAGCAGCAGCTCAACACATCTATAACTCTGTGAGGAGAAACCCGAACAGCCCCCCCCCCCCCCCCCCCCACCTTAAAGTTCTGTTCAGGAATGCGTTTTCAGCGCAGCTGAGGAGCCCTCAGACTTGTGCCGACAAGCACACAGTCGATTGCATCACATCCGAGTGAGTCTCAGGGTGTGTTTGTGCGTGAGTGAGCCTTTTTTTTTTTTTCCGTCCTTTTGAATATGTTAAGGCAGAGCAGGAAGTGTGATGCTGTGACAGTAGAGAAGGAAGTGGTGACACAATGGCACCATGTTTGCTGGTGGGACTGGTAACATGAGAGGGCCTCGGATGAAGACCCCCCTGCTGCTGCTGCTGCTGCTGCTGCTGACCACCCGGACCGGGACAGGTAGGACTTTGAGATTAGTCCAGATTACAGAGATTAGTTTCACCTGCGCTTTCCCGCCTACTCCCTGCTTTCTCTTTTTGTGCTTTACCTTCTGACTTTGGGGCTGTGAGAGGAACTTCATGATTTATTAAATAGTAAGGGCCAAGTCCCTAAAGTACCCAAGCATTTTAGTAAAGTACTTAAGCCCAAAAGTTACAGTTCTGACTTGTTGTACTTTTACTAGAAGCTCACTCTCTCCTGCTTCTAATTCCACTATTTTAATTTTTGAATTCATGCTCAGCAAAATTATCTTTATACACTGTTAGTATTTTTTTTTTTAAATGTTCTTTTTCCCATTCCTCTTTAGTTTAAAGCAAACAGGAACTTTTTTCTTCTTCTCACAAAGTGAAACCTTTAACATCGTGACAGAGTAACTAGTTGCTCAACATGTAGAATATCTCCACCTACTCTGCCGTCCGGTCGCTGCATTTTGCAACAGTTGAGATTTTTGTAGCAACGGCTCGAAAAACAATTATCCGAGAAGTTCCTGTTTGATTGGACTGTAATAGTTTCTCAGTACAAACTGAGCTGATGAAATCCCTTCAGAAGAAGCTGTCTGTTGGATTCAACCTCTGCACAGGTTTTCCTTTTAAGTTTCACTATCTCTTTCAATGGTACGACGGTGCCGTAACGCAATGAGAGGCGCTGAATTATGCCCAAATAAAACTGAGACACCCAAAGAGGAAACTGTTTTCACTCAGGTGAGACGAGAATAATAAATTCAAGAAATAATCAGGAAAAAAAGGACGTGGAAACTAGGGCAAGACTTCTATGTCGCAATAGTGACTATTAGTAAAGGGAGCAGCATTAAAAACATGTTATTGTACAATAAGTACAAAATTAAACAGGACAAATTTAGTTTACGGAGACGAGTTCATTTAGAATCGGATAATGACACATACTTTATCATGACTTCCATTGACAGAAACAAACAAACACAAGGGAATTTTGTGTTAAACGGCTGGTTAATTTCATAAGACTTTTGAAGCAAACTGGTCTTGTCTGCTCAAAACCGACTGAAGGCTTTCTGCAAGTCAAAACTTGCGGAAAGCCTCTTCTTTTTTAACCCAGCGTATTCCTGCGGGCCTGTGGTTCCAGAAGGAGATCAGACTGTCAGATAGTGGCTCCGGGGTGTCCTCATCCTCTCCAGGCCAAGCGGAATGAATCTCTGTACCGTCTTGTTCACGTGCCTCTTTCTCCGATTTTGCAGAAACACCCGAGTCTGTTTCCGATGCCACTGAAGAACCGAAGCCCGAAGAGTACAGTAAGCCCCCCCCCCCCCCCCCCCCCCCCCCCCTTGGTGTGGGTTCTATCAAAGATTGTGAATTTGTTCAGGAGAAAACCGACGCGCTTCAGTAGAATCATCTCATCTGTCCTTTGACCTGTCGTTTCCAGATGAAAACACAGATGCAGAAGGTACAGGCTCGGGAAGCCGCCCCCCTCTCAATGGTAACGCACTACTCGCGTCATTTACATCAAACACAACAATGAACACGGTGTTTCCCCCCCCCCCCCCCCCCCCCCCACAACATTCGGGAGAGAAGTAAGAAATCTAACGGGAGGCTGCCTTTGCTCCTGCAGAGAGCTCCGACCCAACAGAGGGCCGCAACGGTACCGGTCGAGGCGCTGCACCGGGGCAGGAAGAGGGAGAGGAGCAGTGGAAGGAGGAGGAGGAGGAGGAGGGTTTGAGTCTCATCATCATCCTGATCCCCGCGGTGCTGGCTGTCATCATCATCGGCATGGTAGTCGGCGGCATTTTCATCAACCGCAGGTGGAATCAAAAAGCGAGGAATCAAGGTGTGTCCATCGCGAGGGGGGGGGTCCCGCAAGTCCTAAACTTGTCAAAACAAAGATGATCTTTGCACGTTAAGAATAACACGAAAAATCTCTGTGTGACCGAGGAACAGACGGTAAATCTGTCCTTGTTTTTGTTTACTTTATTACATTTTCAATGAACTACAATAAAGTAACTCAGCTACCAACGGTTGCTATCAATAAAACTTAAAATAAATATGTTGTTAAATATGTTGTTTTATCATAATAAAGATGACTGAGCTGTGTCCTCTTCTCATAGAGCTGAGAAAAGAGGATCCATATTTGGATGGGTCCAGTTCAGAGAAGGTGCCAATGTAAGTATAGATTTTATTCTCTTTAAAAAAAAAAAAAAAATTCAGCTGCTAGTTTGCAGCAGCGTGAAATGATTAATTAGAATGAAAGGTTCAGTAGCCGATGTCAACGGGGGGGGGGATGCTTTAATGCTACTCAGAGCATCAAGAACATTCTATACTGACGTATCGAGCTCACCAATCTGCCTTCGCCTGGATATACGGGGCAAACGGGTTCCTCTCCTCTCGCCAAGTTCTTATGCTCACGGCTCTGCAGGGGAACAAAAAAAAGGCCCCTCAAATAATGGTTGGAAGACGGGGCGTCGAAGGTGTGAATGGAAGCAATTGAGAAACAGTATCGGGGCAAAACACAGTCGACTCAACAAGAACAAAATCACAACAATTAACATGTGGATGTATTTAGGGCCACAGATTCAATCCTGGGCTCTTACCTCCTTTGGCAATTTTTAAAGAGACCTATTAATTTCTTTCAACATAAGTATATTTGAGGTTGCCGCTTTCTGAGTCTTTTTGTGTCCTTTAACCCTCCAGGCCCATGTTTGAAGAAGACGTGCCCTCTGTGCTAGAGCTGGAAATGGAAGAGTTGGACCAATGGATGAAAAAGGATTGTGGGTGAAAGCATGCAAGACATTAAAGTATAGAAAATCGATAGGCCTAGTCATCGTTGATGTTGTGCTAGACCTTCATTGTATTATTTGTTGGACTGGAGTGACATGGTTTGTCTCTGAGAGGAGAACTCTGTAGGATTAGTTTATCCAGCAGAGGTCACTGTAGCTTTAACTGTTGGCTTCAGTTCATCAGATGGTGTTTTTGGTAAACAGGAGAACATTTGAATAATGTGTGTGTTCATTGTTTTCTTTGTTACAGCTGACCCTTCAGAGGACTCTAAACTTGCATGAATCCATTTGTGGTGAGGACATCTTTCACTTTATTCGTTTATTGATCATGAATTCAGTTTATTATCATCATTGTCTCTCACGTTCAGAGAGATATTCTCATAAAAGCTTAAAACCCCATCTTTTGTTGTAATATTCCTTTGATATTGGTTTTAGATTTCAAAATGAATATAAATGTAAAAAAGAAAGTCCATCTATGTATATCAGCTTTAGTCCTGTTAATATTTTATTTCTTGTCTTGTAACGTTAACAACTAGTTCATTACATTCACTATGTAACAGCATGAGCAATTATTTATCATGCAACGTTCCTCCAGGTGTGAGTTCAACGTGCTTCTTTATTATAAATCCACTCAAAACCAAGTAAAAATACCTGTTACACTGTAATGCAAACGGTCCGAGGTCGACTTGGGCTGTTTCCAAAATGCTTTGTTATTTCCTGCCTGTGAATTGTTGTGGTTCACCAGCTGGTTTCGGTACATCAACAATGAACTGTGACCCCCTGCGTCACGATACCGATTCAACGCCCAAACGCCCATAACACCTGCTAGTGATTACACCAGGCGCGTATTGAAGTGTGGCGCAACATAACCCCCGTGCTGGTCTCCTTACTGGAAGCGCTGGCGGGGGCAAGGTCAAGGTCCACTTGTTGGCCAAACATCATCTATACACAGCTTTTTTATCCTCAGGATTCTATTTCTAAAGCTGTGCAAAAGCTAGAGGGGACTTTCACTCAACGTGGAGGCCCTCTGTACACATTACGTACTCAGAGATGTCGATGTTGGCACTGCTGCGGGGGGGGGGGGGTGCACGCTTCTGCAGCTTCGACCTGTTTGTCACGGCTGCAAACCCCCCAACAAATAGGACACTTATTAAGAACACACATTATAAAATGACTGAATACTCCATCGCACCTCCTGATATTATTTAGGAGTAACATTCACCTTTCTCTCTCTCTTTTTTGATTTCTGCAGGAAGCGCTCCAGGATTACATGAACACACAACCCACTGTGACGACCAGGCCACAGCATCACAACACTTAATAGACACTAGCAAACAAAGAAATCATCATTGCAACGCATTCTCCCAGAAAGTATTTAGTGGACAACCATTGCAGTTACAGATGTTAAATAAGTGGCTCTTTGATCAGAGCCTTTCACGTAGCGCTGTGTTGCAGGAAATTACATTTATCTGCTGTTTGCTTTTGTCCAAAAGCTACTGAATAGTAAGTGCAAGAGTTAAGCTGTTACATTGACTTAAAATGCTCGTCCTACATTTAGAGAAAATAAACAGAGTAGAATATTTGTATTTTATTGGCCACGGTGGTTTCTCTCGCCGCTGATCCTGCTTTCATTGCCCGTTAAACCATGGGGTGGGGGGGGGGGGGGGGGGGGAAGTTGTCCGTCGTGATCCACGCCAATGCACCGTATTTGCCGCCCGAAATCAATCAAACATGGTGTAAAAGGATTTGACTTAAAAGAAATCCCAGTGCTTCCCCTTATCTGCAGGTTCATGCGCGTCAAAGGAGTGCGTGGTCGTCCCGAAGCGCGTCAGGCCGATGCCCGCCTTCGCCACAGAAACGGCCCTCTGGTAGTTTCTGCTGATGGCTTCTCTTTCGGGCTCAAAGCCCCTTTGTTGTATTACACTGCGTGACTCCCTCCAGCTGCAGGTTTTAATGGGGAAATATCCTGTTGAAGATTGCAGGCATGCATGACAGAGGAGGCCACTCCTTTTCGTTGCCTGTGCTGAGCTGGGTAGGAATCCTGGAGAAAGCGTTTTGCATGAAATTGTGTGAAAAAGTGCCTCGTGAGCACATGCACTCGCTTTTTGAGTCTTTTCATGAATTATTACCTGGTGCTGAGGCAGCTTTCAGAAAGCTGCTACTGATACAATTCTCATCTCCCCGTCAGTAGATAATAACTGTAATAACTGTTTTGCTTCCCGTTTGGGATTAAAAGTATCTTCCAAGCAGTCAAGACACATTGACGGGGCCACTTTCTATTAGTCAGTATTTTGCATTATCTTGCACTATTGAGAATACAGTATGAACAATATGAGAATACAGTATGAACAATATGAGAATACAGTATGAACAATATGAGAATACAGTATGAACAATATGAGAATACAGTATGAACAATGTGAGAATACAGTATGAACAATATGAGAATACAGTATGCCAAAGGATCTTATTTTCAGCAAAGGCCTTTTGTAAATATTTTATATGAGGCGGTTGTCTTGTTGTTCTGCTGATGAAGCTTTACACAAAATTTCATCAAATAAAATCTCTTGATAAAATCAAAATGGAAATGTTGCTTTATTTTTACAATATCTACACAACTGTTTGATAGATTGCCATCAAGTTCAATGTAGACATTCAGGGGAGAATCCCGCCGACATTGGTGATCTTTGACTCTTTATCTTTCATCTCCACAAGGTTGACCTTTGTGTGTTTTGAGTGCACGGATTGACAAGAACATTTTAATATTAAAGTTGTTATATAAAAGTTTCAATTATTTACTTTGCTTCATAAGCGAATACCTGCAGGATTAAGCCTGTGCTGTTGTGCTAATTATTCTTTTTTTGAAGGTTTGAATTCAAAGTGCCACCAAGTGAAGTGTGCATCTAAAATAACTAAGATGAGTGGCACATTCCATCCAGGCACAGGTGATAGTTGTTTGCTGTTTTCAGCCGGGATTAGAATAAATACCTGTGCCTCACATCACGTGTGTTACCGATGAGTCTGCTCCTCTTGGAGCTCCGTATGTGTGCTGGTTTTAATACCAGTGGAAGGTCTGGGGGGGGGGGGGGGGGGGGGATAAGGTCAAACAGGCCACGTAAACCAATGAATACATATGAGTATTCTCCCCTCCTCACCTCTCTCTCTTTCTCATTACCCGATCTCCAGACAGCAGTGCTTTCCGCCATCACACTCAGACCCCTGCTGAACCAACGCTGACATTTTCATAATCCTCGACTAACGCGGATAAGGAAATGCGGAATTACTGTTCACACGGGCAGATCAAGGCCCTGTGATGGTCGTCTACGGTACGAGAGTCACCGCCAAAGAATGGGCCGATCGTCTCCGCGTCGTCCCTGGAGCGAGATCGATTTCAAACTTCTGGATGGTTGCAAACGCCTGAACAAAGAGCTGCTCACAGGAGCCCTGAGCGGCCCGTCCCCACCAGAACCGTGCGAGCACATCCCACCCCATCGTTCCCTCTTTGTGCTGGCTCCCGGAAATTGATTTATGATGTTAATATTTGATTTCCGAGGGAACTCCAGTGACATGACTAGTTGTGTGTAGCCTGTGAAAAGCGTTTTGATTTGGTGGGTTTATAGGAGATGTGTCAAATGGGCTTATTTTGAAATCACCCATCACTTGGCTTTAGCTCGGAGATGGAAATCTCGTAACCTTTGATTTTGAAAGACGATTTGATGTGTTCAGCTGCTTTTAAGGTAACTAAAGGTGTTCCCTTTGGTTTATATCCAACCTTTCAGGGTGCAGATCTTGAGTTTTTCGGGTAAAGGTCTTTTCTTAGTTCCTGACCCAAATCGTGTCTTTGCAGTTGAAACCCAGAGGCAGAGATGACCTGGCTCTTATTACCAAGTCTATCCTAACTTTATTTAGTTTTCCTTATTTACGTCTTGCAGTGTAAGTACTCATACTCAGCTCGGAAATACAATATTCCCCTAAAAGTTTATGCAACGTAAATTTCAATCAGCATTTTTCCCAACTGTGTCACATTCTTGCCCGGCTGGTTTTACTGGCAAATAAAACAGTGATGCTTCTTACCAAACATCAATGCGCACATAGTCTCACACCAGGTAAAATATATGCTTTCTGCTGGATGTGAGGAAAGGGTGTGATGTGATAAAACTTTGATTAAAGCCATGTCTTTAACAAGGAACATGAATGCGATGTAATCCCCCCCCCCAGACGGTACGTTCAGAACGTTTTATTTCCAGTGACCTTTCGCTGTGAATTGACTAAGCTTTTGTAGAATGAATCACACGCTAGAAGGGCCCGTCTCAATATATCAGTTCCATTTCACTGCCGGGCTTGTTTGCTTTCAAGCGCTGTGATGTTACAGAGCACCGTCCGTCTGTCGCAATCACACGAGTGGAAAACACAGCGCACACCAAGGAATGTGTGTGTGTGTGTGTGTGTGAGCGTGTCAGAGAGTGTGTTTGTCATTATGGGGGACTCACTTCAGAATAGATTTGTAGTTGGTCCTTTGTAGATTCCTGATGAGCAGTTTAAAGCGTGTGAAACGTTCCTCTCTTAAGAACGACTGCTTTTCGCGAGGACTCTAGCAAGGAACCGTTCAATGAAATGAACAAAGTGTGAAGGTATGATGTTGAGACACAATCTCAATATTTCTAAAGTTCTTGCCGCGGCCCTTGACATGAACACAGACATCACGCTAGATCCACTAGTATGTTTTAGTGTTTAGTTTCACTGACAAAACGCACATAGGGGGATTACACCAATGACAATTTTAGGAGTTCCAAAGTCCACGTTCAGGAGAAAATTCCATTAAAACTTGTTACTAATTTAGTAACAAAGTGAGGATATTTAGAGTCATTCTTTGCATCGTGGATCTGGGTTTCAGTTTTCATTGACTAGATGCCATTCTCAATTCCACACTTCTCAGGACCATATGTTTGGTGCTTAGTAATATCTCAGGATTTCAGACTCTCCCTGGAGGATCCAGATACAGGACATGAAAATGAACGTGAGCCAAAGGTAACCACGACTTGCACCACAAGCCTTACCTAAGCTGCAGCAGCAGCAGTGGGGGAAGTTATAATCTATTATAACTTTTTTTAGATTTCTTTCAGTCTCTGAGTAAATGGGGCCCATCGTAAAACATGACTGTACACCATGCAAATGTTGATCCCCCTCCAATTTGTGTACTATTTATTATCTTAGATTCTAGATCTTCTTTTTATACTTTTTTGGATATCCTTTTACTACAAAAATGTTTTTTTTAATTAATAATATCAATAATTTTATCAACCCTTGTGGCAAAAAAGGAAAATGGAGAATCATACACATGTTTTGTGTAGATTTGCTTTAAATGCATTTTTTAAAGTTTACTTTTATCAATGGTTAGGTTTGTTATCATGTTCTCTATATTATTGTGCTTTTACTTAAATACATATATGTATATAAATATATATTTAAAAAACTGTTGTATCATCATTCTGCTAATAATTACTCCTTTCGCATGTACAGTATATCAAGGCTTAATTGTATTGCTTTTTTCTTTTCAGTGTAATATTTATATAGCCAAATGGTAATGTTTATGAACCAGACATAATATATCTCTGCGTTGTACTTTCAATTAAGTAAGTCTTCACGAAAAATACACTTAAACATCACTCTCACATGGCTCTTATTCGGGGAGTATACCATTGCGTCACAATCGAGCGCCCACGACCAAACAAAACCGCGGCATCATCACGCTGCAACAGCCATTCTCTCCAGTCGGTGGAGTCAGGAGACGAACAAACCTGGCGGTAGTCGAAGAGCCTGTGAACGGCTAATCACTCACAACTGACACGCTATTTGGGCTCAGTGGATGTGTTCCCCCTCTTGCAATGGTCGGACGCCGGCACATGTCGCCCACTAAAAGAACAGAGCCAAAGGGTCGACCAACACTCGTCAGTTTGACACAGCAGCTAACGTTAGCGGTGTTTTACTAGCGAGCTAACACTACACGAACTTGGTCTGTGGAGGCTAGTTAGCACCTCCAGCTAACGCGCTAGCTTCTGTTAGTTTGGTGCAGACACTTGACTTGCTGCTGGTGGGAAACCAAGAAAAGACAGAAGGAGCGTTTCACCTCATCGGAGCCCGTCGTGTTAGCTTCACCCAGCTCCAAGGGATATTTCTGATTGGATACTCAACCATAAGGAATTACCGGAGAGGCCTGCTGTCTTTATTCATCCCCACATTTCTGAGGTAAACACATGATAAAATTACAAAGTGCAAGATCACAACTGGGGAATCACGTAGAAATTCACTAGTGAAGCGGGGCCCTAGCATTAGCCAGCTAACGAATAGCTCGTCCGTTAGCCGAGTTAGCATTGCTAATGCTATCCAGCTTAACGCACTTCTGTTGATGTGGAGTTTGTAGGCAACTTGTAAGAAGTTAACGGTGTCAGTGTGGATCGCCTCAGCGTGTCGCAATAACTCAAACATCCATTTAAACAATCGTACCGTTTGTTACTTCTATTGGCTCCCCCTGTCGCTTAAACTTTTGACTGTTGAAACAAGCCGATCAAACTTGAGTTAAAAGCTGCAAAGTGGGATGACTTCGATCCGCATGCAACACGTCAACTATGCGATGAGCTCAAACTCTAGTACGATGCAATCCAGGAGCTCTGTGCTCTGTTTTTGTCATTATAACCAAGACTTTCTCTTAATGGTTTGTCAGAGCCTATGCGCACTCGACTTCTACCTCACCTATAGCACAGCTTTAGCGAAATCCAGATGTTCTCGTGGGCACTGGGACGAGATGAATGCACGGGACCATTGCTGCAGTTTGTGGGCTCTTCAGAGATTTCTGTTGCTAACATTTCGGGTCCCTAATATATGGCCTCACTTTTGACAATTCACATGAGCAGTTTCACTCCTGAAGTAAGTGTGCTGACTGACCGTTTAAAGCAGATCCATCAGTCTCCATCCCATATATCTAGTTGTCACTCTATTAGGTGCTCCTTGTGAAAACCAATCAGTTCTTCAAAACTATAATGGTTTTTCAAGGTCCATGTTACAAGGATGTAGTCACATGTGTATGTACACACAACTGGGATAGTGCTGCAGAACACTTTAAAACTTGAGTCTGACCCCGAGTGCCTCATGTCTAAGGTTGGTGCAATCTGCAGGCGTCTATTCGCACGGATTCAAGTCTGGAACTGTTCGTTACACGTTGCTGCTAAACTAGAACTTGCATAAATGGCAAATAGTGTTTCAGTTTCATTCATGTCCACACCCCGATTCTCTCGTGTTTGACCGTATGGTGTCTGCCTCTCGTGGGGTTTTTCGAAGTCCGAGAGCCAGTTGGGTTTGGTGTAAACATCTATAAGGTTAAGACAACTTGCTTTCCGTAATAGGAAAGGAATTTCACAAAAGGTTTTCAACTGTTGTTAAACCATTGTCGGTAAATATATGAAGTCACGTCTAATGACACTCATTGCCGGAGCTAATACAGGTTTAACCTACTACTTCCTTGTGTTAGTTTTAAATAGGATGTAGACGAGTTCTTTCTATTCTGTCCAGCAAATTTTGTAGTTTTCCCACGAATACTAAAAATCTGGCTTGTTATTTGTTTGCTGTTTTGAATTTGACACGGACACTTCCATACTTATGTTTAAAAAAAGATACATGTATATATATCTATATAGATATGTGACCTCGAAAGAGCTCATCTACTGAGGACACTTAACACAGTCACCAAAAGTGTTTATTTAATTCAAAGCCAACCGAGAAGAACCATAAAATATTGCATGAAGGTGTTGCTTCATCTCTGTGGTTAAGGAAATATAAAGTTAGAGTACTCTTGTGCCAAAATGCTTTTTTTCTGATTGTTGCTGCAAGGCCTTGGAGAGCGGGAGATGAGGGGTTTCCTAGATTTTGTTTGCGGAAAGCGTCACATTCCCACACACACGCGCACACGCACACATTCCCACACTGACTGTCACTGTGTAGCTGACCTCGGGGCCTTCCTCAAACCATTCTCGTATGGACAGTGAGATTTCCTGGCTTTGTAATTTGCATTGACCAAACAGAAGAAGGGTATGAGTCAGATTGGTTAAGGTGGTTAATAGATGGGAAGTGTGGTATACATTCCTGCAGATAGGAGTGATCTAATGCAGAACATTTTATCATGTCAAGCCAATGTTTGCTTTAAGAAAAAAAAGATACTTCCTGTGGGCAACCACTCAACCATGTTAAGCCAATAATTAAATGTATCATTGTCCTGCGTTATTGAGGAAACTGCATGTACATGTTTTCTAAAGATCTGCCCCACCCCCCCCCACCCCCCTCAGTGCCATCTCTATACTTTACTCTCAAAGGCCGTGGACAGATTTGTCGCTTTTTCCTTTCAAACCGTTACCCTGGAATACAGGGTAAATAAAGAGCTGGTGGCAGTGTAGGCGTTTCAAGGTCCCAGATGGTCCTGGTTGAAGTAGAAAGGACCAGGAGGACAAGGACTGCAGAGGGGAGCATCTTGTGTTGAAGCGGAGTGCAGTCAGGTTATAATGGGCCGTCTTTTGGGACCCAGAACACTGTCTAGTGAACGGGACATGTGGCTAATGAGTGCATCAGGACATCTGCTGGATTGGGCCTGTTGATGGTGCTGGTTTTATGAGGGGAAAAAGGGGGACAGTATGAGGACGCATGATGAATTTGAGGACTTGAGCGAGTGCAAGGCCCGGTTACTGTGCATGGGGGGGGGGGGAGGGAGGGAATGTTTCAGCTGTAAAGGGGAGAGAAGAGAGTTGATTTGAGTCAGTCTTATTAAACATATGCCACCTTTTGGAAAATAAACTTAAAAAAGCTGGAGAAGAAGCAAGTGGTGGAAGTAGTTTGTGTTTGTGGGGAAAATGTTGTAGACGGAGTTCGTAGACGGGGAAATGGAGAACGAAATAAAATGCGACTAAGAGAAGCAAAAATATTGGAAGAGCATGCGCTACAAAAGTCCTGTGTGTGTGTGTGTGTGTGTTTGGCAGAGGCATTTGAGAGAAAGTGAGATCAAGGAATGAGGGCTTTTCTGTTGGAAGTACAAGCCACCCTAAAGAGAGGATTCCCCAGGAAGTTCCTCAAGAGGGACTTCAGAGCAACACGGAGGGTGGAAAAGTCCTATTGGTTTTTTTTCCGTCCTATTATGTACATTATTCAGGGCACTAAATGGAACATCTTTACTGAAATTGAAATACAGGACACTATATTCTGTTAGTAGCGATAGTCTTGTGATGTTTGGGGTTTCCGGCCACATGGATGTGAGGCATGCTAACATTAGCTTTGCACTCGTTAGCATCCCAGCTCCTCTGAATCGATGTGAGGTAGTGGGAGATGTAGCGGCTGCTAGGCAGTCTCTTGTGTTACCGTGGCAATACTCTGTCTGTTAGATTCTAGTTGAGACCAAATAACCATTGCTGCCCAAGTCAGATTGTATGTGAAGTTTGATTTTAAATATCAGGGTCTTAAGTTAAATTTGTGTAACTTCAAATCCCATTCAGACATGATTTAATTAAATTCTCGTGCTCCGCTGTTACCAACCCACCTTTTAATTGTACGCTTGTGGGGAAAAAAATGTAACTACCCGTTGTTAAATTCACTATATCTTTATTCATTTTGTCGCAAGCTTTGACCGTCCATACTGTGATGTAGAGACCTTCTGGTCTCTTAACTCCTACAACTCGTTGAAGCACATTAAGGAGAGACGTGCAGACCGCTGAGCGTGGGTTGTCAATGGTCCTCTGCTCTGTATCTGTGAGGCACAAGGAGCATTTTAATAATTCAGTGCTGTGCCACGCAGCCCAGTTGGTTAATGAACACATAGGATTCTCCCAGGCATATTGCTTTGATGTGCGCTCTGCTGTGAGACATAGTGGGGGGGGGGGGCACATTGGGACAAAACAGGTCAATAGTGGGTAAATTATATTTCAAAATTGTGCGGTGGCAGACATTTCTTTAGCCTGAAGATGAGTTAAAATAGGAGAGTGGAGGTGAATCCCTCCACCCTTTCCTTGGAAAGACCCCTTCTTTGTCTCTTGGTGCTGAAAAAGCACATTTGTAGCAGTTTGAGCATCACTTCACTCGTCATCGTATGTACAGGAACGTGGGATGGGGCAGTGTTCTCACAGAGAGCAGATCTTACAGTGGTAAAATCGGTTGAATTGTGTGGTTTTGAATCGTTTGAGGGGCGTCTCTGAGGCTTTTTGAAATCGGCACTTCCACATTCTAGAGAGTAAATTGGGAACATGTTTCTGAAATTCATTTTAAATGTATCTTTCCATGTCGATGTGTCCTTGGGCAAAACTCTTCATCCCAAATTGATCCCGGATGCTGTACCTGCGCTGTGTGAACGTCACTGTTGCTGACGGGCAGGTGGCACCTTGCGTTTTAAATCTGTCCAAGGCACGTTGGTTTATCGTGATGGAAAAACATCATCGCCGCCAAGGAGGTTTTTTCTTCTTTTTTGTTGTTATTCAGTTTGTTTGTCAGGATTACGGAAAATCTACCAACCCGCGGCTTGTCACAACGCCTGGTGAAAGGGTGATGCCCAGGGAATTTAGGAGCAGCTGCAAATCACTGAGCCGATCCACTGATTATTACACTGGAAACGGCCTTGCAGGAGGTCTGCGCTTTCAGATAAACAGGTTTCCGTATGCCATTTGTACCCAGATTTCTATTGTAATATATTTGTGATCTCGTTTGATTCAATTGCGATTTATTTAAATTATAAGAACTAAACATTTTTCAGATGAGCTGAATCAAAAATCCAAATACCTCTTCACTCTAAACACACAATAACAAACCATTTTGTTCTTTAGACATCCAGCAGTTAGAGCAACAATATGAATTATTTGGAGTTGTCTTTTTGGCCGCCTGATAAATGTTAGTCGATGATTCTCTCTCTCACAGCTTCGTTTCGGTCCCCTCAGACTCCTGAAGTTGTTTACCGAAACTCGTACAAAGGTCAGTGAAATGAGTGCAGCTGCAGATGTGAGCGATAATCCTCTGCAGATCTGCGAGTGCATGTGACCGTGTAGTCTTTTGTTTTTTGATACACTATTGAAAATAATATTGACTCTTCGAAATCCATCATGACGTCAACCGTTGATTCGCAACAACTCTATAAAGAAATGTTACAGTATGAATATAGTTAAATCTCTTATTGTTGGCATATGTATATTGCCCTCTGACATATATCTTGTCATACAAGTTCGCCGAATACTAATAGTATGTTTAATTATTATTAAAATTGACCATTGTGACATGCGTTCGGGCTGATGACGGGTGACACTGTGGTTGTGTGAGTAACGCGCAGATCCATCTCCTCGCTCTGGTCGGGATTCGCCGTCTGAGGCTCTGTCTTCCGGCGCCGGACCTCGTCCATCTTGCGTCTCCTCTCCGCACTGCCTCCCGCACACTCTCCCCCCCCCCCCCCCGCCCCCCGCCCCTCCTCTCAAAGGCCAACCGGTCCTTCTGCGAGGCTGCAGCCGAGGTGCACGATGAAAGCCATTTGAAAGGAGGCCTCTCCCAGCAGAGGTCCAGTTGGCATGGTAACGCCTGTCTTTGTGAATGGGGGCTTCTTTTACTCGCCTGGTCGGACGTTTCCCACTGTCTCGTGGTCCGAGAGGAAGCTGTCAGACTGTTAAAGGGTCACCAAAACAGTTTCCCTTATTTTCTCTGCAATGCCGTTTTTTTAAAACTATTTATTACAGGGGCAATGTGGAGCTAAAGTTTAGAGATTATTGATGATGATGATTACTGAATAGCGACTCCTTACAAATCAGTTGCTTTAACAAATACATTATTGTCTTTATAAACACTTTAAGAGGGCTGGTTGAGCGTTCCTTTAAAAAAGAAAAGAAAAAGAAAAACATTTGGTATCTTTATTTTTTTGTTTCCATCACCTGATGATCCAAATATCGGCCCGATAGTAGTAAAAAAAACAGAAAAGATTGAATACTTGGTCGTCTATGTAGTAAGTCAGGTTATTGGTCTCAGCATGAAATAGATGTCTTGAAGGAAAAGCAGCCACAGGTCTGAGCTCCGTGAAGCAGGACAAAGAGCCACTGACCTGATTCTGAATTGCCTCTTTCACCTTAATCAAGTAAAACCTCCAAAGTCACTGCAGCATCCTGTCCTCGTCTTTTCTCTGTCACACAGAGGTCTGCAGTTGGCACGTGTCTCCATCGTCTGCCCTTGATACTGTTTCCAAGTTTGATATTCGAGGTGCAGCCTTTACTGTTTGGAATAGTTCGAATATCGCCCCTAAAATGTGCATTTAATGTTAGTTTTACTCTGCTTTCAACGTGGCCAAAACCAACCTGACCGTCTGTGGCAGTCAAGTCAAAAAGATGGTTAGTTTATTACTCTATTCACGGCTCACTTTGCCATCCTAGAAACTGCAGCAACATATTTTTTTTCTCTTTGAATTTATGCAGATCACAGTTCAATGGCCTACATACCCTTTCTTCTGGATGAATTATTCACTGTTTATCAAAATTAAAGTAGGTTGAGCTGCGCTTACTGAAGCTCTAAAATGGATCGTGTGTGTGTGAATTGATCCTCGATTTGAGGAGACACAAATGAATCTGGTGCCTCCTCCCTGAACGTAAACAAAGCTTTGATAGCTCCATCTACAGGAAGTTGTTTTGTAGTCTTTATTCCACGTATCGCGTCGCGTCCTTCTCCCTCTTCAGATCAATAATCACCGGCTTTGGTGTCCTTCAGAACTCCGGCTCTACGGGAATGTGTGGCATTGTCGTGGCAGGATTTCCCCCCTCGGACTTGACCCGGGTGGCTTTCCGTCGGGGACGCAGGCATCTGGCGGCTCAGTTAAAGTGCCTTTAAGTCCGTTAGAGAGGATAATCCTTGAGGGACAGTTGCAGCGAACAGAAGGAGCAGACAAAAACAGTCTGTCGATTCACTTTCCCCACTTTTTTTTGGCCGTCTGACTGTGTCCCGCGCTGGTCCCTCCCTCCCCTCCTCCCGATGCAGCCTATCGCTCCACAACACATGGCCGCCATATGCTTTCTCCATTACTACCTCAAAGGAAAGAAGGCCTCCCCCCCCCCAATTAGGCCTGTGCAACCTGGAGAATGTACCTCTTCTTCCTGTGAATGATCTCCGAGGAGCATTCTCCCAACGTCGTTTTCTCACCACTTCTTTTTGTTTTTGTTTTGCGCTCTCTGCCTTTTTTTTTAGCCTCCCACCTTCCACCTTCTCCCTGCTCCCCCCCCCCCCGGCGGCGGCTCAGTCGGTGTGCAGCGTCACTTCAAAGCGGCAGGTCTGTGGCGCTGCAGATAAGGCTCCGTACCCCAAAGCGCCCGGCCGGGCTCCGCCAGAGCCGCCGCACAGGCCTCCGCCCCGCAGGTCGGGGCCCCTTCTGTCTCTCGTAGGAAGCCGCTTGTCTCGTTTCTTTTGTTTTAATTCGTGTTGTTTCATGTGTGGGTCCACTCTTTGTTCAGCCATCCACTTCTTTTTTTTTCTTTTTTCTTTTTTGGAATTGCTTTTTCTATGGCGGTAATTGTATGTGATTGATTGCATCTTGTCTCGCGCTCTGAATGCCTTTGCACGTGATCACGTAGCAATCCTGGAGATCCAGTATTGAGAGTAAAGTAGTTCGGCTTCCATCCCTGACCTTGTGTTTTGTGCTTTGAAAAGCAATTACTTTTTCCTCTTGTTTGGGCTGCACTAAACAATGGTGGGATATTATTCCTGTCAACAAAAAAAACCATTTCAAACATTTCAACTGTATGAGCGCTGTGATATAAATGTTTATATCCTGTTTCTGTGAATTCAGATCTGTGACATTGAGACAAAGACGACGTGTTTAATGAATGGACGTTTTGGTCGGCCGCTCTGTTTTTTGGTGATGGTCAAAGTCGTGGCATCGGTTGGCTCATCTGTGTTTCCATGGCAGCAGCACGTTGCTGCTCAGGTTCCTCATGATTTCCTCTGGGATGAAACACCCTTTAATCTGCTCTCTAAGAACATCTTTGTCTGCCTGAGGATTTCTGTGGCACCGACTCACTGGTGCAAAACGACTCGTTTACAAGCGCGTCTTCCGTGTAATATGAGCCAGATAATATTAATACACGTGTGTTTATTATAAATTACCAGCTAATTTAATGAAGAGAAACTAGTAAACTGTCCTCTGATGAGCTCTACTAAACTGTTGCACTAGTTGTTGACATAAGAGGGAAAAAAAGATCATATGCTGAACAAAAGATCAGATTATGTAGCTCTTTAGGTTTATTCTATCCCTTTCAATATTGTGCAAATGTCTCCTCCATCCTTCAAAGAATAAGATTAGTATTAATCGTGTGCTTTTTAAAAAGTTTTTCTTAGGTTGGACTTCACTTGTCATTGTGTTTCGTTATATTTATAATTTTCTCCTATTTGCTCAACTTTAGGCTACATGACATTTGCAGACGGAGTGCTGATGTAATGCAAACTAGCCACGAGACCAAATTCTGATAATCTGATTTGAGTTTTTAACAACAACATCTGTAAACGCTTGAATGGATTTCTCTTTGCTGTCATGACATTAATCAACACCCTGACTCTTCTGACCTTGCTCTTCCATTAATCCTCCCTCCTCTCATCCGCGTCGCCTGCTTTGCATGACCATCGTGTTAGGTAGTATGCTCTAGGGACATCGAGGGGGAAAAAAAAAAAAAAAAGTTGAACTGCTGCGACACAGCTGCAGATGATGTCATGATTGTGATGGTTAGGGTCTCGGGCCGCTTGGTGTGGAGAGCTCCTGGATGTGGAGGGAGAAGCTGTTGAGAAGGTGGGGGTCAGAGGAAATGAGGCTGCATTCCAGCAGGGATTTGCGAAGTGTTTCTCGTCCTCGCCGTGCTGCCGGCAAGTCGGCAGCTGTTTCAGACAGTTCCCGGACCGCAGCCCAGCTGGGCCTCACCTCGGCATACTGCAAGGTAGTCATTAGTTGCCACGTGAGCGAACGTAATAATATGCAATAAGCTGTAAGTGAGCTGCTAATTCAAAGTCACCTGTGACTCTTGAGCTTTTCATTTTGGGGAAAATCCACATCGTGCTTGCATATTTGCCGCCACTTTGTGGACTTTGTGGGTTTTCGTTCACGTGGACCACGCACGGTGGAATTTAAAAGGCGTAAGGAAGATGGAGAATGAGTCACATCTTCAGCTCGGGTGACGAGATGAGGCCTGTTTCATTATGAATCTGTAAGCGACTCGCAGCACTGCTGGGTGAGAACATGTCAACCAGACGGAGCTCGAAGTTCACACCCGCAAACCGGAATACAGGAAGACACTCGTCCAACAGCTCTCGAAGGTTTGTCCAATTTGTCCTCTGGAACAGGCCGTGACGAGGCCCTCTCTGTTGTTGGAAAGGCAAACATGCCCACTTGTTACTCTAATAATCAACTCTGAGGCCGCCCTACAAAGGGCCACGTGCACATCTGGATCTGATGGTTGCTTTAAAATTTAAATGCTTTTCCCCCCCAATTGTTATGTAATAACACAGTTATGTATTTGTTACGCAAAAGAATGGAGAGTGAATTATGTCCACTGGGTTAACCCGTAGTCCTGTGTCCTCTTGCATGCATGCTAAAGTGCACGTTACGAGTTGAGATACTTCAAACTTGCACGGTGTTCCACAGCAAAGCCTAAATTGGAGCGAGTCTTCTGCTCACTGAAGACTGTTGCGTAACGTGTGCTTCTCTCACATTTTTACCAGAGCTGCTCAAACTGAACCGAGGGCAGAAAACACGGCAGCTGCCCGTTTCCATGTAGACTCATCCCTATGTGGCCCATCCAGGCGCAGTTGACCCAAATAGACGTTGCGTGCATCTGTAACGTGGTTGTTTGCCTCTGGGAAACATTAAGGACTTTTCCTAGAAAGCTCTCTTTTTTTTTTTTTTTCCTTCTTTTTCAACCTGCGAGTTAATAGGTGAGTTATTTTGCATCCGAACACCGTGTCTTTTGTGTCTGCTTTAAGAACCCATACAGAGGCTGGTGTTGGGCCCGGCTGACTATCACAACCATGTGTGTACGCGCTACTCTGTGGTCAAACGGAATGATCTGCATCTTTGCAAATAGAAGCCAGTCTCACAATTCCAGGATTCTCCCGTCAACCCGATCTCTTTCCCGTCTCGCGGTGATCACGTGTCAAAACAGCTGGAACGTCTGGACGTCAGTCCGTTCCCCCAGAACTCGGAGGGTCATATCCGACACCGACACGAGCCGGCTCCTCGCCGCTGCCCAGTGGGTTCAGTCATGTTCCCACGCAGGTGCTCAGAAACCCGGAGCTCCATCACTCGCGTTAAAACACCCTTTTGTCTGCGTTTGACCCGCTCATCAAGTTATAATCCGGTGTATAGAAGTAGAGCTATTGGATGACTTGTGTAGTGTTGATGTGTAGGTTGAACATAGGGATCGGATCAGAATGACGACGTGCAGGATCCCGGGGGGGGGGTGGTAGCGGCTCCGCTCGTGCAGACCAACTCGCGCTGGTGTGTAGTTAGTGTGAGCGCTATTTACACAAGAAAAATGATTTCTTACACATCTTTGATTTGGGCCCATCATGTTGATGGTGTAATTAGGAGACCGAGGAAGAACTAAACGCATCAGTAGCCTTCCTGCGGGTGTTAGTATTTGTTGTGTGTGTCACGCCCCATTTTTGGCGTGTTCCGCGTGTGTTTTGGAGAATAAGCTGTGAAATACCAGCATCCTCCCCCCTCACTACTCTGGCCCTCCCAGGCAGGCCCCGCGGCCCGTTAACTCTGCAATGACCTCTGAGATTGCTGCGCTGACCCCCCCCCCCTCCTCTTTGTCCACAGAATCAACTCTTGGAGTCGGACCTGGAGTGGAGAAGACCCCTTGTGTCCTGAACAAACCCAGGCCGAGAGAACTGTAAGTAAACACGACAACTGTGTGAACCCCCCTGAGGCGTGCGTGTGGTGCTCAATGTAGCACCACACGCACGCAATGCTATTTATGATATTGACACACAGGAATGGTGAGGTTTGTGGTCGTTTTGAGCGGGTCTGGGTACACGCGTGGTGTTTGTAGATGATAAAGACGCCGTATAGAGTGTGCCTCGGTCGGAGAACACAGTGGATGCGAGGCCTGGTTTGAGATTGCATAACGGGGCAATTATTTGGCCCCTCGCGATCATATTTGCGTTTTTCGAAGGTGAAGGTGAACGGGGAGCAGGGAAAACGAGGATGTGACACTTTTAAAAGACACAATCAAAAAGGCGATGAGGTTTGCTAATGTATGGATCATGTTACACACATTCACAAACGGACAACAGTTGTTTCCTAGCAACACATTTTCCATGTAAAAGCTGTTCTCAAGTACACATTTTTTTCCCACTCCACTGAACTTGGCCCCCATATATAAGTTCTTAACTTGGGAAACGCTGGTTACATAAACGAAAGTGAGTCTCTGCACAAACCATCAAATCATCCCCTTCCCATTGTTTGGAGGGATGCCCGGGTTCTCTGGTCTCTGATGAAATAGGTGTCCCAGAGATCAAGGAGGAGTAGGAGTCCTTCCCCTGTACTACACGGCACCATTTTCACACCCGGCACATGTTCACAGGACAGGCTGCTGGGGGGGGGTCAAAGGACGCGCGCGCGCGCGCGGGGGGGGGGGGGGGGGGGGGGGGGGGGGGGAGGGAGGGAGAGACGTGTGCATCATCAGGGCCAAAGATTCTTCTTTTTCAAAGCCGCGGGGTCTGTGGTGCGAGGCTTGAATTATTCATCCTCCACCTGTGTATTAAAGGTAAAGCGATGCCACAGAGCAGGAGCTCGCTGGTCCCGCTGCTGCATTTTTTAAAACCGCGGGGCTGGCACTCAAATGTCAAAATGTTAACATCGTCTCCCCCTAAAACTGTTACCGCTCGTCTCAGGGACCGGATGAAGGAAATCTGATATGGGATTTTGAATAATTCAGCGTGAGGGTTTGGGATTGAATGTGCAACTTCCCCCCCACCCCCCCTTCCCCCTGTGAATCCCAGGATCCTCTCCGTGTGCTCAAGATGAATCTGAGTGTTTGGAGAAGAGAAATGACAAAAAACGTCTCAAAAACAAAAGGTTTTCGTCTTTGAGATATTTCCTTATTGAACCGAGCATGCTGTCACACTCGCTGGCAGGTTTTTTTTTTTTTTTTTTTTTCCCTTCTCAGATTGAACATGAAGAAACCGAAGGAAAGTGCCCGTCGAACCCACCTGCAGGAAGAAGGGCAGTGCTGTCATTCGTATGAAAGGTCCTTTTTTTTTCTTAAAAAAAAAAAAAAGAGAATTTGAATCTAATCTAATCTAAGCAGATGGTGAAGGGCTGAGATTCAGCCGTCCTGTGTGTCGCTCCCTAATCAGTCCCACACCTCTCACCCCCTCGTTCTCTGTAAATAATTCAGAGCAGCCTTTTGCCTGCTTCTGAGAGGAGCAAACACAATTCACCATGGAGGATCGCTTCTGGGGGACGGTACAAAATAAGAAAAAAGAAGAGAAAGCAATAAAGTTGCCGATGCACATTTCTAGAAAGCTTCCAACAATTTTAACTGCAGTGTTTTTGTTTATTATTCATAAGTTTGGACGTTTTTGTTGAATGTTGCCAATACCAGATGACAAAAGCAAAGGATGTGCAACCTGTATCTTGTGCAAACCTCTCCTCATTGTTCTCGCCTGAGCAGCACACGTATCCTCGCGGGGTCAAACGGGGTCGGTGGTGACCTCGTGGCTGCAGTGGATCCGTGTGTCATCCGTTGAGGGGTGTGGTCAAAACCATCATTCATTCATGCTTTAGAGGTCCTTGTTGGAAACGGGGGGGGGGGACATCCTGCTTTGTTGCCTGTGTTGGAGAGACGGGAAGTTGTGACTCTACTGGAGCTCTTTGGGCGTCGCTGCGTTGCCCGGAGGTGAATTGTCAAATTTATTTTTCTTATGCACTTATCATATGTATTTTGGCTGGACTTTTTAATCCTAAATCAACTATTACGATATAGATAATTTCATTACTCGCTAATGATCTTTTGTTTTAGAGGGCTTTCAGGACAACTATTTAAATGACTAGTTCGTATGATATAACAAATGAGCAGTTTTTTTTCTCATCCAATTAAGACATTTAGTGCAAAACTAATGCAACAGTTTAAGAGAATATATAGTGAAAGAAAACAAAAAAGTGTTTGTCAATCTCATTGAGTAATGTAGTGATGTAAAACAAAGTCCTTTTAGTTAAGTAAAGTTATACTCTGTCCAAATATCATCAATTTATCACTTCATCCCAATATGAATCTACCAAGAGACTATATATTGAATTCAATTATTCGGCCAGCCCTATTACACGTGTCGTTACTATATTTAATTGTTTTTAAGAGTGATGGATAACACCACACGCTAGATTTAACCTTCGACCATCCACCCTGTAGATGAAAGAACACCGAGGCTTTTAACGGCCTCGAGTGGTGTGAGATGAGCACCAATCCGCCTCTTCCCCACTAGAGTGCAGCCTGCTCAGAGAGAGCCGCTCTCTTGTGATATGTTTTGATATCTGGGTTTTTGTTTAGTTCACTGCGCCGCACAGATTTTTGGCTTTTGTTTTTGATGTTTAATTACCCCCCCCCCCCCCCCCCCCCCTTTCACAGAAAAGCTATCAGAGCTTTGACACACTATCAGAGTGTGTCAAAGTTTGGATGCTTTGTGATAATTGAGGACCTAATTTGCAACCCCACTTAAATGTACCAACCACTAATTGGCTCGGAGAGATTAATGGCACCATTTGCCTAATGATTAAATAACCACTGAAGTCATTGGTTGCGTTGCCGTGAGTGTGCTGCTCGTCACTTTGATTCTCCAACCCCAAACGTTAGGTCACTGTTGGTTAATAAGTTGCCTCTGTGAAGTTCTGCTAGCATTAAATGGGTCTGATGTTTTGTTGGTGGAGTTTGTAGTCTATTGACATCAGACACTGGTTGCTTACCTTAATACCTCCGTTAATATGGCCCTTGTGGCTTTGACGGACTGCTTTATACCAGGAAGAGCATCGTGGCTGCAAACGATGAATCCAGGATGTAGATCTGATCATTTCGCAGTCAAAAGGGGATATATCTGGCTTTTTATATTAGTGCTTTACATGCCATTAAGCTTAAGAAACCAAATGATCGGCTTTGGCAAAATATACATGATTTATTATACTTTTTTATCGTGCTTGATGTTCCTTTTCTTTGGCACAGGCTTTCAACAGATAATTAAATACCAAATGTGACTTTGCAACACAAAGGCCAAAGGAGAATCAGGAGTAGAGGGTTAAAGTATGCTGTGTCCCAGTTGGATCCATACAGCCAAGTGTACACGGTCTTTGGCTCTACACGGTGATCTTACAAAAAAAGATAAGAGGTGTCCAATCATCACCACCGGCCCATCGCGAGGGTTTTAGAATCTGTTTCTGTCAGCAGAAAGAAAAGTGTTAATTCGTGCGTGTGTGTGTGTGTGTGTTGCCTGCTAAATGTCTTAGGGGCAGAAATTTATGGTTGAAATGCGGCGAAATATCATCTCCCAGTAATGATGAATAATACAAAGAGGCCTTTCATTAACATTAATGAGGCTGCTCTGCATGAGTTTAAGGCCTGCAAGTTTTTGGGAATAGCATTATTTATATATTGTGCTATTGCTTCAGTATTTAAATCCAATTAGCATACATGTTTGCGTGAGTAAAATAACACAATGACACAAGACGTTTCCATGCATCAAAAGTTATGCTCATGGTTTTGGTAAAGAAGTAGTTCTGTGTTTAGTAACAAAGGCTTTTCGACAATAGCTTGGCGTGTGCTCCCGAGGGGATCCGAGGGCGGTGTAGTGACGGGGCGTTTTGCTTCGAGCCACACTGTTTGTGGTGAGGTGACGACGGTTGTGATCACCACCCAGAGGGGGAAGGTTGACTGGTTGCTTTTGGGTCAAAGTAGAAGATGAAATTAAAGCCAAAGGCCTTCAGGGCGCTGTTTTCTTTCACCTCAGCGCCAATGTATTTTCAGGCCTTCAATTCAATTTGAACTGCTAAAAAGGTTTAAAATTAAATGAAGCACAGTTTTCATCAATGTATGTATTTTAAACATGCATTGGGATTTACAGGGAGGATTAAATTAACTTGTTGCACTTGTTGTTGCACTTATTGTAAACTCATCAAGTTTTCTCCCCCATTCTGCCTTTTAGAGAACAAGAACAGCGATTGTTATGAGCACAGTATTGATCCGGACTGCATTTGTTCACTTAAAGCAGTGCTTTATATTGTACTTGAGTAAGCACATTTACTCAAGATTCTAGAATTCATACAGTCCGTTTATTTATTTATTTTTTCCACAGGAGGAATTAATATAGCGATATTCATCCCATGTTGGATGCCATTCGAGCCGGCCCGCCGGGATTTGAGTCATTATGTCTTCCTCTGAAACCCTCTGAAGTCTCCTCTTCGTGGATCAATACCAAAGCGGTTAGCTGACGCGGCGAAAAGCCATATTTATAAATAATGAGCCAATCACCCTTCCGCCGCGCCCCGTCTTCAAATCCATGGCAGAGGAAAAAAGCACAAAACCAGAAAAAACGTGAGGCTTCGCTTTTGTTTCTTCTGCAGCGCTCTGATTTAAGACCCCCACACCCCCCCACTCTTGTTGACCTCTTCTCTGCGTGGCTTTCATCAGCTTTCATTGGTGGCAGTAAATGTGAATCAGCCATACTATAATGCTATTGTGTGTGTGTGTGTGTGCGTGCGCGCTATTAA
Source organism: Pungitius pungitius (assembly GCF_949316345.1). Taxonomy (NCBI): domain Eukaryota; kingdom Metazoa; phylum Chordata; class Actinopteri; order Perciformes; family Gasterosteidae; genus Pungitius; species Pungitius pungitius. The sequence goes on along the minus strand of NC_084908.1, from coordinate 16,879,619 downwards.
TAGCGAGCTGCCGTTGATCCTTTTAACGGAGAATATTACCGCCCCTCCGTCTCGCCATCCCTCCCCCCCCCCCGTGGGCCCCGCAGCTCCATCAGCTCCGCTCACCATTGCCTACGCCGTCCCCCAGCGTCACTAAACCCGTCGGGGTTAAACGCCGCTGAGCGGTGAGTGTGCGGTCTGCTGAGGCTGGGGCAGATGTTTACTCTGAAGGGAATTAAAACGGATGCACTTTTTACTGCAGCCGCCTGCACTTTATTGGCACTAATCCCAGACCCGCTGGCTGCGCGTGTCATATAATATTGTCCTCTATTTGTATTAATAAACGCCTTTCAGTATGTGCAGTAATTCCCAGTGTTCACTTTCCCATCTTTATCAGTTGGAGTTGGTCATATTGTCGGAAGGAATGTTTTTCTTTCTGTAATCATCAGCGCGGACACCAGCTACGTCTTGACCGCAGTGACAGATCATCACCATTAAAAAGCCGGCCTGCTCTGTTATTGTCCCGCAAAGCCTTCCCCCCCTCCCCCCCCCCCCTCACCCTCTATGTCCCCGGCTGTATTACGCTTATCACTCCTTCTGGTGCGTGCAGAGTGGCTTGGATTTCTTCTGATATTCTCTCCTCTGCTTCCTCAATTAATGGAGTAGCCAGGAGCTCCGATGTCATGGGAAGCACTTTATTCGCCAAGTTGGAGGAGCTCTGTCTGAGAGGTTTACCACTGGGGGGGGGGGGGGGTGGTGGGAGGGAGGGAGGGAGGGAGGGAAGGGTGGGTGGGTGGTGTACAGTGGTTGTGGCGGCAGCATTGGCGGCGACAGCATCCTCATTGCACAGCAGCCGGAGGCAGTGGGAGGACATGCGTGGGAATCGCGGGTGACGGAGGCGAGCCGCGGCGGGGAGGAGGTTTCGGGCTGTTTAGAGATACAAGAAGTACAGCCGAGGGAGCGGAGCAAGTGCCAGCTGGACTTCACAAGTCGGGGCGCGGCGGCCTGAGGATTAAAGGCAAAGCGTCGCATCTCGTCGAGGGCGGAACCTGTGGATCGGCGCCACGCGGTGCGTCTCGCAGGGGAGGCGTCGGCCGCGAAGACCGCTGAGGGTGAGGGGGGGGAACCAGGAAGAGGCCTGTCCTTTTTCCACGCGTCCCCCCCCCCCCCCGCATACCCTCCGAAAGAGCCGGGGGCCACCGATGAGCAAGTCGATGTGTGGTTGCGGCTGCAGCATCATCTCCTCTCTGATGAAGAGGTTGGGTCGCACGGCGTGCTGCTCAGATCTCTTCTCCAGCCACACGTCCGAGCAGCTGCAGCGGCTGGCTGCCGGCTGCCCGCCTCGACCAAAGGTAACGGCGCCCCCCCCCCCCCCCCCCACCCCCCACCCCACCAGCCTCCCGGTCGGCCCACATGGGGCCTGAAGGCGCAACGTGCAGAAAGCTCAGAGCAAATCCAGCGTCCTCGGGCGTCCGAAAGAACAACCCAGCAGGTAGAAGTGTGGTGCCGGGTAATTGATTCTTTAATGGAACCAGGTGATTTAACTTCGGTCCCGCTGCCTTGACAACCGAGCGCTTGCTTTCAGCTGGCTGAGTCATTTAAATGGATGCCTTCGGGCTGCCTGTGGTTTACAGGAGAAAAAGCTTCTTTTTTCTCCCCCTCTTATGGAGCGAATAAAAGCCCAACGATGAAAGGCGTCTCTCACAGCAGCGATCGAGTGTCTTGGTTTCCAACGCGAGGCTCGCTCCGAGTCCACGGGGGAAAAAAATGTCGTGGTACTTTTGGGCCGCTTACGTGGAAACAAGACCTGAATCTCAATTTAAAAAAAATAAAATAAATTGAAGTTATTGTTTTCCTCAGACGTCACTGTCACACAGGGAAATAAATGTGGCAAACGTTGTCTCTCTAAATAAGAATTTCTACGGTGAACAAATAAAAAATGTAAACCGAGGAGACTATTTATATTTGAGTATTGATTGAAGAATGAGACCGTGTGACACCACCATTGCCCCCTCTGCTATTAGGCCCTTTGAATCAGCTGCTCGATCAATATCTGTTACCATGTGCTTTGTGAACAGACAATAACTGCTCTCCTCTCTCCTGCTGCTCTATTGAGGTCGTATTGGACAAAAATGGGCATTTATTGGCAAGCCACTTTAAAGGTGGACAAATCACATGATTGAAGGCTCTGCCGTGAAATAAATGAACTTGCTTCCGAAAACCCCAAAAGTCTGCTTTGTTTTTGTAACCGTTCAGGATGGTTTTTAAACATATTTGTATTTTGTAAGAGTTATGTAAAAGGTACCTTCCCAATGAGAGAATGCGGTATAAATTAACTTAAATGCCTCTGAGTTGAAGTGGAATCAGGCCCGATAGATCAGCCCCTTAACTCAAAGGTTATCTCTGCATTCATTCATGTTATTCATAATAACTCGTCTAAGGGACCAATTAATGCGATCGACTGCAGCGTATCCTTCATTGCGCTCAAGCTGATTGGCCGTCGGAGCCTGGGATCCCCCCCCCCCCCCCTCAGTGTGTATTGCATATTCCGAACCCCCATTTTTTCTGTCACCCGTTTGCTTCGGGGGACACAAACTCACCCCCCGGCTTCATTCATTAGTCTCTACTCCTGATCCGGCACCACTAAAGGCCACGTGCCAGGTCTTTGTCCGCCTTTGCCGGTGTTCCTGGAGTCTCTGTTTGTGTCCCACCCGGCTGTGAAGGTCAGCTTTACAAGTGTGCGCTCTATTCTCGTCCACACGAGTCACACAGCAGTCTGCTGGCCGTCACAAGGTCTCTTCACGTCTACTTGAAGGTGAACGATATGTTCTAAACTGTTTTTTTTAATACCACAATTGAATACACACCAGCGGGCAAAAAGTGAATCAAAACTCTGTTACATTTGTCCTGTTTTATACCCCTTTTTTTTTCTTTTTTACTGTGCGTCACCCCCCGCTTGCTGTTCGCACTCATCACAATTGTTTTCGAATGTCAACAGCAGCAGCAGCAGCAGCAGCAGCAGCGGCGGGCTGATTTCATGCTGTGTTTAGGAAACTAATAACGGAAACCTGGGCCGTTCCGGTAAAAGGCCGGGACGACTCCGGCTATTCATAGCCTTCCTCCCCTCGGCTTCGCGGCGATAGACTGACGGCCCCGAGAGGGGTCGGTGCAATCCGAGACGGGTCTAATGCTTCACACCGCGCCGCGGCAGAAGCATGCAAAGGGACCGGGGTGGGGGGGATGTTTCCTCCCAAGGTCAAAGCCATTCGTTTTTTCACTGAGGTAGAAGCGAGTGTGTTGAGCTTCCCAAGGAAATGTTTTCGTTTCACATCTAGTTCACTGAGGAGGTTTTTAGGAAAGAGCGGCCCGCACAGCCGATTCTCGATTGGTCACAGTTGGGATTAGCTAAAGCGCCTTATTTGGGCTTTGAAAGAAGGCCCAATGGCGCCGCTTTAAAGCTACATTAGCTAAGATTCTGTACCATTAAACTCCTTCTCAAGGAAGTGGGGGGGGGGGGGGACCAGTATTGGACCTCTGACCTCATGTTCCTGATATGGAGCCGCCAAATGTAACTCTATAAATCAAGAATAGAGGGTTTTCATAATTGTTTAAAAAGATCAAGAAATCTGCCATGTCTACATGTCAAGTGATTTGTGCTCAACTAGAGGGATGTTCTCTGCTGCCATGTGATGCGCTTAAAAAAAAGAAAAAAAAGACCTGTTTTGTTTATTTAAACAACAACCATCTTCCTTAACCTGAGGGAGCAAACTGTCCCTTTCAGATTTGCTACATAAAAAGTAGACCGTGGCAACAGTTTATTCAAATGGTTCAGACTGCTGAGATTGTGTGTCCTGTTTGGTGGCTTTTGTTCGGAAAGAGCGCGGTCGCATATCACACATTTTCTCTTAATATCCAAACCTCGCATGAACGCTCCACAAACGTAACCCCCCCCCCGGCTTTGATATTTTATTTTTTCAGGCTGCACTGTGAGCCTGTAAAGAGGGTGAAAGGATGGCGGGCTTGCAGGAAGCGTGACGACAAGTTTGCTGTAGGGACCTTGTTGACACCTCGAGTGACTACACAAAGAGGGAAGTTATCCCAGACAGTGCAACCAGGAGAGCAGCGTGTCCTCCCTTTTTTCTTGAGACGCGGCGCGTGTAGACTTAATCGAACAGGACGGTCAGCAGTTGTTGGACCAGCTTCTGGGACACGAAAGCCACGCTTTTGTTTTTTTTGCGTTTGACAGATTGGACTTTTAGAAAGCTGGAAACACAAGTGAGCCGTTCTCCCGGGGCCGTCTCTCCGTGCGAGACGCTGCTTCCAACGCCGTGGGATCTGAAGCCAAACGCTCCCACCTTTTTATTATTTTTATTTTTTATCCTCGCCTGCTGCCTTGCAGCAATAGAATGGCTCCAAAAACCAATGTATAATGTGCATTGTTTTGAATTGGGGGGGGCGATGAAGGACACTCACACTTTTTTTTTCTTTCTTCTTCTTAGCAGTCGTCTGATTTTCGCCTCACAAACACCGGCTGAGTGGAAGACAATTGCCACGTATTGACATTTTTTTGGGGCTTTTCTTGTTTCTTGTTTTCACAGAATGCCAAGCCCTTCTCCTCCTCAGACAGCCTAGCGAAGGTCCAGGAGGTAGCAAGCTGGCTTTTGGAAATGAACCAGGATCTGCTGTCGGGGGGAAGCAGCAGCAGACGGAGTCGGGGGCCGGGGGGGCCGGGGGGTCCGGCGGTGCGAGGTAACGCTTCCTCCACGGCCCGGGCGCCCCAGCAGGCGGCAGAGGAGGGCGACGAGGATGAGCACATGAACCGGGTGGTAGAGGAGGAAGAGCAGCTGCAGCAAAGGGTGAGGCCACATAATGCTGCCGTCATGAGGGGGAGGGAGGGGAGGGGAGGGGGGGGGGCTTTTAATCATAGACCTTTTATCTGGTTAACATCAGCGAGTAGCACGCTGAGGTGTGAATGTGCATTTATTAAACTTAATGTATTCGTGGCAACTGGTTTGAGGAACTTACAATTTGGTGTCGGACCTTTCCTCCTGAGGCGTGACATTTTTTTTTTTCTCTTCTTCATTGTCCTCATCCCGGGCCCTTCACAGCCCGAGGCGTCGCAGGTCGATGGCGAGCGCGAACAACCGTGGGCGCCAAGCGAATCGGGAGCGAGCAACGGCCCCCGGGGGGGGGAGGAGGACGTGGACGTGGAGGACGACGAGGACGAGGAGGAGGAGGGCCCCCCGAATGAGGTGAACGGAGGAGCGAAGGGGGCCCGATGGATGTGGGGAGCGGAGCCGAGGCGGCCACGGGGCCGGCCGCTGGGCGAGGAGGATGAGGATGAGGAGGAGGAAGAGGAGGAGGAGGAGGAAGAAGAGAACAACAACAGTGGCAGCCACCAGGAGGAGGAAGAGGAGGAGGAGGAGGAAGCGGCTGAGGAGAGGACAGAGGGAGGGGAGGGGCCGGGCAGGGAGGAAGAGGGCGAGGAGGAAGAGGAGGATGAGGACGAGGAGGAGATGGACCAGGACAGCGATGACTTTGAGCATTCGGCGGAGAGCGGGAGGGAGGAGGAGGAGGAGGAGGAGGAGGAAGGGGAGAGGGAGGAAGGGCTGCGGTCTCCTTCGCGCAGGAACAATGCGTCGGCGCCCAACAACCACCTGGACTCGGGTTGTACTCACCAAAGCTCCTCCAACAAGAAGGTAAGCACAGCTGGTTTCGGTTGGGGGGAGGCTGGGGGCGGGGGGGTTGTTGGAAGAGGGGGAGAGCGGCTTCGTCTGTAAGCGGTTCACAGAGAGTTTTGGGAATCCTGCACACGAAGCCGGGGTCACGGCTTCCAGGAGAGAACTCTGGGTAGAAGGTATTTCGGCTGGCTCTTTAGGACCGTTGGCAGCTGCATCTCAAGAGAAGAGCGCCCCAATAAGTCCGGAGCGCATGAAACATGAAAAGCATTTTTGCCGACTTCAGTTTCCAAACGCGTGTCTTGAGGGAACTGACTCTTTTCAACGTTGCTGCTGCCAGCAGAAGTTTCCCACAGGCAGTGTTTGCTTGTTATTATCGCACCACTGCTGTGAAAGAGTCCACACGCTGTGCCGCTCATGTTTGAAGCCGCAGCGCCCTCTTGTGGCCTCAGTGTGTCCTGCTGGGTTCTCTTTAGCACGCCCTTCCCAGTGGAGGGATACTCAAACTATATGTCATATTTTTAAATGTATAAAGTTGTACAAACCAATGATTAACTATGGAATAGGACAGATGTGGAGAGATTAAAATACCCCTTAGTCCAGCTTTATGTTCAAAGTATTTTTTTTATTTATTCACATTCCCTTTTGGACACCTTCCATTTATCTCTGCTGGTCTCGTTTCAATCCCGTCACTTTCCCCCTCAATCTGCTATCACTCCTGAGTGAATGTTGAATGTAACCAAATGTCTACCCAAGTTCTGTAAGAGGAAGCTTGATGTGGTGAGACTCTCTGAATGAGAACTGCATCACCTGACGGTACATTGAAATGTGATAATGTAGATCCTTTTTTTCCCTTTGCAAAAAGTCCTTATTTCCTTTTATCTTTTTCCAAAACACTTGTACCCTGTTGGGGCGGGAATAAGTATTACAACTGATGTGACTCGTATGCTATAATCTTTACACTTAACATATTTCAATTCGACTGAGAGAATATAATGGATAGTGGTCTCTAACCACGTCGGTCCAAATATGGCCACTTCATAAGCAGTTCTTCCTCTTCCTCTCTCTGCCGTTGCTGGCCGGCTCATTAAATGTGCTTAATTAAATGCAATATAAATATAAACCGGCCTGCGATGCCCACGGCCCACAGATTTCCCTCCATGCGTTTATTTTGCCTGACGGTGAGATGAAATCACATTTCTCTTCATTTCCCGAGATGAAAGAGGACGTACAGCACATGTCGTCAAAGACCAAAACACACATCTGGAGGGTTTGGATAAATGCTAGATTACAACCTTAATCACCAGAAAAACCCCTTAATGTGAGTCATCACACCTTTCTAGTTGGTATTTATTTGCATCTCGTTTCACCTCTGTAATCACACGGGGCACTTTGGGGCAGTCTTGTGGGGGTTAAAAAAAAAACCCTTTTTGATCTTGGATCTTGGTCTTGGGATTCCCTTTCCATTCCCAAAACAAGACTAGAGGCGGACCAGTGTATTACCTGGGCTCACGCTGTCCGGTTTGGTGACGGGCTGCTCTCCCCTCGCGCCCCATAGCTGCACGTCGTGGAAGTCGAACTACCGACGTCGACAGGCATTCGTCTCTCGTAACACTCAGTTGTTTCCGGTATTATGTGACATACCTGTGTTTTTTTTTTATGTGTGTGTGTGTGTGTGTGTGTGTGTGTCTGAGCCTTTGATGGTGATGCTTATATCGGCCTAAATATAGCAGTTATTGAGAATCCGCTCCGGAGGGCCTCTTACCGTCTGACACAGCTGCCTGTCAGTCACTGCAGAGGGCCAGCTGGCTCGCATGTCGAACGTACACATTCTGCTGTGCGGCTCTCGTATTGTCGGAATTGGGAGGGGTGCAGCTTAGATCGGCATTTCACCCACAGCCCGCGTGGGATTCCTTGTTGGCGCTCGCTGTGTTTTTTTTTTATGTGAAAAATGACGGTGGCTTCTGAATGCGACTGAAGGTTAAGCAATCTGTTTTTCTAGCCCACGCTGAGGGGATGATAGTGCACCTTTTCTGAGGAGTACAAATCCGCAAATAGGGCAGCGGTGGTGGTGGTGGTGGTGATGGTAGTACCGGTGTTGTGTAGCTGTAGACGTAGTAGAAGATTTTGACAGCTGCATCCTCAACGAGCCAAAGACGAGGCGGCGGTGTTGTATTCGAGGATCAGTGCCCATGTTTGGACCGGCAATGTGTCGGCCCCCGGGGAGGGAGGGAGGGAGGGGGAGGGGGGGGGTTTAGGTGAAGTAGAGTTAGCACTATGGAAACTTCTGATGGGATGTATTGTCTATGCATGTGTCCCACATTGTGTTGCCAGGTTCAAGGTCCCTTAGCTCAGGTCACCAGATTCAGACACTTGCTCCTGCCCCCCCCCCCCCCCCCCCCCCCTCACTTTGACCCTGTGCCATCCGGGGGTCATCGGCGAACCGTATTCAAAATTCTTCGAGAGCTTCATGAATAAATATTGAAGCCGTGACTTAAACTCCTCTGCAGGTTAGATGTGCAAAGACGTCCTGGGGTTGAATCTGAACTTCATTCGGAGTTCCACCTCGGGACGCCTTTCTATTCGAGGGCTCCAAGAAGGGCGTCGTGTGACATTTGAGCGTGTTGAATGACAGAATACACGGTGTTGGGTGAACACGAGGCGCGTGTTGATATCTGCAGAGTGCCTCATATACGTTTGCCTTTGGGAGAACAGACTACTTGACGATAGCAGATGGGGGTGGTATTTAAGGTGTTAAATGTTATATCTTGTTTTAAATAGATAGGTACATGTTTACTCAAGTGTTAATGATCCCACTGCTGATGTAAAACTCTCTCTCTCCTCAAAGGGTGACTTGGCTGATTTACAATCGCCTTTATGTCTTTGCAAGGTGGGTGGTATCGTCGATTTGGCAAAGCGACCCTTTAAGTAGTTTGGAACTGGAAGCATTCATCACGCCACATGCTGTGAAGTGATGTTCAGGGAGGAAAATGTTGTCGTACAGTAGCAGAATGAATCGGCCACCGTTACAGAAGCCTTGTGAGAACTTCCAGCGATTGTGAAATCAGTTATTTTGCAAAATCTACTTGAAACTTGAAACCCTTCAAGTAGCTCGGCTTCATAGGCCAAACAAGCATGAAACATGTAAGCTACTTTCTTATTTGTACATTTCTGGTTTTTATGTCTTTTTTTATGTCTGTGTTAATTGTTCTTCTAAAACAACTTTTAGAAACTTTTAGATATCCATTTGTGTTGTTTCAACTCTTCACCTGTGTGTAGGATCCAAAGTTGCTCGGATGTCCTTCTCCTCTTTGTGTCGACTCTTTTCAGAAGGGCCATTAACCTTTGAATATGGATGTGAGGACGTTTAAAGAGAGGTCGGACTCTAATGCTTATTGGAGGGCGGCCTTGGGGAACTTGAGGCTGTTCATTATGCGGACACACATTTCATATATTCACATATTCCACTCCCAACTCACCCAGCCAAATTGTTCCCTTCACCGTAGCAATCACACATCAGCGCTCGTTTTTTCGGCGACTTAAATGTTTTCCCGAGGGAAAGACAGCCGGCTTCTTGTGGGTGGCGTCTCCCACGCGTGTGGCCTTGTCACACCGGCAGGAGAGAGAGCCCCAAAGGCCCAGTGTTCTTATCCCCCCACGACGTGACCGCATCTCCCCCGAGTCCCCACCAATACGTACATTGACGGCCTGTTGAGATGGTTGCTGCCCACCAGCCTGTCTTCTTACATTGTTTTTTTTTTTTAATTTTTTATATAAACTGAAGGGGGTGATCATTTACCACAGCTGCTTCTCCGTCTTGGTCCACATGTTAGGTTAGTTTAAAGTTTAATGCATGAAAAAAAAAATAAAGTAATTAGAGAAGCAATAAATTCCAAGACTTGCGCAAAGTTTCCACATCGACATCGCACTAATAACCCACCGGTGTGTATATATAAGCCGCGGGCCCACAAGCAGGAGCTTATGGGAGGTAATCCCTCCCTGCCCCCCCCCCCCCCCCCCCCCACTCGCTGCCATGCGCTTTCTATTCCAGCGGCGTCGTCTAATTCTGCTGCAGATCGGCCGCTAATTGTCCTCCGCGCTGCCCGGGATGAGATTTTCTAGTTTTCTGTCGAAATGAGAGTGTGCTAATTGTTGTCAACATGCCCCGCCCCCCCCCCCCCCCCCCCCCCAGTTGCTGAGACTTGGATAATTGCCTCTGGAAGGCTTCGCTCAAATGATTCTTGGAATAACAAAATGAGCTGTCCTGTTGTTACACACACACACACGTGTGTGTGTGTGTGTGTGTGTGTGTGTGTGTGTGTGTGTGTGTGTGTGTGTGTGTGTGTGTGTTCCCACCACTCCTGCAGGCTCAGCATGTTCATTTCTTCTGCGTTAGAAGGTCACAACAAAAGCACACGGACCAAAAAGGATTCTCCCCTCCACAGCAGCGTGCAGTCACATCAAACCTCCCGGTTTGCGTTTCAGACTCAAAGGTGTGTGTGTGTGTGTTCACGAGGCTCCAAGCACAGCGCCCGTCAGATCCTGGTAGAAAGCAGGCGCCAAGCAAGGATGTTGTCATATTTGGGGGATTTTAGCAGCGCGGCGCCGGTCTGCGGCAGCAGAGGGCGGCAGTGGTCCGTTCACACCGCTTGCGACCCGGGACACCGCGGGTTGTGGGTGCTCGTCCCAGCTGGGCTCAGGCCGCGGCCAGAGGCCGGAGGCCGGCTCACATGGCGGGGGGGGGGGGGGGGGGGGGGAGCTAGTGAGTTAGTTGATGTTTGGCACAGGTTTGCTGCCAGAGGATGGAGAGAGTTAATGCTCATTATCTTACTAATTAATTAAATGTAATACCTCGCTGCTCCTTTTGGGCTTGCACATATTTCACCTAAATTAACATGTGTTGATGTGCATTATATCATTTAGATAAATGTCATCCAGTGAGTCCTCACAACGGTCTCCTCGCGGTCTCAAGAACTGCACAGCCGGTGTACCATGTCGGAATAGTGTTTTAGAGCTTTTAATAAGCAGCTGTGAATTATTAAAATAAACAGACGTTTTTGCTTTGAGTGGAACACCGTTTCAATCAGCAAAATGATCGCACCTTCATGTGTTTTGATTTGTTGCCCGAGCGACGGTGCTTCCCCCGTCTTTTAGTCTGCCGCCATGGTTGCTTTGAACTTTAATAACTTCACACCGACCCGGGATGTCCTACGGTGCCCCCGCTCCCACACCAGCAAACGGACGCCGGGCATCTCAGTCGCGCTGAAAGCTTTGTGAGTGTGCAGCGTTACTGGAAGCCAAACATTCTTGACCTCTGGCACTGCAGGGGCTGTAAACTCAATGACCAGCCAGTGATGCCGTGGTCCCGGCATACAGCAGACATGTTTCATAAACCCTGCTGCTCACTTATTAGTGCCGGTTTCTAGATCTTTTAAAGATACTCATTCAGCAAAGTTTCTCCCATTTTGTCTTATCTTTTATCTTCCTGGTTACAGAAAAGCAAAAAAATATTCCCCAGATCATCCTTCTATGCCTTGCAAAGGTTCCACAGGTGGATATCGTGGCTCGCCGTTTAACAAGTTGCTTTGTGCTGATCCTGTTGGAGCCGACCGGACCAGAGAGTCTTGTCACATGGCGTCAAGGCCTAAGATTAGTGCGAAAGCTCAAGTAACCTCCGCGATGGCCGGCCGGGTCAGCGAGTTTCCGCCATTCGCAGGCTGCATGCAGGCTGCATGCGGACTATCGTCCAAAATAAACGCGGTTCGAAAACCTGAAAGACAAAATTGAAATGATTTGTGAGCCAATCTGTTGAAGTGTTGAAATTCTAAAAGCCTCCCTGGAGGATATCCGACAAGTCCTGTTGTCTTCTTCTCTTTTTAATGTCCTCGCGCATGGAGAGACACGGGTCTCCGTATGTTTTGATGTCGCTTTGTAAGACCTTGAGTAAAGAGTTGAAATCCAGACGTGAGGTGATCACTTTAATGGAGACAAATAAAAAAAATCAACGGCAAGAGTTATTTCCACACAATGTTTTCACTACCATGAATTGATTGAGTCTCAATAGTAAAACAAATGTTGTTTGCAGCTTACATAAAGCAGAGTTTGTCCTTGCTCGCCACACAGATTGTCGTACTGCGTCGTTTGTCCTTGTGGCGGAGTGGAGAGGGACCATATGGAAGGCTCCACTAAATGGGCCGCATCACCGCTCACCTCTGGGTGCCCGCGTTGAGTCCTCCCTCCCTCCCCCTGTCGCCATCAGCCTCCGCTGTTTGGTCCAACGCGCCCCATTGGCCGGAGCAGCTGCCGATAAGGCGCCAACTCACTCCACATGTGCTGAACGCGCTGAACTCCGGGGCGTTGGTCCCGCCACCCGCGCTCTGCGGCGGGGGGCCCTCGCTCTGCTGTGGTAGATGTTACGGCGCCGTAATCCTCTTTAAACAATGGTGGACGTGAGAATAGAAGAGAGGTTAAGCCCCCCCCCCCCCCCCCCAAGTCTGTCTGTGGCCATGTGTTACCACAGGGAAGGCCGTCTCTTGCCACTTGCTCCCTGCTTAGATTTGTACATAATCACGAGCTGTCAGCTGTTTTCTGCCGCGTCATTATTTTCGGTGGGAATCGGCATTAATCTGCATTCATAATTTGGCCGCCAGTAGACATTTATAGCTGCACTTTATTAGTGCCTCTTTTTGAGGTACAGTTAAAATGGGGGGGGGACCTGCATTTGAACATACTCGGCCTAAAACTAATGTAAAAGTCCCTCCGTTTCGCTACTTCCAGTCCAGTGAATCATTGTTTAAATGCGCGTGTCCCACATACTGACGTTGGACTTGGTGCGGGTCGTCTCCGGAAATACCCTCAGCCCTCTGCTGACATGGACGGAGTCGCTGACATTCCGGCACACCTTTGGTCGGTGGGGGGGGGGAGAAGAAAGAGAGAGCCGGAGAAGAGCAGCGTGAAACAAATCACAGCCTCAAAGACGGAGACACTCGAGGAGTTTCCGCTGTGTGCTTTCATGACGTGAAGTTAACCGGGCTCTGTGATGATGTGGTCCCCCCCCCCCCCCCAGAACCCGGCTGGTTCACATTCCACCACTGAGGGGTCATGAGAGCAGATTCCCCAGTGCCCGTCTGAGGAAGCGGGGGGGGGGGGGGGGGGGGGGGGAAGAGAGAAAGGGGAGTGGCCGAGCTTGTGCCGCCTCTTTTCAGGGCCCGACGGCAGCTGGCGTTGAGCGCAAACGGTGACCTCACGCCACTCAGGATATTTTAAAGGGTGGCAGTCAGCAGGGAGATGAGTTTGCGAGTGGGTCGGGCGCATCGAGACGTCCGCTGTGAGGTCGGAGGAAGGCACCGCGTTCGCGTGAGAGAGTTTCTCCTCCGGGATATGAGCCGGTAGAAGGGCAGTGTTTTATTTTATTTTTTTCCCCTCTCCTTTGCAATGCTGAGGCATTGCCCCATTCCCCGTTTCTCGACGGGTGCCCGGAGAAAGATGCCCAACGTGGCCTTCGGGAAAGAGAAGGCCTCGTCCCGAGAGCCCCCGGAGAAGAAGAAGCAGCAGCCGCCGCCGCCGCCGCCCGCGGAGCCGTTACCCCCCCAGAAAGTACTCAAGATATTTAGCATCAACATCATTGCACAGGGTTTGCCTTTCTGTCGCAGACGGGTGAGTATCGTCCGCATGAGGCCGCTCGTTAACGGTCGAGTCTGGCTGAGCTAGTGGACCTAAAAATGTCAAAGGTCATCTCTCACCCTCTCTCCCTCTAGGTTGTTGCTTTGCGTAACGGCCGTTTTATCAAAGAGGTAATTCAAAGTCGAAGCTCCTTGGCTGCTTTTATTTCTTTTCCTACCTACACATGTCATTGTTGCACAGTGAAGCGTTGACTTTTACATGTTTACTACTGTTTTAAGTTGTACTTGATATTAGATATTTAAGGCCACACCCACTGGAAACAAACGCACCGAATATCTTCCTTCTATTGAAAGAGTTTATACTTTAGTACCGAATAGTTCTTAACCCGCGAGGAATAAATAAGAACATATTGGGACACGGCTCCTCCCCTCACTGATGACCCACACACATATAACCTTAAAAAGGCTGTTGCCCAATGGGCCTATTTTTAGGTCATGTTTTAGATAAGAGATTAAAAAAAAACATGCTGGCATTAATTGTAGCGAGACTATGACTGAAATACAACATTCCTCCATTACTTTTTATCGAATAAGTAACACAAAACGTTTTTATGTTAGATCCTTATTATATTTAATAATCTGAACTGATCATGTTTTTTATAATCTCCCAATCTTTGTTTTAAAATGTAAAATAAAAACACAAAGTAACGCGGCCCTCCCATTTTTAAATGATGTGGATATAGGTTGAATTAATGTACCTGCACCAAATTTAAGGAATAATTGCGCTGCAATGTGAGAATTTTATTAATTAAATACAGTGCTCATGCCACTCAATCATCTTTTTGTAAGTTTTGTAACAATAAATTTAAAGAAAATTAATAAAGCAGGAAATAAATATACTTGTATAAAATAGAATTTAAATCAGCCATACATACTTCACAAAACCACTTGTAATGTCTTTTGAAATACCTTATTAGGATTTTAATTAAATATCATGCTGAGAACGTCTTGGGGAAATACTCACCAACTGTTTTTGTACGGCTGCACTTGACCTCTGAATTAGGGCGGCGTTGACAGTCTCTGTAATGTCACTAAAGATAAAAAGACAGGCAGTAAAATCATGGCCCTCCGGTCTGACAGAAAATAAATGGAGATGGATAGCTGCAGTGAGGAGAACGGTTGTTAAAACATCAGACTGAAATAGAAATAAAGGAAGATGCCCCAAAGACGGAGAAGCCTCGGCGTGTCCTTTCTTCTCTTGGGCCGCTACGTTGACCCGCTTTATGAAACACCGGGTCTCTCGTAGAGATTTAGTTTATTCAGTATTCAAACGGCAGTTTGAAAGGATACTGGAGACGGACCAGGCGGTTTCTTTAAATAACTGCGGCCAGGGGCTTAAAAATGTCCAGTCAAATCTCGGTTGATACAAACATCAAAACAAACCGAAGTTAGACGCTTAGTTGCACCTCCTGTCGACATTAAGCATAATCCCTCATAGCCATCTGTCCTTTTGATTATCAATACATCTAATAGTAGTGTGCAATAACTAAAGCACTAACACTAATTGAGTTACATTACATTTTTTTAAATATTTAAGGATGGTTGAGAATACAATATTCATGAAAAAAACTAACCATACAGTAACATACAGTTAAAAAATGAGTAACAGCAATAAGTTCAGAGTAATGATGATGATTTTTTTATTTAGTTGCTGCAGCTTCAGTCTCTCTCAGTAAATTCCTTCGGTTTCCTCCTTGTATCCGCCAAAGGTAGACAGGCGCCGTCGTGCTGCTTTCGCCCCACACTGTTTGAATCTCATCCACCAAATATAATGCATAAATATAGGCTCTGCCGACAGCCTCATTCCACACCTGCCAAACCTTTTTTGCGCTGAGGTCTGTCGGGATGCTAATTGGTTCGAGTGTCACAGAGGAGGAGGAGGGGGGGGGGAAGAAGCGGTGGAGGAGCTCGCTGGTGGACTCTAGAATCTGTGCGGATTAGACGAAGGCGCCCGCGTATCTGCTCAGGAAACCTTTTTGCTTTTGATTATTTGCTTTTAATGTAAAAAAAAAATAAAAAAAAATGTAGCTTTAGGGTTGTTGATGAAGCGTGTCGGGCTGAACGGAGGGAGGCCACACTGTCCGCTGTTCACTGTCTGAAGCCTAAATTGCCCAAAATTACAAATACAAAGTGAACAGATTCCCATTTCCCATTCCAAATGTGAAATATACACGTGAGCCTTCTGTGCACTCCTCCCACTTCCCCACCGCGCCTAGGTGGACTTTCCAATCCGAGCGTGACCGGGGGGAGAACCCTAAACCTCATTTCCGGGAGCCAAAACCAGTATCCAGCTGTTTGCGGGATATAGCGTTCAAGATATAGAACATTAACCGCGGGGGGAAGGGGGGGGGGGGTCATTTTAGCTGCTGTTTGGGTAAGACGATCTGGACCAGCCCATCGCAGCTATGTCTGCGTCAACAGCTACAAGATGCATCTGCTGCCTGAGCAGGTGTTGAGGGTGTGTGGCAAACCTCCCTTTGGGGAGTTTGAAGTCGAGCCTCCGGGTTTCCTGTCGTCTTGTCTGCAGATTTGTCAATTAGAGCCACGCGATTGTTTTATTCCTTTGTTAGTCGGTCGTGAGCAACGTTTTTTTTTTTCTCTCCCCGTTAATGATTTTCTAATGCGTGTTTTGTTCAGTTAATTATGCAACGTGCTGTTTGATCCATATCAAAAAGTCCGTTTATTTACCTCTGATTTCCAAGAATATGTTCCTGGATCCACAGAGGACGTTCACTTGTTCACTCAGAGTTTAACTTGTGTGTCCCTGGCGGCTACGTGACAAGCAGGCGAGATGCCATACGGCTCCTGTTCACCGCTGCTCACCGATTCGGCTCCTCTCGCGACGGCTCAGGTGTTGCTTGTCTTTACTATTTGTATTTCAAAACCGACCGTTTCCCGTCCACAAAACCTTGAAATCACCTCAGGCTGTGTTTGGATTGTGCGTCGTTGATTTTAAGCACCGCCGTCGTCACCTTGTCTTTGCTCTTCTTTCCTTTATTTTATTTTTTGTGCAAAAAAGGGGCAACCGTTGAAATCTCATTTTTGCAGTTCTACAATCCCGCATTGGAGTGACAGGTGGGGCTTAGTCGCTTGTGAAACAGACCAAAAGTCAGCATTTTGATGTGCTCTTTTATTGAATACCATTTAAAATGATTCACCTCGGCGTCTCTGCTACCGGGGGATTTATTTTAGATTTTGCAGGTTGACTCCCTCGTTGTTCCTTGGCAGTCCTCGTTGCACTGCAGACGGACCTGCTGCCCTGGAGGAGCAGCTGCCTTTAGTAATGTCCGTCTCTGGAGAAACGCTCCCCCTGACCGTATCATGCTGACAAACACCATCGCGCAGACCTTTTATATTAGATCGCACAAATGTAGAATCCCGGGTTGGATGGCGAGGGAATCTAATTAAGCTTTTCAAGTTGTGTGTGTTTTTCCTCCTTCTCGTTGAGTGAAGTTGACGTGAAGTGAGTTTTTTGTCTGTATTCAGAATTTCAGCGTTTTTATCCTTAAGATCAACTTTGAAATTATTGCATATGTGGTAGTTAAAGGTTTTCAATTTGAAAATAGGATACGTGAAGTTAAAGAGGTGTGGATACATCTCGTTTTGAGATGCATGGTGATGCAGTGACAGATCAGTGAGTTTTAACTGTGTTTTACTGTAATTTAACGTGTTGCTCTGTTTCAACAATGTTGAGCCGAAAAGAATGAAAATGAGTGAAAATTTAGTTTACTGAACTAAATCAAGGTAAGGTGAAAGGATTTTACCTCGCCTATGACATCACAGAAGGGCGGCTGTGTCACGTTCATGCTCTAAAACCTACTTTTCCTTTTTGAAGTTACCTTGACTCATTCGACCCTCGTCCATTTCCCTCGTTGGTTGAGGAGAGAGGATACAATCGTCCTCGAGGAGTGAAGTGTCATCTGGAAAGGGGATATTTCTTAAAATGTCCTGATAACCTTTTTTATCAGCATCTGTAACTGCGGGAATGAATCAAAAATGTTGTGCGCGTGTGAATCAAACTCTGATGCCGGTTGGTGGAGTCAAGCGGCCAATCACGTCTGCTCAAACCACAAATGATGCGCCATAGTTCTTGTTTGTTCTTGAACTAGATTTACACCTTTATTACCAATCCCTTTAAATGACACCAAGACTCCACCCCCCCTCAAATGTAATTTCCATCATCCTGAAGTACGTCATTTTTTTGCTTTGTTATTGTCACCCGTCGTTTTTAAAACGCACAATTCAAATGCTTAAGAAATAGATGATTTTTACATTTAAATACTTGCCTGATTCAAAACCTCAAGGCATTCATCGTTTTCATGCTGTGTTTTATTTAAATGTTATTACACACTATATATAATATAGTGTGTGATAACATTTGACATCATTTTCGCTGATTAGAGCTAGAACGTATCAATATCTATTCTTTAATTGTGAATTTTTCCACGTTACCGAGAAATATTGCGGATCTGAGGTTCCTAGAAGTGATCGAGTTTGCCCTCAAACAAGTACACAGGCGCTGTTTATACAGTCCGTGCCTGCATGACGCTCCCGTACGTTTTCATGCGGGTGATCCAAACACAGCGCTTCGTCACTGGCACCATCGGTCCGACGTCGCCGTCACTGGATCAATCTCCTCCGGCTGTACGCGCTCTGCTGTGAATTCCCAGTCTTCCTTTGAGCCCGTCCTTCTTGCGCCCCACGTCCACGCTCGCTGTGATCTGAGGGAGGGGGGGGGCGCGAGGGGGGGGGGGATAGCTGGCGGGCTGTAACTGAAGCCTAATCTTCGTACGAACCCCACGCCGCGTGGCCTCCCGGCTCTTTTGATGTGCTCTTGTGTCGCGCTGCATCGCCGCCTGGACGCATGGGCCAGGACGGTGAGGTGGTTTTGCCTCTTTTATTTTAAGTTATTGTTAATGTGAATGCTCTATAACAAAGGTTTAATGGCATTGTCGGTCAGGCTGTTGCAATCCAACATGGATATATATTTTTAAATCATTTCTATGTCTAGTCTCACCCTGTTAAAACCCTGAAAGTCTTCGTATTGACCATTTGAAAAGAAAAAAGACCCTGGGACAATAGTTGCAAATATTAAGTTTGGGATCTTTGTGTTTTATTGTTTAATCGAAAGTTATTAAACTGTTTTTGGTGCGTTTTCCATCCAGTCTTCTCTAAGGCATGAGTTATCTGAAGGCCAGAAGAGAAAAAAAACACAAGTGTTTGAGTATCCAATAAAAATATCAGCGGTTATGTGTAATAAAAATAAAAGCATTTATCTTGAAATCCACCAAGTTATCGTGAGGCAATTAAAAAGGCAGTGTTTTCATCTTTGACGGTCCATTGTTAAGTTATCCAATGGGTTTTTTCAAATGTCAATTTTTTTTCAATTTAAAACATTAACATTTTGATCATTTTAACCACCTTTCTTCTTCTAAAAGTCCTCAAATTCTTTGGTCGGTTTGACTAATCAAGACCTTTCAAGATCTTATCTTAGACAAAACATTTGAAATAGTAAGTCCTTAAGAAGTAGGTAAAATAAAAATCTTATCCTCTGAGTGATGCACGTCCCACCTCCCGTCTACGGGTCACCGTACCCGATCCGTCATGTGACATCGATTAGCAGCACGCACGGCGTGAGTGAGGATGGATGACTGCCAGGTTGGGCCAATGACATCCGTATTTACAATTTGTGCGGTTTATAAAACGACCTTGTCTCCGTGGCGCTGCACCTCCACGTCTGACAACTAAAGGCCATGTTCAAGACAGAAATAGCACTGTTAAAAAACCCACAAGGGGCCTGCGTTGCTCCAGGTACCGGTGAGGAAATGAAATATGATTCGGCAGGTTTAGTTTGAGGCCTACGTCAATGACTCTGAAGGCTCATCACATACCCAAACAGGGGGGTTAGAACATTTGTATAATGTACATAATGTTGCAAACAGGCTACCAGGAACATACTTTTTTGATTTTTCTAGCAACATTACGTTAAGGAGCCTCAGAATGGTTTGCTAAATGAGTCTTGCTTCCCCTTTCGGACTTTCTGCATCTTGTTATTCCGAACAAACATCACACCCTGAAACCCATCTAATGGCGCAGACTAGAGGTGTTAAGAACAGCGCATGAAGGATTGCTGCCCTATAGAATACTTAAGAGGCCTTTTAATGCTTTCGAGAGTTTCATTCATTCTGAGCTGTAAAGAAAAAATGTCTCCCTCGTCTTTCAAGGACGCGCCTCTCCTGTGTTATTAACAGGGTAGATTATAGCTCCCCTTCTCAGTCGGTATGTGGGTCCAGAAGAGCGAGAAGATGGCTGCGTGCCTGGAGGCGTGTTCACTCACTTTGTCTACCGCTTATATTTCACCAGTTTCTCTCATTCATTCATTCATTCAAGAGGTGACTCGTGGTGTTATCTCCCACGAGCAGAATGGACACCCGCCCTCCTCTCGCTGATTGTCCCGACCACATTGAGTCCTTGGGGCTCAGTGCAGCTCCCTCCCTTTTAACTTGGCGGCGTTAAAAGTACAAATGTCTTCATGACAAACTAAAAAAAATGGATTTTTATCTCCGTCTTGTGAGTGACAGAAGAACTTTGAACCACTTGGTGCTTCTGTCTACATGCGTAGTGTTTGGCTTAAAATGTGTGTTTAAAAGATAGATACAACTGTCTAGAACAGTGTTCTTATTTATGTAAGAACACTGTGAAACAGGAGAGGAAATGTGACAATTTCCCCTCCATTTTGACCTAAATTATTTTAATATTCACCTCTACTGCAGATGCAAAATCAAGATTAGATAAGTCATAAATACCTGCGTGCACCAGGCCAAGTGCGGCCACACAGGAACTGTGTGTTGTTCCTTCTCTGTTGGACCTGTGTGTTATTTGCTGTGCTACTTGCTTTCAGACGAACGCGACTCTACAGCTTCGGCTCTCGTTCATTCCTTAAAAGCCAAACATTGCTTTCAATTTTTTTTTTTTTTTTTTTTTTGCCGCCCGCGCTCTAAAGACGTGGCGCTCCTGCCACTTTGGCCGATGTCGGCCCGTTCAGTTGCTCAGGAAACTTAAGGAACCGGAATTGATTCCCATGAACTAAAGGTGAATTTGCTTCATCACCTACACAAGATTCCTTCAAGCTCTTACACCTGAAGTTATGCTGCTTTAATATTTGGTTCACAGGTGCTATTTTTCTAGGTGAACGTTTAAAAAAAAAATAATAAGCCCTTTCTGCCTGCTTATTATGATCTTATTTGATCATAACTCTGTTATTAACATACATTCATGTCTTTTTTTTTCCCTCTATGTCCTGGCCCCTGTGATGAAACAAACAGGTAAGACAATCTTTTGTTTGTACTAAAGCTGATCCGGGCCAGAAGTCTTTTGTCTCCAGCAACTCCAAATGCTGTATGATACCACTAGGGGGCGGCACAAGCTAAAAGTTACATGACCACGGAGGGCAAACAGGGTCCCTGCATTATGGCTCCGTCTGTACCTGCACATCGTGTGTTTACTTTGGCCTGTTGGAGCCGCTGTGGCCTTTTCTGGTCTGAACGGAATCCGGCATGCTGGTTTCCTGTGGTTTCTAACGTTGCCACGCTTTATTTTGGAGAAATCCTGGACAACGCCCAATCACTTTTTTTTTTTTTTTCTCCTTCCCCACTAAAGTCTGCCTGACTCCTGCAGCACACGACACACACTCCTCTCGCAGGAATTAGTATTTATAAATGGTTCCCGTCTCCCTGGGACGCCCTTTTCCCTGCACCAACCCGTTGCCTTACTCATTTCCCACATGCAGACGCTCTCGGCTAAGAGCTTTAATAAATGTTCAGGTTGTTATGACGACTGCAAGTGCGGCGTTCAATGCTACATTAAGGGCGAGAAGAAGCTCTCGCACTGCTGCACGTCGCTTCAGGTTTAATGCAACGCTGATTGTACGCGCGATCCCCGCGAGGCAAATCCCCAAAGGTAAAACATCCAAAGGTCTCTGGGAAATGGCTTAAAATGGAACGCAGCAATCTGCATAATGATCCCAGCCGCCTATTCAAATACATTAAATGCATCCGTACTTTTTTTTTTGTCTTGTAGATTCTTGTGATAAGTCTGGAAAATACAAACATTCAACGTTTATTCAAAAGCCTCAACAGTCTCAAAAGTAATATAAAAGATATTCAGTAGTGCTCCTTTGCAGCTGTTTCTTCACCTCCAAGGACACAGGTAGCGTCGACTGATACACATCGCTCTTCGATCTAATCTAATAGACTGACCGGTCTGTGCCCTTCGGTCACTTTGCAAACGGGTCCGGAGGTGGAATCTGTCGGCCTTCGGGTGTGGCAAAGTTTGAGGGGGGGGAGCAAGTCGGCGCATGCAGAGCAGCTCGGCGATAATTGACCTCATGCTGCATCGCTGCGCCCTGATTTCTGCGTGGTGCCGTGCGGTCAAAACTGGCCTCTCTGTTTTTTTCAGTGCTTCTGTCTCCCTCAGGCCAGTCTAGTCTGCTACAGTTTGTCCAGGGTTACATTTGTGTGGAGTGCCCAATTTGATACTTGTATGTATTCCCACTCCGGTTTGGAGGGGGACGCGTGGACATGCGTCTCAGAGTGCACGAGGACGCTACCGTAGGCGGGAGCCAGAAAGCGGATGTCACCAATAATTCTGTCTGTTGCCGCCGAGACTAATTTAAATTAAAACGTGCCTTTTGTATCCTTGGCCCACGCTTATTTTATGTAAGTATGCCGATTGTGTCCGCGGGGCTCAGATGTGGTTTTGCCTTAAATGGAAGTCTGTTTCTTAAAAAATGTAATTTTTCAGCACGTTTTAAATGGAAAATGACCAAATGTCGTCTGGTTTCAGCATCTCGTACTTCCCGCTTTTTTGCTCGTCTTTGACTTGTAATCCTTTAGGTTTTCCACAGCTAGGGATTTTAAGAGACATTTTGATTCACTCTTTTCTGACATGTTACGTAATAAAGGCGTCATCCTTCCAGAAAAACGGGGGACAACCACAATGGTCCATGAATTCATATTTGGCCACAGTTGATTATGAACTGCATGAGTGTTCAAACCTTTTTAGTTTGTAAAGCAGAAAAAGTGAATTATGCCTGTCATGAAATAATTTCAAAAAACTTTCCTGGATGTTCAAATGAGCAAGAACTAATTATCCACGGTCACATAACCAGTGAGAGTGCGCCATTTTTCTCTCAGTCCCCCAACAGTTAGCCTCTGTTTGTTTTGTAGAACGATGAATTGAATATTTACCCCCATGCAGTTCCCTGCAGATTTTGTTTTTTTTGATTAGCAATTCATGGCCCCCTCAATGCATTTTAACCAGGCAATCAATATTCTCTCCTAGAATGAGAAGGGTGGGGGGGGGGCGTTGTTGGGATTAATTCACAGATACAAAATGGAAAAATCAATGATAGGATCCGCACACAAGGTGCTCACATGCGGGATCGCTCAGGAGTTTTGTTTTGGTTCCAGCTGCAGTGTGTCTGTAGTAGTTGTATTACTGTGATGGATGACAATGAAAGGGTTTCCGTGGCCACATTAGATTTTCCTGCTTCTTCATCCGACTTGGCAGCAACATCCGCAGACTCTAATTCAAACAGAGCTGTGATGTAATTAGCTACGCCTCATTACTCTGCCTTTTACCCCTCCCACTTGTTTACCATTAGTCCAGTGGAGAAAAGAAAAAAAAAAAACAACGGCTGTGTTGTGGACAGACTTCCTGTTCCGCCACATTAAAGTTTCCACGGAAACACACTGAAATTAACTTTTGAAACTTATTTCCCGAGTCCTTCCTCTCTACTAGAATTTGTTTACTATTTATCGTTCTTCCCTGCCTTTTTGCCGGGAACCCACTTATAAAACAAATCACTGCATAATAGCAATTACTGGTCAGAAATGTGACCCATTATCGACCCGTAAAGTCTTGATTGGCTGTGTACAGTGTGGGACAATATAAACATGGAATCTTAATGAGGTGAGGCGATACGGAAAACCTGCCACACGCTTCCCTTTTTATTCTCTCCCTGTCTGGCACCGTTTTACTAATTCGGCTATTCACAAGTCGGTAAAGGCCTCCCACACCGTCTGCACCCGAGAAAAACAAGAACGCCTTTGAAACCGACGCTTTCCGTCGGATGGCCGTGGCTTTGCGAGATCGGATGGAACGAAACCGCCTCAAAATATTCTGGGCACGCTAGATTCAACGAAGCCAGTGGAGGGGAAGTGGGCCCCGGAGTAGCTTCAGGGCCGCGGTGCCCACATCTGCAGCTTCACGCTTCATCTCCTCCTGTCTCCTCGGGGGCCCCCGGCGTTACACCTTCCCGAACCACCTCAGCACGCTTCAGCGGCCCAGAGAAAGCGCTGATTTGGTCCGACTGGCCAGTTTAATTTGTGATGAGCGTGGGAGAGTGGGACTCTTGGGGGGGTGGGGGGATGCGGTAGAGCCTTGTGGCTATGTTGTGCTGCTGCACCCACCCCCACCCCACCCCACCCCCCCGCCCCTCGCCAGCTGTAGATGCATCTGCTGCTAAGACAGCACCAGAACTAGCCTCCGTTTTTATGGCCACAGAGGGGTTTGAAGATGTGGTTTGTCTCAGGGTACCGTTGAGGAAGTCGTTTTCTTAAACCCATTTGCACAGCGGTTATCCTTCCACTTAGTTTAGTTTGATGTTACTTTTGCGTCCAACCCCTTGAGTTCATCCGAGGTCCCTCAAAGTGTGTTAATTCCCGGTTTGGATTCTTGAAGGATACTTCACTACCTGTAGTGCTGGCACTTTTAGATTGATTGTGGACCCGTAACAAATTGTAAGAGGGGAAACTGTGTTGTAAAAGCATTTTTGGAAGGTAATCGCACAACAGACGATCTCAATCAAAGCTGTTAAAAGGATCCAAGTGGTTACATTCCCTCATTAAAAAGACTTGCGATAAAAACTGCTGTAGTTGTAGAGTGAATTTTACTCTGAATCTGTACAGATGTATTTATTCTGTGACTCAAATCCCACAAACAAACATTGACAGACACAAGCCCATCCACACGTGACAGTGGTCAGTGATGTGCATGATCGGTTGAATATCGCTTCGTCGCTCTTATTTACATCACCGCTGATCAAATAGAGTTTTAAGCAGGCAGTGTGGCAGGTCCTGAAAGGTGTCTGTTTAATTAATCTGTTTAATCAACCTAAACTGAAATAAAGGAGACCTCTGCCTCGGGGGGCGCAACAAGACACCGATATCAGACAACGGCTCCACACACCTGCACCTGCCATATCCATGAGTACAAGTGTGGAAGTGAATAGTGTATTTACATGTTAAACGTGTGTATGTGGAAGGATGTGTGTCCGTATAAACAGTGAAGCCGGTTTTGCTTGTAATCGTTCCATCGTTCTATAAACGGAAGCCTTCATGAAGTGATTTTGATGAAGCCGATTATAAGGAACAGTTTTGTTTTGTCAGACGGATTGTTGAATCTTAAAAGTTAGGACTCAAGTCTCTTTGCCACTATCTCCCCCCCCCCCCCCCCCCCACAGCATGGTAACCCAGTTGAGGGAAGCGAGAAGGAGTCGTACTAAAGAAATAATAACTTTGGAACTCGTCCCTGTTATTTGTCAAAGTCTTACTGCTGAATGCGATCATCAGCTTCAGTCTTCATTCGGCCCTCCATTGAAATTGCCTTAGGAAGGGTCCTCCTTACCCGTCGGCTTGGAACAAGTCGGCGACCAACCGGCTCCAGCTGTAAAGAGAAATGCATCCTTTTTCGCTTCAGGCCAATTAGGAACCAGTAGCCTTGTGTTGATTGGCCTTGTTTGGTTGACAGGTTTACTCCCCTGCGTATTCCTGAGCGTTTCAGCACTTTTTCGTAATGGAAACCATGTTCTTTGATCAAGAAATGCTCTGCGTCATATCAATGGCAGGTAAAGTTTTTGCCCCCTATGTCGACGCGTATCGAGAGTAAAGCCTGCAAGCCACAAGATGTGAAGATTTTCCACTGGATAGCGTTTGCACAATAGAAGGGAAACACGGATGATTCGGCTATTTCAGAGGGCGGCTGGATGCTTAGTAACTATCCATTTTTTTTTTTTTTTTGTAAACACATCTCCCCTGCATAACAATGAAGTGCCATCGTCACTGTGTGCATCAGAGACAGATGGCCAATACAGGAGGGGGTGGGGGTGGGCAAAGGGAAAGTCGAGATGTGCCGTTTCCATTGTTGGTGAGGTTTCTAACACACAAGAAATTCCCGGTGCATATCTAGCCCCCCCCCCTCCACCACCTCACCCCTTTTAAGATTTTCTGTCACATTTGGAGACCGAATTTGCCTCCCTCTCGTGAAATTGAAAGCCTTCATTAGCGGCCTCCGCAGTAATCGGCGCTGAATGGCAGGTCCTGCGTGCGTAGCCTGGAATTGATTGACTCCCCGGCGGCGAAATAAGAGCCTTATCGCCGGACGAGGCCAGAGGCAGCACACTGCAGCCCGGAGGCCGGCCAGAGTGAATCCTGTTGCCAGGCAACAGTTTACAGATAGAGAGGGGGGAGGGGGGTGGGCAGTAGCAGGGCCCTCCACTGCTGCCTACGCCCCCGGCCGGGCCTTCGTCATTGTCGCGTCAGGATTAGATCTGCAACTTCCGCGGCCTTGGATTATTGATTTTTTTTTTTTTTCCGCTGTCACTGACCGCCGGTCTGCTGCGTGACGAGGCTCAGGAAGGAAAAAAAAAACAAAAATCAAATAAGGCCAATGCAGTGAAGTAAATGTGCTCCTCTCGGTTTTAGAAGGAAGGACTCTTGAGGATAGACGATAGACATTTCTGTGATGGTGTCCTTCCTAATTACTGCATGCGTTTTGGGTTTTCAAAAAGGGAGGAAAAACCACGCGGTTGGCAGGACGAGTTCTTCCGCCTCACCACTGAAACGGTCTGAGGTTCCCTTCTTGTCTTTCCTCTGCAGCCTTGCACGTTTCGGCTGGTTGTTCTCGCTTTGGGATCGCCCGCCTGCGATGGCGCCTTATTGGTTTCCTGAATGTCTAATCTGCCAAGTCCATTCCTTCGGCTCCCCGCTGAGAAGGGATTCCTTGTTCGGCGCGTCAGGCCTGGCGATCCCAGGGAGCAGCGCCGCCGTCCCCCGGCCCCTTGTGCACATTAACATACAGCTGTCCCACAGGATGTGGTGAGACAGACACCCATGAGCTTCAGAGGGGAAGCTGGGCCCTCCCTCTCCTCTCCTCTCCTCTCCTCTCCTCTCCTCTCCTCTCCCAGATTCGGCTCCCTCAGCAGATGGGACGGCGAAGATTAAACCGCGAGGCACATGGCGGCCATTGTGGGCGGCCCCATTGTGGAGGTTAAAGGTCGCCTGCGGGGTCATGGTTGAATTGGTGTGGTGGGTCCCGCCTCCCGTCCGTGGGCTGTGTGGGTGAAGGGTTTTTGCTAATGATAGCTTTGTGGTTTGTCAGGAATCTTGATCAATAAAAACGGCGTGCTCAGAGAAAGTAGGAGTCGAGGTGCAGGTTACCAGCGGGGTGAAAGCCTTTATGCAAGAGTGCAATGAGTCCCTAATATTCCATTTTTTTTTTTTTTTTCAACAAACACCATCAAAAGTTTAAAACAAACGAGCATTCAACTAGTCAGTATTGCCTTTATTTAATGTGCGTATTATTTATTACATTGACATACTCCTCTGATCAACATCATATTTTGAGTCGTGATCTCTGTGCGAAATGTGACTCATGAAAATATGTCATCACCTGCTTTTTTTTGGGGATTGACTCCTCCAGCTGGAACAAGTGGGCTCGGAGGTATATTACGCTTAAAAAGTCAGTTTCTATTTGAATTTGACTTGAAGGTTGTGAAAGCTGAGCAAATGGAAAGTGACTTACAGGGAGGATACCCTTAAACAACCCTTTCTGGGGTAAAAGATTGTACTTTATTTTTTTGGAAAGTGCAGACTAACATCCCCCAAAGAAGCGCAGTGTGGTGACTTGGTGGAAAACATAAAAGCCTCCCATGCCACTGCGGTCTGCCAGTAGGACGGTGTGGGCTGAGGGGAAGTCTATTTTTGGGAAGCTGGTCCAACCTCGCCTCCATTTTCCACTCTTGTGCTCATTTCATTGACTGGCCAGTTGGTTGGTTTTTGGGGGAAATTGACAAACGCGACAAACTTATTAAAATGACTCGTTCAACTTTTAAAATGCATATTAAAGTTCTGATCCAACCAAGGCGGGTTTTTAAGAGGAAAGCCGTGTGATTGTTGGCCCTTAAACACACTTCAACATAACAAGAGGCACATTTAAAACTTTACAGCTCTGGGTTTTTAGATGCTTGAGTGTCTGCACCTTTGAAACAGGAAGGAGTGTTTCTCATTTTTTTTTCTTTTTCGGGTCGGATGTTGTCGCAAAATAGAAAGCTGAGGCGGGACAATAGACAGCTTGAACAATGCAACTCCTGCCACAATGGAAATTAGCATGTTCCAGCGTGTTGTAGGTTGACCTCCTGGTTAAACTGACAGTCCATCATTTAAGTTGATACCACACCCCTGACCTTCAACTGAAAAAACAGGCCGATTGTTCTGTGATATTTCAGGCAATACGCAGTCTGCTTTTAACAAAAATAGTAGTTATAGCGTCTGTATTTATTTCTCTCAAAACACACTATTGTGTAATCAAACTCCAGACTGCTGTGTTTATTTGCATGCTAAAAGCTCTTAACATTTTACTTTGTAGCTCGTAAAGGCCAAGGCTATAAAAAGAACATAATGAAGCCAACAATCAACATTGTGACAGCACTGCACTGTGAGATACACACAACGTATCCTTTTAATGGAATCCCAATCGTCTCATTGAAATGACAAAACTCTTTTTGGAGGCGAGGCCCGAGTTGAGCAGAGGGAAAGGGAAACAAACAAAGGCAGTAAATGCATACAAAGAACACAGACAGACGTTATAACAGAATAACATTTAGAGTGAAGGACGATTACAGGCGTCACCAAATAGACTTGTGAACACTTGGTGAGACACTATAGAACAGACACACAAGCAGCTTTATTCCTGTATGAAAAAACAACAACAACAACAACACGTATTTAGCCAGTGTGGCAGTTGCTCCACATGCTTCAGAGGAAGACATCTGCTGTGTCACTTGGGCTGAATTGGTTCAGCTTACAGACGCTGTCTTATGAATATTAAACAAATCTCTCTTTGAGTTACATCTTGAACCTGTACCGCTCGACGGCATTGATCTGCCTGACAAACCATCCTAAGGTGGGATATTATCTCGAAGCCAGAAGTCTCAGTTGGGGGGAGGGGGGGGGGGGGACTTCAGGTGTCCGCGATGCTCGCGGCGTAAAGCCGCTGCACGCGAGCAAACGAATCAACAGGCGCGCTCCTAGAGGGGCTTTTTCCTAAATGACCCGATGCATTCTCGGCTTGTTCAGCCTCTGCGAGATCTGTAGTAATAAAGTAATGGAGTAAGTGATGGAGCGGCGTCCTGTGTGCAGCGCCGTGTGTAGGAGTGCTTTCAGAGTGTGTGTCAGATGCTGTATGAGTTGGAGGGAGGGGAGGGAGGGAGGGGGGGGGGGGGGGGGGGGGGGGGCTGCAGTCTGAATTGTATCCGCGACACATCAACACTGCTTTTAATGTGTGTGTGCCCTTTTTAAAAAATGGTGAAACCACCAACAGAACCTTTTGAAATACTAAAAACCTGCATGGTTTGTATTAGATCTATTGGGCAGGGTCTTGTAACAAAGGTCTTTTGGGGAGTTTTGAAAAACACAAATTATGCCGTGCTGTTTTTTTTTTTTTCTTCCTTTTCACAGCACCCGAGGGTTGTTCCTCGGTTCTCCGTGTTGCCCAGCGTGCAACTCCTCAGAGACCCCGTGCTGCCGACCCTCACAGCCAGACACAATTCAGCCTAAAGATTCAATGGGCATATGGCAGCCAAGCAACACTGCAGACCTACATAGTATTTGAGCTGTTCCTCTGTGATCCTCTTTTTTGTTGTTTTCAGCTTCTTTGCACTAATAATCTTTAATGCACATATACGAAGGGCGATGGGAGTTATAAGGTGACTCAATCAGCAAGGACAGCTTAGCAGGAGCCGACGGAACCAGTGATTTTGACATGATCCTCTTATTTTTAGGGCTGTTCATCTCATGTTTAGCACATTCATCTTATGTCGGTCTTCGTTTTCTTTTAAATAGCTGGCTGGTATTTAAAGCCTCACATTTGAATATTACTTTATCAGTACCGGCACATTCTGCACACTGCTACTCTGCTGCAGTAGTAAGTATTTGTACGTCTGTGTGGGAGGAATCAAAGGTCAGCCGCTCCTGTGCCCCCTCCTGAAATGAAACCTCGATGCCCCTTGACCTTCGTCGTTCGATATATAGCCTTTCGAATCACGGCCGACGCATCTCTCCATGCATCACTACTCTGCAACGGTCCCTCTACTGTGTCTTGCTTCGGGAACAAAGACATCCACTCTTTTCCTCACATTGTACAGAAATGCCGACCTAGATTGCATTCCTCATTAAGTTGCGTTGCCTCCGCCAGAAAGTCTACTTGATCCTCAGTCCTACCTCTAAGCCCATCCCCATAGCACGCTGCACTTCATGAGCCGAATCATTGCATTAATTCTGATCATCTTCTGGTGCATTCTCTCACAACAGCAAGCAATTTTCTCTTAGCCTCTGGCTGTTTTTTTTTTTTTTTAAATAAACAGCTCCACGCATTGTGTTCACAGAGCACACCTCTACTGGGTGTCTGTGTTTGTTAATGTGGCGGGATACAATATACTTTTTATTGCCAGTTCTGATTGACTCCACAACCCTGACAGAAACTTTACGGTGGCAATAACAAATCATTTGAGGCTTAAATGTTTACGCCATCGGAATGGAGGCATTCACCGCTGCTTCCTTTTTATTCTCAGATATATAAATGACACCTTTAGATTTCTTTAATGTATCCTACAGATTTTAATCATGAAAGCTTCATCCTAACCCCAACCCTTGTGTTTAAATTAGTTATTGATTTTTTTACGTTTAATAATGATTATATCAACCCATTGATTCAATGAAATGATGCCCCCAGAACATTAGCTGAATGATACTGTTGCTCCGCAATGTTTCAAATATCAACCATCAGAACGGCCTCTGGTTGGGCTGACGTTGCCTCGTTGAGTGTTTTTTTTTTTTTTTTTAGTTCATTGAAATCTGATCAATTTGCAGCAAACCAGCGAGTTGCATTTCTGTAACGTTGCATCGCTCATCTTAAATAACAAACGGGCCACATACAAAGATGTGTAAACTACAGGGTTTTTTTTTTTTGTTCCATCTTTCATTCGACGTACAGCCGTTATAGGAGTCTCATTTTGTGCCATCGGACATGGCGGTTGATAGCGGCCCTTTTTTAAGTGCCTGACTTGACTGCTATCAGCCACTCTGCTGGTGGTGCATCAAAGATAAACATAATCCCCAACACTTGAGACAAGAGCCTTGGCTTTCAAAGCATGGCCAGTAGATTCAGCCAAACAACATCAAATGTGCCCTTCACTTTGTGGAAATTGGATTTCTGTGTCAACATGAGAGTATTTCACTCTTATCAAATGCTTGTTTTTGTTTTTTTTGGCCACAGTCTATTTGCGTGACTTCTCTCAACCTAGTTAGTTATCAAAAGGGAGCTCGCAGAAAATGGGGGTGTATTCTGTCGGAAGGCGGAACTGCCGTGCGTGGGGGGGGGATTTGTATCACTATTCTCTTGATTTTGGTCATTGTGCATGTTGTTAAAGTATCTCTCCAGTTATCGTAGCAGTGCCACGAGTACCACCCCGCATTCTGTGATTTAGTTCCTCGCCGGTTTGTCATGGTTGAAAAAGCACTACAGTCTGACCTATGCTGAAGTCTACAATCATCCCCCCCCCCCCCCCCCCCCCCCCCCCACTCTAGAACCTTTTTGGTTTTTCTGGGGTCAATAATTAAAGGGAAATACTGTCCATAGCCAGAGTCCAAATGGTCAACTAATGAACAATTTCACCCTGATAGTGGAGCTAGAATAAAAGTCCAAGGATCACCGAATTCAAGGGGTGACGTCCAAATTTCCCAATAATATATCCAACAGTGGTTGAGATATTTCTTTTGGGACCAACCCGGCAAATCGTGATCAAAATATTAGCTCGACACTAACCGACTGTGTGAAACAGCGTCCTCTGATCTCTGAGCCACTCGGATTACGCTTAAATCTCCCTTCAGAGGTTACTCGGCCGTGTTTTCTTTTCAAATCCTTCATTTGAGACGGCAAATATGCAAATGGATGCTTTATCTGGGAGATAAAGGGCAGTATGGGAAGAGGTGTCCCAGATGAGATCGGCATCACACGGGGGGGGGGGGCACACGCTGCACGAGTGCGGGTCAAGGCGCCGCCGCGGCGCAACGTGCCCACGTGACCTCCCACCTCCATTCTCAAGCATATTCAGCGATCTGCATGCGACAGGCAGCACCCCCAGCGGGCCCCATTTTGCTCGCTCTGCTTCATCTCGGATGCAGAGTGGTAATTCTGCATGATTAAAGAGGCTTATACGTTACTGTGTAAATGTTGATGCCAACCCCAGCCAAGTTTCACCTGGCTCATCACACACATTTCCATAACCCTCTATCATTTCTGAATGAGATACGACGGCTCAGGCTACATCCCAAATGCAAAAAAAAAAAACCTGGATAGGCCCTCCGTTGGAAAGGGATTAGCAATGGAGGAAAATGTTAACACCAAAAAAAAAAAAACAGTCGTACAATTTGCCATTGGAGTGTTTAGTAAATGACCTCCTCCTGAGGTACTTATTGCGTAGTATACTAAAAGTTTGTAAGAAAATTTGACTAAGAGCTCAAGTCCAAGAGCTCAAATCTGCTTTAAAACTTTTAAGCAGTTCTGACTAAATGTTGACTTTTGCTCATTTCCGAACTTCGTACGTATCCTGAGGTCTTTGCTTGATACTCTTTAATATATTAAACTGTGAATTTTACTTTTTATAATCGATTCAGTCCAAACTGCTGCCGTGTTCCCGGTGCACAGCCGTAGTTCAGCGTGGAGGAGTGAGGCCTCGCTCATTGCTGTTCAGACATTACCGTGCAGATCGTACAGTCCTCGTGGGACACATTTATCGAGATGACCTTTGCCTTTGGACGAGGGAGGAAGGCGACGCGGGTCAGATCAGTCACTGGATGAAAGCGGTCCGACCAGGTCGGATCGTGGGGAGGCGGCGGGGGGGGGAGGAGGCCGTGGGCATGTTTGGGATTGGACCACATATCGACCGAGAGCGTCAGTCGGGTCTCAGTCAAAGTCTTTAAAATGCAAAGAGACACGCATTCAGATATTGATTACTTGGGACTTCATTACTTTCCAGGGCAACAAAAAAAAAAAAAAGGAAAAAAGAAAAATACTTTTGAGGACAAATTAATGACGCGGTGTCCATTTTTCTACCCAGTGTAACCACAAGGACAACTGTCGTCCAAGGAAGCGCATATTCTTCTCATCAGTTCAGAGCTCAAGGATTGTGACAAAACTGAATAAACGTGTCTTGTTTCATCCTCAGTTGGACACAAATACCCCTCCAACCAAAACTTTCCTGCTCTACTTTCCTCCACAGGAACCCGCGGATGTCCATAAAAGTGACTATTGGCTCGACGATGTATTTGTTTTTGTCCTGAGTACTTCCTTCCCCCCCCCCCACTAGGAGCTGGTATTATGCAGTAAGAAAAGCGGCAGCTTTGTGCTTCTCATTAACAATAGATGCCTTCGACGTATTGAGTAGAGCACTCAGCCAGATGCTGCTCTCGGTCAGTGGGATTTTAGTTGGTTTTCTTCCTGCTTAAACTATTCAAATCATTTTGGTGATCATTTATTATCACAATAATCATACTATTTATGAAGTAGGATACCCAAAGTCTAAGTTGATATAGTGCTCTCATTTTAGCGTATAGTCAATAAAAAATAGATATATTTCCCTGCACTAGTTGCTCTTGGTGTGAATAGTTTTGATGTGAATTATTCGCAGCAGTTTTGTCAACGTCTTTACACTGAATCGTCCCATTTGAGGCAATAGACGGTTCCATTTTGTGTTCCGAAGGCTTTTTCTGTACACATTTTTATTCAACTCATCAACAAGTCATAACGTCGTAGATCATGTGTCACGCTGTTTTTTTTTTTTTTTTTTGAAAATCCATTTGGAGCGTTACTTTTGCTTTCTCTGTGCAGTTTCCATCGTTTTTACAAGTACACATTGTGCCCGTGTCAATATCATCTTCCCGAAGCACTTGGAGAACAACAGATTGACTTATTTGCCACAGGGAAATAAGCTTTCGGTCTCTTATCGCCTCAATGAGTGCTGTGCGGGTTTCCTTTTAGATGCAGTACACGTTGCTAATTAAGAACCGAGTAGTCCGCTGAAGGTGTCGAGGATTCGTCGTGATCCTCGTGTTTTTTTTGTTGTTTTTTTTGGACGACCTTGAGGTGCACTTTGCGGATCATAAGTCACTCGTCCGCTGATGATGGATGGAGCAGGACATTCTGTCGGGAGGCCGTTCAGAAGCCCACAGCCACCTGTTCTCATCACAAACTTCCATCTCCGGGAAATGAAATTGATTTTCTGCTTCCTGTGCTGATGGTTGAAGCAAACAAAAATGTGACTCTCCCTGTGAAAATGTATTTGAACTTGTATTATTTTTTTATTTTTTTTTATCAGAAAATGATACACGTACATTCCACATTATGTCTAGCGAGTGATCAGCAACAAATCTAACTCAGCATAAATGTTTTCCTGGGGGAACAACATTGGGCTCTTTGAATTTTAATGTTCTGTCAGAGCTCGTGTAGACTATTGCCTTTTAATTACTTTTCCCCCCTGCCTGTGTACATTTTAAAATGCGAATCTCCATTTCCAAATGGTGAACAATGTTTTGCCAACACCGACCACTGCATTTCATTCGTTTTCTAATCAACCGCACCGATGTCCCTTGGGGGAGATACCAGTTGCTCCCGCTTTAATTTCTCATTTGACCTGACCCCCTTCCCGGCTCCAACGCTTCGGTCGCGTGGGTGGCTGCAGGATATGGTAATTCAGCGCCTTGCAGATGATGCTATTATTATCCTCCGCAGAATGCCACGATCCGCGGTTTCCGTGTTCATCAAACCCAGCCCCCCCTCCCCCCCCCCCCCTCACACACGCACTTCATCTGTCCAGCCCGGAATGGGGTCCAGCCTTCACCATTTCAGGGAGAATCTATTGAGAGGAGACCCCCACTCTTTTTCCTTTTTTTTTTCTTCCCTCTCTCCAAAGAGGAGACAATCGCACAATGACACGGCGCCGTTTAGAGATGCATCACTGCCCAAGAAGTATTTGCCTCCTTCAAGTTCACCACCTCACAATTAAACATTTGCTCGAGAAAGGCCCCCCTTTTTTTTTTTCCTCCGTAGTGAAGCTTTTTCCCACCAACATCTGTTGATTTGTGTTAGTAGGCCACTCACGTTTCTCCAGTTGCACTAGACAGGTGTTGGACCTTTTAAATACCTCTTCTGAGGCCTCAACGATTATGGGGTGACTCGGCAGATATTTAATCTGAAAATTAAAATTGATAAATTCAGGACTTCAAGCTTTTACTTTATCTGTCCATCAGTTAAATATTTTACTGTTTGTATTAGATTAAGGATTTGGTCTATGAGGTCAAAGAAAATCCCTGTTTTAACTTTTTACAGACCAAGTTCACATAACCTAAAGATATTCAAATCAGAAAACCAATATATCTTTACATTTCACCAGCTGTTGCTAGTGAGTATTTCTACAACTCATGAATTAATTGGTGCACATTAATTCTCTGTCCATCGTTTGATCCACTAATCCTTTCATCTAATCATCAATAAATAATTTAACCCGCGATGTCAAATCAAAGAATGTTTATACTTAATTGGAAAACGTGAGCATCTACTTGCTGTTAAACTGCCGTAATTGGATGGTGCGCCATAACCCGCATAGAAACATTTCGTTTTCTGCTAAATTGGGCTGGGTATTAATAATTATTTTTATTTTACATAGATTAAAAAAAAAACACTGGTTGTTAAAGAAATTATGATCAAATTGACTGATCTGGCAAAGTATCTCTTTTTGCAGCCAACATATCATCTATTCAATAATGGCCTCCTGTATGTCAGTAGGTCGGGGATGCTCATCTGCAGGCTTGTACGGTTTCTGTCCCGTCCCCTGCCCCCGGGGTGTAATCTGTATTTTTGTACATCCTCTGCTGTTCAAACGTCGCAGGAAAAAAGGAGCGAATGTCTGATGGAGCACTGCTACCTGTGAAGAGGTGATTGAATACATTTCAAAGTTGTTTTTTCAACAAAGTTAAAGTTTTCTATGAGAGTGACCGACTCGACTGACCAGCAGGATTTGGGTTTTGATAAGCAGAAGGTCAGTATCGGGGGGTGGGGGGGCGGTGGTTAATGCTTTACCAACCGGCAGAAGGAGTGCAACAAAGAGAACCACGGCCCATTCAAAGGCCACAGTGCAGCCGCTCTCGCATGCCAAGCATTCCAATGTGCTGTGTAAAGGTTGAACCGGTGGAGAGCAACGAGAGGGCCTTTCTCATGAGGGCCACCGTGCACACACACACACACACACACACACACACACAGCTCAACCAGCTCTGTCTGTGCTTTTTTTTTGTCTGCGCTGTGGTGAGAAAGTGCGACTGAAATGCCAGAATCAGCCAAATCCTTTGACACCTGTTGTCATCCAACCTGACTGTTTTTTCCCCCCCCCCCAGACTTTTTATGTATGTGATTCGCTTTTGCCTGACGTGGTTAATAACTGACTTGGTTTGTCAATGGAGATATACGTTAAGTTTACCTTCGCTAGATGTTCTTCTGTCTGCTATCTTGAAGCCGTGTTTCAGTAGCTGCAGCAGTGCATACCTCTGTTAACGGGGCAGGTGCTGTAACTGTATCTGCTACTGAGAGGCAAACATTGGCCTGCTCTGTGTGTGTGTGTGCAAATAAGCAGGTGGACGTGGGATTCATTCACACTGTTGCATGATAAGATCATGATGGCCGACGTGTGTGCTTGAGAGTCGTAAATGCCCCCCCCTCACTACACGTATGCTTCACGCGGGGGCGAATGTTGCCATCTGCTGCAGAGCTTTTCTGAAGTAAAAAAAATGCAGGCAGAGTAGACTCGGGCGGGGTTTGGAGACGGATGAGGGTGTTTTTGGTCCAACAAGTGCGTATCTGTGTGCCTGTGTGTGTGGATGGGGTGTCCACATTTTACGCATTAAAGACTAGCGCATACCCCCCCCCCCCCCCCCCGCCCGGTCCCTGTGTCGCCGCCTCCGTCGGCGCGCATATGTCCCCGGTCCCGGGCGCCCTGCTCGCTGAACGTCGGACTGCACCATTCCTGTCGTTTCCACCGGGGAGGCTGTAATCCGACCCCGCGTGGAGGAGCCGTAGTGCAGCCTGTGACAAGGAAGAGGGCACTGTTTCTCTCCCCCTCCCTCCCACCCCATCTACTCCTCCCACTCTCTGCCGAGTGTCACCCCTCTTTCTCCCTCATGTGTTCACTCCCTGCTCGGCGAGGCTGCTCTCCGGCGCGCGCACACGCCTCCGGGATCGTCGCATCGCATCGTTCGACCCACCGAGCGAGCTCCGTTTGAAGCGGCGTGACGCGGCGGAGCTTCTCCCACACACCACCCCTCATCCGCCCATATAAATATATATATATATATATATATATATGTATATATATTATTTTTGACTGCCTACACCAGGGGAATCTACCGCGCGCACGCCAGTCCGGTGACGTGCCCGAGCATGTTCACGCCACAGTCGGATCTACCTGAGAGTTCGCTGGCCGCGCGCTGTCACCGCGTCCTCCCCGCCGCGCACACGGAGCCGAGCTTCCGCGACCGTCTCTGAAGAGGAACTAAAAGAACAAGAAGAGGAAAAACAAAACAAAGAAAAGAAAAGGAAAAAGGAAGCAAGGGAGGGGGAGACCACCGGGATCACAAGGATGGGGTTCTACGGCACTTTGAAGATGATTTTCTACAAAGTGAGTAGGATTTCTGCTTGTACTGACCCGCCCGCCACGTCACGCCGGCTCGTGTACTTCGCGGTTGGACCGTCGTTATCTTTCGACGCGACTCTCTCGGCCACTGCGGATGGTGATGAGGAGGATGATGATGAGGATGGTGAGCAGCAGCAGCAGTGTAGCGGATCCCCGGGAGACTCCGCTTTATTTACCCCGGCCTATTTAACGTAACGTTAGCGGCGCGTCCGGTGTCCACGACGCGATGTGGCACCGCTTTCCCTCCAGCGCAACTTGAGCCGTTGTGAAGAAACGCCACCGATTCGGGGACAATCGGGGCATTTAAAAAAAAAGGGGGGGGGGGGGGGGGGGGGGGGGGGGGGGTTCCGTCGTGGAACTTCCGCGGCCGTTTGATTTCGCAATGCCGTATTAGATGTGTTCATATCATCATGCTTCCCGCTGGCATTGGTTCCAGTTTCGCCCCATTTGGCTCGATGCGCCCCGCACCTGCACCGCGGTGCTCTCCTCCGCATAGCCCCGCAGATGCTTTAGTTATAACGCATGTACCACACATGGATGGCTCACCTACGTTTTTTAAAACCATGCAGATGGCCACTTTTGTAATCAGTTCCAGGGACAAGAACAGCCCCCCCCCCCTCCCTCCCTCCCTCCCTCCCTCAGTGCGAGTGGTTATTATGATGGTACATTATGCAGCAGTGGTTGTGTTGCGGTGACCAAAGGGACTGCTTGAGGTGCGTGCATGTGAGCGGTTTGCCTATCCCCCTGACACTGTGCACCCGCCTCTGGCTCCAGCCACAGATAATGGGTCACTGTGTCAGACTGCGCGGGGCGCAGAGTACCCTTCGCGGATGCTGGGTGTATTAAGGATGGAAGTGCAGAATACAAACATGCATATGAAAGAAGTCCGTTATGCTCTGTGTGTGTGTGTGTGTAATGTAAACACATTTTTGTCAATCATTCAAAATCCCACCCTCCTGTGATGGTGGTGGGGGGGTGGGGAATTTCTTTTGTGTAGCCGAGTGCACTTTGCCCGTGTAGTGCTAAAGTCGCTACTCAATTCATCCTAATAATGAAGTGAAAATGTCCCTAAGAATCAACGGTTTATTGAACTGAAGGGTGACCCTTTAGTGTTCATCCATTTTGTGGATGTGGTAGATACCAGGCTTTTGAAGTCAGCCTCTAGAGCTCGGTGTGTTTTTGCCGCTCTTTGATGGCACTGGGGAGGGGTGGTGGTGGTGGTGGGGGGGGATGAGGATGGGGGGGTGGAGGGGCGGGTACCAAGACTGATTTATTCAAGTCATATTCTCTAACCCATTTTCCGGTCCGATTGCATCCTTTTTAATTCGACATGTTGCCAATTGTTTCCTGAAAGGGCCGGTTCTCTGATGCGTTGCGACGCTGATTGACACAATCAATCAGTTTTCACGTCCGCGTGAAACCAAAATCTGAATAAATCCGATTCGTCTTTAAGTGACTGATGCTGCAGGATGCAGTCCGCGCTGAAACGAACCAACGCGTTATGTAAGAGTGATTGCCGTCTTTAAAATATCATTAACTCTCTGTGTGTATCCATCTGTCGTGCTTTTTGGCCAGATAGGGAAGCCAAGAAGTAGGAGGGGGGGCGGAAGGGGGGGGGGACTGATTAGTGGTGATTTACAAACACTGCGTGCTCTGGTTACCTTTTTTTTTTCCCAGGCTGAAACACAAGAAGAGGTTGCTTATGCGCTGATTTTTTTTCCACTCCCCGCGTTTGATTTCTTGCATGTACACACACACACACATGCAGACACACACTCTCAAAGCAAGCCAGCTCCTCTTGTTGTCCCCCCACTCGGAAACACACACACACACACACTCTCTCAAAGCCAGCCAGCATTCTCCTCTTGTTGTCCCCCCACTCGGAAACACACACACACACACACACACACACTCATATTCGTGCAGATACACACCCAGGCTCTCCCTGCCTACTGAACTGCCTTTGCAGTGAGATCACCGCTTGAAGAACAAGGCAGTTGGGTTTGGGTTACGTTTATATTCCATAGCACTCAAACAGGGTGTCGGATGGATATTTTAAACATAGACAAGTAGTAGTGAAACCTACCAAACGTCTGAAATGCATCTTCTCGTAATACATCTCAAGATGTGTGTGGAAATTCCCTTCAAACAACCGCCCCCCTCTCAGCTCTACACCGGCGCTGACTCGTGAGGAGCAGATCACAAATCATTGGGCAGATTACAGTGTGACGTCCGGCGGGCATCTAACCTGCAGAACAAGTTGGTGTGCTGGTCATGTACACATGCCTTCCGTAAACCCCGCCTGCAGTTGTGCGAGGGTTCGTTTTGGTGCATTGATTCATTCAACACCGAGATGGTGAAGCCCGTGTTGCTACCTGATGCTGTGTGTGTGTGTGTGTGTGCGCAGCTGAGGATGAGCTGCTCGTCATTCAGCCGTTTGTGAATCGTTTCGCTCGGTTCTCGAATGTGCTGCTCGGGCCGCAAACACACAATTCCCCAAATTATAGCGATGAAAAAAAAGCACACATCTGGGGGAGACAACACTGAGGAGCCAGACAATACGGAGTCGCGTGTCCAGTGTGTATTCTCGGCGTCCAATACTATACTAACGTGCCAAAGATGCATCTGAACACAACATGTTGTTTGGTTCAAAAAGGAGTTCATTTTGAATGCGGTTTCCGCTCAAGAGAAGCTATTATCAGGTTGTCTTTCAAGCAGAACAGGCATGACTGTTTTGGTAAAGACAAAAAAAAAAGACTGACACCAGAAGGAATGTAAGAGATCCCTGTGAACATCATGCCGTGTGCTAAAGTGCAGTTTTATTTACGATTTAGCATTTTATTCCAAGAGAAGTCCAGCTGAGAGAACGGCCTTTTTTAAAGTGTATTTCTAATGCTGAAAATGAAAGATCAAGCTTTTTTTTTTATTCCAACATTACATTCACTCCCAGAGACGCAAGAAATCAAATATATATTTGACTATTAACAACTAAAATAGTAACGCACAGTGACTTGGACTAGTAACTTGAATCTGATGACTGGTTTGGACTTACTAACGCGTTACTAACGCGTTACTAAGTAGCGAGTTACTCTCATCGCTGCTCCAGCTCCATTATTCCGCTGAGAGGGTGATCACTTGCATGTGTAGCGAGAGGCCAGTGAGGGAGAGGCATGAGATGAAGTAAATAGTCTTTGCCCCTGCTCACACACAGAGGCTCTTTTGTTTGCACAGTTGTGTAGGTGATTGTGTGTGTGTGTGCGCACACACGCGCAGGTGTCTCAAGTAGTGAATCAAACTTCCAATTCCAGAGGCCGCACCCTGTTCCATCCTCCCGGAACGAGTTTCTTTACTTTGTGGTTACTTTTTGGTGCATGAACACGCTGTACGCTTCCAGCGTCTGGTGTGAGCGTGTTTTGAGGGCCTCTGGGTATTGCGGGGTGTCTGGTCTTCTAACATAGAAGATAATCAAATGAAAGCAGAGCTTTTTTTTTGTATGCCTGCGCCAACACAGATGGGACCTTACTGTGCTCACAGGCTTTGCTATTGGACATGTTGATACTTCTGAATGTCTAGAAAGAAAAAGTTATTAGAAAGGAAGGAAGCGATGGTGGATTATGCAAAACATGCCTGAACTGCCCCCCCCCCCCCTCCATTAAAATTCTATTGTTGCTCTTGTCGATTGTGACACATTTTTTGATGTTATTCTTCCTCAGATGAAGAGAAAGT
This sequence comes from Pungitius pungitius, assembly GCF_949316345.1. Taxonomy (NCBI): domain Eukaryota; kingdom Metazoa; phylum Chordata; class Actinopteri; order Perciformes; family Gasterosteidae; genus Pungitius; species Pungitius pungitius. Next base: position 16,838,475 of record NC_084908.1, on the reverse strand, counting down.
TGGACCATGGCCCAGAGGTCCGATCTTTCCCTTCAGGAAAAAAGCCCTGCAAAGGCCCCGAGTATCCAAGGTAACGCACTTCACACGTCTCCATGTCCCCCATCAGAGACACACCCAAATGTCCTCGCACGGCGGTGTCCTGCGTTTATTTACTGCATTGGGGTCCACGGGATCTCACTAGAAATACAAGAGTCTTATCTGCTTATTCTAGTGCTGCTCTTGCATTAAATGAACCTACCGTGACAGGAGATGATAAGATATCACACGGCACAAGGCTTTGTGCCTTCAAACGGAACCGCGCTTCACGCCGCTTTGTGTCTGCAGCATCCAGCCGGCCGTCCCAGATGTTTCTCTAACCCTGAATATTTAATGCCCGTGTTCACATGCAGCCGCATTAAAATTCATACCGAACACAGTCACTTAAGTGTAAACGTTGCCATGTAGCTCGCTCCGGCTCGGTTTCCAAAATTCATAAAAAATGAACGTAATGAAATGGAGCCCCAGCCCCCAGCCCCAGAAAGCCGCTGGATGCGTTCGGCCGCTGCCGTGGCGTTACAGGGACACTCGGGCGTCCTTTGATGTCACGTGATGCTTTGCACACCCGGGTTCTCACAACAGGAACATGTGCGATAAGGAGTTAAAGATGTCCTCGTTGCTCTGAGGCTGCAGGGTTTCGGTGTCTTGAGATTTGTACATTTTGATTTCTTGGGATTAGAACTGTTTAATAAAAACAGGCAAGTCAACATAGTTATTATATTACTTAAAATACTTTAGAGATTAATTCTAATTTTAACACATCGGCTGACAACAAATTGTGCATAATGGCTTCATTTGGCAAAAAAAACACCATTATTTTTCCAGCTGGGGGTTTGTAACGCTAAATACATGTGAATGGCAAAAAATGCTTTGTTTTATGTACAGCTCTAAATATTTAACCAGTATTTGCCATCGCTTTTTGCTCCATGTTTTTGAAATTTGCAGAGGAAATATCTAAAGTTGCAGCAAAAGAATCAAGGACAACTAAATGCTGTCATGTTGAGGTTATTGTTGTCATCAATAGTGCATTTTGAATGTCTGTAATATTCCCTTAATGCGCCTATTTCTTTTCTTAATGCGTCTGTTTGAAAGCTGTGATTTCTCATCGTCTCTCTAATGTCCGCAGTCGGCTCTTTGCCTGCAAAGAAATCATTCTGTTACTCGTTTTTTGAAGCGGTTTGGCCTTCCGTGTGACTTGCAGCCCGACAGGAATTGTCCCGTGTCCGGCCACGCCCACCACATTTGGCCACATTAGAACGGCCAATTGTCAGGGGCAGCAGAGGCGGCGCATCACCTCCATCCAGCCGCCAACGGGTTTCCAAGAATGGCTCCGGACATTTCAGGTGAGCGCAGCGGAGTCCTCCTCCTCTTCTTCTTCTTCTTCTTCTCCTTCTTCCCTTTTTCTTTTCCCCCCACAGGCAACTCCAACGACCCTCGAGCGAAAGCTCATCAAAAAGCAGATGTGGTGCCCAATCATTGTTCACTTAGTCTCAGAGATAATTGCTGCCTTGTTGTCCGGGGCCCGCCATTATTAACATAACCGCTGTAGCGTGGAATTGGAATTAGCCGTACCTGTAAGCGAAATTGTAACATCAGTTGTTTCCACTGCAGAGTAAAAGGCTGTTCTAAGTTAAACTAATGTTTTGTTCTGTGGTGTTCTGAGCAAACTTTGGGTCCATGAAAACTTTAAATAGGCAACATCAACTCGCTGTAGCTTGTTTCAGCCACTTGGTGTGGATGGTTGTGTCTGCAGAGACCTGCGCCGTGCTGAATACCATTATTCTGTTCCTGAATGAAGACGTACCTCAAAGTCACCTTTTGCTGGTCCGATAACGAAGGACTTTTGAGGTCTAAGGACATTTCGTAGTTCTGCACGCGTGTCTTTTGGTTGAATTCAAAGCACCAAAATATGAAAAAAAGAATAGTCGAGATCCTGGACTGATGAAGACATAACAATTTATCATTCTCCATATTCAATTTTACCCTATTTTCAAATTAATTTTCCTACAGTGTTCAAATGCAACATAATAGAGCCATTTCTTTCATGGGAGACTTCTGCTCTAATGATTCCAGACCTCATGAGAATAGGATGTCGTTTTACCATATCAGCAGTCATGTGCGCTCGCTGATTTCCTTTATAATAGGTTGGCGAGGACTTCATTACTTAAGAGAGCTTGAACTCATTTTCTCTGTATAGCTGGGCGAACCTGTGACACCTCCAGTGTTTATTTTACGTATATTAGCCTTCGGGCCTGACCTGCTGCAGCTTTTAATTTGACATCCCAGGCTTCAGGCAGTTAGACCTCATACTTTCCTCTGTACATTCTGTCCTGTTCTGTCCTGTTGCTGAGGTTAAGGACGGAAACTACGAGGCTGCAAACTGTAGCTGGAGTGTTTTCCCCTTTTAAATGACAGACACAAGGACAAACATGGTCGTGGCAAAGTCACATGTTGCATTAGAGGATTATTTTGGGCTGTACACCCTTTTGTAGCTGGATGACAAGACCGATAACACTCGTGTGTCTCTCCATTAAAGGGAACGTTTGCCTTCTTTTCTATTCTAGCTGTCCAGTCAGCGTTGTTGGTTAATGGAGTCAATTGAAGTATTAAATTCCTCCAGCGCTCCAGTTAGCGTTGGGTCCTCGGTCTCAACCCGCTGCTTTCCTTTGCTGGTATATTTTTTGGCCTGAGTAAATCCGGCTGAATAGTCGAGGCAGGCCAAACACCGCTAAAAAGATCCTCGCCCACAACGCTCGGTTCACATTTTGGGTTTTTCCCCAGTTTGCGACACAAGCAAAAGGAATGTTTCTCCCGGCAGGGCCACCCAGAGAAAGCCAAGCTGAAGGTGGTTCTCCCTTATGTCCATGTACATCGCGGCAAGATTGAATCCCTGCAAGCAGCAATAAAGATTTTGCAGCTGCAAGCAAAGATTTCTGGGTCAATACGGCGCGCACAGAGGGATTTATCGCTTCAATCTATTTCACTTACCATCAACACTGGAAACAGCTGGCTCCGTCCTACAGCGCTAAATTAGCATACCGGCACCTCCAAAGCTAACTAATTAACACACTATATCTGACTTGTTTATTAGGTACAGAAGTTTGATTGAGGGTTGTGTGTGGGATTACTTGGTTTGAAAAAAAAAAAAAGCTATTTCCCCAAATCTCTCCACATCCGGCTCGATCCAAACGACAAAGCACGCGCTGTCATCGCGGCCATGAAGGATGCAATTATTGCCTCTCAGCAGTCGAGCCTCTCAATGAAATGAAGTGTTTTTGAGCCGATACTTGAACACACCTTGAATGTCTGAACCCGGCGTCTTTTTATCAGCGGCTCCTCAGAGTGATCAGTTGCGAACAAGTGGTTCACACCTGTGGAGCCTCTGCATGTTTAAGTGTCAGCGCCGTGATCCCAGGTGTCACCTCGTGGTCACGGTCTCAGGGCAGTATTTCAGGCAAATTTGGGGGTCTTGGAAATCGGTAACTGGAGCAGCAGCAGCAGCAGCAGGAGGAATGACACTTTGCGGGAGAAATATTTCAGCAAATACGATGGACTGTATTTGATCCTGGAAGCTGCAGCATTTACAACCCCATAGAGACCAATAAAATGGAGCAAACTTTAAAAAAAAAAAAAGCTCTTCGTTTGCAATTTATTGGGAGTCCAAAGCGAACAAGAAGCCGGAGGGTTTTCCGTTTCAACAAACAAAATCACATCAAATTTTGTGAATTTCGTTGCTTAAACAACACTGCAGAAAATTGATGCATCACATAAAGTAGCCGTTCCCCGCTCCTCTGGCTAAAGCTTTCAGCTGCCAAATTACAGGTAGTTTGCATGTGCCAGATCTTCCATCCCGACTCCTAGCCTGTAATCACTATTAGACCCCGGCGCTCCGCGGAGGAAAAACAAGCGGCTCCAACATCCAGTAAACGGCCGAGTGTTTGAACCGAGGAAAAGAATCCCACAGAGTCCTTGTAATGTTGTTGATGGAGTCTGGTTTCTGGCGATTAAATGATCAACGGTGGCGTCGGCTGGCGGAAGTAGGCAGGTGCCCCGGAGCAACGTGTCGCAGGCGCTCAGCAGAAGCCTGTAAAGAGTTTTAAGATTAAAAAAAAAAGAGTGCTGACGCCAGCGCGCAACAAAACTGCCACAATAAAGATTTCCAGTGAGGCGCTCTGCGTTTACAGCTGTTGCTGGAGAAATCCAGATGTGGAGATGTAATGAATATTCTGTCGAGTGTGTTGCCACAAAAATGTTTTTTCCCGTTATTTAAAAATATTTCAAGGGGACGTTAGAGAGAAAACAGTCTGCAGTTAGATTAAAAGCAATAAAACCCAGCAGAATGCAACTATAATATAATTATGAACAACGATGCAAAGGTACTTAAGAAGGGAAATCATAGAAATGTTATGTTATAAGTCAACTTAATGTCAAATGTTTAACTTAAAAGTCCTACAATACTTTCCTTGCCCCGTGCGGATCAGTATTTTCTCTTGCGTTGCAGAGCTGGACCGGCCCGGAGAAGCTGCTGGCGCTGGATGAGCTGATTGACAGCTGTGAGCCCACGCAAGTCAAGCATATGATGCAGGTGATCGAGCCGCAGTTTCAGCGAGACTTCATCTCCCTGCTGCCCAAAGAGGTGAGTTCCCCGAATCTCCCCCCCCCCCCTTTTTAAAGCGGGCGCACGGGGTCCTCGCGTCTCTGCGGGTAGACGTCGTCTTTGATTGTTCAGCGCGTGACGGAGACGAGGCTTCCGCTGCAGCCTTAATCCTGCCGCCGCCTTCCTTCAGATCATTCAAAGACATCCGTAGCGGGGAGGGTGGGGGGGGGGGGGGGGGCTTTTGGTTTTCCTCTGCGTCAGAACTGACAATACAAACACTCTGAAGTGCCACACCGACGATAAGATCGGGGATGCTTACGAAACAGCCTCAATCCGCCGTATCTGGTGCAGCTGATCAAACACTAAACACTTGCACCCCCCCCCCCCCCCCCCGCATTTAGCCTGTTCCCTCTGACTCATTTTGATGATCCCGTTGGTTCTCTCCGACAGAGCAGCAGGAAATATATCACAGGGGGTCCGTCAAGTCATTTTAACAGGACAATCCCTGCAGTTGAAATTGAAACCTTGAAGAGAACCCTCAGGAGGCGACGTGTCGCTCTTAAGAAAGCAATCACTGGAGGCTCGAGGTCCGTCCATAAAAGTTTCTAAATGTCGTGAATCCCAGTGATGACGACTGGCTTAGACGGGCTCTCGGGTGATTTAGGAATGTCAAGGTTTGTGGTTCTTGTCCTAAAACTAAACTTGAATACCAGAAAGCCTTCAGCAGGGTGAGACAAAAGCAGGAACGTGCATTATGGTGACACTCGACCCTCTTTAAAATGTTGTCAAAGAAGTTTTGAGCAGCGTGAAGTTGGATATTTAAAATCTTTGGTCAAGGTGTGTTGACCTTCACGTCGCACAGACTTTGACTTCATGGCTTAATCCAATTGATACATTTGTGATTGACCTCTGAATTCGTCTGTTGCAAATAGCTGTGTAGGTCCTAACTATCTTGATTGCACTCATTCATAATTAATTAACTAGAAATATAAAAAACACAGACCAGAGTGGTTTGTTCACTAGTAATTGTGGGTCCAGATTTATGCATTTCTTGTCTTTTTCTTTCTTTTGTAAACAAACTTTGGCCCGACGTTATTACCGGTTGGTTGTTGTGTGCTTTATGTTTTAGTTTTCCGGTGATATTGTTTTGTTTAATTCAAGCTTTTAATCTTCTGCACACAGTTTGTACTTCTTTCTCATCCAGTTGCTTCAAACTTCTCGCCGTGTGAGGTGTTGATACTGTTGCACTGACCCGCTGCCGTGAACAATGGTGTCCTTTTTGTGTCTCCCTTTTTTCCCCCCATTTACACCTCTCACATTCCTCGTCTTTCAACAGCTGGCTTTGTACGTGCTGTCGTTCCTGGAACCGAAGGACCTCCTTCAAGCAGCCCAGACGTGTCGCTACTGGCGCATCCTGGCAGAAGACAACCTGCTGTGGAGGGAGAAGTGCAGGGAAGAAGGTGAGTCGCGAGGCTTCGCAAACAGATGCAGGCGGGGGGGGGGGGGGGGGGGGGGGGGCGCGGAAGTGCAGTGACACAGCGGGAGGAATCAGGAGCTGTATGGGGCTGCAGCTGTGGGCAATTCTGTGCTTAAGGAAGCGGGCCGTACCGCCTTTTAAAATAAACCTCCCATCTGCCCCCCGGTCTCTCTTTCCTCACAGGCATCGACGAGCCCCTGCCCCTCAAGAAGAGGAAAATCGTCAAGCCTGGCTTCACCCACAGCCCCTGGAAGAGTGCCTACATCAGGCAGCACCGAATAGACACCAACTGGAGGAGAGGGGACCTCAAATCACCCAAGGTAGCGTTGCCTTCAAACGGGAACGCCTCACTGGCTGGATGACACTGAGTGGCTTTAAAGCTCCGAAAGTTGATGCAAAGTTAGTGCGAGGGTCAGTTCTCCCTAGTAGGATGATCCCAATTGTCCGTCGAGGTTAAGGCTTGACGGGTCTTTTGCCTGTTCGGAAGTTGCCCATAAAGTTGCCCTGATCCCCGATGGGCCGCCACTGATGACTCCCCTGCAGCGTTCACTCGTTTGCTGAGCTAGCAGTCCTGTGGCCCAGTATTTCACACACACACACACACACACACACACACACACACACACACACACACACACACACACACACACACAGTTAAAGAGCCAGGTACGCCCGCAGCACTTGGTGACATTTCCCCCCTTATCTCACCTTTTTGATGTACAAAGCACCAGAGACGCCTCATTGTCGGTCTCGACTCGCGCTGTGTCACGCTGCGTCCTCCCCCCCCCCCCCCGCCCCCGTCGCGTCCCGCCTCCTTCTCACTGCGTTTCTCCTGCCTCGTCTCGTCCGAAGGTGCTGAAAGGTCACGACGACCATGTGATCACCTGCCTCCAGTTCTGTGGCAACCGCATCGTCAGCGGCTCCGACGACAACACGCTCAAAGTCTGGTCGGCCATCACAGGAAAGGTACGTGTCGCCTGCGTCCTCCGTGTCCTCTCTTATCTTAATGGCTTTTTCCTTCTCTTCTGAACTGTGGTCAGACCTCAATGGACTGGCGGGGAGATCAAGCAGAAATCACTGATTTTTCTGAACTTTTTATCGGGAAGCGGACGAGATGAGTCTTCTTAATTTATAAAAAAACTCGGATCTGTTTACCATCAACCTCGTTAGCGACTAATAATAATAGCCTCATCAGGTAGAGACTGGCGAGACTCCATTCTGTCTATTTTCCCTCCGCTTACACTTTGTGGTTTTGCTGAGTTGTCACACAGCACATGTCTGCAAGAGGTGTTAGTATTCATCGCTGAGGCTGCTGCAGCTACGCAGGGCTCGGCTGCAGCTCAGCGCTGCAGTGTATCAAAAAGAAGAGCAGTGGTTGTTCTGTGGTGAAGGAGAGAGGTTCACAGGTTGCTGTGAATCGCCGCTCTTTAACGCCTCCGTGTCAGACTCCATTTTCAAAAGATAAATCCTGGGTAGTTTGTTGTTGCTTCCTCTATTTTTCCACTCTGTTGCTTTTACTTTCACTTGGCGAGTGATGAGATTAGTGGCGCTGTGGACCCAAATAAGTACATTCCTCTGGCGAAGTCTATATTCTTCAGGGTGACACTGCAGTGACTCTCTCTTTGCTACTCGCTTCTTTAAAGACTGAGGCCCCCGACCAATAGTAAAGTTGGCATCCATCCATCTGGTGATTACATGCATATCGGTCTCGGCATTTGCTGATCTCTGGTCATCGTATAGGCACGCAGCACGACTTTGGGCCCCCCCCTCCACCCTGAGACATCGGTGCAGAGGATAAACAGCGCCGGGCGGCTCAAAGGCTTTCTGCGTTCACGTCGACGTCACAGCCGCGCCGGGTTCCCGACGCCGCCAATCCGCCTGAGATTTGTTTGTTTACAGTAGTCGAGAGGAGGGGATGAACCGGGATCCGTTTCTGTTTGGGCGGCGCGTTCAGAGCACAAACCTCTCAGTGTGGATTTCATTTCTTTCTTTCTTTCTTCTTTTTTCTCTCAACACAAGAGAGAGCCTCCCCCACTAGAGACGGATGGCCAATTAAGCCCAGTCAACCGTTTCGGCTGAATTGTCTGTCGAAGCCGGTCAAAACGGCAAAAAATACAATGCGCATCTAGCACCTGCATGTGTTGTTTTATGGTCCCTGCCACCAGTTTGAGGACTTGATTGCTACGTTTTCCTGCAAAGTGGTCATCGGGGATCTCGAGGTGGGGGATCATAAAGACAGCTGGCCGCCGGCTCCCAATCCGCCCGCTCGATATCCCGTCCTCTCGTCCTCCATTTTGCAAAACGACGCCTTCAATAAGTGACGGGCCTCGATGCGCCTTTTTAGCCCTCCAACTTCAGAGGGCCACTCGGGGAAAGTTTCCGCTGCTCGGCCGCTGACGCCGGGCCCCTTCGGGGGCCCCTTTGGGCCGCGGTCAGAACTGGATCGATGAGAGATAGCCGCACGCTAATCGACAGAGATGAGGAACTCTGTTGGGCGGCAGGTAACAAGAGACGGAGACTGCGTGGGTGAATTGGCTCAGACGCTCGGAGACCAGCGGCTTCTGTCGGGTTTTTTTTTTTTTTCCTTCCCCTCGGTGGGGAGATTTGAAATGCGGCCCTGGCGGCTTTCGCTCCCGGGAACACGATTTTAAAACTGAGTGGACGGAATTGGGAAATTGGTGCGCCAGAGGCAGAGCAGCTTCAACAATTCTTCTCGGCCACTTTTGCTGCTGTTCCGCAGAAAGCTTTTTGTTGAATTTGGAACGATTCAAAAAAAGACTCCTGTGATGGTACCATGTGGCGTGGGGATCAAGTGGTCTTTATTTTGAGCAAAATTGTCTCATCATATTGACAGCGTTGTTTGCATGGACGTGGCTTGTTTTTAATACATTGCTATAAATACTCATCAGTGCAGGATTGCCAAATCTGAGAGATAAAGTTAATCGCTGTTGTTTTGTCTCGATTTATCTCGTTGTATGAAACACGGGGCATTCGAGCCTTGCTGTGAGGCAATTTGAATTATTAAATGAGCACTTTACATGTAAATGCCTCCACACCTTCTCGAGGCACTGGGCCGTTGCTTAGCGATCAAGGAGACAATGGGGATTTGAGTGTGGTGAAAGTATTGCATCAGAGACTTAAACAAACACCGGAGAGAGTGAGATTAAACAAGATTTATCAGATTTGCAGTCCGACGGGATTTTTCAAAAGACGGATTTCCTGCCGAGGCGGCGGATGCTCGAGCGTCACCTGAAGGCTTTCTTGTCTTTCTCTAATGGACCTTTGTCTCTGCGTGTCCCCCCCCCAGCGGCAGTGAAAGATGTCAATCGCACACGCAGCCGCACACGCAGCCGCACACGCACACGCAGCCGCATCTGGTGGCTCCGGAGGTGGCGGCCCGGTGCTTGCCAGGGTCATGAGACGGCGGACCCGAGGGCTGCCTTTAAGCCAGCGAGTGGCGTCCTCTGCCAGATGTCCTCTTTAACGTCTCCTCTTTGTTAACTACAAGAGATAAGCGATTGCTTTTGGAATATCGTTACAGATACAGTGTATCCGTGCTTATTTAACAGCCCTTCGGTATTGGGAATCCAACCAGTAAATAATACATAATAACTTCAGTCTTCAGACCATTTTGATTTATCTCCCTTTGCAGGGGGGTTGCAGGGGGGAAGCATGCGTGGTGGACCAGTTGACTGAAGTGACTCGACGGAAAATGACTTTACTCATTACTTTATCCATCAGGAGGCCACTGAGCAGAGAGCAAAACAGCTTTCTCTTTGCAGTGCTTCTGTCTTTACTGAGAAACATGTGGCTCGTCCTTAAAGCAGCCTTTGCAATGGAGTCCCCCCCCTCAGCCCGGGTAACCTCCTAATTGTGCAGTGAGTCTATAATGTGAGGTAGTTTACTTTAACCTTCGCCAATCATTCGCTCCGTCACCTTTAGTCTCGGTATCGCTCGTTTTCCCGCTATTTCCTGGTAAGGCGAAGAACGCAACTTTTTCCAAACAAAGAAAACGGCAGCAGTATGTGACCAGACTTAAGTGGGCTGGAGCTGTGTGGCTGGAACGTCTCCCACGGCTCCGACTTAAAATGGATGAAATCACAATGCAAATTGTAAGCACGGCATAAAGACTCGTGTTTGTAAGGATGGGCTTCTAAAAGAATGCACGTCGTCTTTCTCTCTCTCGCGGACATTGAATGTTTGTTTCACAGACCGATAAAGAGGCTTAAGTCCTCCATTTCAGGTACTCTCCTCCCACGCAGTGTTTTGACAACTCACCGGAGCCCTAATCACACGCTGGGAATTTGTTTTGCAACCTCAAACACTTCGATTCACCAGGAAAATGGTTGAGAATTACAGAATGTTTGCAGATTAAGATGAATGGTGGGCAACAATAATGAGTCCTGTAAATAATGTACCGCAATGTTTCCTAAAAATCATCCATGCTTCTGCTTAAAAAAAAAAAAAGAAAAAGCTAAATCCATCGTAATTTAGCTCCATTTGTTTTTGCAACTGCAGCGTTATTGATTTCACTTCCGGCATGAAGCTTAGAAAAAGGGGCCGTTGGGACGAAACGAGAGACTTATTATCGTCCTGCCGCTCCTCGCTGCAATGAAAAGCTCCCCCCCCCCCCCTCCCACACTCCATGAACACGCTGCACTCCGAACTCGACGCGACCACAGCATCCGACCTCGTCCGCTCCTCTGCCCAGATGATTTCATTTTGAAGCGTTTAGGCCGGTTAAATCCAAGGGGCAAGTTGGAGCTCGAGGGAAACGCAAATTCAATTGATCAGAAAGATTTCCATAGCCGCTTTTAATCAATGGCTAATGTACCGTCCCCAATGAGGATGCATGGGTGCATTCTTTAATTGAAGACAGTTGTGAGTCGTCCGCTTTTCAAGAAGATCCAGATTTTTTCTCTCCCCCAGCCGCTCTTCAAAAGGTCACATAAATAGGAGGGTGGCAGTGGGAGAAATGTGCAAATGTGACTTAACTGTTTCCCATGCTGATCGCGTCTTCCTCTGCCATTCTTTTCAGTGTCTGCGCACCTTGGTGGGCCACACGGGGGGCGTGTGGTCGTCCCAGATGCGGGACAACATCATCATCAGCGGCTCCACCGATCGCACACTCAAGGTCTGGAACGCAGAGACAGGCGAATGTATCCACACCCTCTATGGGCATACCTCAACCGTGCGCTGCATGCACCTACACGAGAAAAGGTACGACGCCCCATTTCCCCACTAAACCTACAGCGCAGAGAGAATTTGTTCATGTGTTTGATTATTCTGTGGTTCATACCGAACTGGCCATCTGCTTATTGAGATAATGGGCAGATTAGAATCTTTTAAAAATCAATTGTGGCCTCCCTAAATAAAGCCTTTAACATGTTAATGAGGGAGCTTTACAAACAATGTTGTTGCAAAGCACCTCGTGCATCTGAAAGGTTTTATTGTAAGACATTTTTTTCCTAAAGGAATAGTTAGGCAGGCGGGAGCTTTTCCCAGTTAACTTAAAAATAATAATAATAATAATAATAATAGATAAAAAGAGGCTGACTAGCACCTCTAAAGCTCACCAAGTAATACTCGACATCTTTGTTTTGTTGAAAACGAATAAACCTGTGGACCACCCCTCATCCTGGGAATCATAATGGCCGACTTCACAGCGATCCCACCGAGCAAAGAGAGCATCTCTGCCACACTCTTAAGAGGGCAGCGCCTCTGAGGGGAGGGGGTCTCTCGGAGACTAAGCAGAGCCCCCCCCCCGCCCCCCCGCGAGCCGTCTGAAGTGCACCGCTGCTCACGCATTCACTTAGCGTCACACGCCCGAGACTCGGTAGTGCTCTTTTGGCCCCAAGGCCCACCGAGGTTTTTTTTTTTCTATAGCGTCTGATTACTCACTCAGTGGAACCGCTCCCAGCTGCAAGTCGGACGTGAACAAACATGCTCGCGATTCCCATCTATTTAGAGCTGCGAGGCGTTTTGTAAACCAAGAGGATGTGATGTGCGTGTTTTCATAGAGTGGGAGAACGTCTCAGTCCATAGGGTCGGGCGTCTGACGTTTATTAAGAGAAAGCTAAATAACGACAAATGACGTCCTGAAAATGAAGTTTTCAGTTAAAAACAAGTAACTGAGTAACCATTTCCCCTCAAGGGAGTTTCCTTTCCTATTACCTGTAATGTAATTTTTTTCTCCACACTGCTCGAGGGCTGCTATTAAGAGTTATTTTGATGTTTTCTGTGCTTTCAAGTAGCAACATGAATGTGAAGATGTAGGTTTCTAAAAGAGAGAAAAAAAATGTTCATACCTGTCTCATTATTCTTTAATTTGCTTTTTTATAGATGCTTTACAATGACAAACAAGGACAAAACCAGACAAAGAAAGAGAATCAGAAAACAAACAATAAATAAATAAAAATAGAACTGGAGAAAACATGCTGTGTCATCAATTGAGCGAATCCTACAGAATCTGTTGCTCGTGTGGGGAAAGTGAAGCTGGTGCTTCATCCGCCTGTCCCTTCAAAGCTGAACCTCTGACTCCTCCCCCTCAGGGTGGTCAGCGGCTCCCGCGACGCCACGCTGCGCGTCTGGGACATCGAGACGGGTCAGTGTTTACACGTCCTCATGGGCCACGTGGCGGCGGTGCGCTGCGTCCAGTACGACGGGCGGCGGGTGGTCAGCGGCGCCTACGACTTCATGGTGAAAGTGTGGGACCCCGAGACGGAGACCTGCCTCCACACGCTGCAGGGCCACACCAACAGAGTGTACTCGTTACAGGTGAGCGCCGTGCAGCAGGATGGGCTTGAGCCAGCTGACACTCGTATTTAACGTTAAATTAAAATGGTTGCACGATGAAAAGCATCTAGTTTAGACTCCACACTGAGTTTTGTCGGTTGGTCAATATTTATCCTCTGTGTGTACGAGCGTTTCTTTGTAAGAATAATCCATAATCAAGTCAATGTGACTGCGGTAACATTTGTATCTGCCTGGCCGATCTTTATCTACTGTTTTTAAACGTTTTATGTAGCCTGTTTGTTATAGAATGAATGGCCCCGTGTCCTCCGAGGCGTCCTCACGCCCACCTGTGTGATTACGGTGCACTTTTAGCTGGCGCCATCCACCCGTTTACTGCACCGACTGCATTAAAAGTGTCGATGCTCTGCCAGCGGACGTGTGACTACAACGCTCGCTTTAACGGGACGAAAGTGTGAGATATTTCCTCCCCTCTTGCCTTGTAGTTTGATGGGATCCACGTGGTGAGTGGCTCTCTGGACACGTCCATAAGGGTCTGGGACGTGGAGACGGGAAACTGCATCCACACGCTAACGGGGCATCAGTCCCTCACCAGCGGCATGGAGCTCAAAGACAACATCCTGGTCTCGGGCAACGCCGACTCCACCGTCAAGATCTGGGACATCAAGACGGGCCAGTGCCTGCAGACGCTGCAGGGTGAGTCCGATGCACCGGCCCGAGTCGCAGTTTGGATGCCGCAGCAGCATTTATGCATCTGAATTCTAAATTTAAAGCACGTCGGGTGGGCGACACGCCCCACTCAAGTCGACTGAGCGGCTTGGAGCTATAAGCACAGGCACGACCTGTGTTCATTTTAATTTCAAATGTGGCGCCTTCAAATGCAATCCACTCGATGAATAAAATCGTACATTTTCTTTTTAGTTTATTGCGGATTTACTGGAGGACTCTAAAGTGAGCGTCGGCTCAAAAAGCGGAACATAAATGCCCCCTCAGTGTGTGTTTGTGTGGGGGTGGGGGGGGGGTTACAGGGCCGACACCTTTCGGGCCCGCTGGTCCGGATTACGCTCTCATTTCCATGGATCAGAACCCATTAGCAGCAGCACTGGTCCTTTGCTGAATGGCAGGAGCCCTAAATGCCCTCATTAGCAAAGTACAACCCTGCATGCTAGTTTAACAAATACCAACAACCCCCCCCCCCCCCCCCCCCCACCGCTGAACAAAGGGCTGCCCCAGTGAGTCTGAAGACCATAGGGAGGGACGGGTAGAGGGTCACTACAGCGGAGGGATGAGACCCCACGGGGGGGGGGGAACCCTGTGGGCCACGTAATTAGGTCAGCGGACAATTCCTTTCCATTCATTAGCGTGTTTGGATAAAACAAAAGGCCGACACTGTCGTCACTGTCATCTGAAGGCAGCAGAGGTAACGACGAAGCAGGCTTTGTTGTGCTAATGCCGGGAGGGGGGGGGGGGGGCGCGGGAGGTGGGGGAGGAGGAGAGAGGCGGGCATGTTGGGCGGTTGTCTACTCGAGGAAATAACACAGCCTTTGAACTAACCAGAGACGGAAAATATGGGACAGCTTGTTGATGGTGAGATTTGAAAGAGGGTTCTCTCCAAATGGGTTGTCAAAGCGGAGAGAAATGCAATTTGTCAGAATCAAAGAGCTGTTAAAGCAACCTCCAGTGAAAGAAATGCATAAATGAAAGCAGTTAATTTGCCAGCACTTGATTCTGAGCTTGTTGTGCTTTGTGTCGCCCTAATTGATATAATTAAGATCTCTTTTTCAAGCCCTCGGGGGAAACCTCAAGTCGGTGCACGAATAAAGTCACTTCGAAGGAATCTTCACGTAGACACACGGGCCATGTGACTAGGGGGGGTTCTTCCTTTTGTCACACAGGTTTTTGGTTATTTCCAATAACCACCACACTACTCCCAGGACCAATGACTGACCCGTTGCTTCGAGTCCTCCTAACGCGCCGTCTCTCTCTCTCTCTCTCTCTCTGTCCCCCCGCCCCAGGCCCCCACAAGCACCAGAGCGCCGTGACGTGCCTGCAGTTCAACAAGAACTTTGTCATCACCAGCTCGGACGACGGCACGGTCAAGCTGTGGGACCTGAAGACGGGCGAGTTCATCCGGAACCTGGTGACGCTGGAGAGCGGCGGCAGCGGCGGCGTGGTGTGGCGCATCCGGGCCTCCAACACCAAGCTGGTGTGCGCCGTCGGCAGCCGCAACGGCACGGAGGAGACCAAGCTGCTGGTGCTGGACTTTGACGTGGACATGAAGTGAGAGGAGGGGGGAGGGAGGAAGAAGAGAGGGGACCGGGGGGGAGTCGAGGCGCCTGGAAACCAGAGAGCCAAAGCCCAGAGAAACTCTGCACCATCACCCACCCGTCCTCCACCCATCAACACCCCGCCCTCCCACCCCCCACCCCCTCCCCCCTCTCCCTCCCCGGCCCCTTTGGGGCGAAATGTTACTGACGGAGCCACGGAGCCTCATCCATCCCCCACCTCCTCTTCCACCAGTTTGCGGTGGAGCCCGAGGGGGGATCGGGCTGGAAAGGAGTGATGGGAGGAAGACGAGAGGAGGAAGAGACGGACGGACTGATGGCGACGGAGCTCTTTTCCGAGGGGACTCTCCACCCCCCCCCCCTTTTTGGTTCGGGGTCCGCTTTGCACAGAGACTTGGTTTCGCTCAAGCCTGACCCATTTTGAGATGTACAGAGATATATTATTTTTTAAAGCCCCCCTCCCCTCCCCCCCCCAAAAAAACTCCCCTTCCCTCCCCCATCGACACAAGCGCACACACACACACACACAGAACACGGCCAACTGGGGAATGTTCACTGTAGGAAAAGATTGGGGCGGGTGGCAGGCGTTTAAAGGTACATTTCCACACACACACACACACACACACACACACACACACACACACAGGGTTGCACCTGAGGAGCTGCGATTGGAGGCTTCGGCCTGTCATCCGGCTCCATTCACGTCACTCCGTTTCTGTTTTTATTGTTCTTCACTCGTTTTTTTTTTTTTTTTTAACAATATCGCACACAAACACAACTGTGAATTTCAACATCTTCTTGGTTTATCACATGAAAGGGGTTTCAGTTTTTTTTTTTGTCTCTTTGCGGTTGCCAACAGCAACAAATCCCAGTATTAATAACCTGCTCTGTTTAGGTTTGCTGTCATTATGTCACAAGGGTTTTTCCTCCTTTTTTTAAAGTTTGAGTTGTTTTATTCCTTCCTCTTACTTTTTCTACATACCTGAGTTTAGAGCTCCGTCTCCACGCAAACATCAGTGCTGTCCAGAGTGTTGCAGTCTACCTGGGGGGGGAGCCGTAAAGGGTCTTCGCTCAAAGTGCTGTTAGACTGACCCCCCCCCCCCCCAGCCCCCCCCCCCCTCCTCCTCTCACCTCCCCCTCCCTCCCCCTCTACTGTTTTCTCCCAGTGGCCAAACTGTATTTATGCTGCTAGAAGAATGGAAACAAGAGAGAGATGGAACTTTTACTTGCTGTGACGTTTTAGTCCCAGGCAAAATTCCAAATTGAACTCTATATGTTTGGACTTTGAGGAACAAAAGATCACAAAAGATAACATCCAACCTTTCTGTTTTATTTTGTTTGTTTTTGCCACTGAAACTTGAGCCAAACGTGCCTCTACGAGGCTGAGAGGAGGGAGCGCGTCCGACGGACACCGGCGGGATCGTCCCGCTGTGAGGGAAGCGAGGGGGGGGTGTGCGCGTGTGTGTGAGTGCGTGTGTGTTGGCGTGTTAACGGCCAACTTGTAAACACATTCCTTTGGGGAAATGTACAAATGCAACGGGCCGGCAAAAAAGAAGAAAAAAAAACAAACTAGAAGATGTATCGATTTTTAACACGTGAATGAAAGAACTGTTCGTAATGTGTGTGTGTGTGTGTGTGAGAGAGATTGTTCAATTCAAAGATGTCCGAAGCAACAGAGGAGGCCGTCACGAGCATCGGAGTCTCAGTGTTACATGCGTCGCAGTCGGAGCCTTCGAGGATCGTCAGTGGCAACAAACGTGAACAGAAACATTGTAGCCAAACGAAAAATGGTCTCAATGTCCAAGAGTCACAACTCAAGCTGAACTGTGAAAGTGGTATAACACTGTATATTAAAAAAAGAGAAAAAAAAAGAAAACAATCTTGCTCTATCTCCTCTCGTTGTTTTCTTCTTCTGTTTTTAATTTATGATCTGGTTTGAGAAATCAGATTTGTTGCAGGTGTTTTATTTTTTCAGTTAATGTAAACTGGCAAAAAAGAAAACAGACAGAAAAAACCTTAAAGGGATTGTGTATTTGTTTGATTCACTTAGAATTTTATTTTCTTATAACTTAAGTGCAATAAAATGTGGGTTTTTCTTTTTTCATTTCAAGCATATCGGTTGTCTGTTTTTGTTACCTTTGTGAAGGCATCTTATATGTTCAATAAAGCAAATTATTTGGTTAATTACATCAAAGAAATGAATACTTTTAACATTCATCAGCAGGTTTTCTAGAGACCAAACTGAACATTCAGCAAAATGTTATCGAGGTAGAATTCAGTTCAAAGAAACTTGTTTTGCGTTTCTGGATCACACATTTTTGACATCAAGTCTCCTTAAACCGCAAAAGCTCACAACCTCGACCAAGCGGAGTCTCTGGAGACCAACTGGGACGCTCCAATCAAACAAACTGGAGATGCATATTTGGTCAAAGAATTCTTCACCATTTACATCAAACGGTTCATCAGAAATATCGGTTTTTTTAAGTTGCAGCCATAACGCTAATGGCAGAAAACCTGTTGCTTTTCTTGCCGCTGGACGCCAAGAAAGATGACCGGATAGAATGAGACCCCCTGAGTCTCATTCTTCCATCCATCCGCTCCGGTGTCCGTCATGAGCCCCATACAGCGCGCTGTAGCAGCACTAACCGTCTCCGTGCCGTGGAAACCATTTCTGCCTGTTGCCTAGCGATAGGCTCGTCTCCGGCCCGGGCCTCCGTGTGGCCTCGCCGTACAAACGCCATTGTGAGCAAGCGGTGATGGCTGCACATCCTCACATGAATGGACGCGTGGGGGAGTTTCCACTTTAGTTGGCAAGGTTACGCTGAGCGGCTGTTTGTTCCCAGGCTCGCGTTGGTGTGTGTGTGTGTGTGTGTGTGTGTGGGCAGCAGATCCGCTCCACTGGCAGCTCATGGAGAACACCGCTCTGGTTTACACAATGTTTGGTCTCTAGATGGGTTTTTGCTCTCGTACATGGACACTAAACGTACATTCTTTGGTGGCAGCTTTTCCAATGTGCTGCTGTACATTAAATACATTTACGATGAAGTTATGATTTATTAATTAACAATTTGTGTTCCTGCCCATACGACACTGACTTTTATGACTTGGTTTTTAACTGATTGTTCTGCAATTACAACAGCTTTTTATATTTTGACTTTCTAAGATGCTACATACTTCATATACTTTTTGCAATACATTGTTTTTGACATGACAAAGTATCTCATGACTATAGAGGCACAGTATGACCAATCATTTAAAAAGTGACAAATAGAACAACATAAATCAGGCATAGTCATAAAAGGGTGTAAAGTATATTGCAAGAAAATCCTAACCAGACAAAATGATTTAAAAGGTTTGCTACATCTTCATTTGTGTGTAAGTTGAGCACTTGTATACATCAACGTCGGAGAAGGAAGCGAGGGGATGCTTTCATCGAGGGGGAACGGACTGAAGCTGCACTTCATTCAGGAGGAAAACAATAGTGCAGTGGTCCAATGTCACACAATTTCATTTTTTCTTTTTTAAAGGTCGACTAATATACACAAAGTCAAAGTACATTAAGTTATTGTATTGCAAGTTGAAGGGGACATACTATAGAAATGGTACATTTTAAAAAAACATGACTTTTTCTCAAATTTTATTTAACGGAATATTTTTGACTTTTTCTCAAAATAATTTTTGACCTGATATTTTTATCAGGGGATCCTATTTTAAAGAAATAAATAAAATGTCGACCTAATATTTTTTAACTTTTCCTTCCATGATAGTTGACATTTTCCCCATGCCACAGAATTTTTTTTGGACCTGTGTTTTTTCACTTTTTCATGACATTCTTCGACAATATAAAACATCTTTTTTACCAAAAAATATTTGGAGATTTGTTTGACTAGACAATTTCAACCTTTCAACATTCAAATCAACATTGAGTTTCTTCAATTACATATTTTGACCTTTTTTTCGAAAGATTTTCATTACGTAATAATTAAAAAGGAAAAATTCAATGACATATTTTGACTTAACGTATTTATACTTTGATTCTTCAACTTGTAAAATATGCTTCTTACAGGTGTGCTGTGACAAACAAGATCACCTGGAGTAGGGGACGCTGACGTTTGCCCACTGGCAGGTCTTTAATGAACCTAATTCCAGGAAGTGATGAATCATCTCCCTCCTTGAGGTTATTAGCCATTCATCTCAACTCACGCTTACGGCCTCTACTGCTCTGCACTTTGCCTTTGATGAATGAACGTCCCTCTCGCTGCTCTCGCCTCTCGAATGAACCGCGTCCGGGCACCGAATCATCCGGCAGCAAACGGCACGCCGCGGACACGGAAGGGATTGAACAACGATGCTGCCTGGCAGAGCAGAATTAGGTGGTACGTGAAGCATTTAAGGGGTTTGCCTGTCAAGATGAAAAAAAAGAGAGAGCTGGGGGGAGGGGGGGCTCCTAAACCTCATTCCATATCCCTCCATCTCTTTGTTCCGTAATCCTGCCCTGCAGCCTCGCCGCTCATCTCATTGCCAGTAGATCCTCAAAGGGCCGTAGCATTAGCAGTGGTAGTGTTTCACGTCTCCGCTTAATCCTGTTTTGGACCTTTTGTTGTAGCCCGAGAACTAATGAAGGAGCACTTAATCTCCATAACCTGGTGTCAATGGGTGGGTAGGGTGGTGGGGGGGGGGGGGGGGGGATGCAGAAGCCGAAGCCGAATGGACGTACAGTGCTAGAGCTCCCCATTGATCCACCCAAAAAGCACCCCTTGTTTCTTCCAGAGAGCCGATTTTTGACGTTGGCCATTAATCTTGACGGCTGCCCTCCAGGAGGTCAGCGTGTTCACTCAACTCAACTGAAAAGTGTGTGAATTTGACAAGTCTGACCTTTTTGTCCTTTGCACACGTCTTGCTCCCGGAAAAAAAAAAAAATCAGTGCTTTTTCCAAACGCATTTTGAAATGCCGGGTTCATCGTTGTCAAAATTGGCATTTTGAATGAACTCCTTGGTTTGCTCACAGCTCACCCGGCGCACCGTGTCACACTGCGTGTTTCATGATGAGATGTGTCCCAGCCAATCTGTGTTGAGCCTGGGAAAGAGAGCAACTAGCAGAACTATTCATTCGAATCAGGCGAGGGTAACAACCGAAGGGGTGGATACCAGGCAGATCGGGTCCTCTGGAAACTCTCCGATTGGCCTGATGGGATTCGTGACACGTCTTCGACAGCAGGAGAGAAAGAGAGAGAGAGACTGCAGGGGGGGGGGGGGGGGTCGTTCATTCATATCACAGACAATCCCACGGACCACCAAACGCTAGACATTTGTTTTAAATCATAGTCAAAATGTCTCAAATAAATGACCAACCGCTGAGGGGCTGACTTCCAGAGAAACAAGGACATTCCGAATGTTTGACGAAACGCTGCAGCAACACAAACATCTAGACTTTCATCACTGTGACCAGTTTATAGAGCTTCATCATCTAGACGTACTTTAATCTTAATGTTGCTTTGTTACTCACCCAGGGGGCTTCTCTACTTGTTGTTGTTGTTGTTCCCACATTGCGGTGACCCCGAGGGTCATTGAGGTCACGCGGGAGTCTTCAGATAAGTGAGTAATGCCCTGAATTGGTGTTAAACTGCCCCAGGAGAGAGGATTTCAGGATGGTGTTATCTGCGAGTGCTTCCGGCACTATTACCCTGTGACCTGGATCATTTAACGCTTCTTCACAATGTCATTTTGGGAGGGGTAGTCAAATTTATGATAGTTAGTGGGAGATACTGTACATTTTAGTGCTTCTCTGATTAAAAAACAGAAACAAAGGGCCCAATTCTCACAATGCGGCGGTTGCTCCAACGTCTGAAATGGGACCAATTGGACATTTGGCATGAAGCGACGACATTGTGTGTCACTTCATCTGCCAAACGTGTGCCCAGCATCAAAGATGAATGAGTTACGGTCGGAGACCGGATGCAACAAATATTTAATTCATCTGGAGAAGTGCGACGCGACACGAGAAGCCATTAACCTGCGAGACTGTTGTTATCTCGCAGTGTGTCGAGGCCTCGGGTCATCTCCTCAGAGATGCACCTTAAGGACCTCACTTACTAGAGTGGGAAGCTCGGCCTGTGTGCGGTAGTTTTTTGGTCAGCTATCGTCGTCTCATGGAGCACAGAGACAACGGGAGGCGCTTCGACGTCGTGACCTTGAGTTGGCGGGCGATTTTGAAAAGCGAGAACGTGTTTTTCCCACCGTGGAGGACACCAAAGGAGCATCCAGGAGCCCATCTGCAACACACGCGTGTGTGCGTGGGCGGCGAGAGTATGGCGCCAGCACACACTGCCATGGAGGGAGGCCACACACACACACACACACACGCTCATCCAGCACCACCTGCCTCACTCGGTGTAACCGATGGGCGCCACGGCGTGTGTGCTCTCGTTCATCCGCGGAGTAGATGAGGAGGCAAAGTCCCCGAGTGCTGATTGTGGCGCTCGGTTTCCAGCGCCCGGAGAACAGGTCGAACATTTACAGAGAGACGCGTTTTTATCATGTCCTTCATTAATCTGGAGCGGAATTGTAACGTTTAATGCAACCGTCCCCGCTGTGTGTCCCCTTTGAAGAAGTCGCGCGCTCCCGTTTGTGCGTCTGGAGGTCATGATTCGCGTTTTGCAGGCCCGTTTTCAGCCTGACGCACTGCCAAAACTGTGAAGTTCTTAATGCCTTTGCATCTTTAATACTTCATAAGAATGTCAGTCCTGACCGAGATGAAAATCTGCTCGGCCAGTTGACTAAAACAAGGAGAAGAAGAACGAGAGGTTCGTCCATTGGACCGCAGAGGTAAGCCAGTTCCCTTTACCAAGACCCAGGGATGGAATAATCAAAGGTTAAATATGATCCACAGAGAGAAGGAGAGAGGAAATATGCAAGGGAGCAATTACTTAAAGTGCCTTTAATACCAGGACACTAGTTATATTTAACATGTGCAGAATACTGCACAGCAGTGATTCCCAAGATGACGCGCTTTCATCAGGATCACACGTCCCCCCACGAGGAAACACTTGGGACCAACACGAGTCTGCAAATGGCTCCTGTCAAGTGTTGCAATGTAACGGGGTGATTATTATCCTGTTAGAGGTCACGGCAGCAGTGCTTTTGTCAACATGTTCAGTTTAATTCGAAGAGCATAATCGCACGGAAGAGCAATTAAAACTGCTTTACAGGGCGATGAGTTTGTTAAAACAACGTTACAGACAAACAAATCACATATTCACACAGAAGCAGGTTCTAGGCGCATAAATACCGGAATCTCAGCCGCCACATTTGAGCTCTGGGAATTCGATGGAGACATCTGTCTAGTGACCTGAGAAATCTGTCGGGTGGATAAATTGGAAGCATATCAGAGATATACTCCGGAGCCAGACCATTAAGAGCTCCATGCACCAGGAGAGGGATCTTTAAATCAACCCTGTACGTAACAGGCAGCCGATTTGAGAATTGGAAGACCGGAATTAAGATGCGAGTGGCTACATTTTGAATGATGCCATAATGCAGCAGTCTTACTAGGCCGAGTTAGTCAGTATGCGCTTGGAGTAGTATCACCTAATGGTTAGTATTCCTCAAACTTGGACTACAGTAAGTAGGAAATGCAGTGCCAGTTCCCTCAAGTCACACAACCTGCTAAATGGACATGGACCACGAAGCCTGAGACCTTCCCTCCCCCCTCCCCTCCCCTGAGATGCGGTTCGATGCGCCGCTGGAAGCAGCTGAAGCCGCCGCCCCCCCCCCGAGCGGCGATTTGTTTTTTGTCAAGGTTGAAGATGAACCTTCACGGCTCAGTTTAAAAGCTTGTTTTGATGGCGGTTCGCAACCCAACTCGCATCCGCAGGATAATAAATGAGCTCGACCCCCCCCCCCCCACAACCCCACCGTGACCCGAAGTCGTTGCCGTTCTCTTCTCGGCGACATTGTCCCTGCCACCAAATGGCTTCATGTGATGCATTCCTTCCGGCAGCATGATGGCGCTTTCCAAGTTGAGTGATTTACTCCCAAACGTTGCGTGACCGTTATTGATTCTCATTGTTCTCCATTTGTCTAATCACCTTAATTGCTGAGATGCTATTTTAGAGAGAAGATAATCACAGCCATAATAACCATGGTGCGTCTGCTAATCCGTCTCCAAAGCCACTGGAGAAATGTATTTTCTTTAGTGTGTTATTTTTTTTTAATCTCAATTAATTAGTGTTACATCAAAGGAGCAGTCTCACTCCATAAGCAGGAAATGTAATTAGGCAGTAATGACGAAGAAGAAGAAGAAGATGAAGACTCTGCTGCTTTCACTTTTCTGTGACACTAAAGGCTTGAGTCACATCAATATCTCACTTTTTTTTTTCTTTCTTTCTTTTTCTAGGCCCTTTGGGGAGTTGATCAGCTAGTCGCCGGGTGAAGCTTTACACCCCCCCCCTCTCTTCTCCCTCCTCCTGGGTGAGATGAGACATGCAGGGTAGCGGGAGGGGAGTGATGCTCCTAATGACAAGTGTAGGGGAGCTCAGGCTGCCAAGACGGCTCGACTTCAAAGAGACGCGCACACCAACACGGGGCGGGAACGGCGCGCGCCGGAGCAGAGAGCGATTCAAAGTAAAGCCAGATGTCCTCAGACGCCATTAAGGAGACACACGAGTAATCAGGTCCACTCGGGAGGAGGGTGCATTACACCTTTTGATGCCCGCGGGTCTTTGTTTGCGTTGTATAATTAAGAAGAAAAAAAAAAAAAAAAAACGGAGGCGTTGCAACGCCGCGGACCGTCTTTTGATTGATAATAACGACGGCAGCCCACCCCCCCCCCCCCCCCCCGGGCTGTGTGGCACGTGGTGCATGGTGAACACAGCTGATCAAAGCCCCCAACAGATGAAATGTGAAGGTTAATGTTTCAAATGAGAGAGAGAGAGAGAGAGAGAGAGAGAGAAAAGTCTGCAGATGAGCAAATGTGTCAGACATTTTACAGCTCCCTCAAACCCCCGGTGACATGAAGGCCAGCGTAGAGGCCTTATCCAGCGGGCCGCCCCCCCTCCCCTCCCCCCCACCACCCCTTTGCTCGACACAACACAGAGGCTGTGGGCCCGTTTCCAGACCCTTTGGGGTAATGGCGCCCCGGGGGGGGGGGTGAGAAGACTGTGAGGAGGGATTGGAGGAATCCGTGGCCGACAGTTGGCAGGCGTGTGTTGTCTGAGGCGGGCTCCTACATCAACCTTCAGATGTGGGGGAGGGGGGGGGGGGAGGAAGTACACCCACGTGTAACAGCCAAACATTCAGCCGGAAAAACAATGATTCCCCATGTGGCCCCCCGGAGAGACAGGAAGTAGAATAGAAGGATGTCAGTCTGTCAGATGCGTTGACATCACCAAGCATGCAGCATCGTGTCTGAATCAGAGGAAACAAGAGTTTTTTGCACGCAGACCTGAACTCAAATAGTTTGCCTGAGACTAAACTTTGCTTGGCCGTGCATTTGGGATATGAGCTATAAAAAAAAAAAAAATGAGCGCATCTTTTGGTGGTCACTCTGGGTCTCTTTCTAGTCGTTTTCTCATTCTGTTGTTTTTGATTCTGCCCCTCTGCAGTCGTCTCGTGTTGCGTCTCTGTGTGCTTTTTGTTTCTCACGTTGCGTCGCGTCCCACCCGTCCACAGGAGGGGAGCGCTCTGCACAATGCTCCGTCTTCTGTTGTTTTTAGAACTACCGGGGGGAAAAAAAGTACACCAAAACCCCGATTCAGCGTCCCATCCCGAGTTGGCGCGGCGGTTCACAGGGCCATTCGTTACCCTCTTTCATTCATGGCGTTCCCTTGAACCAAAGGGAATGATTAAAAAGCCTCCACCGGTTGGAGAGTTTCTGATTCCGCAGTCGTCCCAGACTTCAATCTGCCTGTAATTGAAAAGTTTTAATGAGGTTCAGCTGAGCTCAGCTAAAGCACTCCGGCTTGACTCCGATTCCACGTTGGGATCGTCTCCTGGAAGCGAAGACGTGTGAATTTACCATGCAAACAAACCCCCCCCCTCCCCCACACCGTGGAAGCAGATCTTCAGAGAGCCTTTGGTTCAGATTTTTTTTCATCTTAGTTTACATGTTGTGACATTAAAGATTTAATGCCAATGGGCTGCACGAAAGCAGTTTAGATTTTACATTTAGCTGTGTGTGTAATTACTTGCAATTCATTCAGTTAGAGAGGAAAGGAATGAAAAACAATGCATGCATATTGCATTAGGGAGCAGACGGTCGGGGAGGAGCGTCATTAATCAGGGACACATAAACACAGCTCACAATGTTAATCCAGTGCTCATTTTCAAAGCTGCGGCCCCGCTTATAATGAGCCACATATTTCTACAAAGTGGACGCCAGAATATTTATCAAATGATCTATCCGCACAGTTCACAACAACGAAACAAGCGCTCCACAAGCCCCCCCCCCCGCCCCCCCGATGCAGTCAGAGCAGTGTGTCGGCTCTTATTCCACATTCTCAGTTAGCATTCCTCACACGGCTCCTCTCACTGCTTTTGGGTATAGGTGCATGTGTGTGGGTTTTTTTTTTTTTTTTTAATTGCAGAGATGCTTCCAGAGTGCATCAATCGCCACTGGCCCGAAACGCCTGGAGTTCTTTTCCCAATGATTACCTCCAGGTATCCGCACGCTGCTGTTTTTCATCTGCGGATCTATAATGCAAACACTCTGCAACGGCTCCACAGTGTGTGTGTTTGAGTGTTGTTGTTTTTTGTTGTTGTGCGTGATGCACATGCCGGGCTTGCGGCGAGCTATAGCTTGTTAAAAAAATGAGCACCCCCCCTCCCCCCCCCTCCCCCAAGGGGTGCTGAGGGAGGGAAAGCGTGAGAAGATGGTGAAGAAACAGGAGGAGAGAAGAGGAAAGGAAGAGTGTCTGTGTGTGTGTGTCTACACTTTTGTCCATTTTCTTGGACAAAAGAAGCCAATAATTACAAGAAATCTGCCAAAAATAATGAAGGCCATAACAAGAAGCACCACTCAGCGACTCTGTCCCACTGATCAATACTCACTGGATCCTCTTCTCTTTGCACGAGGCTCACATTAACTCAGAGCCTCCTTTTGCTCCGCATCCGGTTCACACATCGAGTCAAAAGATCGTTTTGCTGCTTCAGTGCCACTCATCGCTATAAAAAACAAAACAAAACGAGACACAGGCCTGAAATGAAGGCG
Organism: Pungitius pungitius; assembly: GCF_949316345.1. Taxonomy (NCBI): domain Eukaryota; kingdom Metazoa; phylum Chordata; class Actinopteri; order Perciformes; family Gasterosteidae; genus Pungitius; species Pungitius pungitius. The sequence continues at coordinate 16,812,121 of NC_084908.1, read as the reverse complement.
GAACGGATTCAGGATGTTTGACTCAACGCTCGACAATCTCCCTCCGGCCTTTTCGCCTGAGAGAATGAAAGAAAAAAAAGACTATCATAAGTCTAAATTAATCTATTTCCATAATTGTCACGGCTATTCAGTTTCTTCATATTTCCGCGCTGGAGGGGGAGGGGGAGGTAGGTGGGGGGGGGGGGGGGGGGGGGGCTTTTCCTTACCCATCACCATTACCCTCAGCTTGTCAGGCGGGCGAGCCGAGCAGAACGAGGAGGGAGGAACAGCGGCTGTAATGAGACAGACGATAACAAACGCACGGGGGGGGGGGGGGGGGGACGAGGAGAGACAGACGCCGATGACTGAGTGAAATTGTGCGAGATCCAAATGGCCCCCCGAAACAAAGGCCCGTCGCCACGAGCGCGGCCTTCGTAGACCAATCGGGAAACTCACGGGCAGAAACGACAATTAGCGGGTTTTTTCCCCGTCACCTCGAGTGGCCCCCGCCGCCGCCGCCGCCGCCGTTTTCCACGGCGATAGCGAAGCGCAGCGCTGCATCATTCAGCGGGAAGCTATGAATTAAACATGGGCCACTTAGCGCACTGGTGGCGATGTGATGAAATTCAGAAACATGAGACCGGAGCCTTGTTTTTACATGTTATTGGATTAACACAGCGGCCCGCCAGCACGGTGCGATATTGGAGTGATAAGTGGGTAACTGGGAGGTGAAATAAGCGTCGGCATTGCTAATTCTCCGCGGAGCGCCGCCGCTGCCTTTGGCGAGTGTAACACTTGGATGAAATCATTCATTTCGCGGCACTGAAATAAAATGAAACTATTCTGGTGCTCGCGGGGCCTTCCTGTCGCAGTCACCCCACCCCCTCCCCCCTTTTGTCTCATTTCATAGCTGCTCTTTTGGGTTCGTTTGTGTGGCGCCGTTAAACCTTTGAGTCGGTTTTTGCCTGCAGATGCAACCAGTGACGGGTCGCCGGTCCTCGGCCCGCCCACCTGCTCCCTGTCTGAGCACCTGCAAGACTGCAAAACAGGAAGCGGTACTTTCTGACAAAGCAACAGGTGCGTCCTGTGAGAGTTCGGCCCCCATTTAAGCAATTCAAAAGACACCAGACGCACGACCGGCTTGTGATCCGATCACAAGGGGCGACCACTTGGGATCGGATCTCGCTTCTTCCAAGTTGTTGCTTTTAACCAGCCGATATCCCAAGACTCACTCGAGTCAAGGCTCCAAAGTTTACCTGACCCCTCGAGCAAAATCCACTCTTAAACAAGAGCCTTTAACGTTTGCTTTGTTCTTTGCTCTTTTGTTTTTTTTGAGTAACCTGCAGCCATGAAAACGTCCTTTAAAAAAACAAACTAGAGATAGCAGCAATTTTCTGCACAAAACCCTGTGGCGGTGCCTGAAAGTCAAAGTTGCTGCACACCAGGAACTACAGGAAATGTAATATTCATGGTCGCCCCTAAATAATGAATCCTACAGAAGAAGAGAATGTCTTGCTGCTTCACATCAACGGGCCATCAAAGGAGGGAAACTTTCTCTGACAGCACAGTCAAAAAAAAAAATCAAGAAACTTGTAATCAATTAACCATCAGTGCCAATTAATTATATCCTCTTATATTTCCATCTAATGGCAAAATATTATTAAAAGATGAGGTTTTCAGTCCTTCTTCAGTCCTTTTTTCTTTTCTAGTCATTTGCAGCGAGCCCTGCAGTGTCGTACAGTAACAGAGCCCTAGAATGGAGGACAATGGCGTCCCCAGATCCGCTCCCTCTCTCCCCCTCTCTCCCCCTCTCCATCCTTCAGACCGAGCCTGATCTCTGACGGCCACCCAACTTTTTTTTTCCCTTGCCGGTGCATCTGCCGCCTTGTTTGGCAGGTAATTGCCAGCCAGGTGACGGCAGCCGTTTCCCGAGAGTTGAGAGGTCATGGAGGTTTCTTTATTTTCTGGTGCGGGATGCTGGGGGCTGACAGTGCAGGGCATTTAGCTCTGGCTTTGTGTGAGCGGTGCCTCTCGAGCACATCTTTGATCCAGTAACTGGAAAGCGGGGCGGGGCGGGGGGGGGAAAGGGGGCTCGTTTTCCATCTTAACCACTGTTATTACATCGGGAGAGGCGAGTAATTGCTCAGATTCAACAGCATGTGAGGCTATGTGGAGACGTGGAAGAAGAAAACGGAAAGAGCAGAACGAGGAGAAAAGATGAAACAAAGCCTGAAGAAAAAGTCTGGGAACAATGAGATACTGAGTCAAAGTGACAGTTTAGAGTCAAACGGAAAGGGTATTTTGGTGGCGTCTTTCTTGTGAGGGGAGGAAAAGCTCAAAATGAAAGCGGGTTGGACTGCGAGAAAACAAAGCACCGTGGAAGAAGTGCCTGAAAGTGTTGTTATCTCGGGGATGCAGTGCAACACATTTCACATTGAAACCGGTAAAAATTGCAGGTTTTGCATGACGGGGGTTTGAGGAAAGCTTGGGATATCTGAAGATTCTGACATATTTAATGGAAGCTTTTAGAGCAGAGTGTTTGGGCACTTGAGGATGCCAGAATGAAATGTTAAGACAAAGTGGACATTAGCATATAAAGTTATTGTGATGACAGTAATACACACAGAGTACAACACCAGCATGCATTTGGATTCATTTAAGTGAGAGTGCAATAGTCCCCGTCTTTGAACGCTTTGAACTGTTTTTTGTATTCAACAACTCCTGAGGACAATATCTGGATTTTTAGCTACTAAAATGCACCACTGTGTTTGCCACCAGCTAGTTTCTAACGTTGTGTGCCTGTTAGGTGCTCAGCGTGAAGCTGCTGATGGACAACAATGAGACCGTAATGAGACTGAACCAGAACTGTACAGCTGCAGGCTGAGAGACCCGAAACACGTTGAAGGTTGCTAAAAAAAGCTGAGGAAAATGTGTCATTTTATCCAACTATGGATATATATATATATATCAGTTTTAAACACATTAAATGAAAAACAAGAAGCCACAATTTTGTTATCATTTGAACTCAAACGCTCCATAGTACAACGTTAATAACTCGTTAATAACGCATGCCTCAGTGTGCCTTCATATCCAAAAAAAAGCCAGCCTGTTCCTCCTCACCTTCTGCTTCCTGGCCTTTTGTCTTGCTAATTTGTTGTAATCGGTGTGTGTGTGTGTGTGTGTGTGATCCGGTCGGGTTCCTGCTGGCCGCTGCCCCTCATTTATCTCATTGAACAGAATGAACACATTGAACCGGCATCCTGCAGCCACGTTTGTTGTTCAAAGGCCTATTAGCCGCGACCCATTAGCCGCGATCTTAGCATTAGCTTCTCAGCATAAATAGTGACTCACTCATAGATGCTCACTAACGAATGAAAACAAGACAGAGCAGCATTTAGCATAATATACATATATGTGCTCCGTAATCAGGGAACCAGTTTACATAGAATGTATTTAACTTTTAAACTTTATAGATAAAACTTTATATGTAAAGTGAGCATGTATACGCAGATAAGCTTCGGCCCTTGAGATATTTTTCTGAACAACACGAACAAGACGAGACTCTTCTCTTCGGTTGTTGCAGGCGTGGACCTCGGGTTGCGTAAGACTCTGTAGCCTTTATTTAGCCCGCGACAAGGCTCTCATTTGAGGTGCAGCATAAATGATGCAGCGCTCCGAATGACGCACGTAGACACAAAAGCGGCGGGAAAGGTTCCCCCCAGAGCCGCGGGGCCCGCCGCTCCGGGGCGTAAGCGGTCGCCCGCCAGGCTGAGTCACAGACTTGACCACTTGAATGACGTCCTCCACTCCTACCCGGGAGCCGGCAGAACCGAGAAAAAAAAGCGAGCTCTCTTTTTTTAGGGGCTGCGGGAGCGTAATTCAAATATCAGGGAACTTTGTGGCGTAAAAAGCAGAGCTCAGACCAATGTGCAAGAAGTCTCTCTTTGAGTTAAACATTGATGCTCCCCCCCCCACACACACACACACACACACACATTTGGGTGTGGTGGGAGCCGAGGCAAATCCACTTCAACAGACCAACACCACAGAACGTTCTGGGAAAACTGCTGACTGTTCCGTTCCGAACCGCCATTTACCAGCCAGACGGTGCCCCGGCTAACCGTAACCCTGACAGCACTGTTATCATCTCCAAATTACAGCACTCCGCGTTTGGGGGGAAAAGCCACTGGCAGCGGCACGTCGGCGGGGGCCGTGAGACGGCAGGACGCGCGCGGCCTTCATCGGGGGAAGCACTCGGTGCCCTGATTGAAATGCCCCCCAGGTGTGCGGAAAAACCCACACACCTGCAGAAGGGAAACTGTTAATCTCACGTTAACCGGCCTAAATGATGCTTTGGCTGCCGCTCGGGAAACAAGTCTGTTTTGGGGTTGTTTCCCCCCCCCCCCCCCGCACGTCCTCCAGCCAACGACATCTGAAAGGTCAAAGAGACTCGGGTTTGCGATTGCATTTGACAGCAGCCTTTGATCTGCGGGCACGGAGGGAATGACGGCTCGTCCCTGGTGATGCAACAAAGGGAAACACAGCCATCCAGGTGTTTGTGTGCAGGCTTTCATCTGGTTGTCTATTTACTCAAGGTCACGTGCGTTCTCGGGGGTGGGGGGGGAGGGTTGGATCAAACAGGCCCTCGTGGTGACTTAGCTCACGGGCCCGGAGACAAAAGGGAAACCGTGACGGTTTACATAAACCACGGCAGACCACGTGCCCCCCCCCCCCCCCCCGTGGGCCTGATCAACAAGACCAAAACATCACGTTTTAACTCACGCCGTTCGCTAACGACAGTCCCGATTGATTGGAGCGAACGTCTCGTATGGGATGGAAAGCGGGACGGAGAGGGGAAGATGGACGCCGCTTTCGCTCAATTCTGCTGCTGCGTCGGTTTCGTGGTCGGTGTCCCCCGGCCAGGCCGCTAAAAAAAAAAAAAAAACGGCTCCGGTCACAGCGGTTTATGGCGACAACTTTGTTTAAGTGGGAACAAATTGAATCCACCAAAACCGCCGCTTGGTGCCATTCCGTGGACGGGAGCGCGCCATCAGCGAGGGCCGCGGTCATATCTGCATGTTGTTGTCGACGCAGGAGGAAGCTCCTCTGGGTCTGATGAGAAAACTAAGCGCCTTTGTTGCTCGTGTGTGACCAGATGAATATTTCTCTCCCCCCCCCCCCTTCCCCTCAGGTTTTGAAACGTGCATAATCGTTTCTCTCGAGCGCCTTGAAATATCTCAAGAAACGCCGGATGGATCGCCGTGACATTGAACGTCACTCTCATCATTTTCTTCCTCCATCACCAGGTCAAACTATCAGATACATTGAAGGACTCGCAAAACTAATGACACTCTAATGCCCATTGTTTTTATTGGGTTTAATTTTATATTCTTTTTATGCAAATGCGTAATCCTTGTAAAATCCTTCATCGGCTCCCCTCTGTCTTTTCTCACACACAGTAGATGCATTTTCTCTTCTCTCACGGTCCCTGATCCTCTTCTTTGTTTCTCATCCATCCTCCCTCGCTCGTTACCCACTTCCTGTCTGTAACAGGCAGAAATTAAAGATGCCACTATTTCATATCTTTGACTATATCTGGAGAAAAAAAGGGCTCCCAAGGCTCCCATCGAAGTTGAAAGCGATTTTTTTTAATACAGCGGAACAACTTCATGCCCAATTCATTTGTTCCCTCGGTACTTTAATTGTGAACCATTTCCAAATCCACTTTAAATTCCCCACCATTTAATATCCTAAGAGTGGTAGCAGCAAGTCTTTTCAACGCTTAAGAGTCTGCAGGTAGAAACTTTATGCTCTGTAAGTGTTTTATTATGCACCCTGAGTTACAGCCATTCAATTTACTCTTTTTCACACTAAGCAAGTGCTGAAACCATAAAATATGAATAGATTATGAGAAACATCTCTGGTAAGAGCCACAAGCTAAACTTCTGTCCATGTCAGGTTCTCACTCATTGATAGACAATCCAAGTGTTTCGCTATCAGTTATCGAATTAAAATCAGTACAGTCAGATCGGAATCAAATAAAAATGAATGTGCACAAGATTACTCCTCCATTGGACCCTTTGAACTGCAGACTGCTCATCCCAACCCCTTAAGCCCCCGCAGCCTGGAGTTTGAAGTTTCTATCCCATGAGCCGTCGGCGGGATTCGCAGGCACGTCCTCCACCCAAACGGCACCGGGCCCCTCGGGAGAAGAGCCCCAGCGAGACGAAGCCGATCGGCGGCGGAAGTTGGGAGGAAACGCGAAGCAGAGTCAGACAGCAGAGAGGCTCCGGTGGGGGCACTTCTGTGACGGAGCTAACCGAAGGACGTCTGTGTCCAGCCACGTGTCCACTTGGTGTGCCTAGAATAGCTCATGTACTCATTCACTGCCCAAAGACTGCTTTACTGTAATCTACTGTAATTCCTGTGAGGTGTTTTGGAATTGTTGAGTTGCAAAGAAGTTGCTCTGAACCCTGTGGCAGCTCGTTTTGAGCCTCAGAAAGGAGGAGCCCTCCTCCACAGCCCCGTGTCGGCCATCATCGCTCCGCGTCGAGGGACCGGCGCGTTTGGATTTCCTCCAAACCAACAAGGGACAGTGCCCTTGCGTGAATGAGACACCGAGGGCGGAAGGGGGGCTGGAGTTCACGTCTGCTGAGTCAGACTGGTTTCAGGTGCGCCGTGGTCCAACGTCTTCTATCATGCTGTAGTTCGTTCCGAAAATAGTGATTAACCATACATCATGATTTCTGATAATTCAACAACTTCAATGATCTACATTCATTTACTGCCTGCTAACATACTGTACTTTAGGGCTCTGGTGCATCATAATCATATTTTCTAAGAATATTGAGTCAGTATGTGCTTGTTATAAACAACCTAGACAATGTAATAATGAATCCAGATATTGAGGTACACTATTTCATCACAATTATGATTCTATTGAAAGATGACAAATGATCAAATCGTCCACAAACTTCTTTCCCATGGAGAAAATTTCATTGATGAAGAAATACTTTTCACTTGATGTTATTGATGCCTTTGCAGCATCAGAGCAAAACTCAGGAGATTGTTGTTTAGAATGAACGGTCACACATAAGAAAACTGTTTTCCAGCAGCTATGCAGCTTTAAAAGAGACGTTTATTGCAAAGGAGAAAAAAAAGGGCTGTAGTTGGTACTGGTGAACAGTGTAGGACAATAACCGTTAGAATGTGACACGATATAAACCGGTGTCTTAGAAGTGAATATAGAAGTCAAACAGAAGTCGCTCACCATGAAATACCGCCAGCTGTTCAGGACAGTCTATGTTAGTCAATAAGCTTCACATAGTAAGGCACATTTTCAGGTATTTCATTTAATGGGTTGACCAAAAAAAACAACCTTCCAGTTATTTTATCTATATTATATTGATTTTCGAAAACCTTAGAGCAGTAAGGTATATCGATAGACCAATATATCATTAAATATTCCCGCGATAGAGAAATCACCCAATAACTTTACTGACGTGTCGCTCCGTATTTGGCATCCAATCATATTTGTCACGTTCTGCTGGTGCAGACTTTTCAAAAAACAAAAGTGCCCTTCAATAACCGAGGGTCGAGGACTGACGTTCACCGACTACGTGCAACATTGAACAATGACGCGACAAAAGGACACCAGGCCCACAGGGCACCAAGGGAGGTGCAGGTTGATTGGACACAGGTGGAAACAATCAGGCAATCACAGGCCAATGCAGGAAGTAAAGTTACCCCGGGGACACAAGAAACGTGAAACTACAAAATAAAACAAGATATGAGCCCAAACCGTGACAATATTAGCCTTTTTTTTTTTCTATTTGGCCACGTGATTAGACGCACCACACCAAGGTGTGCAGACACAATCAGAGCCCCTCCAATCAGAAAAGGCCTGTTAAATCCACGCTTTGCCCGGAATTGAACCATAATGGGACACCCCTTATCCCTGATAAAACAAGGACACGCGGCTTTAGTCACCGGCGGCGCACGCGGACACACTGTAACGTCTGATATTAACGTATCTATCAGGTTTTAATTAAAAGATAAACCCGCGAGGGGTTTAACAAGAGGCTTAATTTCTCCAACAGATGAATGCACACCTGTTCCCTCGGGATGCGGTGGAGGAGGGGTGGATTCGTCCTGATTAGATTCTATAGCTGATGGGGGGGAAAAGTGAAGAGGCCCATTACAACGAGCCGCTCGAGCCGCAAAAACAACGCCGCGTCTCCTTCCGTCAAACAGGTCCCAAGCAGTTTATTGGCTAATAACGGTGTGATTAATGCAAATAATTCTAGAGTTAAGTAGTTCTGGGGAGAAGTGGCGAGTGAGTGATCGCGGCAGCACAGCTGTTCGCACCACTGGAAAAAATACCATGCGGGCACGAGCAGCACGAGCAGCATGCAGACAAGTGCTTCTGCAATTAGTAAATCCAGCGATTTCTCTGATGGCTGTGCTTTAGAAAAGGAAAAAAAAAGGCAAATGATTAGCGGCTCCTGCTGCTTGCTTTATTTTTTTGTTCGATGTGAATGAAAACGTGTGAGGGTTTGGATTTTTTTTGTCAGAGAAACACAAGCAATTTGAAGGCATCGTCTTGCCTAGTTCAAAAAAATTGGACTAATCCCAACAATTGTGAGAATGTATTTTACGAAATTTCATCCGTCAACCATGGAAATAACAGCGTTGGAACTTAAATAAAGGTAGACTTTTGTACTGAGTCGCAATCCAACGCACATCCGATGTAATGACACGTGGTGTTTATAATAAAACATTGTTAGAATGATGAGATCTCTGCAGCATCAAAACTACTCTACTGCAAAATGTAATGCTCTCTAAAGCATTACTCTTTAAAACAGCCAGCCCTTCCACTTCTAAATATAGCAGCTCTCATGCATCTATCAGTAATTTAAGTGCTATAAAACATGATGTGTGTAGCCAGACACAGGAGGGCAACAGCTTCTTTTTTTTACATCATGACACAAATTATTTAGATTCATTCCAGTTGGTCAAGCTGCGGTTGAAGTGTCTGTTCAGCCCACAAGGCATACAAGCCTGAAAAAGAGAAAGTTCCTATCAGCTATACTAAAAAAGAATGCATTCATACCATTCTGGTTTCTATCAACAGCTACTAACAGCCGGGCTTTGCAGTTACATCCCAGACAAGTTTTGACTAATTGCGTGATCTCGTTGTCACTGTTCAAAAAGGCCAAAATGTAAATATGCATCAATGCTGGGGGTGTGTGCGGCAGTAGATGAAGCGGTGATGATAACACAAGCGGCCCACGTGCTTCGAGTTCTCTCTGCACAGCGCCGCAGTGTTCGGAGCAGACTGGGTGGCATGTAGCAGATTATTTGTTAGTCGTAAAGAGGTTTGAGACTCGACTGTCAGAAAATGATTTGTGAGCATCTCTTGTAATTAGCAGCAGAGGTTCATGCGTGGAATCCATGTGTTGCTGTTTCCTGCTTAATGGAAAAGCGTTTTGTCGGCTTCCCCCCCCCCCCCTTTATCACCATCTAGAAAGACGCATTAAGGCACGAGGCAGTCATCTCAGGATGAATGTCCTCCTCCGCCTTTTGAGAAATGACACTTTCTGACAAACGAAAACTTAATCCATTAGCACTCGCGTTACTATGACAGCCAGCGTACAGTTCTGCATTAACAAAGATGAAAACCAATCGCTCCCTCGTGGTAAACGGCACTAACGACTTCCTGTCGGGGCTCTAGGTTCCTATGTTTTACTTCCTGCACAACTTGACGCGATCCTCCCAGCAGCCAACGATGACCCTCCTGCATTTTTAAGTTGAGAGTCCGTTTAAGCCTCACAATCAAGGGCCGCCGCGTCCTTCCCGTAGCCGCTACCCGAGCACCTTCTAAATCAGTGATTCTCAACTGGTGGGTGGCGGACCCGTTTTTAATGGTCCCGGGCCTTTGCCTGGGAAAATAAAAATTTGAATTAAAAAAAAAAAAAAACACAAAAAAAATCATCCTGTGATTTTATTTTGAAAGGACTTTTTTAATGCAGCGGAGTGTCGTCTTTTTTTGCCGGCTTGTCCGTCCATGTTTTCAGCAGGGTGTGCCAGGTTGGGTCAAACCAATCTGATATGGGGGAGACATTGGGTTTTTAGGATAATTAAACGTCCTGAATATAAAATATAAAATTCAGCTTATGATCTTGATTTTGAATAAATTTGAGAAGTGGAGAATGTTCCCGCGATTTGGGTCACTGCTCGTCATTAAGGGGTGATGGTGGGTCCCGGAGCCAGACCAGTTGAGAACCACTGATCTAAATGACCTTCCGGCGGGCGCCGGGGCAGGCGAGAGACGGATGGCTTCCCTAAAACGAGGCTCCTGGCGTGACGCCGGGCCTTAAATCAATGGCGGTGGCAGGCGTTGAAACGAAGGGCCTGAAGCGCGTGCTCACAGTTTCCGTTCAGAGAGTCGGAAGCTGCACCCCCCCGCCCCCCCCGAGTAAATGAATATTTCATCGACGGCGCCCCTCGTCCCCGGTGAGAGGGTTTTGTTGCTGTGGGCAAACTTACCGTCTGACCAGGTTCTTTGGGATTGATCGTGTCGTACTTGCCGGACCTGGTTCGAGACGGAAATTACTTTCCTGTTGTTTTGCATCACTTGAAATATAAACTGAATGGGTTGGTGTCATAGTTTTGTGGTAATGATTTAAATATTTATTGGATGGTGGAACCGTTTTTTATATTTCCCATGCATGAATATACACATAGCAGGACACAAACCCATTTCCCTTACTCTTTAAAACTAGGCCAAGTAACAATGTATTTCAGAGTCCTGCCTTTGCCTCCTTATTTGTTCTCGCAACTCTTATTAACGCACTGAAAGCCACCACAGCATCCATCAGCAACTCTGACAACATCTACGCTTGATGTTTCACTATTTCAACATTCCAATTAGGCAAATAATACCCTCTATCTCTCAAAGCAGGAAAATCCATACAAGGCAAATAAATAAAAAGAACAACAATTCACGCACGCAGCACTCTGTGAGGCTCTCACAGGCACGTGTGTATAATCACTGCCCTGGTAAACACATTGTTTGTCAACAATTTGTGAGCATTTGATGTTCCGCCTGCTGGGAGAGACAGAGGCTCTAACCTGCTATGTTGGGGCTTTTATTGAGATGCAAATGATGCCTCTGGGATTTTAGCTCCCAGTCAAGGGTTCATTGTGTATTGCTGCCTTCCTGGCCCTCTGCAAAGTTATGATGTTATTTGTGATTCAAATGGAGCCGCCGGGGCACTGAGTATAGATGCGAGCTTTTCTTGCGTGTTTGATCTCAAACTTTGAGCGGAACGTCTGGAGCTTTTTTCCGTACCTGACAAAAAAATAATAATACTTCAAGCGGCGATTCACTCAAGTAAAATTCATTCGCTCCGTTAATGGAGAGTTATAAAATCTAATTTGGTGTAAAGAAAATAATGAGCCATGTGAAGAATGATCATAAATACATCATGAAGAATTTTCCAAATAGAGAGAATGATGGTGTGCTAATAATAATGAAAGTAATTTCCTTTTGACAGGTTGCAAATGACCTTGAGGTAATTATATCCGAGATGGATAGGGACGTATTTCTGCCTCCATCAGTCTATTTAGCATGTTTTATTTTTTTTCCCCCAGTCATTACAACACCAAATACACAAGAGCAGAGGGAACGAATGGCACGGCGTGTTCGGCTCTAATAGAAGCTCTGGACATTAGGATGTTCGTAGCAGCCAAGAAAACGGATAACAGTAGTGACCAAGCTAAGGCTCATGCAGTACTTCCTTGTGGAGAAAAGGCTCTGATCCAAATCGCATATCCGTTCTGGATGTCGCTGTATCACAGTTTGGGCAAACATTATAGTAGCTGTGTCCTTGTGTTCACCCTCCTTGGAAGGATCTGGGACAGCGTTACCTTTAAAAATGAAAAAAAAAAGACTGGAAGATTATTTCTGAAATGCAACCGTACATTATTAGTATAAACCAACTCGGGGAACTTCCATCGTTTTCAAACTCAAAAAGGTCCCTGCAAGTGTGAAGCCTGATTTGGTCTGATTCGGTGTGGCTTCATAGACACATTATTTCATGCAGCCCTCAAACTACGTGGGATAGCCTGAGGAGGCTCAGTTATACACTCACCGGCCACTTTATTAGGTACACCTGTCCAACTGCTCGTTAACATTTAATTTCTAAGCAGCCAATCACATGGCGGCAACTCAGTGCATTTAGGCATGTAGACATTGTCAAGACAATCTCCTGCAGTTCAAACCGAGCATCAGTATGGGGAAGAAAGGTGATTTGAGTGACTTTGAACGTGGCATGATTGTTGGTGCCAGAAGGGCTGGTCTGAGTATTTCAGAAACTGCTAATCTACTGGGATTTTCACGCACAACCATCTCTAGGGTTTACAGAATATGGTCCGAAAAAGAAAAAACATCCAGTGAGCGGCAGTTCTGTGGGCGGAAATGCCTTGTTGATGCCAGAGGTCAGAGGAGAATGGCCAGACTGGTTCGAGCTGATAGAAGGGCAACAGTGACTCAAATAACCACCCGTTACAACCAAGGTGGGCATAAGAGCATCTCTGAACGCACAGTACGTCGAACTTTGAGGCAGATGGGTTACAGCAGCAGAAGACCACACCGGGTGCCACTCCTTTCAGCTAAGAACAGGAAACTGAGGCTACAATTTGCACAAGCTCATCGAAATTGGACAATAGAAGATTGGAAAAACGTTGCCTGGTCTGATGAGTCTCGATTTCTGCTGCGACATTCGGATGGTAGGGTCAGAATTTGGCTTCTACAACATGAAAGCATGGATCCATCCTGCCTTGTATCAACGGTTCAGGCTGGTGGTGGTGGTGTCATGGTGTGGGGAATATTTTCTTGGCACTCTTTGGGCCCCTTGGTACCAATTGAGCATCGTTGCAACGCCACAGCCTACCTGAGTATTGTTGCTGACCATGTCCATCCCTTTATGACCACAATGTACCCAACTTCTGATGGCTACTTTCAGCAGGATAAAGCGCCATGTCATAAAGCTGGAATCATCTCAGACTGGTTTCTTGAACATGACAATGAGTTCGCTGTACTCAAATGGCCTCCACAATCACCAGATCTCAATCCAATAGAGCATCTTTGGGATGTGGTGGAACGGGAGATTCGCATCATGGATGTGCAGCCGACAAACCTGCGGCAACTGTGTGATGCCATCATGTCAATATGGACCAAACTCCCTGAGGAATGCTTCCAGCACCTTGTTGAATCTATGCCACGAAGAATTGAGGCCGTTCTGAAGGCAAAAGGGGGTCCAACCCGTTACTAGCATGGGGCCAACTCAGGAGACAAGATTGAAGTCAAACTTGAATAAAGTCCCTAGACTTCTGTGCGACATTCCCCTTGGAGATGGACAGCAGTGCTGAAACAGCCGCTACTCAAACCCACCAGCCTCTCATCACCTTCAGGAGGCAACTTAACATCGTCTCTGTAGGTTTTTCTGCGGCGTTCAATGCGGTTCTGCACTGGCCAGAGAGTATTTGGCTCCGTATTGTGTTAAGAACATAACGGCCTGCACCAACGCCACAGCAGCTGGTACGCCACGGCATTCATGTAATGGCTGCACATTCACCTTCATCTCTCTCTGCTCGCGCTCAGCCTCTTTTTGCTCATTCTCACATGTTGTGTTCTGTCTCACAGGCTGAATGCTGTAATGACCCCTCACTTCAGGATTAACACACCGCCATTTTTCGTAATTACAGCTGGATGAGAGTTTCATGAAGCCTTATGGTTGACATTTCACACACACACACACTCACTTATTAAAATCAGATGCTTTTCTTAGACTCCCAACCAAAAAAATATAGTGAGAGCAACAGCTGAAGCTAAATAGCAAAAATGATATTATAATATTAAAACATTTCATCGGCAAAGCAGAGAAAAGGCTTCTGTGAAGCTGGAGCGTGCATGTCACACACATGCACATGGTTACAGTAACCAAAGAGTCTTCAGCGCCTCTCAGGTCCTCGGGCAGAAGGTCTTCAACTTGTTGCATAAAGCCTTCTTCAGCCTTATAGTTACAAAGGAGGATGATAAGAAGAGCTCTGCCTGTGTTGCAGGTTTGTAGCTTATTAACATATGATTTACAGTATAGACCAAGGAGCAATGCTATTTCAGGCTTTGTGTACAAGTAGCAGAATTACAAGTACAAGGTACAATTTACTCATACTTTTTAGTTCAAGAATGTAGTTCCTGCAATGCTGGTTTTCGGGAAGCCAGTAAATAGACAATAATCTCCTTGTTAAATGCATTTTGAATAATTTCCCCGCGCCGGATCTTTGATGGAAAGCGCCCAAGTTTTGAGCTGATGGTTTAGAGGCCGATCATGTGACTCACAAGAGTAACTTCAAGCAGGGAACACTTTTGATGTTTGAGACGCCTCGCTCCTTGACGGATGAAGGACGTGGAGATCTGTGTTCTGGCAGGAGAGACGCCGCGCATCAAGTCTCCACGGAGCTGTGTCAGTTTCTCTGAAACGCCTGCGTGATAAACTTGATACAATGCCGTCTGTGTTTGTTACTTAAGCTCAATCAAACAAAAGCCGTTACTTTTCATTACGTCTTATCAATAAAGTTTGTCCTGACATTGAAATGCAAAGGAGTGAATGAAGGGCCTCTCCCCCTCCCAAAATGTTTTTGTCCTACATTTCAGCGCCCAGGTTCTTTCAAGCCAGCCTGACACGTTTCTACCCCCCCCCCCCCCCCCACACACCTTTTTTTCCAGGTTTAAATGCAAAATGATGGAGCGACAAAACACTGTCAATCAAAATGCGTTTCATGACCACTTGAGATTCTCGGCTGGTCTCTCGGCGTGCGAAAACATCTGAGGCTCTGGAGCCAAGGACTCGTGGAGAGACGGAGCAGCAGACCTGACTCGACTGTGAAGGGAGGGGGGGATTGGGGGCGCCGCGAGGCTGTCCCTCTCCACTTAAAGCCTCCTCTTCTGGGGAATAAGATGCGACTTCGCAGCAGCAGAGCTTCGGCCTCCTTCCCTGTTCCTCCTGCAAAGCGTGTGAATGCGGACAGCCCATTCGTCAAGTCTTTCAATTAAGGCCGCCGCTGTGTTCCATGCCAAGAATTTCGTTTTTTTTTTTTTTTTAGATGATTGAAATACACTGGTAAACGCTCTTATTTACCCCCTGTGTTCTCAGGCATAATCACAAAGCTTGGCTCCACGCCCTCTTCGCCCTGCATGAAATGAAGCTCGCCATTGACTTCTTTAACATCTCCGATTGGCCCGACCTCAGGTTCAGGTTTCACGCAACGCGACGAGAAGTCTTGCCCCTGACGTTGCCGTCGCCGTGGGGGACGCGCCGCGGTCGCCGACGCATCTATTTTACATCTGGAATGCGGAGGCCTCGATGTGACATTCGGTTGACATTTTAGCGGCGGAATGTGAGTGACTGCGTCTCCACGTGAAAAGGTCGCCCATTAGTTTGTGGGCTGTGTTCACACTTTGTGCACTGAATGCAACAACATGGGATCATTCGCACACATCCCTCCCCGCTGTGTGCGATTAATTTTTGTCCTTCGAGCCGTCGCTTCAAGGGTTGATGCCGTCCGATAGTTCCCCAAAATCATTTCTCAGAAAGGAGGCGATATGCATCCGTCGACACTTTCTGAAGACCGTGCCAAGTTGGTACTTGTTATAAAAAAGTCCAATTGCTTCACTACCCAGGTTGCATTGCTTTCCAGAACAGAAGTAACCTTCTGTGTGGTCGTGATTCACAGCCGGTGACACAGTTCAACAAATCTATAGTAAAGGGGTCCTTGATTATAAATTCATCTCTCGCAGCTCTTTTTGCACTCAAGATTCTGGGCTTAAGTTAAAGGATCCTCCTTTGCCAAACAATGATTCGTTATACCCTCTGAATAACTATTTCCACAAATAAATTATCACTTTTGTTCCCTCTTACCGATGCAACAATTTAATTGTTCCCGAGAAACGTGCATGATTTATCACAGATCCCTTTATGAAGCTGCAGATGGTCTCTGCTATCGTTGACTTCATTGAGATGAATGTGGGTGAAGAGCGAGAAGCACAACCAGCCAAACCCTTATCGCAGCTCAGATATTTTCCAAATAATTGGCTGGGGAGCCAGTAGACACCTGTGACGTGACGGCGATGACAAGAACATCGTCGTTGGGAGGCTGGTGGCCCGCGCAGCGTCCCGGGGGGGGGGGGTCTTGTTCAGCAGAACTAATTACTGTTCCTTTTAAAAGTTCATTTGCTGCCGGGGTGTTTTCCCTTTTTTCTTTTCTTCCTTTCCCACCTGTCATTGACGGAGCTGCCATGATAGCTGAAGTGTTTTATGTTCAGACGACTCCAAGTCGTTAGCTTGACGCGATTCAAAGAGGACACGAAACATTTTCGTTGAGCGGTTCACTCTTTAATTACAGAGTTGCCGAATGTGTATTCATTGGAAATGCTCTTTTCTCGGAGTGACAACATAATCAACAGCTCGCCTTGATCAGTATTCAAACGTGACCAAATCTATCATAGTTTTCGGTGACGACAGAACAAACAGCGTAGCTGCGTCAAGGCCTTTGCTCTCACGTCAAGGGAAACGGCACCACCTGACGTATCGTTTACCGCCCGACCCCCTCCCAGGCAGACAGACACACACACACACACACATCCTCTTATTCTTACTCGAATCGGGGGGGCTGAAGCCTTCAAGCTGGGACTCACAGCTCCGAGCTGACACGAGGAGACGAGCTCCCGTGGGTGAGACAGGGCGGGTTGACACGCTCCGCCCCCCCGGGGGGGCTCCATGGCAGCGGCTCCTCCGGGGCGGGGTCACTGCAGCGTGCTCCTCCAGCAGGGCAGCTTGCTGATAGACAGCGGCATGCACAGACAAGACATAATCCAGCCTTAACGTCTTCGCTTCGGTCTGCTGACTAATGTGGGACGGTGGCTTGTGAAAGGCTACATGAACTTGCGCAGCGATGCAAGTAATCACTAAAACTGTTATTTTCAACATTGGCCGGAGAAGGCAATGTAGATGTAGGTCAGTGGTTGTGCATTTTTTGATTAACAGACTTTAAGACATGTACAACTCTAGCAATCCTTTTCCTTTTAGGCACAAATGTTCCGGCTTCACGAGAGATTTGAGTAAACCAGAAGCTCCACAATTTAATTCACAACAGCTTTAAGAATTTTAACAGCTCTTCTACAGCAGCTGTGTCTGAGCTTCAACTATTCACAATGATTAAAGAGACATTTCTGTCAGTTGGTATCAAAGAGAATAAATTTGTATCATTTCTAAATTTCTAAAAAGTAACAGCATTTGGTTGGTTAGTTTGTGAGAGACGTTCACCTAAAGAGATACAACGCATGCTGAACCTTCTATAGAAAGTGAATAAAATAACAATATAAAACAACATTAATACAATATATTCAGCTTGATATTAACAAAACAAATGTTTGCTATCTAAAGGTTGTCTACTTCTGAGGTTCATGCATTTAAAATCTCACTAAATACAAAAATCATAATGTAGTTATAATTGATTTTCTTTGTCATTTTGCCAAAATAACAAAACGAATTGGCCCAATATCAGACTAAATAGTCCACCTGATACACTCCAGTCAACTCGGAGCAACGGGTGCATTCAAAGGTCACGACGAGGAATAAAAAACACATTTTACAATTTATAAATACTGAAGACTCAATAATGTTACACAATAGAAACATGTTCTGTATGTTTCAACCAGTAACATACTGCTCCCATTGTAAATGGGGAAAAGGCAAAAGGCCGACCAATCAAACGCCGTGTGGAGGTCACGTGTCATTTCAAAAGATTGATATTAAAATGTTCCAAATGGGATCCAAAATAATCATTGCTTTGGGGCTTGGATGGCATTAAAGCCCATTTAATATCTCACGCATAAACTGAGGCACAGCGTTAACACAATTTAATTAATGAATTAATTCGGTTATGAATCATTTCCTTTGTGTGAGGCTGTGCAAATGTCCGAGTTTTACTTTCAGTCGGGCCTGTTGAATGGCAAGCAGGCGGTGCCCTTTACAGTTGGATAAAACACTTAATGCCTTTTGGTGCTCTTTGATGCCACAAGTTCATTTATATCCTTTGTGTGCGCGTGTGTGTGTGTGTATGTGTATGTGTGTGTGAGTTTCCTCACAGAACACTATATTTAAGGGATCCAGGGAGACTGTTTATCTCGAGGGGGCCGAGTCCACTGTGGTTTCTGCTTAATTAATGTCGTGCCATCTGACTTTCACCAGAGGAAGTAGACCACCAGCTGCTCAGGCTTTGATCTCTACCCCTTCCTACCAGTCGGTCTGTGAACATGTGTGTGTGTGTGTGTGTGTGTAGAATTCTGAGTGTCTGCCTGTATAAACATAAGCATGTAAGACTCTGCTTCCTCATGGCGTAGCTGCTTGAACGGAGTAACATCATGAACCCTTTTGAGACGTAATCCTCTGTGCAACCATTCAAACTGGGTGAATGGCGGCACATTTTTCTCTGAAGGAGCCGAAAGCAAAAGCACCAGTTTCGTTTTGCTCGACCCGCACTTAAAGAAAACTACGAACCGTCGGGCGCCAGACGTTCTACGACCCCTTAAATTGCCACCTTTTACCGGCGCCATCTTGCATCCGTTTTAAGGTTTAAGGAGTGAGCCAGTGCACAGCAATCAGTGTCCTGGTCGTTGATCTCCCTCCTCACTGCAGCCGAGGCCCGAGGGAGGCTCGCTGTCAACCCCCCGGCTCGTCCCCTTGAAAAGTTAGGGCGACGCCGCAGTGTCTTGGGCGGGAGGAAAGCGAACCGCCTGAGAAGGCTCAGGGAGGAAGATTCATGAGTTTGGAGGGAAAGATGTGTCATTGCATACAGCAGAAGGTCTTTAGATTGTGATTTAAACTTAAAGCTTCTGAATACATTCCCAGAATTGTTCCCCATTTTGTCTGCCTTACCAGAGCATTTGGTAACTTTTTTTATTCTCTTTAAATTAAGTTGTATTTATCTATTACCAGTGTGAATTGCCTTCACGTGTGGACATTTGAATTCAGACTCAGCCCATTCAGACGTGGTGTGAAGCTCTTGGGGGATGTCAAGGTATTGCAGTATTTCAGTATTATCTGATTTGAATCTCTCTCAGTGCTCATATTTCTGTGATTTTATCACCCCTTGCTTCAGAGAGACTCTTTGCATTTAAAAGGTATTATAAAAGTGGGTTTTCATAAATGCAGTTTATTGGTGAAACTCATTGATTGAGTTCCATCAGTTCAGCTCAGAGTAAAAAAGGATGGGAGTGACCTGATGGATACGCTTGTTATCATTGAACTCGCACAATGAGGGAAATGGTCAGGCTGTATTAATACTGTAATATACTCATATTTAACCTTTATTTGACATGTTGATGTTAAAATTGTTTTTATTTTTTCTGTTTATTAGGTTTCTAATTGGAAACAAGTGCATGGATTTGGTGTGTACCTTTAGATTGTATATTGTGCAGCTCTTATTGCTGAGCAGATACCCTTCTCCTACTTTACCAGTGAACGTAACTTTGTTTTTAAGATGTACGTCTTCGAATTCAGATTTTCACCATTCACAAGCTGACGGATGAGATGTTAATTAATAACAAGATACAAATCGTCCCTTCTGGTGCAATGATTTCACTGTGGAAAAGGTGTATTTTATTTCACAGTATTACCGGATGGATGGTTCCTAAAAGTTTCCAAATCAGTTAGTGAGCCTGCGGCTCGACAACTGTACAACTGTGTATTATCTACACAAATGGTTGTGAATACCATATCTTGTAAAATGTAAATGTCATGAGCCAAAATCTAAAAAGTCATTTTCTTTAAAAAAAATAAAATGATCCACTATTGACGGTTATGTTTTAAATGCCAGATAGATTTTTAGTGCCCATCACAAGATCTCAAGGTCCGAGGTCATTCCTTCTAATTGGGTCTTTTGTCTAATCAACAGTCTGAATCGCACAGTACATTCAACCCAGAAATAAACAAAAGCAGCAAATCCTCACATTTGAGGAACAACGACGAGAAGAGAAACCGTCGCAAACCTTGGTGTGCAGCGTCTGCGCGTAATATTAAATCAATCCGTAATAACACACCCGAGGAGAAAACTGACGGCCCGATATAGGTGCGTGTGCAGAACGTGGGCGGGGTGCGGTCTGATGGCTGCAGTTTAGAATGGGCGTATTCTTAAATGGTGACCAGTGGGGCTTTGAGCCGTTTTGAAAATCGACATGTGGAAAACTAATCCAGATCTGCCACGCGTGTGTCCGCTCGTGTTAGACCTCGACAGGTTGCACCCAGTGGCCAAAACGTCCGAGTGTCCAATCAGACGTGACAAAAGACATGCGTAATGACGCCACAGGCTGACTGCTGATTAGCTGCGGCCTTATAAGGTTAGGAGGAACTGCAGCAAAATTGGCGCACACCCACACACACACACACACACACACACACACACACACACACACACACACACACACACACACACACACCCCAAATGTCCAGGGGGGGTAATAGACGTCGTGCATTCTGTACATTGTGCTGGATGGGATTTTATTGTACGCCCGAGGTCTCATTGGCACTGCGTGTGACCCCCCTGCTGGCCCAGAGCACAATGATTGGACCCAATACACTGACAGGAGGGGGAGGGGGGGGGGGAGTAATGGCTCCTCTGTGGCCGCCAGCCTATACAATAATCCCCGCTATTGCCTCCCTTGATTTATGGAACAACGACGACGACCTTTGCTTCCGCCGAGCTCGCGGCCCCCCGGCCCCCGACGCACCGTATTGCCCTCCACTTCGGGGGCCCCCGGATATTGCCATAGGGGGACACGTCACGTGCAACGGCACCGCTTCGCATCGCTGAGTCTTGAATGTGAGGTTCGATGAAACATTTCAGGAATGACAGCTCAGCGTTTTTTTTCATTATTTTTTTTTACAACACAGTAATGTACCAAAATGGTATTTGAGCAATTTTTTATAGTGAGGTGGATTTCCTTTGATTGATGGACAAGGTTTTAATTAAAATACTTTTCAATTAGCAGAGATCGAGTGCTGTGGTAAATCGACGAAACTATTCCCGTATCAGATTGTTGGTTTACATCATTTTCTATGTTCACAAAATGCTTCAAGGAGAGGCAAATATTTCCACTTGAGCCACAAGTTGTGCGCAGAGAAGAGTTCTCCCACTTGATGTATTTATGCTACGACGTCGCTCTGCTAGCTACAAGATCAAGATCTGCTCCACAGGACTGACAAGATCGAGTCCCAGTGAGGTTACATGCGCTTATACACATGCATGCGAGTATGATTTAACACGTAGTTAGCATTTAACAAGAGATAACTGAACCATTTACGCAGGGAGATAACATTAGAAGATATGTATAGTCGATATGTATAAAAATTCTGGTCTTTTACCAATGACATTGTGATTTTTTGAGTATTGAGGACTGATTGTATTTCTATACATACATGTTAGTACCTTTGTCTTTTTCCAATACATCAACTTTTAGACCGTTCTGCTTCCAGCACCCAACATTATCTATGCAAGAAAATGAATATAACTTCAAGAGCCTCATGCACCAAAAGTACCTCCTCCTTCTTTTGCTCCGATGTGGACATTATTGTTTGAGGTCTTATAATCCAGAAAATGGAAGAAGAAATATGGAGTGAGAATGAAAATCCTACGTCATCTTACATACCGGGTTGTGTTCTACATCAGTGGGTTTTAACACACACACACACACACACACACACACACACACACACACACACACACACACACACACACACACACACACACACACGGGAACAAAAGCTCAGAGGGGTGACACAGAAGAGTGCACACAAACCAACACACACCTCCTCTACCACGATCACCTC
Source organism: Pungitius pungitius (assembly GCF_949316345.1). Taxonomy (NCBI): domain Eukaryota; kingdom Metazoa; phylum Chordata; class Actinopteri; order Perciformes; family Gasterosteidae; genus Pungitius; species Pungitius pungitius. Next base: position 16,790,192 of record NC_084908.1, on the reverse strand, counting down.
GCACCTGCAGCTTCTCGGAATATTCGCCCCTTTGCACTTACTTTTCATCCGTATTCCTCCGCCGCTTCTTCTTCTTCTCACCTCGCCTCGCTCTCGACGCACTCTCGGCTGACTCCACGTCTCCCTCCTCCTGCTTCATATTCAGGTGCTTCTCACGACCGGCATGCGAAATGTGCTGCTGTTTGTCCGCAAACAAAAACAACAACAACAACACGTCTGATGGGTTAACCTCGCACTCTGAGCGCTGGATTCGGGGTGGGGGGTGGGCTGGTGAAGGAGGACTGGGTCGCAGGTGAAACGCGTAGAAGGGGCCCCCCCCCCGCGGGCTCATTAGCGAAGCGCTCCGGGGGCGCCGCGGTTAGAGGTTGACGCTTCGGGCCTCCTCACCGGCATCCTGTCTCACCCCCCCCCGGTTTCATGGTCTCGGGCCCTCGGCACAGCGGCTCCAAAACGAGACCGTCTCGCTGAACAATGAGTCATCACCTGCGACCAAGGAAAAACGGTTTTGTTTGCTAAAAAAGAGAAAAACCGACGTCATCACGTGGATAAAACAAAGTGTAATCCTATTAGCTTTCCCATTACCAGCACGTTCTTCTTATTGGACTCTTAGTTTCAAGTTGCAATCAAGAGGGGGAGGCTTTCAAAAAAAGGGCCTGTCTTCATAGTTCTCCAGACTATTTCACTGCAGTACGAGTGCACTTGTCACTTGTTATCGTCGGGGAGAAGAGGCGGGAGAAGGAAGTCACGCAATATCAGTCTGCAATATGTTTAGCTGAGGGCAAGAAATAGCCAGGCTTGTAATTGCTTTGGGACAGGCTAGGATGGTTCCTCTGGCAGGAGGAGATTTCCTTTCGGTCCACCACGAGGGCAATAAGACAGATAAGGAAGGAGGGAGAGAGACGCGGGAAGGACACAGGGAGGGAGATTTTCAGATTTTTCTGAAGTGTTGGGATAAAATGGAGGTTGTCCTCAGTCGGTTGCCCTTCTAAAACTGTGAGACGCTTCTGGGGTCTCAAGATCTTTTACCACCGTTACTGTTACAGGCTTTCCATCACTCCGATTTCTCAAACTGTAAACAAATCAATTACAAAACACGGATGCAGATAAAAATGTAGACATTTGACAAGCCTCATCCTGCTCCGCAGCGCCGGCGGATAAAACGTGACAGGAGCTGCACAAGTGTTTATTTTTACCCCCCCCTGGTCTGATGTTACTTGAGATGCAGCAGAGAGAAAGTGACTGAGCTGAGGTCGGCCTTTAAAGGGCATGCAAATCACCCGAGAGCTCTCAGGTCTTTGTCAATATCTTTACCCTTTCCCCCCTAAAAACTTTCAGCGAAGGACCTCCATCAACTGCAAATGAAATCATTTTTTTTCAAATGATGTGATTTACCCCCCGATGAGTTATGACCACACCCGGCTGCGATGTAGCACTGTGCGGTTTTAAAAAAGGGCTGTAATGAGCACAACAGAGCCCAGCAAACCCACTCCATTCCAGGCCTCGCCCATGTGCCCGGGAATAGATGCTGAAACAGATAGCGGCTCTGCACCCTGCAAGATAGCAGAGAGCATCAGATCTAGAGAGAAGCCGCCCGTCTGGTTCCTGGATGCACAGCCCCCAACGAGACGAACGAGACGCATCAAACCCAACATGTCGCTGCCCAGAAAGGGCCACCGTTCGCCGTGTGTCGAGGGTTGGACACACAAAACGGGGGTGTCGTTTCATTCCCGCTAGTGAACAGAAGCGTGTGCCTTTAACGCCGCCTGTTTGCCAAACATTCACACTGCCCTCCGCTCCGCGCACCAGGACATCGGGACTAATGTTGCAGGACCACATCGTCTACGCTACATGCTCCGTTTCTCTCCGCCTCCTTGTTCTGTGGTTTTATTTCCCCAAACACTCATTTTTTCCCCCGTTGGTTAGTCGATTGAATTGGCTCCTTTGGCCGCGGCGGGGCCCCTCCGAGGTTCCGATCGGCCGAAGCCCGAAGCTTCAGATGCCGAGGACCTGATCCAGAAAAAGGAAAGGGGAATTGTCATCACTCAGCGAGGCGCTTGATTCGCTCCCGGGCCACGGCGAGATGCAGAGGATGGACACGGGCGGCACGTACAGATGCTTGATGGTCTTAATACACCGAATGATCCTGCCGAGGGGGAGGGGGGGGGGGAGGAGGGGGAGGGGGCAGTATGCCAGGGACAAAGAGTCCCATCTTGAATTAAAAAGCTCACTATTATAGCCAGTATGATCATGCCCTTCTCTGCAGAGCACCACTTAAAACCTTAAAACTTTGAAGTGGTTTGTTCCTGAAAGAACACCCCCCCCCCCCCCCCCCCGCTTCAAATATTCCTCTGTGTCGGTTTTATTTTCACCACCTGAGTGCGGATTGAAGGGAACTCAAAAGGAAGCCTTGTAGGTGTCGGCAGGCGGCGCGGGGCTGCATCCGAGGCCGGCCTTTTCCCGTTAGTGGCTTTAAAAATAGCCTCTTCCCCCCTCTCACCCTCCTCCTCCTCCCCCTCACAACACGCCACTGTGATTGTGTTGCACCTGCTGTGCTGAGGCCGTTGCATAAGCATCTCTGCTCATGCAGAAGATCAGCGGTTCTCTCCGGCGTCCCGCAGAGAGTGCAAGTCAGCGTCCGTGTGTGTGTGTGTGTGTGTGTGTGTGTGTGTGTGAACGCCAGCGAAGGACAATGAAGGTCAATGTACACATCAAACGGTAGAAACAAAATCACTTCATTTCTCTTCCCAATATAACTCTGCATCACACCAACGTTTTTTTTTTATCACGCCGTTTTATCACGTTTACAGGTTTTTTCGCACTTTTCCGACGCCGTGTGACGTCCTCATCTAAAGGTCATCGCTGGCTCTCAGTCAGTACTGGTGCATTGTACATTGTAAAAGTATGTGCATTGATGCTTGAATGGTACAGTAACTTCTTAAGCCAGAATATCTAAAGATTTGGAATTGAGTTGAAACAAGAGTTGTTTCATAATGGAACATTTCAGCTGAAATAAAAGAGCAGCTCAACTAATGACAGGGGAAAATATGGCAATTTTATCAAATTCAATATCAAACTACCTTTGAGCGAAAACAAGAAGCGTCTCTTCGCCGCAGTTTGCAGCCACGCAATCAATACAAAAGTTGACCTGGGGATTATTTTAACACTGATACGATGCGACACGTCAGGAATTATAGCTCCGTAAACCGTGTAAGTTGATTTTCAGTCGTTTAGTTCCGAGCGACACATTGCCGTGTGGGAGAGAAACAGTCCCCACAGACCCGAAGGACGGAACCGGGGCGGGAAGTTTGATCATCACCAGATGGACACACTGCGAATCCAGATCCAAAACACTTTTGACAAAGCCATTAAAAATGGTATTTTTTTTGCATTGCGAGCATCTATCCAGCTTTAAACAACTGGTGTAACAAAAGATTCAGTTAAAATAAAGGCCACAGAAGCAAAAAAATGTTCTAAGCACGCTAGCCAGAAGCAGATTGAGGATCAAATCAGATCATCTTTAAATTTCAGATGAACCACCATGCGTGTAGTCCTTTAAATTTGCCATGTAAAAAGGATGCAGATAAGCACAGATGCAACCGTAATAATGAACAAAAGAAAGAAGAGCAAACCAGAGCAAAGCATCAAGAGGTTAAACTATCAACGTGCACAGGGGGGGTAAAAACAACACATAGTAAATAGCAAGTGTGCTTTAATAGTCGGACTTGTGTTTTAACGTTGACTTTAACGGCGCTGATTTACTAAGTTAACTCCTCTATAAACTGCCCCAATGTGGTGTCCACACCAACCGTTAGCGCCATTTTAATACGACTGTAAAACATTTAACACGGTTTTATGCTCCACGAGAAACGTGATCGACTATTAAACCAAAACCATTAACAATTTAAAACAAACTTTTGCTGATTGAATATATAAAAAAGAATTAAACTATACAACACTTCTTTAAGTAATATTGTGTTTTTCTTTTAGCTACCCCCCTCTCAATGCACAGTGAAAAGCACCTTTCAGAGGGTGATTCTCTTTCCATGAGCGCTTTGGAGAGGATGTTGAATGCTGTCGGTGTAAACATAATGCACTCGATGCTGTCTGAACCCAAGGAAAGGAGATGGATCGGAAACTGCCATCCAAAGACGTCTGATTCAAATCGCGCCAAGCCGTGTTCGCTGTGAGGTGGAGCCAGTCAATTATAGTGGGAGTGCTGGGCAACGGCGCACCATTTCAATTACTGTTATCACTTGCCTTTAAAAAGACGTGTGCATCGGGAGGGCAACGCATCCTTCAACCAAACAAAATGGCTCCGCAGGCCGCGGCGCGGAGAGAAAAAATGAATGGCTTTCGACAGCGAATAGAGCTCTGATAAGCGTAACGATGGAAGATTCCAAACCTTTTGTGATCCTTTCGCTGCGAGGGCTATAAAACGGACTCGAAGTTCCACTCAAACTTTTGGAAAGCACTAAAGTTAGAGTTCTTTTAAAGAAAAAGTGTTACCTTTTGCTCCATGCACAAATTGATCATTATTATTGATGCTGCTGGGAGGAGGGGCTGTAGAGGCCTGGACGCTGAGAGGAGGGGGGTGGGGGGGGGGGGAGCTCATCATGTTGTGTATAGTAGTGTGTGGATTTGTCCTGACCTGAGCCTCAGTACATCCACAGCGTGCATAAACAGAATAGCGGCAAGGCGTTGATTTGGGATTTTAGATACATTAAAGCGCATGTACTTCCAACATAAAGAGGTTGAATGAATTAGATTTCTATATTTGTTACAACTACATGTTGAATTGAAATATTATTTACAGTCTGTGGTTTCCTTTTAATATTCTCAATTAAGAGGAAACCCACTTTATTTTATTTTATTTGTTTAGGATTTGTTCAATATTATATATTGTCTATTTGACCAAACTGCAAAAATGTAAGAGCTTTTGAAGCATGCAAACTCTGCAAAAACCAACAAACTCCCATGTAATCTTTCAGCCTCCGCTCTTATGACACGTTTCAGATACCTGGAGATAACGTGCCCTCTACAGAGAGGCTGCACCACCTGCAGCAGCACGCAGCGCCGGCTCCGAGACGAAGGGAAAGGGGCAACGTTTTGAAAGCCACAACCTGCATTGCGCCGAGACGCATGTGCCCAGAATCCCCTCCAGTGAGTTCTCCCACCCGACCAGCTTGCAAACTGGCACATGAGGCCCATGAGGCCCGCATAATGAAACAGTGCTGTTGTAGCTCTCCTTCTCTAAAACCCCAACACTTCCAATTCAAAACAGGTAAAAAAAAAGAAAAAACAGACCTTTGGGCACAATAACAATCAATATGCAAATACAACTCCATACCAAACAGAGCTCGTAGCCTCATCTCACAGCTACACGACGAATGTCACAAACACCTCCAACATTTTTCAGCATTTTTACAGTTGGGTTTCGAGGAGAACCATGAAATGACAAATACGTAAAAAAAAGTAATTCATTTGAACCCTTTTGTGGCCCTGAGATGATGTATTACAGTGCTGTTCTGCAGGGGCCGGTGTTGCTGGTGCAGCTACGTATTTATGTGTAAAAACATCAAAATACTAGTTTGGATCTACTTTGGTTGAGGCAGGGAAGTTTCCGTAGTCATGGTTTTGCTGACGTGGAAAGGACAAGGCCTTCATTATGACACAGACGACCTCGAAGCGTCTGATTCATTGATTGGATGACTAGGCAGCAGACAATGGGGAATAAATTAGCAAAAATGGGTTTGCTCATATTAATCATTTACACAAAACAAAGCATTGATCCTCATCAAACCAAATCGACTCTGCAGCCGTACTTGTTGGAATTCAATGAAATGAGAAAATTTGAATAAAGAGATTAAAATATTAATATTAGAATACATCAGTGCGGGTTTTTCCATATCATCTACCGGAGGAGTGATTATCTACAATGAGGACAAGTGTCATCGTTAAGCCAAATGCTCTGAACTCTGAAGTCATCGCCTTGGAGCTGAATACCAGTTCAGTGGAAGACTTGCAGACGGATTACCACACACTTTCCTCCCATCTCAGACGACACCTCAGTCACATGGGAAATCGTCAAACACGGTTTAACCTGTCGCACCTCAGTCTTCTAAACAATACAATCTTATGTGAACAACTCGCATCGAGAAATTTGATTTAAAAAAAAAAAAGCTCTTCAATCCCAGCTTCAGCCTGATGAAGAGAGAGAATGACAAAATGTTCACTCTGAACCGATAGCACATGGCTGACGTCTTTCATTGCACAATATCAGTGTTTCTGACCCCCAAACAAAGTCTTCTTGTAGCCTAATCTCACAACAACGCCAATGTGATGCCAAAACAGAGGCGCTCCGCCGCATCTAAAGCATGTCAATTCTCCCATGATGCATCATTAATTGAACCCATCCCGGACTCCGTCCGGACCTGGACGGTTGGCGGCCACCGTGGCGTGCAAATGGGAATTTGATGGCCTGCGCTGGTGTCAGCCAGTGGCGGCTATAAGTGGCACCTCCCGCCAATCACTGTCAGGGTCGTTACCGTTGAAGCACTTGGAGTCCTGCCGGCGCACCGCTGATGCGCCAAGACGGTGGATCGGAGCAGGTGCCGACTCCGCTGATTCAGCGGGTTTTCCTGGCAGCTGATGGGCTGAGGCGTCCACTTTTGTTTTTATTATAAACAAATGGATCATTATGTTTGGTTAGATATTACCTTGAGGTCTAAATAACATTGGATTTCCACACCAGTGCAAATATCAACAAAATTAAGCAAACTATAGTTTCACGAATGAAATGTTCCTTTTCTCTTTTTAAAAGATTAACAATATAATAGCCTTGTACTCAATAACCTTTAATCTTTTTTTTTATGTTCATGCTGCAGTTGAAAATATTATTCCTCACCTCATTTCCAACATAAGAAATTGGGGTTAAAATGAAAAGTCAGAGCCATTACGAGAATATTTTGAGTAAATTTGTCCCTTTGTGCCAGTACTTCTCCACTGCAGCTCAGTCCGAAAAAAAAAAAAAGACTGGCGATACACAAAGAATTGATTATCTCCCAAAACACTTTAGCCTTGAAGGATGCCCACTTGATTTGCCGGAGATGATGGGTGACTTATAATGCACTTTGGATTCTGTTGCAGTGGTGCTGGAAGATGTGGGTTGTGCACTTGAACATTTTTACCAACATGGTCAATTACTGTTATCGTCTTATTATTATTATTTAGTTTTTACCCTCGCCCCGTATTCAAAAAGAAAACTGCCAACGACCAGACATAATGCAGCAGCTCGTCGGCTCAAATTCAGCCAAAGCTGGTGACAGACATATCAAACATGTACAGACATGGCAAATAATGAAAAAGTTTTTAAAAAAGCACTTTGCTGTTACGTTAACGAGAACCCAAAATAGAGCCCTTCTTCTCTTTCATATGGACCACCACAACATCACTAGTGTGCCCAGTCACGCAGCCCGTGCTGTTATAGGCACGTTTTTTTCTTGGCTGGGGGGGAAGGGGGGGAACAGTCGGGGGAGGCGACAGTTGATAAGATCCCATCGCCTCCCAGCGAGGAAGACACGGTCCCGCTGCTTTCACCTCTCATCCGTGACTCGGGGCTCCTGGAGTGAAATGACAGCCGCAGGTGAATCTCACCGGCGGCCATCGCTTTCCATCCCTTTCCATTGCATTATACCGAAGAGCTACTTCTTTCGTAGTGCCACTTTTTTCACTTTTTCAGTGGTCACGTCGAGTGATTTATGGTGAGGCCTTTTCATTAAATATCCTTGCGGGTGAAACATTGGCCGCGGATCGAAGTCGACTAACAACAGAAGCTCCGGAGTTTAAGGACAAATTGGTTTCTTGGAGCAGACGTGACGTGTTTGTTGGGCTGTTGGACTTGGCCCTCATATCACTCAAAAGGGGAAAACTGTCGGAGCAAGACTTTTATTTGGGAAAAGGCGCACAGGTCATGTCCATGCGAGTCCCAACAGTGAATTCTAATGTACCTCTGGAAGGAATTCTTTGCTGTGGGGGCCAAGTTAGAGTCAGTAAGAGGAGAGCCTCGCTTACGCTGGAATAAGATGGAGAGGCTACTACTCACATTTTGAAATTAGCACAAACACACAACGACGGGAGCTGGCCTTTCCAATCAGAGTAATGACGTGATCTTAATTTGTCAGATATTCAATTCACTTGATTAACAGTAAAAAAAAAAGAAATATGACGTTCATTCCAAGATGAAAGCATAACAACCATTTAAAGGTTATGCATCCTGGTCATGGTGGATGAAATAAATACTCGAAGTGACGGCTGAAGGAAACCACTGTTTGATTGATGATGACAAATGGAAAAAGAAACGCTGGCCTCCACTGACCGATTCACACAGGGCACCGACCCATCAAACGCCGCACTGTGGCGCTTTGCAGCGTTAACACCACCTGTGCCGTGACAACGGTCACAAATCACTTGGCCACTAGACGTCAACTTTTGTCAGAGGCCAAATGTTTAAGCTTAAGGGCCAGATCCGGTCCTCAAGCTGTTTGCCCCCGCAGTACCTCTGGTGTACAGCAGTCAAAGCTGTCACATCTACATAAGAAGGGTTTTCATTGGTCAAGTGTATTCATCGACCCCCCCATTAGGGACCTTAACTCAACTATAGACGCCTAACTTCACTGCTTCGTCCAAGTTTGGGAAGAGCGTTTTTTTTTTTTTTTAAACAACTGGTAAATGCAAAAAGTTTGAAATGGCCTCACTTTTACGTCCGTACGAATGCAGTGTGAAGTAAAGTGAGTCACATTGACGTCAAAGGAAGAGAAACTGACCTTCACACGAGTACCCGTCCAATCCATGAAAAGAGGCGATGCCTGCTACACTGAATAGTGGTTTCCAAGGTAACCAAAGCATCACACTCTTGCATCCTTGCTGAACAGCTTACCATCCCTGTAATTCATATCCAATTATCTCCTTTATCTCAGATGTAATCGATGGAGACATTTTTCACAAAGCTTTAGGAAAAAGACAAATATATTACAACATATATTGAAACTATAGCATGAAATAGTGACAAACAGCTTTTGAAACTTATTTAATGTTTAATTTAAAATTAAACGTATAGTCAACTATGTGTAATGTAAAAGTCAAAGTGTAATTTTGAGGAGAAACGATTCTCTTCTCCTCTGCCCTCATTCAGCACCGCAGCAAGAGAACATTAAATACACTTCCATCAAAAGACAGGAGTGGTTTTTTCCCGGTTTTTACAGAAGCAAATCAAGAAACTATTAAAACACTGTTTGACAAAAGATTACACAGAGTTGAAAAGAATTACAAATCAGTAGAAAATGACATATCAAACAAAAAGTTAGACCAAAGTACTAAGTGAAAGAGAAAATTAGTAGTGCAGCACTACGGTGACAAAAGAAGAGAAAGAAAAAGGTTCAGAAGTCAAAATAACAATACAAAACCCTTTTGACATTTGTATTATTGCTATTATTGATTGGTGGATTTAAGTGTCCACTGTGTGTAGATAATAACTAAAACTTTAATCCATGCTACACTGTTCTGAGAATATTACAGTTATTGCTTTGGTTTCACAATAAATGGCAACACAACACATAATGTTTGATTAGCCAAATGAAGAAATCCATACAAAACTAGTCCAAAAATATAAATGAAATATGAGCTAGCTGTGAAAGTACGTTCCATAGCAACCGCCGTTCCACAGCAACCGCCGCCCCATAGCAACCGCCGCCCCATAGCAACCTCCTCATTATGTGCAGGCATCGAGCTCACGGTGGCCAATTTATTGTGAGCAATATTACGTACGAATTTTTAAAAAAAAACGTCTGTGAGGAGAATATCGCTACCGTCGTTTCATGGAAGCAATGGCTCACTTCAGCCCGTGTATATTTGGATTTTATCATCACAGCCAAGGGGCGTCGCTCCCGCCGACGCAAAGCGAAGCACGACAAATGCGGCCCATCGTCAACGTCTGCTTTATTGGATTCTATAATGTACGACAAAGTCAGGAATGTTCCTGCCCTCAAGCTGTTCCATCAATGCGCTGGAGAGGAGGGGGCGGGGGGGAGGGGGGTTTGTTCGCCATGTACTAGAAGTAGTGATTGAACACCAGCACTCATGTACTGCATTGACAGGGAGAGCTGAGCAAGGACATTTCCTTTTCACGGCGCGTCACAGGGCCTGCAGCCGGGCTGCTGGACAGAAAGGGCACAAACATCTGGAGCCCCCAAGGCCGATGGGTACGCCGGCTCGTTTAATCTGGTGTCGGATACACTCATGCCGTGACTCAGCTTCCCCTGTAGACGCTTAGCTTTCTGACCTCCCTCTCCTCGGGGGAGGGGGGGGGGAAGAAGAAGTGAAAGCCAACCCAATAGTTTGCAGCTCTGGGTTATTTCTTCTTCCAGAAGAAAAGGATTTGGTCGGTAGGCTTCATCCGAGGGAGTTGCTCTACCAACCTGGAAGCTTTAAAAAGGTTGCTGGAGATTTAGAATGTACCCATAAGCCTTCACAAACACCTCGATCTTCTTGTAGTGTGTCTTTGGGTATCCGCCGTCTTACTTTGCCCTTGTTAAGGATGCAGATCTTTTTGGTTTCTCAAGATTTTACTCAATTTTTATTCCTGGGCTTACCAATGTTAAATGTATTTATATGAAAAGTGAGCAGTGATGTGCAACACGTGGCATGGTGTACCAACTCTTGAAAAGCATCGAAAATGAAAGATGCTTTGAGATGCAGAGAGGAGCAGCAGCATGAAATTAATAAAGTTCAACTATGGCACTAAAAATAGATAGTCCCGCAAGAGATATGTGACATCTTAGGTAATCCAGTTAGCTTTTAATTAAAAAGTTTTTGACGATTTCATTAATAACGGTTGAACAGATGGAAATGGCCTTGAAAGCTCCGCAGCAACTGTGTGGAACTGAAGCTAAAGACATGCAGCATTAATTGAATAGAAATACGCCACGTACTTTCCATGTCACTCAGATATCCCGAGAGGAGTACTACATGGTTGTAAAGAGAGAAAAAAATAAACATTCTGGTACATTTAGGAATTAAGTGTGGTAATTACTTCTGTGTTGGCCTTTTCACCCCATTGCTAATAGCACCCGTGACAGACAGCTACGTACCAGAGTGCTGGGAATTCTATTTTCCATCTTATCTGCTAATGAGATAAAGAGGGACTTTGATCTCACGCTGTAGATTCCTCGCAAAAGATTTAAAATGCAAATCACCTAAAAAGGGGAACTGTCCGCTGTTCATAATGATCACACAGAGAAATTGGAGGGGGGGGGGGGGGGGGAGACTCCGGAGCTAAAGTACCCCCGTGGTGCGCTTAAAGAAAGGAGCAGATTGTGGGTTCTAAACCGTATTTCATCACGTCAGTCACACAGGTCGCATATCTGTCCAAATGCCATTTACCTCGCAACACTTTATGCCCATGTGGCAATTTACCTCCACCATCCAGACGCACCGGGTGCCGGAGGGGGGCAGATAGTTTGAGGGCTGCTGCAGGGGGGGGGGGGGGGGGGGGGGGAATTGGGCCTTTCTGTTCATTCTCTTCACCGGAACTCGGGCTGTTATCGGAGTTGAAAAAAAATTTAAAAAAGCATTTTGGATGGCATGGATGCAATTTCCTGCCATGCGGCGGACATCATGGACATTTTATAAAATGATGTCAAAGTCAAAGCAGCTTTGCTTGCACTACAGTCTGGGAAGGGGAATCAAAATGGGTGCAGCAGGAGGGGCTGGGGGGGTGGACCACTTTAGTTCACTACAGATCATAAACCCCCAACAAAGGAATGTTGAGAAATACAAATGTTAATTTACCGAAGCCTATTTAATTAATTTGTCCTGAAACTGAAATGTAAAGACTGCATGTGTTTTTTTTTTTTTAGGAGGAGTTACATACGGTCACCGTTTCTTGGAGAACAACAGTTGGGCGTAGAGACTCCCCTCTCTTGTTGTCAGGGTGAGGTTGCCAGGCAACCAGTGCTATAGAGTTGCTAAGTGGAAGGAGCTGCTGATTTCAAAAGTGTTTTGACCACTGAATTGCCATTTCTAAATCATCCCTTACAGATGCTTTGGTTTCATTCTGTAATGTGACAACCCACTTTAAATCAAAACACAAAGAAACAAACAGACATGCATGCATGCAAATAAACAATAAAGGTCTGGAAGAAGAGGGAGTTATTTCCAAAGAGTCTCTGCACGGTGATGCGGGTCAGACAGATGAACCGTTTGTTAAAAAGACTTACGCACTAAATCCTCCTAAACCTCACACTGTGGTTTTTAAAACAAAAGCAATACATTGAGGTAATTAGTGGGCTTCAAAAAAGTGCTTCAAAAGGCAGACTTTAGAACTTGAGAGGTTAGCTGCTTCCCCCTGCATCAAATCTTCATGCAAAGCTACGTAAGCTAATTGCCTCCCCACTGAAGATGCAGACTTAATGTGCAAACCTGAGAGAGGTGTTGATCTCCTCATCTAACCCGGAGAACATGGTGCACAATAGCCGTCTTAATGATTGTTATGCTGCAACAAAAAAAACGCACTCATTTCAAAAGAGGAGGTGATCCCAAGTGCAACACATGAGCCACGAAACTCCTGTCGTCCTTGAAACCTGGACCAACTTCAGAAAAGTCTCCTTTAGCTGAGCACCATTTCTTTGAAGGCTGTAGGGGGATATTTGTCTAAAGCATAATGCTCTGCTCCCTCAAAGACGCGACTGTGCCCTTGACCGTGGGCGGCTTTATGCACCATTACTCCTGTTCGCGGGGTTCCTGGACCCTTCCGCCTCGGTTTGGCAACGCCTCTGACCGCTCGTGGTCCTCCGACAGGACTGCCAGCTCCCTTGGATGGTGACCTGTGAATCACCATCTCGTATGACTCACTGACAGGAGAGCGAGGATAAGAGCGGATCGTGTGCAGCTCCAGGTGATGGATGAGAGAGAGAGAGAAAGTTTCATTGCCAGCAACAATTGCAGAAGCCGCATGAATATATCTGTGAATTTCCCCATCCCTCAAAAAAAAAAAAAAACGTCCTTTCCGAGGGGCTGCGGCAGCACGCCAGACCAGACGCACGTTCGCCTCGCCACGTTTGCTCATTATCGGGGAGCGGCTCGCCAGCTGTGACCGGATTCTCCTTCCCGAGGCCCGGCTCGCCGCCTTCTCCCTCCTCAATCACGAAAAAATAAAAAAAAAAAAGGAATGAAGTGGAGGCTCCTCACAAAGATATACACGTTCATATGTAGAGAGAGAGAGAAAACAACTAGAGACAGAGAACACGGCGTCGGGGGGGGGGGGGGGGGGGGGGAATGGAGGATTTGGCCCTTGGGCTCGGAGCCGGTGTTTCTCTCACTGTGTTACGACCTGCTCGTCTGACATTGTTCCTCCTGAGAGGGAAGGCGTCCGGGTACATGGCGTTCATGTTCCAGGGGGGGGGGGGGTTTATAAATGGAGCATGTGCAGGGAAGAGAGCGGCTTTCTTCGCTCTGATCAAGAAAATGAAATCCAAAAAAGTTGAGGGAAGAAAACGATTTGAAATGGTTTTAGTTACACAAATGATCTAAATACACCTAAGAATTTATCAGATGAAGCGACCCATTTCAGTAGTTTTGGGATATCTGCCAAAGTGCACATTTTTAACCTGAGAAGAGAACATTGATCTATATTAGACATTAGAATAAGGTGAAAACATGGTTCTATATCTTGGGTTTTTTGGCTGGTATGTTTTACAAGACGATATAAATATAAAAACGTCACCTTGGGCAATGACACAATTTGTTGGGCATTTGTTTTCACTGGTTCCCTGACTGAGAGGTGATTCATTCTTTGAACAGCCAATTGGCAGATCAATCAATAATTAAAATAGTTAGCACTAGCGCCAGAAGCAAAACGGAGGATCAAAGACAACTCTTCTCTGCCGGCTGCCAACCAGTTACAGATTTTTCCGTCGCGTAAAAGACGCGTTGTTATGTTTTCGTCTTTTTTCCCCTCATTAGTCCCTTCCCCAGGTGTACGTCTCGGAAACACCTGCTGAATAAATGGCAGCAGTGACGGTTGGTTTTAATGAGACGAAACGTTTAACAGGGGTTCACATCATGTCCGATAATTTAACAGCAACTCCGAGCTGCTGACTGGAGGCACAGGTACGAATGATCAGCCTAATATCGCGTCATCTTTATAAATAAATATAAATATATACTGTAAATGTCTTCATTGCATACATCATATAGAACAGACTGAACAGGCGTCCCTGTTTCTACTCGTGAATTACCTTTCAAACGGGAAACGGTGCACAGATTGTTGGAGATTTCGATAACTTAACTCATATTTTGTTCGTGCCGTTATTTTTCACAGATTCCACGAGGCATGTTGAACACAGCAATATTGCATTAGTTAATGAAGATGAAAACCAGGGCCGTTTTAATAGACAAGCAGTGTGGGAGAAAACAAAATTGCGGATGTCTCATCCGTATTTGCATATAGTGGAGACATCTGCTCGAAAAAAGAAAAACACGTACAAGTCTTGCCATATTTGACATGAACTTTCTTTCCGTGTTTGTTGCTGCTACACAATGAGCCGCTGTGTTGGTGCCGTTTCTCTGCGAGGGAGTAATGGATGACTCATCAGATTATCAACCATGTCCTTTCAACCGACAACGGACGTACACGAGTCCAGGAAACTCACTTTGCCATTTCAGCCATTGGGCCCGAAGCCCCTTTCATGTTATTGTCTGATTAAAATATACACCTTCAAAAGGCTCACGTAATTTTTCCATCGGAGGAGGAGGATAGCGGGGGGGGGGGGCTGGCAACTGCGGTTCAAGGAAATGAAAGAAAACCGTTCTCTTATGAGGGAAATGAAGTCTCCACGAACTTCGCCCACATTGTGCCGTGCGCGATGCCGCATGTTCTCGAATAAAAGCTCACACAAAAACATATCGGCTACAAGCTATTCAATAAATGTGATGCCTGACGGAAGCAAATTTAATCTGCCAAAGTGAACATAATCCAATTAGACCAAGACAGCGTGCATGCTGCATCTTTCTACTTATCTCCTCCCTATAAGTCTATGGGATTGTTCAAACGATACATCCGGAGATAAGCCATTTTATTTAAATATCTTCGATGCTAGAAAGAGTGAGTTTTGCCTTTCGGCAAATGTTGTCCTATATGGTACGGCGCAAAGATGCCAGATCTCGTCTCCTTGACGGAGCTGAGGGCGATACAGACACTAATGGGCTGGGGTAATGCATCTGTGAGGTCATTCAATTAACATCCCGGGTTGATGTCTGCTGTTGATTTCAGCTCCTACAGCACACTGGGGGAAAAACAAAAAGATAATCTAATCTCCTCGTTCTTTCCCACCCAAGAGCAATTCTAAAAGGAGATCTTGCATGTTGTGCTTTTCTACTATATAATATTCATACATGCACATTTTAGACAGGATAGTAGACACAAAGTATCAGTAGGTTGGGCAACGAAACCGACCATATAAAATGGCAAAGAATTGTTTTCTTGCACACCAAGCAGGCTCAACGCAACGTTAGCTTTGATTTGGAGTCTTGTTACTGGTTACAAAGTCCATTATTCACTCTCCTTTATACCTCTACTGAAATGTTTTTATTAATCTGCACCGTCCCGTATCAATAAACCGATAGAAAAAAAAAAAAAAAGATTGCATTTGCATTCGAAAGCACGGCATTAATTGGTGGAGTGACAGTGTCCTAATGTCAGTAATCTACAGTAATGACGATGGGCAGTGTACTCGAACCCTCTCATGCACACAACCCTACAACTTACTTGGACCAAAGGCCATTATTTTTTTTAGGACCACTCCTGCAAAACACAGGCTCTCAAAACCTCCACAACGAGTAGCGTCCCGCTGAAATAACAGTGTGGAATTAAATCTGTTTACGGCCATGTGTCGGCTGAGCGCGGGGGGGGGGACGTTTTGTGCTGCCTGAGTGCATGATGGGAGAGGGCGGAGGGCCGACAGAGTGCCCCCTCAGCTCAGAGAGAAGAAAGAAAAAAAAACCAGAAAGCCATCGCGGCCCCGTCAGTCCAGGTGATTAGTGCGGACACGGAGGGAACGAGGCCTTAATCAGCAGAGCGCTTTGTTGATGGTCCGTGCGCGGCGGTGCACGGAGGAGCATCAGTGCGTTAATGAAGTCACCGACCCGCCGCCTGGTCGGCAGCACGGGCGCCAAACGTACTCCGTTCTTCCGCTGCTCGTAACCCTCCTACCAGTGAATCTTTTTTTTTTTTTTTTTCATGGCATTTGGTACAAATATTTTGGTAAAGTGCAATCACCGGGTCATGATACCTTTAACTTACAAAATCGTTTTTTGCAAATGAATATATTTTGCCATGCTACAGCACAAAACTGAAATGTGTTAGCCTTTAGCGCAAAGCACCACTCTCCTTTTACAACCTTTCAGAGCCGTTACCATAGCCCATTAGCCTTGTCCGTTTTTACATGCAATGCCAATATCTTGGAAATGCGTTTATGATTTCAATTCACCGATATGGTTACTTTGAATCACAAAACAAAAACGTGTCGAAACAAACTGGAGCAGCGCGGGTGAAAGTTCAGATTGTGGATCTTTGGGTTACAGTCGCATTCTGACAAAAGACCATCCCAGATGGAGGGAGAAACCAAGTCAACTTTTTGAGAGGGACGACTCCAAAAGTTTGTTTGTTGGCAATAAACGCAGAGAGCTTGTGGACAGGATGTGGTCGTGATGGCAGCTGTGTGCATCCGAGAGTGCCAAGCCATCGCTCTCTTTTTTTTTTTCCCAAGCCAAGTGTGAAATGGGCTTTAAATCACTTTTACCCCGAGCAGTCACATTATTGATGGCAGCCTTCTGAATCCCATGAAAGAGGGAGCCTTATCGGTTAAGCGCAAATGCTGCAAATGAGTCAAGTCATTATTATGGCTTTAGCTCTATAAAATGCACGAAACCCCAAATCCTTCAAAAAAGAGACACGCATGCCCGGAAATGAAACGCATTAGGAGTGAAAGGAACGGACCAGAGGGCACCTTCCGCATGTATATGTAGGTCTTTGCTCGTGTAGCACAAGAACAAACACTCTGAAGACACACCCCTCTCCAGCCGTGATCCCAGCCTGCTTCACTTTCAAAAACACAAATGGAAAATTTGCCGTTTTTGGCTATACAAAAATGAAATGAATTGAAAGACAACAACTGAACGCCCCACCTGTGTGTTCTTTGTGAGTCTTTCAGTACGATTTAGGATCTTCAACGTGAAAAAGATCCCAAGCTCCAGCTCAACCAGACCGTCAGTCGCCCTGGCATGTTGCATTCACGTTGTTATATGGAGCGGCCCCCACGGGACCCGGGATGGTTCCCCCCCCACCCCCCCCGGCCGAGCCTCACCGACCTTCAGCTTGTCCGAGCCGTGCAGGAGGCTCTGCGGGGGCGGAGGGGAGAGGGCAACGTGTCTCGGGTGAATCGCGCCTTTGATCGCAGGTGTCGGGACGGACGTCAGAGCACCGATCGCACCTGTGGGGCGATGCCAAGTTCAGAGCCTGCCTGGGATGGCGTACTAACAGCCCCCCCATCCATCCATCCATCCACCCACCCTCTCGGCAGCTACCATTCACCATCCCTTTGTGCTTCTCTCTGGGAGATACACAGTGACATCGTTCCCGCTCTCATCTCGTCTCATCCTGCGGAAGCCGTCTCCGCCGTGATGAATCATTTCATCTTGCGTGCGGCGGCGGGTGGCGGGGGGGGAAGGGAGCATCAGGCGTTTTCGAGCCAAATGCATCGCATTCCCTTTTTCTTTTTTTTTTTCTTCTTACAGGCCTCGGAGAGTGAATCCAAACATCCAATATTAACATTTCCTGTCTGCACGAAAGATGATTATAGACACATCTACCTGTCGCGATACCCACATGCTGAACACCCAGACTCGCTTTGCTCCCTTTTAAAAGGGAATTTCTATGAGAGCAGGAGCAAATGTGTAAGAAATGGATTAAACTACAGCATTGGTTTATCTGCTGCAATTTAAGTTGCAATAGTTAGCATCATCAGCTAACTAGCTAATTGCCTACAGCTAGATGGCTGTCAACATTTGCCCAACAAACAACTGACTAGTCAATCACAGCGTAAACATGCCCTAAAGAGTCTTGTTTAACTTTACATGAGACTATAATTTTTCATGCTGTATTGGGTCGGCATTGTTGCAGCATGATTTTATATTTTCAAAGTTACATTTTCCTTTTATATCTGTTCAATGGATCAATGTGTCACAGCTGCCAACGCACCACCATCCTACAATCTATTCAATCTACTTTCAAGAGTCTTGTGGTTTTAGCTGCGGCTCGTCTTCCTCCTCCGCCCTTTGCCTGACCAACACTGACATGATAAGCTCTTATTAGGAAGCCTGTGCCGTGCAATGGCTTCAGCTCGCTCCATGCCCGAAAAAAGCCGAGGACCAACAGAGACCTGGGCAAGGATGCACTTGGTTGTTGGTGCACAGCAACGACCAGCCCAGACAATTGTAATTTACACATAAGAAAAGGTATTCTTCCCTTCTTCTTCAGGAGGAAGAAAATGACCTACTGTGGTTGGAGATTGTAAAATCAAAAACGATGAAGTGTCAACTAAATCATCTTTAAAAATACACACAGAACTTAAGAGTATATATGCATATCATAATGTTAACCGCGATGGTTGCCTTTGTCCTCATTGATGGAAGAGTTAGTGTGAGCATCTAGCCTGTATCAATACACAAAGAGCACAGGGAACAGGTTGGACATTATTTCACCAATCCCACTCGCTGGGATTAAAAAGGACTTTGAAGAGGGTGATTCTTGTTTCGCATCACGTCTGCTGATACTTCAATAGTGCTGCAATTAACAAGCATAGAACGGGGTTAAGAATATTGAACTAATTGATCATTACACGGGCACAAACTTGGATGCACACGATCAGTGGGACGTCCATTATTGATTAATCTGCCAGTTATTTTCTCCTCATCCGTGATCATTTCTTTGCACAAAGCGTCAATTCACCGTATCATTTCACTGTCAAACAAAGCAATGCTTTCAAAATGTCTGATTCGGTTCGACCACCCAAAACCTTTTAGTTTACCACGATCTGACGGAAAAAAAAAAAACACACACCTCCGTCAGGCGCCTCACACATTTCCCTCACGTGACTATAGCAGCGCGCCGTGTTCACACGTCACGGAGCTGGTTCACCGCCAACCTCTCAGAAATAACGGGCCGCCGAAACAGTGGGTTTAGGCGCACGTTTATTTACCGGCTGCAGGTCGCTTCCTCCCATCAGGCGCCCGGCACCAACACGACACATCATTCACTGCAGCGGCCTCGACTGTGCGGTTTGCCCCAGCACTCTCCGGGGGGGGGGGGAGGGGGGGGGGGGCAATGGCGGGAGACTGAGGGCGTCATGTGCGTCGAGTGAGAAACACACAAACATCTGCACAATCTCGTGTGTTCGTCTTCTCACTGTGACAAGACGAGTAATCAGGGAGTCCCGACTGCTGACTCATCACAAACGCAGAGGAAATTACACCTGGGGGGGGGGGGGGGGGGGGGGTCTTTCCCTGGCAGTGGCGTTCCTTTCCTCTGTGAGGGAGGACCAAAGCTTTGTTGGAATGAACTTAAATCTAAACAGAGCGGTTCATGAAAAGCGGCCATGCCCGTATTGGGGGGTCCGACTGTGATTTGGAAGCAAACCAAAGAACAGGAGGCCTCCCACTTTGTTTTGTTTTTTATCGCAGGCTGGGAAAAACCAAAAAGCTCATGGAGGCAACAGCTTTTCCCTCCAACGGGCGTAAGAGACTATGCTCGGGAAAACCGCTGCAGTGACATCGAGGCGTTGAGCCAATGAATCCACTGAAGCCTCGCGCTGCCACGTACACGCCGCAGCTTATTAGAGACAGCACTGGAAATGTCAGAGTCGGACAGCGCTTCTGAGCTGACACAAAAGGTAACGTCCTTGGGGGGGGGGGGGGGGGGGGGGCGAAGAGATGAGTTGTATTGACACGTCGTACGTGACAAAACGGGCCAGCAGGACATCACAAGATCGATCTGCTTATTCTCTTTCTAGACGAGTTCATTAGTTACATTCAAATTTCTACCATGGAAGACGAAGAGAGGGCCGAAAGTGCTTAAAAGCTGCCGTATCAATTGTTGAATGGAAACGTGTAAACAATGTAAAGAGCGGTCCGTTGCGGGGGAGTAACCCCCCCCGCCCCCACAAAAAAAAAAAAAAATGTTCTCTTCAATGACGGATTACTTTGTGCGCAGGAAGCTGCTGCAGAATCACTTTGTCTCGCTTCTGTGGGGAAGGGGAAGTCACATGACTCGGAGGCCAGAGGTCCGCTTTCTGATGCCAGATTAACGACGTGTGGCCCTTCTCCAGCAGCTCCGCCAGCACGATCGATACTCCCAGTAGTCACAGTCCAGCTCCCACCGCTTCGGTTTCACAAGATTTAAAACCATGATTTTATTTATCATACGATTCTGGTAAAATCGTAATGTGTTGCAATGCAATTAAGTGAAGGCCTCGTACCCAACGGTTAGGCACAAATACGTGTATCCCCCCCCCCACAGTCTTTTGTGATTGTCCCAAAAAAGCTGCTTTGCCTCAGCTCCGTCTCATTGTTTGTCCGTCTGGCTCCAACTTTGCGGTTCGAGTCCCCCACCCACTGCTCTCGGGTGGTTCAAACACCTGCTGTACACTGTAACTACTCAGAACCAGACGCGCAAACACACCGTCAACAACCAGCCGGGGAACATGGTGGACCAAGAGACTGAAATCTCCCTCGTGAAGAAGAGAGCGACGATTGGACCGAGCAGAAGCTCCACACCAGATGAAGACAATGTTGCTTCATGGATGAATAAATAAGATTTAATGGTCATGACGGGTCAGTGCCACATCTATCTAGATCCACATCTATTGTTTTGCCAGTTTGATTTGGGTTTCGGGTGCACACACACACTCTCTCTCTCTCTCTCTCTCTCGTCACCAGCTTAACACCATTGTTCCCCTCCGATTGACAGTCGGCAGCTGTTGAGCGTGAAGAAGCGTAGGCGGCGAAGAACGAGATCAATGCTTGAGACCGTTTTACGGAGGAAGGAAACACGTCGTCACAGAGGCCCGGCGCCGAGGTGAGAGACGGTTCCTTTAGTGTGATCCATCAAGCGTTGGCTGTCATCCTTCCTCACCGACCATTGCAGACGATAGCTTTACGCTGCGTTTACATTGGACAATTTCCCACGGAAACAAAACCGCAGTAAACGTGCAAATATCACTAAGGTGTGTTTATTGGAGCTGAAACATTGATAACATGCATCTACACTGAGCTGAACAAATAAATTGGTATTTTGTTGAGCAGATTCCTCATTTATGCCTGTTCACTCTCTAAAGTAAACAAACCAAAAGAAGTCAGATGTAAATCTGACGAATCCGTGCCGATGGAAATTCAAACCGATGCGTGGCGGATACAAATAGACGAGATGTCACCACAGAAAGCTGTTTTCCTTCCGCAGAATTAAGCCTCCAAAACGGCCCCTCGGTGGCTCAAAGAGAACGACGTTTGAACATCAGCGGCCTTTTTTGCATCTCAAAAGCTAATCTCCAGTGCGCTTCTTTTCAGAAGTTCTTTACCCTACGGGGCTGCAGCGAGCCAGGAGCTGCAGTCTTAGCATCGCCGCAGCCCGGGAAAATTCTCGCCCCGCTTGTTAACGTCGGAGTAGTAAGTCACATCTTGGCAATCTGCTCGGGCCCTTTTCAGTCGATGAATGGGACATGCATGGTCGGTGGGTCCAACCCACTCCCGGGGGCCTTTGTGCACGAACGTCTCCGCCGTGGCATCGTTCCATGGCAGTGGATTTGAGCGTTTGCACCAAGGGATTGTAAATCGCAGACCTGCATGGCCACACACACACACACACACACACACACACACACACACACACACACACACACACACACACACACACACACACACACACAGAGGGGCCATGATGATAATGCTAAATCGTATTTGCCATCAAAAAAAAAAAAGGCAGGAGAATTAGCCATGAAAGACTGCAAGTTTCAACATCACAGACGCATGCTTTTTCAATTTTGATGTCCAGGAGAAGTGAGTTTAACGAACTCCCAGATATTAATAATGCCAGAGAGGCGTGAAGGGAATAGTGATGGTGTAAAAAAAAAAAAAAGGGAGTGATGTAGAGCGGCTGTCCAACGTCCGTGCAGAACAACGGGAAGAGGCAGAGAAAGAAGCACATTCTCAATCTTGTTTTGTGCCTTTTAAAAGTGATCGATGGCGACGGCGTGACATTTCCACGTCAGCGTGCTGAGCTCGGGCCGTAATTAGTAGCGACGGAATGAATCAGCCTCTTTGGTTGACTTTTTAGCCCTTTTCACAGCACTATACGTAAAGTTTAAAATCGGAGCTCTGCACACACACAAGTCCGGTGAAGACTCCGGAGGACGACGGTGTGTTTTTACCGCCGTTTTCCCTTCGCTCCCTCCATTATGTTCCCTTGGAGTGTCTTGTGGGAGCGGTTTCACGGGTTGCTTTCTGAGGATTAGCTCGGGCACAAAGAGAGTTGAGGGGTCAAATTAGAGATAAGAAAACTTTGTCATGGCAGGAGGGTAAGGAGGGTAAGAGTTTGCCGAACACCGCTTTACTCACAAAAAAAAAAAGGGAAGCAGAGGACTGATCCCGCCTGTCCTCCGGGAGGAAGACGGTAGTTTGCCAAAAGTAATATTGTCTTTGGAAGAGGCAGCTGAGGACGTCATGCTGCATTATTCATCGCATCTGGTCCTCTTCAAAAAAGGATAGATGCAAGCAACAGTAAGGTATCACCTCTCAAGTGTTATCACCACAGAGACCCTCCAAAAAAATAAGGTATTTGCTCTCCAGGAGCAGCTTAACAAGGTGTTGTCTTAGGAATTACACTTCAGAGCAAACAGCTCAGGGGCTGAGAGGGAGAAAAAGGCAAAGAAAAAGCACTCTTCAGTAGGCATCCTTATATCGTTTTTTTTTTTATTTATTTCATTTTGACGTTTGACAGCAAATAATCTTACCGACACCACACAGATCCCATTGAGAAACGAGGAAAGACTCGGGTTTCTGCTGGCGATGTCCAACACATAACAGCCCCATAATGACCACACACTTGTTTGATCTTGTAACGACGGACAGGTCCTTGTTCCTTAGAGAGCAATTAACTCTGAAGTGTCTACCTCATTCATTTTGAGGTTAAAATGTAGACATGCCAGAGGTTTATTTATGCTAAATCAATTGCATTGCACTGTTGCTTTACGTGGTTTTACCAACAGACACTACACGAAATAATGTACATAACTTGGTAAACATTTCCTAACTAAAATATAAGGGTGTTCCCATTGAAAAAACACACAAATATTGGATACATTATCAGAGACACTGGTTTATTGTTCCCCTCTTCCATACCGGACTCCCAACAGCGGCTGAGAGAGACACACAGAGCGAGACAGAGAAAAGGGATAGAGAGCGCTGCTGGGCGCCGTTTGTTAAACCGCACAGACAGCCGGCTGATTGCTTTCGTTCTGGGCGAACATCGACTCTCGCCACAGCGGGGGGGGGGACAACAAATATCTCGCATCCACGGGCACCTCAACAAGGGCCCGCTGTGCACCCATGAATCAACAAACTCCCAGCAGACCGTGACATTAGCGGCTCTCCGGTTGTCGGGGCCACTGAAGACATAATCAGGCCAAATATGCACAGGAGATAAAGAAATCCCCCCCCCCCCCCCCCCCGCCAAAAAAGAGGTGCGTTGTGATGTGATGTATGTGCATTTCAGTCCAGGAGGCGAGACGGAGAAGGAGGCTCCGCGAGAGACAAAATGGACAAAAATAATAATAATATGGCTAAGTTGAATTTAATTTCACAGGACGTAAAGCTAGGCTTTATTACTTTTTTTTCTCTCAGACTGAAGCATGCTCTAAAGCCAAAGGCCACGGAATATACGCTGCAGCCGTCCAAAATCCAATCATGAACGAGAACCACGCTTCCTCCCTCGTCAGGAGTAAGACCGTAGGACCGTACCAGCTTGCATGCTTCTCTTTCGCACATTGAAAGAAAAAAAAAAAAGACTGTCCTCCCACCACAATCGTTAGGCGCGGGAACCCAGGGAGTTTCAGGAGTCACACACACAAACAGCGGGGGTGGGGGGGGAGGAAAACTTTTCTGATACGAGATGCAGACAGCGTCGATGAAGACTCAGCCTTAGAATAGCGCAGGGTGGTTTGCCCTAATTGGCATGCCTGAATAAAACATTTAATGAGTGCCTCCAAGTGACAAATGCTACGTTTAGGGGGTTCAGTCAGTGATGCCACATGAAGCACGGAGAGAGAGGCTCGTGTGACACACTGTCACTGCCGAGTGATTGCCAGTTTTTTTTTTCCCCTCCCGTGCTTAAGGACGATGGTTTTAGATTATAATTCAGAATCTGTACCGTGCGCGTGGTTGATTAGCGAGCGATGGATGGGCACAGCAGGCAGCCTGATGCTACCTGGCTACGAGTGACACCGCATCCATCCTCTGTAAAAAGGGATACAAATGCAGCCACACCTAGCATCCATCTTCCCTGCCTTGTTAAGTTCCTAAAAGGAAGATAAATAAATAAAATAAAAAGGAAAGAGTCAGAAGAGGTGTCGAACGGGAGAACTTTTAAAAGCGTATTTAGAGGATGCATTTATTAAAAGACACCTTAAACTCCAACATCCCCTTCATAAATCCAGTACTTTTGCTCGGTAAGTCTGGGATGAATGAGACCTAATGGCCTTCAAATGATGCATCTTCCCTGCAAACCTGGGAGGGACGCCATTTTTTATTTTAAATTAGTCCGTATCAGGAACTACAGTATATATAAAATAGTAGGGAAGAAGGAAGGCGTGGAGGAGCTAAATTCACTGTTCACCTTGGTGACACACACAAAGTGCCCTGTGATTTCTCTCCGCACAGTTTCTCCTCACATCCAATTTGAAGGACGAGACATCTTTTTAAATGGCTCGTGTCGTGCCGCGCATTTCATTTGAATAGCCAAAACGGTTCCCCAGCGATCTGCGTGGCGGCCGCCGCCGCGATCTCGTGATGATGGAGTGAGTTAATTAAGATCTCGTTCGGGGTGACATTTCGAACGCCCGTTCCCTCTCCGGATGGGGGAGTCGAGACCACCGAGAGGCGGAGAGTCACGAGGGGGGGGTGAAAAAGCAGAGTCACACGTGCCAATGTTCAAGCACCGGGACGCAGGGTTTGATTTCACCACGTGTGCATCTGGCTTTTGTGTTTCCATTATTTCTGAATGTCATTAGTAATGGATTAAAAGCCAATCTCTCAGTGTACCTGAAGGAAAAAAGCAAAGGATTTATGAAACCCTGAGATCACATTTTCTGCTCATGAAAAAAAAAACTGTAAAACACAGTAAAATAGTTTCTCATAGAACATATGATGTCATGAGGTAAATACTGCTTACCACAGGGCGCTTCAGGTCAAACGGCTTAAAAGCAGCACCAACTTGCTTTCTTAAAAAGAAAAGATATTTAGCCTTTTCGTCTTGAGATGAACTCAAATACTCTGGACTCACAGCCTGTGCGTAATTGAGCCAATTACACACATCTGGAAGTTCAACAACAGTATCACTATGTATTGGGTCATTTTGGTGATGACTAGTTATATAAATATATGCTGAATAAAATATAAACAACGAACCCCCTTCACGTCACCCATGTTGGAAGTGCAGTTGTGTCCCCCCCCCCCCCCTCCTTCAGAACGTCGTCTGCCCTCCAATCCGTTGACCCCTGCAAAAATCACCCAATTCCCCGCCCTCCCACCTCCCACACACACACACACACACACACCTTGTTCTGCCCGAGACAGGATGTGCCGATAGCCCGCCAACACTCTGCTCGCATGGGCCGATGATTCCACCTGCGGCCCCCGCATGCCTCCAGTCAAAATCGATTGGTCCCCGGCACGCCTGTCCCTTCGGTACGACCCGCCTGTATGATGGAGGAGCTCCCTGGTGGAATCTCAGAGGCCGGTTCCCTTTTTACTGGAAGCCGAGGGAGGCCCTCTAAAAAATTTTTTTAAAAAAACCCAGGGTTTTTGTTTTTGGGCGGTACCACTATCCACCAGCTGATTTTACTGCAAACACCGCGTACCTGAACTTCACCTTTGACGGGGACCGCGGCACCGAATGACCGCAGCGGCACCAAGCGCGAACAGACCAGTCCACGCGGGAGGGTCCGGTTTAAGATAAAGCCGCCATGACGGACACAAATGTCACCCTTGACGTTGTGAACTATTGGCGAGATTGAAAAAGAAGTTGTCCGCCTGTAGGGGAGGAGGAGGAGGAGGGAGGGGGCGGGGGGGGGGGGGGGGGGCACGGCGTTTCCTGAGATGGCTGCTATTAAGACGAGAGGGCAGGAAAGGTATAGGATGTTCTTTCCTCATCATCCCTCTGACAGTGCAATATGTGCAGACAAGTTCATTGCCATGTCCCCCATCCTTGAACGAGCGGCAATTACCGCGCCAAGTTCTGATAGTTGGGCCGTGCCAACGAAAGTTTATCACACAGGGGTGGAGGAGGAGGAGGGGGGGGGTTGTTTGAAATAAGTCAACCCATCACTTTAGGAAGGTTGGTGGAGTTTCTAATGTTTCAGGAAGCACGGCATTATTCCAGATTGTCTTTAGCTCACGTCGCTCGCACTTTGGAGGCGAGAACGAGACGTGCCGCAAACACCGGCTTCCTGCTTATCAAGTCTGGTCCCACCTCTCTGCAAATTATCCTGCTTATTATCCCCGGAGCGCTCTATCACGGCCCTAAATCAGGCTCAACGCCGGCAGGCAGCGCGACAGCAGAGAGAACATCGTCCTGCTTTTTCCCATCCTCTCATTTTCTCAAGTATGGGAGCCGGTACGTTTATCACAGTCAATCGGCTTTTGCTTTAAATCTTCTCTCCATTTTTTTAATTTACATTTTTGACTTCTCTCATTTTTTCCTTATCGCATTGTGACTAATCGCCGTGTCGGTGGAGCGATTTGATTGATTGTTGGTTTATTTCACCTCGCCGTGATAGAAAAGTCCAATGTGTAAGCCAAAATGATTAATAGAAAATAATCAGCTGATTAATCAATAAAAGATTAAGGTGATATTAAAAATTCGGCCCTGACTGATTGAAAACAAGTGACCAATGACTGGAGAATCTAAACAGAGGCCTGTCAATCATTGGATGCAGCTCAGGGTCAGACCTTTGTATAGCATAGCGTCATCACACTCAGCTGAAGGTTGGCAGGAAGTACACAAAACACTTAGATTAACTCGACCGTGAGACAATATTTAACATGGGAAACACTGTAACTTAGTGAAAAAAAAAAAAAAAAAAAATCAATTACAAAGTTCTCTCCTTTCTGGTTTAATGGCCACCAACAGGACGCAGTTCAGTGGGCTCCGAGCCCCTTCGGGGACGTGATTGAGCGGCAGAGCGAACATGGAGCCAACTTTGGGGTCGATTTTGGGCAACAAAAAAAATCGAGCAGCATAATAATTTACTGTTCAGTTCATTTGGTCCGGAGACAAGAGAAACTGGTTTGGGAGGAAGATGAACGTAATCTTGCTGTGTAATTAAGTGACAAAATATCTTGACAACATGAAACCGAAAAGAGAAAAGTAGGATTAATTATGGAATCTCAAAGGGGGCCCAAATCCTCTCACTGTTTTTTGCATATTTTTGCAGTTTTCAGAAATTTGACTTGCAGAAATGTTGCAGCGTATTCCCAAGGTCTGTATAACCTATTACATCAGGACGACTGCATGATTAGAGCTCAGCAGTTCTCACTAGCAGCGCTCCCTAATGATCAGCTGTAAACTTTATTCTTGCTGATTGGATTAACATTAGAGTATTCTGCTGCACCCAGGTTTCATTTGACTAAAAATTGTGCATCCCTTGTTTTTAAGTACTTTGGAAGAAAAGGCTCCACTAAAAACGTACACCAAAACTGGACCAAGGTTCAACAGGGAATAATGTCCAACAACACATCATTGGATGCATTTCTTTGGGAAGCTTTAACCGCACTCAGAACGGCGCTGAGAACACCGGCGGCTGTTCATCACTCAGTAGGCGGGGCCGGTGGGATCGGTTGGTGTTGAACTGACCGGTCTGTCTCTCAGCTTTCCAAGAGAGCAATTTCATTTTTTTTTTTTTAAATGGAGCGTTATTGCTTTTCTGTATCTAGTGTCACCCCACTGAACAGACCACTAAAGGCCCGGGCCTCATTGGGGGGGGGGGGGGGGCCTCCCAAGCCGTGAAATCCTGAAACGGCTCATAGGCCGGCTGACGAGCCGCTGCGGGTCCCCGGTCATGGTTTGGTGGAAGTGGTTATGTTTTAAGATATACATCGAGTTAGATGGCGGTGACTGAATGTAGCCCACGTATCATTTCATGCAGTTGCTTTTATGTGCATTGCCTTTTATGTCTTTGCAGGAGGCGTTCGCTTGACTCATGTTTGTTGTATCATTATTGCAATCCGGTTGAAAGGTTTTTCCCTTATGCGATGAGAGGGTCAAATGAGGACACGGGTACAAATAAAACTCAATTGAATTGTATAAACGTTAATTTGAAGTTTATTTGGCCTGCCTCGGTAAAAAAAAAAAAAATGCAGTTTAATACAAAAGCCAAGGCAATAAATCCTACATTTAGGGAGCTTTGAAAATATGTCTGTATGGATTTTAATTGAACAACACCACAAACTTCTGTCTGCAGAATGGAAATCAATAATTTCTAAACAGTTCTGACAAAAAAAACAAAAAAACATTTTAACCTTCACAAAAAGGTGGCATTCATTACGGGCCTGTTGTATTAGTCTGCATTAGCTTTTCCAGCCCCTATCGATGCCATTTTGTCCGAGACGGTTAGATAAAAATTCTGTAGTCTCTTGGCATCTCTAGTATTTGTACTGTTTAAGTGTTCATTGAAATTCCTTTCACAAATTTGCAAGGAATATCAAAAGTATGTGAAAAAGCAAGCAGGGCAATAGACACACTGGTACATTATGTCCCTTCCGCAAACATCCCCTTCTAAACATGGACAACATTTTGGGATCTGTACCCAAGGAGCTTTACGCCGAGCACAGACCACAATGGCACGTTTCACATTAAGGCCTGTGGACGCCTCACTGAGAGTCACACAGAGGCTCAGTGTCAACAAGTGTTTGGAGAGTGTGTGAGCTTGGCTTCCGCTGAGGGGGAAACCCCCCCCCACCCCCCAGGCCTTAAAGTCTTTGACTGAGGAACTGGGAAGGAGACAAGAGAGGAGGAGGAGGAGGAGGAGGAGGTGAAACCCAACTTTAGACAACATTGTAAGAATTTGTATTTTTTATCAGGGACAATGCATCGGCTTGCCAGAGATATGCCACATTTGTTTGGATACAAAATTCGAAACCAGAAACACGACAATACGAAATTCTATTGAGCCTCGCTGTTTATTGTGGATTTGTACAAAACTGCATTGAACGCACGTCACAAAATACAACTCTATGCATTGGTTTAAACTTTCTCCCAAACAAGCAACCTATGGCTAAAATTGCACCGGGAGAAGCACATATTCTCTCCTGTTAGTCAGATGCAGGTGTGTGTGTGTGTGTGTGTGTGTGTGACTAAGCCGTGTGTGCATGTGGCTTCGAGTTAAATTAGTGAGCAGGATTAGTGCCACTCCCGTAGCAGGACCATATGGCACAGAGCTCGGCTCGGAGGCTGGCTCCATTCATTAACGTTCCGCCATCACAGAGGCCAGGAGGCATGCACAAACTAAACTCTGTGCGTCCCCAGCTTCTCTAGAATTGTGCCGTATCAGCGCTCTTTCATAGCAGCGCACATTAATGAATCTACTGTATTGATACAGTAGCTGCCCTTTGACAGCTTAACACACACACACACGGTTTTGAGGTTTTCGGACTTAATGAGAATCTATGAATAAAAGCTAATAGTTATGGGGATGAATGCAAACGTGAGCTAATTTGATGAAGACTAAAGCCGGGGATTGGGGTGGGGGGTAGATAGACGTAGGCTGGATCAATCAGTGCGTTTCATTCCAAAAAAGGGTGCTGCCATATGCTTGCTGTAGAGGAGGCAGCTGCCCCCGAAGCCTCAGAATCCATGTTTTTGTGGTTTTTGTTTTCTGGTGCCAGTGTGATTCTGTACTAATTACTATTTTGGAACAATGAGGGGAAAAAGGAGGGAGGACAGATACAGCATTGGCGATAGAGGGGGAGATTAACTGAGAAAGAATATAAGGGAGGAAATCATCTCGATTTGTAAAAATAATCAGTATGAAGAAGAGTGTTGTGTTTATTTTTATTATTCTTTATGTAAACGAGGTGCTCAGGGCACTAGTAAGGTTGTTTTTGTGAAAATCGCGGTCTACGATGGGTGTCGAGTTGTAGAAACAAATATTGGCTCACTGGCGCCCCCTTTTGATTGGCTCACTGGAGCCCCCTCTTGATTGGGCCCCCATATGGTGTTACAGCTAGGTGCATGACATTTGGTATGTAGTTTCCAAAACATTTACACCGTGTGTGTAACGTACAAAACAATCATCTTTGGGGAAAGCCCTAAACCCAACAGGAAGCCAGCAATTTTGTGTTTTATCAAACATCAAGCCAATTGTCTTCATATACGGAGACTATAGCAGTGAAAATCTATTAAAAAAAAGGTCAATTTGACCTCAGATATTGAGATATTTTTCAAAAGATTTCTTTACATGCCTTTTTCTACCTAATATTTAACGCTTTTCCATATTTTCCAACCAAATATTTTACTATTTTTAAACAAGTTTACCTAATATTGTTTTACATTTTAACCATGAAATGCTTGACTTTTTCCTTTTATGGATTACATTTTTTGACTAATATTTCTTCACATTTTGATAAATTTGATTTTCCATGACAATTTTAGACCAAATATTTGACTTTTTCCCCCCATGGAGGTACTTCTACCAAATGTTTTGATACTTTTAGCTAAACAAACAAAAGTTTAGAAGGGAGAAGTCAAACACTTGTGGACACTTGCATAATTTAGTCCCAGTTGATTAATAACTTGGAGATATGGATCACGTGGGCTGGTAGAAACACGGATGTCATGCTGCCTGGAGGCTTCCGAGGCATCTGCTGTTTACCATCGAAGAAAAAAAAAATAAAAAAAAATTGTGTGGGCTTTTTTGGAACACACAAAATCCAACTGCTCGATTGTTCAGTAACAACTACTGCACAGTATGTCCCACCCTGCTGTCTGCGCCGCTCCTCTCCGTTTGACCCTTTGGGAAAACCTCGCATCCGAGCAGAACATCCCAAAACACAGACGGTCAGCATCCCGGCACGGCGCAAAGAACCCGGCCGCTTCTCACCAGAAGACCCGGACAAACTGGGTTATAAATGTATTCTTATGTCATTTTAAGAGGTATTATTGGTTGGAGTGTTTTGCATTTATGAGGAAACCAATAAAATAATGCACTTTGACCATCCATTCATCTTACCCTAGTTTCTCTCACCTACAGCAGCTTTCCAGAGACAAAAACACATTCTGAATAGTTGAAGATATGAATCACTGTTGGACAAAAAGTTAAAAAAAACGAGTAACTGTAACTGTCACAGAGCGAAGACACCACATACTTCAAGTGTCAGAAAGTCAATGTTTGAGCTTTGAGTCTTGCTGCGTCTGAGTGAGGGACAGATTGGACGCCTGCAGTCTGTATTCTACTGCAGTGTACGATACGAGATAGCTGCTGTACATCAGCACATAAAACACTTAAGACCGAAGACAGGCATTTGGGACACAGGGAGCTAAAAAAAAAAAATCTCATTCTTCTCTTAACGGACAAACTCTCTTCCATTCCATATATGTATAAACATGATTCACTTAATCTTCTATATTTCATATTTTCATGATGTTTTATTCACTGCTTTCACCTCAACATTCATTTTACATTTGAGCAGGGACAGGAAATGGAAGCGCCAGGTAGCCTGGATCGTTACATTCATTGCTTGTTAGGATACATTTTAGATCGCTCACCTTCCATCGGTGGATTCAGTTGGTGAAACCCGACATGTCTTTATTTGTTCGCAATTCACAAAAGAACTCCAGTAGCAGGACTCATTCTGGGCCACGTGGCTGGACTAATTCAGTAACAATGAACTTCTTCATTAGAATAGTACTGATTATTGGTGCTGTACTGGTTTACTCAGACGTTTTCTAATTTTTACTTGGAGAATGTAACGTTCGGATTACACTTTGTGTTGAAAAGAATTGTCCATGGAGAGGTTCGCTAGATGTGGATGAGACAGTTTTCCATTAGGTGTGCAACAAGCAGCCATGGTAATAATTCAAACAAGAGCTTGTAAGAGACAGACGGAGAGAGCGAGAGGAATGAGCGGAGAAGAAAAAAAAAAAAAAAGCTAGAAGCCCTTGTACTCAGGGGGGACATTATCTTTTCAGTGAGAGAAAGGCCTCAGTGGTGCCCCTGGCTGTGCCTGTGTTGAGCTGTGGGAACAAGCCACTTGGTGGCACGTACTGAATAGGGGGCCTGCGCCCTTTGGCGCACCCTAAGTGGGCCTGCCAAAAAAAAAATAGGCTTTGGCCCATCTCTTTATCCTCTTCACCCCTCATCTTGTTATTTTATTCTGTCCAAAAACACACTTATGCCAGCCTAACTAGCTTCATCTTTTTGCTTACTTTCCTCTATTTCGCCTTTGTATCAGCTGCTCTCCCTTGGTGCCGCCCCCCCCCACCCCCTCCCTCCCTCCCTCCCACATGGCAACAGAAAGAGGAATGACCCGAGAGGTGGGAGACGAGGGGAACCTCCGATGTGGAGGCCTGTGAGTAATAATTAGCCGTCTCTCCAGCAGCTTTCCAAAGAGGCTTCTCTCTTGGCCGGGATCTCCATTGTGGAGGGCTGGACTTGGACAGTAGCAGCCGGCCTGGAGGGCTCGCCCAGATTCCTCTCCGGCCTCCCCTTGGGGAGGGGGGGGGGCGTCACTACCGGCCCTGGTGGCCCAACCGCACAGACAATAACTAAATCTATTAACCATAATGATTTAAGTTGCTAATGAGGCCTGATTTATCCCCCACCCATTGAGATGTGTGGGGGGCCCCCCTCCTCACTGTGGCTGACACCACCCCCCCCCTCCCATTGGGGTGTTGACGGGAGTGAAGAGGGAGGTGGGGTCCAGGCAGCACCCATTAATGGACAATAGAACCTCGCACGCAGATGGACTAGTAAAAGGATGCAGGTTGAATATAATTCTGTGCCTGAGAGAGAGAGAGAGAGAGAGCGAGAGATATTATCTTTGTGTACAAGCATTAGGCACAGAGCGTCTTCTTTAAGCTTTCGTGTGAAATCGGTTCCCCTGATCCATTTGCCCAATAAACCAGATCACTGATCATAACTTGAAAGGCCTCGTTGTCCGAGATGTAGCCAAAAATTATCGCCTTGAAAGGCTTTTGTTCATCTTTTAAAAACAGCTCCCTTTTCAAAACAGGAAAAAAAAAAAACTAATGAGCCACGGGGCTCTTCTTGGATCAATGAATAAATTAACAAAACCTATTAAACCTCCAAATACTAAACAAAATCGGTGACATGAGCAGAGGCGTTGGAACAACCTGGTTGGAATTCTCTGAAGTAATTTGCGTGATATTGTGCAGGAACGTCGTGTGCGGAATATCAACGGCAAGCGGTGATTACAATGCCATCAAAGCCTCGTGGACTACAGAGCACACCCGTCAAATCCTCCCTTACAAAACAGCCTTCATTTAAAACCCAATAACCGTAGCAGAGACAGCCTTTCGTCGGCCCTGTAATCACTCGGTACACCGGGCGACGCAGATGTCCGGGGGCATCAATAATGGCGGAGACTTGAGGGTATTGCAGGTTCTCACGAGCTGCCATGTTTGAATCTGGGGTATCGGGGGGGGGGGGGGGGGGGTCCAAGCTTCAGGACAACAGAGTTAATCTAAAATGTCGCAGGCCAACGGGAGGCGGAGATGGTTGCCGATGGTGTTGTGAGCTCGAAGCTGAGTCACGCAAACTAAAACTGACAGCGCGTTGTTTGCTCTCTCCTGCTGGTGTCCATCAAATGAACATCGCTCTTTAACATTCCAGCAGAGCGAGTAGTTGAGTTATAACTGTAAGCCTTCATCCACATCAAACCCCAAGTGAAGCTTGTCATCTTTACGGTTCTGATCCGGGGGGGGGGGGGGGGGGGGCCTTCAGCGTTTGACCTCGTACCTTGTGGAAAGACCTGTTGCTTCAGCAGCTACGGCAAGTTAATTATCAGAACTGGTAGATACCACTGTTAGAAGATCCAAAACAAGAAAACTGCCGACTCCACAAAAGCGGGGGTAATGTACACTTGTGGGTGATAAGCTGGTACTTCTCTGGAGTCTGGCACAACTGAGCCGGCAGAAAAAAAGGCCTTTTTTTATTTTTAAAACACCCTCTCCAAGTAAAACGCTGTTTTGCAGCACATCCCTGTTCTCGTCATCTCAAGTGAGAGGATTCCATTCAAAGTTCACCGCTCTCACACAACGCCTAGAACCTCGGCTGCTGTGTTGGTGTGCAGACGCGGTGCAGAGAGTGGACGACCCGTTAGGAGCCACGGTGGAGAAGCCCCTCAAAGGATGTAGGCGAGTAGCAGGGCGAGAGGAGAGGGAGGCCGGAGGAGGACTGGAGAACAATAGGACAAGTGTATAATGACCAAGAAAGAAACACAAGGGGGAGACGTGAGAGACTGAAAAGACTAAATGGTCCCCAGCAGGTGTTGCTTTTACTGCAAGGAAGCACACATTCTGGCCCCGCTCCGTCAAACACACGGGGGTCACCAGCCCACGGCTGCTGATCAAGAATTCAAAACTCACTGCAGCAAAGCAAAGCGTTGGAACACAAGGATTGGTGGTTTCAAACCAAATGCATGCATGCATGCAAAAAAAAAGATGCTGATGATGAGGAGTCGTTGGACACCAGCCCCCCCCCCCCCCGTGGCTGATCTCGGGAGGATCTTCTCAATGGCTGGCTGGGCGAGCAGTGGGGATTTGGCAGCCGAGCCGCACTGAATCAGGCGCGGACGTCTTCTGGAGGAGAGGAGGATCGCGCCGGCAACGCCGGTGCCCCGTCCAGAAGGTGCAGCAGCAGCAGCAGCAGCTGGCACAGGGGAGCACCGGCCTCCGTCAGAAACAGCTGCCGCGGGTCTGGCAGGACTCCTCCCAGGCCTGATTTCACCCCCCCCCCCCCACCGAACACAGCAACAGCAGGGCGTTCTGAGGGAGTCCGCGGGCCAGGAGGTGCTCTGCCTCCAGGTTTCTGTGGCGCAGCACTGCTCGGGGGGGTAAAGGCCATTTGGGCCAACAGTGAACATGATTAGCTTTTTACACACTTGCTCCTGGGCTCTGTTCAGAGATGTTAAGTGACCTATTTTGGCATTTGTGTTCCCTCCAGATTTCCGTCCGTCACTTGGCTAAGTTTTGAGAAAGGATGTGGTTTTGGTTGATTAAAAAGTCAAAAAGGTACTTGAACTATGACGACTTTTATAAACTTTGCCTTACGCTCAAAAGCTCAAAGTTCTAATCACTTGAATTCAAACACTGGTAAAATGTTTTAGGGCACACAGATGACTAAATCCTTGAAAGTTGTTAAGGGAGAGAATTTTACCTTTAAAAGGCCTTCTGCCAGTGTAGAAACTGAACATTACCTTCAATCTTATTAATCACCACAACCTCAGTAAAATCTATGGTGAGATACTATTGTCATTTCCCTATCGGAATCATTTTTTCCTGACATATCTTCTCGCAAGCTTACAACACATCAGGAAACTTGAGCATATCTCAAAAGTAGATGTACCCGGGGCTTGGGTCATTCAAAAATACACAAGATTTGATTTGGGACTCAGAGCTGCCAAACAGAATGTAAAAAGGAGGGAGGCGAACTGTTGAGCGCCACAGGGAACGATCGGCTAAATTACTGCACACTTTTCGGTCCCCTCCTCAACTTGGTCAGTTTCCTTCCGTCTGTGTGAGTGAGTCACGGATTTATTTTTAATCGCCGAGAAGAAGGAAGGAAGGAAGGTTTGGACTCAGCGGGAAACATCACACGGGAAGAAGGGAGAGAAAGGGCTCCTCCCTGTGGCAAGGCTACAGCTGTCCATCTTAATAGATCCTCCATAGCAACAGTCCTACATAGCAACAGTCTCTGTGAATAAAGATAGCCTTGGATACCATTCAGAAGGTATCTCGTCTCTTCGGTCCCGAGAAAGAGGGACGTTGTGAATGCAATGCTTCGAGTGTGGTTGTAAGTGGGAGATTCACTCAGACTACGGGCTGGGAAATAAAAAAAAATTTAAAAAAAAATTTAAAAGCCAGCTGCTAAAATCCAATTCACGCTCAGCAGAGAACAGAAGGGTCTGGTATCCTGCGTTCAAAGACTTGCGGCCTGCATTTGAATAACAACACCTCTCATCCCCTCTGGTAGGAACAGCCCAACCAGGAATTTGTCACTCTCCATTTGAACTTTTCCCTCCCTTTCATTTCCTCACTCAATCATTCAGAAACCCGGAGCTTGAAATGAGAGCAGACAGGACAGAAACTCATATTGGAGATTTCCGGAGCCAGCCCGAAGTCCAATTTCAGCCCAACAATGCGGCACTTTGATCAGCCTAGTACGGCGGATTTAGCATGTCACTGCTAACCGTCTATCACTCCTACGCAGACCCTGCAGGAGGCCGAGGAGCGGAGCATGCTGGGATTGGGACAGGGGGGGGGGGGTTTACACCAAAAGAAAAGCACTGTTTATTTGGTGAATGTATCTTCGGTATGGCCTGTGGATCTGTGGCGGAGATCACCAAAAAAAATTAAAAATGAAAATCACATCCCTGTTGGACTAAGTTCCACATGGGGCAAATCGAGCTCCAAATCCATTGCAGAGTCCAAGGAATGAAGTATTTACATGTATTTACATTTCTCTTCCTATCTGCATTCTTTGACATTTAAAATAATGCCAGCCTTAGTCCTCCAATAAATATCCATTAATCATTGCTTTATGTCCTTTACCCAGCAAAAAAAAAAAAAGGGGGGGGGGGGGGGTTCCCCATTGTTCAGCACTGCGTGTCAGCTGGTCGTGATGCTTTTTTAACGCAATCAAAAGACAAACGTGGCGCCGGCACGTATTATCTTTGTTGCTCCCGGCTCCCTGAGGCCTGATATGGGAACGGGGCCGCGCGCCTGCTGTCACACTTTGATCATCCTCGTTATTAACCAGTCGCCGGAAGAACACCTGTCAGATGTGCTTCACAGTTATGCTTTCACGCAATTCAGTCCTGCTGCTAGCAAATCACAATGTCAAGTATCCACAGGGGGTCGGGACGCGACACACCTGCGCAATGTAGAGGCGAAGCGCTGCAACAAATGCGTCAAAACGACAAAAAAAAAAAAGAAGACAAGGCTGCGCTTTTATCCAACCAGAATCATCTGTTTCCCCCCCTCGCATAACCTAAACAAAAAAAATAACTTTTCTTTTAAATTGCTTTATTATGTCTCAAGGTGTTCTGCTCGCCACCATCTCATTTTGCGCCCGTACGCAGACACTTTATCTTTATTTTGCTGCAGGCCTCACGGACACGAGGAGAGACGTGAACGCCTCAGTCAGCGGAAACACGCCCCCCCCCTCGGGACGTTCTCATCCACGGCACAGAATATCTGGTCATTTTGTTCGGAGGACTGTGACTCTTTGCCCTCTCTGTATTGATGTATCCCCCCCATACAGTCTCAGATTTAAAATGAGTCAATGATTAACTAACAAAGTGATGATTTGGAAATGTCATAATTTCATCATTGATTGTGACTCTGAGGGAAATGACTAACCTTTTACCACAAAAGGCAGCACTTATGAAGAACGGTATGAGGCTTTGGTTATACTGTGCTCTATTTACAATTGAATAAACCATTTTAATACAAAACATTCATTTAAAATATGCA
This sequence comes from Pungitius pungitius, assembly GCF_949316345.1. Taxonomy (NCBI): domain Eukaryota; kingdom Metazoa; phylum Chordata; class Actinopteri; order Perciformes; family Gasterosteidae; genus Pungitius; species Pungitius pungitius. The sequence continues at coordinate 16,752,103 of NC_084908.1, read as the reverse complement.
AATGTTGACTAAACTTAATTTCACATTTACATGTAGTCGTGGGCAACAACATTACGCCAGCTGTATTTGCGATCCTTGTTCTTTTTCATTTAAAATACATTGGATCATTGCCAATTGCTTGCATCAAATATAACCCAGCATTCCACTACGCAACAATGCAGCAGACCGGGTAGCAGTCTGTACTCCACATACATCTCACAGACATACCGGAGCTGCCTCACATTTTTGCATATTTCCCTTTGTTGTACGTTAGTATCAGCACGCACTTCTGCTACAGAATCTGGTTACAGATGCTTACCTGTATTTGGCTGCACTGGGAGAATAACTGATGAGAATGATCAGCGGCAAAATATAAGTTTTCCTTGATTAAATGGAGAGTGAAACCAGATATATACAAAACATTAAGAAAATGCACCCATTATAAAGCCCGTGCCTCGTACATACGTTAGGTTTAGGTTTCTTTGATGTGAAATGCTGGGGGCCATTCATAAGATGTTCTCTTCTGTCCTTCACAGCACACGTTCCTTTTTAACAAGTCAATCTCCCAATGACATGCCGTAGGAGTATTAGCAAAGTAAATGAACCATTACCGACTGAAAGCCCCAGATAAAGACACAGGAGTGCGGCCGGATTAAGCGCTATACTGCTGGAATAAAAAATTAAAAAAACAGGCTTTGACAAAACCTTCAACACCTCCGCCATCTTTGAGGTGGTTCAGAGACGTTGGGTACCTCGGTCCAGTCAGTTTGGGGCATGGAAGCGATAGTGTGTGCGTTTTTTGTCTTTACTTTTTTCTAAAAGAAAACTCTCTTTGTCATTGCAGGAAGTTGGGTTTCGGCAACTAAAGGCACTTTAGAAAAAAGAACAAGTTTGAATTTAGCTTGACTGACTCAAGAACTTGTGTAGACTGACAAACGAGTCATATGACCAGATTTAAATAATTATTTGCAGAAAAGTCAAAGGAACAACGTTGACACAATTTGCCAAGGAGATAAAACAACAGTCATTGTTGAGAATCCCTAATTGGCAACGGCCTGGACTCCACATTCATTCTCGTTTAACGAGTTCTGTTCAACTCACGTTCATCACCGTTTGTCAGAGGAAGGCAATGTGTTGGCATCAAAGAGCACGTGAGGCCAACAGCACAACAGCACCACACTAAACAACTGTGTTACGGCCAGCTCGTTTTGACCGCAACATAAAGAACACAAGCCCACTGAAATTAACTGAAAGAGTTTATTCAATCTTTTACAATAACTGTAACTAAACAAAGTCAACAAAGTCTAGGTTCAAACAAAAAGGGAAAATCATAGTCCAAATGGGGGGAGAGAGAAAAGGTTGGTATGCATTGGATAAGACAACAAAGGTAGGCCAAAGTGACGTCTCCAGAGGCAGTCGCTCCCCTGGAGGAAGAGGCGGCCTGTTGAGAGGGGAAACTAGAGTTTTATCCCCTCCACAATCAAAAGGTAATATGGGAGCAGGGGTGTGCGATCTCTCACGCCCTCCCTGGAAGACACCGCCACCAGCAGGCAAGCAGGTGAAGGGCGGGGTCGTAACACCTCCCTCCTCAAAAAAGATTCGACCACGAATCTAAAAAACAAGGAAACAGTCACTACACTAAGAAAAGATACAACAAAATTTCTAGATTTCCGAGAAAACGTCTTCTGCTCCTCTTCATGCTCCAACATCTCTGGCAGATAAGAAAGATGAGAGGACAGTTTAAGAAGGATCTCAGAGTTTTTAAGTCGTCCGTCGACTTTTCCTCGAGAAAGAAAACTTCCATCCTCATCAGCATTCTCCAAAGAATCTTCACTCGTGCTGTTAAAGAGAGGAGACGATTCTGGAAAAGAGTCACAAGAGTTTACTACATTCACAACAACAGAACAAACAGGATCTGTATCTAACTTCAACAGGTTGCTGTGACAGACTTGTTGTTTTTTTCTCCGGTCAGGAGTATTCAACAGATAGTTATTATCTGAAAGACGTTTAGCCACACTGTAGGGTCCTGTGAATTTAGCTTGAAATGGGTTGGCAGGTAGAGGCAACAAAGCCAGTACTTGTTCACCAACCTGAAACTCTCTCAGCTTAGCTTTCCTGTCAAAATGTTTTTGCATTTTCATTTGAGACTTACTCAACTTCTTTTTAGCGAGAGCTCGTGCTTCATACAGTCTACGGCGGAATCCACCAACGTAATCTGATATATTCTCAGAAGGTTCAGACGTTCGCCACTCATCAGCTAACACAGCCGTAGGTCCCCGCACTACATGTCCGAACACTAATTCATTTGGGCTGAACCCAAGGCTTTCTTGGATTACCTCACGTATCGCTAGTAACATCCACGGCAGACCTTCTTCCCAATCCGCATCGAGCTCCACACAATATGACCTCAAAAGGGACTTCAGGGTTTGATGAAACCTCTCAAGAACTCCTTGACTTTGCGGATGATAAGCACTAGAAATATTGTGTTTGACTCTCAGTTGACGCAGGGCTTTTGAGAACTGTTTGGACATAAAGTTCGAACCCTGATCGGACTGAATAACTTTGGGAATTCCAAAGGTCGACATAAAATTAGTGAGGGCCTTCAGGACAGATTTTGTGGTGATAGACCTTAACGGATAAGCAGCTGGATAACGAGTAGTCTGGCACATAACAGTTAAAAGGTATTGGTGACCAGTCTTAGACCTGGGCAGAGGACCAACACAGTCAACTATTAAATGGTCGAAAGGAGTGGACACGACCGCAGGTGTAGCAGCAGATTCACTTTGCAGCACTGTAGAATCTGTCTGCAACGAAGAGCAGGACTTCAGGTCTTTTTGCTCAGGACATTTAGACTCCTCAGATCCTTGCTCACCTGTGTTCAAAGTATAAAAGAAAGTGTCATGTAATGGAACTTCGACTTGATTATCAGATTGTGGTTTTGCCATGGATCGAGTAACTGCGCAGGCTGGAAATAAATCAGGAAATTCTCTACAGTTGTCCACATCAGGTTTCCTGGGCATAGATGAGATTATGGGCGGAGCTGCAACACCACTCCGTCCCCAAACATTTCCACCTGCTAAATCATTTCCCAGAATAAACGTAATCCCAGGGACTGGAAGTGCAGAACGAACACCAACTACTACATCACCAGATATGATGGCTGAGGACAGATGGATTCGATGTAAAGGCACTTCAACAAACCCCATCTCAAAACCTCGCACTAGTACCTGAGATCCAGTAGCGGTTTCAGTCGTTAAAGGCAAAATTCCCTCTAAAAGAAACGACTGTGCGGCTCCTGTGTCTCGAAGAAGACGCACTGGCACAGTTTCCTTTGAACCAAGCAATGACACGTTCCCTTCAGTTATGAAAGGTGTATAGTCCACGGACGAACTTACACTCTGATCAACAGATTTATCCTTAGAATTGGATAAATGACAATCGTTCTCCTCACAAGTGTCAATGATAAACGGTAAAGTGGAAACCAAAGCAACAGGTTTTGAAAATCTCTCTTTCCTTTTAAGAACAAGACAGTCAGATATTTTATGACCAGGCTTTTTACAGTAAAAGCAAACCATGTCTCGTGAGAGTGCAATTTTACTAGAATGTTCAGCAACTGTCGCCTTAATATTCCTACTCATCACAGGAGACTTCGTCTTAGGTTGAAAGCAAAACTTAGACTTACTCATGTCGCTGGTTTTAGGACAGACTGAACTGAATGACCCACGATAGGTTAACACAAATTCATCAGCCATGACAGCTGCTTCAGAAAGTGTATCCACCTTGTGTTCAGTGAGATACCTGGCTACAACATGAGGAACACAATGTTTAAACTCCTCCAAGAGGACTAATTCTCTTAACTGTTCTTTAGTTGTAACTTTCCTTGAAGTACACCAACGATCGAACAAGTTCTCCTTTTCTCTGGCAAATTCAACGTGAGTACATTCATCAGTTTTACTCAAATTTCTAAATTTCTGACGATATGCCTCAGGCACGAGTTCATATGCATGTAGCACAGCAGATTTCACGACCTCATACTCACCACTCTGTTCCAGTGAGAGTGCAGAATAAACTTCCTGTGCTTTACCTGTGAACACACACTGTAACAATAAGGTCCAAAAGCTTTTCGGCCATTTCATGGACAAAGCAACACGTTCAAAGTGATAGAAATATTTATCCACTTCCTTCTCAGAGAATGGCGGAACTAATTTCATATTCCTGTGAACGTCAAACACAGGTTCACCGGGATTTGCCCGCTGCGGTAAACCAGGAGGCAAATTCGCTTGTGAAACTTCAGCGGTCTTTACTGCTAACTCCAACTCCAACTTCTTTATCTGAAACGCTTTCTCGGCACGTTCCTTCTCAACCTCAAACTCCATTCTTCGCATGGCTAACTGGTATTCTCTTTCTGCCGCGCGCTCTTTCATAGCGCGATCGTCACGTTCAGCACGAATTTTCGCGGCCTCTAAACACAATTGCTTCTCTTGCACAGACAATTCAGGAAATTTGGTCTCACCTTCACTATCAACCTCAGCAGGGGTCGGCACAAACGATTCACTAATTACCTCCATAACTCCTCTATCCACAAGTGATCGCTTCAACGTAGTCATCATAGTTTCCTTCAGCCTTTTTTCCTGAGAAGTAAGATCAACACTGAAGTGTTCGGCAACTTGTACCAACTGCTCCTTTGTACAACTCTCAAGCAAAGCTGCTGATGGACACGCAAAGAAATCTTCGAGCACCGAAGACATTTTGTTCGTATTTGTATAGGCACAGTGACACAAACGAGACTACAATCTAACACACGTGAGACGCTGTTTACTCGAAATACAACTCCCATAAGCCACTGCTTCTAAATAGGAATCACGTCACCGTATTCCACAACCTTCATTCACAAAACTTCCGAAGACTTCCCACAAGTCAAAACATAGTGTAAGCGCGAAAAGAAACCACACTCTACACATTAACACAATGATTTATCTTTACTTATTTTGTAGAATGGTTTACCGTTTATAATACGAGAAAACTCCAGCCCCTAACTCAGAACACACTAACTGAATCCTACCTGGTCTTCAGAGATGTACCGGGCTCGAGGCGACATTAAACGCTGAGCTCCGCGACAATCAGTACAACTGAAAGTCCGGAAGCGTACCCCCTACAGAGAGCGAATCTCCACCCAGGATAACCTCCAAAAACAAGAAAGGCAAAATAACAAAACAAAACAACAAACAGTGCTCCGTTGGAAGGACTGTTTTCACAATCCAGCTGGAAACACTCTAAACTAACCAGAGTTCTCCATTATAAAGGTAACCATTCACAAAAATACACACACATACAACCAATACTCACCAACGTTTCCTACCCCCATAGGAATCCCGGACGAGCCCCCAATTTATGTTACGGCCAGCTCGTTTTGACCGCAACATAAAGAACACAAGCCCACTGAAATTAACTGAAAGAGTTTATTCAATCTTTTACAATAACTGTAACTAAACAAAGTCAACAAAGTCTAGGTTCAAACAAAAAGGGAAAATCATAGTCCAAATGGGGGGAGAGAGAAAAGGTTGGTATGCATTGGATAAGACAACAAAGGTAGGCCAAAGTGACGTCTCCAGAGGCAGTCGCTCCCCTGGAGGAAGAGGCGGCCTGTTGAGAGGGGAAACTAGAGTTTTATCCCCTCCACAATCAAAAGGTAATATGGGAGCAGGGGTGTGCGATCTCTCACGCCCTCCCTGGAAGACACCGCCACCAGCAGGCAAGCAGGTGAAGGGCGGGGTCGTAACAACTGTTTCACCAAATGGACACGGAGCGCATTCACGCGTGTCCACAAACCCGATATCGAGTCACTGCCTGCAAGCAAACACCAAGCTCAGCACGGAGACCATTGCACAGTGACAGTGATGGACTGCTCCATCAGAGCCCTCAGGTGGATGCTGGTGGGGTTTATAAAACGCTGGATGAGCAGCGGTACTTAGGCTGAAGTGATTTTTTTGCAGCAGCAGCAGCAGCAGCGTGCGTTGGCTGCAGCTCTTGCTGCCATCTGGCCACTACCCACCTCAGACAAGCAGGGGGGGATTACTGTTAGAGCAGTAACACCATCTTACTCGACTTGTTCACCGTTATGAAGCAGCAGATCAGAACGCGTTATGGAGGAGAGCCCCCGGGGGGGGGGGGGGTCGGCAGCTGTGAACAACGGAAGTGCTCCGTGTGAATAGTAAACGCAGGCCGTCACGTAACGAATACCTTGGAGTTCAAACCCTCCTCCTGTGCTTAGCTAAACACGACTAGGTGTGTTATTGTGTGCAACAATAGCCATCTTGAGCTTTACCATGAAAACTATCATTACAAGGACACGGTTACGTGAATTTGCAATGGAGTCGCATTTCTAAAGCCATTTCACCATAAATTACACTTTGAATATATAATAGAATTCTGGGACAGCCTTTTCTTGAGACCCATTTTGCAGTCAGCTTGTTGGCACGCAAAAAAACAACAACACTAACATCCTGAGGGAGAATAAGCAGCGAAAACAATTCACTGTTATAATGAAAAGACACGATTTCACTGCATTGCAGTATTGGAGCAAACAAAAGAAGAAGAAAAAAAAGAAAAAAGCATGATATCGTGGTAGCAGCGAGTCAGGTTCCTTACCTGAGACCGGCGAAAGGACGCGTCGACCAGGGGCCTGTTTCAATAAGGAGGTTCAACCAACTCTGAGTTAAAACTTGAACTCTGAGTTGACTTACCCTGAGATGGGAAACTCTGAGTTTTCGGTTACAGAACAGCTGAAATGAGTTAGTTCAATCAACTCTGAGTTGACCTACTCTGAGTTAAGCGCGTGCACCACAACTATAAAAAGCCATTATCAATGGAGCGCAGATATTACGAGTCACCATGGCAACAGCGCCAGACAAAAAGAGGTCTTCATATTTTTCACCAGCAGAACTGGATGTGCTTATGCAAGCATATGGAGAGTACGAACATATATTTAAAAAAAAAGCAACACGGCTGCAGCGGCGAAGGACAGAGAGTTAGCTTGGGAGAAAATAGCTGCTCGAGTCAATGCGTAAGTTTACATTTGAATTACTGTTATACAGTGTTGTGTGTAATTAATTTCTATGTAATCTAAAAACTGTAATTTAATTCCGTAATTTAAAGTAAAATCTGATGTAATTGCATTAAATGCTGCATAAACTATAAAGCAATTCTGTATAAAACAATAGTGGATTTAACATCAAATTTTAAAAGATATATTTTTTCAAGAATAATTCATGCAATTGTATAATGTTTATTTGAAAGCATTAAAAGTGCAGTTTCTTGTCTCTCCTTGTAATGTTCAAGTGGTTGAAGTTGATATGGGATTTAGAAAGTAATTAGTAATAAGTAGACCAATACTTTCTAGAGATAGTCATTATTACATTAATCTAATTACACTGTTGAAGAAGCCAGTTGTAGTTAGTAATATAAGTGACTTGCCCAACTGTTATAATATCAGAAGTGAAACTGGAAGAAGAGTGTGTTATTCAACCTAATTTTAATTTTCATGTAGGTGCAATCTTGCACATTAATACTGTGGATGGACCTCCTGTTGACATAGTCCGCTTCATTTTCGGAAGGTGCAATGATGGGAATATGTGTGCCATCAATGCATCCAACCACATTCGGAAATCCTAAAAGGAATTCTATTATTAGTTTTGTCACGGTTTGGTTCTGCTATGTCTTATTTTGTAGTGGTCATGTCTCTTGTGTTCCTGGGTAACTTCACTTCCTGCCTTGTCCTGTGATTGCCTGATTGATTCCACCTGTGTCCAATCACCTGCACCTCCCTTGTGTATTTAAGCCCTGTGTGCCTGTTGTCCTTCGTCGTGTCATTGTCTATGTGTCCCTCGCCGTTGGAGCACGTTATTGTTTTTTTGTCAAGATTAAAGAGCACGTTGTTCGAGAATCTCTGCATTTGAGTCCTGCTTCCGCCTGCTCCAGCATCGTTCATGACAGAATGACACGACCAAAGAAGGACTCAGCGGAGTGGGGTCCCCAGAACCCGTTCTGGGGAACCCGTCTGGCTCGAGGAGGGCCCCGCAGCGTGCAGCGGGCGGCCCACCTCGGGTCCGGCATTTGCCTGGGACCCCCAGCTGCCTCGGTGGCATGCGCCATCGGCCTTCCCGGAGACACGGGAAGGCGTTCCGGCCGCCGCCCCACGCTGACCTCAGGGGAGGTCACCAGCGGGCAGTTTTTGGCACCCGAACCCGCCTTAGTCTGGCGACCCTTTCCTGGGGTCGACCCTCATGTCGACCCTCATGTCGACCGGGTGCTAACCTTGGCTGCCAAGCTACATGCGGCCTACAGCCAGGCAACAGGATCACCAAGACCCACGCCCCCAGCTCCAAGACCCACGCCCCCAGCTCCAAGACCCACGCCCCCAGCTCCAAGACCCACGCCCCCAGCTCCAAGACCCACGCCCGTTCCGGCCCCCAGAGTCTCGTCTCCGCCCGTTCCGGCCCCCAGAGTCTCGTCTCCGCCCGTTCCGGCCCCCAGAGTCTCGTCTCCGCCCGTTCCGGCCCCCAGAGTCTCGTCTCCGCCCGTTCCGGCCCCCAGAGTCTCGTCTCCGCCCGTTCCGGCCCCCAGAGTCTCGTCTCCGCCCGTTCCGGCCCCCAGAGTCTCGTCTCCGCCCGTTCCGGCCCCCAGAGTCTCATCTCCGCCCGTTCCGGCCCCCAGAGTCCCGTCTCCGCCCGTTCCGGCCCCAAGACTCCATTCTCCAGCCCCGTCCCCACGGCCCCCGACCATGACCCCTCCCTCCCACCCTCTTGGGACCGCCTGGAAGTCGGTCCTTGAAGGGGGGGTGGGGCCAGGGGTTGGGTCGGCGCCTCCCGCCACGACGACGCCGCAGCCGCACTGCTCGGCGCCCCCCGCCACGACGACGCCGCACTGCTCGGCGCCCCCCGCCACGACGACGCCGCAGCCGCACTGCTCGGCGCCCCACGCCTCGACGACGCCGGAGCCGCACTGCTCGGCGCCCCACGCCACGACGACGCCGGAGCCGCACTGCTCGGCGCCCCCCGCCACGACAACGCCGCAGCCGCACTGCTCGGCGCCCCCCGCCACGACGACGCCGCAGCCGCACTGCTCGGCGCCCCCCGCCACGACGACGCCGCAGCCGCACTGCTCGGCGCCCCCCGCCACGACGACGCCGCAGCCGCACTGCTCGGCGCCCCCCGCCACGACGACGCCGCAGCCGCACAGCTCGGCGCCCCCCGCCTCGACGACGCCGCAGCCGCACAGCTCGGCGCCCCACGCCTCGACGACGCCGAAGCCGCACAGCTCGGCGCCCCACGCCACGACGACGCCGGAGCCGCACAGCTCGGCGCCGCACAGCTCGGCGCCCCACGCCACGACGACGCCGGAGCCGCACCGCCCGGCGCCCCCCGAGACCCCGAGGCCCGGTCGCCGACCCGGCAGACCCCCGAGACCCCGAGGCCCGGTCGCCGACCCAGCAGACCCCCCGAGGCCCGGTCGCCGACCCGGCAGACCCCCCGAGGCCCGGTCGCCGACCCGGCAGACCCCCGAGACCCCGAGGCCCGGTCGCCGACCCAGCAGACCCCCCGAGGCCCGGTCGCCGACCCGGCAGACCCCCCGAGGCCCGGTCGCCGACCCGGCAGACCCCCCGAGGCCCGGTCGCCGACCCGGCAGACCCCTTGAGCACCCCACGCCATAGCTGTCGGGTCCCCACCCTGCCGCCCCTTGTCTGATTTTCATGGTTCTGCCCCCCTTTAGGACCGTCTGGAATTCGGTCCTTGAGGGGGGGGTTCTGTCACGGTTTGGTTCTGCTATGTCTTATTTTGTAGTGGTCATGTCTCTTGTGTTCCTGGGTAACTTCACTTCCTGCCTTGTCCTGTGATTGCCTGATTGATTCCACCTGTGTCCAATCACCTGCACCTCCCTTGTGTATTTAAGCCCTGTGTGCCTGTTGTCCTTCGTCGTGTCATTGTCTATGTGTCCCTCGCCGTTGGAGCACGTTATTGTTTTTTTGTCAAGATTAAAGAGCACGTTGTTCGAGAATCTCTGCATTTGAGTCCTGCTTCCGCCTGCTCCAGCATCGTTCATGACAAGTTTACTTCCAGGGGTCGCAGCAATATGCTCTTAACTGAACGTCATTTATCAGGTTAGCCTCATTTAAACCGATTTATACATCACTGACCTGCAATCCTGTGAAACTCCTCTTTGATGGCTTTCACGGGTTTGTGCCCAGGAAACAGCACAAAAATTTGGAGAAAGCGCTTAAGAGCGAGGCACACTTTCCTTAAAACTCTGCAAACAGTAGCCTTACTGATATGTTCTGCATCCCCAATGTTATACAGAAAACTACCATTTGCAAAGAAACGTAATGCAACGCAAAGCATCTGCTCGGATGTTAGAGCACGGCCGCGATGGCTGTGGTTTCTGATGTAAGGATGGATGAGATTATGGATGTATCTTATTGACTGTAAAGAAAAACGGTACCGCTCAAATAAAAATGAATATGGATATGACAAAAAATCCACTCTGGGTCTCAAAATCATCTCCCGACGTAAATGCAACTCCCTACGGATTAATGCAGCCTCTTCATCCACAGGATCGTCCATAAAAGGACATGCCATTTCATTCACTTGATTTGATGCGCTCTGCGTGACTGAAATGTGCGCAATGAATGAATACCGAAAGAATGAATGAGGTGATTAAATACCACTTCCTCTTTAAAAAAGGGGAGGAGACGAAATAAACTCTGGGTTTCCCGAAGAAAACCTGCTCCCGACCAGGTTAGGTTCACAGAGTAAGTTGCCATGGTAACTGACTCTGAGTATAAGTTACCTCTCTTTCTGAAACAGGCTTGACAGGCTTGACTCTGCTTTCTCAGGTTTAACATACCTCCCATTCTGAAACAGAAAACTCAGAGTTTCCCTCATTTCAGGGTTAACATACTCAGAGTTTTCACTTAACCTCCTTTCTGAAACAGGCCCCTGGACGCCTGAACACAGTGAGTCGTTGGGCAACAGTTGTTGTTTGGTTCAAGTTGTTCTCGGCGTCTGAGAGGAAATAATACCCGAGCCTTGAGGTGAAACTGTTGCTGACAGACAAAAGCTAAAAATACTGAGCCAGACACACACATGGAGGAGGTCAAGGGCAATAACATTCTTCCACTCAGCCCCGAAAACGTAACTTAATTAAAGTGAGGGGATTAGGTGACAGGTGTTAACAATGGAACATACAAACGAGGTCACAGGTGGGCTTCACCCTCCCGGAATGACATACACAATAAATTACTTTTCACACAACATTTGTTTGTTATTTTGTTTTTGCAGAGTTACTCAGAATGTGGCCCTGTTTAATTATCTTGATTAGCTTGATAAGCATGTGTATTGTATAAATATTGTATAAAGGACATTTGAATCATTAAGATATTTATGCATCCAAATATTTGTGACAATAGAATTCTGTTCAATTTGTCATATTCCATCAACTATTTCATCACCCCAAAAAAAAAAGCAAAGTGCAAAATATAGAAATGAAGGCGTTGTCACACTTTAAAGATGTTGAGAATTCCCAGCTTGCAGACAATAAAAACCATGGAGACACTTGAATAAATGTTTGGTTGTTGGCAGAGATTTTGACTTGAAACACTGTCAACGCTGCCCTTACTTTTATAAAAAATGAAAAAACCTTTGCCAAATGGTTGATGTTGAGAATGGATCAGTTTGGGGTATTTAAGATGCGTTTCTCACTGACAAAACCCCACAAAGGGGAAAGACATCATGTCTTGCCATTAGCAACGGTCCAGCATCTCTGTGTGAATGTGTGTGTGTGCGTACACGTGTGTGTGTTTTGGATGCGATTTGATGTGCTAGACGGCTGCTGGGTAACCCCACTGTGTGAAAATCCGACAGCTCCCACTCAGTGACGGGATAAAAGAATGTCTGTGTGTGACTCGGATGGTGAAAAGGAGCAGGAAGTGGCCTTAAAGAGAGAAACCACCGTTTATTCACACAATAACAAACACATTGACTCGAGTGAGCGTCCCTTTGGAAGCCATCGGAAGCAACAAGGCCCCGCTGCTGGTGTCAGGAAGGAGGAGAAAGCGCAAGATTAAAACTCATTAAAAGTTTCAGACGGATTAAGCCCTCAGCGCCGACTTCACCACCGAGACGTTTACCATGGGAACCTCTCGACTTCTCGCTCACAGCATGCAGATATGAAGACGTCTCCTCCGTGAACTTTCAGCTTACGTTTTAGTGTTCATAAGTAAAATAAACAGCGAGACTTGGGCACCTCCTTTGAAATAACTGGTCTACATCTATTTCCATCATTTTTAAGTGAATTAAATGCACCACTTTTGATGAATTTTGTGCTCATTTCCCAGGTATTGTTGTAAAAAAACAAAAAAAATGTAGAAATGACTTGCATGAAATAGCAGGTACAGCTTACGTCAAGTCAATTAAATCGGGTATTACACATTAGTTTCTGACTCCGCTTAAAGTATTAAAGACTTATACATGGATTTCAGAGAGCGTCCCCATCACAGCAGCATTGGGGAACACCAAGTGGAAAATGATTTCTCAGCCTCAATGTGCAAACACAGATATGGCATAAGTCCTTTTAATTTACTGTGTAACTCATTTGTCTCAAACGTATCGACGGGCGACGAAGCGAAAACGGCACGTTTCAAGAGGGTTTGTTGCTCATGAACAGAATGAGGAGTATATACGTCTTTGAAGACATCTACATACGATTCATGCATACGCTGCAAACCTCTAGCAGACATTGATTCAATGTCTGACCTTTCTAAACGAGGTTGGAGCAGGATTCAGGGACAGATTTGGAAATTTCATTGTACGGCAGAACTTTGCTGCATCCCAATCTGACAAATCTTCTACACGATGACTTCTAGCAGTGCCAGTGTTCTCTCAGGCTGAACGTACTACCCGTCCACCCAGCGGGTGTTGAGAAGAGAACCCTTATGTGGCGACCTTCGTGTGATTTGGTGCACACTGTTGTGCGGTTCACTCTGCAATTGCAAAACTCATGTGAGGGACAGATTGTTTTGTACTGGAGAGCAATCAGTGCACAATACACAGGTAACTGTGGCAGTGTAGAGAGATTTATGACTTGAAAAACATGCTCATAAGAAATATAGCTCTCTTTAACCCGCACTCTGAAGAGCTTTAAGAGGGAAAATGATGTATTTACACATCCCAGTGGCAGCAGAGGAGGAGGGTTTGCGTTTCCACATCTTTTGCACACACACACACACTTAAACGTGGCCCGCCGCATCACCTTCGCTTAACTTTAAAAGCCGTTTGCAACGAAGCGGGGGGGGGGGGGGCTCGATGTGTACACAGAGCAGCGTCTTAGTGATGCGGGATCCTCTGCAGCCGGTGGATGACTCACTCACTCTGAGCCACTGAGCAGCCGAGGGCAACGTTTGTTTCTCGCAACGCATCGCGTGAAAAAACAAAACAAAAAAACAGACGGACAACTTTGATGCCGTGAGGCTCTAAATGGAAGTTATATATTCCGCTTGGAAGTTTCATTCCAGGTGGAATATGTAGATTGGCTGACACAAATCTCAAAAAGGCGATAGTTCAATCCCCAGGTGTCCAATCCCCAGGTGTCCTTCGGCAAGACACCAGACCTCAAATTGATGATAGTTCAGCTTTTTTTTTTTACCTGGCAAGTCGTTCTTTTTTAAATTAAATGATACATAAATGCAGCATATCAAGGAATTGGTTGCAAACGCTGCGATGATAAATCTTGTCTAGAGAGGTCGGGTTAATTTGTTTTTGAATCGTGCTACATTAAAAACAGGAGGTATTTCCAATATATAGGGAGGCACATTTGAATGAATGGCAGTAGAATACCTATTAGAACTAGCACCAAGCAGAACTATTTAACGTTTAAGATAAATCATTTTAACCAAATTTCAAGGCGCTTATTTACTCTGATCTCATAAGGCCTCATCTCGTAACCAGACTGACAATAAGCAGCAGATGAGGCAACAAACAGTCAAAGCAACTTTTACTTCTGACAGAAACGTGATAGTTGCGATGTGAATAAAACCTGAATTCAAAAACAAATTTTTACCTGAGATGGGGAAACTCACATGGTAACAGATTTTCTAAAAACGGTCAGTGAGAAATTGATTCTTCAATAGACTCCCCAAAAGTTACTAAACAACAGAAATATTCTCAGCAGAGCATGCATTGCCTTCAACTCACACGTAGATCAATGAGGCACAAAAACTTTTTTAAAAAAAAGGTTAAACAGAATCAGGCCCTGTTGTGACACGCCACGAAACACGCGTGGATCACAGCACACACGTTAAGAGCAGAGGAAAAGCCATTTCAAGTGTTCAGCAGCAGTATATAAAAAAAAAAAAACAGTCCAGGGTCTCAACTTTAAACTCAGTCCTTGTACTCCGTGTACTTCTTGGCCGACCCGTGCACTTTGCTCGCGGGGTACTTCAGTCTGTTGAGGGCCATCTTCCGAAGCACCGCGCGCGGGAGGTCGACGCGGCACTTCTCGGCGAGCTCCACCAGGTAGATCATCACGTCGCTGAGCTCGTGCGCCAGGTGCTCCCGTTCCGACTCGGTCCAACCGGGCAGGCCCTCGGCCACCTCCCCCCGCCACTGGAAGAGCTCCGACACTTCGCCCACCTCGCCGACCATGGCCAGCAGCAGATTGCGGGGCTGGTGGAACTGATTCCAGTCCCTCTCGTCCGTGAACTCCGCCTGCATCCGCCTGATGTCCTCCATGGTGGGCTGCGGGCTGAAGGTGAACCTCTCCTCCCCGGTTCCTCCGTTCTGAGACGGGGCCTCCTTCCCGTTGACTGCCGACGAGTAGGACTTTTCGCCGAAAGAGTCGTTGCCGCCATTGAAAGACACAGATGGGTCGTCGCCGTTTAATCCGCAGGCGTCTTTTTCGTTTGTGGCCATCATATTGAAGGATTTTTTTTAAATCGTCTGTAAAATCAATGTTTTAAACTTAGTACACAACCCGATCTAACAGCGGTGCTACAGCCATGTGAAGAAGTCGCGCCAGTTTTCTAAGCGGAAGTGACGCCGTATATGTAGGAAACCGCAAAGTTACCTGAGACTGGTATTTGTAGTTTTTACATCGCAACTAGCGTCGTCCGCTGCGATGTAAACTGTCACTTTAAAGCACTACAACTCCCTTGTTCTGTGACGTAACAACATGGCCGCCTCCTCTGTAGCAGTAAGTGAGCTGCTGCATAAGATGAATAAAAGAATATCGATATTGTATCCAAAGGCTTCGTGTATCATTAGAAGTATAAGCACACCGAGTTCGCGATGCGAGAGTCAACTGAAGCTGAGGACAAAAAGGTAAGTGAAGGATGCTGGCTAACTTACAGCGGAATACTTTATGCTTCACGGTGCCCCTGACCTGTCCCTTCATAGATATTAGTGTCCCTCCGCTAACCTGCAGTAGAGAATATATGGTTCAATAACACCCAATGGATGAGATTCCTCCGCCAGGTCGACCTATCTAAAAAGATAATTGTTATCAAGATTAATCAGGTTTATTCCGTGGCTACTGGAACTAGCTCCCTGGATAGAAACAAGCTGTGTTTACATTTTGATTTAGATCAGCCGTTATAGTCAAATCAATGATCCCCCTGAGAGTTCTACCTGTTTACTTTCTTAAAGTGTGGACATCTGCAGTTAACAGATTGTTTTCTTTTATTCCGTGATGCGACGGTGTAGCATCTTATTGTAATACATCCCTTTCCTGTTAAAAGCTCTCCCCATTTACTTAAGTATTTTGTTAAATGAGGCCTTGTCGTGTAAGAGAAGCTTTACTAGAGCACAAGACTAACTGGCATGATTTGTACTTCACATCATTACACAGCAAACAACAAACTGTACAACCGGCACAGAGCAGGTGGAACGTCTCATTTGTCTCGAGGGAGGGATGGTCTCCGGTTTATGTATGCTTACATAATGCTTACATCTCTCTCTCTCTCTCTCTCTCTCTCTCTCTCTCTCTCTCTCTCTCTCTCTCTCTCTCTCCCAGCGGTTCCCAGCACCTGGTGGGCGTGGTGGGTTTGGAAGTGCACGCCCAGATTAACTCTAACACCAAGCTGTTCTCCGGCTCGCCGGTTGGTTTCTCGGCACCCCCCAACTCCCTGGTGTCTCCCTTTGATGCATCCTTACCAGGCACATTACCCGTAAGTGTTGTTTCAACTGGAATCAGACAAAAAAAAATAATCTTGCAACCCTTTCTTGAGAGCACTTCATGTAAGGCAGTAGGACTGTTGCACGTGTCTCCCCAGGTCCTGAACAAGCGATGTGTCGAGGCAGCGGTGATGACGGGATTGGCTCTTAACTGCACCATAAACAAGAAATCCCTTTTTGACAGGAAACACTACTTCTACGCCGACCTCCCCGTGAGTTCTCCAGCCGCCCGCTTCTCAACGGTTGCTTTCCGTGCAACACCTGGGTTTTTTACGACACGTTAATGGGGTACTTTATCTGGCGAGCCGCATCGGAAAGACACTATAGCCCTGCACACCATGCTGCATCATTGATTTGGCTTTGATATAAGCTTTCCTCGTCGACCCCCCCCCCGACTTCTCCCTCACAGCTTTGCCACTGCAGTCTCCCGGCCATGAGCCCTAATTGAAATAGGGAGCAAGTCCTGCTGAAGCAGCAAAAAGGCTGTTTGCCACACGTACGGACGAATGGCACCGAAAGCTGTTAACGAAAACACACTGGCCATTTTCTTTAGCTGTCTCATTTCCCTTAGTGCACTCCTATTTGAACATTTTCCGCAGCTCATTTCCCTCTTCGCTGATGATTTGGAGATAGCTATTTTTTATTTTATTTTTTTAAATGCTTTTTCTGTTTGAGGAGTAGCGTATATATACTATGTGAATATCCAACAACATGCCATACGGGTTAGCTGTCTGGTCGAGGTAGAGGAGATTAAAGACACTCATTGATATTTCCATTTAACAGCCTCGCCCAAGAGATGTTCACTTTGCTCTCTGTAATGGGGGGGGCTCGCATGGCAAAGTTTCACTACCCCTCAGAGCCCACGGGGTAATTTGACTTCTATTATGAGTGACATTTTAAAGCTGAGATGAAAAAGACCAAATGTCACAGGAACTCGAGGCTTGCCCTACAAAGACCTTTTCTAATAAATTGAGAGATTCTCTGAAGACGGCTGTTGGGGGAATTTTGCGTCCTGAGTGTTGGAGGTCAGTCGTTCCCTCCTAAGATATTATGTTAACACGGCTTTGGGAAGGTGATGAGGAGGGCAATGAAGAGCTTAAGTGGATTTCCCAAAGATGCGGCTTTAAATGAGAATGCTGTAACCCCATGACGAAGCAGGAAACACACTGAGACAGAGAATCAGATGGTATTTCTAATAATAGCACTGATATAAATGAGTATAGAGATATAAATTGCTGCCATTGATATTTCTGAATGGTTTCTGCTCTAATTCTTTTGATAACTGGACTGTATTGTGAAAATATGACCGTTGAGACTTAATGAAGCACAATAGCTTTCTGTAGATCTTAATAGATGGAGTTTTTGTGCCCATTTAATATTTCACAGACTTTACTGGTTATCACACAGTTGCAGCTGGACATATTTTAATCACAATGCTGGGGAATGCTTATCTCCCCAGAGTCCATGCAACTCTAAAATTCTAGCAAAACCCTCCCAGATGCAGAGGGATTACTGTTGGCTTTCTCCTTTGTGCGTTTGCCCGAGATTGCATCACCTTCTTTTGGAATAACTCTCAACAGCTGACACGCAGCGGGAACAATAACACCCGATTGCAATTTGTATTTTTCTCCGAGATATCCCAAACAACTCATGGCGGCCGGTTTATTTGTGCTTAAAGTTCACCGTGGGCTCTGCACACAATAGCTGCCGTGGCCTTGTTGTTTAAATAATGGTTTATTTAGCAGCAGTCTCATCGGCGATTCAAAAAAAGAGACGCAGCTTGAAATTGCTTGATAACCTGAAGTCAGAGTGGTTTAAATTATGCAGATGATACTTTTCACATGCGACCTAAAGTTTGAGTGTAATCAATGCTCATAAAATCAAACCAGGAGGAGGATCAAAGGGGGGGGGGTTATCCTGCCCTTGCAAAATACATTTGTAATTTGCGTCGTGTATTATTGATATGTTTCACTAGAATCCCCTGATTGCATTTTGTGAATCACCACAGCTGGATGTAAAAAGGGTGTGAGACTAAGCGGGGGTCTGCTTGGGAGCCGACCGGCCTCGGCCTTCCATGTGTTGAAGTTGGAAGAAACGGGGGATTTCTGAAAAGCAGCATAATGAAATGGTTTTCACATAGAATCCATCAGATTTAGTGAAGAAGAACGGGAGTTAAAGAAGAAAACCAACTCATAAGTTGTTTTTCTCTCATCCTATTTAAAGTAGGTACTTATTGATTGTGTCAATCAGGCACATTGTATAGGGAGCCTGTTCTCACTCTCCTTAGCATGAGTGATGCTAACGTGTAGTTCCTGTGGTGTGGTTGCCATAGTAACGCTGGAAATCCGTACTCGGCGGCGACTCTTTCGGGAGCGGAGGAGCAGACGGAATTATCATTGTTATGTTTTTTCTGAAAAGGAGCCTCGAGTGAAAGCGGCAGCGTGCTGTGCTGCTGCATTCTAGCGACGGGCTCCGGCCAATCAGCCCGCCGGGGGGTTTTAATTGATGCCGCCCGCCGCATCTCTACAAAAACCCAGGACGGCCGCTGCTGCAGGGCGGCGCGGTGGTGCGGTGGTTAAAACACTGTCGCCTCACAGCGAAAGCAAGTTTGCATGCCCCCCCCCCCAATGATCAGAGGACATATAGAGCAGACGACACCATTAGCACCGAAATATTATGCCATGCGGGGCCAAACGTTTTCCAGAGAATTCTGATCATTTATTCTCTGATTTTTTAGAATGATCCCCCGAATGACCGTTTCTCCAACCTGACACTGCCACTACCTTGCTGGCCAGGGCTTGACGACGGAACCGCCTGCTCCACGGACTAATGGATTTTCCAAATTTTCAGGCCGGATACCAGATAACGCAGCTCCGGCGGCCCATCGCGGTGGACGGCGTGCTCGCTTACAGCCTCCTCGGGGGGAAAAACGGGAGCCGGGTCGTCAAGAAAACCGTCAGCATCAAGCAGATTCAGCTGGAGCAGGACAGCGGCAAGAGTCTCCACGATGACGTGCGCTGCCAGACGCTCATTGACCTCAACAGAGCAGGTGACCTTGGGTGGTGCTGGGATGTGCCGGGGCAGTTCCATGCGGTGCAGGGCAGCCGTAAAATGGGTCGTAGTCGAGTGTGTCCGATGCAGCTTCAGAGACGTGAAACACGGGTGTTCTTATACACAGGTGTAGGCCTCATGGAGCTGGTGATGGAGCCAGACATGAGCTGCGGCGAGGAGGCCGCCGCCGCTGTCAGGGAGCTTCAGCTCATCCTGCAGGCCCTGGGCACCTGCCTGGGGAACATGTCCGGTACGGAAATCCCTGTCCCTCTGTGTGTCTCTCTGCCTGCCCCGTACCCCTCGCTCTCTGTTTTTTTTTTTTTTCTTCTTCTTCCTCCGAAACCCGGCAAACTTCGAAAAAACCAAACCCATGTCCCGTCTCTGTCCACAGAGGGACAGCTGAGAGTGGACGCCAATGTGTCCGTCCACCAACCGGGGGAGCCTCTGGGCGTCAGGACGGAGGTGAAGAACATCAACAGCGTCCGGTACCTGGCCAGGGCCATCGGTAGGTTCCAGATGTCCAGCGTGTCCGGCTTGAGCGTGCGGCGGGTATTCAGGGAGGTTCTTTGAACACGGTTTCATGTGATCGGGTCTCAACTGGCTGCTGCAGGTCTCTCTCTCTCACACACACACACACACACACACACACACACACACACACACACACACACACACACACACACACACACACACACACACACACACACACACACACACACACACACAGAGACAGAGACAGATAGGACGTTGTGGCGAATGACGATGTTCTTCTGCAGGACTTCTAAATACAAACTTGGCAGCGGTGTACACGTGGTACAAATGTGTTTCGGGAATAGTTCGGGAATGCAATGTGTGTGTGTGTGTGTGTGTGTGTGTGGTGATGAAAGCGCTGCATTCACTCTTTTTTTTAGTTACTCTCCTTTTTTTTGCGTCCCCCAGACTACGAGATCCGGAGACAGGTGGAAGTCCTGCAGAGAGGGGGCACGGTGCAAAACGAGACCCGGGCGTACGATTCAAAGTCCGGGTAAGAGGGGGGGGGGAGCAGAGGGCCGCGACGCCAGTACGGCGCCCCCTCCGACCGTTACTCTGGAGCTTTTTCGTTAATCGCGCTGAATTTTTGTATTTGGCGTCCTGTTTTTTTTCCCGTTTTCTGAGAGCTTATGTGCCACTCGGAGTGAGCCAGTTTATTTTCTCTACTTTTGCTTTGTAAGCTGAGTTTTATGAAACGGTCTGTGTTCGTGAACACCATGGCGAAATCATTTCTATTAGGTAAAAAAAATATAAACATATTTGACATTTGGTCCAATCAGCAAATCTTCCCGTTTAAGAGCCTTCAACCAGTGAAGTTTTGGCGAACCTCCTTCCGATTGACTCGTCAAGTCGACTAATTGTTTGAGTTCAGCTACAATTGCTCTGGTTAATAATCGAATGTCTGCATCTTTTTCTCTAGGGAGACCATTCCTAAGAGGGACAAAGAGGGTCTTCAGGACTACAGGTAAGTGCAAGTTTTTTTTAGGTTTATTGACGTTCACTCATGGTATCAGAAGATAATCCTGCTCCGAGTGGGGACTGAAAGAGTGGCAGGTAGATGGACCTCGGTCTTATTTGTAAGTTTGAGTGGAGAGGGGGGGGAGGGGATGATTGACAGGTTTAAGGCTGATTGAGTCAAATCACTTGGGGAGCAAGGTGGAAGTGTGATGCCATGAGGACTATTAGCCTCCAAACAAAAGCCGACCTCTTCTCTAAGCGTATCTGTCGTGGCGATAAACCCTCCCTCGCCTCCCTTTTCTTCCCCTCCGCTTGTCTCCCCCCCCCACCCCTTCCCCCAGGTTCATGCCAGAGCCCAACCTGCCCCCATTGGTGGTGTACGAGGATAAGGCGTCGCTGCCCGCTGGCGTTGATGCGCGGAGGGTTGTGCTGGTGCAGGAGACGAGGGCGGCGCTGCCGGAGCTCCCCGGCGTCAAAAGAGAGCGGCTGGTGCAGACGCACGGCATCCTGCCCGAGCACAGCTTCACCCTGGTGGTGAGTTCATGAGAGAGAGAGAGAGAGAGAGAGAGACGTGATTCTCGCCAACCGAATCCAGCACCCAGCGTCTCTCTGATGGTCGTTGCAGAACGAGGACGGGCTCACCGAGTACTTTGAGGCGGTGCTGAAGGGGACCACGAAGGAGCCGAGGAAGGTGATTGGCTGGGTGACCAACGAGCTGGTGGGTCACCTCAAACAGCAAGACATGAGCGTGAGCCAGAGGTGAGTCACGTCGTCTCGGCTCATGGACGCACAGAGCTGTTCTAACACATCACATGACATGAAAGATCGAACGGTCCAGCTGTGAACTTTCACTCCGAACTCATTTCCCGCGTTGGTGGCACACGGGAGCCTGTCGGGCTCTTCTCAATTCCAAGTCACAAGCCGCTGCTTTCGAGGGTTTAAAGTTGTTTGTGAGAAACCCCTAAACACGATTTAGTTCACCTGATGTCAGAAGTTGAGCTCCATATCCGTTTACTCATGACTGAACGTAAGCCTGAGACACTTCTCAAGGAATTAAGCATTCGTGGCAGATGGTTTTACGGATAGATTTGGTCCACAAAGAATCTCTCGAACCCCCCCCCCCCCCCCCCCCCCCCCCAAAAAAAAATCCCATTAGCAGGTAAGGCTGTGCAGGGAGAACTAATCCCCCTCCTTGATAAACACATGAACATTAGATCTCTAACACCAGTTAAACCAATAACTCCAATAAACTTCCCTCAGAGCCAGGGTCGTAGTGACGTTTAGTTTTTTTAAGGATGTTCCAAAACAACACTCATAAAATTGAACGAATCATATTTTGATTTTTCCACTATGAAGAGATGTTGCCATAATCCATTTCACGCTTTGACACCACCGCGTGCGGCACACTGAGGCGCTGGAGGCCGTTTCTCTGCTTTCATGGGGGGGGGGGATGCATCCTCCAGATTGAGACTTTAGAAACCTCACTTCAACTTGAAACATATAGATGTATGTATAATACATTCAGAAATTTGAATAATGGATATTTTTCATTTTTGTTCAACTGGGAGCCATTGTTGTCTTAATCTCAAAAACAGGGCACAGATGCTCTGAGGGATACTTTATTTACTCTTCTGCGTGTGAGTCATCCACAGAGAAGGCATGTGCATGACGTTGTGTCCTCTTTGGTTGAAAGTAGGAGACTTGCGGGAAATCAAAGAGCGGCCCGGCAGCACTGTGGAGAGCTGCAGGCGGGGGAAGAAACCCACTAATTGGCATTTTGGGGGAAGAATAAACGGTCTTCGTTAAACATGACGTTTTGCGGCCCTACGAAGACTTTCGGACATGAAACCTCTTCACGTCGCCTGTCCTGTATCACGCGTCACAACCGTTCTTTTATCCCTCTGGTCCTTGAGTAGGAGGAAAAAAAAGCAATTTTGAAGCACATTGAGCAGGGAGCAGGTGAAGCTCACCTGACACGATGTATCAGCATCCTCCAGGTGAGACCGGTCCCTCCTCCTCTCCCGGGGTGTCCCCTCGGGGGTTCGAAGCTGGGGGGGGTGCCGATGACGGGAAGCTGGCTGCCTGGGAGGATTCTTGGCAGGCCCGTGACGGCACACCGACGCGGAGCTGTGAAATATCTCAGCAGGCCTACATCAATGCTCTGTGGAGGCCTGGAAACAACTCGAATACATTAGCAGATTATTTGTCGAACCGAACTTTTCCAGTCCCCGTGCTTTGTGTCAGAACGGATCCGCATCACACCAACAATGATGATCAGTTGAGATTTTGAGCCGCCTGGTACCACTGTTGTTCAAAACCGAGGAGCAAAGATACTTCACTGCATCCCTTAAGCTGCAATGTCCCAAAAACCCCTTTCAATTTGGTTTCAGTCCCATCGCTCCGTCTGCTCTGGCCGAGCTGCTGGAGCTCCAGGAAACTGGACACATCTCCTCTCCGGTTGCCAAGCAGGTCAGTCAGCTGCACAGAGCATGCAATTACCAGCTTCTACCTGTCACTCAATACTGTACACACACACACACACACTGGTGGTTGTTTGTGTTGTAGCTTCACCTGCGTCATCCCGGTTTCCTCTTCCCGCAGGTGTTCCAGGAGATGTGGAGGTCACCGGGCAAGACGCCCGCGCAGATCATCCAAGAGGGGGACTTGGGTCTTGTCAGTGACGCCACACAGCTGCACAACATCTGCCAGAAGGTGGTGGACTCGCACCCGGATGAGGTGAGGGCTCGCAACGTGACAATAGCTGTGATCATATTTTGTCGATTTGGCAGGTTTTCAGGTGTCTTGTGTTTGTTGTGCCTCTGCGTAGGTTCGCGCCATCAGAAACGGGAACAAGAAGGTTCTGAACAAGCTGATGGGCCTGGTTCAGAAGGAGACCAAAGGCCGAGCCGACCCGGTTCTGGTGAGGGCAATTTTACAGAAGAAGACTTTGTGATGGGCCTTTGTGACACACACACAGCAGAGGCCAAAGAAGAGCGATTAATGCAGAGTAATCGTGTCCCTGTCATACAGCGATGGTACCGGGTGGGTTGATGAACTATTGGACATTTTTGTAAATAGTGAAGAGCAACAACCACTGACTTCTGTATTTATGTGTTTTTTTTAAAGTAATAAAGCTTTTGTGGTTAAGGCTCAACAGCTCATAAGTTTGATTAAGAAAAAAATGATCGCATCCTGAAAAATGAAGCCCTTCATTAAATGTTTAATGGAAATGGTTCGGTTAGGAAATAAAGAGGAATGTGATATCAACCAAAAAATGATCCAAACAGTCCTGCGTATAATTATTAGTATTTAATTAAAACTCTGTGCTTTGGGCAACTGCCATGTGGTCAATTATGGTCATTTGTGAGGCCTGGAAATAACACACGATTAAGAGAAAACCTGAGACGGCTCAGACCTCCAGACATTAGAGCAATTAGTGAGCGCCCTCTAGTGGCTGAAGCACCTAACTTGCCTTTTAATTATACTTAACATAACGGTGCATTACCTCTGGATTCTCTCTGGTATTGTCATGTTATTGAAATGCTTGAATGTTCTTTCCCTTAATCTGTATGTTGCTTCTCATTAATGATCAGTACACACAATAATAACCTCAACATTGATCCCTGTAGTTTATTTAAATGTTGCGATTCAAAGTAAGTCTTGGAAACATAAACATAATGGCTAGTTGTGGTTCCCAGATGGAAGTTTAAGTCTGAGAGCCGGTGGCCGCCTCCAGGGCCTCGTACATCCATTTCCTGCAGTTTCTCACAGGGAAATACTTTCATTCTACTCTAACACTTTGGCAAAAATATGTTGACTTGTGCATTCAAGGTCTAAGGATGAACCGGATATTGAGGAGCTGTACAAAAGTTGCTTTATCTCATTGACCTTCAATCCTTTGTACAACAGATATATCAGCACCAGGGTCACAGTTCAAGGTGCTGGGTTGTAAGGAAGTAGTACGTTCCAATTTAAAGCACCCAGCATGCAACAGTACTTCCTTTGCGGATGCAGCACATACTTAAAGTATAAACCCAAAGTACGCAAGTTTTGACCAAAGTCTCTCAGGGGAAGGAAAGGTGTATTAAATAAAGACATCAGAACAAAAGAAACAGAAACTCCCTCTGGCACAAAGGACAGAAAGTTTAGATTGCGTAAGTTGACACATGTCAACAAAATATGTGCATCCAGTTTTTATTTACCAGAAGTTGATTTCATATATATATATATATATATATATTGGGCAGAAAACTGAGGCCAAATGGTGTAAAAAGGTCAAATCTATGGAATAAAAAGAAAGTTCTTGGTAATGATTCCCGTCTTTATTCCACAAGGTGCTGAATGAATCTGCTGGTAGACGAGTCTTTAGTGACAGCGCTCAGCAACATTCTCTTACCAGAGAAAAATACTTATTGAACCAGTCTGAAAATGCCTGTGATTGATGCAAATATTACGATTCCAAGGCCTTTTCAAACTATACGAGTACAGAAAGAAATCTAACTGCATGATATATCGCAAGTAAAAACTGAATGGATTGAAAACGGGAGAATAAACACATTATCCAGATTGAAGAATCGTGTTGAACTCAGTTCTTTGTCTTATTAACAAG
Source organism: Pungitius pungitius (assembly GCF_949316345.1). Taxonomy (NCBI): domain Eukaryota; kingdom Metazoa; phylum Chordata; class Actinopteri; order Perciformes; family Gasterosteidae; genus Pungitius; species Pungitius pungitius. The sequence continues at coordinate 16,726,756 of NC_084908.1, read as the reverse complement.
ACACTTAAGATGAGTTTTATAAAACAAACACATGTCCTTATAATTTACTGTGTTAGATTTAGTGCTCCATTATCTCAGTGATAATGGAGCTGTGAATAAAGCGCTCTAATCATTTCTGATATGTGTCTGCATTTCAATTGAATTATAATATATTATATTTTCATATTTCCGAGACTTATTTATGTCGTGTTGTGAATGGATGGAGATTTTTTTTCACTCCTAGAAAAGTAGTTTGAAAAAAGAAAATCTCATTTTTTCCTTCTGTGAAGGAATAATGAAACAAAACAAAATATGTTGAATGTCGCACTTTTGATAATATACAGCTTCAAATGAAATAATGTTCCTGTGAAAACCCATTTGAAATCAGGCATTAATGTGAACTAATTATTATTATAAAAATTGAAATATATCCGTCTTGGTACATTTGTTTAGACAGAACAGGCATTATTTGTAACAGAATGTATCTGTCGGATATTAACGACCCTTTAAAATACCAGGACTAAAATAAAGGCGATGCTCAACAGTCCCGCCCCCCGTAACCGTTACAACGAGAGACACTTTTCCACAGATGCAAAACTACGACTCTTCTAGCAGTGATACGAGACAGTTTACAACTACAAAACCCTACACAACCCCTAAATAGAAAATGATGACAAACCATGAAAACTAGTCTGTAGTGTCACCACGTGAAAAAATATATGGCAATAGAAACTCTTAAATAGCCCTTCCCCTTCTGAGAATATGTAATTATACCCCAAATACCCTTGATTTGCATAGTGTCCCGTGTCATTAGACCTTTTTGTACATCACAAAGCATTACTAAAATAAGGCAAATTAAATAAAGCAAGGACAATGCTGGTTTCGGAGGCCCAGTCTGGAGATGAGGCGAGAAACTAGTGCAATGTAGAAAAAACGCTTCACCCAAAGGCTGATTGAGAACGTGCAGTAAAAAAAAAAAAAAAAAAAAAAAAGACACCTGAGGTACCGCCATGAATGAAAAGGAAAAACAAATCTAAAAAACACACAAAAATTCGTGGAAACACCAAAGTTCAGAAACATTCAAAGGCCCGCCCTCTGAACGCGGCGCCGGCTCCACGTGGGGCTCGGATCTGCTTTCTGAGGAGGCAGCAACTCTCCGAACCCTGAGGATTGAGCAGAACCTCACGGAGCAGCGACGTTCAGAGTCCTTTCAGATAAGGCCCTGAGGATTGATAGAATCTTTGGTTAGTGGACCTGGAGCAGCCCAAAGGTTACGCCTCCTTCTCGGCCCTCAAACAGAACTTTGAAGACCAGAAAGATTGATTGATTATCTTTTCTTGGGATTTTTTGTTTTTTTTTAAATAGTTGTGTACATTAATGGATCGGCTTTCTTCATTAAATATTGCCTGAATAAGTCCAAAAAGGCATTGCTGGAAAAAATAAAAAGTCTCTATCAGTCTCTCGGGGGGGGGGGGGGTGTTGAAGTGGAGTCTGCTGGGACGCGATCACTCTTCCATGGGAATGTACGATAGGACGGAGTGCTCCTGTGCAATGGCGGCCAGCTCCTTGAGGAACTCCGTGAAGAGGACCGCGGCGAAGACCTCCGTCCGATCCAGAGAGATGGCTTTGGGCTTCGGCGGCGGCGAGCTCGTCAACGCGCATCCCGCCTCGCCGTGGGCGGAGCTTCCGCTTTCGCCTGAGAACGTTGGGAAGATTTTGTGAGAAACGACGACAAAAGGGGAGAAAAAGAAAATCAACGTAGAGACAGGACTACAATCTCTGCCGTGCAGGAGTTGGAATTCAGGACATATTCCTATAGCATTTTAGTCTGAAAAGTATTCATTTTTCATAGAAAAAAGCATGTAGAAGAAAGGAGAGTATCCATGTTAACCTACTTAGAAATTCCCCCTCAGAAGATTCTGGCTCTTCTCTCTCCACAAGGTCTTTTTTTGTAGCTTTATACAAAACCCAAGAACCGAGTTCAAAAACCATCCCTGACACTCAGACTGTTTCTCAGCTGCTGCACCAGTTAAGAAAATCAAGTGGAATTTATTATGGCTCCCATCAGACACGACCCGAAAATGAATGCAGATGGGTTTTTTTTTTTTTTTTTTTTAAACTTAACCCATTTTTTGACGGCACATTTTTGAGATTGAGGAACTCAATGACTCGTGGAAAGCAATAACCAAGTCTTACCCCGCGGGGGCCAACTTCTCTACTGAAAATACTAATACAACTCAGACTACCAGCCCCTCTAATGGTCATGATGGTAACAAAAAGTGTAAAAATGACATTATGGTTCTTCTCATTTCAGAGTGTTGAAGTAAAACCTGCATGGAAGTCTGAATTGAAAGGGAATCATTTAAACACTGGATTTTTCGTGCTAATTCTGTTATAGATGCATGTGGGTATATTTCCTAGCCGTGGCTCGCATAGAAAGCAAATATATTCCTGATGTGTATCGTCACCTGCAGCTACAGAGGAAGTCTCCCTGGCCAGCAGCCAGTGCTGTGCGGCAGTGATCAGCTGTGGGAAGTCCTTCCTGGTGGCAGCCTGCTCCTCTATCTGGTTCTTCACGGTGGCCAGGACCTAAAAAATAGACAACAACAAGAGGGTCACCGTGCATTCGCTTCTAAACTGATGACATTAAAGCAAAAAAACATAAAACACATCCTCTTGAGGCAACAGGCCTGACGCCTCCTACTTTCATTGGATGAGATGAGTTTTTCAGTTGGATACCTTTTTTTTTAATACTGCTGTTTTTTCTTTTTTTCCTCAATGCAACCTCCCCGAGCTTTAATTAAAACACGCTGCCTGATCGCAATCTGTTGATCGGCGGGGAGAAACGAGGAAGCCGTCTTCATTTCGCCGAGGTGCAGCTGCAGAACTGCGCTCGGGTTACAAAAATTCAACTCTCCCCTTTGAAAAGCCAAACTGCAAGTTCCGACATCTTCCAGCAACGCAACTAAAGCCAAACCTCATTCTGTCGACTCAGCAGTGCGCACGCCTCGAGGCAAAAGAAGGCAAGCACAAGCCTCACTCCTGGCTGCACACACACACACACACACACACACACACGTTTTACCTGGTAGAGGGAGCGAACGGTGGGCTGAAAGACCAAGTTTGTGTTGAGAAGGAAGGAGCGCAGGAGGGGCTGAGGGTAGGCCGCCAACTGGGCCAGGATGCCCGTCAGCAGCAGGTTGACGTGGAGCGAGTTGCTCGCCATGTTCTCCAGGCGGGACAGCAGCACGCTGACGAACGGACCTGCGGGAGGAACGGTCGCAGGCGGCATTACACATCGTGCAGTTTTTTATATATATATATTTTCTCGAGACGAAGCGGAGACTCTTTCTCCCCCCCCCATTCGTTGCTTACCGGTAAAAGGCGCCGACTGCTTTCTCGCCGCAACCCCGCCGACAAATTTGGCCCCGAATGGTGAATCCACTTTCTCCGGCTCCGGTGTCTCGGGGGAGAAAGAGCTGAAATCCATCTCCTCCTCCTCGTCCTCCTTCTCGTCCTCGTCCTCCTCCTTCGCCTGTGCAGGTGTGACGGGCTTCTTCGACTCGCCATCGGCTCTGACCGGTTTCCCCTCCGTTTTGGTGTCCAACGTACGAATGAGCTCCTCATACTGAGCCAGCAGGTCACGGCCCAACTCGTGGGAATTATACGCCGCGTCACCTTTGGACTCTGCGTCCGCGGGGTTTCTATCCGCAATCGCGGAGGGCGGAAGTGTCAAACTGAGTCCGTTTTTCAGCTGGACCGCCGCTGCTCCCGGCTGGCTCCGCTTGCCGCCCTCGGCATCTCTGGTGACCTTCTTGGCGACGAGGTCGTACACCATGACGTCGTCCTGGAACTCGCTCTCCTCGACGTACGCGCCCCGTACCAGCATGGTGGCCGTCTTCCTCATCTCCTGGATGTGCGCCGGCGGCTCGTCGGGGCGCTCGGCCTCCGCGGCGGGGGGGGCGGCGACCTCGCTCTGCACCGGGCACGCGTCGTAGCTGTCGTCCCACTCCAGCTCCTGCGGGCCGACGGCGGGGGGCTCGGCCCCGGGGGGCGGAGGGGCGCGGGGGTGAGGCGCCGGCGGCCGCGGGGCGCGCCTTGCGGCCGCCTGGGCCTGCCAGCCCTTCGGGCCGGGCTCCACCGGGACGCCGGGTCGGTAACTCTCGGGGGGGGGGTCCTCGCCGTCGTACGGAGCCGACCAAACCCGGCAGGCCTGCGTGCAGCCGCCGATGCTGCGGCGGGCGTCGTAGAGGTAATGCAGATAACTGACGTCCAGGAAGACCTCGGAGCCGATGGTGCAGGAGTGGCCCGCGCCGTCGTCGTCCTCGGAGAAACTCTCCGTCTCCTCTGGAAGCAGGAAGAAGAGATGTGAACTGCGGGTAAAGGCTGAGCGTTGGTGCGGAGCGGAACTAATGAGGTTGATTTGTAGCTACAGGCGGCAAAGTGATGTAATGCAGCGAAAGGCAGGAGATCTCTCTATCTGACAGAATTCCCGGGTCATGTGCTCGTGTCCCAGAAAAATACCCATCAACATGTAATGTTATTAAATTATACTGGGTTTTAGCATTATTACTGCTTTCCTCCCTCTGCTTATTTGGTCCGCACACCACTATTACTGAAGGTAATAACATGCACTCTTATCCACTTATGAACAGTAAAAATGTGACGGATGAATTTGCTTTGCTGCAGATTTCAAAGGAACGGAAAACAAAGAAAACATTCATAAAAGCTCATAGAAGCTGATCCTCAAAGCTGCTGAAATCCAGTCCTTCATTTGGGCTTTGCTGTAGCACGTACAGTACTTTAAGAAATCAAAAGTATTGAAGGCTTTACACTAGACAATCTCTCACCCAGCTGATAGCAAGAGCTTAATCTCAACGGCACCTTTCAAGCCCTTCAAAGGGTTAAAAGACGATGCATCTGTGTCCATCCAGTACTGCTTATAAAGGATTATTCCAGCGTGTTAAAACTTGCATCTGCTCTTTTGTTTCCCCTCCATTGTTTGGATAAAACAGTTGGCTTGTTAACAACCTTCATGATGATCCTGTCTCATTGGAACTGAGCAGGTCTCCAATGATTACAACGTCATAATAACCGATGCCAATTATGTCCAAGCAAAACGAGAATGAAGCTGTCACAAACCGGATTAGTCTTTCAATGTCCCGTACGTCTTACCCGAGGCGCTGGTGCTGTTGGGAGTCTTGGAACCTTTGGAGAAGAGGATGGACTCCAGCTGTCGGAGTGGCGGGGGGCTGCGGTCGGGGGAGCAGCAGGACGGCGTCAGCGCCAGGATCTTGGCCGCTGACACAGAGTAGCAGTCCCTCTCCCCGACAACGCGCCTCTGACTCAACATCATGTGATTACAAGGGATCAGGTACCTGGGGAGGCCAAAGGGAACGGATCCTGTTAGGAAAACCAGCGCCGAGCACAAAGGGGCTTGGGAGGGGGGGTGGGGGCATATGGAAACACAAATCTGCACAGTGGGAAGTACAAGGAAAAAGCTCATGATTTCTTAAACCCAATAGATGTACCATGCATCATAACTGGCATGCGGTAAGTATGTGTGTGTGTGTGTGTGTGTGTGTGTGCGTGCCACTCACCTCAATATGAGCTGCAGCATCACATCTTCACAGTATAAGCCAATGAGAGTACGGAAAAGTGCCAGAGACACAGTGCCCAACTGCAGAGTTAAAACACACAACAACAACTGAGGATTTCAACTACTGCTGAAAGTGTTGTTGAATTATCAAGAAACAGGAAATAATTATGAATAATTATTTGGTTGTTACACTTCAAAAAGCTTAGAGGAGAAGTTTAATTTGGCTCGGGGTCAAAACATTTGAAAAATCAAACATGTTTCATATCTTCCGCTGAGGTTCAGGTGAGCCGAAGCCGACAAAGAACCTTTGCTGTTTCATGTTCATGATTTGAACAAAAGGATCTCATAATAGAGGAATGCATTAAAACAAAAAAAAACAATTGTTTCACCAACTGGAGGATGTCGCTGAGCATCACCATGGAAACATTCTGCCAGCTTTGGGGCTTACATTTGGAGTTTCAAAAATGGGTCCAAAATGGCCTGTGGGGTTGTTTTCCAAGGGTAATTAAGACATGAATCATGCTGTGTGTGGTTATAAGACCAGACACACGGTGCAGAGGTGCAGTCGGCAGATCGCCGGGTTCGCTGCCCACCTGGAACGGCGTGTTGATGCGGCTGACCAGAGTGTCCAAAATGTGGACGCTCTCGTGCCGGTGCAGCAGGATGAAAGAGAGGAAAGTCTGCAGCAGCGCCGGCTCAGACGCGGTCCTGAGGAAGAGGTCGAGGTATGCTGTGGTGGTCATCACCTCTTCCAGGGTGAACTTCACAGGAGGAACACGTCATTAGTCCGAAATGCAGATTCAAAACGTGATGCCGCAGAAGAATCTATTGAGTAGGTCTACAGATTCAATCAAGATATTGGTATGTTTTGTTTGAGTATACAGTACACCTTTTCATTTTCATAGATAAAAGCAAATAGAACCTTAAAAGTATTAATTACACCGGGACACTTCCTAAATACATTCCTTGGATTTCTGCCTTTTTCGGCCACACAGACATTTTATTTTTTGCTCTTGCTCTTGCTATTCTCAATAATATGTTTAGTTACTAAGGGGCATCATTGCATCTAAATCGGGCCATACGTGGAGATGAAGAGGAGAAGGACGGAGAACACCAACCTTGTGCAGAGCAGGTGCTAGGACAGGCACGAGGAATCCGTTGTAGATGTAGCTAACCAGCTGGTCTCTGATATCCGGGTGGGCCACCTGGGAACAGTCGATTACATTTAGCCGTGACTGCAGTCAAGCAGAAGGTTGGCGGCATTTACCACCTGTGGATAAAACCTGTGCAACCGTGTGGATGCTAAATGTGTCACAGAGCCGTGTGTGTGTGTGTGTGTGCGCAGCATCGTGAGCCAACACGCGTCTTCACCTGAATCACAGCGTTGCAGAACTCCAGCGAGTTGAGAAACTGGACGAGGGACGGCATCTGGAGCCAGTCCTGTTTGTGCAGGCAGTGCCATTCTGCACTGGGAACCTCCAGCTTGGTGGGCAGGGACGAGTACAGGCCGCTCAGCCCGGTGGCCAGAACCTGGAGACAGAGGGAGGGACATGCCAACGTCAAATTACACGTTCCGCATCAGGTCAAAAGCGGATTTGGGTTTATAACGGATTATATTATTATCAAAATTGTGAACGTGTAAAATGTGTAAACTGATCCTATGACTTTTCCTCACGCGGATTTCGGTTTTGAGTGAATAATTCTTGACCACTATTGGATGGACTGCCATGTGGTTTACAGTTTTGGATCTCCCACGTTTTTATTTTTGAGACTTTTTCTTTAAAAAAAAAAGCATCTTCAAGACAATATAGCGTTTAGTTTGACAAAATATGTGCGAAAATAAGAACTACTAACACTCCGAAATTCAAAATACTTAATGAGGTCTATAATGCAGATGAAAGCATAGAACTGTAGCAGCCTTCAGTACACATCCACCAGCTTGCTCCTCCTCATAACGGCATAGGCTACATAAGGATTCAATACCTCCCACAGGTTAGCTCTATAAACATTTATGAGCAGCAGTTTTATTTGCCTATAACTATTTTTCAAGATCATCACGGTTTGATCATCAGGTCACTAATTAATTCCTTGATGTCAACTGGCCTTCCGTGTAACAAATGGTCAGTATCTAGTTTAATATATATATTTGTATTTCTGGCCTTTCTGAGGAGGTGTTATTTTAAAAAAAAGAACTGTAGCAGAGTCTATAGCAGAGTAATTAAACTGTAAAATGATACATCATTAGTGTTCCATTGATGCATCCTCTGTAGGATTATCCTTGTTGCCTGCGGAGTGAAACCAATTAAATTCAGGCTGCACTTGTTAAACTGGCATCACATCAAAAGCAATTTCTCATTGCGATGTCTGCAGCTTTGGGTAAATGGCATTATTATCACAGGATTATCTTGCAACCGTGCCTTAATCTTATGAATGCCAGACATTTGTAACACCCAACGAGAGGGTTTAACCTTGCTTCAAGTCGCTCCGTGAATTCATCTGCATACCCGTCGCCCGATTCTTTTTCTTGTCGGCAACGAAGGCCACTGGAGTCCGGGACTTTTTGATGAGAACTAATGAATGTGAGCAACCCCTCATACGCAAGGGTTAAGTCAATTAAGAAGATCAGAAACCCTCAGCGGAGCAGTCTGAGAGAGAATTACAATGTCGCAAAAAGCTATAAAGGTGTATCCGTGGGAGGGACTAACCGGACAGAAGTAGGTGTTCTGCGCCACGTGTTTGGCCACTCGCTCGTTCTCAGCCGACAGCGACATGATGAGCAGCAGGGCGTCTCTGGCTTGCTGGCCCACCGTGCCCTCCCTGTGGATGAAGGGGATGAGCAGGGAGAAGATGAGGAAGTTGGTGGCTCCCTGGTCCTCGCTGGTGTGGAAAAACAGCTCCAGGATGGAGGGGTCCTTTGCCAGCACGCAGCACAGCTGGTTGAGCAGCAGCACCAGCTCGGCCTCGACCCGCGGCGCCGCGGCGCCCGAGCAGGACGACAGCAGCATCATGAGCGGCCGCAGGATGGGCTTGTGGTGCAGCAGGGGCTGGCGGGCCTGGCCCACCAGCATCTCGTACATCTTGAGCTGCTCCAGCTTCATGTCGTCCGTGAACTCCCGGCGGAGGCTCCACACGAAGAGGCGCTCCATGACGTTCTCCAGCACCACGAACTCCAGGATGGGGCCCATGGCGCCGACCTGACCGCTCTCCTCCTCCATCAGAAGGAAGAGCATGTGCTCCACGTAGTTCTGCACGGCGCTCGCCTCGTCTCCGGGGATGGGGCCGAAGCGAGGGGCCCCGCTCGAGCCGGAGCTGAGGTGGATGACACTGAGGGAGGACAGGGTGGAGCTGCTGCGCAGGGGGTCGTGCTTCTCTAGGATCTTCACCACCTGAAATTAGAGACAAAAGGGATTTTTACTAACCACAAACTGTTGGATGTTCATGCACGGAAGAACAGCCAAGATGGATTTTTGTACTGGAGACGTGTACTAAACATTTCGATGGGACAAAGCTTTATTGGTTGACTATCCAAATAATTCCAACAATGCTTTCATGCAGAAAGTGTGGAATCCAAGAAGGGAGCAAATTGAGCGCTCGGCTTCATTCTGCGCTGAATGCATAGAATCATTTTCCCTTCGTGGTGACAAAGATGCGCTAAAGTATTACCACTCACATAATCAAATCATACGTGCTGTATTATGAAAAAGAATTGACACGAGTTAGTGTCTTCTGTCAATAGCAGATTTATTTGTTTAGAGGCCGTGCTTACGGCATGTTCATTTGATGGGGATGTGATGCAGGTAAAACCCTGCTTCCTGACAGGTTAATTAACAACTATAATGGGGTGTAAACAGAGCAGCGGCACAGTGCAGATAAACTCAGTTTGGTAGCACACGGTGAAACGGCCCTTTGTGTATCCAGGCCCTCCCTTGTGTGTGTCGGCTGCATAGAAACCAGAGTCACAATAATGGGTCCAGTGTTCCCGGCCTGACACTGCTGCCATGACAATAACTGGTTGTGCACAAGAGGGCCGGGCACAGCTGATGGAAACAGGAGAACAGAGTTTGTGATCTCAGCCTGAGCCCAACAGGGGCCAGTGGTCCAATGGGAACAGCCGGGTTCACGGGATATTTGTTTTCACTGGACACACAGGGAGAGAGTCGGTTTACAAATGGCACTTCAAGCGCGAGCTGAAGACGAGGTGCTCACGAGGCCTGGAAGCATTTTGATCGCCCCTCAACAACGCGACGCCCGAGCCGGCAGCACGTTTCTACCTGGGCTCACGGGCCAAAAAGTGCAAAGAGCTCACATGCACTAAAACACGGGCGACTTGCTATGTTGACAAAGCAAGAAGAAGCTCTGCTCAGGTAGAGATTACTCGACGCATTGTTGTGCCGATTTATTAATTCTCTGTATCCTGTAAAGGTATTGTAGTTAAATATATTTGGTATATGGCTGTCGCCGTATAGAAAGCCATTGAGAGGCAATAGATATATTTACTCTGAATTCAGCAGACAACCTTTAAGGTTTGTTAACCTATGATGCCTAGAATATGTGTATTGGTAAGCATTCATTTTGGGTATCTGATTTGGGGTATTAACTTCAAAATGATTGTCACGGTTTGGTCTCTCTTCCTGTGTTATTTTGTAGTTTTCATGTCTCTTGTGTTCCTGGGTAACTTCACTTCCTGCCTTGTCCTGTGATTGCCTGATTGATCCCACCTGTGTCCAATCACCTGCACCTCCCTTGTGTATTTAAGCCCTGTGTGCCTGTTGTCCAGTGTCGTGTCATTGTCTATATGTCCCACGCTGTTGGAGCACGTTATCAGTTTTGTCTGGAATAAAGAGCACTCTTTTTGATCGAGAACCTCGGCTTTTGAGTCCTGCTTCCGCCTGCTCCAGCACCGACCCTGACAGAATGACACGACCAAAGAAGGACTCAGCAGACTCCTGGTACGACTTGGGCCCGGAATACCTGGATGTGAGGAGCCCGTTTTTCCAGCGCAAGACGGACTTCATTTTTGGTCCCAGGAGCTATCAGAAGGCGTGCCTGGAACTAAGGGACCTCCTCAACCCGAGGAAGAGCCCGAGGAGGAGGAGGAAACGAACCCCTCCAGCCCCGGCTCCTGACCCGGTCCAAAGACGCTTGCCCCAGCCCGTTCCTGCGCCGAGACGCCCGTCAGCGCCCGTTCCGGCGCCGAGACGCCCGTCAGCGCCCGTTCCGGCCCCCAGAGTCCAGTCTCCGCCCGTTCCGGCCCCCAGAGTCCAGTCTCCGCCCGTTCCGGCCCCCAGAGTCCAGTCTCCGCCCGTTCCGGCCCCCAGAGTCCAGTCTCCGCCCGTTCCGGCCCCCAGAGTCCAGTCTCCGCCCGTTCCGGCCCCCAGAGTCCAGTCTCCGCCCGTTCCGGCCCCCAGAGTCCAGTCTCCGCCCGTTCCGGCCCCCAGAGTCCAGTCTCCGCCCGTTCCGGCCCCCAGAGTCCAGTCTCCGCCCGTTCCGGCCCCCAGAGTCCAGTCTCCGCCCGTTCCGGCCCCCAGAGTCCAGTCTCCGCCCGTTCCGGCCCCCAGAGTCCAGTCTCCGCCCGTTCCGGCCCCCAGAGTCCAGTCTCCGCCCGTTCCGGCCCCCGACGATGACCCCTCCCTCCCACCCTCTTGTGACCGCCTGGAAGTCGGTCCTTGAAGGGGGGGTGGGGTCAGGGGTTGGGCCGGAGCCCCAAGCCTCGACGACGCCGGAGCCGCACTGCTCGGCGCCCCCCGCCACGACGACGCCGCAGCCGCACAGCTCGGCGCCCCCCGCCACGACGACGCCGGAGCCGCACTGCTCGGCGCCCCCCGCCACGACGTCGCCGCAGCCGCACTGCTCGGCGCCCCCCGCCACGACGACGCCGCAGCCGCACTGCTCGGCGCCCCCCGCCACGACGACGCCGCAGCCGCACTGCTCGGCGCCCCCCGCCACGACGACGCCGCAGCCGCACTGCTCGGCGCCCCCCGCCGCGACGACGCCGGAGCCGCACTGCTCGGCGCCCCCCGCCGCGACGACGCCGGAGCCGCACTGCTCGGCGCCCCCCGCCGCGACGACGCCGCAGCCGCACAGCTCGGCGCCCCCCTCCGCGACGACGCCGCAGCCGCACAGCTCGGCGCCCCCCTCCGCGACGACGCCGCAGCCGCACAGCTCGGCGCCCCCCGCCGCGACGACGCCGCAGCCGCACAGCTCGGCGCCCCCCGCCACGAGGCACGGCCGCCGCAGCGGTCGGCCCCCCGAGACCCTGAAGCCCGGCCGCCGTAGCGGTCGGCCCCCCGAGACCCGGAAGCCCGGCCGCCGTAGCGGTCGCCCCCCCGAGACCCTGAAGCCCGGCCGCCCCCCCCGAGACCCTGAAGCCCGGTCGCCGTAGCGGTAGACCCCCCGAAGGACCCGACACATGGCCGCCATCACCCTGAGTTCCCTGCGCGGTCCAAGATCGTTGGGTTCCCACCCTCCCTCCCCTTGTCTGTGTTTCTCTGGTTCTGTTCCCCTTGAGGACCGTCTGGAATTCGGTCCTTGAGGGGGGGGTTCTGTCACGGTTTGGTCTCTCTTCCTGTGTTATTTTGTAGTTTTCATGTCTCTTGTGTTCCTGGGTAACTTCACTTCCTGCCTTGTCCTGTGATTGCCTGATTGATCCCACCTGTGTCCAATCACCTGCACCTCCCTTGTGTATTTAAGCCCTGTGTGCCTGTTGTCCAGTGTCGTGTCATTGTCTATATGTCCCACGCTGTTGGAGCACGTTATCAGTTTTGTCTGGAATAAAGAGCACTCTTTTTGATCGAGAACCTCGGCTTTTGAGTCCTGCTTCCGCCTGCTCCAGCACCGACCCTGACAATGATAGCGTTTTTTTTTTTTTAAGGCTAGGATTGAACTATTCATTTCATATGTAATCATCACAGGCCACAACCGGCTTAATAAATCAGCATGGTGAAATTAAAAGAGCATTTACTCTGTGCTCATTACCAGTGGTTCTGTTGAGCGAAGCCCTTTCTGCTTCACTGGAGCTTTTCAGACTGGTGCTGGGGAGTTTGCCGGTGTAAAGATGTCAAACATCCCATGATAATTAAAAAAGGTTTAAAAAAAAACACACCTACTAAAGTAAAAGTTCAAGACAGCACCATACTGTGTGTCCTGTTTTCAACCCTAACCTGTACTTGTATACAAAATAAAACCCGCAAAAAGAGATCACTCTTAAATTTGCTGATGCAGGTTTCTTGTTTTTCAGAAACACAGAACAGGCCCAGATGAGTTTTCCTATGAATTATTAATACACAATGACATACGCAGTGTCAGATTCAGGCAGTGCTCTGAATTACAAATTTTAAAAAAGGTGTTAACGCTGCAAAAAATAACAACAAATATTACTCTTAAAGTTGCGGAGAAACAATGGAGTTTTTAATGTCGTTAACGTTCTATATGTGTGCTATTCTATTGTAACCACCATGAAGCAACTTCCTCTCAGGGACTGGGAGCTCCGTCAAGTCTCGTTTGTCAGAACTCTGACAGCTGAACACGTCGTTGAATGCACGCCGCGTGGCGGTGTTTCCACATGGAACGCTAAAAAAAGACGTCACGTGACACGGGCCCCGGGTTGGAAGGAGTCAGGGCAACCGGAACGATCCCTTTGCATGTCACAACAAACACACAATGAGCTCAGCGAGGCCTGGAGAGCGGCAGATAAGACGCGGCAAGCGAACACAGACCTAATCTGCCTATAAAAACACGCCGCGCTTCTGACAGATGCTACTTTACGACTTGTTACTCGCATTTCAAGGTTTTTCCCGAACTGAAACCAAAGTCAAGAGCGCTCTTATCGCTCCACTGATTAGTTGAGCGTGGAAATAAGACTCTGCAGGAGAGAAATTGGGCTCCCGGGTCGCCTGAAGCTAAACAAGCTTTATTCTGAACAGGGAGTTCTCATTTTATCTGTTCAGTGTCAGGCCGAGACTAGTGAAGAAATGTGAGAAGGTGTAAACGTACAGACAAAATATACAGCCCTCCGGGGAGGCTTTATGCTCCAAGCCTGCTTAAAGTGACCCACTATCCACAACAGGTTTGTATTCAATTTGTCTACATGAATCCAAATTCACCAACCAAAATAACTTCATAATATAAATGATAACCACTCACCCACAAGACAAACACCTTGAGAGTCAAAGTTGAAAACTTATGACGAAAGACACGTTCCAGGCAAGCTTATAATTAGAGTCTGATGAAATATAGTTTCCACTAATAAGTTAAAATCATTATGATTTTTTTTTTTATTATCTTACTCTTAAAATCACACCTGAAAAGTGTTTACTGAAGGTTTTACATTTCTACAGCACAATTTTGCTAGTCGTTATCTGTACAAAATCTAATGGGTAGACTCCAAAAGTTGCATTTTACTTCTTTAACGTCTACCTCTGGTAAAACTAGTCAGACGGATGGTGAGACGTGCAGACGGATTGATGGTGGTGCGCGGGGCGTTTTACCTGAGACCAGTGGTTCTTGAACACGATCATGCAGGTCTCCGGATCCACCCCTTTTAAGACCAGCGACTGCCCGTCGGGGTTTCCATTGGCAACCATGGAGGCCATCGCGGTGACCGGGGTCGTGCGTGGGTTAAACCATGTCCTAGGCGGAAGGAGGACACTCCTGACAGCTCGCTGGTGCGAGCCTAACCACGTGGGGCAGCATAATCACCCTGAGAAAAAAAAATACACACGCAGATTAGACACCGGGCCACAGTGAGTTGATTCATAAAAACAGCAGCACAGATGCACTGGTATGTCTGGAGGTTGTAGTGCATTTCCTCCCCCACCACCTCCCCCTCCTTGCGTGGCTAGACGGCAGCTATGACAGGTATGCAGGGGAACAATAACAAGGGGTCAGGTGACCATAGGAGGAGGAGGAGGGACGCCGACTTTGGCCGCACGCTGTACTGGCTACGTAAGAGGCCCGTGGTGGATTCCTGCAGGGCCCCCCGGACATCACTCTCATTGCAGAAACATTTGCAAGGTTGAAGGACGACTGGGTGTGAACAACGAGGCGAGTCGGAGGTTGGAAGAGTCAACACGTGTAGCCGTGAGGTTCTCTTGGCTTGTTTGCATTAAACATTTGATCCGCCCACGTTTTCTTCTGCCTGCAGAAAGTCAATGTTTGCATTGACTACGATCAGAACTACAATGATACCACATGGATATAAAAACAGTTTCAGCTAAACGCTCACGTCGACATGCCAACTAACTAAAGACACCGTCAACCTGATCGGTGGGCTTCGTCGCCAATGTCCACGCGGAATTCGGACCAGCATCACTGCAGCCGAGCCGCAGACCGCCCGCTGTGCTTTAAGTCTTCTGAACGCCAAGCGCAACGTCAGCGCCCTGTCAAACGCTCGCACGGCAGAGGATCCCATCACCGCAGGGGATCAACTGGGAAACGCGGAGCAACTGCAGGCCATAAGCACCAAGCCCACCCCCCCCCCCCCAGACAATAAATCAACCTCTCAACCAATCGCCGCTCAACCACTTCTTTTGAATCCGAGGCAGAAACACTGAGGCCCACAGTGAAACTTTCACCATCTGTTTTCAGTTAGAAGGAATGCGGTTGGATTCTTGAGAAGGAATTGGAAAACGCTGCTTGGTCAGCGTGTATTTATCGGGTTACTTACCGTCGCTGAGCCATCGTCAACGGGGGGGGGGGGGGGGGGGGGCGGGGACTCGTCCTACGCACGCCGCGACCTCATTCTCGTCCTGTTGTCACAAAACGAGGGAGGGAAAATGAAGACATGGCAAAGAGAGGAGCACAGAGCGAGAGGCGAGGCATGGTGGGCAGTGACTGGAAGTGAGCAAGCTTCTCTGGGAGCAATTCTTTGGACGGAGATGGAGAGGGAGGAGGTTACAAAGGGGGGGGGGGGGGAGGGAGAGAGTTTAAAATAAAAAAGATAGACATAGAGAGAAAGTGTAGGGAAAAGTAGGAGGCGCAAGAAAAAGGACAGCAACATTGTTCCCAGAAATAAAAAAGTTCAGAATGAACCAATCGGGTCGCATGTTTCAGCCAGATTTTCAATATCAAATCCTCATGATCCCTCCTTTCGTGGGACAATAACCCCATTGTCTCTTCCAATTAGTGTTGTGATGTAATTGGCATCCTTCGCAACGGCGAGATGCCAACTTTCCCTCTCCAGCAATTACACCGGGCCATCGGGGGAAAACCATGTCCCGTACATGCATAACGATAATCAGAAACACGTTTGCGTGACATCACGCAGAATAAATCGACTCCGCACGGCGCCTAAAACATGCAATCTTTCAAAAAAAGCACAGAGAGGGAGACAGATGGCGATGTGTGTGTGTGTGAATATATGTTAAAAAGGAGAGGAGGATTTTGCGCCTCTGGATGGACTCACACATTTCGAGGAGCCCAGAACAAACGCCGCCCGTGGAGATGTACACTAGAGTCGACGTAACTCACAGGGACTCGCTGTTCCTTTTGGGCAAACGCACACGCAGTTTCAAGCTCGCCGTCTACACTTTGGCGGCCGGGCAACTAAAGACAGGGCCGCTCCACATACTCAAGCCACATACTCAAGCTCTACAAACTTGTTGTGTTAGAAAAGCTGCAATATTTCATCCTGTGTAACCGATAACCTCATTCTGTACATCAGCAGTGAAAAACGGATATTGAACAATCCTTTTCTCTTTTTTTCTGCCCTGTTGTCATTAATGTTCTCATTGCTTTTGGAGGATATTCGCTGTGGCCCGTGTTATATCGGTTATTATTGTACGTCGACTTTTCCAAAACGGTTCCCTTTGAAATAAAATTGATTCACCCGAAGACGACAAGCCAGACAAATAGAAATGATGTTGTCTCACTGTATATACATTGCTGAGAAGAAATTACAGAACGGAAGAAGTGTGCTTGAGATTATAAGTGTCAATTGTTGCGTTTTCAACACATATCATAGTTTTGTAACCATTTTATGTATAAAAAGAACCAAAGAAAATGCCCCCCCCCAAAAATCCTTTATTGTTTGGGCCAAAGGCGCTGGTAGAGAAGATAAACTAACAACTAGTTTAAATGAATGAGCCATAATCTGACAATATTTTAGCAAACATGTAAAACTGTAAAAAAAACAATCATATCTTTCACCCTGTTGTCTTTTGGTCCTGAGCTGCTTGATATCCTGCTTTGTACATCAACAGCCTCGTCAGTTTGCCAGCTTGGCTTGGCTTAATAAACAGTGATTACCGATTTATACTGACTTTCTTCTCTCAAAAAATGCTCCATTAGTTACAGTTCATTTGAGCCAAAAAGGCCAAAGACTTGGAATTAGCGAATCGATGTGCCACCGAGCATCGGCATCTTACAAAACGATAAAACTAAAGCTTCACGGCCGATCCAGTGAAGGGTCTGCTAATGAAAATCATGACCCACATCGTGCTCCCATTCACAGTACCTGCTGTCATGTTGTCACATGGAGCCCACAGTTACCCAGAAGCCACCGCTCCACTTGCTCAAAATAACCTGGAATACAGTAGACCCAGAAACGGGACAAAGCAGAGCAGGCGCTGAAATATAAGGGTATTAAAAATACATCTTTAGTGCACGTGCGAGTGGTGTTGCTGAAGACGCGTTGGTCTGTTTACAGCCTCACTGCGACTCGAAGCCTCCGCCGGATTCTCCCAACTTCCAATTATCCCACTTATGGCAATTTGATAATTACACGGAGTTTGTCGCTTCCACGTCTCCGCAGCCAGAGACAATAATTCTCTCTTTTCCTGTTCTTAGATGTCGGGTCGGGAGCATTCAGTAATTCAGTCGCACCATTAGAAATATTTGTTTTCTTGGCTATTTTTAGTTTTTTTTCAGTATCAGTTGATGCCTCCATTTATTCCCGTGGGTCTTAGCTAATTGACGCAGACCGAAAAGTTGTTTTTTTGGCTCATTCTTAGGAAAAAAAAAGAGACTAGATAAGAGTCAGGAATTGTCACAAAGTGTGTTTTTCTCATGGACCTGACTTGCCTTTCCAACTGTTGCATCGGTTTAAGTCATTATTTACTTTCAGTACACGTATACAGCTGGAAACTATGAATGGTTTCATATGTGATGCATCGAAGAGAGAAATAGGCTCTCGTCTGCTCACTCCCAAGGTAAACATGAAGCGAGAACTATTGGTCACGCAACCTCAGGCTTTTGCAAAGAAACAAAGGAGTAAAGATAAAAGCCCAACACTCAAAAAAAAAAAGAGTTATAGAGACAAATTCTCGCCTCAAAAGGGTTTTGTCTGTTTTTCCTGATCTGGTTTCGGGTGTCGTCAGCTTTCTGTCATCGAAGAGGTTTTCATACACACACCCGGGCGTCGCCTTGATGAAAAAGCTCAATGGCCGGACACACCCTTTACTCAGAATAAAAGATCATATTTCTCGCTAAACAGGAGTTTTAACCTCAATTCTAGCGAGTCGTATTAGAGGGTAGATATATGCATAGAGATATTGGGTCTGAGGTGAGGCGCTTTGAACTTGGAACCTCCAGCAGACAGAAGAAAAGTCAGACTGTTAAGAGTTGAACCCGCCTTATTACATAATTGAGGGTGGTGAGGTAGCCGCCATGGCAACGCAGTGAAAGACAGGCCCATTAAAGTGATAGTGGCTAATGAAATATTTAAAAGGAGGGCCACAAATGAAGCCAGTGCCTGCTCTAATAATTTATAGTCTTCACCGTACTCATTCATTCAACAACACAACAAACGCACAAAATGTTACCTCAAACAAATTTGTTGTAATTTCTGTGGTCAAATGCGAAAAAAATTATAATTAGAAAGTAATAATTTACCCGGTGACATCTTTTTAACTAATTCAATTTATTGTTAGTATTATATATGTGACTTTCAAATAAAGCAATGTTATTAATCATATATTCCTGTGTACTGCCCTCCATGATACATAAATCCTACTCTTCCACAGACAGGTAGGTGTTAAGTAATGACTGTAAATAACTTATGAGCTAACACTGTGATTATGTAAGCAGCTGGTGTTGCTCCCTGCTGCCTGTCTGAGGATTCTCACAAGCACATGCACCCTGACAGGGTTACCTAACAAGTAAAAGCTGTGCCAGTAGGAATGCAATTAGTTTTGCAGGAATTAATAAAAACAAAAACAGCAACAAATGTTGATGCTGAAAAGTCAAAAATTCCTGGGATCATAATAAAGGCATAACAATTAGTCCTAGAGGATGTGAACGCGTGTGTCAAATTTCTTGGCAATCCAGCTAACAGTTGTCCAAACATTTTACTCAGAGGACACATGGCAGCCAATTGTTGAGGTATTTTAGTCTGTACTGAAGGAGTGGAACAACCACCTCACTCATTGCAAACATGTGTTAAATGTAAGTAATCGTAAAAATCGATTAATTACCCCACAAAATTCATACCACCCAAATGTTACAAAGGCCTTCAAGTACTTAACAGGTCATTACAAGTTTATTACATGTTTTTTTCTAACCCTCAAAGGCTAAATGACCATGTTGCGTGTACGAAACCTGGTGACTAGGGAAAAATCCTATCTGTGCTCCCGGTGCTTCCTCTAAAGCTCGTTTGCATCACGTCTCACTCGCTGATAACATGAAGAAGCCTGGTTTGCGTATGCAATGGAAGATACAGCGTGGCTGTGAAGTTCCCGAATGTTTATCACAGAGATGAGAAGAACTGCCCCCATGCCATTAGCACACTGGATTTAAAAAAAAACAGAGGCTCAAACAGCCATTGACACGCAGCTAACAAAAGAAAACTGGTTTTTAAATGCAGAACATACCGAAAAAAAGCCTTTGGGGCTTATATGGGTCAAATATTAGCTTGGGTGTGGATAATTACTGTCACTTTCACTTGTCACTTGTCACTTTGTTTAGCTGGTGCACTTGGTCTTTATTTCAAATTTTATCTTAATCTCTTTTTACTTACTAACCCATAGCTTTAGCGTACTAACCCATAGCATATATTTTATTATACTTTTATTTTTATCTTATTGCTGCACTATGTTGTCATTATTGTACTGTCTTCAGTCATGCACCAACCGCCAAGACAATAATGCCAATAAACGTTTCCTGATTCCTGATTAGGCGACCCGTTTTCCTCCTTGCAAGGCTGTGTTTTTTTTTTCTCACATATTTCCATGGCAAAAGAGATGCAAACTAACGTACTACATGCTGGTGGCGCTCTGTAAAGACACTGGCCTTCTGGACTTTGAGCTGAACAATGTTTTACTCTGCCGGGGGATCTGGTTTTGTGCCGTCGTTTCCGGGCGGTTCAACCACATTCTCCACTCTTTTCACACCAAATAGCTGCTCTTTTGAAGAAAAAAAACGACACAAAGTTAGCCGGAAAACTAGGGGGATTCCGCCTCCTAAGCGGAGACACGGGTGAGCCAACAAACATGTACTTTAAACAGAATTAAAGAATACACCACACTGGCATCTGTAGGTTTCCTATGGGGCTAAAGTGCGTTAGCCTAAGCTAGCATAGGCCGAGAAGCTTAGTTAGCTTTTTTTGCCCCGTCTAAAACGTCAAAACTAACACGTACCAACACCTCCGACGCTTTGGTACAAACACATGTCTCTTTTCTTTAATCAATATACTTTAACTAGAAATTGCAATTCAACAAAGGAAAGTATCTCCATCCTCTGCTCGGGACAACATTCCTCGACCATATCTTAAAAAACAATAGTACTGAATTTCAAATTTAGCACAGTCATGCTGACTGTTTGTCTATGCACCAAGTGTTTATGCTAAAATAAGCTATTTCCCTCGCAGCTGTAGCTGCAAAGCATCAACAAAGACAGGCGGGCGATAGCCCTGTTCGACTGTCCTTTGAAAGAAAGAAATGGGTGAAAAAAAACGACAACGAGAATTACTTCCCCAGCCAGTCGCCCGACTCGCTTTCACGGCGGCTTGGTGACTTTCTCGGGGCAGGTGGGGGCCCAGAAGTAGGGAAGGTGGGGGTAATCCCAAACACGGGGCAAAGCTGAGCTGGCTGTGTCTGTGGTGGGAAACGTTAACACACACACACACACACACACACACACACACACCTGCTGATATGGGGATGGCAGCACCTGTTCCCTCTGAATTTCCCACAGGTTCTGCTAAACGTATCAAGACCAAAACAACTGTACATTTTAGAGCTTTTTTTGTTGCAATAACTACAATGAAACACAAGCTTTCTATTACTTATTTTGTTTTAAGAAGCCTTTTGTTAACACTACAATCAGTGACATTGTGTACAGGGACCAGCAGGGTGAAGCCCATCTGGTCTCAGACTTGTGACCTTAATCCAATCACATTACTACGACTGTCATGGCTGCGATGGAGACAGAGAAAAAAAACTAAAGTCAATCTAACGGCATTACCACTAAATGAAATTTAAATCCCTTCTGAATGTCGCTGGTAATTATACAGATTACTGATTAGCCATATTTAATAATATTGAATTCTTTGCTACACGTCAGTATTCATGCGCAGTAACTAAAGATGAATGGCAAATTCACAAGGTTTTACATTTTTGCTGTAGTCTCCGGAGTGGAAGTGACTAAGAGGCAGCCAGAGACCCCATGTGACCGATTACTAGGAAGATACCTCTTTAGAACAGAGGTGGTCAATCACGACTACCTAATCACAGCCAACTTCTTCACCGCGATCCTTAAAACCTCACAATTTTATATTTAAAACAGTTTTGAGTTCACAAAGCAGGTTTTTGGGGGAGGCAGGAGATTCGAAAGTGACCATAACCATCCCCATAGCAACGGTTCAAACTCCTTCCACGGGTTTCAAAAACGTTTCTGATAATCGATTGATTCCTGGTTACGTCTCATCCAAAGTAATGTTTACATTTCGAACCCTTCACCTCACGGGTTGGTTCTCTTGGGTAATTGTGAATTTGTTATCAACATTTATGGCCTTATTAAAAAGACTACATTGTAACTTATTAACTGATGAGTCAATCCCTTTAAATAGCACCCCTAAAAAAGCTTTGTATACTTAAAAACCACACAAACAGAAACAAACATTAGGCTATGAAACATTAATGATGCTTTCTGAGGTCACGAGGAGCCCCAACAGGTGAATGAGAGGACAGGTGGGCTTCACTTCTGCTCTAGAACAACTGTGCGTCAACACAGGATAAGCAGCAGCACGTGGGCAGAATAAGCAATGACGCTCCTTGTGGAACCAGAGACATTTGAACACGTGTTTTTTTTATAAGGAATGGCGAGCTATGATTAGAGACAGGGCGCGTCCACGTTGTCTCCACGGCGAGGACGCGCAGCCACGAGCAAAGTGGAACACAAAAAAAACAACTAAAAAACTGTATTTCCCTTTCGAAGGAGGCGAGGACTTTATAGTAAGCGGTCAAGTTTGTTTAACTGGGAACTCTCGCCCCCCCCCCCCTCCCAGTTGACCCAACCGAGACCTCTGGTTTGCCCTGAAACCCAACCCGTCCCCCCACCCGCACGCGTCAATCACACGCTCCGCAACTGTCAGAGAAAAAACACGCACACGCGGGGCAATGCCCGCACGTCATCGCGGAAAACAAGTGCGATAAAGCTACTATTTAAAGCTATTTGTTGTTTTTATTGTTGTTGTCTGTTTCTTACCTTCGGACGGATCCTCTCCGGGTTCTTTCTGCCGCAAACAGCGCTCAAGCAGGTTTGACCGCAAACACACACACACACACGCACACACACACACGGCGGGATTTCCGCTGAGGGAGAAACGTACCGAGGTCGCTCCTTATGGTCACACCTCCAGAATGTCCTCCTTTTCATAACAGCACGCCGTGTTGCCGAGCGACCTGGTCCCCCGCGGCGCGCGCGCACACGTACGCGCACATAGGTGAACCCGCATTAATCCTCATCGTGTAACGCTCCTCCCACTGAACGGGGGGGTGGGGGGGAGAGAAAAGGCCCACGTCCACCGCGGGAGAGAGTCGGTGTCCCCTTTTTGAGAAATACGCCTGGGTGGAGATGATGAATCATCGTGATAATGGCTCACTGCAGGGTGTGAATGATGCTCTGGGTGAGAACTTTGGAACGAGGTTAATCCAAATCGATGCGATGCAGCACGCCTCTTAATTAAAGACGATTGCAGTTTTAACCTTCATTTGGTTTCAGAATATATTTTCTTGCTTGATCCTACTGATCTAGATGCATATCACAAAGTAATCCTGGTTACTTTTATCAAGACCCGATAAAAAGAGCACATATTATTAGAGTTCGAAATTCCTCAGTGTGTCGCCCTCTGGTGGACAAAAGGGCAAAGTGCAAGGGCAGGAAGACTCAAATATTTATAATAAATAGTTCTCATTTTGCATTCACTGCGACATGCATTGTTATTTTTGATGATGTATTTCTCCTCACATTGTGATCTTTAGGCTTTAGTGTCCCTACATCCACCCAATGTTCTCATCTGCAGTTCTAGTGCGTCCTTTGCATTTCCAGCATACAATGCTACAGTGGCGTTGTGATGAAGGCAGAACCTGTGTTTACGCCTGACTGGTGGATTTTAAGCCCAAGTCATAATAGAATCAGTTAGAAGCAATTCACAATTGCCCTGTACTTTTCTCTCGACACTGGTTCCAATGAAAGAGACATTTATGTTTTGAGTTCATATTGAACCCGATCATGAAGATGTCCAGGTCTACAGGGACATCTGGTGGATATGCCATTTAAATGCAGTTTTTAGAAGTATTTAGATGCCACAGTATGAAAAAAGAGTCCTGCAAACAAGATTTCACTAAAGGAACTACAACATAAAGTCATTGAAATAGATGTAGAGGACTAACAAGTTTCCCCTATATTAAAATGACCTCAAAATGTTATTAGATTACTCAAATACTTTTCACCAAAGTATTACAGATTCAAAAGGCCTTCGAGAGCCTTTTACAGTGGAGAGATGTTAAAGCTGCACTAACAAAATAAAACAACACGAACATCAGCCAACCTGACTTATTGTTATTACACATTCATTACATGAATGCGTGCGTCCCCACGCGCACAAACACACACGCTGCGCAAACATCACACGGACACCCCCCCTCTCTGACAGGGACACATGGTCGGGAGTCAGAGTGGGCTGATCGCGTGTCCGTCGGGGTCCTGACGCACGCTGCGGGGTCAGAGACGCACCGAGTCCCCCACACCCCCACGCGGGAGACCAGGAAGCCGACGCTCTACGCGGACACGTGACACCTGGGAAAACTCCTAATCAAGGATTTCTGCTGTACTTTTTGTGTCAATCCTCTATGGCCGAAGCCCGTCGCGAGGATGAGGAAGAGGAGGAGCGCGCGGGTCGGAGAGACGTCCCGACCTACAGGAACCAGGCAACAGGTTGGTTTGGTTTGTGATCGTAGGTCAACGGTCCTCTAACGGGGACTTACAATATGTCCTCTGTACATCATCCGTTGTCTGAACGCTTAATATGATTTAGTTTGATGCACAGGGTTACAAATTTACCCATTTCTAACAAATACAAATATGCGGATCGTTTAAACAGAAATGGGTGGACTTTCCTGGCAGCCGCTGTTTAAATCCGGCATTTATGTACTAAATACAATAAAGCTCTTTAGACATGTGGATCCTCACATCTGCATTTGCAGCAAATGTGAGCACGAATAATGGAAAAGAGTAAGCAGAAATGATTGGAAGCTAAAGGAGCACAGAAAGAGAAACGCATTAAACGATCAACATGCAAAATCTGCTTGATTTGTAGATATGGCACCAATAACAAAAACAGAGGTGAACATTTACACATAGTCACTTTAGTTGTAGCTTCTGCAGTCAGAAGCTTTTGATACCTATGATGAATGTGTGATTTCATCCTGTAATGTCTGGAGAGATTAATCTCCAGATATTTAAATGTCCACCAAGGTTGTGCCTAGATACCCTTGCTATTCTCTCAGGTGCTTTAAGATTTAAAACTCTTAAACAATAAGAAACAATTTAGCATGGTTTATATGTCTATATTTTACTTTTCAGACAAAATACTAAAGTAAAAATAGTTTTCATTTGGTTGAAATGATGAAATAATGAAATAATTGCTTGCCATGACAACAATATGCTGATGATTGATGTAATTCATACTGATGGATGTGATTTACAAACATCAGCTGCCTCTGCAACTCGTGTCTCAGTTTGAATTTCCCCTCTCCGAGTGCAACACCTGCTGTGCAAACACTTGTGACCCCCCCTCCCTCCTCCCTCCTCCCTCCCCCCCCCGTGGCCTGCCATCCGCAGACAGTGGATGGGCTCAGACTTAAACCCTCCCCCTCCCCAACCACACCCTAACCCCCACCAGCTGTCTGGGTGCCGACATTCTGTCCGTGTCCACAAACACGCTGTTCCTGTCTGCTTCCCCCCCCCCCCCCTCGTCCTTTTTCAGAGTGACATTCTGACAGGATTCATTCCGCCATCACCGGGCCTTCGCCATAATGGAGGTGTTGCAGGGGCTCCCTGAATTAGAGGCTTATTAAAGTCCATCTTTCTTTCTTTCCCTTTTGTCGGAGTGATGTCGGCGCGCTTTGACGTGAGAACGCAGCTGTGGAGGGAATCTTTTTCTCGCTGACCTCGGCAGCTTTTGGGTGTGCTCGTTGGTGGTGTTAATCACCCAAATGAAAGTAAATAACGGAGATGACGTTCTCAGCCCATAACCGAGCCGCTTAGCAGCTGTAGACGCTTGATTTAATGGCAACTTGAACAGCTATATGCCACCAGAGATATGGCAGTTAGGAAAGCCTGCTTTGTCTGGGTATTAGTTAACATACGTAGTACATACTCCCCTTGTCGTGCTTTTTCCACACCAACCCCTTTTGTAAAAGGTGCAATATATGTAAAGTTAGATTGGTTTAATTGATACACATCACTCCAATCTGCTGCCAAATCGCAGCTTTGCAAGACACAGTAGAGCTATTCATCCAAATCATTCAAGTTCTTTTACACGTTTGAAGGGATCAGCCCTTTTTGCTGCGTGAATTTCCTGCTTGACCACATTCCGGTTAATCAGATTGGCCCAGGTGAACAGGGCCCTCCCTTTCTCTCCTGCTGTCTGAGGGTGTGTGTGTGTGTGTGCGACGTGTGCACACTCAGACACTCCGTGGAGGGAGGATCCTGGTGGGGAATACTCTCTTGATGCTGAGGATTTGATATTTGTTCCCTTTAAGTACCTCTGAGGTAGGATCATACCCTTTGTTTTTAAAATCACGAGAGAGGCCACCGGCAGACTCGCGTAAAATAAATGAAAGTAAAGCCCAGTCCGGCCTTGTGTCACGTCGTTCAGGGGCTGTTTACAAAGAAATGGTGTCGGATGAGTTGACGCCGCTCTCCACGCTTTCCCAGGCAGTGCTTCCTCGCCGTGGTGTGAAAGTGCAGAAAATCTCTTTCCCCCCCTCCACCCGTGTTGGCAGTGGCTCGGTGCCGCCGACAGATAACAAGCAACAGGTGCAACAGGTGGACTCGAGTGCCAACGAGGTGCCGGTTTCAGGCGTGGAGGGAACAACGATGCTTGCTTCAATCACTGCCTGTTTTATTTTTCTTTTAAAAAGGTTTACTCTAAAAAAAACATCATGCAAAACAACTAACTGCGTTGATGGAAAATGTATCCTATGACATCACCATTCCTTCTGTGTAAATTTTAGCTTTAGACTGACTGGTTGATCCAGATGTTTTGTCTATCCGGCCGGTTAGGCTCCGGTTCTTGTATTTCTAGTTGAAAGAGTTCCGTCTATTAGCAGTCAGTGATTGGAATGAAACTACGGCCACGTCTTAAGGTGACACTGGGAAGCTTTTTTTAAGAGACATCATGTCAAATTGTTTCTGTTTTAAAAGTTAGAAACGTCTCGCTTGTTTTGGAAGCTTATGACTAAAATATATTTTTAGTGTAAGTGACATCACGGGTGGCTCTTCCCTTTGTTAATTTTAAGCATCCACCTCTAGTTGTTTTAAAGTTATGATCCTCAGCTTTACTCATAAGGGGTTTTCATCCACATAAGATCCACAGCTTAGAAATGTCACGAGTCTATTGGATTATTAAATTGAATTTATTATTAACATTGAAAAATCATTTTTACTATTTGCTTGAAAATCCGAAACCGCACAAACATACACACATTTGACATCATCCCTGATGTTGCTGATGTTTGGACTCACTTCCTGCCGTTTTCAGTGTTGTTGCCTCCTGCTGCCGTCATGACGCATCTGACCACTATTGTCCCTGTTTGCTTTGTCTGTACACTTGGGCTCGTAATCCCACCGCAACCCCCCCCCCCCCCCCCCCCCCCCCCCCCAAAAAAAAATCCAAACTGTGTCTCTGTCCTGCATCATGAAACTTTTGAATATTTTGCCATATTATTTCTAGACTATATATATATTACTAGAATAAATGAATGTTGATTAGGGGCCAGGATGTTATCTTTGTCTCACATCACATTTAAAACCTGCCCCCTCTTTGTCCCTTTTTTCTACAGCTCATCCTGAAAGAACCAAGCCAGATCATTCAAGGTACAAAGTTTCCCCAAACTCTTCTCTGTTGCTGAAACGGGTCACTGTCACTTTAACGGTCAGATATGCTGATGTTGACCCGTGAGGTTGTGAATGGGCCAAAACAATACCCCGATCATCCTCGCCGAACATGAATCAACGTGATTTGAAGGTTTGCATCATCGTCCTGCAGCCGTTCCCCAATGAGCAGGCCGCGTTAATGATGCACCCGCCTTTAGTGAATCTTTTTTTGTTCCAAGTGACGTCGAGTCCTCTTTGTCTTTGTAACAACCGTAGCAGTATAGACGGAGCGTACTGTGTGACTTTCTTCTGGGAAAAGGAAACGCATTTCTTTTATTTACTGTTGAGTCACCACAAAGGTATGAAGCAGCTCCCCACACCTTAGTGGTAATTGGTTCTCCTGTTCTGCTCCCTCTCCAGACAAGTGCCTCTGAACTCGATACGAGCTGCTGTCAAACGGAGTAAGTTGCCGTTTGACGAAGCTTTTTGTGTGTAAAATGAAAGCTCTTATGTGACAAATAAGTAAAATATGCGTGTTCATATTGAGAGGTAGAAATAAATGTGTGCAGGGAAATCTATGACACAATATTATCTCTCTTCCTTCAGCAAGCACAAACACTAAGAGTGACCACAGCAGAGAAAGAAGGTAACGTAAAGAGTCATTTTAGAGTATAGAGCATAATGACCCTGGTTGGTGTCGTCTTTGCGACCAGACATTTTGCTTCTGATGTGGATTGAAAGAGACAACTGTTGTCATCTCATTTTTCAGCATGTTGTGCTGTTGCTTTACGAAAAAAAAAACATAAGAGCTGTGTTTTTCAAGTTAGGCTAATACAAAAAAAATGCTGATGGGCACTATAGTTTACTGAATGTTTGTCTTATGTGTTTTTTTTGGGGGGGTTTTCCAGACGGCCAGAGATCACCATCCTCTCAGGACAACCTCTGGCCAGTAACATCTGGTTCTCAGGGAACCCTGCGGTTTTCCCTCATCCCCCTCAGTCGGGCTGGTCTGCAGGCATCCAGGCTGTTCCCCAGGTAGTCCTCATCTGAGATTGTTTTTCATCAGTCAACGATGCTCCATTTCTTTGTGTTTGTGTTTGTTTTATCTGCCCCACGTGAAGGTCTAAATATTGAGATTGAGTGTGCTGGTGTGTCTTTCTCATGGCTTAGCCCCCACCACCCTATGACCAGGTGATTCAAAAGCAGACCCAGGAGGAGCGCGTCGTCAAGCCCACTGCGCCCCCCCGTCGGAGCGCCCGCACCGCCACAAGTGCCACGCAGACCGACCCCGCGCCGGAGGACGCGACCCGCGCTGCTGCTCCACTGTGCTCAAGAAAAAGACCTGCGGGTGAGTGACACGAGGGAGCGGGGGTAAACCTATTTTTCGCTCCACATGGGGATTATTTCACGGTGGCTGCATCTCCTCCCAGGTGAAAAGCCGCGAAAACCGCCGAGGCCGTCTCTAGCAAAACCTGCGGACAGGGGACCAGTGGGCACCAATTCCCGAGTACCCGCAAACGCCGAAGAGCCAAGTGACCGGCCCGGTTCCAGCCGCAGTGGATCCGTCACCGTACACTGGGACTTTCCCGAAACTGCTCCCTCTTCCCCCGACCCGTCGCCCCGCCGTCGCCCCGTTCCGCTCCCTCGCACCAGACCAAAGGTGACGGTCCAGACTTCGGTGGAGCCCCGTGAACATTGTGACGGCCTTCGATCGGATCCGGAGGAGGTCACCGCCTGCAGGCATTTGAAGGAGCTCGAGTGTGAGGGGAACAACAACAGCGCCGACGCCGACCTTTTGGAGGAGGGCGCAGGTGTCAAAATGAACGGCAACATCAGTCAGCGCAATATCCGGGCCAGGATCCAAGCCTTTGAGACCCACTCCGGCCCCGAGGAGGAGAACGCCGCTGACCAACCGGAATCGGCTTTCGGGAAGGCAGCCGGCAGACCCCCGGTTGCCGCCAAGCCTTCTGTCTCGCTTAAGCCCCAGTTCAGCCACAATGTGGACTATCGAAGCGCGTCGTTCAGGAACCTCCCCAAAGTCCCCGAACCGTCCCCCGGACCGGTGAAGGAGGAGCTGGAGACTTTGTTCAACAAGAGGTCAGCCAAGAGCATCCACGGAGAGGGCGTGCGTCCTTCCCCCACGGTGAAGCCTTTTAAGGAAGCCCTGAAGCCCAACTTTAATATAAATAACCACAACTCGACCTCTATAGACACAGAGGATCCGTATTCGGACAGTTCATCAAGTGAGGAGCATTTTCTTTTCTTTCATGGGTCGCGTAGATTCATCTAAGTTAGCACATAACAAATTTACAAATACTTAGAATACTGTCTCTGTGTTCAGATCACATCCCCTTCAAACCTCAGCACGGCTCGGACACCGACGGGGGGTCTTCCAACAGGCAGAGTCTGACACGGAGGCCGACCACTATCAGGGTCCCCAGTTTCACCGGGTCACCGGGTGAGGTTCGGCGCCGCGCGGCAAAGCGTCAAAAATACGCTGCCGACGGGACGGGACGGAGCGCAGGTTTTACAGAGAGCTCTCTTCTCGTTGTCAGCTAACTGCGAGGACCGCACCCCTCCTCTTCCTGCCCAGAAGCCCATTGGCTCCCGAAACCCCTCGGGGAACAACCGACAGAGCCAGACCCCCACCTTCCCCCGCCAGGTGAGAGCATCGTCTCAATGAGACCTCCGAACCACAGAGCAGGTCATTCTCGGTGCACCTGTGAGGGGGGTTTTTGTGTTGCGCTGGCTTTTGTGCTATTCTTAGCTCACTTATATAGCGATATTAACGCTCCTTTTGGCTTTGTTTGTAGGAGTCTTTCCCCTCTGGGCCGGAACCGTCGTTACCACCTCGGTGAGTGGGAGTGGAAAGAATTCAGAAAGAATTTTTTTTTTTTTAAACGTGAACGACTTTGCAAAACATGCGACCCAACTTGATTTCTGGTGTTGCACTCCAGGAGGCTGTCTACGAGCAAAACCCTTCCTCCTCGCCCACCCCTTGCCAAGACCGGCCCGGCAAGACCGGCCGTGCCCAACATGCAGGCCATAGGTCGATCCCAATCACTGTATTTGGAACCTCCCCCAAAACCGCAGTCCCAAAGGAGAAGAAGTGTCCTCCCTCCGAGGCCCAACCCCGGCCACAGCCTCTACAACAAATACACCGTGAGACGCGTCCCACTGCACGACCCTGTTTTAAATACCACCCGATCCGCACGGGTTTTTAATTTTTTTTCTGCTTCCATTCAACAGCTCCAACTTCCTCATGGGATCGCTGCCTTCGACTACAACGGGAGTAACGCGGGAGAACTGTCATTTCAGGTGTCCAAAACCCGCGTTCCCCCGGCTTACGTGCTGTAATGTAAAACCACGTCGGCGCCGTTGGTCCTGTCCCAGTGAACAGCCTTTTGTTGTCCGTTTCACAACAGAAAAACGAGGTGCTCCTGCTGCTAGATGAGATTGACCACGACGTGTTCCAGTGCCAAGTCGGGGAAAGCAAAGGAGGAGTACAAAAGGCTCACATGGTGGTCATTACTCCTCTTTCCTCCTTCTCAGACCCAGCGCCGCCACAGGTGATATTAATGAGAGGAGCTTGGGTATATATTGGGTATATATCGCCCGGTGGGCTCTGCGTTACCTTTTTAACCTCTCTCCCTGCAGGATGCCGGTTCAGGTGAAGCTGGTTCTGAGCTTAAAGTGCAGGCCACACATGACTTCAATCCAGGTGACGCATCACTTTTTTTTGTTTTAGACACAAATAGCTGCAAAGTTGATAGACAATATTATTAACGTGAGACATGTATGTAAAGAATAGGTTCGACTTTCTTGTCGAAAGTTATGTATTCTTGCAGCTAGACGCAGGAGGCGATTTGAGTAAAGCAGCAGCTCGCCTTGTTCGCTCCAGTGGTAAAATATACGTACAATGGATTAACTAAATTGGGTGCTTTTAGGATTAGTCAAATGTATTTTCGAGTGTTGGAGAGAGCGACGGCTTGTCCGCTCACTCTTAATGCTGGAGCGGCTTTTAGCTTGATTTACCATCCCAGCTGTGCCCATTGTTAAAGAAATATGCCTACAGCAACACCTGCATGCTCACCAATGAAGAATTTAGAGAAAGAGAGACAAATGACAAAGCAAATGATGTGGTTTCACATTTGAGATAATGTTTAGGGTTTTTGCACACACACACACAGAGGGGCCAGGAGAGCTGGGCCTGAGAGCAGGCGATGTTGTGACCACGGTGGAGCAGCTGGACAGTCAGTGGTACAGAGGCACTTGTAGGGGATCCACCGGTTTCTTTCCCATCAGTTATGTCAAAGTCCTGGTAAGTCTCATCCACTGAAATCCATTCCTTCATTGCATTGGTTTTTGGTTGAATGCTTTGTATGATTTAAAGGACGAAAAAAAGAAAAAGCATCATTATTTCTCCAACTAGTCAAATTCCCCGAAGCCGCCCCGCGAACAGAAAGCAAGACCGCCGTCCACAACAGTCAGGTAGGGACTTCACACCACGCACTTGTCACGTGACACGCACTTGTCCTTACGGTGATGGTTGGAAAATGCTCTAGCGGTCCGAGATGCGTGGCGAAGTTCGACTTTGAGGGCAAGGCCGGCGACGACGAGCTGTCGTTCTCCGAGGGAGACGTGATCCAGCTGAAGGCGTACGTCGGGGAGGAGTGGGCCCGGGGCCGGATCGGCGCCTCGACCGGTCTCGTCCCTCTCAACTTCGTGGAGGTCATCGAGGATCTGCCCCCAGCCACGAGTCTGCAGAAGAGGCATTCCGCCGGGATAGCGATGCCCGGTAAGATAACGTGGTTTTAAAACAATTTCCTTTGGTTCCTAACGTGCTGATTATGACGGCGAAAAGTCAACTGCGCTTGTGATACACGTTGTTCTAAAGATGGGAACGTTTATGCGGCAGCTCTGTGCATCGATGGAGGGGCTTTATGGTGGCAGGCTCAGAGGCATGTCAGGAATTTATGCTTCTGTTTCTATTTCATTAAATGGCTGTTTACAGAAAGGCCTCCATTCACTCAGCCAGGAGTTTAAAACACACTGAGGCCAAGAGGGGACGTCCCTCCTCACAAAGGGTTCCAATAACATTTGATTTAGTCAGAAGTGAAACGTTTGTATGGTTCCCAAGCAACAAGTATCGGCGAAAGAACTTTGACATCACTTTGTCTCTATTTACCGATAATTAGTGGATTTCATGGTTATAACCAGGAGCCCTGTTTTAAAAATATTAGGTAAATACATTGGTTTTAATCCCCTTCATGAAGATCCTGTTTTTCAAAGAGCAAAAAAGTCTGCAAAATAAAACTTTAAGGAAGGAACGTGTAAAATGTACATTGTATCAAATATAAACTGTCCACCATGTCAAAATCCACAAAAACAGAGGTAAATAATGCTGCATTATTAAAGTGATACATCAATACTTTAATAATACCCAAGTGGACATCATTTGCTCCCACAGGCATGGTGTCCTCTGCGAGCACGCACGCTCGCGCGGCCGAACCGCCTCAGCCCGGCGTGGAGTGGGCAACGGCGCTGTACGACTACGCCGGCGACTCGGACGGCAGCCTGTCGTTCGAACGGGGCGACCGGATCCTGGTCAGCCGCCACCTGGACGGCGACTGGAGCTTCGGGCGGCTCGGCGGCAGAGAGGGCGCGTTCCCCCGGGCCTACGTCGAGAGCGCCGCAGGTACGGCGAGGAGAGGGTCGTCAATGGAGGCAGAGGGCAAATAGGGCGTTGAAGTAATCTAAATCACAAACTGCCGTGTAGCACAGTGTGCAGGTAATAACATGCGTTTTATTTCAGAGGACACTTGTGACACACGTGAATAATTTCTACTTTCCCGAAGGGGAATCTTCATGTGTCCACTTTCTGGTCCAATTAAACCTGTGCATCTCTTTTATAAACATTTATGGATTCTCCTTCTTTAGCAGGATAAACTTCAAAAAGTGCTTTTGTGTGGCTACATTTGCTTTATGACTCAAATAGTTTGTTTGGATATTCAATTTACTATTTGAATAAGTCAACGAAAACCACTGCGCCGTAGCTTTAATTAGGCATTGTAGTCGCAGCAGTCAAACCGGCACCATTGTTAATCATCCATTCCTGAGGTGTGTGATTTCCGTCAGCAGGTCAGCAGGCTAATAACCAGCAGAGCGGAGCTGCTGGAAGTAGAGGCAGGGCCATGTTCGACTTCACGCCAGAATGTGACGAGGAGCTGAGCCTGCAGGTAGGCCGATCGGCCCCCAATAGATCCATTCCAGGTGATCTGTGGAAGGTCATCGGCGTTCTGATGAGCTCTGCCTTCTTCTTTTTAGGCTGGGGATATCATCACTGGCCTGGAGGCCGTTGATGGAGAGTGGTTCCTGGGGGAGTTGAGAGGGAAACGGGCTCTGGTCCCTAGAAACTACGTGCAAGTACTGGAGTAGTGTGACGTCACACCGGATGACCTGAACTAAGAGCAGGTTTTCAGCAGCGGAAGTCTGAACTGAACCTGGAGTGCGTTATTTCCTCCACATGTTGTATAACTTTTTTTTTTTTTCTCCACTTGATGTCTTAACTTATACGTGAGGGTTTTTCATGACTGTAAATTAATAAAGTAAAGCTGGTTTACAATTACAGCATTCAATATTTAACACTATACATAAGCACCATCTAGTGGTTTGATTATTTTCCTCCCATCACTGATATTTGTGGAGTTACCTGACAATTTATTTCCATCTCTACGTTTATAATGGAAAGCGGTTGGAAGCTTGAATGGAATACTTTGTAGCCGATGATGTGTCTACATGTAAACATCTCAAAGATCATTTTGACCAGGCGGCTATTGCACGAAACCAGGAAATTCAAGTTATCCTGGATGAATTTAGCTTAGACTTCGTTGCACAAACGCAGGTTGAATTCAACCCAGCCAAGTAACCATGGAGATGTATTATTCTTTGCACCTGGCCTGCTCCAGAGCAGGCGAACAGCCAGGCTAAGATTACTCCTGTAGTCTGTGTCAAATCACCTGCCGCTGTCATCCGCAATAAACGTGTTGAGGGCGAGATATAAAGTCCCATTCACATGCGTTTCCTTCTGCACCAATGCATTCCCATTTCTGATGGGTTTTGGATGAAGAAGCACTGAAATTTGGGACATGCCTTGGCGACAGATCGGATGCACAGTGCGAAGCCATGCTCTCATCCCACAGATGCTCTGTATGGCACTGCGCTTTTTATATTCCGAAACTGTAAATAAAGGCTATTTGACGTAATGTCAGAAGTGTTTGGCACACATGTGTATTACCGTCCCTGGCCACAGAAGAATGTTACATCAAAGAGGATTTCCACAAGACGGCAAGTAAAATGAATTACAAAAGCTTAGATGAAATATGTGAGCAAGCATCATTTCTACATAGCAGCCTGGTTTTTATTTTAGCTTGACCTTTTGCCAGGATCTTTTACCCAGTCATGTTTGTTCATGAACATTAATTGTAGATATTTAGAATTAGATGTGCATATGGTTGTAAAACATTCTCACATTGTGAATAAGGGTTTGAAATGAGGCCTAGTCTTAAGTCTTAAGTCAAAACTGCCCCTTGGCACTGTAATCATTGTAAATTATTTTTTTTACCTGCTTTAAATAAGTCAAATAAACTAATGTAAAGGGAATAGTTTCTCAATTTTAAAGTGTAAAATTACTTTGGTTTCTTATAGCTTTCAACTTGTGCACAAAAACACGAGGCAGAAAAAGTTTGTTGGTCATTTACATTTTTTATTAAATCTGTTAGGTGTTTTAGACGGTCTCCTGGATGGGGGGCTCATAGCCATCGGCCCTCTCCACCTTGGCGCCAGTGTCATCACCTGTTGGCTTTGCAGTGCTGGTGGCACCGCCCTCGCCGTGGAGCTCCATCAGTTTACCCACTGTAACAGAACATGAAAAGCTTTTGACTTCAAGATGTGAAGAGGATACTGGCAAAATTTAAGCTTGATGCTTGAAGTGAAAACTGCAATGATGCTTTAATGATTTAATCCCTCACGCCTCAAAGCGCACTCAAGATTCAACCTGGAAACAGCCTGAGCAAATCTACTTCACCCTTCCACACAATCAATGGAAACAGTAAGTTTATCATTGCAACAGTCGGTGATCTCAATGGGCAGTAATCAGCCGATCATCACGTGTTAAAAATAACTTGTTAAAGCTGGGATTCCCTTACACTCAAACTTGGGCTTCTTCAGCATCTTGACCTTGCGCACAAAGACGTCGTGAAGAGG
The DNA here is from genome assembly GCF_949316345.1 of Pungitius pungitius. Lineage (NCBI taxonomy): Eukaryota > Metazoa > Chordata > Actinopteri > Perciformes > Gasterosteidae > Pungitius > Pungitius pungitius. Next base: position 16,691,379 of record NC_084908.1, on the reverse strand, counting down.
GTAGATGGACTGGCAAGCCTTCTCAATGTCCTTTCCCACGCTGTCAGGGATCCTGGAACAAATCATAAAAAACACATTAATGAAAGTGTACGCCCAACTTTAAGTAAACTTGCTGCACCTGTCTCATAAACCAACATTCTGCTCGCTTGTCTAAGCTGACCACTTTGTTGTTTTTGTCCCAATTGACAAAGCTTCATAAATTGTCTGCTTTTATTTATACTGAATGACTTGGACCATTACAACCACGTGTTTTGTGTAGAAAAAAACATTAAACAAATTGGTTGACTAGACTTTATACTTACAGCTTGTTGACAACTTCCTTCAGGTCGTTGGTCTGAACCTCCCGGGTCATGATCTCCATCATCTTCTTGCGAATCTGACGGACCTGCTGGTGCTGGGCGTACGACGTCTTCCTGATCTGATTGGTGCGCTTCTTTGTGAAACCCACGCAAAACAGGCGCAGAAGGTAGCCGTCGGTGGTCTTCACATCCACATGGGCTTCAATCATGGTCTGAGAACAAACAAAATAAATTCTGGTTAGAATAAGGAGATACACAATAAAAATCTTAAACCTGACAGTGTTCTCAGGTATTCAGGTTAAAACCAACCGGCATTCATTAAAGTAACTGTCCCCTGGCTTCTTAATTAGAAATATATTGAATATGGCTTAATATAACTGCCATCCCTTCAACAATGATCAAAGGTATTCTAGAATTACTGCTTATAAACAGAAATTTAGATTTCAGACAGTTTGTTTGGCGTAACAATACCATTTTATTGGCTACAGCATTCTTATAATTCACCAAACTGATAATAGTACTAACCCATTATAACTGCTTATGGCTCAAAGACCTCGGTACCAGTTTGTAACCATTACCAGAGAAATACATTTAAGAATTGGCGAAGACCTAAATGTAGCTCTAACGTTTCAAGCGTTTCCAACTGACAGTTAAACCCCAGCAAGCATTAAACAGCACTTCATTACACAGCAATACGTTGCCTTTCAAGTACTAATCCATCATTCTCATCGAAGGCATACAGTTAAATGTGGAAAAGATGGACATGGCTAACTATTAAATAGTTGAGAACGAGTGCAGGTGTCCCATGTCAATGTCGTGCAGTCACTAAACTCAAAATGGCTCCAATTACATGCCACCAGGGGCATGCGGTATTGAAGTTAAAGCCGCCATCATTACCTGCCATTTCTTGACCATGGAGCACATCTTGTCACGAGTCAGGTCCATGCCGTGGAAGTTGGTCAGGCAGTTCTTGCCCTGAACATCCTCGGTGATGAGCTTGAACTTGCGGAAGGCCACCTCATCGTTCTGCAGGTCAGCGAGGCTCACCTCGAACACACGTCCCTTAAGACCATCAGAGGCGATTCCTAAGGGGTTGTGAATAAGACACGTGAGGAAAACCAAAAAACACAGGAGCCAGTGGGGCCTTGGTAGTATGGGGGTTCTTTTGCAATATGATTTCATATCGAACACCTAGATTTCTATACTATAAATAGTCTTGGTCTGTCATTAACAGGCAAACTTGCAGATGTACGTGCATGTTGACGGCTTAATGATAATTGCTTAATACAGAGAATTTACTAAATTATCACTTACTGGTTCCCTGAGTCCTGGAGACCAAGGTCTTGCCAAGATTGCGAATGTTGAACATGGCTGGTGCCTTGACATCATACCAGTCCTTCTTGGAAAAGGGGTCGACACTGCAGGAGAGAGACACGCACCTCAGACCCAACTCGTTGCGCAGGTAAAAACACACACACACGGTGATATGGAGAGATTTGGAGCAGATTAGCTAACTAACGTTAGTTAATTAGCAAACCGGCTGAGCAGCACTGCAATAAGCACGGATTTGGTTAGCAGGCATTGTGGTGGGTTAACTTCCAACTGATCCTAACGGCCTAAGCGTGGCCGTGGATTTTAGACACGCGTGTAACGTAAAGATAGAGAGTAAAACTATCCACATGAATTGTGGCATTCGGCTGCCATGTTGGTTGCAATAGTCGGCTAAAGCCGTGCTAGCATGTAGCGTTGGTGGCTAATAATACAGCTGAAAATGTTAAGCATAATAACTGAACGGTCAAACTGTCCCAGTCATGTGCAATTTAATGACCAACAACCCCACGGTAGAAGTGTAGATTAAATGAATTACGAATAAAAGGAACAGCTTAGAGTGAACGGGACGCAGCATGTTTCGACTCCACAAAGAGGCCGGGGATGAAGAGTAACGCTGACCCGACGGCATCTACTTGAAATCGGCTTCATCCTTCACATATTTGGTACCAACTTGACGCTAGTGAGAAGGGCAAAGAACATTCTGTATAATAGTGAAAGAATTTTCTACTTACATCTTCTTTTTGGCACCTTTTTTGCCGCCTTTGGTCAGCCTCTTATTCTTGCCGACTGCCATGTTGGCTACAGGGAGTGAAAGAGGAGGAAGGGCGAAATACCGCGAGACTTAAGGAGACCGGCCTCGTTCGTGAGATTTGTCTTCTCTCGCGAGTCTCGGAAATTTCCTCAGGCGCCCTCTCCTGGTAATAAAAATAGTTAACCTAAGGACCTGAAGCTCGTGAATACGCCTTTAACTGAGTAAATGACTTAAAGCAAATAAATGCATTTTTGATCTTGTAAGCAGCTGAATACCTTATTGGGATTTTATTTTTAAACAAACAAACCATCTGGAATACAGATTTGAAATGAATAAAAACCAAACTGATATTCGATTAAAAAAAGATGAATTATTTGCTTTAATGCATGTCATGCAATGTATTGTGATTAATTCGCACTTTTAAAACGGGACATTTGTAATAAAAGTGACTGGGAATGGTGATGTGATGTTTCAATTATTAACATTGTGACCAGTAAGCAGGCAGAACCAGTCTCTTTGTGTGTAAATACATCATAAGGGTGTGTAGCTTGTTATCCACCCACACTGTTATTGTAACAAAGAGAAGAATTTGGACTGTTGGTGAAATTAAGTAAAAAATAGAATCTGGCATACTTACTCATAGCGTTGATGTATTTTCCAAAAGACACACTCATTGGTGAAGTAAACACTAAACAAAGATTGTCTACAAGTTTTATACAAGAAAAAGAGGTGTCTCTATGCATTCAGGAAATGTAAATTTGAGAGGTGAAAATGTGTCATTCGACAGAGGTGATTTTGAGACAAATAACACCATCTGATATCATAAGGCCATCTCTTTTAGCCAGTTGATGTTTTCTTCCTCTTATTTTTACGCCCATCTGTGTTTGCAGTTTGATATTTTCTTTCTTTTGAAATGTCTGCTGTACTGTTGGAACAAGCATCAAGATTATATTGAGGGCTTAGAATGTCCTCTCGTCATCATTGGTGTGCTTTCCTCTGCTTTCAGTTTGTTTAGAGTGTGTCTCTTTAGTCCGACACTATATTACAATAAAACATGACAATTTCCTATTTTTCTCCCTTTCACACTTATTCATTTGCAGAAGTGATAATCTAATGATAAACGTGAGAATTACAAACGGCAAAAAGAAAGCAGATGACGACTGCAGTGAAACTTTGCAATGCCACTGACTGAATCTTGGAGTCTCATTATCTCTGTCCCTCTCAAAAGGTCAATAACAGCCTTTGAAGGCCATATTTAAGGAGGTCTTCCTTTGGGCTGCAGCGAACAAGTCTGCTGATTTCAGGTCATTACATCAGAGACGAGGTCTGCGTCTCCTGGGTGGTGCTGCTGCTGGCTTCCATGACACCCAAGGGCGCCCGAGAGCTCAGCTACGCTTACGGGGGAGGTTAGTGGCGACAGTGACGCCAGCTGCCTCTGTGGCAACAACAGGCATATTATTTACACAACGATTCTTCAGGGCAAACTCAAAGTCACCAGAATGAGTGCAGAGGAACCAATACCAATAATATTGTCACTGTTTATGGATTATACCTTCACAGGTTGGGTTTTAATCCAATTTTTCATTTGACATGAAACTGGGCCCTCCCGCATGCAGCTATATGTAAATGTCTCAGATGGCATGGGCTGATGGAGGTGATTCGAAAAGGCAAGCGAAGCAGAGCTGTCACTTTGCTTTAATTTTGGATTCCAACTACCCGAGGAGGCAGACATCTGTCAATGTTCTGTTGATCCGCAAAAAAAACAAGTTCTAACTACATTTTCAGCACCCTCTTTATATTTTTATCACAGCATGAATGAGCTACTTGTTCAACATTTCAGATGACCTAAAAATAGTAGTCCTTCGAAGGGTAATGTATTTATGTATTATTTGGGTCATTTTAGTATCCCTCACATTCTGAAGTGGGAATTTTACAGATGTATATTGCTTCAAAATATATGAAATATCTCCTTCAGATTCTGAATTAGAAACTGTTGTATGACATGTATTGTACAACTAATACATATCTTACAATGATTTGGTGAAAAACAAGCAATGCAGTGAAGGATTAAATATATATGTTTAATTGTGAGTAGTTTGGGAGGCAGAATCAGTTGTCTTATCGTAAAAAGGACTTTGTCAGAGGAAATCTTTAACTGCACTTTGGTGGAAGAGTATTTTACACAAAGTGATACAAGTCCCATACATTGACAGATATACTTATATTATAGCAGCAAAATCTTAAAGAATCAAAAGTCAAAATAGTCATGCATCTGTATTTTTGTTTTATTTACTCAGAGTATCTAGCATGCAGCTGTGGTGATGAGCTTCCTGTGGTGGATCAATAACGCTGATTTGTTCTCAAATACAGTTGTGGTTTAGAACATTATCAGATTATAGGAATCCATGATCCTTTGATGTAAACCACAGCAGTCAGATAAATGTGGCACAGTAAAAAGTCCAATATTTTAAATCTAATGGGAGTTTCAATGTAGATTACTGTTGAATTCCATTAGTGGAAGAGGTAGCCGTATGCTATCGAAAAGTTGATACCATGGTTTAAAAATACTATTGCAACAAAAAGTCCTGCATTTAAATGGTGATTAAGGTAAAACAACAGAAGTCATTTTAAGCAAGGTGTACTTTCAACAAAGTATAGACAAGTATGTCGCGCTGTCAAAATGCAGTGCATTGAACAGTACACTGTTTCCCCCTGAAAGGTCGAGAGCTGGAAGTAGAGTGCACGCTTATCAAAATTGCACTTAAGTACAGTGGCCTACTTGTTTTGAATGTAATGCGTCATGATGATGAAACGTAAACCGCCGTTATTGAATCAACACGGAAGCGGCGCGTCGTGCGGGAGAGCCACCTGAGCCGCGCGCGCGCGCGCACACCCACACACACACACACACCTGCCCAATGGTCTGACTAGACCGCGTCCCACTGCGCATGCGTCACACAGCGAAGGGCTACACTGTCATGGCGGTGACGAGCTGAAGCTACCGGGGTGAATCAGGAAGCGAATGCGGCGCAGCGGGGTTAACGTTGACGTCTGAAGACTTTCGCCGGGGAGGGACCAAGCGAACAGCACGTCCTTTTGTCGACTTCTGCCCGAGCTGCTGACGGACTTAACCCCCCCCCCTCCTCCCCCTCACCACCTCCTTCCCCCCCACACACCCCCCTTTTTTTTCTCCTCCAGTTTGTGAGTTTTTGCTTCTGCCCGAGCCGCGGTACCTGAGAAGTGTTTGGACTCCGCGACAAAAAGCAACTTCCACCGCCGCGACGGAGAGACTAAAGTCACCTCGACCCACGTTGGAACACGCCGAGGGGACGAGAGGTTGAGGGCGAGCTCTTCTTCACCTGCTTTCGCCCCCCCCCCCCCGCGCGCACACACACACTCCCCCCGTTACCTGCTGCAGACTTCCTCGCGGCTTTTACCGACATTAATCCGCCTGGGACCGGAGGACAGGAGTAGTTTCACTGAGGAGTGAAGCGAGGGGACACATTTATACACATTCAGTCCTGCAACACGCTGTCTCTGCGCTTTTTATATATATATATATATATATATTTTGCCCCGACTTTTTTAAATGGGGAGAAACACGTTGAAGGGGACATAAACCCCTCGAAGCTCCTGCGACGATCGGCTCCCCCTTCCCCTTCCCCGACAACCCTCCGCAGGTGAACAGGTGCCTTACCTGTGTCCACCCCCCCCTCCCTCTTCCCTTTAGCAAATGGCTAGCGAGGAGACGCCGGGCGCTGCGCAGCCGGGCGACGGACCGGACGCGGGACCCGGCGCCATGGCGCTCAACCCGGCGGTGCCCATCCGGGGTATAAAGATGAAATTCGCCGTGCTCGCCGGCCTGGTGGAAGTTGGGGAAGTTTCCAACCGAGACATCGTGGAGACGGTGTTCAACCTGGTAAGCTGATTAGGAGGGCTCAGGAACGGGCCTCAGATGGCACGGTGTCACGGTGTGGGGGGCAGCTGTCGGTGAGATCTCAATGCGTTTTGGCAAAGAGCCTGACATCATCCTCTTCTGCATATCATTAGAAAAAAAGAAGCAGCATTGAAGTCGTGAGGGCAATTACTTTTATTCTGGTTGAAATGTAGATGTCTTTATGTGGCTGTTTTTGAGTAAACTGTCTTACTGTTTTTCTACTTTCAAATGCCTCACGGAATGGTGCGCAGTTGCTAAATGACGGCCTATTTGTGTGTCACACACACCTAGTCTGCAGTTATTATGTCCTTAATGAAATAAGACGGGATGCAATGTCAGGAGAGTGAGCATGGCACAAAGCTAATCAGCAGGTGCCTTTTTGTGACACATCCAGGTCAGAGTGTGTGTGTGTTATCTGTCTAATACCTGTTGGCCACCCTAAATTCCATATGCAGCTTTGAATGCCTGCAGCACCGTTAGCCCTTCGACCACCAGAGTCAGAGATGCATGGTTTCTTAGCACCTGCATGCGAATGAATGAATGAATGAATGAATGACACACTGGCTAACGAGGAAGTTCAGGGAGTGAGAGAGAAGGCTCGTGTAGACTTTGGCTGGTTAGGTGAGAGAAGGGGAGCCGGAAGAAAGGTGGAGCTGGAACCGGAAAAACCGCTTTGTTGCTGTGGCAACACAATGGAGTCCTTCTGAGAAAAAGGCATGCAGGCTCATCTTGTCATTTGTCAAGTTTTGCTCCAATGCAACCCCGCGCCCCCCCCTCCCCCTCCTCCTCACACGCCCCCCCACAGTGAGGTCGCGAGGACACTTCTCCTCAGGAGGCTGTATCACTGCTAATCCTCCTCCAGCCGTAGTAACTACATTCCACCATTTTTCATGTTGACCCTAAGATTCAAACTGACAGATTGTATCCTATAATTCAACAATTTGATTAATAATTTGGTTTCTTACAGGGGAGATGAGTAAATGTCACTCAGGAGTTGTCAGAGCAGCAGTAAATCCTCACATTTGAGAAGCTGGAAATAGCAAATATTGAATTGGTTTATCAACTCGGCTTTTCAGCTGCAGCCCTGAGCTGTTTCTCAATGAGGCAGGAGAGCTTTAGTGGAAAATGTTTTCTGTCATTGTCTGCTCATGAAGAACAGGGTGTTTGTTTTAAGCGAAGGCCGAAGATTTCAACTTTGAGTGGCTCATGCTGGCTGAAGTGATTTGTGTTCTTCAGTGGTAAAAATATAGAATTTCTATCAATGATCCGCACTCAAAAGAAATGAATGGATAAGTTTGATAGAGAAGCCTCAAATAGCTCACATCCTTGGTCACAGCTTTCCTTTTACAGTCCCCCACCCCCCCAACTCCCTAGTGGCTTTAGATTTGTGAGACGGAATATATAACGAATATCACAAGGAGGAATAGTTTTCAGCCGCCCAGCCAAAGGGAAAGGGAGAGCCTCTAATTACTTCTTGATTTCCTTTTTAGCCCCCCAGAGTCAGCCAGGCATTTCTTTTGACAGAAGTATCTTGTGTGCAGCTCTGTCTGAGCCCCCCTGGACTCCGTGTTTAACACAGTCCGTGTCATTTCAGGGCTTTGAGCGAGATCTCCGTGCATTCCATTATGCTCGCCGCCCTCCGCATCCTCAGCGCCTTCACTGGGCGGTAATCTGATTTACCAGGGGCCGGCCTCTTCTCCTTTTAGCGCTATCTCGTTTGGAGCCTCCCCCAAGCGTAGACGGGTCCTCCGCTGTATTCGGTTTAACGCTACTCGCTCTGGCCTCCGGAGGAGTGTCTTTAATATTCTAGCGTGACTCTTAACAGTGGATGTGATGACTTGTAAACAAAAGGGGGAAGAAAAAAAAAATAAGCTCTTTATGCTGACATTGTTTTTGCGTCAAATCTTTAGTCAAATAAGCCGCAGCTCACGTGGCACTAGTGTGTGTGTGTGAACGTTTGTTGAGGGCTTCACAATATGTCTGTTTCATTCGAGTGGAAGTATTAGTTGAGTTGAACTTTTTTTCATTTAAAACCCAACTGTTAAGGTTTAAGCTGGTGCGGTTGTGACTCTGTGTGGTGGAGTGTCTTACACACAGCCACTCATTTACGGTTTTCTCTCGTATCCTGCTACCGAGAATTGTCGCCTGCCTTGTCACGGCCGGCTGGCTCGTACCTGTCTTTAAAAGCGCAGGTGAGGCGCAGGAGGCAGTGGATTTCATTTCCTGCTTAAAAAACCAGGCGTAAGCACAGCATTTCCGCTTTTCAGTGGCAGGCATAGGCGCAATGATATACACATGTTAGATGGTTATTATAGTATATCAAGCGGCAATATTCACAATGATTAAAAAAAAAAAAAAAGACTAATTATAATGATGAGAGGGCTGCTCCCATTCCACCGAGAATCAACGCCCTACTTCTCAACCCTATGAGGCTTTCTGCCGTCTAATTGTTTAATTTGTGGCACCGAAACCTCCCCCCCCCCCCAAAATCCAAACCACACTAGTTTTGGACAAAACATTTGGCAGCAGCTGCCAGGCCCAAAGATCACACAAACGTATCTCGCAGGATCCCAACATTCCCAATGGTCCAATGGTCACTGGAGTTGTAGCCCGAGCTCTGCCAGAAAAACATCTGGGCGTCTGCTGTGCTCTGTTAATGTTTGACTTGTCTTTACCTTTTTTTACCTTTTTTTTTTTTTATGGCAGGTTGGTAGCGTACAGTCACTCTGTGTGTGAGCTCCTTTCCTGTACGCAGCAGACTGCAGTTTTTACAGGAAGCAGCCGTGCTTTGATTTTCTCGTCCTCGCTAACCGAAACGAGACGGCGAAAGCGGCAAAGCGCCGTGTCATTTCTCCCTCCCCGGGTTTGCAAAAAACCCCCCAAACTTCTGAGCGGTGTACCCCACGACTCTGATGTCATCTTCAGTCGACACATCCGGGGCACGGGCTAAGCTAGGAAACAGCTGAGCTGGCTGTCAGTTTACATTGAAGGTACACATTTACCCAATCCCCAAATCCTTAAAAGACTCAAGTCGTTTGATAACCAATTAAGCAACACACTAGTCCGTGTATGCCCTGTATATGCCGACGGGGATGTTTCCCTTCAGGTCCATGTGGGCGACCCCGTATTTCAGTTAATGAATCAAAACATGTCAATAACATGACCTGACGATGAACCAAAGATCCCGATGCGCCGCCTGTTCCAATCTCACTCGCATCAAGACGCCGCCTTCCTCCCGAGTATCCTGGAAGTCTCTCTGTAAACCATTGACCAACGCAAAGCGCTGTGCTCACGGCTCCCCCTGGTAAGGGACGCAAGGAGATGGGTGACTTTGTTGTGTGGAATGTGACCTCCCCCGCCCCCCCCCCTTGATGTCGAGGTCACATGGTCGGCCGCTTGTCGGGGAGACCAAATGCACCCCGGGCACTTTTGGTAAACGCAGCGTCGGTGGAGAGCGCCAAAGGCACAGAGTCCGTATCAAGGGGCAACCGCACGTTGTCAACTGGGTGTTTTGTAAATAAAAAAATTCATGTAATGTCCATTTTTGCGACACAACATTATTTCTCTCAATATCCACCGATTAATGGGAAATGTAAATAATCATGGCAGCCCATGAATCTGCTCCCGACCGAGGCTCCAGAATAAAGGTCCTCTTATGTTTCGGGTCTGTAAATCTTTCATGCTACGGGCCTGTATTTGGTTTCATTTGGACGTCGCAACTGCAGGAAAAGTAGCCACCTTGCTTTGTTCTGAATTTTACTTCCAAGCGTCAAAGAGAAAATCTGCTACATTATTTTTTTATTTCAAATTATTTTCAGGTGCTGTTCTTTGTAGTAACTGGCTCAGTCTCTGCTTGATGTTGACACAGAGGATCGTGCTGTCAGAACTGAAATTAAATGTTCTAAAACTGCCCCTACTCTGTTTTCTTAAAATAGTTTTTTTTTTTTTTTTAAACCACTGCAGGGGAGAATCATGCAAAGTAGCTGTGACTCGAATTCCTGATGGATCAGGTTTTGGAATCGTGAAATTGATTTTACTAGCTTTGCTATCGGCAGATCAGCAGAGGCTATTTCTGCCTCCACTAAGGAGAATAACTAAGAATGGCTGCCGTTTAATGGGGAGATGAGGTATCAGGAACATTTCTATACAATAAAGTAATTTTCGCAAGACCATAATTATAGATTTGTTCCACTTATGAAGCATCGAGGGGGTTTCAGCAGAAACTAAGTTCTCAGCAACAAGAATGCCATCGGAACGGCAGAGTTCTATGCGATGGAGGTGTAACGATTACCAAACGCTGCCTTTCAAATCAATAATCGCTTCAGCCCCCCCCCCCCCCCCCCCCCCCCCCCGCCGTGTGCGCGCATATGATGCAGACCGGAATGCAAGGACGCCCACAGAGCGTCTCTTCAGCGGGCGAAGGGCGATCCTTGTCCTCTGTCCGGCCCCTCCGGAAGCAACAAAGAGCCCTCTAATCTGACACATGAATGAAACACTATCTGTGTCACATCAGCCCCCGTCCCCACGGTCACACCTTTCCCCTTCGTCTCCACTGTGGCTTAAAGCCATCGCTGGGGGGTGGGGAGACTGTTGTCTAAACAAACAGCCACTGTTTATAGTTCTATTTATATTACCTTTTTTTTTTTTACAAATTCTCTGTTTTCATTCCACTGAAAGAAGAGGGCATCTTTTTTTGTTGTTGTAGTTGAACTGTTCACCCGGTGAGCAGCTGGAGGGTGACCCACAGGATGGACAGCCTGCACTTCAGCTTCACCTGGACGTCCGTGTAGTTTAGACACCATTTAGGCCCTTGAGCTGCCGTCAGGCCTCCTCACCCGCTGTGTGCTGACAAACAGGCTCACGGCCTCTGGATTCAACAACGTTGGACAACACTGCAGTGTTTTGCACCATGCAAATAGTACTTGAGACATGGAGCTTTGTGGAAGTCTGATGTATATTTATTTTCTACTCCGTTATGAACGCTTGTACCACACACCAATTTGGTGCTCACCCTGCTCATGGGGATTGTTTGGTCTCTTTGTTGCAATAAGACCTACTGGGGACTCTGGAGTGGTGAGTTTAGGGATAATGTGTGCTTGCTGTCACAGTATTATGACACAGCACGCAATAATCCACAAGTTTCAATGGTCATACACGTTTCAGCCCAACGAGCCGCGGTTGTAACTTATTTTTAAACTAATTGGATCATGCAGTTATTTGTTGGGATGTGATACACATGGAGGTGCAATGCTGTTGTCTGCAGGAGATCCCACCAAAGTGTCTCTGTTGGTGGAGAGAAGACATATTGGTCAATAACTCATCTGTTGTTTGAATGCGTTTGTAATACAATACTTTGGAAAAATAGAAATTTTGTGGTATTTTTATTTTTTTCATTTGCTGCTTGACATTCTTCATAATTGGCTTTCATTAGATCGATGAAGCCATATTTCCCAAGTGAGCAATGTTTGTCTGTAAAACGGCAGTCTCCATTTTTCCATTCAAATCCTAGAAATTCATGTTTGCTGTTAATGATTAAAGTGTAAGATTAACCAGTTACAAATTATTTCTCTGCCTCTGATGCTGCCTATTTTCAGGAAACGGGGCCATAAAGTAGTCAACGTCTTGGCCTAAATCTATCCTCTCATTGGTTTTTCTATAAACAGGGCAAGTTCTTAAAGGCATTTTAACAGAATGCTTGTTATGTAATACTGTACCATTCTAGGAATAACTGGAGTAAATTAAAAACTTATATTCAGTAATTATTAAACCCGATTTAACTTGGAGCGATTTTGATAATTCAGAGAAACAGGGAATGATTGAAAGGAAATGATTATAATTCAGGAAGATAACCATCTCAAAATCGGGGGCAAACAAGCATCCATTTAGGAAAAGAAAAGGTTTTTTTTTCCTTCTTTTTTTCTACAAAATCAGCATTTAGTAGCGTCAGGTCAGAGGTCAGTTTGAGTAATAGTTACAAGATCGATCCTCAGCCTCCGTCGTCCTTCAATGAAGGCCGTTTGAATAAACTCATGTTGGCATGACGATAGGAGTGAATTCCCCTTTGCTCGCGGTTACCTGGCCGTCAGTGTGGGCGCGATGAGAGTAATCGCCTCGCAGCCTTTTCAGCCACGTTCGGAGTGAAGAGCTTTCTCTTGACGCAGCTCGCTCTCCAGGTTGTTGATCGGCTGTTCAATTAAAAAAAATGAATGAAGAAGCCATTTGAATGAGAACGAGTGTCCAAACTTTTGTCCGGATCCGTGTAACTCCAAAGCCGGATGGATGCAGATCATGATGCCATGGAGATAATTCGGAAGTGTTTTGAGTCTTTTTTTATTATGGCCTAAAAGTGAGAAATGAGGCCGCTCCGGTCGTCCGGTTAGGAATGTTCCTCAAGAGAAAGTGAAGGGGGGACGGTGGGGGGGCAACCCGCTGTTTTCTCCTCACAGCAGGACGTGTGACGTTATGCTAATTCTGCTCGCCTGCCAGCCAAGTTTCCGTGTGGGGGGATGCTGGAAAAGGTTATTGACTGTGACGATTAAAACACAATCTGCATTGCTTTCCTTTTTAATGTGTTCTAGAAACGCAATGGCGAAGCCTTGAGGTGCCGGCTCACCTTCGTCCCCGTGGGGGAGGCTTCTCAAAGGAAAACATCGTGTCGTTGGGAGGGGGAGATCACAGAAGCTCGTTAGAGCCTTATTGCACAGCGCTTGAATCCCAACACAAATTTTAAATTTCCATTTGACTTGCATCACATTGCGATAATAATGGATTTTTAAAAATCTATTTCTAAGTCACAAGTGATAATCTGTGATCCTCACTCAAATAACCTTTTCAAGATGACAGTAAGAAAGTTAGGGGATAACTCCATTGAGTTCTGGGCAGTTCTGCTATTAAAAAAAACAAGATGTCGAACCTTTTATTGATTTAACACTTATGTCTTCAGCAAATGTGTTTTTTTGGAGTTTGTGCAGTGGGGAGTCGTTGCCCGCTGTGCTGCAGACGCAGCTCAGATACTCCATCTCATGCACAGATGGGGATGCCACTGTCCACATGCACATGGTTGACCTTTTAGTTTTCTTTTCATTTTTTTTTTCTTCTGCATGCTCCATAAGCAAATAGTTTGAGCATGTGACCTATTCCTCTCTATAAGTCATGGGTTTAGACTGCATGATTCTACTTATCAATGATTGTTTTGTAATTGGGATCTTCAAAGTACCACCATGGGTATTCATTACTAGCTGTCGAGCTGAAAATGGGTCTTTTCGAGGTGATATATAAATATATATATATATATATATATATATATTACTTCGGATTGATAACAAGAACAACGGTTCTTACAAACAAGAAGCAGCAACACTCAACATATTTGTCGTCCATCGTTTTAATATTTTTCATTTGAGAAATATTTTGTCTTTTTTATTGGTTGATGTGCCAGCTTTAATTAACTATGTGTCTTTTTAAGTCTGGATAAATCCCAGAGCTGTCGACCTCTCGATGTTTTCCTCTGGCCTCGACCTGCTTTCACACGCTCTGCATCAGCAACTCCTCGGTTACCAGGCGCTGACTGTAGGGAACACGGGCGACGCATAAGAGCGGAAGGGAGTAAATGAAGTAAAGCTTTGTTAAATATCGGTGCCTTGCATCCGCAGCTCCTTCTCAGTGGCTCGCAGACCAAGAAACGGGAAGTGATCACCTCCTGAGTGGGACAACCCTCGTCAGCCAGTCAAACGTAGTAACTGACGGGTTTCCCTTTACTTCTATCTGCCCTGGGTACAGTGAACACTAGTAGGCGATTAAGTCATATGCTGAAAGATTTTGAGATATTCTTCCACTGCTGAGATTTTTTCACACTGCGTTTTAGAGCATAACATTTAGGATCCCATTTGCAGACAACCATCAATGGTGACTAAGCAAAAAAGTTGTGTTGCGTTTTCCCGTAATTGAATTTCTCCAATTATCTTAAAATGTAAGCAAGTGGTTCAGTGCTTAGTTTTTTTTTATTTGCTTGAAGCACCAGGCTCTGCATCAGGATGAAAGCTTTTGGAAGGTGTGTGCAAAGGCCAAAATTGATGAACTTCTTTTGGGTGCATTGATTCACACAGACATTAAATCACCTGCCATAATACTGAGTAGATTGTCGAGTGTCCCTGTTGACATGATTTAGTCAGTGATGTATCAGGTTCTGATACAGCTGAAGATAGGCAGGTTACCTGGGATACGTGGGGCAAAACCGTCATGACTCATCACGCCTGTGTCATGTAACGGTCATGGCAGAGGTGTTGGTGGACATGTGAAGTCGTGGCTGAGGTGGAAGATGATGATGATGATAACGTCTGTGTGTGGCTCTCTGTACTCTTGAAGCTGGTGCTGTTGACATAATGAATGCAGGCTGTTGAATATGGAATGCCGTTTTAGTCAAAATTAAATGAATGAACAAATACACGGTAATGCATAATGACACTGCATTTCATAATAAATAAATGAATAAAAACACGGTAATGCATAATGACACTGCATTTCATAATAAATAAATGAATAAAAACACGGTAATGCATAATGGCACCGTAATGCATAATGACCCAGTATTTCATTTCACGTTCTTATATGCAAATCAGGGGGCGTGGCTATCTATCACATTCAGAACAGACAACGGAGACGTGCGCAAAAAGGGCTGGCTAAGGCAGTGTTTCTCAACTGGTGGGCCGTTTGTCTAGAGCTGCCGAAGTCGGAACCGCAAGCCCTAGTACTTCCAGAAAACCCTCAATATGTGTCAAAATAGTATCTGCAGATAACCCATGTTGATCGATTTGATCCGCTAATGCTAGCATGCTATCTCGGAGCCCACCGATGTCTTCCATTATGTCAACACTCTCACGTCGCTTAGCCCAGTAGTTCTCAACTTGTCTGGCTCCGGGACCCACCTTTACCCCTTAATGACAAGAGGCGACCCAATTCGGTGCCATTATGCATTACCGTGTTTTTATTCATTTATTTATTATGAAATGCAGTGTCATTATGCATTACCGTGTTTTTATTCATTTATTTATTATGAAATGCAGTGTCATTATGCATTACCGTGTTTTTATTCATTTATTTATTATGAAATGCAGTGTCATTATGCATTACCGTGTTTTTATTCATTTATTTATTATGAAATGCAGTGTCATTATGCATTACCGTGTATTTGTTCATTTATTTAATTTTGACTAAAACGGCATTCCATAGTTGAAACTTAGTTACTTTATAACACATTATAACTGATTATCTCGCCCCTTTACAATTTACATTTAACTGTAAGTAAATTGCACAGATAATAATAAAACATAGCTTTTTTGGTGGAAAATGATGCACACAATGTTAATATGAAACTAACTGGTCAATAATAACCCCATTTTAGATTGAATCTGTAAATTTGTTTGTTTTTCTCTGTTATTGGCATGTTGTTCTGCCATAATGCACGTCAAGGGGCTGTTTTTGAGACGTCTAAAGAATGCTGCAGTAACCCATGAAACGTCGGGCAATGCCATCATAGATCTACAGGCCCCTTCAGACAGGCGGCACCTGGTCACAGAGGCCTCTCAAAGTAAATGTTAAGAGGTCACATGTGTTCCTGCTGGAACATCTCCGGGGTTATTGCTTTGGCAGCTTGCATCACGGATGTTGCATTGAATTATGCCCAAGTCATCAAGGTTCAACAGTGAATTTGGAAATCCCAGAGGCAACTGTCATGCAAAGACATGGCTTTTTGTCTCAAAGTCCAAATGATTGTTTTTGTTGTTTTGTTTTGATAAGAAAATCCTGTACGCGAATGTTTGGCTTTTCTCACTCTTTCTCTCATTCACTGATTTTTTCGGAAGCTACGATGACAAAGTTGGGCGCAAACTACAGGAAGGTACCGGGACGAGGTTCGCTGCGGACGGTTTCCTGTTTCCTGGTTTCCCATTTTGTGTTTCCTCCAGGAAGTTGGTTGGCCGGGGCGCTGAACTGCTCAAATCCTGTCACGTCTCGCCTCTTGATCCAATGCTAGATTATTTTTCTCTTTTCACTTGCATTGAAAGTGAAGGAAGCTTTCATTTGATTATTCCTCAAATTGTTCAATATGAACAGAACCGTCTGAATTGCAAAGTTCATATAGTACTGAAATTGAAGGCACTCATGCAGGCTGGATGTTTTTTTTTCTTTTTCACTTCCTTGATGCAGCTGCTATATCTAACATGTTGCACCAGAGCAAACCTTTGTATTGACTGCCACTATGCAAACTCAAACGGTCGGTGCTGCCGTGTCGAAGAGTACAAATTCTTTGTTTGCCCCTACGATCCAATCACTACTCTCCATGCTTGCTATCTGGAAGTGGCCATTACCAGAAAAGCTCCTGCAGGAATTTAGTTAAAACCGGACATCTCGCTCCAGACGGAGAGCCCACAAAGTGGAAATCCATGCAGTCAATAAGCCATGTTTTAGTGAAGCCTTCATTTTGAACATCTCATTCTATCGGCGGACGACTCAAGTGGGTCAAAGTTGCTCAGGGAAAATCCTGAAGCCTGGTGGGATGTCTAATGAGCACCATTTCCTGACCAGCCTTTTCCTGATGTTGACAATAGCAGCCATCGTGCAATTTAAGGCAGATTGCCGGATAGACCGTTAAGGAGGTGCATAACAGACCACTTTATGTAACGCTTCCCTATCGGCCAGATGTTTAAAAGGGTCAAAAAGCTGTTTCGTGCTTCAAGAAGTCTTCCAAGTGCATGTAGGCATGTTTCAATGAGTGAAATCGGAGGATGGATGGTCGTCCTTTCCTGGTTTTTGTGAATTTCTTTATTTCTTTATGCCTTATTTAGGGGGTAAATTGTGGGATTGCACAACCGTGTTTAGTTTAATGTATATGTTTAATGTCTTATTGTACACATGTATCCACGTGAGTTATCTACTGTCCTTGAGCAAATGAACGGAACAACAAAGGCAATGATGTGTTGAACAGAATATTGCTTGTGCCTTGTCACGCTTAATGTTGTGTAAAAAATGACTGTCGGACACTGTTTAAATCAAAAGCTCTGAAGATATTTTTAGAAATCCAGCTGTTAAGACATCTCTCTGCACCGCTCCTCTGCCTTTTTGTTTGTTCCTTCGTGTAAGGAAGGCAGGGGAGAGGAAACGTAGAAAACGGCGTCTGATGGTCAATCTTTCAATACAAACATAGTTTACCAACACCAAAACAACGTTTATTATTATTTTCATGGCGTGTGACGTGAGTGTGATTCAGGGGATTGTATTCAGCGCGTGAATCACTGTCGCCACTCGACCTTCGACTGTGACCGATGGTCCTCCACCGACCCACCAAGTGGTATCTGTCCACTGTTTCTGATGTACAATAGTGTGCCGCAGGGACAACCAACAATACAACAAACACAAAAAAATGACTTTGAAAACGAGGAAAACAGAAAGGGAAATTTGCAAACTCGTTTCTGGGATTGCGATGCCTTCTTTGCTTATTGTATCATAATGGTGTGTTTTTGTTCCTTGGCTATGTTTTGGAATGAAATACAGCATGATAGTTGTATCCATCCAACAAGTAACATTATTTGCTCCACTGTACGGGGTCACTTGTCAGCCCCCGCATTTCGTCTGCAGGCTTCGTCCTCTTCTCCCTTTGCTCACACTCAAGGCTGCTGGACTTCCTGCTGACACGTAATTAGCTGGTTAACCCCCCGCCGACCCCTTTTTGGGTGTCGGAATATTTGTAGGCCCATTTCTAATCTGAGACATTGGCGCGTACGCTGACATATCTCAAGAGAAAATCAAACGTGTTCTCACTTCTTCAGCCGGCGAATCCATCGGGAACCATTTACCTCGCGTGCATACTTCTAGGTCTAGGAATTAGAAACTAAGGATTCTCTATTAGAGGGTTGGAGGGGGTTTAAGATATTGTTTCGACAGGAGTAAAACACTGAATAGAAATAATTAATTAATTGCTGGACAGGAGGGGGAGGGGGGGGGGGGGGGGGGGGGGGTCAACCTTCGGGAGCCTCGAGGTTGGCGAGCGCCGTCTCTCGTTGCTCCCAATGGACGCTGGGCATCGGAGTTTTGCACTTCTTTATTGTTAAAATACCTAAACGTAAAACATAGTTTGGAGAGCATGCAGTTCATATGGATTCTCTAAGTTGTGTTTTTGAATGGTGAAACGTGCTCATCTGTAGGCCATCGTGAGACTTAAGGTATTAACAACAGTCCTGTAGTGAAAAGGCCGTAAACTGATTTAATCTGTTAAAAATAATTTGGTCAAACTGGAAACGATAGATTACTTAAATTGAGCATTAAGCACTTGGCAGACCCCTTGCAAGCCCAACAGATGTTCAACACCACCGTGACATTTAGAAAGATTTGGCCAAATCTGCGGCAGATCATGCCTGCTGCATCCTAAACGGTGTCGTACCACTTCATGTGAATGTTGCTTGAATATCTTCTAACGAGAGCATGATATAACACACGCATTTGGCCTCGCTGTATCCTCTCATCTTCATCATCAGAAGCTCACTCCCTCATATCGGCACTAGCACCAGAGGGATTTGAGTCGGACAGATTATCTGCTGGAGCCATTTGAACATCACGGTGTTGGAAATGCCGGATTATAAAATGTTGTCATATCACGTTCACGTTTCGGGTCACGACGTGGTGGGATTGGTGTTTTTTTTTTGTTTTTGTTCGGCTGTCTTTTGGGTTTGACGCCACGGCTCCTTAAGCGATCCAGGCGGGGGGAGCCGTTTGAGGAGGAGGAGGGGGGGGAAGTAGGCCAGTGGCGCTGAAAGCCCGGTCGCTCGCGTTGAGCCAGCGCGTAAGCCGGGCTCTCACCCGGCGTGGCCTTAAAATGACATCCGCGTACCTTTTTTTATTTTTAAAAAAAAAATTTTTTATTGCCGGCGCCTAAATGAAATCGACGAGGCTTCGGATGTATCCCCACGAGACCTGTCCTCCGCACACGACACCAAGGGGATTGCGTGCGGAGCAACTCGAAGGCCCGATGCACGCCACGTGGGAGGCGAGAGGCGAGCCGCGAGTTTTCCGTCTCCGCTGTCGTCTCCTGCAGGCGAATGACTTCATGTTCAAATGATTTCACCCATGCAATTAATTGCTGTTTCTTTGGGGAGGGAACTGAAGGACACACACACACACAGTGTTAGTAGGTCTCATCCTGCGGCCAGGACTTGGCACGAGCAGCTTTTCTGCCTGTTACTCATAAGATGTGTAATTTCCTCCCCCAGCCCCCCCCCCCCCCCCTCCTTAGTGCAAAGCAGCCCTCATTTGTTGCTCTCTCTCATCTTCAGCATCACATGGCCGTCTGCAATGGTCTGGATGTTTCTTCTAGCTCCGCTTCTTTAGTGCTTTTATTCTCCGTCTCAATTTCTTGTTCACTACCAGGACGCGTGAGCTAGTGATTTACACAAGAGTCATTATCAGAATCAGACTTTGGCTTTATTGGGCAAGTACATACATGTAGTAGAAACTTTTTTTAAATGTATTTAATTCTCAATTTAAACTTTTTCTTTGTCATCAATTTTTTTTAATTTGTCTACTTTTTTTGCACAGCCAAGCTGAAGCATTCTTGTAATCTTTTTTTTCTTTTTCTTTCCTTTTTTTTGTGTGGATTTTCTTTCTTTCTGGTAAATATGTTACCAGCTTGTGTTTTGTTTTCTCCTCTCGGCTTTCCAGGAATCCTAGAAGAACCCCCGACCCCTGTCATCGGGCCTCCCGAAATACAAGTCCTGCTCACCCACAGATATGAATACACGTTTCTGGCGCAGCATTCGGGCCCGCCTCTCCCCCCGCTGTTGTTCTCCATGGGGACCATAGAAGCCCGTTTGTGCTCTGTGTGTCACGGCCCAGCGGCGCTGCTCGGCTGCTCAGCCATGATTAATTCAGGCCCGCCGGGTCGGGTTACGCGGCCCAGGGGGTCCGGTGACCGGCCGCCGTGCGGGCCGTCGGCTTCACGGCCGGCGAACCCTCGCGCCCGTTCCTGAAATAGAGCGGTGTAAATGATTGAATTGAACTACGTGAGAAATTGAAATGTCGTAAACCTCTTAGCCATGCCCCAGTGGACGCATTCAATGTGATCACGGTGATAGGAGATTGCGTTTTTTTTTTTTTTTTTTTTATACCATTTACATCAAGGTCCAGTGTATCGCAGTTGATTAATTGTTGCATAATTCAGTTATTTTTAAAACATGATGTGTTTTGTAACCCGTAGCAACATGGAGATAACCAGCTTTCACACGGCGGTGTGCTCGTGCGTCGTGCTGCCTGAGATAAAGTTTTAAAGTTGAACTAATAGCTGAATTAATTAAAAACATTGAACACTGCACAAGCATTCCCTGAGAAACAAACCAACAAACGTCTGGCATTTTTAGTTTTATCGAGTCACACCAAACAAAACGAGGGAGAGTTAAGGTTGACTCTCTACAAACAGGACCACACACATCACAAGATAATGTGAAGAAGTCATTTTTGAACTTTGTAAAGTTTGTTGTGCCTTTTCTGATGCTAGAGGTTGACTCGGCCCTGTTCTGCATGTACGTCCCTGTTCTCCTTCTCCTTGGTCAGCTGACTGATGGATGGGTGACTCGCGCTGAGTGTCGGGCTCATAGATCAACTGTTACCGAGGCATAAGGGCAGACCTGGCTGCAATCCTCACCCAAAGTTGAAAAATGATACTCCGTAGAAGGATGCATGATTCATAGTTCAATTCAAAGGGGGAGAATACAGACTGCTAAGGGGGCTTTAGTCTGTTATTGCAGATTAGTGTTATTGCGTTATTTTGCGTTTAACCGTATCAAGTCAGAACGATGACTTGAACCCAATTCCAGGGATTAAAACATTTTAAAAAGTCCACAAAGGTTCAAATAACAGTCGGTCGAATAAAGTACATTTATAAAAGACGTCAGTCTGTGTTTTCATTATTTTTAATTGGCTTTTATATCTACTACAAAATATTCACATGTAGGGTTCTTTTGAAAGGAATTATCTTTCTACATCTATTGGGCGGTCGATGAAAGCAAATGTCACATTAGGCTCTGTGCATTTTTCACTAAACCATAAGTTAAAGCTAAATATTAATGCAAAAGATTCTTGTGATATCTACATTTACATATAGATGTACTATGATGTTAAAAAAGGCTTTATGATGTTTAGACAAAGGAAATAGTCCTTGAGCAAGGTCACCCACACATGAAAAAATGAATCTATAGATATTTGTGAGGGGAGTGAGCGGACAAAGTGTGTGTGTGTGTGTGTGTGTGTGTGTGTGTGTGTGTGTGTGTGTGTGTGTGTGTGTGTGTGTGTGTGTGTGTCATTGTTATCATCACTTTGTGCCTCGTCTTTGAGGATGTTGTGACAGCAGCGTCCTCCCTCCTCCTCTATCTTGTACTCAACACACACTCGCTGTGTTAATCCGACCTCACTCATTTTAATGGGACAGTTTTCATTCCCTGCACCAAATCATATTGTTTTCACATCCATCCTCCTTAATGGCCGAGTACGACTTTCGTGTTTTTTTTTTTTTTGTCCGGTCACACCTCCTTGATTCTTAACACGACAGCCTCGCTAGCGAAATTAATTCGACACCAACGCTGTTATTCTCCTTATCTTTTTTTCTATTAGCCAGGGTTCAATAATAAATATGTCATCAAAACTATTAAGAAGTGACAAATTAAGACATTTATGGCCCGTGCAATTTATATCCGAGCATCACTCTCAGCAGTGTATCCGGGCGGCTCCAGCCCGAGATGACTGTTGAGGCTGACTAACGCGGTGGGACGGACGCATTTACCTCCCCGCTTCCTGCTGTGAATAATGTTGTTTTCGCTTTGTCACTCAACATACAAACTTGTTTGATTGGCTGTGAAAGGGACTGTTAATTCTCTCCTGCCCGGCGCACACACCCGAGGATATATCCCTGCAAGATGTACGAATGTCCGGCCGTAACTGCGGTTTTATTGCGGTTACTGTCTGTTTCCTTGTATGTCATGATGAAGACTTAATTCATTCTGTGTCTGCGAGGCTGCGTCACATGCCATTTTTTTGTATTTGAGGGGGGCCCTGCAGGGACAAAAGACCTCTAAATACGCTTCTCCCCCCGTGTGTGTGTGTGTGTGTGTGTGTGTGTGTGTGTGTGTGTGTGTGTGTGTGTGTGTGTGTGTGTGTGTGTGTGTGTGTGTGTGTGTGTGTGTGTGTGTGTGTGTGTGTGTGTGTGTGTGTGTGTGTGTCTGGATGGATGGATGGATGGATGGATGGATGGATGGATGGATGGATGGATGTCTCGCGTAGTTTCACTGACGTGGCTTCTTGTTTCATATTGTCTGCTCTGGGTTTCTCTGCGTGTCTCATGGCCAGCGTCGAATCCACTGTCGGACAAACTGAGACCTCCGTTTCCCCCCCCTGACCTTTCAATCCACTCAAGCTCTGATGCACAATTAAGCATCTGCTCGTTTGTGTGCACACACATAGTATACATATGCCTTTTAAAAAAGAGAACTTTTACTCAATGACCCTTTTCTCTCTCCCTCATTCCCCTCCCCTCGCTGCCGTCTTTGCATCGCTCCTGCAGCTGGTCGGCGGCCAGTTCGACCTCGAGATGAACTTCATCATCCAAGAACCCGACAGCATCGTGTGCATGGTGGAGCTGCTGGACCAGTGTGAGCCCACCTGCCAGGCCGAGGTCTGGAGCATCTTCACCGCCATCCTCAAGAAGAGCGTCCGCAACCTGCAGGCGTGCACCGACGTGGGCCTCATCCAGCAGGTGCTCCGGCGCATCCAAACCACGGACAGCATGATCGCAGGTACTCGCCACGGAGTGGAAGAAGCCGTCTCTCTTGTTTTTCTTTTCGTCTTTTGCACTACACTGCCATGTTAAGGCAGTGTAATGCGACTCATCTGAAGCACTTTCTTCTTATTTGGTTTCTCCTGAACTGGGCCCGACCAAGACGAGATGCTGTCGGAGGTTTTTTTTTTTGGTTGTTTGGTCAAAACTTTCCATTTTTGCATGAACAGTGACGCGTTGCAGGGAAAGCGGACACGATCCTCCCCGCACAGCCTCCTCCCCAGAGTGTCGACCTAGTCTGTTGCCCATCTGCAAATTAGTCTGAATTAATCCTCCGCTGTTCGGCTCAGTGAACTTTTGCTAGCTAGAACAGCGCTGGCCTAGAGCGATTGTGCAGTCAAGCGAGGGTAGTGCAGCCCAGCGTAGTCGGAAGTCATGTTCATGGGGATGTTCACCACAGCATAAATGCAACGTCCTACAGTAGTACAGTTTTGTATTAGTACACATTTACAACCAAAAAGGCCTCTTGTATTATGCTTTCACAATTGTATATTGTTTTTTTTTTTCTCCAAATTTTTGCATATTTTATTACTTTCATTGACAGTAGGAAGCTGAATGGATGTTGGAAAGGAGTTGAGGACTTTCAACCAGGGATGTTGTATTAAATGATCCATGCCTCAAACGGCTGCTCTCTCTCGGTTAGGGCCGAACTCTACAGCTGACCATCGGCTCTAATAGTTAACATTAACAAAAAGACAGGACTGTCTGTTGTGCACATGCACAAACCGGTCATAGATCTGTCCCACCATGCCTCATCGTTAGCCAGTGATCACCCATCAAAGAGGCTGGTGGCTTCTCCGTTTCAGGTCTAATGGTTTTTTTGTGTTTTTAGTTTTCTTTTTGGTTTTTAGAAAAAGGTCTTTGCTGCATCGCTTCTTATAGCGGTGTCTCTCACTGATGATTAGATTAGCAAAATGCAAATAAGGATTGTTACACATGTAACATCAATGCTTATATCTCTCTATATGTTTTTAGCAAACGTCTTGAGTTTTATTGTAATTGTTGCCAAGTTTAACCCGTGTGTGTGTGACTGTGTGCGTGTGTGTCTTGCAGACCTACTGGTGGACATGTTGGGCGTCCTTGCCAGCTACAGCATCACAGTTAAAGAGCTGAAGCTTTTCTTCAGCAAGCTGCAGGGGGAGAAAGGCCAGTGGGTGAGTCAAGAGTTATGCCCCTGTGATCTTGTCTCTGTTGTCTGGGACCAGCATGAGGAATGTGCAAGCAACTCTTCAGCTTCCTCCGTCCCGCGGGCCAAATCACGTGGACCCAAAAACCTGCTCCTAAGCGTATGCCCGTTTGGGAGTTTATCCGCCACACCCAAAAAGACTGAATTATTTGGCAGCCATCATATTAAAACACTGCTGTTTCACAGTTGGAGAACATTGGCTTTTCTAAAATAAGGCTCCTGGAGGTTTCTAGATGTGTGATAGTTGTACAGAAACTAAGCCACTACGTGCAGAGAAGACCAGCGGCACAGAGGGAAAGAAACCCATCGATCACCGACACTAATCAAGTTGTCAAGGAAATGCGGCGGGTTGCTTTTATGTTTCTAAATTTCCCCTCACTCGCTCACTTTCAAGCCGATCTTGCCACCACTCGTCTCTCCATTATGTAGTATCTGTGGAGACGGCGTGGATGGGGTGAGTGCAGAAACTTTTAACAACGAAGCGCTCCACTACCGACCGCCATAAACCAAAAAGCTTGTTGAAAATGGTACAATTATCCAGGATTATTTTAGCACTTTTCCCGCTTCCACGGATTGAGCTGATTTCTAAATTCTGTGTGTTTTTAAAGGCTTTTCCCCTCCAGTACACAATGCTTCTACGCAATAATAAGTATGCTGTGTACTAAATGGAGATACTACTGAATTGAATTCCGAGTTTGCTGCCGAGTAAAACTAGCTGCATGTCAAAGTCTGATGAGTCTTAAAAGGTAAATTTAGAACAAGCGGAGCCAAAGCTGCCCTGGCTTTTAATCATTCGTGGCTTTGTGCATAAACAGTAGGCGTGTAGCAAGGGTCCATATGCTTCCATGTGCACGTGTGTGTGTGTGTGTGTGTGTGTGTGTGTGTGTGTGTGAGTGCGCCCGTCTAAAATAATCCCTGTGTGTGTGTGTTTTTCTATTCTTCTGTTTCCCTTCAGCCTCGTCACGCAGTGAAGCTTTTGTCAGTTCTGAAGTACATGGCGCACAGGAACGGCCCCGACTCATTCTTCAGCTTTCCAGGGAAGAATGCAGCTGTGAGTACACAACGTAGTGGCAGAATGAAAACGTATTTGCACAGATGACGATGAGCCGACCGCCCGGGACGTCAGCTGTGCTGCTTCCTAGTAGAGGTTGAAATGTACACACAATATGGAACCCCCGCCACGACGGACTCTCAAAAAGTGCATTGTAAATTCTATTATAGACTAATGAGAAAGAATCCTGAATCTTTTTTTTTTATTCAAAGTGCTTTCTAAGCTGTTTTCCTGTCAACCAGCCATTCACTGACCCGTGCATTGTCAAACATTGCACATTCTCTTATTATCTAGTGTGCTATTACACCACAGACCCTTCTCAGGCCTGAAAGGTATATCCAAATGTTCTCTGTTGTGGCGATTAGCTGTTCAGCTTTGGGCTATTCAAATCCTGCTTTGGGAATTACGGTTGCACCTCGCCTGCATGTTGTTTATTTAAAACTTCTGCGTTGTTCTTTGTCGTCCTTATCATGGAAATTTAAGTCGTAAACACAAGCCGTGTCCTTTTCCGGTCCCTATGTAGATGCATAGTGTTTTCATTGAAGTTATAAAAAACAACCTTTTTATGGTAGTTTTGGTCGTCGAATGAATGTGTTGAGTAGACAACATGTCCTTGCTGCATCCAATGGCCAAAACGCGATGAAATACACATAATAGGATTAGAGATTACACGACACTTCCAGAAAAAAAAATTGTATATCAAAAATGTTTATTGCACAAAAGCTTTTCTCCCAGATGAATTGTTCACCACTTACATCGAAAGGTGTGCTGCAGTTTTTCTTTCCTCTTCCTGGCGCCGGGTAGCAATTGTCCACAATTAAAAAAACGTAGTCAATGTGGCCACCTTATGCGAAGTGACATCTATTACCTTGTTGATGGTGAGTTGTCGGAATGCTATTTGGTACTTTGTGCCTATAATTGTACTAACACACAGTTTTTGCTCATTTTTACTATTTTTTCACAGGCTATAGCTCTGCCTCCAATAGCAAAATGGCCGTACCAGAATGGGTTTACGTTCCACACATGGCTGCGCATGGATCCTCTGAACAACATCAATGTAGACAAAGACAAGCCTTACCTGTACTGGTAAGTAAACATGCACCTTTCTTCGACATTTAAAGGTTTAATAGAAAATATTGTGAATATATATATATATATATATATATATATATATATATAATGCAGAAATGGCTCAAGGAAGTTCTGCTCATTTAGATTGTAAATGACAAATTGATAATGGAATTGCATGCTACATGGATGCATCCAAAAGTGTTAACATAGGCATGTGCGCATGTCCTCTTTATAATTGTTGTATCTTTAAGTTATTTTAATTGCAAAAATGTGCTGCAGAAGTGGAGCCTCCAACCTCACAGATGAAAAACGCTCTTAGTCCTTTGCTTCCTCTCTGAGGAGCCGAGGCTCGGTTGATCTTCTTTTCAACCAATAATTAATTTCTGTCAAAAATCTAATTTATTCAACGGGGATCTGTTTAGGCGTCTGCTAAAATTCTAAGCGAGCTTGATGGCCAATGAGGTGCTTGAGAGATTCTGTAATAAGCTCCTCTTCAGCCCTGTCCTCTTAAAAAAAAAAAGAAAAAAAAAAGAGATTAATTCACTAAATCACACGCAGGGGCTGCATCTCCCCTGGACATGTGGAATGATGGGATTGTTTGTTATCTTTATACCTTTGAGAACCTTTTTAAATCATTGATGCGATATTGCACCCTCTAACCCGCGTTGCCTGCTCTGTTGTCTGCATGAAACTGTGCAGCCTCACTAAAACTGTGTGTTTTTGTATTTTTTTGTATTTATTTCTTTTCAGTTTTCGCACCAGTAAAGGCATGGGTTACTCTGCGCACTTTGTGGGTGGATGTTTGATAGTGACCTCGTTAAAAACAAAGGGGAAAGGATTCCAGCACTGTGTAAAGTACGACTTCAAACCCCAGAAGGTACGAAAGCAACGCAACGCCAAGCATTCCCACACACACAACAAAAGGCAAAGCCTGGAAATGTCGTCGTCGTTGTAGATTCAATGACACCATATGTCTGCACATCGATGCAATCAGTCGCCAGCACACAGGCATCTGGGCACACAATAAACCTGGACACGCTGCAAGATAGAACTGTCACGTCACATCCTACCTGACTCTTGGGAGAAGCCAGACTAGAAAGAGGAGGAATGAGGGCAACTGGAGCGAAGGATAACCCGACGGTCCCAGTCCCTTGCAGGCACGGAACACCATTGCAGTGGACAATCAGAAACGTCCTCCTCCTTCCCCCGGGGGCCACGAAGGCACCACTGTAGCTCAATAAACCTCAATGAGGTCCCAGAACTCATTGTTAGTTGATTTTTCACTCTATTTTTAATGCCTTATGGAAGTAACCATCATAATAACCTATTTCACTGTAGTAAGGCCGAGGACCAAACCAGAAATCTAAGTAGGTGGGATCTTAGCTGCAGGGGAATCCTGAAATGTGATGGAAGCAGGCCAATTGAATACAACATGCTGACTTATTGACATCTTGTTTTGTGTGATGAGAGCCCAGATATTCAGCAGCAGTATTTTTGTCCCTGCAGTGGTACATGGTGACCCTCGTTCACGTCTACAACCGCTGGAAAAACAGTGAGATTAGCTGCTTTGTGAACGGGGAACTGGCTTCCTTTGGAGACATCGCCTGGTTTGTCAACACCAGTGATGTAAGTAGCACCTCTGAATACATCTTTTGCAGATTGCTGATCACACAGTAGGAACTACCACTAGATCTGAATAAATTCTCATGCAAAATTGTTTAAGAACCCTTTTTTCAAATGAGTCTTATTGGCTCTTCTTGCAGAGATTTGGATGAGAAAGTGGATACTCTTGTGTTTGTTAAATGAATATTCAGCTGCAGCAGATTAATTTATTAGCCTTGAAATATTCCTTCTAAAACAAACCCTCATCTTTCTTCTCGTCTAGCACTTGGCAACCGAGTCTTATTTTTATATTGTGATCTCTGATTGCTTAAAAATCACAAAATGCCTGAATGGAACCTCTAATCCACCTGCAGTTGAATCAGTGTTCATCTTGTGGGTGAAAAGGTACTAACTTCTCAGTCAAATATCCATTTAAGAACCAGATACGGCTTTTGGGGAGTGCGAAAAATTGCAAAGCAGACCTTAGCTCACAGATATATCTCATCTCAGTCTTTTCTCTCAGCCGGCTGGGGGGGTGGGGGTGGGGGGTGTGGGTGATACCATTCTTTTGATCTTTTAGCCAGAATAATGCAGTGGAAGATGACACGCGTGCACACACCCTGCTGCAATCACACATCAGCAGAGGAACTCTGTCTCTGGGATTGCGCTCTGTCGAGTGTCATTCTTTAATCAAATCTAGCCGGTAAACGAAAACGCCTCCACAGCGTACTTTAATCTTCGAGGTGTGTCTGAAAGCAAATTAGCCTCTTGATTGAGCTGTGGCTTCTATTCTAAACACTTTTTGCTCATGCGATACTGACTATAACCCAAAGAAGCTACAGTAATGCTCACAGATCGAGGCTGTGTGTCGCTCCCTCTGATCTTTCTGGCTACTTTGGGTCTTTAAAAAAAAAAAAAATCCTTACCTCCTGTCTTAATTCCTTACAGCCCTCCCTTGCTTCTTACAATTGTCTATCTGTGTCCCCCCCCCCCCCCCTCTCCACCATCCCTCCTGCTGCAGACGTTTGATAAGTGTTTCCTGGGATCCTCTGAGACGGCTGACGCCAACCGCGTGTTCTGCGGACAGATGGGAGCGGTTTACCTGTTCGGAGAGGCGCTCAGCGCTGCTCAGATCCTGGCTATCTATCAGCTGGGGCCGGGCTACCAGGTCGGAAGCCACAGAGACACGTGGACATACATTACTTCACAGTCAAAGAAGGACCTTTATTCAACATGGCCGTAGATCATTTACGTTTACGATTTAGATGGTTGAGTCCATGACTTCAATACATTTTTTCAATAAATTTTTATTTGTATAGCCCAAAATCGCAAATTACAAATTTGCCTCAGAGGGCTTTACAATCTGTACACATGCAACATCCTCTGTCCTGAAACCCTCACATCGGCACATGAAAAACTCTTCAATGGGGGATAAATGGGAAGAAACCTTAGGGTGAACATCAGAGGAGAGATCCCTCTCCTGGGATGGACAGACTGCAATGGATGTCATGTGTATAGAATGAACAATGTAAAGGATGTACAATACATTCAATTCCTCTAACAGAAATGATACAAATATAAGAGCTTCTTGGCGAAATCCATCAGCAATAAAGAAATATGCCCTTCCATATTTGCTGTAGTATAGGGGCAAGAACTTGTAGAAAGTCATGCAACCTTAAATATAAGCATATTTTAAACAGAACCTTAAACTTTTTAATATCATTTTGATCTTTTAGAGCAACTAAATAAAAAAATACAAGAATCACAGGTTGACCTAAGGTTACAAAACAAAGTAGCCTTTTCTGAATTTGATACTAGTTTTGTGCATATTAAGATATCCGTTTGTCTGTGTCTTCAATGTATCATGACTCCATTACGTTGTCTTCCACTAAATGTTTCCCACTTTCTGCTTTTTCTGCTTCCTTCTCTTTAGGGCACATTCAAGTACAAAGCAGAGAGTGACTTACTGTTTGCGGAGCATCACAAGACCTTACTGTATGACGGCAAGCTGTCTTCTTGTATTTCATTCGCGTACAACCCTCGAGCCACAGATGCCCAGCTCTGCCTTGAGTCCTCCCCCAAGGACAACGCCTCCATTTTCGTCCACTCGCCCCACGCACTCATGCTGCAGGTAATTACACCTACCTGATGTAACGCGTTAGCCCGTACAGCAGGTGTTGGTCATTCCCCTCGGAGTTCGAGTAGATATGACTTTGATTGGCGTTTTTTAATAATGAACCTGAAGTCACCATGTTGCAAAGCGATGTTGGTGTGCAAGTTAATTCCTCACCTGTACGCCTGCTCCTTTTCTCACATTGTTCCATATGTGTTACTCTTTATTCTTCCACCTATGTGATGATGAAAGAAGCCCAGTTGGCATCTTTTCATTTTAATAGTCTGATTTCGGGGCAGAGGTGCAAAAGTGCTGAGCTACACACACACAAAATGCCTTCTGTCATTTGTGTGCTTTGTATGGGGGGTGTTTGCTGCGACGCACAACCATAAGTGTATGCAAACACACACAAATAAAAGCATGACCCTAACAGTAACCAAAGTCCTTTTCTAACCCGGATATTAAAATATCAAAATATCCTCCCTTTCCAGAAATGTCCTCACTCTAAATGTTTAAAGATCAAATTGGTCCTCACAGAGATGGCTGGACAATTTTACTCTCTCACTCACACACACACACACACACACACACACACACACACACACACTCACACACGGTTCAC
This sequence comes from Pungitius pungitius, assembly GCF_949316345.1. Taxonomy (NCBI): domain Eukaryota; kingdom Metazoa; phylum Chordata; class Actinopteri; order Perciformes; family Gasterosteidae; genus Pungitius; species Pungitius pungitius. The sequence continues at coordinate 16,660,545 of NC_084908.1, read as the reverse complement.
ACAGTGTGAAATATGAATGAATATGTGACCTATATTTTCAGCTCTGCTATGCCATGCTCAAACATTCCAATCCTATAGAGAGGAGAATACTTTGCCAGGCCTCTGTTGATGTCACAACATGAAACAACACAGACACCAACGAAAGCACCACACTGTTAAACATTTAAAGAAAAGAAAATCCTCCCCCCCAAATAAAAACAAACCGTATCGAGGTCGTGGATTGTATTTAGCCTTTAACACATCGATGACCTCGTTTAGTTTTAGTACTTAATTTTAGTCAAAGATTCAATCCTTTGCCATTTGTGCCTGTGACTACAGAAAGTAGACTGTAGCAGTGTTTTTTAATTTTGACTGGGCAACTGCTTGCAAATACTTAACAAATATGTCGTCACATGGAGCTAATTTAGTGCACCAAACGGTTATCATCGGACATCGGACCCACTCGTGTGTTTGCTTCTGTAGGATGTGAAGGCCGTGGTGACTCACTCCGTCCAGAGTGGCATACACTCTATCGGGGGCGTGCAGGTGCTTTTCCCTCTGTTTGCACAGCTGGATTATTGCCAGCCTTCCAGCCAAGAGCTGGACACCTCTGTCTGGTAACTACACACAAATACACTAAAACACATTGTATGAAACATGTTTTATATTTTTATCCTTCAGTGTAGAAGTATTTTACACTATGCATTGAACCATGTGATAGAATGTAACGTAATGGCCCCAATCTGTCAATTTTTGTATACAAGTGTCAATTTTATTTTTATATATATATATATATATATATATATATATAGTATATTGTCTTCTTTGCCTCGAGAGGAGCTTGGTTCAAGTCCAGCAGTAAGATTGGGTACCAGATTTTGATGTAATGCCGATCTTGAAAGTCGTGAGGCCATCTCGCTTATGAATTTGCAACGTTGTTGTACCCGCTGCCCTCAAGGTGATGCCAACTAGAATCTGTCCCAACGCATCAGGGACACGGCACCCTCATTCAATCACGTTCCATGCACGATATGCCCTTCACACTCGGGGCTTTGTCAGCAGCTCCCATAGATTATTGTCACTGTCTAATCTCTGTCTCTCGCTCTTTTTGCCCCGCGTCTGCCTGTTGGCCTCTTAGCTGCACTCTGCTATCCTTTGTGATGGAGCTCTTGAAGAACTCTGTGGCTATGCAAGAGCAGGTCCTCGCCTGCAAAGGCTTTCACGTCATCGGCTACACTCTGGAGAAGGTGAGACAAAACACAAATAGGCTCAGCTGGCAGAGAAATCCACGAGAGAGACGCCCTGCCGTACCAGTAGCTGCACGTAATGAACCCAGTGCAGTAATGAGGCAGATCTGGATTCCCTCAACGGCACAAGCACACATACACAGACGCACACCAATACCAACACTTAATACGAGACAGACTTTGTTTTTCCTCCGCTGTATTTAGAGGTCACAGCTGGCTCGTGTGCTTGTTAGTCAGGAGAGAAGCTCCTCCTCAGCTTTCTCTGCATGTGTCCTCTCCCTCCCCCTGTTGTGTTGTACCTCATTCGCGCCTTTCTGCTCTCTATGCCTTTGACTCCTAACTGACATATCACCCCCCCCCCCCCCCCCCCCCCCCATTGTGGTTCTCCAGTCCTCCAAGCTGCATGTGACGCGGCCCGTCCTGGACATTGTGCTGGCCTTTTCCAGATACCTTAGCAACTTGCAGAATGGCATCTTGCTGCTCAAGCAGCTGTGTGACCACATTCTGTTCAACCCCGCCATCTGGATCCATGCCCCTGCCAAGGTAAGATGAAAACATGTGTGCATGTACGCAGCGCCACATTCTTATACATTTGTGAGGATGGACATAAACACACACATACACACACACACCAGACGTGCACACTCGCACAGACCGGCACAGTCGTCATCTCCCTCTCCCGCTGTGTGGCCTCGCCCTACATTTTAATTTTTAGTGTTTCAGAGTTCCTCTCAGACGTCAAGGTTTTTCCCTCGACCTGTAGGCCAGTGATTGCTATTTAAATGAGAACGGCCTGTCTAGAAGCCTCTGGGGCTTTGAGTCTATCACATTCTAAAAACCAGATGATTCCAGTCAAACTATTGGGCGTCTTGCGTCTTTCTTACGAGCTTTTATCTTCTGCAGGTGCAACAGACTCTCTACACCTACTTGGCCACAGAGTTCATCAGCACAGTGACCATCTACAACACCATCCGCAGGGTGGGCACCGTACTTCAAGTCATGCACACAATGAAATTCTACTACTGGGTCGTCAACCCTCAGGACCGCAGTGGAGTCGTGCCCAAAGGCTTAGGTGAGCATTCTCTCGAAATGCAAAAACACGATGCAGTAAATTACAGTTCTGTGTTTTCTCTTCTGGCTTCCTTTCAAATATATGTGCAGATCACGGTAGATTTCACATGTGCATAATTAAGGACGCACGCGCACACTTTTATCACAGCAATCGATTGCTAAATGAACTTTGCTTTCAAAAGAAGCCACAGATTGATCATTTTATGATGTCTTGCCTTATCCTCCCGAATCGTGCTCAGTTGCTCATTAACCAGCAACTTTCAACAGCCATTGTTCACCATTTGGGTTTTCAGATGGTCCGAGGCCAAACCAGAGGGAGATCCTTTCTTTGCGAGCCTTTCTGTTGTTGTTTGTCAAGCAGCTCATAATGAAGGTACGTTCCAAAAACCCAGTACAAACAACCAAAATAGACTTCCATTATTGAGTCACTTCAGGAATCTGGCACATTTGAATCCCAAAACGTGTACTAATAGTACTAGTGACAGATTTTTGTCTCTATTGGTATTGTTGCCCTCTGATTGCGGTGGATATGCAGTCTGATTTGTCATTAGCACTGACAAGACTCAATATGTTGAAGAAAAAACGCAGTAGTGTAGTTAACTCTGTCTACCCAAAATGCAATGCAGATATCGTCCGGGTGATTAAAGAATTTTTCTTTTAATACATTTTTTTATAGATAAAATGCTGCAGTTCATTTTGTATCGGGGTACTTGATTTTATTTCAATCAAAATATAATGTTAACTAATTAAGTAATATTTCAAAAGTCTGATTTCTTCTTTTTTTACTATCATTATTTTAGGATTAAAGAATTGATTTTGCCCCGAGGTTTTTCTGTGTAGTGCTATTGTTGTATTTCTCCTGTTCTCATCTCATCATTTTAGAGAGAAATGATCAATGGACTTATTTCCCTCTTTGGTCATCCTGTTCTCATTAGTGTGTTTTGTTGGTGTCTTTACAAAGCACTGAATCTCTCCTTAAATTATATTTCTAGGATCATGGAGTGAAGGAAGATGAGCTGCAGAGTATCCTCAACTACCTCCTTACCATGCATGAGGTAGGCATGTGCACCCCTGTGCAAACACAGCAGCGACCAGCAGATGGCAACACAGCTCCACTCCGCTGCCTCGAGTCCTCTCGGCAAACCAAATGCAGAGCAAAAGCAGACTTATCGCTGCGGCCAAAGGCAGCCTCAGTGCTCCTTGTTAGTTCTCCAAGTCTGCCAGTTAGACATCCTGACAGAAGGGGTTTTGTTTACAGTGGAGTGATGCATAACAAATGGATCCGTCAGCCACGCAGTGAACCGTGTACGAATGCGCGGTGATTACAACCTTGTCTGGAAAAGCCACCGACGTGTAGCAGCCCTTCGTTTCATAGAGCGCATATTGTAATTCTTTGGTTCAGATGCTTGTGATGTAATCCAGTATTTCTGCCGGGCCTTTCCCCTCTGACGTTGTTGCTGCCGCTCACACCACTAAACACCACGAGGACATCGTGTGGGGAACGAGGCACATTTGTTAGCTTTTGTATTTGTATTTGTAGCTGAATTAATCATCCAGTGTAAATAAAGATACCCCCTCGAAAGCCCAAGAACTTCAGCTCCACTAGATGTTGTGTTTTTTAACACTCGTGTGTCTCATGTGTCTCCTCTCTCGCTCAGGATGACAACATCATGGACGTACTGCAATTGTTGGTGGCTCTGATGTCTGAACATCCGGGCTCGATGGTCCATGCCTTCGACCAGCGCAACGGGATTCGGTAATGATCCTTATTATTATTATTATTATTATCGTTATTATTATCCTAAATATTATTTGTTGACATACTTGTAGTTATCTATGCTTTTGCTCCAAGTGTGATATTTAAATTATTTAGGTTGCATAGCTTCACTCTGTTCCAGTTTTATGCAACATTTCTTCTTCCGCAATTCTTCTATATTTCTACGTATAGATATTTAGATAGATAGAAAAATGTTTTAAATATTGTTTTAATTTGCTTTCTCCACAGAGTGATTTACAAGCTTCTGGCCTCAAAAAGCGAAGGAATAAGAGTGCAGACCCTCAAAGTGATGGGCTACTTTCTGAAATACCTGCCACCAAAGTAAGTGCAGTCGCAAACTCAAGTATGTGTAGTCCGGTGGCTGCAGCAGCAGCAGCGCAGGCTTGAATCCGGCCCGTAGCTTTCGGCGTCCATTGTCACTCCCCTTTACAGTATTTTCTATGACTAAGGCAAAATGGCCGCCACCAATCATCTTAAGAAAGCAGTTGTATTTCAATCTGAATTATATATTTCAAAAAACATCCAATTGCACACCTTTTTTAATATTGACGGACAGTGTGGCAGTGTGGATTAAAAACTGAAAGAGTTGGCGTTGATCATTGATTCCATGGCTTTCACTCCACAAAATCTTTTTCTCTTGCTCATGGCAGTTTTTTGACTTGAGTTATGGATTTTAAAACTAAAAAGTTAGATTCTAAAATATTATATTTTTAATTTAAGCAACATAAAAAAACAGGTTGGTGCTGTTAATTCTCTCTCATGGTAAAGATCAAAATACACTAAAAAGTGCATTATATGCAATGTCAATTTGGGCGGTAACGTGTGATGAGTCAGGTCATATTGTATTATTATTTTTACATTTTTAACAAACCTGAAGCTGAAGTCAAAGGAACAGAAAAAACTAGCAGTCTTGGCATCCGTCGTCTTTTCGCCTTGCGATCCAGATGCAAGATTGACAGTGAGACTCTCTGCAAACAGTCCACAGCTTTTCAGCTGAGCTGCAGCTAAGATAAAGAGCTGATCTATGACCAGAGATGAAAGGAGTTGAAGAACCGTTCTTACTTAGTGAGCAGAGATTATTTTTTTTTTGTTCTCTCGTGTTGGATTTATACGGCTACAGATGTCAACCGCTGCAATGATCCGACTGCAACTCCAGATTTGTTTTGTTTTCAATATAATTTTTAGTTTAACATTTAAAATGAAAATGGTCGTGCTCTCGCGAACATGCATGTTCACCGACTGACCTTCGACCTCCTAATGTCCTGATCAGGAGGAAACCTGAGGTCATGCTGAGTCACGGCCTGTACTCCCTGCTCACTGAACGCCTGCTGCTGCACTCCAGCCAGTTCACCATGACGACCTACAACGTGCTCTTTGAGGTCAGTCTTCATCCAACGTACACACTCAAGGCCTCGGCACAAACTAACGAAATAAAAACCCCGTGTTCAACTGCATACCACCATTTATTGTGTTACCTTTTTAACTAATTGTCTTTTCTTCATTTTCATTTTTTTAAATTTCACTTTTCATTCAACTGACAACTTAATGAGTGAGTTGAAATGGATATTGTGTGGCCCACCGGCTGCAGAAACCTAATTTGAATGTTATTCGGCTGTTTACTATGTGATTCTGAAACACATACAAAGCTTTGTGCATCCGTGGTTTGTGTGTCTGTTATTGTTAAGGCCCATGTGGATGTTTATGACTTGAATTCCCGCTGTCCCCACCCCCCCGCCCCCCCATCCCTCTCTCCTCCCTCCCGCTAGATTCTTACAGAGCAGATCTGCACTCAAGTGATCCATAAACAACATCCGGACCCCGACTCCACTGTGAAGATTCTCAACCCACGTAAGTGCCTCCTCTGCGCCACACTACTCTCTTAAATCATCCCCTCAGCCAACCCGCTACATACCTACTGCTCCATGCTCGCCGAGAGCATATCCCCCACGGAGCTGTGCGATCGCTGTATACAGCCAGACAAATGAACAACATCAATTTCGCAGCCAGAAGGGTATTTTCACACAACTGAAGCTCGGATGTCATGCATTTCCCGAGGATGAGGATTGGTGCAAACACTTTGTGTGACAAATATACACGCATCTGCTAGTTTTATGGGGAGGCGGTATCGTGTTTTGTGGGGATTGATTTGCATATAAAAAATGATATATGTAGGGAAATTATGATGGGATTTAATGTGAAAATATGATTTTTAGGTATGCATTTAATCAATTATTAAATTGCATTGAATGCAATTATTATTACTTCCATGCATTTTCTTTAATCATACATTAATACAATATTTGTCCGTAGAAAATATTTAATTATTTTATAGTTGCAATATTTATAAAAAATACGTTTTATTTTAAAGTGATTGAAATATTTGATCTATCATATGATCTAATTAAACATTAAATATTATCTAATTAAACATGGAGTTAATAATAATGTTATTTATGGCTTCATGATTCTCTTTTTTACCCGTGCATCATTACTAGTAGACAGTGCAAGGGGCCTTGTTCATATGCGGCAACATAATAATAAGCTGAGAGAGCGACTGCAGTCTTTGATCAGTGCTCCCATCTTATATTTACAGGCCATTACTTCCCTCCAATTTCACGTCAACTCACAAAACCTTTCATATGTTGAAATGTTAAGTATTCATTTCAACTAAGAAAAGAAAACATAATCCCTTTCTCTATTCTACCGGTGCCTGTGTGCATACGTGCACTTTTTCGTGGACACACTCGCAAAAGCACAACTTAAATCAGTTTGAAATCCAAGCGCTCGGTATAATCACAACCAAGGTTTACCTCCAACCAGCCTTAATCGGACAAGGCCCTGCTGAAGTCACACATTGATTATCTTCAGCCTTTGTTGTGTTAAAAACTCTCCTACTCAGCCATCCCAGACAGGCGGTGTATATCATAGCAACCTTGTGTGGGTTTCTACGTGCGAGCACAGTCTGTGGAACAGAGCGGCGGTCTGTTTCTCCTTTGCCGTGCATTCCCTTGATTTAATCTGCGACAAACTCCCAAAATGGCCCCCTGATTGCAGTCTTTAGTAACGTCAGAGCCAATCAAACAAACCGAGGAAGTACCGTTTCCCACAAATTAACTCGAGGGAAAGGAACCAAGAGCAAATGGAAAGAAAAAAAAAAAGAAGGGATCACGCCATCCCTCCGTCCTCATTCCCGGTACACGCTGGGGTAATTTTCTGGCGGTAAAGGTTCAGCGACTCATAATTTGAGTGACTAAGGCGTAGAAACAACACGACCGTCTGTCGGGGCAAAGGGGCATCGGTTAGCGCCAAGGACGAGTGAAATCCAAGCCCCGTCGTCTCTCCACTCAGAGTAAATGGACACTGACAGCGTCTAGATAATTCATCCAAACAGTCCGTCTCTTCGGTTTAACCGGAGCCGAGCCTTCCAGTAGGGCCCTCGACTCTGGTTGAAACGATAACAAAACCATTACAGTTAGATAAAGATCAATGGCCTGGACCTGGATCTTTAAAAAAAATATAAATGCTGCTCTGTTGTGTTTTTCTTACCACAGGCAAAGCATTTCAGGTGTGTTCGGCTGGGAGTGGAGATGGTTTCTGACACAGTGCATCATTTAGTTTCCGAATCCAATTGAAAAATCCAAAAAAAAAAACTCCATACAGTATGATAGTATTATTTGCTATTATTTAATCCAAGCAGAATTATTTTCTGAATACGTTTCTGCTAATATTTCTAGAAATTCTGAAGATAATAGCCGCCCTGCTGAAGACCTCCCCCTCCTCCCCCGAGAGCATGGAGGTGCGCAAGGTGTTCCTGTCCGACATGATCAAACTGTTCAATAACAGCCGAGAGAACCGCAGGTAAGAGTCCCTCCACCTAACAGGGTGGAGAACTACATCACGCACTAATCCAGGCCAATGGGACTCCTGTCCAGCGCCACACATTTTTATATATATATTTTTTTTAAATGTTTGTTACCAGGAGCCTGCTGCAGTGCTCGGTGTGGCAGGAGTGGATGCTCTCCCTGTGCTTCATCAGCCCTCAAAACAGCGAGGAGCAGAAAATCACAGAGATGGTGTACGCCATCTTCCGCATCCTGCTCTACCACGCCATCAAATACGAGTGGGGCGGCTGGCGCGTCTGGGTGGACACCCTGTCCATCACCCACTCCAAGGTCAGAGCACTCATTATAGCCGTACACGTCCTATATATATACACACACACACACACACACACACACGTGTGCACACGGATCAGACACAGCTTTGTTTATCCTCCTCTGGATCTTCTATCTCCCCATAATTTTTACAGGTTTTTTTTTCTTTCTGTGTTCAGTTTCTCTTTGTTTGAACTCACACGCTCTTTATCTCTCCAGTGAACACACACACGCGCGCGCACACACACACACACACAGACACTCACATCTTGCTTGAGTATCGTCAGCCTAAACATCCACCACGTCACTGTAACCGTAGCCGCCCTCCTCAGTTTGATTGCAGCCGGGCGGACAGCAGCGTTTCGGGGTCTGAGCCGTCGGCTCTGTCGCCCATATGTTTAGCTTGAGTCTTGACATGGTTTGATTCATCAAATAATAAATTAGACAGCATTATCGTCTGACCCTCTAACTCGCAGCGTGGGCCAGCGCTCCAGCGTGGTAATTGGACCTGGCCTCTCGGTGCCCATCAGATTAAGCTGTGGAACCGCGCGGTGATTATAATTTAAAAGCTAGGTGCAGTGTAAACCGATGGAAACGAGTCCACCGGCACAATGGCTGCAGTCTTTTGTTTATGTAGAGAGTCTCTCTCTCTTTCACGTTGCACAGATAAAAATAAACTTCTGGCACTTCTTATTTCCAAAAGCCAAATTCAAAATACCGCTTAAGAAATTCCCTGTTGATATCATATTACGCTACTCTCTTCCAAAGCCATGCAGTAATTGAGGTTGGTGTCAGATTGTGGTGCGGTTCCTTTTTTTTTCTTCTATTTTTTTCTTCCTCCTACCAAAGACTGTCAGATTGAAGGCTGAGTTAAGTACGTACTTGTGATTTGAGACGCTCCGCTGCAGCGCGCTGTGTGCGCCGGCGTCCAGTAGGGGGCACAGGCAGACTGCCCGGGACGCCCAGTGTCTCCTCACACCCCTGAACACTGTGGGACGAGGCGGCAATGAAAATGAAAAAATGAAAATGAACACGCAGAAATTATTTTTTCCACTCTTGGCTGTCAAGTGCTGTATTTTCATGGATCAAAGGGATGGGGTCACATTGAGTTAAACATTGTCACCATCTTTGTTTAATATGTGTCTTTACTTGCATTATGGATAGACAGAAAATTGATTTATAAGGTTATTTCACAGAATAATATTCAATTTACATTACTAATGTAAATTGAATATTATTCTGTGAAATAAGTTTTTTCAAATAAGGATTTTGCCTCACTCCATGTTGTCCTGGTTTCCTCTGTTCATGGTCAGGCTTCAGGGTGTCACTTTGCAACGTAGAAGTTTGTTGTTGTGCAGAAATTGTTTATTGTTCTTCGTGCACAACTTGATGTAATTGCCCCCCCCCCCTCTCCCCCGGCCCTCCTCCGCCCCTATAATCACACAAGATTAATGATCTTTCCTTTAGGCTCTAGTTACAATGCCTCGTACTCTTCCGACAACCGAGTTTCACACTTTCAGTGTTTGTGAGTAAACCCTTGCTCCTGCACATTGTAAGATACACAAACGCAGGCTCAGTGCAGTGCAGGGACGCCGCCTGTGACTCTGATCGCTGCAGCGGGAGCCAGCCACCCCAAGATACATGCATCTGCTATAAAAAAAGCTAAAGAAACTCAATTGCAATTTTATTGTCCCGTGTGATAGATTTCCTGCCACCTTTGTAGCACCAAAGCTGTTTGTCACTGTTGCTCTCTCCTCCCACTGCTTCAGGGCTCTGTGTGTGCGCCCGTGTGTGTGTGTGTGTGTGTGCGCGCACCCGGATGTCTGTATGTGTGTATGTGTGTGTGTGTGTGTGTGTGTGTGTGTGTGTGTGTGAATGTGAGTTACAAGGCACATTTTCCCTTCGCCCTCCTATTCTCTTGGGCTCGACGAAGCCCTCCTTTGCGAGCCCATTGAATATTCATCGGAACCGCGCGAGAACAATCAGAGAAACAAGGCCTCATAAACACAACCAGCCCACTGGGAGCCTCTTGATAAGCGCATATATGCATTCACAAACGCATATTCCCCCCCACTTCTCTACATACGCTTTATGAATTAGTTTGCCTCGTGTCAACTGTGGTAAAGCTCTCAGTTTGACATGTGTAGAGATAATGTGCTTCACCTCACTGTTAAAGTAGAGTATCTTTGAACTGCTTTTTCCTATCATTGCATTATTATGTCCCCCCCCCCCCCCCTCCCCCCCATCTCCTGTACTTGTCATTAGCTCCACCAAGGAGGATTGGTTTGTTGGCTTGTTTCCCCGAGTCATGTGGCAGATACAACCATTATTTTTAACTTGATGGGAATTCTGGAAATGTAACCAGCCTTTGCTGGGAGTTAGTGCCTCTTCTAGTTGTTTTCTTGCATTTAGGCACACCTTTCATTACATAAATTGTCTTGACAGTGAAGAAGTTTTATTGACTATTTCTTTACACAGTTCTTGTTACTTGCTTACGTTACCGGTGATACAAAACTAGAATAGTTTTCTGCAAATATTTTGTGTGCAACAGTGAACTGGAACCATAAGAACCATATTTCTTTCATTTTTTTTACTGGTCTGGTATCTGTTTTTGTACAGTCATCGCAATTTGTAGGTGTACAAGTAGTACACATTTTAGCCTGTCTGGAAAATGTGGAGAGGCTTGATTTGTGCATTGGGATTGACTCCAGTTGGCTCTTTGTATATTTTATTTACAGCATAGACCCAACGAGAGGTACTAAGAAACTGGTTGTGATTTGTTGAGGATTAGTGTAAAAATATGAAAACACACTGCGCGTGTGTTTGTGTGTGTGTAATTCCTTCTATGTCAGTCATTAGAAGAGAAGTATATCTGCATAAGCGTCCCTCTGGATAGACAGATGTTCGTGCAGGTGTGCACGCTGACACAACAGCCCTCCCACCCCCGGCGCACACACCCCACCCAAGGTGCCCCTCGTCTATCTCCGCACACAAATCGGTTTGTAGAGCGAGGAGATCTCCAAAAGAAAGAGATCGGAGCGTGAAGGTTCCTCCGCCGCCCTTCAGGATGTCACGGTCGGATAGCTTCTTAAAACCTGCCAGTTATTTTACCACTAAAGTAAATATGAGCTGAAATTAGCCGACATATTTTGGTTTTAAGACGTTTTTCTGTTGACGTGTGATTGCTTTCTTTTGCTTTCTCCCCGTGTGGTTATTGAGACATTCCACTCGGGCTGGGGTTCTCGGTGAAGAGTTTCACGCATTGACAATTGGACAAAGGAAGGAGAGAATGAGAATGAAAAGCCAATTCCAGATAATAGCCATGCATCAAGAGTTGTCTATACTATCCAGTAGCCAATCCCCAGTACATCAATTCGCTCTTTTATCTTGCAATTATAACGACATGTTAGTCTCAGAGTGAAATAATCTGCTTGTTTTATTAAATACTCTACAGTATCCATGTCTTTGTATTGTTGTGATAGAAAGTCGGGATAAAGTCTGTTTGCGTATCAGTGGATCAGATTGGAGAAAACCCCAAAGTAAAATATTTTTCTCCAGCGAGTGAGAAAGGAAGGCGTTCTGAGCCACAGCGAAAGCCACCCAGCCAGCATCGCAGCAGCAGCAGCAGACGACATTGATTTTGGAGGAGGAATTGCATTTAGCTAATCGGATTAGAGCCGCGCTGCCCTCCCCGTTGCCCCTTTTGTTTTGTGGTTGCTCCCTATCTATTTATCTAAATGGGGACTCCCGGGCTCCGACGGCGGGGGTCTCCCGAGATCAGCCACGCCGACCCGAACCGAGCAGGTTGTGACGCGGGGGCCTCGTGCTCGTTCCAGGTCCGTGATCCAGGCCTCCAGCTCCGTTCGGATTTGTTGCTGTTTGAAGGACAGAGACATACATTTTATTATATTTTGATCATTTATTTTTTAAATAGTGTGAAACCAGAGAAACTTGCCGGTGATGATGTCGAGTCTTCTGTCTGATCCGGCCACGCTGTGCCCAGTTAATACCATGTTACCTGTCACATTAGTGGAGCCCACCATGTTTTTGTACATTACCATAACATTTTCCCATAGCCCACTGAGGCCAGGCCCAGTCACGCGGTAGAAAGAAATTAGATTAGATCAGCGCTGATGTTTTAGCCACCCAAGGCAGTTTCTATATATTAGTAGAAAGAAAAGGCTAAGCGCTCTTTCAAAAACCGCAGAGACGTATGCTGCCTCTGTCTAATGGTAACTGGATCGGTTACAGAGCCCCGTTTAAGGCCAACATACATCATCCTAATGCGCAGACTGCATCCTGGCTCTGTGACGCGGCGTTCTGCACCGCTCCCCCGCCTAATCTCCACAGCACCGCCCCCTCCGAATGCAGCCTTTTAATTGCCAAAATGCTAAATGTCAAATTAAGCTCAAACTAATGGGGTAGAAGGTCTTTCTGTGTGATCACTGGGAAGGGGGGAGGAAGAGAGGACGAGACGGACTACTGCCGCATTTAGAGCAGCCTGTGCACCCTGAAAGCAGCTATGGATTACCAATCACTGCCTCCCACTACACAAGATTAATGAGCACCCTTGTAGCAGGCTAATTTAGAACAATAACGCCTAATTAATTACAAATAATCAGCTTCTTTCGCTCCCTTCCCTTTCTTCCACTCTGGCTCACTTTATTCCTCCTCCTCCTGAGCCATTTCTTATTTATTTTTCCTCTTCCTTTTGATCCCTGGCTTTCTCGTTTTCTCTCTCTCTCTCTCTCTGGCTCCTTCTGTCCAAATAGCCTCAGGTGAAAAAGCAGCAAAGTGGGTTCTAGTTCCACCCTCCCTCGCTCTTTTCCACCAACAACCCATCTTTGACTTTCTGTCTTTCCGAGCCCAGTGATTAATGCGGGGTCTTAAATTAGGCGTGGGAGGATTTGCCGATGCTGGACACGCACTCGGCACCGCTCGCAGACACACACACTAATAGTATCTACTGCTAATCTATGACTGCTAACATGGACGGGCTCTTCCTCAAATGCCACTGCAGACCATTGTCGCTATGGACTAGCGGTCTAGTCTCTCCCCCCCGTATCAGATGTAAGAAGACTGATGGGGGTTAACAGGCCGTGGGCAACGCAGCGTAGGAGAGAGGAAAAGTCTTAAATATGGCACATTTTCACCACAAATGGTCCCAGTGGTTTGAGGCAGTAATAAGCTCGTAACCAAAGGGCATTTTGAGAATAAGTAGAGGAATAGAGTAAATTTGATGGAGAGAAAAAAAAAGCGAGCTGTTAGACGACCAAAACGGTTTTAATGAACCCCCACGTTAAGCCAAACTTCTGTAGTTTTCCCCGTTTAAATCACAGTTCTCGGACAATCTGCTGTAGTGGTTGTAGTTGAGCACGTAGTTTTTACAATGTAATGCTTTCGCGTTTTATTTTGTCTACTTAAATGTGTTGTGTTGTCGTTAGCCATTGAAATGACGGCCAGAATACAAAAAGAAGACCTGAGTTGTAATGAATCTGGATTTTTGCATTGAACGCATTGGCTTTTTTTTTTTTTTTTTGGCAGGTGACCTTCGAGCAGCACAAGGAGAATCTGTCCCGTATGTTTCGTCAGTACCAGAGTCAGGAGTCTGCGGGCTCTCTGCGCACCATCTCCGGAGCCAGCCACAGCTCGGAGAGCAACGGGCCCCCCGCCGAGGAGACGGCCCCTTCCACCGTCATCGAGCTCACGGTGGACGAGCCGAGCCACAAGTCCCACGAGTCGGCATCCAGCTCCACCGTCACCTCCAGCCCGCCGCAGGCCGCCGGGGGGAGGGGACGCGCACCCATCGCCATGGGCAACATCCTGGCCGGCAGAGGAGGAGAAGAAGAAGAAGAAGAAGAGCAGAAGTTGGTTCAGGAGTCTCCCAAGAACGACTCGGGTGACGAGGGACGAGAGACGGAAGCTACTGCCCCACAAAAAGACCATGTGAAGGAACGGAGAGAGGAGGCTGACCAGCAGGAACCGGCGCCGGGGGCTTCCACCGACCAGGACGCGGACAGTGGGCAAACGTCAGCGAGCAGCCGGGCCCGAGCGGATGACTCAGAAGCAGCGGGAGAAGTCAGAGACTCGGCGGCAACGCCCGCGGCCGACGAAACGCCCGCAAAGGATGTCGGCCGCGGTGAATCATCAGGCGCTTTGAACGAAGCGGAGATGGAACCGCCATCGGTCTCGGGACAAGGCGAGGCTGACCAGACGCCCTCCGAGGCTGCGGCCGCTCCGGAGACCCTGGCGGACGTGTCCACCATCGGTGACCACGCTGAGGACAGCCAAGGGGAGTCCTCCGCCTCCGCTGCAGCCGCAGAGGAAAGGGAAGAAGAAGAGGAGGAGGAACGTGGAGGTGATGAAGAAGATCGGGAAGGTCCCAAGATGAAGACCGCAGAGGAAACGGATGAGAAGCAGGAGGTTGGAACACAAGAAACTGAAGAGAAACAGGAGAGTCAGACTCCTCCACCGGGGGAAAGTGGGACAGAACCAGCCCAACAGCCCTCCTCCTCCGTCGCCACACCGCCCTCTTCAGGCCAGGAGGGCGCAGCAGCAGCAGCAGCAGCACCGGGCTGCGCCTCGCCAGGACAGCCTTCGGAGACCACGAACACCCCTGGCGAGGTCACTCTGCCCCCTCCCACGGACGGCACCCCCGCTGCCTCCACCTCGGAGACCAAGCAGACGAGTGCAGACCCCGTCAGCAAGACCAAAGAGATCAAGATCGCCCGACTAGATGTGTCCAACGTGGCCTTAGACACGGAGAGACTTGAATTAAAGGAGACCTCCACAACAGTACGTTCCTTTCCCTCTACCTCTGATCCCTCCATGAATTAACGTTCTATAGAACCAATCAGTTTCAGTTTCAGAACATGTTAACGCTTATTGTGTGGTGCCTCTCCGAAGGAAACAGGCCAAGACCAGTCAGCAGCAGCAGCAGCAGCAGCAGCAGCAGGAGGGTCTTCAGGTCAGCAGAGAGAGGGCAGCAGCACGTCGGCCCCTCGCTCCACGATGTTTCGCATCCCAGAGTTCCGCTGGTCCCACATGCACCAACGGCTCCTCGCTGACCTGCTCTTCTCTATTGAGACAGATGTCCAGATGTGGAGGAGGTAGGGTAACGATCCGCTGACTCTGACTTTGCTAATGCTTTAGTCTACGTTTGTTGTCCTAATTGATTAATGGAATATAGATTTATTGGCATTGGGTGCCTCTGATGAGCAGACGGGAGATCCCATCTCACAAGCCTTCTCCTCAGCGAGTGGTGCCTGAAAGAATCTTTGTGGTGTTTCTATGGACATTTCACTCCTGAAATTTTCGATGTGAATGTACATTTTTTTGCATTTACTTCAGGAAATTTCTATGCATATTCATACACTTAAAGACAAATATATACTTTTCCACAAACATTACATGAAACTGAAAATGAAGTCTCCAGGGATACTTTGAAATGCATGTCCCATTGAGGACATTCATGTGGTTTAGACCAAAGCACAGATGTCTCCATAAAAGATATTTTTACCTACGAACATTAAACATTTAACACAATATGATATGTTGACACGCCATTGTGTTAGTTAACGTAGAGGCAAATCATGTGACAACACCTACCACTTTTTATCTATTTGTTTCTGGATTTTATTTTTTATTTGAATTTTATTTTTTTTGGTTTCATTCACCAATTTGCCAAAGCAAATTTCAACTGTGTTTCAATCTACTTGCCCCCAAAAAATCAAACCGTTTTTTTTCTTCTACTTTGGTCTTATTCTTTGTGTTTTTGTTAACAGAGCCATGTGTTGTCTCCCTCTCAGTCACTCCACAAAGACGGTTCTGGACTTTGTGAACAGCAGCGAGAACGTTGTGTTTGTCCACAACAGCATTCACCTCATCTCCCAGGTGGTGGACAACCTCATCATGGCTTGTGGAGGCATTTTACCTCTGCTCTCTGCTGCCACCTCTTCCTCCGTGAGTCTTTGTGTGTGTGTGTGTGTGTGCGTGTGTGCATGTGTGTGTGTTTAACCACAGCTGTGTGTATGTTGATGGCTTCAGTCGCAGGAAGTAATCCATCCACATTGACCTTTTCCAATCACATCAGCCCACAGTTAGCTGCCTCCTAACGTTGTTAGTTTGTTTTTGTGTTGTTTCATCTCAGTGCTCCTCCTCCAGGATTCTTTGCCTCTGTCGATGACTTTATTGCCCGGTCGAAAGAAACTGGTTGAAGTTCAAAATCATTGTATTAGATCTGCATCTGGTCTAGAACAAAATAAAGACAAATTCTTAATCCTGAAAATACATTTCAGGCTGTTTTTTTTTCTTCAATTTTCTTAACAATTAAATATAAAAAAGTTTTTAGCTACTTTCGAAATCAACCTGTTTTTACATACTGATGAACAATTCAATCTTTTTTCACTCCATTAATATCCTTGTGAATGTTCCTCCTTCTACTACCAGCATGAGCTGGAGAACATCGAACCATCCCAAGGCTTGACGGTGGAGGCTTCCGTCACCTTCTTGCAGCGGCTCATCAACCTGGTGGACGTTCTCATCTTCGCCAGCTCCCTCAACTTCACAGAGATAGAATCCGAGAAAAACATGTCGTCGGGGGGCATCCTCAGACAGAGCCTTCGCCTCGGTACGCACTCTGGTGTCTTTGCATTCTTCCTTGTCACTCAGCTTATTTTTTATTTTAATTTAATAGGCGCATGCAATCTTTTGCGAGTCCCATTTTTTTTTTTTTAAATCTCTTTGACCCGCAATTTTTATTTGTCTAAACGCCTTTCCTCTCATCCGAATTTTTCCGTCTTCTATCTCCCCCTTTTACCGAGCCCCTCTGTCCTCCTCCTGTTCATCGATCCGCCTCATATCAGCCGGCAGTAGCTTCTTGTATTCGCCTCAGTCATGGCTCCCTGTAGCCCTTTTGAACCTCCCTCCTGTATTCTCTCTTTCTGCTCTTCCTCCAGCCGCCGCTCTCCTTCCCTCGCCTCTTTCACTCTGCTCGTATCAGCGCTCTCTTATCTTGTTATTATAACCCCACTGCATGGCAACACTCTAAAATGGCTGCTATCATGATATAGTGAGTTCTACATAATGGCCTTGGCTGCAGTGTGCTGCAGCAGCGCAGCCCCGAGGCCTTTTTCTGCCTTCTGTTCCAGGCTATTACAGTTTCCTCTGACAGCACGGAAGCCAAGGCACGCTCTAGCTGAATAAAATATATTGCAATTCTTACATTATTCATTTCAGGCGGTGCACCTTTTCAGCAAACACAGTTCATCACATGAACGCACACACACTCACACACACAGACTCACAAGTGTTGCAATGCTTTCTACACTGATTTCAATCATTTCTTTGTGCTTTGTTCAATATATGTATTGGTGCACAATATGTGGCATAGCGGTTTTACTTTTAGATTTTTGTTCCAGTGAAGGATACAAACAAAAAGGCTTTTAAAAAATTCAAACTGGTGTTTACAAAGAGCTCCTCTCAGCTCAGTTATCGTTGGAGCTGTCGGGTGGGGGGGGGGGTTCCTGGAAAGTGATGGCAACGTACTACAGGTCCAGTTTTAGAAAGCAGCCGTTATGAAATGAATATTTGATGAGGTATGCGCTCCCCATTGCTGGTACCTAATCTGATTTTGGGAGACTAACAAGGTTTTAGCATCTCCACCCCTCCCTCCAGCCTCTCCTTTTTTTTCTTTTTTTTTTCTATTTTTTTACAAATGGTTGTATGAAAGAGTAGTCCTAATGGAAAAAGCGAGCCCATTTCCAGACGGAATAATTTCCTCCTTGGTAATCTAAATGGTTCAGAGTTCACATTTGTCAGTTGTCAAGTACGGAACGACGGGGGCTGGGAGGGGCTCCAACAGAGAGAGAGCGGCAAATTAGATTAAAGAATGGTAAACGTGCCAGTTTCGAACCCACATAAAGTTGTCGGACCACGAGATGTTTTTTTTTTTTCTTTCTTCGCGACACCGGTCCTATTTTTGCCGCCTCGTCAGCAAGTGCCCGCCCTCGCAGCAGTGTCATTTGTTATGGGAGCCGCACGCAGTGGATGTGATTCAAGAGCACACCCTTGCACTGTGACCTTGGGAGGAGAGGTGGAGCAGGGAAGAGTGAGCGATGCTGCCAGAGTTCGCCAGAGCACTGACCTTGTCGTGGCCTCACTTTTTCTCCTTTTCGTTTTTTTTTTATTTTATCCCTCAGCTGCTCCTGTTGTGATTTTCTCCGCTTATGAGCAGTTCTATTTTTTATTTTATCTTGTCCATGGACTAGGTATGCCATCTTTTATTTTTTATGGGTGTCGCCGTGATCCACCCAACACATTACTCTGAAAATGATATCCCGTAACCTCTCTTTCTGCATCTCTCCTCAGTGTGTGCTATGGCAGTGAGAAACTGCCTGGAGTGTCAGCAGGCCCAATCCCAGCAGGGCGCAGAGGCGTCCGCGCGGCCCGGCGCTGCAGTCGGACCTTCAATGTCTGCGGCGGCGCAGGCGAGTAACCAAAGTCCACCGCTCAGCCCATACTCTTGCACATTTTGTTCACGGCTTGTTATCGGGTGGGTGCGATTGTTTTCCCTTAAAACGCAAAACAACATGGGAAATCTCAGTCATCTACTTTCAGTCTACCGGACTTTTTGACACTCTTAAAATAGCCGAGTCTTCCTTTGCCCTCTTCCTGTAATCAATAGGAAACCAGACGGAGTGTTTGTCCGTTGTCCTGCTCTGCAACAACCACCAAGTGCGATTGCATTCGCTCATATCTTATTGAATTACCAAACCGGTTGCTATTTCTGACACTAGACAAGGCCTTTGCTCATCGCCCCTTTGATTTGATACAGAGACTTCCAGTAAAGTCCTGTTGCTCTTCCCTGAACCGGGTGTTAAAGCTCATTTATAATGCAGTGGCTCTACAGAAAAGCCATTATGTTAAGGACATGATCCCAGGAGGGGACAGCTCCCCTAAACTGTGAAACCTTACCCTGCCTCGTGAAGTGCACATGGATTAATAAACATCCCGATGGGTGTGAACGTGCATGTGCTGCTCGCTCTTGGCTTTTGAGATTGTCACTGATTTGCTGGCTAATGGCTCGATTGTCATGCATGCACGCAGAGCCCCGTTGACGCAGTGACCGGTGGCGTATCTTCTGTCACGGAGCTGGACCGGCTTCTGCAGGAGATGGACATCAACCGCCTCAGGGCCGTCGTCTTCAGGGATATCGTGAGTCGTCCAGAAAGCACGCGGGGGGGCGGCGGCGGGCCTCTTGATGACGACACAGATCGTTTAGTGTATTTTGTTTTGTTTCAGGAGGACAGTAAGCAGGCCCAGTTTCTGGCGCTCGCTGTCGTCTACTTCATCTCAGTCCTCATGGTGTCAAAGTACCGCGACATCCTGGGGCCTCACAACGACAAGAGGCGCCCTCAACGATCCCAGTCGGCCAGGAGCACAGGTACACGACGGCTCCAAAGGAAACAAATCTCAAATGTTTACCTTCATCGCTAGATGACGCTGTAATCCGTAATGTTTTGTTGCTTTATAGTTTTGTACTTGTACTAAATTAATAAACGATAGAATAATAAAATGGACTTTGTTTAGTCTTGTGTTTTCCCTGATGTTCACATCTTGACCAAAAATGGGGTTTGAACTAGAAGACGTTGCTTTGTTGCTCACAGCTCTTCCTCATTTCTTTGTGCTTTCATAGATAGCGGCGCCATTTCTGGCAGGGTCGAAGTGGAGAACGGCGTCTCCCTCCGCCGGTACGACTCCGGCATCGGCGACGACCACGCCTCCACCGCCGCCAGCGAGGCGGACCTGTCCTCCTCCTCCTCCTCCGCCGCGGCCCACGGCCCGGACGCCATTTCGGAGGCTCTGTCCACGCTGTCTTCCGAGGTCAGACTGCCCGCCGATTCAAAGGGCAAGAACGTGAAGGACATCCTGCGCAGCCTGGTGAGCGCTCCGCCCGACGCCGCGGCGGACCCGGGTCTGCTGCAGCCGGCGTTTCTGGGAGGTGCGGGCGACGCGGCCAGAGACTCGTCACAGCGGTTCCGCTCCTTTGATCGGTGAGGGCTCATGTCGCATTCACTATCGTAACGGTCGCAAAGCATCCCTTTTTTCCTCTCTCTGCATCAGGTTTTGAGGGAAAGAGATCTGGGGCATAGTTTCTTCGGTGCAAACCCCGACAGCTTTGTCAGTTTCTCAAGAGCCCATGTGGTGCAAGTATACACGTGATTCTCAAGCTTCACAGTTGACAGTTTCCTACCGTTTATCCCAACATAGCTACAGGGACTTTTGAAAGTCAGACCTTGAAGACATCTCAGCTTGGTACCCTCAGAGGAGGCGGATCATGAAAAAACATTCTGTAGCAGAAACCCCTTTGAACTGGAGGGGAGTCTTTTAGTCCCAGACTCTTTCCTCCTTACTCCCATTGTTGTTTCTTTTAGCTGTTGATGTAGCTGCTCATCTCCAAGCTAACCGCCGAACAAAGAGACCGTCTCATGGAAAACAGGAGACTTGTCTGGAAATGAAGAGACGGAGGAACGAAGCTGGCAGGAAGCTGCTTCTTTTCACCCTGTCACTGATATTTAACGACTTTCTTTTTCATCTCTGCGGCTGCTCGTCTCCCCCCTGTCTAACATGTGAGCCGTTACCCCCGTCTCTCTGGCACGAATGCGTCATTTGCATCACCCCCGTGAGGTGCACTGGTAAACAGACAGGGGCGAGGGCTTCAAAAGCGGAGCCTGGTACAGAAGCCACAGACGGGCCCAGGTGAGAGAAGACGGTCAGTGGTCTGGTTTGCATTTGGAGCATTGATTCCCGAGACAGACATCCAAAAACGGCTGAGAAGGGTGGGGGGGGGGCAGGGGGGAGTCAGAGACAGAGGGAGATGGGGGGGGGGAGAAAGAGTCTCTGTGGGATGTGATGTCAAGGTTCTCATGTACTGAAGAAAACATTTCTCCGTCGCTCTCTCTCACAAACACACTCAGTCAGTCCGCCGGCCCCCAACTGTGGGAATTCCACGGGCATCTCTGTGATCGCGTGTCTTTATCTGAGGAATGCTTTGTCAGGTCTCAGGGCGCTCCTCATATCAGGGGGATTAGACTGGCTCCTGTCCGCTGAGCACACTCAGTAGGAAGAGGCGACGTCAGGAGAGCTGGAGAACATAGACTAACAGCTCGCTCGCCGCCGATGGGAGCCTCTTCATGCGGGGTACGCGGCCCAGGCTGCCTTTTTAAGACCAGGACAGAGGGCGTCGACGCATGGACACGCGGCGGGGCTGTAACTAATTAGTGTTAAAGCATTTCGGTAACAAGAAATACATATTTATGTGTGTCTTTTTGTTCATTTCCTTAAAAATACATCAGAACCAACAGTATATTTCTTTTAATTTCATACATACAGAATTATTTTGATTGCGGCCTTATGAATGGATTAGACTTTGGATACACAGAAAACCTGTGAGCAGGTTAAAGAGTTTTCTCTATAAAATCTAGATGAATATTTGTGATTGCTATAAAATGTGAGATTATAAAAAATGAAAATGTCCCACAGCCCACAAGGAATTGTCCACGTTTGTACAACAAACAGCATCAGATCTTTATAAAACCTTATAAAACGCAAATATTCACATTTCAATATTCTAAACCAGCTGCGGCATTTTGCTAATAATAAAACTAATAATCAAAACTAAGTGTATTGACTTGATTAACTCAGTCTGTGGCGTGTGCGTAGATGCATTTATTTATTATTTATTTATTTATTCCCTTATCTCCCGAGGTAGCTGCCCTTTATCAGCCCGCTGTCTCTAGTCCTTGCCCTGACCATTTCTACTTACCACACATGCAGACACCCTCCCTGTTTATTATCTTGTCGTAATGACTCTAATCACGGCCCAGCATCTCCCACGAACCAGTAAGCCTCCCACTGACACCAGTACAAGCTATGGCTGATATTCTACACCGACGTCTCCCTGCCTGAGCATGGCAAACTTTACACTTGCCCAGAGGGAAGGATTTATGAGGCCAATGTATGAAAGAAGCTGGGATCTCCCAGATAAAACCTGAGGGAGGGGGTGAAGTATCCTTACTGATTTATTTACAAGTGGAGACCTGCTGGGTTTCTCCCATCCATTTCTCAGCCATGCCCCTGTTATGACAGCCAGTCTGCAAATATTTGCTGACACAAACCAGAACTAAACAGTGTCATTGTACAAGCCGATGATTTAGCCTTCATGGTTCAGCCCTGAAGACGTGAGTGTTGGACGTGGGGATATACACGGTGCGATTGTTTGCATTCCTGCATGCATGTTGGAGTCGAACGGGCAGATGAGTCGTGTTGATGCTGAAGTGTTGTTAATGTACCGCTTAGGAATGAGCGTAAGCATGTCTGACAACGAGCACAACTGAATGAGTGAAAGCTTTTTTGCTTTCTCAGGATCTCACCCAAGCAGACAAGTTATCCTTTTGTGATACAACTGAAACACACTTACTAGCAACCATTAATCAAAGTAATCAAATATTGTGTTTATAGAAGATTTATTGGTTGCTTAAAGATATTTTTCTACTTCTAGATTTCGACACTTCCATTGAAGCCTAATCAATCTGTTAGGCAGGTTACTGTTTAAAGTATAGATTTTTGAGAAGATGAAAATCCAATAGCTACATATTTTCCATAGCCAATTATTTTTTACTGCAATCCTTTTCAGGGTAAGAGGGCAGGAGTGGAGACCAGTGTTGTACACGGGCCGACAACATCAAGTAGAGTTCAGAAGAAAAATGGTTATACACTCAAAATGCAAAAAGTAATTTGATTAAAGACCAATGCATATCCAACAAAGTGATGTTGATACATTGGTAAAGAATGTATCGATATATCAGCACATTATTGGATATTTTACCCTATCCTATACGAAGTGATTGGTTTACCAGAATCACAAGCAATACACAGAGAATCAGAACACACACGCACAAAAAACATTCTGCTTTTCTCATACCGTCAAATCCTAGTTGCTTCACTCATTAATCGCTCGTGTCATCAAGTTACTGCCCCTCCCACACCAGCCATCATCATCCAATCGCAGCCTGGAATGTCACCATTTGAATGCGTGAACATGCAAATGTTTTGGTGGGAATTTTAAGAAATGATAGTTAGAACATTAATATGCTCATGGATACACACTCGTCTCTACACACTAGAGAATGGTATTTTAACAAACACACACGCGTGCGCACACACAGAGATACACACACTGACGCACCAGCTACACTTCCTTACCGATTCTCGCGCTTGTTTTACCTGAAATAGCACAGATTACTGGAATCAGTGTTTACCGCACTTATCCAGCGTATGTTAAAGCCTTTAAATAATGCAGCCTCAGCACACAGACACACACACACACAGACACACACGCTGCCCTGGGCTCCTGTTTGTGGGTTGAGTGGGGCCGCTGACGGCTGATTAATCGACTGGGGCGACCCACTCATGATAAGTGTGGCTAATGACCTGCTGAATAATTCACTGGGCCTTTGCTAAGCAGATGGAAAGGCCGAACACGTACACGGAGGGATGTTCCCCGGCAGACCCACACACACACACACACACACACACACACACACTTGTGCCCTTGCGCACTCATTTGCACAGCCATATGCATATATTCAAATACATTGGACCAGTTGACACACCCTCCCTGCACACAGCAGGGGGGCCTCTGTCTCCCTCCCCGGCTGTTGACACTTGGGGTGCTTCACGTCAGCGCCGCCCATGTTTCCTGATACCAGCATCCAGCCCGCTGCTCTCTATCAGACCAGCAAGTCACCAGAAGTTGTTTTATCTCCTCCCTCTCTCCTGGCCGTCCCTTTTCCCCTTTTGGGTTTTGTGTTTTAAACACAACTGTAAATCATCTGGCCTTCTTTGCCAGCTGTATTCTTCTCAATACACAGATCACTTGAAGCAGAGTTTCGGCTGTCGGGGCTTCACAGCAACTTTTGTTGCATCTGATCACCTGCCTTAAATCAAGTGAGAACAGCGTTTGATAGTGCAGCCAGGTATGTGTCCGCCCCACGGGGGAGCCAGGGACGACTGTCCTCTTGTGTGCACGCACGAAAATGTGCGTGAACACTAACTCCCGGACATCTGCAGGAATGCACGCACGCACGCGCGCTCGCCATTGTCTCCGCGCGGGCCGCCGTTATTGAAGCCTGCATCGGTTTGTGTTTCTGAGGGGGAGCAGTAGCCAGTGATTAGACCCTGCTTCCCTTGTGTCAGCACTGATAAGCAGGGCCAGGCTCTCTTTGATACGGCCAGTGGTCTGTCAGAGCCCCACGCTCTGAACTGACAGCTTATCTGCATGCCGCTCTCCTCCCATCTGCTCTTCGCTGTTTGGGGATTTAGCTCCACTTGTGCTACATCGTTACAGGAAAGAAAGAAATCCACCCCCCCCCCCCCCCTCATAATCCAGGCACCCGTAGTAAATAACAACGGGCATACTTTTTGCTTTAGATGGATTACATTGGATTGGCAAACATTTTCATTTTTGACACCCATAGCGGGTTCTGCTTGTTTGTGCATACATACACAGAGACACACACACACACACACACACCAAGCCCTACACTTTACACACTGGCAGGCCGGTTTAGTTCTTCTGGGTACGACCAAGTAAACAGTTGAAATGCTGCCCACATGTGCAGTAATGACTCTTCTGGTGTAATGGAGTCGTGACGTGGCTGGTTTGGTTCTATCCAGGGCGGTAAAAAAAACAAACTCTCTTCTCTACACAGGAGTGTCGTCGTTGCTCCAAAGAAAGCGGGCACGGCACCGTCTCCGGGCGCTGCCGCCGCCGCCGTCCCAGCAGCCACCGCTGCTTCTTCTGTGTCTGGCGGGACGCCCATCGACGGCGTCGCCGTGGTGTCCTCTGGCGACGCGTCACAGAGCGCCTCCGCAGACTCGGCGGCTAGTGAGTACACACACACACGCACACACACACTATATTTTAATGGCAGTGTTTCTGTAAGGGCTGAGGAGTCGTAACCTGGATGAGCGTTTTGAAAAAGTCAATATTTATTGGCGAGTTTACTGGCAGAATAATGTTGCTGTGTTTGTAATAAAGGCGGAAAACGTAATGTGAAACAAAAGGGTTCCAGCTGCCTTTTATTTTATAAAAGTAAATAACAAGGAAAGAAGTCATACATGCATTAAGCATTTTAATTTAAATGTAAATAATAATTACTAGATACATTGATAATTTGAACTTTAATGCTACAGTGATTTCTGCTCCAGGAGTGACTTGGAGGTCAATCACTAAAATAAACTTTTATTCTTTTATTGTCACTTTATAGCCGCACTAACTCGACAATATTTGCTGATAATGACAATAATGATCCGACGACCAGCATTTTTCTTTTTCTTTTTGATCACTTTTTTTGCATCAGCTAATGTGTATTAAAGCAAATTGTTTTTATGGGACGTGCACTCACCGGCGTGCGCGCCTGTGAAAAATGATCATTGTTGAAGCTGTGTGCGACGGGGGGCTCTGTGTCAGCGAGCCGTGTTGAGTAAATACGCTTTGTGAGTGAATTTCAGTGGGGCAGTGGGAGGACTAATGGAGACATTAATTTACTCCCCTTTGTTTGAAGGAGCTACTTCAGAGAGAGAGAGAGAGAGAGAGAGAGAGAGAGAGAGAGAGATACTTTCACCAGGCCCACATGGCGCTGCTTAACACCTTACATGCGTGCGCACACACACACACACACACACAATAACACTGACGCGCACGTACACATTCCAGTCCACATTACACTGTCTGTCATTCCTTAAGAGTTATCCCTGCTCTGAGACGGTCCTGGCTGGAAAAACAAGCGCGCTGCAACACCAGAGGAATCCCCCCCTCCTCCATATTCTGTTGGGCATTAGCTTATTTATGAGCCACAGGGAAGTGAATTTACTGCCAGATCAATCAAACATAGACTTTGTACCTTGTGTGCCTCTGTCTCCAGAATGAAGTCGTAAAGCACCTTTTAGTTGTATAATGAAACCGTCACAAAAACAGGCCAGAGGGGTAAATTGGTATGTAATGACTTAACGAGTGAAAAACCATTCGGTGGGGGGGGGGGGGGGGGGTCAGTCATCATTTGAACATCTCGCATTCCAGCACAGGTGTAACACTGAAAATGGTTCTTATTTATAACAAACACGTAATATTCTGCATGTGATGTATGGTTGTCATATTCAACAAGCAAAATAATCGGACTGACAGTGAAACATTACGCGACCTTTAATGCACTATTGAGAGGTTTCCATCATGAAAACCTCAGAATTGTATATTGATAAGGAAGACGTATTTTCCTCGGAGTACATCATCCGCTATCTGGCCATAAAGCTATACTTGTACCCCCACTTGCCCTATTTGACCATAAATCCCCTGCTCTATACATTTGAATGGAGGCCATTGTATTATTTCATAAGATGCACGTTTCCGCGCAGGTTTATGTTGCTCCCCGGGGTGCATGCCTGCGTGTGTGTGTGCCTGCGTGTGCGTAGCGTCTTATTCTTGTCCAACATCCAGACTAATAACAGAGTTCTTTGGTTTCTCCCTGCAGCAGGCGGCCAGGTTCCAGCCAGCGCTAGCCTGCCATCTGTCCCCCCACTCTCCCCCGTGACCCAGAACACAGCCCCCAATATGAGGTGATTCATCTTCTTTCCCTTTCTCACATACACATAAGCACATGCACTATAAGCTTTTTATGCACACATGAGTATCAGTTCTTAATGCATCTCCGCTGATAGTTGCTTTGTCCTAAATCCAATCTTTTCCTTCACAAGACTGATATTTTACTTGTGTTACGTATTTAAATTGGATTTCCTGGATACATGTTTTGGAGTTGCATGCCAAGTTCATATTACTCATGATGTACCGTTGGGATCCCCACCTCTAGTATCTCAGAACGTCTGGAGAACGCTCTGGAGAAGGCAGCTCCTCTGCTCCGAGAGATCTTTGTGGACTTTGCTCCCTTCCTCTCGCGGACTTTGCTGGGCAGCCACGGACAAGAGCTCCTTATTGAGGGCACAAGTGAGTACGACGTCACAATGTGTGTGTGTGTGTGTGTTTTCTACCACTTAAATCCAATTGCATATCCAAGCCGTGGTTAATGTGAGAGTGGGATGAGCTCCCGTTGGCCCAAGAGCTGGTAGCTGCGCTGGAGGTTTCTAGGGGGCCGGGTCATAGGCCAGGCCACTAATAGCAGTGTTTGGGGTGTCTGCTGCCACCAAACAAAATGGAAAGTTGATTGATAGCTACAGGGGGGGCCTTCGGGGAGAGCAGGGGGGAGGTGTGTGTGTGTGTGTGTGTGTGTGATGGTGCATGTGTCTCTGTTTCATATGAAGTGCGACCAGAAGAAGGTTGCTCTTCCCGTCTGTGCATGTGAAGCAGAAGCTCTGGACACTCAAGTCCACCCCTGCCCTCTGAAAGCCCAGGGCTCGCCACTAGGGATCAATGGGACATATGCCGGCCAAGTCGGGCCTGTAATACAAGGCCCAAATATGTATTAGTTTACAGTAACATCATGTCGGCTCATTAGGCCCGTCAATACTATCTGCTCTCTTGCAGATGGCACAAAGTTGTGTGTGTGTGTGCGTGGATGAATGTGTTCCCACAAGCACAGAGGAAGGTTGAAGAAATAAGCGCTCACAGAAATAATAGCTGATTGTCACATGTACACTTCTGACTCCCCTCTCTTTTTTTGAATCTCTGCAGGCCTGGTGTGCATGAAGTCCAGCAGCTCAGTGGTGGAGCTCGTCATGCTCCTGTGTTCTCAGGCAAGTCCCGCGTCTTTATCTTTCCTCGCCCGCGCCGGGCCCGCTTTTTTTGCCCCCCCCCCCCCCCATCCGCTCTGATTTATCGGCCTCACCTCGAGTGCAGTAAATCCAGAGCGGAGACGGTGGGCCGTCCGACGCCGTTATCTTCCTCCTCCGAGCCGCCGCGTCCACCTTCCCACAGTCGTCCCGAGCGAGGGCTGAGAAACGCGGATAAAAGACGCCTTTGGCCGGCAATATCGGTTTGAGGGTCAAGGGTGGCCGACCCGCCCGCGCCACCTCTGACCCGAGCGCCGGGCCCTCGTGGCCTGGCCCGACTGATGAGGGGGGGGATAATGTAGATTTGATGGTGCTTTGCATTGATTATCCCTCTCTTCTCTGTTGTCTTGTGGGTGTTTTCTTGCCAGGTTTATTTAGCTGCTGCCGGATTCATGAATACTAATTTGGGGATCATAAGCAGGCGTGGGCCGATCAATGATCGCGGATGTCGATAGATCACTCCAGGGTGGCTGATTAGCACCGAGACACACAAAGCTACTGAAGGCTGTTTAGAACCGGGACATAAAACATATCAAATGCACTCGTTTTCTAAAGTGGAACAGCCACAAAGCGGTGCCCTCGCATGGACTCATCCAGGTACAAGGACAACGGATAATAACTCTCCTTTGGCCCTGTTATTATTTTTTTTGCATCATTTTCATTCAAATCACCTCTTGAAAAACAAAGATATCCACTAATACAAAAAAACCCCATCTGATTAATGACCCCTCTCTCGCCGCCTGCGCGCTGCTTTTTTTATCGGCTCTATTTTCCTAAAGAAATACCACCTGTCATCTGACTTTCTTTCCTCCACCTTCTTCCCCCCCTTTTAACCCCTACTCTGTTTGCTTCCCATTATTCACTCCGCCGTCTCCTCTAAAAAGGTAATACAGTCAGATTACACATCTGTTTGGATGTCAGGGGCCACGCATAGATGTGTGCTGGTGGGACACACGGAGGGAATGCGAGCCCCGCAATGCCCAGAGAAGAAGGAGTAGCAGGAGTTGAACGCGTGATAGAAGAAGCGGAGAATGACAGGCTCTAATGCACCTATTTGTCATATCTGTCAGGGTGTTGTTTAATGCTAATCTAATCAAAGGAAGAATCTCGGTGATTGCTCCGCTGCACAGCTCATGCCTCGCTCCCCCCCCCTTTGGTCCCAAGCCCAAGCTTATTTCTTCCTTTCTCAAAGCACCAAGCTACCCCACCCAATCTCCCCCCACACACACACACACACACACACATACACACACACACTCTCTCTATCTGGGAGAGGAGCAGGGATTGGCCGGCGTAGTGTTGATTGCTTCCATAAATCATCCAACCAAATTCTCTCACAGCTAATGCAAATGTAATTTTATTGTTGTGCAGGGAGGGGGGGGGGGGGGCAGGGAGGGGGGCTGAGGCTGATGTGCTGCTTTCCACTGGGGGGAAAAAAAAGAGAGGGAAACTGGGACAGACTTTCCTCCGGGCTAAATTACTACGTCTAATTATTTGTGTGTGTGTTTGTTCTCCTTGTGGGGCGGTGGGAGGGAGACAGTGCCGTGATTGATGACACTATTTAGCGAAGTTGGTCGGGCCCTCTGGCACAGGAAGCAGTCGATCCTCTCACAGGAAGTGGCTGAGTGGCCATCTTGTTAAACTCTTTCCAGCCTTCATGGAAACCGGTAGATGGAGCAGACGGAGATGATTTTTGATTGATTCCCCCCCCCCCCCCCCCCCCCCCCCGCCCTGCTCCTTCATCGGAGATGCGATGCTATCTCTGTGAAATTTTAATTAATTTCCCGAGCTTGGAGATGGAGTGGAGCCGGGGTGAAGGGTCGGGAGTCTGGGGACCGCAGAGCAGTTTTTAATCAGGGTTCCCATGGAGGTCCCATTGGTGGCCACATCAGCTTGGCATTGAGGAGGGGATTGTAAACCGCCGTTTGATTGGGCCCCATTTCTAAACATCTACAACTGGGCTCCCAATTAAAGGACCATTTTGATCGGACATTAACTGTTGGGGTGGCACGCTGCCTTGTTCTACTCTCTAATATCGATCCTTGAGCACTGATGAATATACAAGATGAGGATTAATGGTCAAATACTGTAGACAGAACGCAGTGTTGCGCACAATTGTAAAAGAAACAAAAAATGGCACGTACTCCATCTGCTCACGGCTTTGAGATTTCAAGATATACTACGTTTAAAATCAATTCTTTTTTTTTATTATTCATTTGCAGATTTTAAATTAATTTGTCATTTGCTTTGAGCTGACTTGTGAATGTTTTATTTTGTTCAAACCTAAAATGTATTACCATATATGATATATATTTAATGATATGATATATATTTAATAGCTGTAATTAGAGAAATAAAAATGATTAACTCATCATCAAAGATTATATATTTTCTCTATTTTGACTAATTGAAAAATCATTTGAGCTTTACTTAAATTTGAATGCAAGAATTTCTGTTCCTATAAACGTCCACCAAGATAAGTTAAGTTAAACATGTTCTATTTGTCTTTGGTTTATATGAAGATGTCATCCGGGCTTCATCCTCCAAGTAGCTACTAGCACATTAAGTTCTGTCTTGTATGTACATTTTGACGTTTCAACGGTTTCACTCTCCGACTCGTCTTCTTGTTTATGGCCAGTTTGTCGTTTCCCGGGTGCTCTTCTCGAAGGTGGCTTTCAGCGTAAACATCTGATAAATAAATAATGCGGTTGGACAAGAGAAGGGGCTTCTCCATGGCGCTCGCTGCCGTCCATCCGGAGCGTTGAGAAATCATCTCCCGGGTTACTGGACAGTCTCCGATGAGCAGAGGCCCATAAATCTCCTCAGTAGCTGCATTTGTGTCCTGTAGATCAGCCATTATTGTGCGGCCCCTCTGTCAGCCCATCCATCCTTCTGCCATTTATCAGAAATGCATCCTGTACATGGAGTGGAAGGAGGGAGAGAGAGAGACAGGGGGGAGGGAGGGAGGGTTGTGGAGTGGCTCTGGTCTCATGATGATGGTCAATCCCATATAGGAAAGAGGCTGCTCTTCCTCTTACCTGAACAAATACATTCTATGCAGTGTAATCACACAAAAGGCTTCTTATGTTTTCCATATTAGAACCATACAGGGTCCGTTCAACCTTAATAAAGTACCTCCACTGTAACCATAGTAACACAAATAAGGCACGGCAACACATTACATACAAACATTCATGATGCCTGTGGAGTCTTCTGATGCTCTCCGACAGAAGCCCATAAACCAGATATTCTTTTAATGGAAGAAAGCAGGTCAACTTGGCATCTTAACATGAGATGAGGCTGCCAGAGATGACCAGTTATTGTAGATGGTGGTGTGTTCCAAAGTTGAAATATATGTTTTTTGGCATCTGCTGGAAATTCCAACCGGATGTGGCAAGATTAAAGTTTGAGTTGGAATGTTAAGAGAAGCATTTATAACGTGCATTATTGGAATAATTATGTATCAAGACCAGTAATCTGACCACCTTTTTCAGTAAGGTCCAAACCAGTAATCAGATTAAAGTTACTTGTCCAAGTCACTGTGCGTTACTATTTTGTCGTTAATAGTCAAATATATATATGATTTCTTGCGTCTCTGGGAGTGAAGCCACGGAGCCTATGCGACAATTAAGTCACGTTTTCAGCATGAGGGTCACGTGTACATACACAGACCTACCACGCAGCCACACAAACAACAGGAGAGAGAGAGAGATGCGATGAAATTATCCCACCCCCCCCCCCCCGAAAAAGTCTGTCAGCCGAACCATCTGCTCGACTCGATAAAGTGAGAGTTGGCGTCACCAGTTGTCGTTTGTATGTTGAGGCGGCTGCTGAATGTAACTAATAAATTGTAATCTAACATAGTCGCTTTACAGATTACTTTATTGTAAAAGTAAATAGTTACTTTTTAAAGGGGTAATCAGTAGTCAGTAATCAGAATACTTTTTCAAAGTAACTATGGCAACACTGATCAAGAGACTAATTGTTATTTCATAAGGTTTGTCAAAACCTGAGCAATCACTAATATCTGGATGCTTTTATAGAGTTATGTCAAAGTGAGAATATTCTTTTGCAATTTAGAGTAATATACCCTTTTTAGTCAAGAATCACCCATTTATTGTTAAATGTATGTTTCAAAGGTATTTTTAAGTGGTTTAGTTGGGACTTCTATAGCAGATAATCCTTTAATAGTAATTCAATAACATTAATCCTAAACCCGCTAAACACACATTATCGTATGTTCCCAGGCAGCCTCACCAAAGTTAACCTGTTTAACAGATGGGGACTTCTCTCACACAGTCAGCGGGGAGAAGGACATTGACTTCCCCAAACACTTGGTTCCTCCTGACCCTTGACCCTCTGACCTCCAGGTTAGAAGTAAGAGTGGCGGAGGCATAGAAGTTTAACCCCCTGCAGTCAGGAGCGCCCGCTCATCATTCTCCACACAATCAATAACATCATCTGAGAAACGAGGGAACCGGTTGGAAGCTTCGTGGCCTTGGAGAGGAGAAGGAAAAAAAACCCCAAAAACATTGCTTACTTGTTTTGTTTTCACATTTTCCTGATTATTTTATATGTGATGTCGGGGAAAGTGGAGTCTGATGTTTGAGTTGCTAAAAAGTGATTAACATCCGTCCGTGGATTTCTTCTTTGCCACCAATGGTGACGCTTTGACGGATCAGACGCAGGCCGCGTTGCACGGAGCCACTCGGGGGGGAGCCGAGGGGAGGTGAGACAACTGCCGAGGAATGCGAATGGAACCGGGAGGACGAGAACCCCTTCCCCATCACTCTCTCCGCACGGTCGGACGCGCACCCCGCCGTGCAGTTAAACAGGCACGAAGGGTTCAAGATCAGTGCAAATCAAAGCGTTCGCCCCCCCCCCCTCTGTGTCCCCCTCCAGTGCCCCTTTATGGCCGCGCCACGCGGCTCACTGTCCCCGCCAACGCGCTCCAGGTACTATCCTGTGAGACGTAGAGAAAACACTGCAACACCAACTGGCACTTAATTCTGCTTCTCCCTATCGCTGCCAACCATGCAGCCAGAGAGGAGGAGGAGGAGGAGGAGGAGGAGGAGGAGGAGGCGGCGGGGTGTGTTGTGTTGGAGGAGGTGGGGGTCGAGGGGGGACTTCCTGACAGGAAGTGAAGTCTAGCTGAGAACGGGGGGGGGGAATCAGACAGGAGACTCCTTGAAATTTTTTTTTTTAAATGGAGTGGCTTTTAATTTGGCTCCCGGCCGGGTTTCACTGTGAGCCGGCCTCGGAGCGTCCCGGGACCTCGAGTGGCGCGACCCCGGCTGGTTGTTTATACCCAACGTATAACCGGCCTTTCCAATAAATGAATTTCCCTGACGGAGCCCCCTCCGTCTGACAGGCTCAGTTAATGTAATGTTTTCTTACCCGACAGGTCCCAAGTTCTAAGGCCTTGGAATGTATTCTTATGTTTCTCCCCCCGCCAGCCTCTCTCGGCCGTCCCGCTGATGCAGTTGTACCCCGGCTCTGGAGTGGAAATACACCTCGCTGCATTTTTGACCCGGTGGAGCCGGAGCTCGGATCACAGCGCATGTTTTACTGTCAGTCATCCGCGCGTGCCTCTGGGAGCCTGCACATGCACAAAGTCCTACTTCAACAACCATTATATTCCATATCTTTGGGTATTAGGATGGCGGTCAGTTGGCTTGTTACATCAGGTTCGTTGGTGGACACATTTTGTGACATTGAGCGTCTCTGTGGGCCGAGGGCATATTTGACATGTTGTTCTATGTGAATATGATCCTTCAGGGTTCCATTGATGTTCATTCCAATTAAGGCACTCCCAGTTCCCCCTCTGAGTCATTTCAGGTAAATGGCCAAAGCAAGATAGTGTTGGATTGAGACCATATTGAGACATCTGGCAAAGGTTGTTCTGCTTTAAGATACTTTCCGGCAGGGGAGGGGGGGGGGTCGAGAAGTATGGACCCGTCAAGATCCCTGACCACAATGGACTGCTACTGGCTGCATAGAAACTATATGACTAAGCAAAAAAGATGATGTAATTGTTACAGAGTGGGCTCATTGTGTTTATTCACCGCATGTTCACTCCCCGCAAACAGGCTGCAGATTTTCAATCCATTTGCCGTTGTGCGCTTAGCTTCTCGGTCCGTGCACGCTGCATTCATATCGCCACGGCAACCAGCTACTTCACGCTTTGATTCTGTTGATTTGTGAGCCGTTGGCGAGAGCAGATCAATGTTTTCTTGTTTGTCTTGGTGCAGTTTTGCAAAATACTATTTTTGTGTACAAAAGTGCGGCCTGCCACAGCGGTTCCATCGCCCTGTTACCTCGGGGCGGAAGGAAGGTCTTTGTAACAGAGGTCACCGAGTCACAGGAGTCACGGCACTCTGTCCACCGATTGGTTGCCGGTG
This sequence comes from Pungitius pungitius, assembly GCF_949316345.1. Lineage (NCBI taxonomy): Eukaryota > Metazoa > Chordata > Actinopteri > Perciformes > Gasterosteidae > Pungitius > Pungitius pungitius. The sequence goes on along the minus strand of NC_084908.1, from coordinate 16,626,074 downwards.
TTGTCTGGCTGCACTTAAGGCACTTTTCGTGCCTGATTTTACTGCAGCTCCACCGACACAACGCGGCGGCTTGATGCCTCCGGCTGTTTTTTATTTTTTTATTTTATTTTTGCCTTCGGGACCTGAAAAATCTGTCCCCACTCAGAAGTGATGCAGCTGCGCAGGATCCTGTTTTTTTTTACCCCGTTTTACTGTAAAAGAGTGAGTTTAATAAGGTCTTTGAGACGCTGCAGTATAAATATTTTGACATCAGTATAGGTTCCCCCCAGTCACGCAACACACATGTGAGTGTGTGTGTGTGTTTTTCTTTACACATGTCTGAACGCACACGTGTGGACCGTAGAGAGCGGGAGTGGACACAGCGGGTTCGAAGTGGTTCACGCACGCAGGGCAACATGAACAAACAGCACACTACTCAACTTCTGCTTTAATCAGTCACAAGGACAGTAATGAATAAGCTCCCAGCGGAAAATCATCTTTTCTTTTTGTTTGTTTTTCGTAAACATTTGATTTAAAAATGTCAAGACTTACATACTTTATGGCTGTTAACGACGACTTATTTGTCTTTTATTTTTTAAATGTATATGTGAACACTTTTTGTTGCATATTAAAATAAGAAGCCTTTTTGGTTTCGCCTGTGCTGCAGTCCCACATTTGACATTAGTGTTCACGCTCTGGTCTTAAGTTGTGTTCCCGTAGCCGTAGAGTCGGCAAATACTGGTGATTATGAGTGATGCCACCAAAAAGCCCGACCGAGTTATTTATTATTCTGGGAGAGTCGAGGCGTTTCTTTCTTCAGTGCTGGAAGAAAGTGTTTTCCTTGTGTTGTGGCGGGCCTGATGTTTTTTTTTTTTTAGCTCTGGAGGTCTGCGTTTCCTCACTAGTGGTATATTTAGATGTTGATTATGGATAATCAGCTGTAATGACGGAAGCGCATGGCGCGCGTGTTTAGACTCAACGCCGTCGTTGTGGAACACAGACCAAACAGGGCCGTCTTATTGACTTCAGGTTGAGACGGGGGGGGGGCCTCCATCCACGCAAGGAGGGAAATTGTAACCAAAACGTAGCCCCCTCCTGGCTGTATTAAACACCGTCAACATCAGGATCAAAGCGACCCCCCCCCACCCCCCCTCCTCTCTCCTTCCCATCATCCGTTAGGAGGTCGGGTTAAAGGTGAGGGGTCACAAATGGCTGCTTGTATCCTCTCATCAGGAGCGCTGTGGTCATAAAAGCTGTGACACCGCTGACCAGGGCGTCCAAAATCCAATATTCTATCACTGAGCTGTCTCCGTTTCCTCTTTGTCACCGCGAGATGTTCCTCAGATCGGGGTCATTGCTTTTTTAATTCAACTAGAGGAGCCATTTCTTAGCCTCTAATGACGCCATTAGTCTTGCTTCCACCTTTTGTCTGTGTCTGCGAAGCGCCGTTGGCCTCCACGCCGCTCGTCAAACCTAATTTAGAACCGGGCTGCAGTTTGGCCGCTTGTCATTGAAGTTAAGACCCCTGCGTTAGATTCCCAAGTATTTTCAAGAAATCCCATGAAGGACATTCTGCCGCTCTGCTCTCTGGTCCTCCAGAGGGGACGGCTCTATTTACGGCCCCGCTCCCCGTCATGTTTATTTGAAATCCAGAAAGCGCAGTCTGGCCCGGGTCTGGGACATCCCCAGCGGCGCTCATGGTTAATGTCCTTCAGCTTCAGTCCTCGAACCAGAAGGCCCCGAGGCCGCCTTTCACGCGCTTCCTCTCAGGCCGCCAGGACGCCTCTGCCGGGCCTCAAGCTGCGCAGCCCTGTTTCCACTCAGCTCTTATTCCCCCGCGTGCCCTCTTTTATTTGGAACGTATCGTAAACACGGGTCAACGGCAATCTGGTCCTTCAGGACGTGAAGCGGTTTTGAAACGAGGTCAAGGGTCAGCTTGTTGTTGTTGTCGTTGTCGTTGCGTGCGCCGGCCGGGTGACGGTACGCAGGCTTCTCGCAGCGTGATTGGTTCCGATGGGTTTCCACGAGAAAGACGGCATGGCTTCCGCAAATCATCACCTGTGTGTGTGTGTGTGTGTGTGTGTGTGTGTGTGTGTGTGTGTGCGCGCGCCGGGATGTGCCGTAGGACTCTCGGTAAGTCGATCCTTCCTTCCTCCTGGTCGCGCTGGTGTCCTCGTGGGCGCTCTCGGTTTACTGAAAGGCCAGTCGCTGCGTAAACACGGCGTTTCCTCTGTCAGCCGCGGAGATGATGACAGCAACGTTTTTGCTTGGATACACGTACACTGTAGCGTGGCTTCCGCTGTACAGAGTTTGTGCAAAATCAATGCAATTCCCTTGATTGGGATTCGTCCCTTTTCTGCACTTTGTTTTTAAATTCACACAACAAGTGAAGGTTAAAAGTTAAATAATGTGGCTTGTATGGTGACTTAATTTAAAGATTTGTGAGTAGTTGGGTAGTTTAAGGCTTTAACCTGAGGTTTTTCACGCATATTTTCTCCATCTCCCCAGAGAGGAAGGAGGGGAGGAGGTGGGAGGGGGGGGGGGGCGCTGTGAGGTTCAGACAGGCCCCATGACCTTGTTGCTTTATTATTCTTTTGACGGTTGTGTTGAAGGTGTTGAAATATTGAACAGAACATGAGAGACGATGACCGCTGAGTTTGCCTTCCCTCGGTGTCCCTTCAAAATGGAGGATTTAAAGTCGCACGCGGCGGTGGTTGGATTGTTTAGACTGACACCTCGAACCATACCACAAGTCAAAGAGGAGGAAATTTGTGTATTTACTCATGATGAATGCCATCTCAACACAGCTCCGTCACTGCTTTCCGCTGGCTCGCCGGCTGATTACGCTGACAAAATCAGTCAGCTGGGCCTTTTGGGATGATGTTTCGTTTGACATTCGGGACCTTCGGTGGCAGGAAAGCTTACAGACTGAGCGTAAACCACTGAGTCACCAGGATGTACCCCCATAATGGTGTTTCTACAGAGTCCGGTTACATCTGTTTTACTAGTTCGAAGAGGTTTCAAACAGAGTTCGACCAACTAATTGATTCACTTTGAAGTAATCTGCACCTTTTATATTATACATCTTGTAAGTCATTATTCAAGCGGAATGCAAAGCATTTTCCATTTGCAGCATTCAAAAGTTCAATGCTTTGGTCTGTTTTATGAAACCTTTGGGGTTCGGACTGTTTGATCATTTTCTGAAACTCTGGGGAGACAATCTGACCCGGACAAAAAAATAACTGGTAGCTTTGAGACCAGGCTGCCATCCCACGTCAGTTGTCTACCTGTGACATGTTTGGACTCCACTTTAATGTAATCTGCATCTCTAATGTGATCAGAGATTCACTTGACCACGTGCAAAGTGTAGTCTGTGTAAATCGCAGTGCAGGCGGTGATATTCTGTGTGATTCTTTTGCAGGAATGGCAGAACTCCATCCAGAAGAATGCGGGTCTCGCCTTTATCGAGTTGGTCAACGAAGGCAGGTGGGTAACTCGCGGAGTGCTGTCCGCCACTATCTCACCAAGCGCTACCCATCAGCCACTTTCTCTCCAATTTCGCCATTCCTGGATCACGTCACAGCCCCTCAAGACACACACACATACACACACGTCCTCTTCCCCAGATCCCTGAGGCCCATGTGATAGGGTGGCTATTCAAGCTCCTGGACAACAATCAATGAACGGGGGAAGGGGTGGGGGGGTTGTTGGAAGAGATTGGGAGAGGATGGACGATCCTTGAGTTCAAAGCTCCATTCGATACGAGCTCATCCCTCAGGGATTTGGGAAAAGGAGCGGGGTTAGGTAAAAGGTGACGGTGGCTCTGATCGCTGGTACCTCGGTGACGCTTGGGAAATGGCTCTTGATTATCTGCACGGAATCTTCCGCTCTATCTACCGCTGCTTTTTTTCTGTTTTTTTCAATTATCAAATCACAAATGAGCCTCCTCACATGAGTTCTTCTTCTTAGTGTTAATCTCATCCATTTCACATTTAGAGAGCCACACTTGATTGATGCTCGGCTTTTAGAATCGGCAGAGACTAATCCACAGTAAAACCCCATAAGTTCTATTTGCTCGCACACACTTTTACAGGCGTAACTCCAGTCGGGCTCATTAGTGAAAGTTCTGTATGCAAATGTGTTTCTGGTCTTTTTGTGGGACTCAAACGGTCATTTATACATGACCACAACATGATTAGTTGAAATACTACTACTACCGGTCATCATTTTATCTGATGATTTAATCCAGATGTTATGTACACCCTGACTCGTTGTGTAACTTAATGTTTTTAAGCCAATTTTTTTTTCTGTGGAAAGTTCTCCCCGAGGGGATTTCAACCGGATAAAACTGGGTTTTGGGGGTAAAAACATGGAATGTTCTTTTCCCGGGAAAAAGGAAGCCTTTTTTTTTTTGTATTTGTATCCTGCCATAAGCAGCAACGCTACGTTACTAAAATGTTTCTGTGCATGCCGGGAGGCTTTCTGGCCACATTCATTTTGTATGATTAAGTAGTTCGACAGTCTATAATGCGTGCAGGAGAACAATCAGCATCATATAGAAGTGAAAACTGGCTCTCATTAGTTTAATTGATTATATCATTATGATTACAACATATATAAGGTAATTATAGGTGTTTTTCTGCGCCGCTATTTTTTCTTCACTCTTTGGTAAGTATGCTTTTCAAAGAGGTATTAAATGTTATCATATGTGGTAGCATGCAACTGTTTTATTTCCATAACGTCCTCAGAGAGGTCTGCTTTGTCCACATGTACTGCACAGAGCGCCATAAAGCCATAAAGCAGGGCAGTAGCGGGGTTATTGATAGCGGGGCCTCGACAGGACCAGAGAGGCCGCAGAGGCCCCGGCACCTCCGCTCCCCTGCTGCCCTGTGCTGAAACAGCAGGCTTAGGTTACAGCCATCCCCTGGTCCATAACCCCCTCCCCTCCTACCCCTCCACCCCACAGTCAATCCCGGCCGGATTCCCCCCCCACTCCCCTCTCTGGCCTCTGGTCTGTTATTGTTCCACTTTGCACAATCATGACCTTTAGGGCTGCAGAGAGGTTTCTTAGACCTAGACACACACACACAACATGCATGTTTCATCCACACTGATAAGAAGAGGGAGGTGGACTACATATGTTGCAACACGAGGAGAGATCCTCCCTCTTGTCAGATGCATATCATTAACAAATCAATTAGCACCTGCCCCCCAGTTAAAAGGTTCTATCTGGCTTGGTTTTTGTTTCCAAATTAGATTTTCTGCTTGTTTTGCACGCTTCTTTATGGCGTTTTATGGCTATTACATGGCTGTCCTTTCTCTGTTACCAGATATCGTAGTGTTAAACAGATGTTTTAAATATCCCGAAACCCACAATCTGGCATTTTTCCCTCTATGAAGAAACTTAACTTGCATATACCTGATCTTTTTTGTTTTTGTTTTAAAGTAACAATTCTAAATGCATAATGTTCTGCTCTCCCCAGGCTGCTGAGCCACACCATGAAGGACCACCTGGTTCGTGTGGCTAATGAAGCAGAATTTATCCTCAGCCGACAGAGAGCCGAAGACATCCATAAACATGCAGAGTTTGAGGTAAGAAGATGCGCCGCGCTGGCCAACGCTTCTTCTTATACACAGATCCTAAATCACCTTTAGGTGTAGACGCATTTTGAGGTGCACCCAAAAGCAGACTATTTTCGATATGTTGGATTGCAGACTGCTTTAGCAAATTGTGAAGCGACACAAGTAGAGCTGCGTGTGCCAGCTGACAGACCTGTTCAGCATTCTTCAACCAAAGTGTCTAAGACCTGTTTTGCCGCACTCTCTCATACAGATGGATTCAAAGATGTATCAATAAAGAAAAAAGACAGATTTAAACTTTAATTGTAGGTAGGAAGAATGAATGATGATAAGGTGAGTGACGGATTACAGTACAGACTTTTTTTTTTTTTTTCTTTTTTGTTTCTCTAGCAAGAAAGAAATGTTGAACAAACACAATCTGTCATAGCACATTTCCTCCTGTGAGATCTCAGGAACTCTCGGCTTTCTACGCTCGGACAATGAAGTCCAGTTGTAGCTTTAAGCCTGTTACACTAAGACTCCTTTGATCGAAATGTTTAATAGTTTGATACTCCTGCTGAACGCTTTGTCAGTGAAATATATTCAAGGAAGCGAGAGCAAAGAGACTCTGATTCAACAAATACTTTAAAACTTTTGCTGTCACAGCAAACCGAACCGGGAGGAATAAACATTTGCTTTAAATGTGTGCGAACAGTGAACACACACACACACAAACAAACACGCACGGAAATAGTTTGAGGGGGTCGAGCTTGGCACGTGTCACTAACCAAACATTGTGTAGCGTCGCTTCGTCCTCGCGCCTCGCTGTCTAACTGCAGGTCCCCCCCCCCCACCCCCCCCCCCCCGAAGCCCCGCCCCCTCCTCTTTCCGACCGGATTCTCAGCACAAATGTTGCCATTCAGCCGCCGTGCCAACTCTATTCTGACCCATGGGCACCCTTAGTTGTCTCCCCCCCCCCTTCCCTACTCCGGCTTTCTAGATCTCACCAAAATCATTTCCTGCTGAAACCCCGTCCACTCTTCTCCCGCTGGGGGTGTATTTCGCCGGTGACAGGAATACGGCGTCCTCCCCCATCCCTCCCTCGTTTCTCAAGAACCCGCCAGCACTAAAATCTGCAGACAGACCCGAGAGGTGCTGACCCTGAAGGGCTGACTGTGTGTAAACCCGCCGCCTCAGCCGCCCCTGTAAAAAAATGTCTCAGGTGTCAGTCATTTGCACACATTATCTGATCTCAACTCCACCGACCCGGTGGAGCATGCTTTGATTCCACCGGGTCGGTGTCACGGCTGTTTCATCGGTACTGTGCACACTTCAGGGAAAGGTCCGCGGCGTCTGTGGTCCTGCAGAAGCGTGCGTACAGCACGAGTAGAACGTTGCCTGACTGGCAGGCGGACTTGGATACAAATGATTCCTGCTCTGCCTCGTACGCTTCTCGATTTGTCAAACTCCCAGGCATCGGTCCCAGACTCCCAACCCGGCGCACAGACGTTAGACTGTCCAGCGTTCTCCAAACCCGACTGTTCAGGCCTTTTTTTTTTCTTTTTCTTTTTTGTGCATTACCTCATTTCTCCTCGCGGGATCTTCCGTGCAAATGTTACTAAAAGCAAGAGACGTACATGTTAACATGTGACAATAAGCTGTTTAACTGGCAGAATATCAGTCTGGTTATTCCATGAGCCCTTGAATAAATGTACTTATTTTTCTGATTACCAATATGAATGAAAACATGACATGAAAAGTCTTTGAGGCTTATTTGGTATAAGACAGGATTTGAGGATGCAAGATCCTCTGTTCAGAGTTGTTTCATTCTGTGGGCTTCCCTGCTTTCTACTGCCATGTTTTAAAATCCATTTGAATGGACTGGGCTCATAGCGGTGCAGTACCGGGTGCAGCATCACAGGCTCAGGGGGTGGTTGAATCCGAATGGAGCACCGCTATCACTTCACATACACAACAAAGCGAAAGCTCTGACTTTAGTTCTATTTCGGCGTCGCTATTGGGCACTCGCCCTCTCCTCCCGCAGTCTCCCCGCCGCCCCTTAATCAGATAGCCTGGCGTAGCTCGTCCCGAACTCGGTTTCACAATTGAATTCCCCCACTTAAATGCAGTTGCTCCTCTGTGACCTCTGGGACGAAGTGAAGCCCTGATAAGTCTTGCTCTGATATTGCCGTATTGATTTTTGCCTCCACACAAGCTCTGCCTGAGCCGAGGGTTTCATTTTGCACTGCCACAATAAAAATAACAGGCCAATGAAACATCCCCCCTCTGAGAGCGGGGGCGGTGGGTTTTGAAATCATTTTCAGCTATTTCACTTTTTTTTTTTAAACGACGTGCTTATTGTGTTGCGGTGACACTAAAGCTTGGTTATTATTTTGTGAGAAATAAACCTTCAAAGCAGGCTTCCCGAAAATGACTTTCTCCCGATATCATTGTTGTTACGCTGGAAGTGCACAGGTTTGCCCAGAACATAACCCGCCTTAACCGAGCTGTCGCGCATTCTAAGATACCAAGAGCCCCAGAAAGGAGAATGATTAAATGCATAAAAACAAATTTATGTTTGCTCCTTGTCAGAGTTCATATCCTTTTTTTTTAGAAGGATTTAGATACCTGTTTGCCTCAGAGACATAACATATGCTCTTCCTCACTCTCTCTTCCTCACTCTCTCGCACTGTCTCTCCGTGGGACACAATTGAGTTATCTTTGGCCCTGGGAGTAAGTTATTACAGTGGGCGTAGGGTGAAACAGATGAAGATAACCAGGGGGGAAATCCAATTACCTTTTTAGGGTCCTCTATCTAAAAGGATCCTTAATGTGAAGGAGATCCACGGATTGGATGCTGCTGCCCAGCACAGTAAATGATGGACTCTGATATCTTTCAGAGGAGCAAGGAGGAGATAGAAAGGAGGGAGAGAAATCGAACTCCCTCTTTTTATGGGGCTGTTCATTAGGGATGAAATGTGGTGGGCTCAGGGGCACAAGGGCAGATAAGAAGGTCCAGATAGGGAAGACCCAAGTCATTTCTATTCCGTCTTACCATTCCCTTTCTGCTCAGTCTTTTTTTTTTTTTTCTACACACCCCCCCCGCCCCCCCTTGATTCATCCTCTGCTGTTCTACGGAGTGATCGGATCGACTGTCTGGGAGATACTGTGAAAGCCGGACGGTAGCAGCTAATTAGTGCTCGGCGTCATTCTGCTTCCTCTGCCGAGCTTGTAAAGCGATCCGCTGCCTTTCCCCCGCACTGATGACATCAGCATCGAGCTGACGCTCGTTATGTTGTGTCATCATTAAGCGCTGCTTCTCTGGAAACTTGTGCATCGGTAGAGCCGAGGAGGGCGCGTTAGTCAAACGTCGAGATGTCACTGCGATGTGCTTTTTTGTTGGATCCAGAGCCGAGCTGAACTATTACAGTGCGTCCCGGGTTTATGTATTCATGTATAAATAAAACAAGCGGGCAGATTACAATGTAGTTTCCGCAAAGAAACCAGAGTTTAAGTTATTGCTACAAAAGCAATCTGCCCATCAAATGTTACACACACACACACACACACACACACACACACACAGAGAGGCTGGAGGCTGTTTACCCCACATCATTCACAGCAGCCTGACTGATAGCTGCCACCAGCTGCAGCCGCCTGTCATGTAGTTGTCGCGACTGTAATGTAGCATGTCAGCAGGGCCGGAAGCCTGGGAAACCCCCATCATAGAGAATGCATTGTGATGGTATTTTTTGCCACCGGAATATGGAAGAAAATTCATAAGGAGGTGAAGGGAAAAAACACCTCCAGGACCGGACATCGGTAGCTCTGGTAAAACGCACACTTCATTGGCCCAAGTTTTGGTTCAATTAAGCACGGTCGTCTGTGCTTTCCCCAATTTCTTTTTTTACCGTTTCACCGAAGCCTCCAGGTGATGGAAGGGAAGATGCAGGTATGAAGTCCCACTGACTTCACCATGTGTTCATGTCCTCAGGCGCCTCCTCAGCAGCTTCCAGCTACCTCACTGAATTATGACCGCTTCTTTTTATTTTTTTTTCAACATCTGAAGGTGATCTCTGAGTAAAAGTTGTTTTTTTAAAACTATTTAAGGATTAAATTTATGTGTGTTTTCTGCTTTTATTTCATATTGTTGATAAAAACATACCGTTTAAATTCAATCTGCGCTCCGTGCCGCGCAGCCATTCGCTGTAATTGTGTTTTCAGGGATGCTTGGAGAGCTTGTGTTTCTCATCTGGTCGCCTCCTCTCTTCATTCGAGTATTTTTCACCTCCCGGACGACAGTACGATTTTTTTCTTTTTTCTTTTTCTTTGCGGCTGCGACCTTGAAGCTGAGCCGGAGTCATCGTGAAAACATGGCAGCAACGCAGACTGATGTGGCGCGAGGAAGGCGCTGTTCTGCAGAGACAAGAGGTTTCTGAGGAGCGGAGATGAAGAGGCTGCCAGTTGAGCGTGGTGACCGGTCCATTAAAGATCTGCCACAGACTGAGGGGGGGTGGGGGGGGAGGGAGGAGGAGGAGGAGGAGGGATACTTTGATAAGTGTTGCGCCGGCGTTAACCTTGATGGCCGCTAGCAATGCGCCGGTGCCAGCAGAGAGGGATCTGTTTCAACCGGATTAGATTATTTCCCCCCCCCCCCTCCTGTGCTCCAAGAGAAGAGGGGGAAAAAAAAATCAATACTTTGCAGCGCGGCATGACAGGAGCATCATTTCAGAATTGAAGTGGCTGTCAGCCATTGTCATTTGGTGACTTTTGTTCGCCATTGTACTTTTAAGCCCTCATTTTTCTCCTCCCCCCCCCCCCCCCCTTCTCCTTTCACTCGTTCTTCCCGAGCCCATTGTCTGAATTCCCCCGGTGACATTTTATGTTGCAATTCGAAAAACTAGAGGCCAAGAGATCAAGTGCGAGGGAATCTCTTTGAAACCGATTGGTGGGCTTGTTCAGCATCTACTTTGGTTTTTCCCGACCCCCATCCTGCTTTCTCATATCCCCCCGCCTTGTCTCCCCAGACCTCCATTGTGATCCAGGAGGAATTTATTTGTAGAATATTTGCATTCTTTGATACAAGACAAGGACAAGCCTGATGCCTCGCCTTCCCCTGGACAGTTTCTCGGGGGCCCGTAAATGAAACCCTGCGGGAGGGCTTGTCGACGGATGTGAGAAATTGGAGGAGTGCAGCGGCGAAGTGCCACCAGTGTCAAGAGATTGCAAATCAAGCGCTTTAATAACACCTCTGCCGGGTTGTGTTTCTCCCTCCCGTTCTCCGGCAGAACCCTGAGAGCCCGGTTCTGTCAGTCCGGGGTGGTTGAAGAAAACGGGCACCTTGACCTTTTTCTGTCATCCTAATTGATAAAACCTAGCGCTGGTATCTCGTAATGAGCCTCCGTTCTCCGGCCTCATTATCCTAGTTAACCCTCTCAACCCAGGAAGGGAGAGGAGGGAGAGGAGCCGAGGCGTCATCTGACAACAACTACCACAGCGTTTAGGTAGTACCACGCGTCTCCTCCGCGCTCGTCATTTGTAGAATCAGGGCCCGGAGCTTGAGAGATTGGCAATGACAACTTTTAAAGTAACACACCGAATGCTTTCTCTTTTTTTTCTTCTCTCCTTTGGCTCAAAAGAGAGGTCGGGGGGGGGCAACGTGATAAACACTCGCACGTTTTCAGAGCCGTCGCCGTCTCTGTTTTGATTCGATCCAGAGGGGTCGCTGTTCTTTTCCCCCCCAGCGGCCCAATTTCCTCTTCGACGCAGATCCGCGGTTATTTATCCGGGAGCGTTGATGAATTGCGCGAGACACGGCTCAGTGTAATTGACTCGATTATTGCCAGCCATTATCATTTTCGTCCCCACAGAGCTGTCTTCTCCCCCTTGTAATGGAAGCCGCCGCCCGTGATTACGGTGTCGCAAGTCATAACGCTCTCGGTGGCGGCGAGTCGTGGCCCCGGTGCCCCGGTGGCCGCCTGGGTAGGAAGTCAACAGAGGCTCCAGAGTCAGCCATCCCCCTGGTGCTCAGCTGCACTCCCTTAACTCGGTAAATGGGAGCGCTTGTCTCCCAGCGGGTCTTTTGATGGTGATTTCCTTGTCAAAATATGCACACTGACCGCTTCAGTCAAAAAAAAAAACGTATAGGAACAGATTCTTTTAATTTACTTCATATGTTGCTTCAATATTCCCCGAGAAGAAAGAAAGAGAGAGAGCAGTTTGTTTGAAATTACCCCCCCCCCCACCCCCCTAAAGCTGCTTTCTAGTTTATGGGCGTCCTTTGTGTGCTTTGTAGGACGGTGCCAACTGGGAGATTTGGTTGTTGGCGTCAACCCTCGTAATAACATAATAAGTCCCCCCCCCCCCGTAATACGCCTGCGTGCTCGCTGACCTCACATCCACGGCACGACCCCCGGGCATTAACAGTGACTCGTCTTTTCCTCTCCAACGCTGGCTTTTAACGGCCCTTTCGGGTTGTTGTTTCAGAGGCGAGTCTGTGAATTTGGGCCTTTTCTGCTGTGGTCGACTCTGGCTTCGGTTGTGAGAAAAATCCCATTACGGCATGCAGGGCTCGGGTGTTTGGGCAGGCTCGACCCACAGGTGATGAAGTGTTTGTTTATGGTCATGAGTCTGGACGCAGAGCTGTTGATCAGTGCTGCAGACTTTACATGTCTCGGACCGATGGAAGTGCACTTTATGGGCCTATAAACGGAAATCCACAATATCATTTAGTTTGGAGAAATGTATCCTTTTTATACTTGCAAATTGTTTCTCTTTTTCTACAATTTGTTTTAACGTTTAACAATATTCAAAGGCTTGGCTTCAGGTTCGCAGCATTTTAAACCCGGTCCTCTTATTCCCCTCCTTTGGTCCAGCTTTTTCCCTTGTCCCAATTCCTTCTTGCCTTCAGTAGCACTGATCAAGATTAATGGACATGCAACACACACACACACACACACACACACACACACACACACACACACGTAGAACAGGAAGGCAAAGCCAAGTATTCTCTGGTTGAAAATTTGAAACCTTTTACTGAAATTTCTTATTCCGTTCTGCCTTTATTTTGCCATTTTCCAGGCCATCGTGCTGGAAGGTCAAGGCCCACATTAATGCCACACAAAGAGACACAGATTGATAATTAAGGCCCGGTGGCCTGAAGGAAGGCCCCTCTAATTTGATTTATACCTATAGATTTTCTGTCTGGTATGAAATGTTGTCGTTCAAATTGAAGAGGAGGACCCATTACGAAGCGCTTTACTGGTAACTTTGGGCAAGCAGGTTGCCGTTGTTCAGTAATGCATCCGGGCCGATGCCGATGGGATAGTCAAAGGTTAATCCAGGAAATTCGTATAAACCTGAAGGTGCATTAATAATCAAATGAGGTTTTGTTCTTGATCCCAAAGCTTTAGTTTAGTCTGACAACACTCAGAGGGGAATATAAGCCTGATGGTGGGTGTGGCTAGCTGGGAATACAATGACGTGATGTTTTGCTTTTTTCCCCCCATGTTCTTGTGCTCACCTTCAATACGAATTCAACTTTGAAACAATACTTTAAACCGCTATCGGCCCTTCGAGAGTTCGAAGCAGATGGAAATCAAAACGCTGTTTCTTATTATTTTCAGGAGGTGTTTTACTTTTTCCTCGTCGCCGCCGAGGTTCAAAGGCTCGTTCTGATAACAAATTCCGACAGAGAAAAATGTCCTCCCCCCCCCCCCCCCCCCCCCCGTTGTGCGTTGTGGGTATCGCGTGATTCGGTGTGCCGCGGGGCACCAGTGACTACGTGTCCACTGTTATTAATCAACATGACACGGGGACAGAAATGACCCCGTGCTTTTCATTAGGTTCCAGCTTCCATACGCGTCCGTCTTCTACCTTCCTGTAGAAACCTGGGTTTTCGCCACATAACGTTCCCGCCAGATACTCGTGTAATACTAATATGTATTAATGTATTAAACATTCAATGCTTTTTCTCTTTGGCACCCAGTCGGCCTGTGCTCAGTACGCGGCGGAGAAGCGGGACGAGGAGAAAATGTGCGACCACTTGATCCGGGCGGCCAAGTACCGCGATCACATGACCGCCACACAGCTCATCCAGAAGATAGTCAACATCCTGACCGACAAACACGGCGCCTGGGGCAGCTCCTCCAAAAGGTGAGAAAGCAGAAGCATTCTGGGAGTCATCGCCAAGATTTAAATTTTTTTTACTGAAATATTGTGGAATTTAGGTTTCATTTAAATGGCTGTTGGTGGTTATTCATGTTTTTTGTCAACGTGAACAATGACAAATGGTTTAATTACCTATTTTATCACAATTATGTTGCGTTTCCCACATGCCAGGAGATTTTAGAGGCCGCAAGTTCGCCTTCCAGAGAAAAAGCTTTAATCAAGAGGAGGCACCTGTTTAGTTTTTTTTTTTTTTTCCCTCCGCCTTGAAATGATTCAAAACCTCTAATGTTTTTTAATCTCATCATAATCTTTCTCGTCCCGCCCCCCAATGCTCCTGGCTTTGATACAATTAGATTTGCAAAGGTGAAAACGCCAGCTGTGGGCTGAATGACGCATTGACTGGAGAGAGACATGAAAGCCATTTAAACAGCTCGGCTCCCATTAAGACCAGAGGGAACCCGATCCTCTCTGTGTTTGTTTCGCCGAATGGGCGGCGGGAATCCAAAAGCAGCTATTCCCTAATGGTGGCTGTTTGTGCAGGTAGCGGGTAATGGAGAGACGGCCCGCCGGCTCGCGCTTGTTAGGCCGAAGCAACTCTCCGGAGACTCGTTTGGTTGGAGGGTTAGTTTGCTGTTGGATCTCTGGCTGCCTTTTGTTTTGTTTTTCCTCTCAAAGGGTGCGGAGGAGCATTTGTCTTTGTTTTTTTTTTTCTTTCTTTGCTACCATTTCTTTACGACCTCCTTTTTTTTTGCTTTTGCTTCCGTCTCTTCACGTGGACTCACACTATTTACTATGGAGATTGTGTTCCACGAGCCCTGGCCAGAAAAAGTCTCCCCCCCCCCCCTACCCCCCCCCCCCTCCCTTACGCGCCCTTTATGCCGTTGCGGTATTGATGGTTTTCCTAATGGCTGCCGATGGGCGCAGGGAGCCATTGGCACCGGGCCCTGGAGTGCAGCGTTCTTTTAATAAATCACAATCAGTCCTGTGCCGTTACATCAATACTTTTGGTCAATTACTGTGAAGGTCAGGTGGTGCAGCTACGCACCAGAGCCCGTGGTATGCGGGCATTGGAGAAACATCTGGTGCTGAAAAAACGGCAACGAAAAAAAAAAAGAACAAGTAAAAGGAGAAGAAGAAGAAGAAAAAATACACTCGCACACCTGCGTGCCTTCAGGCAATCTAAAATAAGAGATGTTTGTTCCCTAATTCCCCAAATACGACAGCACCAACGTGTGATGCAGCAACGTCGCCGCCTGTGAATACAGATGGGGGGGGGGGGGTGGGGGGCGGGGGGTGCACACAATGCTTCCTCCAGCTGTGAAATTGAAATCCAGGAACACAAAGACAATACGCGGCGGTGATTACGACCTTTTGTTGCCTGCCTGCTCGCGTGCCATAAAAGCGTATTCCCCAAAGTTTCCATTCAATAAAGAGTCTGAAAATGAAAATATTATTTTCTCACGGGCTGATGGGAATTGTTGTTTCCTCACGGCGGGCGTCTAATATCTTCTGACACGGCGTGACCCGCCTGAATGCAATTTGTGTCTTAATATCCAGCTTACAGCGGCCTCGGGCCTCTGGAGGAAAAGAGGTGTTAGGTGATTTTCCCTTTTCCATCGCTGCTTTGTCTGCGGTTCTCTCTCTCTGGCTCACAACATATGATATATTTTCTCCTTCTCTCCCTCCCTCTCTCCCCCCTCCCCATCATTTGCTCTTTCTTGTTGTATCACCGGCCATCCAGGGAGAATTTCCTCCGCCAGACAATCGCTTTTGTGCCCTTGTCTGTCACCTAGTGTCAAGACGTCGACGGATCGGCGGGCGGGCAGACAGGCGACTGACTACCTGTTCATCCATACGTCTCTGTCCCGGTGCCTTGAGACTCAGGTGTTCCACATGCCAGCCTGCTTTCTCTTTGGGGGCGAGGGGGAACTAGAAAAAAAAAAGCAAATGAACACCTAGCAAGATGGCCACAAATGAATCAACTGGCAGATGTCGTTTTTTTTCTCTCCTCATCACTCATCGCAGCTTCTCCTTTTATTTTTTTTCTCTCCCCTTTCGTTTGAGCTCGGTTCCACTGAGCATCCAGACCGCTGCGGTGTTTATTTGGGTCAGGAATCATCTTTCATGCATACGACACCTGGACAAAGTCGACGGACGGAGAGGGGGGGGGGAGACGAGGGCAGATGATGGAGAACGCCGACTCGCGGCCTCTGGGGGGAGTCGCACTACTCTCCTCTCATACCCTTCTCTTTATTGCATTGTAATAGGCTGACTAATGTACCATGGAAATTCACTCTGGGAAGGGAAAGGAGGCTGCGGCTGAAAAAAAGAAAAGTGGTGACGTACAGGTTTTTGAACCCGGAAGCCTCTGGTGACAATCGCCCTGACGCAGCCGCTCGGTTTGAGGCGAATGGAAACGTTATTCAGAGTGAAGAGGCGTCGCTATGCTCCCCTTGGGGCAGCTCGCCGTTTTCCTATTTCGTCTTCCTCCCCCCTTTTTAAGTCTGCTTCGGCAGCCTTTGTGTCGGCGGTTCATTCCAACGATCCTCACCTACCGCGAGCCCCACTCACCTCCAGCCCCGACGCCCCCCCCCCTCCCCCTCTCCTCCCCTCGTGCGCTCCTCCTCCCTCGTATAAGCAGCTCATTTTCTGCAGTACCACTGCTCTAATGGACGCCCTTAGGCTAGAGGCTCCCCAGCCAAGGGACATCCATCTTTTGGAGTGTCACCCTCCCGCCTGCAAAAAAAAAAAAAAAAATCTTTGATGTGCACTCCAATTTTTCTTCAGTAAATCAAATCTTCCTTCCTTCAGAAAGACGAATGCTTTAGGGTTGGAGTGTTACAGAGAAAATCAATGCCGGCAAAATTGAAACAGTATGCCCCCGTATTGATCGGCCTTGTGGGATCGAAAAAGAACAGCTTTGTAACAGTTCTGCTGGACAGTTAGCTGACCTGTAATGGACAAACTATTGATATTAGCATTACTATTTTATCTTGTGCTGTGTCATTTCACCAGCGCGCTATTGAGGGAAAGAAGCCCGAGCAGAACGTTGACTGTTGGAAAGGGCTTTTGCTTCTCATCCGGACTCACAGCGGGCCGAGGTTATTTCTTTTTACGAACGAAAGAAGAACAATGTGACATAAACACATTATATATATTTTTTAATTGCGCTTAATTCATTGTTGTTTTCCCAATTCTGAACGTTAATATTTGCACAGTTTTTTTGTGTTCATTTGATCCATGATTTAAGCAGATTTGTCAGAAAATAAAATAAATAAATAAAATGTTGTTCAAACAATACACTATATATGAATATATTCCGTATCAGCAATCAAAGCAAAATCCTTACATTATAATCTTAACAATATTAGTACCCCTTACAGTGTATTCGGTGTACAAGTTATAGTTTTTTTATTATTATTTTGTGTTTTCTGGTTAGATGCTTAACTGCATTCCATTGGCTCAGTGCAATGACAGTAGGGATCTAGTCTGATTCAATAAAACAAATTCATACCTTTTTGTTAAGGGCCCCTAAAGATTTAGTCTCAGATTGAAATAAAATAAATTATTCCCAAATAAATAATCCTAGTCAGTTATTGCAGCTGTTCCATTTGGTCAGCACTGTTGTATTGGGTCTAGCTTGGTTGACGGTGACATCTCCATGGCAACGTCATTTGTTGCTGTGAAAAACATGTGCCAAAGCCTCCTCCAACTTAAAAAAACGGTACTTTAAATGACAAACACGGGAAGTCTCAAATAACTATTACAATTTTAGTTTAACTGATTCAAAAGTTTTATGTCCTTTTATTAACTAAGCAGTAAATAAACCATATAGTTGCAGCCCCACTTCTTCCTGTCGTGTGGACTCTGTCCCCCTCCCGAGGAATTAATTCATTATGCTGTGAACATGCGGCCGTTGTGCTCACTGCAGTCGAGACATTCATGTTCCCCCCCCCCCCCCTCCCCCCACTGCGCCTTTTTCTTTTTTTCAAATAAATGATCGCACGAGAAACCCGCGGCAGCGCGATTCATCTCCACTTGTGTGCTTTCGTTCCACACTTAAATCACAATTATGATAAATAATACTGAATGTAATGCACGCGTTAAAGCGGGGGCCTGCTCAGCGTCGGCGCTGCCTCGCGTGCTGGACACCCCCGTGCATCACGGGCCGCGCAGCTGAGAAAGGAAATGGCACTCCGGCACGTCAGTGGAGGAAACTAGGACATGACTGTTTAGAGTGCACCGACTCTCGGAAATGCGTGACACGTGAGGGGCAGGAAGACGGAGGGAGGAGGGGGGAGGGGGGGAGAGAAATGTTTGTTACTGAAGCATCAAAAGTTATGATGGAGACACAGACACGAAAGAACCTTTTGTTGTATTCGCAAACCGAATAAACACTGTTTCTGGATCTTTTGCAGATTCACACAGCAGATCTTCTAATTGGATCACTTCCACGCACGGATCACCGTTTATTCTACTTTCTGTAGCTAATCCTTCTGCTTCGAACACATCCTCACTGTTAAATATTTCACCAAAATGTTAAAGAACATCAGTTGGAAGAAATGAGCCCTTATTCACATAGAAACAGTCCTCGAGTTTGTCCGGATCATTTATAATCAATAATAGCTTTCGGGGTTTGTTGTACATTCTTCCCATCTAAACACAAACACGACCCCGACGCACTGAGCAGCTGCAGCGGCCCTCGGCTCCCGTCTCCTTTCCTTTTTAGTCCGCCCCCCCCCCGCGACCACTTCGGAACCGATTAGCCGCTGGCTCGGGTTGTGTTCCCACAACCGCCCGCCTCGGTCGGTCACAGTCGTAAACACGCAGCGTAAACACACGCCGCCGCGGCCGCGCTCATCTTTTTCCGCGGGCCTCTTCTGTATCGAGCACCGGGATCTCCGACTCTAAAGCCCTTAAACGGGCTCGACGCGAAACCACTTACGCCTCGTTAATCACGCACAGCGACGTGTCTGGGACGCTGAAAAAAAAAAAAGGGGGGGGGGGGGGGGACAAAAAGGACGTTCCCCGAGTCTCTCTGGACCGTTCCAGTTTGACAGACCTACGTTCCATCAGTTACATAAAATAACGTGCCACGAAGGCCCTACCGTGCAGTCGGCCTCGTGGATATGGAATAGAATATAGCCCTAATGATAACATTTACCTCCTCTGTGTATACAGTACAGTGGCTGGGGGCTGCAGGGAACAGTAACAACGTGTCACGGTGGAACACATTAACGGTCGATGATGTCCACATGCTCGGCACGGTTAAGTGTTGCAGGTCACGGCAAAATTTAAAGCTGATAAGAGGAAAAGCCGAGTGGTTGGATGGAAGCTCGGGGGCTTTTTCCGTTCACGTTATCTCCAGAATAATTTCTTCAAAACCTCCAGCACAAATATTGAGCATGACATCTTTTTTAAATTTGGTGGTCAAAGGTCCCTCGTGACGTGATGGTATTGTGATGCGTTTGTATTGTAAACGGAACATGGGTGTAAACTATACAAGTACAGGGGGGGGGGCGCTAATTGTAGGAATTATTTAAGCATGCAGCATGTCCTCTCCATCTGGTTTAAAGGTACCCAGTCTCATTATGACTTGGTGACAGCTTGCTTTTTTTTTTTTTTTTTGGTTTGACCAGTTTGACCAATTCATAATGACCTCTGTACATCTTTTAGGCTTCTTCGTTTTAACGGCGTCCGTCCAGCAGCTCAGAAAGGGAGCAGAAATCCTTGTTACCAAGCATGAAAGAGGGCCGCCGTCCCCTGAAAGGCCAATTACAGCATCCCAGCTCGCTGCCTCGCTGCTCACAGGCCCACTGTGACTGTAGCAACTCTCAGATTTATGGGTTTCATATACCCCTAAAGAAGAATACGGCCTCGCTGGAGCAAGGTCATGATAAAGGGTGCTGATCAATATCTGAATGAAAAGCCATTTGGGAAGTTTTTAGGGCTTTTTTAATTTTTTTTCCTTCCTCTCGCCTTTCTCCCTGAATGCAATATCTGCAGAGTATCGATTGTCCAGGGCCAGTAGTTAGTCAAAGGCTATCTCCTTTGACTAACCCCTTTGCAGCATGTCTCCCCCCCTCCCTCCTCCTGATAGATTGGTATTCTTCCAGCTGCTGTAATTATGCCCGGTACCAGAAGGTCATCTATTTTTCTACTTTCACCATTTGCCAAAAAAGGGCCTTTTATCTTTCAAAGCCAGTTCTTACTTTGCCAACTACAGCGGAAAAAAAGGGCCACATAAAATACCAACATGTGCAGAAGAGAGCGGAGAAGACGCAGGATCGTCTTTTCCTCATAGATCTTCAGCTGTAGATGTGTCCCCACCCCCCCTGTCTGGGTTCAAGATCGGCCCGTAGAGGGTCAGACCAGACCAGGGCAGTTCAATGCGTAAGAGCTGTGATGTTTAGGAAATAACCTTGCTGATGGGTGCTAGAACCATGTTGTGTACGGTTTGTAAATGACATGTAATGTAAATGAACACTCGGTGGAGGAATGGAAGATGGAAGGTACAATGTCATGACCCCCCCCCCAATAACTAACAACATAATAAATCACTGAAAGAAAGGTATTATTAAAAATTCAAGACGAAGACTTCTGCGCTGATGTTTTTTCTCTTTTCAATCATTTTCTCAAATGAAGAGATAACTACATGGCCATTATAGTTAGTCAGACCTCTGTTTATATGATCGTCTCAATCACCTTGCAAAGGAATTGCAGCACTTGACACACACACACACACACACACACACACACACACACACACACGCACACCCCTCCAGACTGCGATGTAAGTGCTGTATAATGGGCACAGCCGTATGATGGAGAGGGAGGAGGTGCTCATGAATAGCAGACATCCTCGCTAGACGAGATTGCCGAGCCTTGCAGTCCCGAAGCACGACTCACTACAGACTGGTGTGGAGTTCGATGGGGATGGTTTAATAAAGCACAACTTGACCGTTCTCTTTGTAGTTTAATCTAAGCTGGAATGTGTTGCTTATGAAACCAGTTTAAAATGGTATATCTCAAAACAAGTGTGATTTAATAATGAAATCCCCAACTGTTTGACGTTTGAGGTGATGAAGGTTAAACATTGGCTAATGTGTGTCGTTAGATTTAAGCCCCTCCCCGTCCTAAAAAAAAAGTCCTCCTCCTCCTCCTCCCAATCTCGGCTGACCTTGAGCTCCTCCACTTCGTTTTTCTTTTGCCGTGTGTTGGAAAACGTCGGGTATGTGTGCAGATTTGTCACAGCATTCAAGTTCAGGCCTGAAAGCTAGAGGTCAGAAGATTATTACAATGGGCCAGTAATGGCAGAATTATGCAACTGTGGTCCAGTGGATGCCCTCATTACCTCGCAGTACTGGTGATAAATGGCCTTAAATGCATGTCAAAATCACAGGAAAAATGTGACCCTTTATCAAAAATACAGATGGAACCACTTGAGCGGTGTAGCACAGAGAGTCTGTGTACACTATTTATTATGTAGTGATGCCTGGATCATTAACACCAAGCTGGAAGCTATTTTAACATTTCACTTTGAAATCATCTGCAACGTTTTTTTTCATTCGAGTGGAAAAAGCTTTGTTTCTTTACTGCATATTAAACATTCTCATCTTTTGGTTCAATATTTACTAACCTACTAAACACAATGCTTTCTCTTTTACCTCCCAAGAAATCTGATATAATGAGTGTGTAATTGTCTGGCTTTTTGTTGGAGATTTTACACTGAGTGTAATTGCTGCTAATTGGAAGCCGCGCACTAAGCTGCTGGTAATTAGGGCTCGATTTGCATTATTTCATTGTTTGGCTGCGCTGCATTCTGGGGAGTCTGAAGCCTTCCGCCCGTGGGAGCGCTTTGATCCTCGCGAGCCGGAGTCGTTGCGGAGACGCCATATCAGTCGCTCTCTTTCTCTCCTGTTCCCCAGATCGCTATTTTGAAAGCTCTTGGATAAATTGGAGTTAATTGGGAGGAGTGTTGGGTGCCTCTGCTGTTGCAGCAAGGAGTGTGTGAGTGTGTGAGTGTGTGTGTGTGTGTGTGTGTGTGTGTGTGTGTTTCAGCGAGATGGGAGGGAACGAGGGTGAAATGAATGTAAACGTGGGCACACTTTGTTTTCACCTCTCTCTAAATCAAGCGCATGCACAACACTTCATCACAGATCTGTTGTCGTGGCCGATCACGTTATTGTTATTAAAATTTCATGTTTAAAAAAAAAAAAAAAGACTGGTTAGATGATTAACTCCCAGGGATTAATAATGAGGACGAGCAGAATCACCCATGCAGTGTCATTGGAGGGGATGAGATGGGAATGTGTGTGACCCTGACATTACCTCTGGTAAGTGTCGTAAACAACATTAGCTGAGGCGAATTAACATACACACACACACACACGCGTGTGTGTTGAAGCGCTCCTCTGAACCTCATCGGGGTGGGAAGGCGCTGCGTTGAGGCACGTGTAGAAAAATCACTCGGGCAAGACTTAATCATGCCGAACAATTTCAGCGGGAAAGGTGTTCGGTCCCGTTTTCATTTTAATTTCAGTCCGGAGATTCCATCTATGTGATCGCTGCCAGCGTTTGACAAAGAGCCGGAGCTCCGGCAAACCAGTCCTCAACATGACAAATCCTCAATCTATCGCCGCTCTGCCGTTTCTTCTAAACACATGGTTTATGCAAATCAAAAGCAAAATGATCTTGGGTGCAGCGGCGGTGTTTGAGCAATTTGAAGGCCGCCGATGGGAACTGGCATCAATATGAAGTAAGGAAGGAGAGGAATGTCCTCTGCATATGCGGGTCTCATTGACTGTACCCAAATTAATTTAGCGGCAAAGGTTATGAATGACTGTTTGTGCCCAAGTGCAGTCGCTTGTGGTGATGTATGGAAGCACGTGCACGCCGCTCGCGCTGCTTGCCGGCATAAAGGTCATTTTGTTATTTACATAACTGCAAATGCTTCGAAGGGGGGACCTGCACGAAAAAGTAATATCGTCTCTACCTCTCCGTATTCACCCGTACCTTTTTCAAAAAGCCAAATTCAAATGAAACAATGCAAAACAGCCAAGAAGGATGCCTGGTTTCTTTTGTTCAGTGTGTCTACTTCCAAAAATAAACATGCATCTGTCTCTTAAGCAACCCCGTCTGACAGAATCGTGATGGATCGCAGTCATGTGTCCTCGCCAGCTAATGAACAATTGTTCCATATTAATAGCAGCGCTGTGAAACTTTCAGGACCTGCAGAGAGGATGCATTAATGTTTGAGCTGTTTGATAAGATGATAAGATTAATCTAGAACAAAGAAAGGTATTTATTTGCAATGCATTAGCATTCTGACTATTGGTATTATAGGACCAACCCTACTGGAATCTATCCACTGTTGTAAGTGAAAGTGCTGCTTGCTACTTAAGTGGGTGAACAGCCCCCATGCGTTTGGTTGCCTGCTCCGTTTTGATTGTAAATAGACATTATGTGTAGTAGCCCAGTTATAATCTCAAAAAAGCCCACCAGTGAAGCATCTCCTTGCAGCGAGGTGTAACTGTTTTCTTACCTGATTTGGGATATAAAAAAAAGAACAAACTTGAACTTCCCCATTCGTCAACTGCATTGGTAAACTTTGGCAAATTTACAATTTCGGAGCCCTGAAGAGCATCCAAAAGATGTTTAAAACCCCCCCACTATTTACAGCTTCACATAAAACTCCTCGGTCCTCTGTTTCATCAGTAGCCAACGTGGTCCATGTTAAACGACTCAACAAGCGCTCTGTAGTACACACAAACTCGCAGTGTTTCATATCAGATTTTCAAAAACACTCTTTGTTAGATCCCCCCCCCCCCTCCCCTTTAATCATCCTACAACACTCACTTCAGGCTTAACAAGCCGGCCTTTTTATGACCAAACTAATTACTAATTACAAAAGTGTCGGGCACGAGCCGCAGCACCGCGCCGGCCCTTTTTGTTATTTTAATTGTTATTTTGAAGAAGGGTGCTGCAGTAAATTCTGCCAAGGATGCCCGAGGAGGATGGATGAGCCCTGAATAATTTATCATGTTTGTGGAAACCGGCTCGGTGTGGAGGGTGGGGTGGGGTGGGTGGGGTTGGGGGTTGTGGGGTCGCGTGGCGCCCCGCTCGTCTCCGCGCTCTTGTTACGGCGAGCGCTCCAGGTTGGCGATTGATGACGAGGTATCTTTCATCTTCGCGTGTCCTCCTCTCCCAGCGCACCCATCATTAGGGCTCCCATTGTCGCCCGTTCATCGTGAATATGACTGGCAGAGGTGGTCCCTCCACCCACCCGGCGCTTTGACTAATTACTCAAGCCATCCCCTCCTGATGGATTAATGTGTATTGTGTGAATCAGACAGACAACCCCCCCCCCCCCCCCCCCCCATGAGAGGCGAGTGTGTTCTGATTTCGGAGCCGTGCACAACCGCGATAATTATTTTCGTAGATGAATACGGGCGGCGGCAGGATGATGAAGTGGCCGCTGGCGTTCGGGAGGCTATCACACGCAAACACGGAGCGGCGTCTTTGTCACCGGTGAGAAATCTGGTGTCGCGCAGAGCTGCATCCCTCGCGTCTTTCCAACTTGTATGCACGCACGCACGCACACACACACACACACACACACTCTGCTCTGAATATATAGAATCTGCATTCCCATTTTATGCTCTTTGGAATATTTCCCAAAAGCATCCCCACATCATCGCCTCGAGGGTCTTTCTTTGCACAGAGTTTACATCCAGACTCGAGATGAGAGCAGCAGCAACCCTCAGCTCGTCATCCTTGAGACGGATATATATTATTTCTGTCCAGATAAGTCAAATAATCAATGGTTTTCATTAGCCAGGTTTTAAAGGACCCGCTTGGAAATTGTATTTACTTTCTTGCGTAAAGCTCCTTTCCCTTTTAGAGGCCCCTGTGTGATCATTGGTGTTGGGCTGAAGATTTGTGAGGAGCCCCCCCGGCCAGAGCTGCGTTCAAGAGTAGATCACATAAAGTATGGAGAGGGTTCTCCCGTCATAGTTTATGCTCCTGGAACCATAAACTGTCTTTTACACCTTCACATGATGCACTGCAGCTAGTTATGAAAAACCGGGTCATGGTTTGCCTTTTATTACTTAAACATTTTAAATCAATTACATCTTGGTTAATTTTGTGCCTTTTTTTTCTCCTACTTTTAATATTGTACAAAGGGTTACGCTGGGGAATTTAAAACCATTTTGCACTGACATGGTTTTTTGGTGCATATCAGTAATTTACTGTGATTCATGAGATCCTCCTGGTGGTGGTTTCATTTTTCACGCAGCCCAGCAGAATAAAAGATTTACACTATTTTATGAAACAGAGGAAAATCGTTGTAATGGATTTTAGGAATATCTGCGATGAACAAATGCCACCAATGTTAAGTCCAGGACAAACCCGGACCAGGATTTTCTTATTTCCTAAAAGTGTTTCTCTCCTGAAAACGTTCAGTACCAGTAAAACGGCTATTTGGTCATGATTTAGTCTCACAGAAGACCCAAGTGCATGTTGTTCTTCCCTCCCAACTGAGTTGTTAATCATTAACGCATGAGCTGTTTTTACAGGTTAAAAGAGTGTTTTTTTGTGCCACTTTATGCCACATAAACATCTTGTTTTTTTTCGCTCCAAAAAGGTTTGTTAATTTAAAAAAAGAACACGTTGCTCATGTAATGACAAAAATGTATTACACCTCACGGTGCCTCTGAGCCTCGTTCAACGAAAACTTCAGACTGTGTTTTAATTAAACCGCCTTCAAAAATAGAAGCGATCTTTCATTTCAGAGCGTTAACACTTTCTTTCCCCTGAGATCAGGCTGATTCACGGACCGGGCCTGGTAAAGGTAGATGCAAACCGGGAAAGAAAAATGGGTGCTGTAGACATTGATTGATATTGGTAATGCCCCCCCCCCCCCCCCTCTCCGTCCTCCGTGTCTGTAATGGCCTTCTCCTTATCCTGCTTGCCAGGAGACCTGACCAGAGGTGTCCCGCTGAGCTAGAAATGAGCCTAGAATGGAGGCATGTGCCCAAAGGAGCGTGTGGGGAGTGATGCCGCTGCCGTGGGCTCCTTCCACAGGGGGGGATGCACTCGGTGCTCGGTTCCCCTCCACAGGAGGAGGGAAAATAAATGAAAAAGGGAAGCACCCAATTCTCTTGAGATCGAAGATACCGTCATTGTCCACTCGCTGCATTGATTTGGGTCGCAGGCTTATTCTGGAGCTTGAAAATGAATAAAGAAATAAATAAAGAAAGAAACGGCAAAACACAATGCTGTCTTTATGTACGGAGCGAGCGCTAATGCCGGGCTGCTACACCATGCTGGCTGGTAATTGCTAACACATGTGCTGCTGCCTCTGTCTCGTTGCAGCCGGCCGAGGGAGTTCTGGCGCCTGGACTACTGGGAGGACGATTTAAGGCGGCGGCGGCGCTTCATCAGGAACCCCTTCGGATCCACTCACTCGGAGGCCACGCTCAAAGCCGCGGCCGAGCACGGTCAGTCCCCCCCCGTCCACCCGACCGCCTCCTGCTGGCGTTAGCATCGGGTAAAAGGGTGATAAAAATGAGTCTTCCCTTTGCAATAAAAGATTTAGTGTAAAACAAGATGGTGAAATAGATCCCACCGTTTAGATTTCACAAAGGTAATTTCACACTGTTTTTGTAGCATGAGAATTAAGATTTGAGTGAAGTGACTTAAATGTAATGTCCATTTTTGTCTATGCTTTTTTCTTCGCTGCATAACAGTGGCTTATATCAGTGGTAAGTAGCTTTCATGCTCCTTCATTTTTACGTTTGACTGAGGGATCGAATGGGGATTTATGCCTTTTAATGCGTCTTTTTACAGAATAGTTTGATGGCAGGTAAAAAAAGAATAGAATAGTCAAAATTAAAGGTGTATAGCTATGATGAAATTAGCGTAATACATTTTATTGATCCTCCAGTTTTAATATTACTATAGTAAACGCAAAGAAAGTTTAAGGGGATATGAAGCAAAACATTGTCAATGCATCAAGTACAGCATTCTCCCTTGAGCCAACAGCATTCTTAACTTTTCCCTCTAGAATTTAAATGAATCCCATTGATTTTTTTTATTGTTTCTGTGCTCCTCCCTGTAAAGACCGGTACCTTTTAAAAAAAAAAAAAAAAAATTGTGTAAGAGCAACATTCCCAGCAGTCCCTTGTAACCACATGATGTAAATGACACGTGTCCCAGCATTGACATCAGGACTCACATCCCTCCTCTGGAGTGCACGTGCTCCCTCTTTTCTCCAAAGAAATCCAGCACACACCGGGTTTTAAAAAAAACATTTTTTATTTGTTTCATCGCGATCAATTACTCTCAGCGGTAAATGGCCGTTTATGGACCAAAATGTGTCACCTGCAAAAAGTCCCCCTTTTTAAACGCGACGCCGTTCCCAGAGACGCGTGGCAGGTGTCACAGGAGTCAATACGAATGCGATCTAAGCGGCTGCAGCAGGAGGCCGAGGGCCAGCTGAGTGCCGCGAGCCTCCGGTGTTGACTTTTTGTCTCCATCCTGCTTCTCGACCCTGTTCTCCCTTCAGCTGGTTCGTCCCCGTCGCTCTCTCTCGTTGACTTCTTTTAGCCGATTAGAAGCGTTGAGTCATTGGGGTACTCGGCCTGGTCCGTTGCATTCTCGTTCTTATTTCAGATTGCGTGCCGGGGTGTGTTCTTCACTCGGGTGGTCGAGAAAAGACATATTCATCAAAACAACGTTTGGATTTTTTACGAAGCCAAAGTCTGTGTAAAAATAGCCAGGAGCCGGTTGTGGCAAAGGGTACGGTACCTCGGGAGAGCGTACTGCCCGGGCAGAAGTACAGGAATATATCATTAAAATAACTCTTTGACATGGACGCCCGCCGGCATCCATTTTCTGATGTAACCTTTCGTCTTGTTTTAGTCGACCCGACATTTGTTAAGGAAGTGCAGCTCAAGATGAGAACGCAGGGCTGAGTTTTCAAACAGAGCACAAAGGTCATATCTGGCTGTAATTATATTCATCAGATGCAGAGGGGCAAAGGCAGAGTTCCCCCCCCCCCAAAAGAAAATATTTAGTATAAGATCAAGCCTGAATTTACCCTAATTTTCTTGCTACTTGTGGCTGCACTTTTCAAATCTCACGCGTGATCACAAAATTAGATGCGATGGAAAATACTTGGCATTTTTCACTGAGTGATCTATTGCAACAAAGTGGGTTGTTTTTTTTTTTCTTCCCTTTTAAAAAAAAAAAAAGAAAAAAAAAGAGGGGGAATATTGTCGTAGCAACGTGCATTTCTGTAAGTTAAGTGCCGAGACAACTGTTGTCATTCATGCAGCGCCAAGAGGATTTCCACAGGAGAGCGCGTGTGGCTGGCCAGTGAGGCCGGAGCAGGCCGTTATGCATTCACGCCTGGAAAGAAGCATCCTTTCTGGGGATTGATTTGGGTCTGGCCCCGGGACCCGCGCACCAGAGGTGGCAGAGTAAATACCCGAAGACTAATGTCTCTGTTCTGGTAATCAATACTCGCCTCATGACCACACTCCTGGCTACGCTCCCGTTAAAAACAAATTTGTTAATTTTGACAATTTAATTGCTGTGACCATGCATGCCTTGAGTTGTATAAGCAGGTAGTTGAACCCCTCAGTCGGGGGAAATGGGGTCCCGGAAAAGTGGAACCTGTTTGGATTCCTGCGTGTTTCTGCTCGCTGTGCGATGAGTGATGGAGTTGAAGTGCCTCGACTTTTTTTTGTCAATGTGGCACGTCTGCTATTTGCATGAATTCTTTATGGTTGATCTTTTAAAATTCTCATTTGATTCAAATGAAATTTCTATCATTATTTAAAGCACTATTTATTCAAAACTATACACTTGTATATTATGATTTTCCATCCAGCTGTTAAAAGCTGGTACTCCAAAGTTTACCATCATCACTCCCTTAATATGCGCACACACACACACACACACACTTACAACCCAACCACAACCTCAGAGTTGTCAAATTAAAAGAAGAAAAAAAATAAACACCACCCATTTTAGGCGCAGAGGGAAAGAAGTTAGCGCGTAGCTTGTCACTTATCTGCACGTTTCTTTCATGTGTGACATGACTCTGGTCAAACTGGCGTTCCTTGCTCCACAGGCTGACTGGTTATAGTGTTTTTGTTGCACTAGTGTGTATCATCATCCTGAGGAACTATTAACATCTTGTGCTGGAGGGTAATAGCAGAAGCAGCAGCAGCAGCAGCAGCATGTCTCTTGCATCTGTGTGTGTGTGTGTGTGTGTGTGTGTGTGTGTGTGTGTGTGTGTGTGTGTGTGTGTGTGTGTGTGTGTGTGTGTGTGTGTGTGTGTGTGTGTGTGTGTGTGTGTGTGTGTGTGTGTGTGTGTGTGTGTGTGTGTGGAGTGTTTGGCTGTGTGCTCGTCAGTCCTCCGGGTCGGCGTGCTGCCGGTGAAATGCATAAAAGTTGAGCTCCATTCTCTGTATTTTAATCCCGCGATAAGTCCCCTGTCCACTTGCTCGGTGTGAGTACACTGGCATGTGGTACGTATTAGGGGAGCTGGTAGTAATTTTGGTGCTGCTAACTAAAGAATCCTCCAGGGAGGCTTAATTACAGGAAGACCATTCTAAATATCAGCGAGCTGCACATTTTCCACAAGAGATTTTTTTTTTTTTTTTTTTTAATCCCCGGCTCTTCTACCAGTTTCAAACTCTGTAGCCACATGACATGGCCGTCCATTTTTCTAAGGTGATGAAGACGACAAGTCCACAAAAGTGTGTTAACAAAAACAAACCGTGTTGCTTCCACATGAATGCTGGATTTAGAACTCACGCACAGAAGCGTGCAGCGACAGCGATGTTTAGAGAGAGGCGGGACCTGCCAGCTCGTCTTCGTGCCGTGGACTCGTGTCTGTGGATCCTCACCGTGCGCCACTGGGGAATGCGGGGCTCTGTAAATGTTTGCAGATTAACGTTTTTCTTAAAACAATCCGTTCGGAAACCTCAAGTCGCGTCGAGTTGAGATCAAAACGGGGCCGTGCGTGAACCCCCGGACTTGTTCCCGAGACTGTGTTTTTGCTTTGATTCATTTGGAGGGGGGGGGGTGTGTTTGGGCCTTTTTTCAGGCCCGGCCCGCGTTGCTGGTTGTTTTTTCCCGTTAGTCTGCACGTATAGCTCTGTCTGAAAGGTCGGGCGTGCCTCCTCACTGCTGAATGTAGGTTAAACAGCGGCGCTGAGGGAAGGGTAGACCTGCTTTACCAATAAGAACGCTGAGCCTTTTCTGTCTTTGAAAAAAGGCAACAAATAGGTTTCACTACATTCATAAATCAATTAACTCACTGGTCGCAGAGCAATTGTTTTATGAAGAGATACAACTCTGAAAACGCAGATTAGCTTCAAATTTGTATTTTGATGTGAGGGTGTTACGCTATAACCGATTTTGAATGGACATCCTTCTCTTTATTTACCACAGCACCACTAGATGCTGTAGTTTGAAGATGCTAGAAATTACACTGACGGCTCATATTGGAGCACAACCACTTTTTATTAGTACATGTAAATATACATTTTCCGCTGTCATGGTTTATTTTGTTATGTATGCTTCGAATTGAGAAAAGCTGCCTGAATCGGGGGTGTTTCAGTTTTTAAAAAAATCTGCTCACGCAGACATTCGACCATTAAAACTTTTGAAATCCATCAAACTGTGCCCTTTTACAAAGTAAACCGCGCTTATTGGGGAAACGTTTGTTTTGTGCTGTTGACACTGCATTGGATTTGTAATTTGTATTGAAGCCCCCCTTTCTCCCTCCACACCCCCCCCCCCCCCCAGCTCCCGAGGAGGATGTTCTCAAAGGCAAGCAGTCCATCCGGGGCCAGGCTCTGGGAAATCAAAACTCCGAGAGCGAGGCGTTGCTCGACGGAGACGATGACACTATGTCGTCCTTGGAGGACAAGGACCTCGAGAACTTAACAGGTAAAGAAACGTCCCGCTCTCTTCACCCCCCTCCCACCCCCCCCCCGCTACGCCGCTTCGTCCCGCGGCCCACACGAAATAAAGACACATGCTCCCGATGTCATTTTCATGGAGCTCAGAACCCTTCGTGTGCCGTTCCACTGTTGATAATAGTGACCTATACATGCAATTTGTCCCGTGCACCACAACCCCCCCCATGGGGAGTTTTGCTTTAATTGCACAGCATCTTGTTTAGTTGAGAATCCGAAAAAGGAAAAAAAGAAAGAAAAAACTTGAAAGCCTTACCCAACATTACACCTCTATTGCACCATTGCTGTGAAAACACAGTACGTTCAGCCTTCTGTCTGCCATCTTGTATCCAGCAGTAGACTAGTCAAACCCAGGACACTGCTTTTAACTGGAATGGGACATCATCTGCAGCAAAGCCTAAATAAAACCTCCCCTCATGAGCCCTATATGGCCGGATGAGAAGACGCCCACCTTAAATTAGACTGTATGTTGCCAGTCCCTTGTTGCTTTTGATCCGGCTCATATTTAAAGATTCCTAATTAAATATAATTTAGTCCGCTAATCGGATCGCAGTGTAATCCGCATTTTCTTTCCCTTTTTTGTTGTCGTGTGACGTGCAGTGACAGCGCTCGCCAGACTAAGCTGCATTAATGGGGTTCAGGGTGCTATTAAAATAACGCGACTGGAGGACAATAGGATTAAATGCTGAATCCTGTCTAATAAAGTGATGTGTTCTGTGAGAATGGAGCCGGGGAAGAGCTTGAGCTTCTCCCCCGAAGCAGCTGCCCGCTTCAGGTGCAATTTAATGGAACCAAACAAACAAAATAAAATAAAATAAAAAATGTTACATAAACCCACTGATAACATGTCGGTACTCACGGGATTCACGAGCGGAGGAGGGACGCATATTTCTATATTCATACGCGTGCGTTTATCCCATCCGCCTGCACCGGGTGCTCAGGGAAATCAAGCCGGGCTCCGAGCGTCGTTTCTCCGCAGCGCAACATCTGCAGATACAATGGCTCGTATGTGCAGAGGCGGCCGTGGCTCAGAGCCGCGTCTCCCCTGAGCCGGGCGCTCATTGTCATAGGGCCATAAATTAAGATGGATGAGAGATTAAACAGAGCCCTCATTCAGCCGCCCGAAATCGATGCGTCCTGACTGACAGTCGATCTTCTGACAATTATGTCGCCGACTTGGACCCCGTTGCGCGTTTATTTCGGCGAGTTTAAGATGTAGGCCTGGGATATTTCGTTTGGATGGCTGTGTTTCCGCACATAGTTTTATTAGTTTATCTTGGACGACGTTTGTCCGCAGCAATTTGAATATAATGCAACTAAGCAGTAAAGTATTGTAAGGTGTAACGTAAACGTCGCGTCTGCAAGAATGATTAAACATCCAAATCGGACACGGCCGATCGTTCTCTTCGGCGTGTTTATCTCCACCTCCCCCATCAACCAGCCACGTGCGGGGTCGCAGGCCCACGCCGTGTTTCTGACGGCCCCCCCTGACCGCCATGCGTCTGTCCCCCCCCACTCCCCACAGGCCCGGTGAACCTGAGCACCGGCGCCCAGCTGGTGGCTCCGGCCGCGGTGGTGAGAGGCACCCTGTCCGTCACCGCCTCCGAGCTCTACTTCGAGGTGGACGAGGACGAGCCGGGCTTCAAGGCCATCGATCCAAAGGTAAGAGACGCGGAGCTCCGTTGGTCACGTGTGCGGCTTTTCCAACGATCGAGGCCGTGTTCGTGTTTCCTTTACGCTGGTGACACGTGTGTTATTCGTGGTGATGTTGTCACAATGACGAGTTGAATGTCAGTCCGTCTGAAGTTACAATGTGACCATTTGAAATGGAATTGGGATGTTTTATTTTGAATAAAATGTTTTTTTCATTACTATTTGCTGATGTAAATTTAACATAACATTTTTAATGTTATGTTGGAATATGAAATAAATGAACAAATCCGTGGTTAAATCATAACAACACATGGATCAGGTCGTCCCATTAGTCATTATTAGTCTCTGAAAAAAAAATGTGCAGATTAGAAAAAGACACGCAAAAAAGGGTTCCGGTTAATAAACACAGTGGAAAAATAATTATGGTAAAATGTGGACTAATATCGATACTCCTGCATCGTGTTGGCCATAGTAATCTGCTGATCCACAGGTGGTTGTTTGTGTTCAGTTTAACGCATGATCGGATTTGTTTTTAGACATGTGTAGTTCACTATTTAAATATATTTATTTTAATAGCATCGACATTCATTGGAATGTGCTTTTTAACAATTTAGAATCCATTAATTAAAAAAAAAAACTACAATAAATGTGTCGCATAGGAGAACACTGCGTGTTCTAAAACCCACTGCGTTCATCAGATTAAGGCTCCAGTTTTGCCGTGGGGCCTGTGCGCGTGCCTCTGTGGACGCTCCCAGGCCTATTTATTAACACGACTCCGTTGATTTACATTCATTCGAAGATCCTTTAGAAGCTGTCACTGTTAAGAATAACGCATGGCGGTGCACATTCCCTCTTTTAAATTTAGCAAAAGCTTCCATTTTCCTTTTCCCAGCGTTGATCCCAGGTCAGCTGCCTCTTGTCAAAGTGAATCTCTTCATCAGACAATGGCAAAAATAAAATGCAACAGATGGGCCTGTCATATCAGCTGTCAAAGACACGAGACCGAGTTGTAATTTAATTTGCAACATTTTATTAACATTTCTTTTAAGGTCACATAATGAAAAAAATTGAACTTGGCACGCTACATTTTTTCACTTAACGATTTTGTGCATATATTTAAATAAGTTTCTTCACTTTGTGAAAACATTTAAAGAAGACAACTAAAAGTCATTACATTTATCCGAAAATGTACCTTCACTTTATCTCTGCCAGTGGCCCGATTGCTCCATTTTTAAAAAGGGTTTTGTGTTTTGCTCTCTGCATTATTTTCTTTTTTTCTTTTCACATTGCTTGGAGAATCAGCTGCAGAATCGTATGTCCTTCTCTGACGTTTTATCCCCCCCCCCCCCACACCCCCTCCAAAAAAATGTCTCTTCGGCTCCTTTCTCGACAATCGCTTTATAGTTTGTCCAAACTCTTCGCATTGGTGAGGATTTCCCTCGCTAGTCTCCACGTCTGCTTCGCTGCAGCCTCCAGGGCCGAGTGCGGCTTCCCCTGAAACAAGTCCAAGTTTGGCAAGAAGTAGTGGGGACATCTGCGGCACTGCAGACAGGAAATGAGCTGCAGCAGGATGCCGTTCAGTCGGTCTCCGAGGCAAGACTCGTCCCAGTCGGTCTCCCTCGGGTGCTTCTCGCACTCGTACAGCAGCAGGGTCTTCATGTGGTAGTTGTGCAGCGGCTGTCCCGGGAGCTCCAGGTGGCGGTCCCGCAGAGTCTTCAGGACGGACAGGCACTTCTTCCTGCAGCCGGCCATCAGCAGCCGGTTCTCGGCCTCGCTGAACTGCAGCACCCAGGCGTCGCTCTCCGCGGAGCTCTGCTTCCCCGTCAACGAGTAGCACTCTTTGGAGAGCAGGTTGAAGCCCTCGGCCTTGACTTCCGCCACCCGGTTGGGACCCGGCCAGGGGATGTGGGGCATGGGCCACTGGGCCGCGCTCCTGGGCCAAATCCCAGTGCACTTGAACGCGGGCGTGATCTGCACCACGTACCTCTCCCTGATCCTCAGTCTGACCTCGCTGGTGTCCGCCACCATCTTCACCACGTCGCGGTAGCTGCACTTATCCACGGCCTGCGCCACCAGAGTCTGGAACCTGGAGCGGATCTTCCTGGCCGACAGGTAGCCCGAGGCGGTGATGAACTCGACCCACAGCGACATGCTCCGTTTGCGGCCGTCGCTCAGCTTCAGCACCGCGCAGCCGGGCAGGGAGCCGTCGTCCACGAAGTTGAACACCCCCATTTGGTTGAGGTAAAGCACCACCTCGAACTCGTTGGGGGAGATGACCTCCATCCCCTCGTAGCGCGCGTCGATCTCGCTGAGGGAGCTGATGAAGCGGGGCTCCTGCACCTCCACCTCCTTCAGAACGTCCGACACCACTTTGCAAACCTCCCGTATGGTCTTCGCAATGGCCGCTTTGCGAGCTTGGCACCTCTCGTTGTGGTATTTGTTGAGCTGGTAGACCAGCTTCGCCTGCGTCGCGATCATGTTTGGGCAGAGGTCCGGGCCGTACACCGGGGAGTCGCAGTAAGTTGACGGATCCAACGCTGACCGGTAAAGCCCGAGGCAAACGCTTCCCCGTGCAGGAAAAGTGTGTAATCAAAAAAAAAAAAGAAAAGAAAAGAAAAAAGTTGTTTGGCTTTTTTGTGTGTGTGTGTGTGTGCAGCGGATGGACGTCAGCGTGAGGAGGAGGAAACGGATAGGGATGCGACGGTATTCGCCCCGCTAGATATCAGTCCGACCTCCACAGCACTTCCAGCAGACTCGCGTTTCGGGTTGTGGGTCAAAGCGTCCGTGTCCTGGGCCGCAGACGCTATAGAGGCTACCATCGCCCGGTGACCAGCATCTCCTCTCCGCGGCTCTATATTCTCTCCTCTGTGTCTCCGCTCACTTGTGTCGTCCACACTCAGCTGTGAGCCTGGACTTGTGTAGTTTATGAATGGTTCCTTCAGCGAGAGTGAAAGGGGGTCGGGCTTCTCCCTCCTGCAAATCACGTGCGGAGCTGTCAGTGCAGGCAGCCAATCGGAGGGGCGCGGAGCTCCGGTCCGCCTCGGCGGCATCGGTGAGCGCGCGGAGCGGAGTGTCCAAAGCTCGCGATCCGACGCAGCGACGCGGAGCCCAAACGGTCCGCACGGGCACATTGAGGTGCAGCAGTGCAAACATATTTTTCATTGTTGCTCTTCGTGCGTAATTTCACCCGCTGCGTTGTGAGGATTAGGAGTGTAGTCAAAGTATGAGGGACGGATGTAACTGTATCACTATTCGAAGAGGCGTTTGCTCTTTGTTTTTAAACGATCGTTTCTTTTAACTTAATGGAAAGGCTGTGTAACGTGTTCTTTTTCTCTTATTGACCGCAACCATTGTTTCTTCTCATTAATTTTGCAGCATATGCAACCTTTTTATCACGAGTCTGAAAATAATTTGCATCTTTACACTTATTTAATGTGTGATTTACATTTTTCTATTTAGACATGGAACTGCAGACATGGTCAGCTATTTGCAAATCGAATCAAAACTCAAATAAAAGTTAATTCATGCATTGTCTTATATTCTACATTTAAGGTAAGTTCTAAATCTCATTTTTGGATGAGTCATTTAGTATTTATATTTTATATCGCATTCATTTAAAATTGTTTTTTCATTTATAAACTCTGAAAAATGTGTCAGCTGTTGAATATTGTTTGGCCGCTTTCTTTTTCAAAAAATTGTAATTTTCTCGTGTGCACCTGCAGCTTAAGCTCGAATACCCTTGAATAGAATGATCGACACTTAACTGGATTGTATGATCAATCCACCAGAAGAAAAAAAACTATCAATTGATTTAAAAAAAAAATGTTGAACATTTTGTGTTCTCTACACTGAGCACAAATTGAAAACAAGATCCCAAGTACACACACGTGAGCGTGCGCGCGACAATTCGCCCGTAAGGTGTATCGCCCTGAGCCTTGTCCGTGCTCAGGAGTTTAACCCACGTTGTATTTCCCTTTAAGTCCCCTGGTCCGCCACACTTCATGTTGGAGGACTGAAGAAGTCGTAGCAATCTCCCGCAGACAAGCGGCAGCGGCGCGAGACATATTTAGCATGCTGGGAATATTAAAAAAAATAAAATTACCCCCCCCCCGCGCAGTGACAGTCCTGTGAAATGTTTTGACGAACGAGTGTTGCTCCTTGTTATCTTACCGCGTGTCCGCTATCCCAGTTAACGAGGTCACGTGCACGATAAGGGCTCCGCGTAAACATGGCGTTTTTGCTGCTTCTTTTAAGTATCTATTGCGTCAAGGCTTGAGTTTAAAACGTGCTTTAATTTGAAAGGATTGCCTTTTTTTCTGTCTTGTAATTTCAGAAAATATATCAGACCTACATCAATAAACAGACATCCCAGTTAGTCTGCAGAATGTTGAATGGCTTCCTTGAAGTCTTGCTCAGAGACAAAAAGGTTGACTGAATACCTACAAATAGCTAAATTATGGAAAAACATGTCTTAATATTTTCTCTAATGCTTCCTGTTGAAACTGCAAACCAGAGGCCATAAAACCCAACTGCTATTTTTGTTCAAATTAAATACAATACATAATGTGTGAATGCAGGCACTTCCTACAGCAGTATCCTTGCATCATGCAGGATATTGATTCAGCTTTGGTTTCTAAAAGTCCATTTACTGATATGAAGTGGCCAAAAAGGCATTTAGCCACAAACATTTCAGAAAAGGCAATGATTAAAGACCCCTCCCCCCTTCATAGTTACACATCTTCTGGACTTCATCATGTAGCCTTTTTGCAACAGAGTGTAAAGTAAGAATGTTTTAAAGACCTGCTGAATATTTCACTTCATGTCAACAAATCCGCTGTAAATTCAAAACTTAAAACACATTCAATATGATTTATATTGGGTCGCATCATCATATATATATATATATATATATATATACATACATAAGACCGTAACGGTCAACAATAATGTGTCTTACTCATAGTTAAAATAGGATTTGGCATTTCTCCCCTAAAGTAAAACAAGTGTTATCTCACTGTTTAAAAATGAGGAAAAAAGATGAAACCCAAAAGAAAAAAAACGTCTGGTTGTTTGATTTCTGGATGACTCTTATTATCAAGCTCACCGCTCCAGATAGATTAATCGACTTGGAGAGCAAGTGTCCAAATATTAGGAAGGACATGCTAACAGTATTTTAATGAAATCTACGGCGGCTGGCAAAAGACACTATAAATCCTATAAATGTGCCGCTCTGCACGTTGCAGTCCTAGGTGGAAAGCAGAAATAGGAGAAACTTTGGGGGCATTTGGGATAGTTTTTTTTTTTACCTTCTATTTAAATATTTCCCAATAGTACCCTTTTTTTTGAAGGGATATATATATAATGACAAAGGCTAAACCTCACTCATTCATCTATTCCCGCTGCTTCTTTTTATCTACTGAAAACGTTTTTTATTATCAGTGGTTCCTAAAGAGTCTCCCCCCCCCCCCCCCCCCCCTGGTTAATATTGACGGGATAAAGGATCAGGGGCCTGTCAGAGGGCTCTTTGATCTGACTCGGTGTGACGACTCCTTGGTGATCCCCCCTCCCCAGCCCAAAACGGTGTCCATGCCACTGCAAATCTGTGCCAGCTGATGAGTGACCTCAGTGCCTCTCATCTTTTTGTTTCTTTTACTCTTCTCCTGTACTGTGTACACCGAGTACACCCAGGTGACTCGTTACCGTGGATACTACACTGCTTTCATGACATGGTTTACAATAAGTAAAACAACCTCAAAGGCATCTCCTGTCTTTCAAATGCTTCTCTCTCATAGATGTAAAAAAATATTTCAGTCATAATTTGTTCATGTACTTGTCGACGGGGCGTGTGACAAATCAAAAGCAAGTCATTTACAACAGAAAGGCAGGCATATATATACACACGCGATGACTTTGGTTATTCCAATACATCTCTAAATGTTATGGTTGTTGAGACTTTATATCTGACGAAGGCAACAGAAAGTTCCCTCCTTCTTTGTCGTTTTGGGTTAGTGTGCTTTTGTAATCCCGAGTGATAAGAGATGGCGGTGTCGAAGCTTGGTATTTTTAGGTGGATGCCTTTTCTCCTTCTTCCGCTCGCTGGAAACCCGAGAGGTGCTGGGATAGTGGCTCATTTTTTTTTTTTAACATGTGCACATGGGCCGACATCGGCACACGTGTGAACGGAGCGAGTACAGTTTGATGCACGTTTCTGCTGCTGTCTCCTTAAACCCGGGTGGACCCAGCTGCTCCCTCCGTGGAGGGCTCAAAGAAAATCATCGCAGGCAACTAATTGCCTGGCAGGCCTCCGCATCTGCTCTGCAGAGAGCAGCGCTGATGAAGTCACGGAGCAGATGTGCGTTTGCCTGTGTGTCGGTACGTGTGTTTGTGTTTAGCAGCTCCCGCTCTGTGTTTAGACTCAA
Organism: Pungitius pungitius; assembly: GCF_949316345.1. Taxonomy (NCBI): domain Eukaryota; kingdom Metazoa; phylum Chordata; class Actinopteri; order Perciformes; family Gasterosteidae; genus Pungitius; species Pungitius pungitius. Next base: position 16,587,292 of record NC_084908.1, on the reverse strand, counting down.
GACATCAATATTGCATGTAGAGTTATTGTTGCAGAGCCACTCCTGGAGACTACTAATATAGCATGAATGAGGAAGTGAAATTCGCTCTACTCCCAGCTGATTGGTCCAAGGAAATACCAGCAAAAACCTGATTGGAGGATGCCTCCCTTAGATCCCCGTTGAGCTCTGAGTGTATTAAAAACTGTTGTTGGGTCCAGAGAGTAAACTAAGAACTGCTATTAACTCATTCTGACTGTGGAAGTAAGAAGTAAGTTGCAGATTAAAGTCAGGGCCTCACTTTTTTACTCATGTCAGTGAGAAAAATAATTGAAATTTATTGTTATTGGACTCACTTTACAATATTGCATTGTTACCTTTTTAATACATTGCAGGTACTTAATGTTAATTAAATGGCCACCTCATTGGCAACTCAATAATGTGACAATCAAAGAAAAAGGTACATCAAAAGACTGTAAAACACAATCCTAACTTTTTCCTTTTATAACCTAATTTTATTAGGTATCCAATAGTTACACTAACACTGTAAAACATGGCCAAAAAATGAATCCCAGCAGGTTTATCTGAATCATGTTACCAAAAAGTTTCAGCCAAAGGTCAGATGGAAAAATATTTAGCAAAGAACATTAATAACTTGTCCCAAAAGGTCAGTGTCCAACCTTGGACTATGCAATGATAACCCCCCCCCCACCCCCCCGCTGAGAAGACATTGGTTACTCTAATTAGTGGGGTGGTGACGGCTTCTCGGGGTTAGCTGGAGTGGCTGAGTGGAGGTTCTCTGTCAAAAGGAAACCACCGCGTTGTTATGTAGCAACCGGTCCCACGTCATTAAGCTCTCCCCAAAGTGTCAAACTGCTGGGAGCGCACCGCTCCTCCCCCCCCCCCCCCCGGCTCGCTCCGCCAAACTCTCATGGTCACCGGGGACGACCTTCGGCTGCAGCTGCCAATCACAAAGAGCCATGGCGGCGAGGGGTCTCTGAGAGAGGAGCCTATTGATTTTCCAGTTAGAGCCTAAGTAGTGTGCGCTATAGGACTAACGGACAGCCCGAGCAGGTACGTCATTATCAATGAGGCCAAGGAAACGGATCCTCTCACTCCTCACTCATTCATATTGGCCTCGCTCCCTTCCGCTGTCCCTCCTTCATGCCGCCCGACCATCCATCCCCCTCCGCTGTCTTCCCCGGGCTCTTGACAGACTGCGTCCTGGGATGGTCAATAAATCGCTCAGCCACAACACCGCGGCGGAGTGACGGGTCGGGATGACCTTCTTTCTCTTTTCTTTCTCCCGCTTTTCCTCCAGTCTGTCCCGCCCTGCGTTCCAGGTACAGTAATTGTAGCACCTGTGAGACATGAAACCTTTCCTTACCAGAGACGGACTCGTTAGCGTCACGGCTGTCCCCGTATTCCTCTCAGAGTTCCCCTTTCCGGGGATCCTAATCAGTTTGATCACAAGCATCGTTCCCCGCAGCCCAGTGTGGCTCATCCAGTCGTCAGGAAACCCAATTATTACCAAGCTGCTCCTCTCGATTTGCCTCACTGCTTACGTCAAGTCCCAGTCCGAGCTTTTGGGAGCTGCTCGGCATAAAGACATGTGCAAACAATCACGAATGATTTAAGCCTATTAGAGGAGGTAAGTCCAAATAAAGGTTTAAAGCTTCCTGATGTGAGTTTTTTTGTTTCCGAGTAGAGCAGTAAAGTCTTGTTAACTTTTTTCTTTTTACTGTCTTTATCTGTGTCTCCCTAACACAAAGTGAATATCGAAACCACTCCCCTTCCTTTTTGAGTCTCAAACCACATTGATGTTTACTGATTTCGTCTCTGGTGTTACGGTCCAGTTGTTTGAGTGAGGCTGTATCAGCAATGCTTAACTCATTCTGTTGGGATGAGGTCAGCCGCCCCCCTGGCCAGATGTTGGCTGTTTAAGTGATGGAGGAAGACTTGTTACTGATGGACCTCAAAGCTTTGAAGAAGCCAAAATACTGTCTTGTCCTTTGGCGCATGGACTTTCTACTTGTATTTGTCAGATATTCTCTGGGAGTTTGAGTTAAATGGAGAGATATGTTTTGAAAGTTGAGCCATACCCGGAGAGCAATTCAGTCAATCAGGCTTTAGGAAGTCTGTTGCTTGTTCCTCAACTTTGGTTTAAACCTCTATTTTAAAACAATTTTTTTGATTGTTGCGCTCACCACAGGAACACTTCAAACAAACATTTCAACAATTATGGGTTGGATAACTATGCATTTCTTTACAGATGTTAATGGTCCCCATAGGATGAGTCCCCTTTTCTTTGAGAATCCCCTAATTTTTACTTTAGGGCCAACCCAAGGTCAAAGGTATTGCTAATCCAGTTGTGTTAATTAACCTTTGTGATTTGAATTGGTACCAACTGTGGTGCCGGCATCCATGATTTCCAGGTGATGAATCCTAATCAACTGTAGCGATCCTTTGATATTTTTCCCCTTCTGCCAAAAACAAGTTTGACATTTGCGGTTCTAAATGCGTCGTCACAACAATTATTAGAAGCACTAATACTGACCATTGTATATTCTGCAGGAACTGTAGTTATCCCTTAACTCTTTACGTTGCACCATCTTTGCTTAGTTCTTGAATCTCTGCAGTGAGTGGTAACCAGGTCGGACGGCTCGGGGGAAAGACGATTGCCACATTGGCAGTCACATAAAGAACCATTACACACTGTCCTCTCGCCACCTAATGATGACTAATGTCTCTCTTCCAGTTGCTCTTCTCACCGAAAGAAAAAAAAAAAGCACACAAACAGCTACCCCATCTCTACCCCCCCCCCCTCCCTAAACACGCTGGGCTCTCTCCATCCCTCGGTGTGTGTGACCTGACTTTGGACCTTAACACAACCACAGATCACTGTGGCCGAGACCGCGGCTCACACTTAACCAAGCACCCCCCAGACAAAGAGCTGCCACCCCCTCTTTGCACCTGAGCCCAGCCCCTCCATCATGCTCCATCTCTGGGCTTGACTGGGCCAGTCAGGGGGGGGGCAGGTGCCTCCCCTCCCGTCCTTTTGATTGATCCCCTCTCTCCATCATTTATTCCCTTTCGTCTGCCTCTGACACGCGTGTCGGAGGCAACACAGCAGCCTGATGGATAGACCTGTTTATGGATGCCAGTCTGCCTGGTGGGCTACTGATATTACAATCGGCACCTGTGTACCTGCTGTTCACACAGGCCTCGGTTATTCAGCCGAGGTCAAAGACAGACGCCCAGCTTCAATTGAGGAAAAAAAAAAAGAAAAAAAAAATCGATGTCCAGCCCGGCATATTTCAAATTGGAATTGTAAATGTGGTCTTGTTTTGTCAAAATGGTCCGGGCTGCATTTCCGATGATTAAACTAGATCCATATGTTGCAGGATTTGAGTGAATATCCGTGTTGTTGGGTTTCCTCTTATCCTCACAATGCCTCAGAAATAGGAAGGCAAAATGACGGGACTACGACATAACGTTTATCACCGCGGTTCCTTCCTAAAAGAAATCAACGGCATTTATAACCAGATGGTTTTGTTTTTTTCAACGTGAGCTGAGCACTGTTGTGTAAAGATGAGAATGTGACTTTGCTGACTTCTGGGGCCTCCGTTGCCATTATGGTTAACGGCCCATCCAGTCTGGTTGAAATGGCACATCCATAGGGACATTCTGCTGATCACTTGCTCATCCGAGACTAATTTCCAGCAGACACCGGCACCAGCGAGCTTTACTTATGCCCTGTAGGAGAAACACTGTGGAATTACATGCAGTACAATTTGATTGGAATAAACAAGACGATTTTCAGATCAAATCAAAGGGTGGGTACGTTTTTATTTTTTTCTTGTACTTTCTTTAAATAACTTTGCAGTCATCATCAAACATTGTGCAATATTTAGACACTATCAATCATAATGGTATTCCAAATTCTATGATGCAATGTAGCAGGCAGGCTATTTCCGCAGATGGTTATCTTACACATCTGGACACCATATAGCAGACGGTGGAGCTGCAGACTACAGCTGGTGAAGTTTGTGTCACACAGCTCCAAATAAAGGTAATGTTAATCCATGTGTGCTGTATTTGCAAATGGATTTTACAAAAATGTAAAGTAATAACTTTATAATGTGATAGAGAGCAACACACCTTACTTGTATCTGACTTGTTGGATTGACCCCAGCCCCAAAAACACTCAAACAGGAAAGAAATGAGGAAAATTAACTCTGCAACGCAAATGGTTTAAATTTGTAAACAAACTTTTACTTCAAGCACATCCAAGTGAATCTTTTCGTACTTCCCTTGTATTTAAATGACTTTATAATCTATCTGCATTGGGGATGTAGAAGGTGGTGATTAATTAAATTCACTCTTTTACAGTTGTATCTTTAAAATGTTTGTCACTGATGAACCTGTAGCTTCAATTGAGTCACCTTCAAATTCTTAAAAGTTTCTCTTTTATAAAAGTCCCATTCTCTCTCTCTCTCTCTCTCCTTTTGCTTTGGAGGACCAACCCCGAATTCCCCAACAGGGGTGTACTTTTCACCCCACACCCACTTAAGCTTGTGACAAAAGCCGGATTAGAAAAGAATTTACTTCAGCGAAGCCTCGCACCAACCCTAAAAAAAAAAAAAAAAAAAAAAAAAAAAAAAAGCCTATCCATCACTAAATGGCCAAATGAGAGATTGAAGGAAAGCGGGGAGAATGCGATAGGAGCCGGTCAGCGATCTTAACCTGTCTGATGTTTGCCTATGGCAGCTTAAAAACACAGTGCCCAATGCATTGAGGCCTAAACACCTCCTTCGCTTCAGCGGCGGCTCTGTGCTGTCTGCCCGATTTTCTGAATATCGGTGAAAAGCGTAAACATTCCTTTACTCAGTTTCCTGATGTGCAATTGTTTACTGATGAGCATGACAAATCAAGAAACGTATATGTATATTCCAACCCTTTCAGCACACTCCCAACAGGTGCCTGCCACTACTGTGACGGTCTTGTACTGTGTGTAGCTGCCTCGCAGCTTAGAAATAAATTGTAAATGCCCTGGTTGCCTCGTTGAATGTTTTAAAATATGCATCATGCAAAGACAGCTCTTCTGGAGGATCTTCTGAACACCCCTCTTCCCTTCCACTTATGTGGCCTTATCCATCCTTTGTTCCCCATCACCTTTGAGCCACTAACTCTGCCCTTGCGGCCCCAGTCTAAGCTGCAGTGGGTAAAAAAAAAAGAAGGAAAAAAGTGAAGCTGTGTTTTCGAATATAAAGAAAACCGAAACAAAAAGATTGTAACACTTTTGTGTTGGAAAAGGCTCACACTGTTTTTATTTACCGAGGTTATGACTCCTTTTCCTTTATGGATTCCACGTTTATGTATATCCTTGAAACCATTGGTGTTTAGTAGTGCCGCTTTAGTGTTAGGGGGGGGTCTTCTGAGGCTTTCGTCCTTATAGCTGAAGCCCAAAGGCTGAATGTTTAATGAGTTAATGCACTGAAGACTTCACTTCTCTACCAATTAACCCCGAGATCACTGCAGCATTTCCCTAAATCCACACAAGGGCTTTTTTTTTTGTTTTGTTCCCTGCTTAAAAAGGCTAAGCAGCTACGGAAAGGAGAAAAGGCTAACCTGTTAGCAAACAGTGAAAAGGGCCGAAAAGGGGTTTAATCCTTATTAGGCTAAATTTAGACTAAGTGCCCCCACAGATCCTTTCAAAAGGGACTTTCTTCAGGGATTGCAAACCCTCACTGGGTGACGTTTGGGATGAATGCTCTGAGCCTTTTAGGCGTCATAACCTACACTTGCTCCAAGCTGGGCTTGTTTATTTTGCTTTTAATTCTCTCACACTCCAGCGCAGCTTCTTTAGTTTATTTATTTTCAGCTTGTAGTTTGTTCTGCTGCCCTCTAGGCACATAGGCCTTTTGTGTGTCCAGTGGTTACGTTGTGAATTAGTTACATGCTGGTAGAACAATAGTCCCATCAGTCATTCGTGCACTCAAATGGCTTTGACTACAATGCGTCCAGCTTCGAGCATTGTCTGTTCTCACCTAATACAAATATTGTAGCTATATGCACAATATAGAAATCTCACTGCTTATTATTGTTAAAATAGCGCGAAGATTCGCCTTTTTTTTCCTTTTTTCTTTCACTCGACTCAGGAATCCGGTTCAAGTTTTGCTCTCACCAAGTACGGGGTGTGGACTGGTTGCTGGAGAGGTGCCACTTCACCCAGCAGCACCGTGGCTCAGCGGTAGAGCAGGGCCGCTCTTCAATTCCAAATTTTTCATATGGATGGATGGATAGTTAGAGCCCTGATGGGCAGTTTGTTCCTCACATGGTGTCCCCCCTGCCATCACGTAATGAATGGGTGAGTGATCATAGTGATTAAAGCGCTGCCGCTGGTCGGAAGGCTAGAAAAGCGCTGGACAAATCACAATTTTCTGCGGAGGTGCCCTTAAACTAGGCACCAAGCCGCTGATGCATCCGCCTGTGGATGTTAATGAAAGACACATTCCCTATAAATATTATAATTATACCCGTTAAAATAAACTATAATCGATAAGCCAGTTGGCGTAGATCAGCATTAAGGCTCTAATTCAAAGGGAACAAAAAAGATTAAAACGCTACATATTTTTCTTAACCAAAGGCTTTATTTTGGCGGGGCGCAGGGACTTTCTGGAGTTCTGTTCTCACCCCCAGGAAACCTCAAGAACGGAGATCTTTTTTTGAAGAAGTACTTTTTGGGTTTAGCTGTGTACTGAGGTACATCCCTCAAGCTGCACTTGTCCCACAGGTCAACAGTCACGGAGCACATGACTGGTTGGTTGAATCGTACTCTTGCTGAAGCCAAAAGGCGACAGAAGACCTACCGGAGCGTGAAAGCAGAGTCATGCGGCTGCACTGTCTTGAAGTCATGTGATTCTTCCTCACGGTGAGGGGGCATTGATTTCCTCTTGAGTGACTCCTACTTCCGCCGACACCTAACGAAACATGGCTCTTACAGTGAATCTGTACGATGAAAATACCCATCTTTCTGTCCCCGTTTCCAGTACAGTATTCCTTCCTTTTTTTTTCCTTTCTGCCCATCACTCAATCTCAAAAGCAAAATCCGTCTTAATTGGCTCCAGAGGGCTCTTGGAGTTTTTGTGTCAACGTGTGATGAGAGTCCTGATTGGTCCAGAGGCGCAGGCAGCAAACAGACCCTTGTTAGTGTGTCGGGGGCCCTTTGCTTGCTCGTTAGTCCGATGAACTCATTTACTGATGGGGAGTGACAAGGCCTCGTTTACCAGCGTGGAGCAGAGGGTGGTGGTGGGGGGGGCAGAGGAGGCAAACGGGGGATATACGTGTGAGGAATAGTGAGAGTAGGAATATAAGTGTTGGAAAACCGTGGTATGTTGGTGGATACACCCTTAAAAACCCTTAAATATAACGAATGAAACGACAGTCTCTGGGTCCACTTAAACTCTGGTTATTGTATCTGACGTGATTCACATGACGTTGCTGTTTGTCTTTTCGTGGAGTGCCGAGTGGTGTCTGGCGAGGGGGGTGGAACGTAAACGAAAAGATGATAAGTCTCCGGTTTATTTTTTTGTTATGAATTCTATCCAAGTTCTCCCGATGCGGCTTCTCCCTCATCTCCGTTTTTGATGTTGATTGATCACCTCTCTTCCTCCCGCTCATTAATTTCATCACCTTATCTCCCACGCCACTTCATTTGACCAAAAGGCAATAATAAATCCCTCATCCATTATCCTTTAACAGAGGCAGCCATGCGGAAATACTTAATAACGGGCAACAAATTGAACTTCAATCACCTCATTTCCACTCAAGGATGCACGGCAGGCTAAACCAAAGGAGCAAATGTGCATCTACCTACTCATCAAACATTCGTGTTTTCGCTCGGTGTTGAAATGAGACCCCCCTAACACCCCCCCCCCCCCCCCCCCCCCCCTCCATTTTACCACATATGAGGATTTACTTTATTGGTAATTGGCAGCTGCTTCTGTCAGCTTCAACTCAGGTGTCTTATCAGCCCCGAAACACACAAACAGCCGAGAGCCCCATCCATCTTGAACCATGCGGTTGCTCTGATGCTCCTCCAACTCGTTCCCCCCCGTATTGGGCTGCAGTTTCAAATGATTATATTTTGTCCGTGGCGTCGCCTTGTTCCTCCGCTTGACTCCAGCTTCTGAAGAGGCAGCGGTTGTTAAAAGGAGAACGGCTTTGCCGAGGAAAGGGCGGCGAAGAGGGTTGATCCGGCGAAGGGCTGTCTGCGAGATTCAAGTTTGTAGTGACAGAGTGTGTGTGTGTGTGTGTGTGTGTGTGTGTGTGTGTGTGTGTGTGTGTGTGTGTGTGTGTGTGTGTGTGTGTGTGTGTGTGTGTGTGTGTGTGTGTGTGTGTGTGTGTGTGTGTGTGTGTGCGGTTACACACGGCAGCCGCAGTCACTCGGCCCCTCTTCATTTGTCCCTCTTCATTCTGCAGTCTTTTGGTGCATCTGACAGAGACAAACGACAGTGCTCCAGAAATGAGCAGCAGCAGCTTGGCGCACAAACAGGTTGAAGGGGGAGGGGGAGAGGGAGAGAGAGAGAGGGAGAGAGAGGGAGGGAGAGAGAGGGAGGGAGAGAGAGGGAGAGAGAGAGGGAGAGAGAGAGGGAGAGTGAGAGAGAGAGGGGGAGAGAGAGGGAGACTGAGAGAGAGAGGGGGAGAGAGAGAGAGGGAGAGGGAGAGAGAGAGAGAGAGAGAGAGAGAGAGAGAGAGACGCAATCAAGGCTGGTGCCTTTGTTTTCTGTTTGGCCGTGTCCTCTCGCGTGACGCTTTGAAATTGATCTCGGGACGAACCAGACCTGAATCCGTGGGTAATGTTCCACTTGAAATGAAACATCAATAAAACTCTGCTTTATTCTCAACCAATCATGTTGACATACAAGCTCTGGGTTTTTTTTTTATGTTCTCCTTGTGGAATCTTATCTGTTCTTTTCAACCTCAGTGTTTTTTATTTATTTTTTGTTTAAATCATTTTTAAACTTAGCCTTTTTTAGGGAATTTATATGTATGGGTTTTAGTGCTCTTAAAAAAAATTAAAAAACATCCTCCCGCCTGTGTAGCTTTCTCATCTGTTTGAACCTGACTGATCCCCTTCCAGCATCACTATTTATCACCCAGGAAGCCGGTGCAGCCATAATTCCATCTCGGACAATAACCTCCACGCTCTTGTAATTTGTCCCCGACGTGGTCCGAGCGCGCGAGAGCATTACAGCTCGGATAGTTTGTCACGCTCCTTGTCACCACCTCGGCTTTTTCATCTGCAAGGGAAAGGGCGGTGGCATTGATCTTGGGAACATAGAGTGCTATTTACAGCGTTGCGGGAGATTCATCGGTTCCGGCGGACAAATATGATATCTGGCTGCCTCCCCTGCCGTCAAATCCATCTGTGGAGTCAGACACGGCGACTTTATTACTTGGGCCCGGGACGTCTTCTCGACATCCATGAGGTCCACGAGCGTACTCCTGGGGATGGATTGAGTCAACCACTCCCCTTTTGGGAGGTTAAAGGTTACCTTCCAAGCATTCACTCGTCATGCACCTGAATAAACGGAATTTCATTTCTGATCAGTGTGAGGAAGAGAAGCTGATTTAAAATAAAATGCATGTTTTCCTGTTCTTGAATTTATTTCTCTGTAACTGTATTCATCTTTTATGAGAAATGAGCAGCTGTGCAGCCCCATATTTATACAAGTTACTCCCGTGGCAAAAGATTAATTTGTAAAAAAAAAAAATGTATGCATTGCATATATGCTTCATATTTGCTGTGGGTGGGGAAAAAATGATCATAGTGATTTTCCTTATGAAATGCTTTGTTGAAAGAGAAAAAAGATGCTGTTTACTCTTATGCCCCGTTAAGGAAGATGGGAGGCTGGTGGTTGCGGTCCCAGCCAGCTTCTCCAAGCCAATAATCCCCATTTAATTGAACTCCAGAGACTTTGAAGTGAGTCTGTGATGCAGGCAGATCTTATTCCTCACAGGGACGGCGAGGGACAGGCCCTCCTCAGCTGGTCCCCTCTGCCGTCCCCCGGCCTTTAATGAGCCCCTTTAACTCAACACTAGTCCTAGCTTGCTTGCTAGCTCACATTTGAATATTTCCGATTAATAACGCACCCTCTGAGCCATGCTGTGCCCCCCCCCGTTCTACCTGCCCACCACGCCTTTGTAAGGCCCCCCCCCCCCCTCCTGTCAGCGGACGCCTTTGAAACCTAAAAGCCGAGGTTGAAACAAAGGCCTGAAACCTAAACGGCGGATTAGCAGGAGCACCGATGACGGGCGGGCGGGGGGGCGGGGGGGGGGCAGGGCCGAGCATCTGGGTCTGGTGGGGCGCCGTCAGAAACGGGTCACTCCGAAAGCCACCGCCGTCTCCGCGGGGACGGATTAAGCTCAGCTCATCGAAGCATTTTTTAAATCAGGAGCTGGCTGGCATAATATTGTTTGACCAGTCAGTTGCCTCCATGGGAATAGTCTAATTAGGGGTTGTCCTCATACTGGTTACAAGAAACCCTTTCTATATATATATGATTTCCAGATGCTACTAGTCAGCTGCATGCTGTACAATGGATTATCTTTTAGTGAACTAAACGTTTCCTTCACTGTGTCCCTCTGAGTAGCGCCCCTTCTCTTGCTGAAGGGAGCTCTATTTCATTGAGGCTGATCAATATAAGACATTAATCGTGCTGTTCAGGCCGTCGCGCCGCCTCGCCTGAGAAATGAGCTAACCCAGCCTCCTTCTCTCCCGTCAGATTTTAGCCTACACCGAAGGCCTTCATGGGAAGTGGCTGTTCACAGAGATCCGCGCGGTCTTCTCCAGACGCTACCTGCTGCAAAACACCGCTCTGGAAATCTTCCTGGCCAACAGAAGTAAGGCGACACCTGCTAAGATTTCACTTTTTTGTATTGCGTTGATGCTGGAGTTTGGTGTGTGCGCGGGGGTTTCATGCTGTACAAGGAAAATGACAGAGATTCCGTTTATAATAAATGTGTATTTGTCCGTGCTTGTCTCCAGCAGCAGTCATATTCAACTTTCCAGATGCGGCCACAGTAAAGAAGGTGGTCCACAGTCTTCCGCGTGTCGGCGTGGGCACGAACTTTGGCCTCCCGCAGACCAGGTGAGGCGCCCAGCTTGGGGATTCAAAGGACCTCTCTGGAGACATGCAACACACACACACACACACACACACACACAGCACCACATCCGAAGCATTTGGAAAACCAAAGTTCCAGAGAGAGACAGCAGTGGACCTGAAACGGGAGCAGAAAACATTCAGCATGTTGATACGCCGCAGACCTCTTGCTGAATCCTGCTGTCACAGGCACACAGGGGTTCGGTCACTAACTTGTCAATCACCTCCCACACTCTTCTCCACCCCCCCCCCCCCCGCGCCCCCCTCTCCGCCTCCAAACATAATTGGCTTCACACAAACAGAGTCCAGTTCATTTATTTATTTCCATCAGTGTGAAGTAAATAGTTGCTTGTAAGCCTGCAGGCCGAACCCCCCCCCCCCCCCCCCCTCACATCGTCTCCTCTCTGTGTCCAAGAAGCAAAGCCCCACCCAGCGTGAGGCCCCCTGTGATAAATCAAGAGAAATGGAGTCTTGCCTTTTTATGGAACATTCTAATTAACTTATGCAAAGTTTGAACTTTACTTTAGGTAAATGGTTGTAAAAGATGTTATTAAGTCAGTTTTATTTATATAACCTCAAATCAGAAATATGCATCTATAAAGTTTACAATAATGTAAAGCAGATGGAACCTTCTATACTCGGAGACCTCATTTTAGGAGAAAAATAATATATGAGTAAATCATTTCCCAGTGTTTTGGGCAAAGTACACATAACTACAGTTTCCTGTCAGATTTCAGACTTTTTCTGAGAGTGAAAATACCTTTCATGTAAACAATAGTAAACATGGAAGAGCTGTAACCAAACATATGTTAAATCAAAAATCTTGTTTTAGTTTTCATATTTGTTTCCAAGTCGGTTGTTCTAAATCTGAGACTTGGCAGTTGTTGTCTGGTGGGACGCAGGAAGATTTAGGGTCCATGGGAAATGTTTCTACAAATCTGGGAAACAAACAAGCAATTGAAACGGTAAAACCACAGGCTGTATAATTAGTCTGACTAAGGTTGTGCATGTCAGGAAGGAAATGCATGAACACTGTGTGTATAATACACAACACACACACACACACACACACAGGGTGAGATAATTTGTGTGTATTTGTGTTTGGCTCATTTATCAAGCTAGTCTGCAGGCCAGGTTACACCCAGCCTCTTTGACCCGAGGACAGCTGGAGTGGACCGCTCAGTGCACACACACACACACACACACACACACACACACACACACACACACACACACACACACACAGAGCTTTATTTAATGTCAGAGTGCCAGAACAATGATTGCACAGCCACACTTCATTATCCATGTAATATTGTGATAAGTAGAAATGACCCTACTTCTTTTAAAACATTTTGCCATGATCAGGCCCCTGGTGTCTTTTCTCCTCTCTATGCCTTTACATTTGGTTATTATTTGATCTACTGGAGATGAAAAGAAAATATAGAAACCTACTTAAAAGGTCTGTGTTAATGCACATTATCGCTTGGCGACACGACAGAATATGAAGAATAATGTGTCTTGTAGTACACTCGTATTTTTACCTTTGAGCAGCCTAATGACTATAATCTCGCACCATGACAGTGATTGATTCCATCATTTTCTTTTGTTTTAATTGGATTGGGGGTCATTTGTTTTTGTCCTTCTGCATAGATCATACCCTCGGCTCTGTGTGTGCGCACATATACGGAAATATGTGCACTCAAACCAATTTATTGCAAATTTGTCTTCTTAATTAGCAGGACTGGAAGTTGAAAAGATTTTTCATCTAATAACATCTGTATTGTAAACGTCTAATAAGCCCAAAGCTTTTTTTTTTCCTCCAGTTTGCTAATTGCCATCCTTGCTACCCATGTGGTGACCGACTTTACCTCTTTACTACTTCACACTGTGGCTTAACAGATCAAAGTGTTTGAATGTCAGTTTTTCCCTCTCTTTCTCTTTGTAGACGCATATCGCTGGCCACACCAAAGCAGCTATTCAAGGCCTCCAACATGACCCAGCGCTGGCAGCGCCGCGAGATATCCAACTTCGATTACCTCATCTTTCTCAACACCATCTCTGGTGAGGACACGCCGACCGACGCCTGCAGATCGCGGCCTAAACCCGCCAACAGTTGGTCCGGGGCGTGTGTAATCTTTGTTGCCCTCTCTTTTCCTCCCATTGTTTGGTTCCCCCGTCAGGCCGGACCTATAATGACCTGAACCAGTACCCGGTCTTCCCTTGGGTTATCACCAACTACGACTCAGAAGAGCTTGACTTGACTCTGCCCAGCAACTTCAGAGATCTGTCCAAGGTAAGGCACTCGAGGCCCATCCTCTCCTCCCTCTTCACTCATATCTTTACATTTTTTAATCCTAAAGAGAGGGGAAATATTTGGTGGCGTGTATGTCTACATATTATGGTCCATTTATGGTCGCTGTATAATAGCCAGTGATCATATTTTAGCAAACCAAATCTTTAATCACTATCTTCATTGACTGATTGCTATCTTTTCCCAGGTGTGGCTCTGTCCTCATTTTATGACTCAATTATTTATTTTTGTTGTTGTTAGAAAACTAAAAGTATCTGTCTGTGTATCTTTGGGATCACGCCTGATCTACTTTATAGGGGAAATCTATCCGGATAAATTGGTGTAATTCTACGGCAGACATCCTAAAATGGCATATCAAATCCCTATTTCAAACTTCATAATCGAATTCTTTCAAGTTTGACCTTCTGCAACACCCCAGGAAGTGAAGAAATACTGCCTGGTTGCTGCAGGTGATTGGGTTTAAAACAGTGGGACGTGCACCGAGATGCTCTCTGGCACATAAATACACTCACTCACACCACTGAAACTACTTAAAAGATTCTCCCCCATGTTCTAAGTAGACATACAATTATTTACTTGCATGAACTCCCTGTCTTTTCCACACACACACACACACACACACACCCCACTGCTCCCATCCTGTCCAGCGATGGGAGGGCAGGAGATTAGTTTTTACAGTGAGATGATTGAGCGACTGTCTCGCTGCTGGAACCAAAATGACTGAATAAATCTGCCATGGAAACAAAAAAAAGGCATGTGCTAATGGACAGGGAAGAAGTTGGAAAAAAAAAAGCATTTTGGAGGTAGAGTTGATGGCATTTGTTGGTGTCCCGAGAGCATCCCTTGTTCATGCACAGTGAGAAAGAGGTGAATATTCATCCAGTGAGATACTGTTACAGTTGTTTCGTGGCTTTTACGTGTGCTCATGGACATGGCCCTCTGTCACAGAGCTAATATGAAAGCCACCTCCATTTTGAACACAGTGACTCCAAAAGTCAGATTACAGGAGTTTGCAATTGGTCAATGGTGTTGAATTGGATGTCACTTCAATTGGAATTCTTAACAGAAGTGCATCGCAAATTTACTTAAGTTTTACTCAAACAATAAAAATACTTGATGATATTGACGTCGTGAATTCTGGTGTGACCGAGGTGAGCCGTCGCTAAAATGCATTCAAACCTGCGCGCTTTCATCCAGTGCATACAGCAGCCCTGTGCATTTGCCTCAAGCGCATCAACCGCCAACTCACACTCGCATGCTTCACACCTCCCTGTCATAAAGATTCAAGAACCTCCACAGAAAAATCACCTCGTCCCCTTCGCTTCGTCCCGGGTCCTGCCTTCACTCCTCATCTGCTGTTGTCTCTCTGCTTTGTTTTTATCTCTCCCCGTTGTAGCCCGCCCCCACTGCAAGAAGCTGCGTAATTCCTCTGTTTATTTGGCTTCATGTTGCCCAGTAGGCTGAAATGTGACAGTTGTTAGTGCCCCACAAACCACCACACACACACACACACACACACACACACACACACAGACTCACACGAACAAGCAGCATTCCGCCTCCCGCTCTCCTCCTCCGCACCGCCTCGAAGTTTCATGCGGCCCAGCCGCTGTGCACGGTCAAGCCTCAGGGCCCCCCGGGGGACTAAGTGAATGACGGGGGGGGGGGGGGGGGGGGGGGATTGGATGAAAAGGAGGAGAAACAACGAGACACTGTGAGAGCAAACGAGGAAGGAAGAGAGAGAGAGAGAGAGAGAGAGAGAGAGCAGAAGAATAGAATCATTGCCATCCTTGCAGATCTCTGCTCTCCTCCGAGAGCAGCATATCAGCAGAGAGAAAGGGAGGGAGGGGAGGGGCCCATCTTTATTACATCTGTTTTATTCATGTTGTCGACACACGCGTGATATCAGTGTGTGACCACTGGACCGTGGCAGACTGCAGTATCTGGAAAAGGGCAAGCAAAGCAAGCACCCCCCCTCTCTCATTTCTGCAACTCGCAGTCGTTTGTGCTGTGTGTTTCTTTTCTTTGCATCCTGATGTTTTCTGACCATAGCTGCATCATTCTCCACCTTTCTCCCCTTCTCCCTGCTTTGTTTCCTCTGTGTATTGTTCCAGTTGTCCCTCTGTTTGCCTCTTTCTCCACATCTCTCTTATCCCCCCCCTTACTGTATGTCACGTTGGTTGGTCGTCTCATATAGAAACAGGTCATCTGCGAAGCCCCCAGTGACACTGTGTGTGTGTGTGTGTGTGTGTGTGTGCGCGCGTGTCACACACTGTCATCATCCTCGGCACCACAGAGGCCACACAGAATTTATGTTCCCTGTAGCCAGAGCCATTCTGACCCCAGGGACTTTCTTATCATAAACTCTAACCGCAACCTGACATCAAACGTCGACCCTCGAGATAACATTGTAGTCACGATAAGCACACACCTCAAATGACTGCAAGTGTTGTAACTCCCCTCCACCGTTTCTAGCACGCCGTTTCTGCACACAATGCCTCCAAATGATGCACTTGTCCTACATGTAGAGAGCTGTAGGATGTTTTTAATTGGTCAAACCGGCTGCATAGACGTGCACTGAAGAGATGTCGTTTTCTGTTTACTTCCTTGCCAAAGATTAGGTGGTCTACATTTACATAGCAACACAAATTGTGAGGATTTATTGAGCGTTCCCTGTACCTTTGTGCTATAGCCTACTACTCACAGCCACATGAGCTTAATGGTGTATTGATTTCACCATACGCGCCCGATATGTTTATCCCCCAGGCTCTGCGCACCATTTTCACTGTTTAAATAGGACATTATACATAAACACTCCTTTCAAAAGGCTCTTTTGATTTATGACTTGAAGCCCAAGTGATGCTCGTGACCCATAATTGTTCTAAAAGGAAAGTAGCATGGGTAATGTTCTTCTAATAGTTCTCAGGTACTAGACCTTTTATTAGGGGTTTTAATCTGAGAATAGTCTGGAAGTTGTGGGGGATATTTTAGGTAGATGAGCCCACAGGAAGCATCCTGTATAATCTCATTGATCAGTGTAATGTTTCCATGACTTGGATTAGTGAAGCGACTTCCCCTCCCTTGTCTTGACATGAATCTGATTGTAAAAGTGGTTGATCGGTTTGGAGTTTCCCGCCTTTTTTTTTTTTTTTGCACCTGTAATTATTTCTTGTGAATATTTTTACCGCCCCGGCGCCTTCACCATCTCCTCTGTTGACTTAAAAAGTGATTCGGACTGATCCAGGAGGAATTCTCTCTGTATTCCCCTTGAAAGCGTCCGCACAGCTTCATTCTGCAGCCTTCTCTCCCGTCTAATTAAAACCCAGAGATTGGTTAATTTATCTGAGTCCTCATCAGAGCGCTATTCTTCGCCGCGACACATTATCCTGATCCGTGTTGGGGCGGCGGCGGCGGCAGGCGTTCCATCAGCACTCTTTTCGGGCGCTCTTCCCTGATGTACGGCGCCCTCACTGTCGCTCTGCTGTATCTACTGTAAGCTGAGAGCGCTGGCCCCACAGTAATTTACAGCAGTAAACAACTCGCGCAAACCAAAAGACCCCCCCCCCCCCCCACCCTCCCTTTTCCAAGCACTCTCACACACAATTCAGCCTCTCGCTCCGTCACTGTGGCACTTTCAGCCTTTTTTTTTATTTTATATGCCTCCTCTCCCTTTTCTTTTTTTAATGAGCCGACTGTTATTAGGGCTATAAATCAGACCAATGGGCCTGATGTATAATTCACTGTGTGTACTCACCCCTCCTCCCCCCCTCCCCCCCAGTGGCCCTGAGGAAGCCCACAGTGCATCACTGTCAACACGGAGCTGCACTCTTTTGTGGGCGGCGTGAGGCATTCAACAACGAGACTACACACCGGCACACGCCGGGCTCCGTTAAAAAAAAAAAAAAGAAGAAAAGCAACCAATTCTGCCCAGAATGCCGTGCGCATCACTCCCATCACACACAGTTACATGAACACGAGCATGCCCCATTACACCGGCACAAAACAGTAGCCATAGCGCAGATCAATATCGATGCCTGGCCCTGCTCTGACAGGCACCCTATGATATGAAAGAGATCCAATTGATCCGCACCCTGCTAGGCCCTCATCCTCAAAAGGCCATCATTCCATTACCATCGATCTAGTGTGTGTGTGTGTGTGTGTGTGCGCACGTGTGAGCCAGGCAGAAGGCTAATAAAAATTGAACCAGCCTGAAAGTGATTTCTATAAATGAGTATTTAAATAATAGCCCAGCAGCACAGCGTTATTGGTTTTGTAGAGCGATGGAAAATTAATGCAACTTAACCATTTTTCTGGGCTACAAATAGGAGCCGGTGACCAGTGTATTAGTTACAGATTAATAAATGTAGAAATTGAAGCAACCCACAGCCCTGCTATTGATATTCCTAGTAGGCACTCTTTCATTGGAGCGCATTAGTTTTCTCTGACAGACTACAGCTGCGGGGGCTCTGTTTCACAGCCTCTAAAAAGCACTCTGTGGGAAAGGATTGATCTGTGTCTGAAGGGAAACATCATCTAATATTCATTTGAATTTGCACAAAGGTTACCAGCTTCATTTGCCTTGTTTTTAGTTCAAAGTGTGGCCTGTGAATGTGTTCGCAGTTGAATTCAGTAATGCTGCAAGGATGTGTTTTGTCATTTTCACTTTTTTACATATGTGCAATATGTTTCCATTTCTCCATAGCCCATTGGTGCTCTGAACCCCAAGAGGGCAGCATTCTTTTCAGACCGATACGAGTCCTGGGAGGACGAGCAGGTGCCGAAGTTCCACTATGGAACCCACTACTCCACCTCCAGCTTCACCATGATGTGGCTGCTGCGTATCGTAAGTGCCTTGCATGCAGAAAGACTCATTACATAAAGATTACTATGGTTTTTAAATGCCTTGAATTAGTGTATTTGCAGCCCTTTGGAAAATGCTATTTGAGTTGAGCTGCTGGCAACGACGCCACCGTTGATGAAATGATGGTTGAATCATCTTGTGGAAAAGATCTACTTTGCTTGATTTCGAATCACTTGTATCCGCTGCAGATGCTCGTCATATCCTCACTGGTTCTCTTCCCTTTGAGTGAATTTAAGATGACGTACACACATTATCTGGTGTTGATTTTTTACTAGCATTGTTAATATGTATATATTAGTTGCAATATTCTGTGTCATCAGGAACTCTGTGTACAATAGTTTTTATGTGACAAATTCAATAAGGTGGTGATTACAAAAATAATAATTTGCATTTTAAAACATGACTACATTTGTATAGTTTTCGAGGATATTCCTTCTTGAATGAAGCCATTGTATCCTGGCCCCATGTTCAATTAGTTTTTAAAGTATAGTTACGCACAGAAGTAAGCACATTCAACATATGTCAAACTATTATAAATGGATTTTTAGTTTAATATCCTCAGTAATTCAATCTTAATTAGGTTCCTATTTTATAGAAACAGATGTATTCATCAAGAAATAGTCTATGTATGCCAAATATTACAACACATGCATATTGTTTCTCATTTATTGTTGCATATTATTTACAATACTATACCAAAGCCGTGCAATTAAATGTGTGCCATGCAAAAGAAATTCCCCTTATAAGTTAAGTTGTATGATTAGATTAATTTGAGAGTATTAGCAGTGCACATACATTGCGCCACAGAGGGCTCTCGTTCTGTGCCTTTTTGTTGAATGGCTGCCATCAATCTTTCATTACTGCACTCGAGGGACATGGAGGTTACTAAGTTTCTCCAACATGCAGTTTTCTCCTGTTATTGTCCCAGTAGCTCACTGTCTCAGTGACTCCCAGCAGGGTTACCACATTGATCCCTGCACATCATTAGCAGGCTTACTCTAAAGCCACTTTACCAGAAGCCCTCGCTTATGACTCTCATCACAGTAACTGAAAACTACTCCGGCCAAGATCTGTGAACCATTTTCTGGGGGGGACGTTGTGTTTATTTGTGCGATTCGACCGTTCCCATGATCCTATTCTGTTGTTTAAACTATGATACAGTGTGGTTAACCTCTTAAACTTTTCATACAGATGAGGTGCAGGTCATTTGTGAATGAACTTCATTAGCTAGCTTCAGTGTTAGTAGCTGCGGCCCAACATATTGTGTCCATGTCACTTGGGGACTTATGAAAATTGGTTCGTCCTTACAAGATTACACGTGGTTGGAAATGCATCAGTTGCAGTTGAGTGTATTGTTTTTAGGTAGCTCTCTGGGATTATTTCATGAGGTAATTTTGGGGTTCCAGTTTGTTACAGGCAGACCACACTTTTAATGTATTATTTCTTTTTGCACAACAAGGGATTACATTCTAACAAACCTCGCGGGTTTCTCCTTTTAAAGCGGCAGGGCTTTGATTTAAAACATTGCTGTTTCTCACCAACAGGAACCCTACACCACGTTTTTTCTGAACTTCCAAGGAGGGAAGTTTGACCACGCTGACCGCACTTTCTCCTCAGTGTCCCGCGCCTGGAGGAACTGCCAGAGAGACACATCTGATGTCAAGGTACCTCAAAAAAAAAAAAAAAAAAACTTCTCCTGGTTGACTTAGAAGAAGAAGGTTAGAAGTGAGGAGACAAAAGGCCCAAAACTCCGGGAGAATAAATCCTCCACCAGCATCTTTACAGACAAAGTAAAAAAAAAAAAACTGTTTCAAAAGGCTGATGTCCAGTCGCTACCAATCATTGTCCCGATGCAATGAAAGCTCCTTGGTCTTCTGATCAAAGCGTTGGACTAATCCTCATCTGTCCCGGTCCGTCCGTCTCCCATTCAGCCAGCTATAACCTGGACATGAATCCCTGCCCACCGGGGGCCCCCGAACTCTTGCTGAGCTGTTGGATCTGGCCCTGCATCATCTCAGGTCATTCTCATACCGAAGGCCTTCGTACCCCCAGTGCGCACTTTAACTGCACCCCTAAAACATTTACGACTACAGTCAGACATTCTATGTCAAAGCTCGGTTTTGCTGCGTCTCCTGGCACTGGGTCACTGAAGGGCAAGGGGGGGGGGGGGTGGCGGCGCGGGGTGTTTTGACGCTTGATTGCGTTTACCACCCCCCTCCCATCGCGCCGATAAAAACATATGGATTGTGTTACTACGTAGCTCGGCCCAATGCTTGATTACGAGAGCTGTCGTTTGCTCTCTCAGTCTAGACCTGTCGGTGTGGATCACACTGTGAGAGCTCAAAGCAAAACAAAAGGGGAAATCTGGACCACATCACTTTGTTTCCATGTCCTGTTTGGAATTTTAGCATATTTTGAATGAGAGTCCGTCGACTTTATTCACTCGGACGCACTCATTCACTCCCAGGCAAAAGAGGAATTAGCGAGGAGATGTATCAATTTGGTATGCTAAGCACACCATTTAGCTTTAGCATTCGAGCCATTGATAGCAACCCTCTGTCCCTGCCAGAGGGCAAAAAGCCCCAGTGTTTTCATACCCCACTGGTAAAGAAGGAGTGATAATGGGTTACAACACCCAGATTCAATGTGTCTCTAGCCTGGGTGACGCTAGCGTGACCTCCGGTCCACAATCCCCTGACCCCTGGCTTCAGCCCGAAGGCATCAGAGGGGGAGAGAGAAGAGCAGAGGGGTTAGAGGTAGCAACAGTGGAAGTGTAGCCGAGCAGCCCAGAGGCCAGAGCCCCTTCCAGTGACCCATGACAGGACAGGATTGGGGATCAGAGGGGCTGGCCTCTGACCAGGCCGGAGCAAAGGGGCCACTGCACATAATGGTGCATGCAAGGCGAGCTCGAGTGTTGGGGAGCGAAGCCCTGGAGGTTTTGTAGTTGACGGTGCATTTGTGTGTGTGTGTGTGTGTGTGTGTGTGTGTGTGTGTGTGTGTGTGTGTGTGTGTGTGTGTGTGTGTGTGTGTGTGTGTGTGTGTGTGTGTGTGTGTGTGTGTGTGTGTGTGTGTGTGTGTGTGTGTGTGTGTGTGTGTCCGTCTGTCTGTCTTGCCACCTCCTGCTCAAATTTACAGCAGGCTGCAGCCAGTGAACCTTGGTGAGCTGGAGGCCTCGTTAAGGGGTTGACCTTTCGCTCTAGGTCAGGTTTTGTGAAGTGAAGAGGTTTCAGAAGTGAGGAAGTGGTGTGTTGTTTTAGACCTGTGTGTTTGCTTGCTCATTTGATTAGAGGTTTTCGCCCCATTGATGAGAGGCTGGTGTATTGTGCAGCTAATCTCAAAAAGGGTGATGTTCTTGTCAGAGTGTATTTGTAGAGATCAAGTTGCATGAGACCATGTTCTTGAAAATCAGTTATTTTTAAAAGTGCTTAAATGTGCTACTGGGGAGTTTTAGCATTTGTATGCTGCCATACAAATGCGGATTATTCTCAGGCCTCTGTAGTTTCAGAAGCATCATTCCGTCAGCATTATCCCACAACCAAGCCTACCCTACTGAGTATAAAATGGAAACACTTGGAAACGTTGTTATCAATGTCGGCATATTTTCAGTGTTACAATAAGCCTCAGTGTATCTCTGCGCTTTGTCCGTGCAGGAGCTGATCCCAGAGTTCTACTACCTCCCCGAGATGTTTGTCAACGCCAACGATTACAACCTGGGAGTGATGGAGGACAGCGCCGTGGTTTCTAATGTGGAGCTGCCACCTTGGGCCAAGAGCCCAGAGGAGTTTGTACGCATCAATCGCCTGGTAAGAAACACGGACAGAAGCTGCACATTCAGCCATCTATGGTCACTATGTTTCTGTTCTATTATCTATAAGTCGCACTGTAAACACACACAGACACACACAAACTTCTACCGTATACGTCACATGACCCCGACCAGCTGAAGCCTTGCCAGTGGTTTCTGCCTCTCCTGTTCTTAGCTGCAAACGCTAATTCAAAGAGACAGTGTTATTTCCTGATCGTCTCACAGTTCCTCCTGTTACCTGAGCCTCCCGCTCCTCCGACATGCCCCCGGCTCTCAGATTGCCGTGTCGGCGAAGTGATCCAACATCGCCTCACCTCCTGTCCCTATCCGCCTCGCCATCTCTCTTTCCGCACTCGCTCCGTGCACGCGCGCACATCTGGTGCACGTTTATGTGTGGGTGATTGCAATTGTGTGCAGAGAGATGATGCGGCATCCCGTTTCCAATCTTGCCTTTGCCGAAGCGGGAACGTTGAGTTTACGCGCATCTCCAATGATATTTTTCCTTCATTTTCATCCATCAAAATCTGTTTTCTGAACAAACGGTGAAATTCAGGAGGAAAAACAAAACAAAAAATGCAAAACCAAATGTTAACGCTAGAAGAATGCCGCCTGCATTTTGGTTGGTTTTAAAAAGTCCTCCATTGAATTGGGATCTCGTTCCGGGGGCCACATTCCCTCAAAGGAGCATATCGCGGGGTGGGACCGGCTTCCTGTGTGATGTGTGCCCACGGTAGTAATGGGTGCTGATGAGGCTGGGTGTGCTCTGTGACCTGTGTCGTCTTGTGGTTGGGTCTGTTAACCAGCCTGCTGATATGACCAGGACCCTGTCATTAATCACACACTTCTCCCTCGACGGCTGTCGGCGTGGTCTGGGCCAAGGTGGATGTATTGTTTTCCACTGATGTTGGAAACTTAATTTGCTGTAAAGAAGGGAAATACTACGTTTTGTCATGTGCTGCCATATAGGGCTGAAACAATAAGCTTACTTTTGAAAAATGCCGAATTATAGATATTCTAATATATTTAAATATGCTGCATTGTAATTTTAGAGGATTTTGGCCATTGCTCAGAATGAGTATTAGTTAGTAACGTAATTTGTTTATTCTGGTACTGCTCACCATTTTTCAATGTCTTACATTTTAGTGGTGTTTGCATCTTCATCACTGCCCCTCTGAGCAAATATTCAGAATATTTCTAATTTGGATATTATTATGGAACACACTAGAAATCGGTCAGAGCGGTGAGCCGGGCGAAACCGACTCGAAAGCATCCGCGCGTTAATGCGCTTTGGGCTCCTGCAAGACACAAAGCGCCTCTTCATTGCCACTTTAAGTGCTGCAGTCTCATCTACCTCTGCTCCCTCAATTTCCTCCGCTCCTTTCCTTTGTGTCCAATTTAGCACTGCAGAGGCAATTTAGACTTATCCAAATGGTCCACGCTCTCGCACAGCCAACCCCCCCCCCCCCCCCCCCCCCCCCCAGGGTTACTGCTCTCTGGCTGATGCATTTTCAGTCTGCGGTTTTCTTCCTCTACTGTGTGAAAAGTGAGATATTGGTCCAAAGTGCAGCCAAGCCCAGGAGGCAGGTGTAGGTGCACACAAACAGAAAAAAAACAGAAAAGCAGCTTTCTGTTTTTTTTTTTTTTTTGAAGGGGAGCTGTTATTATGTTCCACATAAGCACTCTTAGTTTGTGAAACGACTGATCAATTAACCTGGTGTGGTATTGGATCCCTTTGATCCCTTCCTACAGCACGTGAAAACACGGACCGAATCGGAGAGACGGAGTACAGGAGGGTGGACAGGAAGGATAAAGGATAAAATGGGTCGGGGGGGAGGGGTGGGGTGTGTGTGGGTGGACAGGTCTCCGCTGGTGACAGATAGCTGGCATTAGAGGGTGTCAGCTGGCAACTGTGGTACTGTTGGGAGAGAGATGAGCGCGGCGGAGGAGGAGAGCGAGGACGACTGAAGGAGTTAATGGGCTGTTTGGCTCCCTTTAGCTTGTCTGCTGCTAATGGCCAACGCGCAAACACACGCAAATGATGCACACACGCTTACAAACACACACACACACACAGGCCTGCTGTCTCCACTCTTGGTTATGAGCCCTTGATGATTAACAGCTAATTAGGGCCCAATCTGGAAAGGCCATTAAAAGCCTCTCACAGTAAAGGATTGCGCTGCTTTGCAAATCGCCAGCTTGTTTTTGTTGTTATGAGTGAGAGTTCCCTGGTTGGTAATGAAAAAAAAAGAAAAAGGAGATCCAGCAGAGGGTATACACATTTACACCAAACTGTAGCCTGGTTTATATTGGTCTAGTTTTGGAAGTGTCATAGTTCATCACTAATGTTTAGTAAAAACCATCAGTGTGCGCCCACGCAGATTGTTGTTTGACCTTCGGTTCACGCAACACTGGAGGCTCCGAAATACCGAGAGTTGGACGTGTTTCAGGGTTGGGGTTTGATTTTTAGATCCCTTAGCGCCTTTAGTCCAGCATGCATCTTCACTACACACTACACAAGTGTCTACAGTATACTTAAATGCTTGCTTGTAAGAGCACACTCCCTTTTTTTTCACCCATTACACCCACACACACACACACACGTGGAGACGTTGGGTCTTGAGGCGGCGTGCCACAGAGATCAGGGACTTCTTGTTGTTTTTACCAGTCAGGTCGAAGGAGAGGTTAAGAACTTGATCCCTCCTCTGCCAGATAACTACATGTCTCTGGGCACTGTCAGCCTGTCTGACATTCCACTATATATGACCACATCTCACTTCTCAGGTCTGCTAACCATTAGGGCCTAGCAGGTGATGGTGCGTACATGCTTGTATGTGTATTTGTCTGCACATCAATGTTTACACGTGCTGTCACGTGTCTGTGGCTGCTGATGTGGAGCAGCCTTCACCAATGTCTGTTACACTGTTAGATTGTGCATCATATACTGCTTACAGGCATTGCATCTACTTATTTGGTTGTGAAAAACCTCTTCTTCAACCCACAGGATTTATTAAGTTGCTCACGCTACATTTTACTAGATCAAAAGGTGAATCATCATGTTTTGATTCTCCTTTTCTCTGAACACAGCCTGAAAACACAATATAGTGTATGTAGGTGAACCTTGGTTTGTTGGCTGACAGCTCTTTTCTTGACATTTTGGATAAGGACATGAACACAGAGAATTCAATATTCGTAACATACATCTGGATTAAATGACTGGTTTGCATGTTTGTTTTATGTCTGTCTTTTACCAATAGGCATGTGCCATAATGAACATTTTAAGCATCAGATATGTTTTTCTATTCTACGGTGCAGTCACCATCCAACCCATTCGAACTCCCCGGGGGTCGGTCCGCTGCTCCGTACTCCACGTGTTTTGGTTTCCCTCCCCGTCATCTGCGTCCCGCAAACCACACGCATTAGAGAGAGACGGGGCGGCACACTACTTTGGGCCTTCCCCCCCCCCCCCCCCCTTTCATGAAGCAACTGCTCACTCCGAGCGGTGACAGGGACGTCAGTTAAACTGCCCTCACAGAGCGGGTGAAAGACTCTGCTCTTGTTGGATGGGCACAAGTTGATGTGTGGAAAACCCAACAAGGGATATTTGATTATTTCTAATGCATTTTTATTGTTTGATGGCACTTCACTTTTAACCCCCATGGTTACTCTCTGAATTCTGAGTTTTTTTCTAATCGATCTGTTCCATGGAGCCTCACTCCCGGACCTAACAGCTGTTAATGTTTCGCCCCGCTGCAATCCCGCCCTCAGGGGAAAACATCTCCTGCTCGCCGCTAACAGACGAATGTCATATCAATATGAGCCAAATCACCTTTAACCCAGTAATCTCACACTATTAGCGTCTTTGGAAGTTCTTTTCTGAAACTTTGTCAGTTTTATACGCTGACAGGCACTCGCAGAATGTCACGGAGTCCATTACCCGAGGTGAAATGGGGGCTCTTTGGGCCCTGTTTGCATTGAAGGCTGTATGTATTTATGCAGAAATGTCCAGCGGCTGTATGAAACCCGAGGGAGAGGCGTCACCAGCCTCCCCGTCTTATCCTCACAGGGAGCCCCCGCGGGGATCCAGGTGTGAGCTGAGGTGAACCACTGCGAGGACCAGTCACCAACCACTAAGACGCACTTAGGCACTTGCGAATGACCGAGTGGGTGAGAACCCACCCCCCCCCCCACCCCCACCCCCACCCCTCAGTGCCGTCTGGGCCCCGTACGGCCCCGTGTGACAGAGCACACTTCACCATGTTAGCCCAGCGCTAATCTATTCCCCCGGTGTCTCCTGTTGGAAGCCTTGTTGTTGGATGGGAACTAGACGAGGGGGCGAGGGGTGTATCTGGCTAATGTCAGACAGCGCTCACTGTAGGGGTATTGTCATGCATACGGGCAGACATGTTTACTGTGTGCTCAGTATTTTACGAGTTGCCCCCCCCCCCCCCACCACCCCTGCTTCCCTGCCTCCCCCTCTTCCCTGTCCGTCTCCCGCTGCTCCTTCTCCTCCTCCTCCTCCTCTTCGTCCTCCCCTTCGATGACGTAATGGAGGAGGCCTATGAGAGCCTGAGAAATGGGATGATCTACTGCTGCTGACACACTCACTCACTAATGTTGTCCTTCTCCCTTTTCCTGTACTCCTCCACTCACTAGTTTTACTTTTCCCAACGTCTGCTGAGACTTTTTTACGCTTTATTCCAGCGCTGTAGTCTTTTGCTCTTTACTGTGGCCTATAGGCTAATGTGCCCAGTATATTTATATTTTTTTCCATCAGAAAGAGATGAATAAGCCTTTATTATAAGGCATGTAGCTTAGCAACTATGACTAATGAAAAGTTATTATCAAGGTATTTGTTTTTCCTGAGTTTATATAATTAAAGTAGAAAATTAATAAATTATAATGGGTTATGGACTTTCCCTACACAGGACATGACATTAAACTATTAAATTAAATGTATCTATATTTCAAATTGCATGAAGCTATTAGTTCTGATTAGTAAGAGTGAAATTATACTATATATTTATATGATAAACTATTGATAAGTAAAAAAGTCATAATCAAATAATCCAGGTGATATTTTGCATTTGGCGATGAGTCCAAAATTCCAAGTATTTAATTCACTGCCATTTCAGACCAAGGAAAGTAGGGATTTTTCACATTTCACAGCATTTTTACTCATTCTGTCATATTGCTTATTTATTTGGGAGGCATTTGCCTTTCAGGGTCAGACGCACTGTTCCATATACACAACCTCCCCTTGAAGGGTTTTCTCCACTCAAGTTGATCAGTCGAGCCATTCATCCCAATCATCTCCGCATAATCCGCGCTGAGAGGCCTCCACACCTCCAGACGGACGCGGAGAGACCATCCAGGCGGACCCTTCATTGGTCTGAGACAAAAGCGCTGCTCTCAACTGTCCAAACCTTATCCAACAAACCTTTTTTTAAATGTTACTTTTACTTTTTTTTTTACTTTTCGCGATTAAGCATTACCAAGGACTGAAAAGTGAAGAAGACCACCACGCTTTTGTGGCCTTCTGCCTTTGAGGCACCATTTCATCCATTTATGTCCCAATCACTGTTGTTTACTCCATTGTCGGGGCTGTAAATTGGACCACACTACACCGATTGTCTGACTAAAACCAAATCCCCCATGACATGTTTGTTTTGGGGAGATACTTTCCCAATCACCGCTCATTCTGCTTCTTGTCACCCCATGACATGATATTCTTGCCTTTCAAGTGGGTGGAGGAGTGAGCGGGAGAGCGAGAGTGAGTTAGGGCTAGAGTTTCAGGTTCCACTTGCCAGCGAGTGCCTCCGTTGACCCATAGCCAGAACTCTCACAGTTGCGACCGATCTAATTAGTAGAGCAGAAAGTGGTGGGGGGGGGGGGGGGGAGGCTGAAGTAACGCACACAACCCATCTGGGGTCCTCCGATGTGTGTGAATATGGGAATAAAGGAAATGGTTTGTTGGCTGTGCGGCTGCTCCAAAGCTCTCATTCCTTACGTCACCCATTGCCCCCCCCCCCCACTTCTTCCATGTTGGGGGGCCCCCTCTCCTCTGTCTGGCAACAGGCTTCCTCTGCCCGCTTCAAAATGACAATCGGCTGCTCATTTACAACGGGCTAATAAGCCCTTTAATCAGAGTGCTTGTCAACCTCGGGGCAAGGCAGCTCCAGAGGAGTTGATCCAAAGGATCAGATGACGGGAAGAAAGAGCTCGCAGGGAAGAAGAAAGAAAAAAAAGAAGGGAGCTGCACTTGGAGCGGGAGAATGAGCAGGAGGGGGGAAAGGGAAAGGGCGCCGTTGAACTTGGAGGGAGAAAAGAGAGTCGAAACAAGCGATATTTAAACTTGTGTTGCGGTGAGAAGAGTAGATTTCTTCCACTCGGGGTCGATGCCGTTTGTGGTACTTGGGAACACACACATTTGATGGGATTTAATGACACGCAAAATAAGAATAGAACACAACTCAATAAGCGGGACCGGTTCCGCGGTTCTGCAGGGAATTTGTTTCTTCCATGTAAAAAGGCCCGATGTTTCACTGTCACACACTGAATCTGGTCTTCAGGATGTTTTGATCAGCTTGTTCCTAAACAGTCATTTTACTGTATACAAACCTGACAAGTGTTTGCCTTTTTCATCCGTAATCGATACAAAAGAAAACAGTCAGCCGCTGACAACACTCTGCGTACAACATGTGCATTCGATTACACCCCCACGGCATCACTGACACACACACACACACGCATGCGCGCACGCTCGGTTTTCCCGTCGGCATGCAAATGAGGGGATTGATTTGTTAAGTGACATTTTAACATCCTTACGGACAGCTCTCTTTAAGTCCTTAAAAGGGTTTTTTAGGGCCAATGAGGGAAGGAGGAGAGCATTCAGTGTCACCTCGTTAAAGCCCAGAGTGAAACCCGGCTCAATCCAGACCGTAAAGCCCACCGCAAGCCACAGCGAGGCACAGACCCTCCTGCCGAGCCTGCGGCGTGGACAGACACTTTTACTTTTGAGGGGAAGAAAGTCCTGAGTGAAAAGTTAAAAGGGACGAAAATAAATCGCTGCCACTCGCAAGCAGAAAGGAACTCCTAAGTAATCCCCGGTTTAATGTCCAGTGGCCGGTTAATCGCAACCGTTTGGTGTCTCCGGTCCGACGTCTCCAATGACTTGGGGTGTTTTGTTGAGGTCGTCGGGCCTGAAGTGAGCCTCCGCTCCGAGGAGCAGCGTTGATGGACACGTAGTCCGACTGTCGTGCTTCGCGTGTTGTTGTTGGAGGTTTCATTCTAGGCATTAAATCCCCACTCTGCTACAGATGTTTCGGGAAAAGGAGAGAAGTACAGTAACGTGAGACTTGCACACATTAAAGGCATGTTAAATTATCATAGCCCCGGCAAACTGGCGGGCGAGTAAAAATAAACTTTACGTTCTAGGAGAGAAATTGGAGACCTCCAATTGAGTACTAGGGTTCTTTGAAGAGCAAAGAAAACGATTTAAGGTGGAGGATTACGATTTGTTTCATAGGAAAATATCACAAACGTATTGTTTGCCATTGGAAACGGGTCACAGCACACAACAAAGGGCCTTCCTTATGCTTCAAAGGTGTACCTTTCCAGTAGAAATGTGGTAATCCGGTAACTTCTACCCCCTATCAGCATTTACATAAAGGCGTGCTTAATTATTCATTAATTATCAGAGAGTCCCCTGTGGATGAGGATGACACGAACACTGGCCGCTAATTGGGCCATCAATAATCCTGCCTGGTTCCCCTGCAGTGGCACCAGAGGAATCTGCTATCTGCCCCGACCTTCTGCCACGCTGTTTCCACCGTGTGGCCGCACTGAAAGAGACATTTCCACACCTGCTCACCTGAAGCGTTGCTAATGGGTCGTCGGTACACGCCTCACTTCTGTCCTTCACTTTCTGCTTTTTTTATACAAACTGCTCGGGATCTTCTGCATTTTGGAAAAAATGTCCAAAACTAACAACGTTCTAGAGTGTCTCTTAACCCCCTAGTGACTGTCACTCACTGCTCTCAAATATATCATTACATTAAAAAATGATGAACAGATATCAAATGTTGCTACTGAAAAAGCAGAGAATGTTTGAATGTATGAATTTAGTCGTGAATTAAGTTGGCAGTTCAGTGGGCCGAGAGTTGGACCGGAACGTTTAATTGCTACACTACAATGTGGCATCTGATAAAAATACAAGTGTTGGAAAATGTAAAAATGTAAACTAACCAGATTTATTCTCAAATAATATATGAGCAGCAAACTTCAAATGTTTACTCTCGAATTTGAAAAACACGCACATGTCAAATCCAAAGTTTAATCAATGGGTTTCAATATCTCTCCTCTTACTTCCATCCCAAACTGATTGGATTATAAACATTTCCTCAAAGACCTGAGAGATGGAGGCAGTCTTCTGTAACTCCACAGGCAGAGGCCGGTATTCTTTGAACCTCGGAGATGCGCTGAGGTTAAATTGCTGCACTTGGACATTTCAGTCTGCGAGTACCTCTACCGATGCCCCTTTAAGTGTGACAGAGCAAGAACATCCAGCGATACCCTTCCAATGCCAACGCAGCACACCCACCAACGCATGTTATTCTGTGTGTCCCTCTCCAAATGCTGCATGCGAGGGATTTCCATAAAGTCGGGCCTCTCGAAGAGGGAGCTGCAATAACATGGCTGCTCTTTGTTTCTCCGTGCTGATTGACAGTCGATTGCAGTGCACATTAAATGCCCATCAGGCCCAGCTTTGGTTTTTAGAAAGAGGGGAGCAGGGCCCGTCAAAGGTCAATCCTAGCGCATAATGAACTGATCTAGTGCTCTTTCTCCCTCTCACACACACACACAAAAAAACACAAATAATCGTACCCTGCTCTGCCTGCTATTAAAGTGACTTTGAATAAGGTTTGTTTCCTAGCTTAAAATTTTACATTAATATAAAGGAGTTCTTTATAGCTCAAACCTTTCAACACTCTTGTAGTCTGTCGGTTGTTCTGTTTTACCTTCATACTAAACGTTGTCCAGTGAGTCGGACAAAAAGGAAAAGAACAGGCTGACCTCTCTCCGTTTGCTAATTTTGTTAACTCAGAGCACTGAACCCATCTGAGGGGGCAATGTCCAAAATAACTAAATTTCCCTGCCAGCTGGATCTTAAAGGCTGATAGACAAACAACAATTCTAAAAGCATGCTTTGAAAGTACATTGATACATAGATTTATATAAACCGCTAGACAAAGGATAGCTACTAGCACAAATTAGTTTGTTTTCCAATAGCTTTTCACCCACATGTGAAAAATATTTACACCCTTGACATGAGGCTAAAGATGTTTTTGTGTAATTCTCGGCGCTCGTTGCGTGTTTGCGAGTTTCCACACATAAAATCTGAAAACCTTTTACACCTCTGTCTGTTGGAACCAATGTTATCCCATTATTGCATTATTCGCACACAGCTCATGCTGTTAAGCCTCTCGGATTACGGAATTTGAGAAGGCCTCAAAAATGGCGTCCCTCCTCAAGTCGCAGGGAGAGCGCCGTCATATCTCTCGTCTTTTCACACGCGGTTTCCTCCCTGATTGAAAGTCTTAATTAAGCCAGTCTGGAGGAATTGGATGCAGAACGAGCTGTCAGAAAGTCACATTTAAGTGAGGGATGCGTCGGTCTCTGCAGTAAAAATTTAAATGATATAAATTGCCATTTAAGTGTAGCGGGGGCTAATGTTTTGTCACAAATTAATGTGACACAAGGCAGCAATGACAATCAAGAGCTGCCTCATTCTAATTTGGTCGTGTTTAGAGGGCTTTTGTGAGGCGACAGCTTTACACAAATTAACACAATTGCCTGTTTTTTATGAGGAAACCATAAATGTTTTTTCCCTCCTTTCCTTTTGGCTAATGAGGAGAGAAACGGCCTGCATCTCTGCGTTATGGCGGTGCTCTTATCCTCGCGCAGAGCAGCAGGGAAAAGACAGCGGCTGGAATGGCTCCCTAATGAACTGCAAGAGTTCTCTAATGTTTTGATGTTCCCATATGATCAGATATGGATTTACTCTGCTTTTTGCTCATTAAAGAAATCATTGGCAGATTCTGTCACAGGAGCAATTGGAATGATATTCTGCTTTCTCTGAGGAATACGTCTTTGAAGGGCATTAGCAGTAACTGCTGCGCGGTAATGGGACGGGGAAACATGTCGCATTTGCTTGTATTATGTTCCGCAGCTGTTGCCATTTACGATCCTCTGTCCTCTCAATCCACTCGCAGGCTCTGGAGAGCGAGTTCGTGTCCTGCCAGCTCCACCAGTGGATCGATCTGATCTTCGGCTACAAGCAGCAGGGACCCGAAGCCACCAGAGCCCTCAATGTTTTCTACTATCTGACCTACGAGGGCGCGGTCGACCTCAGCTCAATCAACGACCCCATGCTCAGAGAGGTGAGGCTTATGCGCAATGCGCGAACAAGACGTAGTTCTTCATCTATGCAACGGCGGACTCTTCTACCAGGTACTTTAGGCGGTAAAAACAACAAACATCCGAAGAGTCAAAGTTATATCATAAGGACGATAAGAGCAATAGCTTGTCATAAAATAACGATTGAGATCAAACAAATAGCAAAGGCTGAACTAAAATAGTGAAATTTGAGAAGAGCCTCAAAGACAGGACTTGGCGCGTACATTTTAATACACACTTACTGGCTGTCTTTAGTCCCCTGACAGATGATGCTGAGTAAGGGGAAAACACAGCGTTACAGTAAGTACACCAAATAGATGCTTCATCTAACTACATTACAACAGCATCTGTCCATTCAGTCCATCTGTATTTTGATGCCATTAGCCATGTTAAACTGGCTGTAGACTGGCATGGGAGCGGTAAGCTAACAATCTACTGGCAGGTCTTGCTGAGCAAAGCCTTCCCCCCCCCCGCCCTGCACTCCACCAAGTGTTCCACTCAAACGCCTTAAAGCTTGCTGCTCGGCGTTCATTCATTATTCATCCCCCTCACTTTGAACACACGAGTTACACTGACCTGCCGGAAAGAAGCCGCACAAAACACAAGCGCTGAGGAGGAAAGCAAGCCCACAGCTAAACACGGGCCTGACAACGTCACCAATCTGCCGCAAAAAGGCAGCGCGCCAGCGGCAGCCCGATTGACCCGACACTCCCGTCAGCCTCTTTGACGACGTCGGCCGCGCTGCCAATGTAGCACGCGGCGTATTTCTGCTGGCATCAGTGTAGTCGCTGGGCCTCATGAAGGCGTTCTCCTAAAGGATCATTCCGGTTAATTACATCCTTCTTATTCTTCCAGTTTTAGCCATAATTTCCGTTGGTAATGAAAAAAGTTCAGGCACCAAGGTAATTGCTGAGATCTGGAGACAAGCTGACATTTCTATCTTAATCAATTTATTATCCGAAATTGCAAGTAATCTACGGGGGTCTGACTGTCTCTCTGCTTGTCTTTTGTGGCCTTCCAATAGGAAATGATAGACAGAACATAACAAGCAAGTCATAATAAACCAGATTTATCCTTTAAGCAGAGGTCCTCATAGCATTGAGGTCTAAATGGAGATGAGTTCAGTATATCAAGCGGCTGAGCAGCCTTTTGCCTCCACTGTTCTGCTGCCCTTCATGCTCAGTGACTGCAGCATCACGGACACCATGTGCAGATCCCTGATTTATCATCCCATTCACCCTAATTCCCTTCCAGATGTGCTTTGGCCTTAAGCCACACACAAGCACACCTGCATACAGATTCATTACCAGCGGGGCTCTGGTCATTTACACATTAAGCCCGTTATCCATTATTTTGAATTAACTGCATACAGAAACAGGAACCCTGGTGGACCACCGATCCTGATGAGCTGTTCCAGTGACAACGAGATGGATCAGGCCGCACACAAAAAGGAGCTGCATGCGATCAAAATAGCCCCCCTGGCCAATGACTGCGGGAATGCAGAGTTAGGGATATGCTACCTTCTGAATATTCTATTATGAAGCTAAAATATATTTATTTGCATTAATACAAATATAGTAAATGAACTGTATTTTGTTCTCCATTAGTGTTTATACTGGGTTAGGGTTAGGGCATTTTTTTTGTAAATCTGTTAAAAACCAAATCAAAAACAGACATGTAATGTTTACATTAACTGTCCATTTTTATTATAGATTATATATAAATAAATAAATATCTATCATATATATATATATATATATATCCTCAACATACATGTAAAATGTAAACAAAAAGTTGGAAAACCTGTCCTCCCACTCTGATGGCGCAAGTCCACTCCGCTGGCCTTCGTCTCCCCGAAGTCCGAGCGCTCTAATTAGTTAAATAAACTAAAGCATTCTCGTTCCTGTCAGCTAAGCCGAGGCTTTCCTCCAGCTGTGTTTGTACGGAAGGAAGCGCCGCGGGCCTGGGCCTCGTCGTGGTGGCTGTGCACCGCGGGCCTCGCCGAGGACTGCGGCAGCTTCGAGACTGGCTGCAGTCGGACGGGCTGTTCGTCGTCATGGGGATGGGTCACAGGCGCTTTTATTTCTGGCTCAAAAAAAGTAGTAGTTTGGGGAGAGATTGTGTACTCCTGTCACGCTGTTTGGCAACCTCTAACTCCAACACAACCCAACCACACACACACACACTTTGTATAGCCCATACCTTGACATGCACCGTTTTGGTATGTGTATACCTTTGTATATTTATCCGCGCTCATCAGCATAAATGCACTCGGTTGTGTCCACGCTGGGGGAGAGAGAGAGAGTTTGGAATATCTCAGCACAGATTAGGGAATGTGGGTTGAAGACCACTGCTGTGTTTTTCAAAATCATGATTACTTCCTGTCCTGCCTCCGCCGCAAGTCAGAACGTGCCCCCCCTCTCTCTGAGAGAGCTGCTGTGTGTGTCTGCAGACGCGTTCACGTGCGCGCCGCAAGTGCACCCGTGTGCATGGCACGCATGCACATCTGCGTTGCCTCTAAGGTGTATGAAGAGAAACCCATCCTGTGCTGCCTTCTGGTCGTTCTGCAGGGTTCCCCCCCCACCCCCACTTTCACATGTGATTTGAGTAAAATCCCACAGCCACTCACTCCAGCGACAAAACACAGAGCCCCCGTCTGATGGTGCGGCATTTGCGTAATTCGGCAGAAGACGAGAAATTTACCCGCTCGCCTGAACCTGCTTTGACGTTCACCAAAACACTGTGTTCAATATCCTTTTTTTTCACATTCTGGTGAATATCTAAAGGCGGGGGCCAGAGCATCCTGCTGCCACGCTGCTCGTCCACAACACAAGGCCATTGTACACATTATTTTTCATTCTATTCATAGTCGATTTGCATGAGAGCATTATGTTTTACATGGAGATCCATCTTCTCAAGTGGCTGAGTAAATCAAAGGGCATGTTGGGACATCTGAGCCGAGGGCGTCTCAGCCATTTAAATGTATAGAATATAGAAAACCTTCATCAGACACGGGCCAACGCCCCTAAAAGAGATTGGCCTTGTGGATGGCCCCTCATATAATCACCTGAGCAGCGCATTGGCACACGGGGGGAGAGGACGCGCTGACCTAGACTCGACCACTTTTCCACGTTCCACCGCCTCATAAATGTCAGCGCTGAACTTAATGAAGATGGGTTGAGTGGCTTATGCGGAGTCTCTTCCTCACATTAGCTTAAGCAAAATGCTCGGCTCTATAGGCAGAGGAGAGGGGAGGCCCTTTGACCTTGGATGATGCACTGATGTCCTCTCACTAACAGACTGCGGGTGACATGTCTCCCAAATCAACGGACTTGTATGCTTGCACGGGTCGACATGCTGTGAATTCAGTTTGTGTTTGAACACAGGACCACGGACGAAGCTGCCACAGTGAATAAAGTGTATGAGGTTTGTGAAATATAGAGTATATCGGCTGTAAAGTATTGGTGTCAGTCAGTACTGGACAGTTGACTTGACTCCTTCTCGCCGCCTCGCTCTGCTCTCTGGTTAGTTTCAGACAATGGGAACGAGCAGACTAACTTCCCAAGCTTTTTCTCATGGAAACATCATATGCAGGCCTCGACCATGAGCTCATTCCGGCGGGCCTCGCCAAGTCAGACTCAAATGTTTCAGCCTACACACACACACACACACACACAAAGCTGTCACTCCCACGCAGCCAGTCAAAGTGCACACCAACGAACTGACGGCTCTGTCATCATTTTGTGTTTGCCCTTTTTCTCCTTGGCTGTACTTTTTTATAACGAATAATCTTTTTGACTTCAATCTGTGAAATTCCCACACTCACTGTTTTTTGTATGTTTCATAGTTTTTTTTTTTTTTTTTGACACGCGTCAAAACATTACAAAACATAACATTTCTTGTGTAAATTTCATTTAATTTAATATCTTTAAAAAACAGAATTTGAATGTGTCCAGC
The DNA here is from genome assembly GCF_949316345.1 of Pungitius pungitius. Classification (NCBI taxonomy): domain Eukaryota; kingdom Metazoa; phylum Chordata; class Actinopteri; order Perciformes; family Gasterosteidae; genus Pungitius; species Pungitius pungitius. The sequence continues at coordinate 16,550,756 of NC_084908.1, read as the reverse complement.
TTCCGATGAATCAATAATGGTAATAATTAGGAGCAGTGGTAGGTGGTGGTAGTATTGCGATGCGCTGGTGTAGCTACACTCTGCTGCTCCGTCCTGTGCTAGCGGGCCTGACAGTGAGCTGTGTGATGATGTCCAGAGCCTCCCCGCCCGGCGTCTGCTCTGACATTTATGGTCCTATACCTCTTCATTAACACCACCTAACCAGCCTGCGAGCCCGCCTGTCCCGGCCCTCCTCTGATTCTGTGTGTGGTTGGGGAGGATAAATTGCTCTGTGTGTGTGTGTTTGTGTGCGTTTGGATGTGTGTGTGAGTGTGTCAAACAGTGAGAGCGTATGTTTACATGTTCCTGAATGCAAATGGCTGTGTTTTCACCATTCTGCATTTATATTCATCTCTTTGTTTGTTGTTTTGTCGAGAAGTTGAGGAATTATTTTCTTAAAAGATATTATAGACTGATTTGACTGCATGAACTGAGACAGTAGAATTTGATCAACCAGATTTCTATTTTATTGTTTCCAAGGTATTTAATTTCTTTAGTTTGTCTCTTTAGAGGTTTTTTTCCTCAATTTGATTAAGCTCATTCGTTGTGATAGAAAAAGCTCCTCCAAATGGCCCATCCCTACTATGAAAGATGATGTGATCATTTCCACTTTAGTGAGGCCTTTTTTTTTACATTATACAATTTGTTTTTTTGACTTCTGAGGCACAACAACTCAATAATAACTCCCTTTTCCATTTTCTTTCCCATTCCCTCCCCTTTCTTCTTCCCCTCTAGGCTGTGGAGTCTCAAATTAGGAGTTTTGGACAGACCCCCTGCCAGCTGCTCATCGAACCGCACCCACCCAGAAGCTCAGCCATGCAAGTGGTGAGTGCTGCGCACGCAGTCCATAAAAACAGATACTCCAAGACACACGCACGCCACCAAAACTGCATTCCTTCAGTCTGAAAAGACTATAATGTGACACGGATCAGTAGCCTACCGAGCTACAGCGGCGACCATCGTGGTTCCTGTTTAATCCCGTCTCTGACTTCTGGTGTGCTCTGATATCACAACCCTGCTTCTGCCTCCTACTTTTCTCACTTTATCCATCTGCAACTGTGGGAAAATAAAAAAAAAAACCCGGGTTTGAAAGCGTATCCTCTCTCATCATTAGAGAGGTGTGTGTGAAAGGAAAAGATCACAGGCATTTGTGCGCATGTGTGTTTAGTAGGAGGTACGCAGGGGAGGGGGGAGGGGGGGGGGGGGGGGAGGAGACACAGCTTTGAGCTGGAAACCTGGGCCCGAGCCAGATTTTCTACCTGAGCTAAAAGCAGCGCAGATCAACGAACCAGAGCAATGAACAGCAGCAGTGAAGTGACGGCTTTTTAAGGGCCAAGGAATGCAGTCGGCGTGATGGACCGAGGGCCCCACGAGTCCCTATTAGCGTGGTGTCCCTGTGGCGCTGACAGCCGGCTGTAGACCACCACCCAGCGCACACATGCGCCCACAGACACCGACGCAGACGTCTGCTTTGAACCCGCCCCGCTCATACCCAAGCTCCTAGGAAAAGTTTTTTACCATTACCCTAAAACCTACATGTATTTTTGTAACATTTGTTTTCATAGGGCCAATTATTCAAACGCATTACCTGCAGTCCCCAACCCGTCCGTATTCCTTTAAAAGGCCCTGTTCTCCATTTTCTCGCTCTCTACTTTCCCCTCTCGTGTGTGAGTGTGTTGTCAGTGTGTCGGCATCGGCCCGTGCTAGTGGTAATGATACTGTCAGTGCATCTGGTTAGCTGTCAGACACACCGGATTTACTCAGGTCTGTTCCCGATGTTAACACTGATGTTCCTCTCCTTCACACGCGAGGAGGGAACTGGCTCGGTGAAAGAGCTGCTTAGTACAAACACTTTGTAAATGCCTCTATATATGAGCTCCTGTCAAACAGTCTGATAGGTCAATGAAATGGCTTTTTTTTTCACTGCAGTGTATTCAGTCTCTTTTGCTTCATACATATTTGATCTTAATATTAGTCAGCTGACAAAAACTTGTTTGATTGGTAAGTCGTTTGGCTTCTAGTGCGTAACCTCGAGCACACGTCATTCTGCACAGCGATCACGTGGCTCTGAATTAAAAAGGGGGTTCGACGGACTACTTTGTCTTTTGTAACACAAATATATACTTTGGCTGATTCTTTCTAATCTTAATCCCTGCGTCAGTTTCAGACTTTATTTTCAGACTTGGTCTCTGCTTGCCGCTATCCCGCTGAAGCTTCCTAACTTTCTCTCTGTCCTTCTTTTTCCTCCCTTCCTCCCTCTTGTTAAATCCTCGCTAACGCCGACCGCTTCTCCCGCCGCTGCTCTTCGTCTGCCGCGCCGCGTCTCGGCTCTGTTCTCCCCCCCCCCCCGTGGGTCTGAACAGTATCTTCTCCTGCAGACCCCGCTGATGTTTACGGAGCAGATGCAGCAGGACGTCATCATGGTGCTGAAGTTCCCGTCCAACTCTCCCGTGACCCACGTAGCGGCCAACACTCAGCCCGGTCTAGCGTCGGCTGCAACCATCACCGTCACCGCCAACCGCATCTTCGCCGTCAACAAGTGGCACGGCTTGACTGGTGAGACGCATTTGCGTGAATCCGCTTGTAATGCGCAATCTAGAAGTTGCATTTAATTGAGTGACTGTTACGACTCTTTGACGTCGCGTTGACCCTCCAGGCTATTTCAGGGTAGGTAAAAAAAAAAAAAGCCTTTGCTTCCTTTTTACATTTCCTCGGTTCATCTCTCTCTCTCCTCTGTGTCTAATTTACGCAAGTCAAGAATGGACCCGTCTGGTCTCGATAGGATGGACGTTGATTTGGGAGACAGTTGACTGCGTCTTCTGGATTGCAGTATCAAATGTGACACGTGCAGCAGCCAGCATTAGGTCGCACGTCCACCTCCATACATCAGCTTCTCACTTCACAAAACCTTATTTACTCAACGTCCATCCGGCCCTCGGGAGAAGCGATACAGTTGATGTCTTTAGATTTATGAGACATGATCGGTTTTTGAGTCTCATCCATGCGCACCGAAGACCAGACTGATTAACCTAATTGGTTTAGTGAGCTGGCATAATAAATAAAATGTGCGCTGGTCGGAGGTGGTTCATTAATTGCGAGGATTTACCGGAGTCTTCCGGTGGCTGTCAAAGCAGATAACAAATAAAATATTTTCTCCGGAGGAAGCATGCCAACAATTAACCTGTGAATGCGCCCGTGAGCGTGTCTGCAGACGTTATTCACATTTTGTATTTGGCCTTAAGAGTAGATGCAGCTGATAAACAATGGACATGCACTTGTTAGTCAACCATTGTATTTCGGCCGACGGCTTCGGCTTAACTTGCACAGCGTTTGAGGTCTCGTGTTGTTACAAGATGACGAGAGACTTGGGAGGAGCGTGGAGCTACGGTCGGGTGTTAGCTTAGATGCTGCAAAGAATCCCTTATATCAGAGCATTTCTTTATTATGAGAAGATCACTGAGGCCGATTCTCCCCGATCACTTTGGTAAGAGTTAGATGGTTCTCTGGGGGCCGCTTCTCAAGTTAGCTTTGGGCTTCTTTGGCTCTTAATGCGGCCTCTTCACCTCTAAACAAAGCACTCTCAAACGTGATTGAACTACACTAAAAACAACCAAATTATTGTCACATTGCCTACAGGTTCTGGTAATATGTAGATATCAGTTTAAAGAAGTGCATATTGTAGCATGCAGCACATTCTCTGTGGCCTTGGTACGACAACTCGGGTGACACTGAGACTTTATGGTTATAATTTTCCGTGTGGTAATAATGAACTAAATGCCAGCATCTACCTCACAAGGCCACACGATTACAATATTAATCCAATCTGTCTTCTTCTTGTCAGGTCATCAGAGCTCAACGGCGCAGGACCAGCAGTACCAACTTCCTGTGGAAATTGACCCTCTGATAGGTACGCTGTCATTCACGACTGTAGACGAGTCCTTTACGAAACGTGAGCTGGTGTATGCATGGAACTCTTATTTTTTTGTATGAATCCTTCCGGCATCGTGGTGACTCATTGACGGTCTGCAGCGGCGTGTCCCTGGACGCCAGATTAGAGTTGTTTCTCAGCGCTGCCCCAGTTCACTCCTCATGATATAGGCCCTGCTCTCACACTAAACCATTTGCATGCAAATTGGAATGCAATGAGCTGTGGCCTAGGCGGGCATTTCATCATCAACTCCCCCCCGCTTCCCCCCCCTCTCCATCGTCCCTGCCCTCCCTCCCTTTTCTGCATCCTCTTTGGTTTAATTTGAGCGGAGGGAAAGGACGCGTGTCAATGGAAATGAATATGAATGTGGTAATAATGTGTGATTGAGAATGCGCGGCGGACGGCTGTCAGGACAATACTGGCGCCTCTCATCCTTCACGACTTGTTGATGAGCAGGAGAGGAGTGGCGAGCCGCCGTGATGTACGGCGTGCACTGGTGCAGCGGGGGGAGAGACGAGCCGCTTCTATCTGCCCCCCCCCCCCCCCCCCCCCCCCCCCCCACCGCCGCCGCTTTGCTGCAGCCCCTCAGAATCGTACACACAGAATCTCTGCATGGCTTCCCCTCCGTCAGGCAGAATAAAATAAATAGTTGTCCTTCAGTATCTGTAGTGCACATTTCTATGAGAGCTCGTCAGTGTGCGTGTGGGGTTTTTTTTTCTTCTCAGGTTAATTTCATCCAATACAATCCAATTTAATCTTTTCTTTGACACTTTGTCAACGTTTCTAACACTAAAGCATAAATAATGCGTGGTGCTTTTCGGGGGAGGTAGATGTTTCTTTTTTTGTGCTTGTCAGTAAAATATTTACACTGTTTGCATTCCAGGCAGAGTCTGACCCAAACACAGTAAATTGAGGATGAGTGCTGAGCGGATTGTTGGCTGTGGGAAATTTTAAATAATGGGATTGATATTTGCTTGTAGCAGCTCTGCTCGGTGCGCGACCACCTTCTCCTGCACCTGTTCTCCTTAACAATGGACACATCCCAGTTAAGAGAAGAAAAAAAAAAGATACCACTTACAAAAGAGAGACCGTCGATAAATTTGGCATTGACTAAATTACACACCCGCGATGAACTTACTGTGTGTGTTCTGACTCGAGTGCTGTGCCGGGCTCCCTCTATCATTACTGTTTGACTCTCCCGGAAAATGTGAAGTCCCGCAAACTTAACATCCAAGATGTTTTATGTTTTCTCTCACAAATCGTCTTTGCACTGTTCGCCTAGAGCTTAAGTGGCGGCCTGAGTGCGAGCTCCCATGGCTGAAATACGTAAACCGTTAACTATGTGCGTTGGATTACGGATTTAGTAGTTTTGTGCACGTCGGGATATTTTTAACATGTACCTTTTATTTTTGTATTCACTTATTTAATTTTCCCTCCTGCAGCCAGCAACGTGGGCAGCCATCGCCGCCAGATCTCTGACCTGCTAGATCAAAGCATTCAGATCAGCTCGCAGTGTTTCGTCATCACGGCCGACAACCGCTTCATCCTGCTGTGCGGTTTTTGGGACAAGAGCTTCCGGGTTTATTCGACCGACTCAGGTAACGTATAAACCATACCAAACCATTCGGGTAAACCATTTTGGAGTCTCAACATGAGTCTCTCAGTCTCACAGCAGACGAAAGCCGAAACGCAACGGATGGCTATAGAAATCATTTTACAGTTTAGTTGGAACCGAATAAATTTAACGGACACATATTCGCATGAGTCACATCGGGGTGGATTTTTGTACAATTCAATTAGCTCTGATTTCTCAATAGAAGTCTGTCTCCCAAGCAAATACCGCCATGAAATCTGATCAACACATTCAATCTTTTGAATGAACAAAGTTCAGGATGTAAGTCGACCTCATCGCCTTTCCTCTAGCGCCCTCCTCAGGACAAGCTGGTCTAGCTCCACTACTCGTGGAAAGACACAAAAAAACCACAGTACGTTTTTCCTTTTGTCTTGTATTATGGCGTGCAGTAAACATTGCAGCCTCTAGCAGCCACTAGTAGACTGAAGAGTCTCAATACTGTAAACAAGTCTCAGCTGATTTCTGCAGCTGCAGCTGTACCATGAATGTGCTCATTAAATTGTACCACTCTTTATTTTCTCATTTTCATGCTGGTTCACAGAATTTTTATTCTCAATTGCTGCTTAATACATAATAATAATAAAAATAATATCTGGACTGCATCACAAAATGTAACGTCCAGTCATACAATTATGATAAATGAATTGGAAAAATTTATTGCATAAATAATGCTCACCTCATTCTAACATGTGCATGCATTGCATGTGTTCTTGAAAGTAATCATACGGTTGCTCCCAGCGGATTTCGTTTCATTGTGTCTTGCTCACGTGCAATGCAGACATTTTCGCACACACGGGCGCCGTCGGGTCAGGGGAAATAAATGAAACCGCCCGACGCGTCCTCCGCGCGCCCCGCTTCCTCCACTCTTCTCCCCCCCCCCGAACCCCTTCAGAATCTTACTCACAGTCTATACAACAGACTCGGATTCAATTTCTATAGGCCAGGGCCTCCCTGTCTTCAACAGGGGAGGGCGGGACGGAGGGACGGGAGCACGGAGATGGCTCTATTGTGTGACTGCCAGCGAGGTGTGCGGCTGGAACGTGAACACGGGTTTAATCGTACACGCTCAACAGCTGCCACCGTGGTCTCTGAAGCCCCCGGGTTAAAGGACTGGGGGATTTTATCAATTACAAGACTTGATTGGTACACGTGCACCAAACCCACACGCCTGCATGCACACACATTCAATTGAATGTGTCTTTGTGTGTGTGTGTGTGTGGGTGGGGGAGCGGCTTGAGTGTGGCAGCCATCATTACCTATTCCCGCTGTTCATGAAGACGTCAAACATTTTACATCTTTGATGTCTCCGTTCTTCTTCTGAAGTTCAGTCCAAACGCCCAGTTTCACCACATCGCTCGTCTCTCCGGCGGGATGCAGCTTAATTATCTGATGGCACGGAGATTTCTGACACAAACCAACCCTCTGATGACTGCAGAGGTCACAGTATGAGCAGCGTAATGAGTATTAGACAGCAGACAGTGGAGCTGTGGTCTGGAAATGTGACACCCGTCTGTATATATACACACACGGAGCGCACTGCATGTACACGGACACACACACACACACACACACACACACACACAGAGAGGTGGAACAAATATTTATTCTCGTCTGGGAATTAGTAGATGTCTTATTTCGGGTGGATCCAATTTCCAAGCAGACGGATGCACAACAAACAAATAGCCCCAAAAAAACAGGCAATTAATCCACACTCACTTTTTGTCTTTTAAGTGCAACATGAATTTATGTGCTACAGAACAACCAAATGTCATACTCCAAATTGTATCCATTCTAAACGCAGCACTCTCCTGCAGGCAAACTGACTCAGATCGTGTTCGGGCATCGCGACGTGGTGACGTCCCTCGCTCGCTCCGAGTCCTACATCGGAGGAGACTGCTACGTGCTGTCGGGCTCCAGAGATGCCACCCTGCTGCTGTGGTACTGGAACGGAAAGCTCAACAGCATTGGAGAAAGCCCCGGCAGTAAGTACACAGGCAAACCCGCCCCGATGTGTGAGCACGCGCGCACACACACACACACACACACACACACACACACACACACGGCGTACTCTCTCCCAGACAGTTGTGACTATGTGATTTACGGCCTCCCTCTGTAAAGTAACAACTAGTTTCGTGTGACCGGGCCAGGCCTCCTGCGTACAGATTGGATTTCGCAGCACTGTTGCAGGGGGAACAGCTTTCGATAATGTGCTTGAGATGGTGTGTGTGTGTGTGTGACCAGATATTGTGTGTGTGTGTGTGTGGGGGGGGGGAGTGAATCTGTCTTTAATGTGAGTGAAAGTGTGGGCCACTTAGAGACGTTAAATGTGATGTTGGGGGTCGCCCGCCTGCAGATGAAAGTTCACCACCATCTGAGGGTCGCGGGGTCACGCTAGTCGATAAAAGTGAAAAATGTCATGGGCCTCTCTTACGTTACCATAACATATGGCATTAGCCATGATCAAAGCATTGCACACACATTGCTCAGCCCTTAGTCAGCTCCATGCTAATTTGGTCAGCTTGGATTGCCGTACATGTTGTTAAGTGATCTTTTACAAATGGGCTGAAATTTATGACTAATTGTGATTTGGTTAATAAGGCACGTTGGTTTAGGATTTGGGGGGACGGCGTAGATTGTACGTTCATGTTGGAAGCTAGAAGAATATTTTCCTATTCCAGATAATGTATTCAGATTCAGATTTGTTTTCCTATGTGTCCAACTTTACTTTCCCTCAACGAAAAAACATAACGGCTACGTTATCGTGATAAAACATCGGGGCATTTTAAATTAAGGATATACTGCTTACATTAGATTCTATTGGAGAATATTTTAGCAACATTGCGATGTGTCTGGAATCATATTGCAATCATCCTAAAAGCAGATCATTTGCATCGCCTTATTGTGGAGCAATGCTTGTTGCAAGGTTACATGAGAATTTTAATTAACTGAGGAAAATTGCATTATCTGCACTGTAATTTTTCACCTTTAACAATAGACTTATTATTTTAGCAGAAGAGATTGCGTTTTAATTGATTTGGGGAGTCATTGTATGCATAAATGGGTGTACATGCCAAGGCATGAGCTCAACATTGTCGTGAGCGCGATTGTTTTCGGTGCAGCCTCAGTCGGCTCAAGAGGAGCAGACAAAGCAAGTCGTCATCCCGGCCCCTCGCCACCACAATGTGACGCTCCATTGCCCCGGACCGCAGAAGGCTCTCCCAGACAGGAAGCTTAACTGCACACACACACACACACACACACACACACACACACACACACACACACACTGGAAACCCTTTTGGACCCCTTTTCTTTATTCCTTTTCCAAAAAACCAAACACTTTCAGGCTAAAGTCTCTCCAAGAGCACATGCATACGCACACATTGCTTATCATGCAAAATGCCCCGCGAACATCCCACACACTTCATAAGCTTGAGACAAATGTCTCTGAATGGCTGATACGCTCATGCACTCGTTGCACACCCGGTTCCCGCTGCAAACAGATGTGTTTGTCGTTGTGCACAGCGGCAAGAGATGCTGCAGACACCAGCGCCATCTGCTGGTCACAGAGGGGAAACCACTTGAATCTATTTAGTAATAGTATAATAATAATTGAACACTGTATTTCTTCAAATGAATTGGACAGTCTGAAGATTACAATATTGTGTAAACAACTGTAGATTATCTGATTGGTCTAAATAATTATCAGACGCACCAAATTTACATTTATTATCAAGCATATTATAGGTTTGTGTTTAATGGCATTTGACTCAGTCGGGTTTCTAAATAATCTGCTTCTGAGCTCAAAGGATACCCAAGTGCTGTGTATGACTATGAAGAAGGGGAGATCAAGAATGGAGCTGTTCACCAGTCTCTATTTGCACACACACACACACACACACACACACACACATACACACACCTTGTCCACACATGTCTGGATAGCGGATACCCACCTCAAGTGTCCCAGCTTTAGCCATATACAGGTATAAGATTGTAATCAGATGTGGCGCTAATTCAAAACAAATGGCGGGTAGAGGCTGAGAAGGTTAACTGATACACCAATATATCAGCTTTATTGATCTACTCTGAGCAAAATCCACCATCGTGCTTTAATCCACAGGCTTGTAGGTCATGCGTTTGCTTTTAGAGACGATAAGGATGTTGCCCAGTCAGCTAAATGAAATGTAGATGTTTAGGCTGCTCGCCGGGTAGATCGACCTGAGCCAGAGTTCAGCCATCTGATGTGTATTTGGGCAGAAGGGGCGCACGTGGGAAGTTTAAAAATCAATCATTATTACCAAGTTTTTGTGTTTGGTGATTTTATATTATGAGCCTCCTGATCTCTCTTAATAGTACCTGAATAACATGAATACTGAATATTTCTATCAGAAACAATTCATTCAAGTAACGTCTTGTTACATTCGAGTCACTTTGTCTTTGTATTGGATGGTTTTATTGAAAAAGAGACGCTGTCTTCAGCTTTAAAGAAACGTTCTACTTAAACTAATTAAGTTTAACAGTAGCTGTGGCTTTTGGGAGAAAACCAATACGTCTTCTTAGTGAACCTGTATTGAGTTTTATGTCCTATAAATGCGTTATAAACTCAACAGTTTGGCCAAGTCAGCAAGGAATTACACCTCCTTTTCAAGACTACCCAAAAAGCTTTGTACACCACTGGTATCTATTTTACTTAAACTATAATGCTGTGGAGCACAGTTTCTATGAAAATTAGTGTCACAAAAAACATAACCCTATAATGAGCATATCCCTCGTTAGAGGCTGAACTTGACTGGTGACAGCGAAATTATTGGTCACTACGTGTGCATACACACACAGTTCTAAAATCACACACACTTTGTGACTTGGGACACGTCTCTCTTACTCTCCATGTATACACCCCCCACCCCTCCCCACCGTAGTAGTGCAGGAACATCTGGATCCGGTGAAGGCAGTGAGGCTTTAAATGATGGGGAGAGGGAGCGGGTGACAAGTGCTAGAAAGGGAGAGTGAAGGAGGAGAGGAGTGTGTGTCTGTGTGAACGAGAACAGGCTTGAAGTCTGTTGCCACAAAGTCCTTATCGATAGGCTCTTGGTGCTTAGTTCTATAGATACTTGTTTGCTTTGGCTTAATGTGGTCGTTTTTTTTACCAGTGCATTTGTTTCAGCATCAGTAATAGTAATAGTACTTTTATTTAGCACGTTGCTTCATCTAGTAACCAAAAGTGTTGCTATAATTTTTACTGCGACGCTGCTGTCTGAGGACCTCTTCTGTTTGTGTGTTCCAGCGGAGTTCACTACACCTCGGGCCATCCTGACGGGCCACGACTGCGAAGTGACGTGTGCGAGCGTGTGCGCAGAGCTCGGCCTCGTCATCAGCGGCTGCAAAGGTGGGACTTCCTGTCCCTCTTTATCGAAGCTACCATTCCAAGTCCCGTTTCATATTTCTGACTTTTTTTTTCCCCCCTCGTTTGGTTCAGAGGGTCCTTGTCTGATCCATTCCATGAATGGGGACCTGCTGCGGACCCTGCAGGGCCCGGAGCAGTGCCTGCGGCCCCGCCTCATCCAGGCCTCCGCCGAGGGCCACTGCGTCATCTACTACGACAAGGGACACTTCTGTCACTTCAGCGTCAACGGCAAGCTGCTCGGCCACATGGAGGTGGAGGACAGCATCAAGGTGAGGGCCTCTCACATCTGCGCCAGGTCAGCGTAGAGAAAGTCCTCTTACTGATTAAAGGCTTTCTCGTGGTTTGAGATGTGAGAAAGGTAAAGGTCTGCACGCCTCAGGGGGGGAGAGGGGGAGGGGGGGGGGGCAACCGCGGCTTCACATCGCATTTTAATTCCCTTTCGCACGCAATGCAGCAGAGGAAATGGTCCTTTTGATCCCCGCCCCCCCCACAACCCCCCGGTTGTCGGGTCAAATTGCGTCAGCGGCGGCGGTGTAGAACATTCCAGGGGAGCGGTCGGCTTCGGACACCGACGCCATTAACCACCCTGCGGCATGCGGGACGACACATTCCCCGTTTCCCACATTTCCTCCCTGGGGGTTAGAGTGACACGAGATAGCGGCTACCGCCTTTGGTGCCGCGACCCTTTGTTTCCGGTTTGGCCTGGGAAATGTAAGCCAGCTCTGACAGACAGCCGCACGCCTGGTTCCCATTAAGGGCGCTCTCTCTCTCTCTCTCTCTCTCTCTCGCTCTCTCTTGCTCTCTCTCTCTCTCTCTCTCTCTCGCCCCTACACAGAGCCAGAAGTGTAACCGGTAGAAGACGTGATTAATGAGCAACGGCAGACAGACGCTGATTGATCGTGTTAAAATCAGAAGGCAGGGTTGTAACCGCCTGGATTGCAGAATACTTCATTTACGTCTTTGAGAGCGAAGTGATGGGGTTTTAAGCGCTTTCCCAGAGTTCCTTTTTAGAGCGCCGAACGCTGTGGGCCGCTGCCAGCCTCGTCCTCTCTCTCTCTCTCTCTCTCTCTCTCTCTGTGTGTCTCTCTGGTGCCGCTGTAAATTCCAGCCTCGTCAGATTGCATTAGCAAATTCCTAACATCTTGGAGCGAGGCCTCGAGAATTCGAACCCCCCCCCCCCCTTTAGCTCCATCCCCGCGGGTTGGAAAACATTATTTAGTCCGCATACATACCAGAATTAATCTTCTCAGGCCTCAGAGCCTCAGCGCGGTGTGACTCCAGGAGACATAAGTGTTTGTCCTGGCCTGCAGTATCCACTTAGAAGGGCTGAGAGAGAGCGAGGGGATGCTAGATGACAGGCGAACAGTAGGCATCCTAGTCTAATGGCAGAAGCCAGTGACAGAGGCCATGCTGAACGGATTACAGTCTCTTAAGTACTAGTATAACTCAGTGTAACGGGGGGGATTAACAGCACCATAAATTTAACTTTTTACCTTCCCCTGCCTCAAAATCCGCCCACTGTTCCCCCCCGAAAGAAGTAGGAAATATGGGCATTGAAGGTGCATGTGTTTCTGCTGGAGTCATTTTTTTTTTTTGACATCTGAGCCAGGGTGGACATCTTAGCTCCCGCAGAGCCGTCGGCCATCTTGTTTGGCCGCCCGGTTGCACTGATTTATAAGGTCTGTCTGCAGCCTCCTACCTGGCCTGGCTGACATGTCTGCCAGCTCTCCTGCCTCCTGCTGAGTTTCACTAAGGTCATGGACTCCATTAGTAGATACACGGGTACATTAATAGAGCGCTGTAACCGGTGAATAGCTCTTACGCTATTTTTTTTCTATTATTAAGTGACAGGGTCTATAGTTCCCTTCAGCTCTAGTTTATTTAATGTCTTTCAGCTTAATGTTTTATTTAACTTTACTCTTTTGGTTCACTCTCAGCTCTTATCAACCTTCTTTCCAGCAACGCAATGTAAGGAAATAAAAGTTAAAAAAACATTAGGCTTAGAAGAAAAGTCCAAAAAGGGAAAAACACCTTCAGTCAAAAAATGCTTTGGGAAAAAAAGGTAAAATATGTCCGGTAGAAAAAAAGTACAAATATTATGGGTCAAAAAATCTGGAAAAAAAAGGTTGAAAACATTTATAAAAACAAAAAAGTCCAATATTGGGTCAAATGTTTTGAAAAAAAGTAAAAATATGTTAAATAAACTGTCTAAAAACGTCATGGAAAATATGAGGTCACATAATGTTTTGAAAAAAAAAATGATGTTGGTTTGAAAAGTCTAAAAATATTACATTTTTTTTAAAGAAAAAAGTTATATACAGCCTCCATTAACTCTTATTTTGACTGGTTGTGGGAATAGGTAACGTGTTTATCTTCTGTTGCACCCAAGTGGCCAAAAATGTAATCAATGCCGGTATTTAAATTCACTTCATCGATCACAAACGAAGCGTCGTCTTTTTCGTCGCTCGTCAGATCAACTCAGACTGTTGATCCCCAAAATCGAAAATGACAATCCACACAAAACAGGTCCACACCACACCAATAAAAAACCAGGCGCCGCGCTCCCTTCCCGGGCCGTGAACCAGCAGCACGCTCCACGTGCCTCGTCTAAAGGCGGCGGTGAAACGGGGCTCATTTAACTCCTGCTGTGCTCCTCACGCCTCATTCAGGCTGTAATCTTTCTGCTTTCATCCTCTGTTGAAGAGTCATTTATGTTTTCCCGACCAAGTCAAGTTCCTGAAAGTCACTTCGGGTCGTGGAGGTCTTCCATTGAATGCTCTCATGCTGGCCCGATGATTAAAGCGCTGCCATGAAACCACAGAGAAGAGCCCCTAAATTAGTGCCATTTGCTCCTTTTTTTTGGAACTCAAATTCCGCCTCGTCATCTCCATCGCCCCGGGGGCCGCTTGCTGATTGATGCCCCCCGACTAAATAGACTCCCAACGCGAGGTTTGATTTGTGCAGGCCCGAGTCCCGGGGGGGCCGTTACGGTTTAGCAGGAAAAAGCAGATGAGACGAGTAAATCTCTCCGAGGCTCCGCTGTGGGGAGCCTGGTCAGCGCACACAACGCCCCGAAAGGATGACGCTGCTGACCTGGGACCTCTCGCCTGGGGTCACGTGACCTCGCAGTATGAGCTTAACTTTGACACTGAGAGATAAACTGGTCCCAGATCACCAACCCCCCCCCCCCCATTCAAAGACGGTTAATGCCAGCTTTGAGGAGCTTTATTGCCAGTTGTCTCGGGCATTGAAGGACGCTTCAAAGATGATCAAAAGGCCGCAGCAGAGTCACTCGCGTTGTGCAGCATGTTTTGGAAAAAAACGACGCCTGGTATCAGAGGTGTGGACTCGAGCCATGTGACTTGGACTCGAGTCAGACTCGAGTCATGAATTTGATGACTTGAGACTCAACTCGACAAAACGTACAAAGACTTGCAACTCGACTTGGACTTGAACACCGATGACTCTTGACTTGACTTGGACTCGAGCCTTTTGACTCGAGAAGACTTGCTACTTCCCATGAAAACTGGGGGAAAACATTTTCACACCACCGCGCCGCTCTGTTTATCTGCATCTGTCAAAAAAATGTGCGCCACCTGTATGCAGAGAGCGCGCGCTGCCTGAACAACATCCAATCACTGCAGTCCATTTGACCGTATCAACGAGACAGCTCGTTCATGGTTACAAAAATCGGGATTTTTGAACCCGGATTCAGACTCCGATGGAAATCCTCGCCAACATTATGTCAACGTCCGTTTTAAAGTAGTGTAATGAGCTGAGTTAAAGTTATTAGTTAATCAGTTATGCAGATGTTGCATGTGTTCACGTTATGCTCTGTTACCAGCTGTAGTTACGCGAGACAACCCGAGTTTTGGGGGGCCGTGTATGCGGAAGTGTTCGTTCGGCGTGGTGACGGCCAACAGTGACCGAAGTTGAGTTGTTTTATATAAATAAATGCAGCGGAGTTGCAAGCCAGTCATCGCCTCCTTATTTACGCTGCAGCATTGGGGTGAGCGTTACAGCACTATAACACAGTCACAGTCCATCCACCATTACCCTTCCCTTCGTAGTCTAGGTCTGTGAGGCAGCGCACCATCACCCAGGGTTCCTCGTCCCCACTATAATAAAAGGACTCGAAATGACTCGAAACTAGAATGGTACGACTTGTGACTCGACTTGAGACTTGTTAGTTGTGACTTGTGACTCGACTTGGGACTTGCTTTGTCTTTGACTCGACTTGACTCGGGACTCGAGGGCAAAGACTTGAGACTTGCTTGTGACTTGCCTAACAGTGACTTGAGACTTGCTTGTGACTTGCCTAACAGTGACTTGATCCCACCTCTGCCTGGTATCTGGTTAGTTCGACTGCCCTCGGGGTGGTTTTCTGCTCTGAAGATGGGGGGGGCAAACCTCAGTGTGCTGCCAAAAGGCTGTGGTTCAGTGTGCGATGGATGGAGATCCTGATGAGCAGCAGTAGCTGGTTATGCGCTGTCAGGCCACTACCATTCATCGGACATATCACTGTGACAGCTGTAACATCCCAGAACCAAAGACTGGACAGTATTTAAGGAAAAGATTTAACCTCTTCTTCTGTGTGTCGGATAGGCCATGTATCTGAGTCGGGACGGCCAGTACCTGCTGACGGGCGGCGACGGAGGGGTGGTGTCCGTCTGGCAGGTGCACAACCTCAAACAGCTGTTCACCTACCCGGGCTGCGACGCGGGAATCCGCTCTATGACCATGTCACATGACCAAAGGTAACAACGCCTACACGGGCTCGGTGTCAATGCCTTCGGCGTTCCGCTGTCGATGCAAAACAAAGTGTGTGGACCAACTGGACCTCACCATGTTTCCCTCCTAACTAAGGTGCATCATAACTGGCATGGCGTCCGGGAGCATCGTGCTCTTCTACAACGACTTCAACAGGTGGCACCACGAGTACCAGACCCGGTACTGAGCCTGGACCTGGACCCGAGCAGCGTGCGCGCTCATCAAAGGCACTATTCTGTCCGTATCCTGAATGTATCTCAGTGAAAGAAGCAACTCCTGTCCCGTTGTAGTAAAAGAATCTGAACTATTTTTAAAATAAAAGGGCATTGCTATATTTTGTAGAAGGGATAGGAATCTTTCATATAAATCACAGGGGGTGGGTTGTGTTACTGTGCGGTTAAAAACAGATCTATTTTTAGCTGTGAGAGTCTATTTTCGTCTCCTCTGGAAAACAAACTCTGGATTGGTGAGGAGCTGGTGAGAACCTTTACTGACACAAAAGTCCAAATATTTGTGTATTTTAGGGTGAGTGATTTTTCTTCTTTCCTGTAGGTGTGTGTGTGGGGATTTATCAAGCTATCATTCACTTTTAACATGCTTTTTTGACAACACAGTTGGTATTTAGGAATTATTTGAATAAGAATATTGGACAGAAGGCTAGACAGAGGGAATATAAATACCTATGTATTCTATTAAATTGTACTCCTCCATATTTAAGATATCCATTCCCTCTGTACTTCTTTTGCTTGCTAAGAGATTTCTGTGCATGACTCACATGAAACATCATGATTTAATACTTCAAAAGACTAAAAAACGTCCCACTCAGTGATCCTAAAGAGTCGGATGTCAGAGTCCTGTCAAAGTGACTGAATAAGCAAAAGGGGGGGTGGGGAGGGGAGAGTCTTTATTGATGTCTGTGACGAAAAGACTGAGTGTATGACATCACTAACAGGATGACGTCGTAACAAGTGCCCAAACCACCCTAATTTATATCCAGAGTCCTCTTTGAGTCCCGTCTCTCTAACAGCAGAGTGAGATGTGCAATGACAGGAAGGACCCTCCTTCTCTCACAGGATGAGTGATTAGGTTCCGATGCGACTCATCAATCGCAACGAATTTTCCTTTAATCCACGCTCAAATAAATGTCCACTTGTATCTCTTGATTTTGGGGGGAAATGTTCATTTGAAGTTTGTGCTTTAATGTGGTTTGAAGTTCTGGTTGTATAAGAACTACGGTTAACTATCAACCAGAGGTTTTTTTTGCAATCATTTGAGTGTTTGTGTGGCGAGTTCTGACAATAAAATGGCATTTTATAACTTGAAGTGCTCTTTTTATTGAGGGAACATCTTACTATGAATAATTGACTCAATAGTGACCCCTAGTGGCCAACTGCATGTACCACAGACACAAGACAAGACATTAAAAGTGAAAAGTACACTACATTTTTTATTAATTATTTTTAAAACTGTCTTGACATTTTAATATTCTTTCGTCACTTTTTGACATTCAATACTTTTTTCGGCATTTATACATTTTAATGTGCGTAAAATGATATACTATGGAGTTTTAAACATACTGTAAAAAATAGAATTCTCAACAGACCTTACCATGACTTTTTTTAGACGAACTGTAGGTCTTGATGACATTTAGATGCAAAAACAATGATACTTACCTACTACTATGCACTGACTTATTTCAACACTTTTTAAGTATACTTATATATATGTATATATTTTTTTGACAGTACTAATACTTTGTTGTTTTCGAAATACGGTTTCCTCTACTTTTACCTTGACTTCCACATCTAGTGGCCAATTCCTTGTCACACAGAAATAATCAAACAAATATCCATTTAAAGTCTTTATTGCATTTTTGCTTTTCGGTTTCTAAGCAGTAGGACAAAAAGCAGCCACTCGATGCATAACAGAACATTGCTCCAGTTTTAAAAACTTTTAATACCAATTCCCTTTGCAAAAGGCCTATGGAAGCCTACTTCTAAATACATAACAGGAAGCATGATGTCATGTACCGACCGACGTCTGCAGTGTGCGGGTTCAAAGTCCTAAAGGGGCCCGTTGGGTTCTGAGTAAACGCTGCAGTCTGAAACACGAGTCGCACTGAACAAAAAGAAACGGAAACAAGATGCAAAACTTTCAGTCTCATTTTCAGTCGAGTGGGTTTTGATGAAGGCGTCATAAAGTCATGAGCTTTTCGCTAGTGGTCAGGCACATACCCGTTACCTTGACGACACAATCATTCGTTCGCTTGTTGCTTGCTTTGATTGGTTTCTTGTCGTCCGTGTCCCACTCTAGTGGGGACTAAATCAACTTTGATCCTTTTTCAGTAGTAGCGCAGAGCCGTTCAGTTCGACAAAATCCGATCCTCTAGAAAATAAACCTGCAATCTTCATGATAGTCCAAACTATTTTCTCTCTTGATCACGTACAGCAGTCATGTAAGACTTTGAGGGCCATTAAACAGCTCAGACACACAAAGGCAAAAATCCTCTAAATACCTACAAGATCAGAAATAACCTTTCCTGCCCAAATACAATGCATTTGGAAAAGATACATTAAAAACAGACTTAAAATAGACACACTGCTGTCATTTCTTTTGAAAATTGTATGAAAACAAAACTCTTTCAACTCAAACTCAAATTCTCCATTGTGTTGTGGTGGTGACAGAGAACGTCTCGTGACCTCAGCAACGTAACCCCAAGCTTTCTGGCTAACAAACGAGAGCAGTGGTTCCAGGCCTGGGGGGGGGGGGGGGGGGTCACAAGATAATATGAATACATCGACAGAGAAGGAAGAACAAAAACGTTGTGTTTATTTTAGTTTTTTAAATCCTGATTATGACTTTGTGCTTCTAAATGAAATGGTTATTGTATATCTTTAGGCCCTTAAAGCTCCACAACTCAAACAACTTGAATCTTTGGTCTAAGTGGCCTCGATGCAGAGCACAATTTAAAAACAGCTGTTTGTGTCTTCAGCGGATCTACTGTTACACTTAAAGGCATCATTTCAAGGCAAACTAACTCATGGAATCTATAGATGAAAACGTATAACATACAAAGCATGGGCTTCCTTGTTATCAGCTGCTTGGTGCTTTGTTATGTGTCACCTTCATTTTGTCAACCCACTGAAATGTAAAGTTAACCTTAATAGACTTTGTCATGACTGTGCTAACAGAAAAAAAAACGTTTGGATACAAACAGCCAGGCTTTTAACTTTAGATATGCTGAAATACTTTTATGGGTCATGGATTCAGTCTCTGCTAAAACAACAGAAGTTCACAATGGTGCGTGAGTCATGGATACGTATTTACAGGCAGTCAAAAATGGGCTCATAAATAATATGATTCACATTAGCGTGATACAGTAATGCGGGACTACCAAGGACCAAAAATACTCCTCCAGGTGCATTCAATTCACTCCCTTTCTACACGTCATGTAGTAATAAATACAAACATATATACAATGAACAACCTCTTTGAAAACGACCGGTATCCATCCGCTGCCTCTGGAAACGGAGTTGGATGAGGGTGGGATGCAAATATTCACGCGGGAGTCACTGGCTCAGTTTACAGCCGCAGGAAAAGCTCAAGATGGTGTTTCAACCTCCTTGTCTAACGATACATGAATGTAAAGACGTGGTTGGGTTTGGGAAATTGGCTCCATTTAAATCCTCTCCGTCAGCGGGCTGAGAGAAACGGGACCGGGGGAGGAGGGTGGGGTTGTGGATCTGGGAGGTGTGGAGGGGGGGGAGGGAAACAGGGCTGGATGAGTGGGAGACGGAAATGGAGGTTCTTGTTTGGTTGGGGAACAGAACGGGAAGAACGTGACGGGTTTGATGGGGGGGACGGGGGAAGGGGAGGAAGACCGGGAAGATGCCTCCTCAGTAGGAGAGGAGGGAGGGTGTTGATTGGTGGGAGAAGGAGAAGCAGGTTTGGTGGGTGTAGAGGGAGGAGAAGCAGGTTTGGTGGGTGTAGAGGGAGGAGAAGCAGGTTTGGTGGGTGTAGAGGGAGGAGAAGCGGGTTTGGTGGGTGTAGAGGGAGAAGAAGCAGGTTTGGTGGGTGTAGAGGGAGGAGAAGCAGGTTTGGTGGGTGCAGAGGAAGGAGAAGCAGGTTTAGTGGGTGCAGAGGGAGGAGAAGCAGGTTTGGTGGGTGTAGAGGGAGGAGAAGCGGGTTTGGTGGGTGTAGAGGGAGAAGAAGCAGGTTTGGTGGGTGTAGAGGGAGGAGAAGCAGGTTTGGTGGGTGCAGAGGAAGGAGAAGCAGGTTTAGTGGGTGCAGAGGGAGGAGAAGCAGGTTTGGTGGGTGTAGAGGGAGGAGAAGCAGGTTTGGTGGGTGCAGAGGAAGGAGAAGCAGGTTTGGTGGGTGCAGAGGAAGGAGAAGCAGGTTTAGTGGGTGTAGTGGGAGGAGAAGCAGGTTTGGTGGGTGTAGAGGGAGGAGAAGCAGGATCGGTGGGTGTAGAGGGAGGAGAAGCAGGTTTGGTGGGTGCAGAGGAAGGAGAAGCAGGTTTGGTGGGTGTAGAGGGAGGAGAAGCAGGTTTGGTGGGTGCAGAGGAAGGAGAAGCAGGTTTGGTGGGTGTAGAGGGAGGAGAAGCAGGTTTGGTGGGTGCAGAGGAAGGAGAAGCAGGTTTGGTGGGTGTAGAGGGAGGAGAAGCAGGTTTGGTGGGTGTAGTGGGAGGAGAAGCAGGTTTGGTGGGTGTAGTGGGAGGAGAAGCAGGTTTGGTGGGAGAAGGAGAAGCAGGTTTGGTGGGTGTAGTGGGAGGAGAAGCAGGTTTGGTGGGAGAAGGAGAAGCAGGTTTGGTGGGTGTAGTGGGAGGAGAAGCAGGTTTGGTGGGTGTAGAGGGAGGAGAAGCAGGTTTGGTGGGTGTAGAGGGAGGAGAAGCAGGTTTGGTGGGTGTAGAGGGAGGAGAAGCAGGTTTGGTGGGTGTAGAGGGAGGAGAAGCAGGTTTGGTGGGTGTAGAGGGAGGAGAAGCAGGTTTGGTGGGTGCAGAGGGAGTCTGGCTGGGTCGAGTTGGCGATGGAGGGGGGGAGTCGCGTCTGAAAGCAGCAGGAGGTTCGGACCCTGAGGGAGACGCCGGGAGGCCCTCAGCACTCGGGGAGGGGGAGAAGGGAAGCGCGCTCATTGGAGCAGGAGCAGGAGGTTCGTGTGCGCGGTCACCGTGGCGACGGGAGCGGGGGCCCTCGGGCACAGCGGTGACGCGGGTCTCGGGAGAAGCCGGCGCGGCGGCGTCTCCGGCGCGCGGCGCCTGCCGGTCGGGGGCAGCTGGTCCCGCGGGGGGACGCGGCGCTGTTTGGGGGTGCGGACGACGCAGGCCGGTAAGCGGGAGGGTCTTCTTATCTAGAGCCGTGCTCTGGCAACAATAAAAACAAGACACACCTGTCAGAGACGCTGGATGCGGCCCATTGGACCAATAGAAGCACCAGGAATCTATTAAGGACACTTATTCATTTAGGATAAAAGGATTATTCCTTGTGGGACTTTCTCTAGCAGTTGGAAATGGAATTAAATCAACTAATGTTTTCTGTATAAAGCTACAACCAATGAGCTGCTGACTGTATTCTGTGTTCTTTTCAATGACCTCTATTATTGAACGACACGCACAATGAAACAAGCTGATGGGAATGGACATTTTTTTTAAAAACAACCAAAAGGTGAGTCTGGTCGCTGCTGTTCTCTGCGCAGAGACAAAGGGCAAATGAGAAAGTTCACTTTTGCTTTTTTTAAGTCGTTGCTTCTGGTCTCGAAGCAAAGCCAATGAGGGGGGGGGGGGGGGGTGTCCCCGGTGTGGTTGTTGCTCATTTGCCCCCCCAGCGGTGCGCACCGCGTGCTGTTAGTACGTACCATGGCCGTGGAGCTAATTCGGAGGGGCGCAATGCAGGGAGAGGGGAGAAGCAGAGGGGGACAGAGGCGGCTCTTACTCACGGCTTTCACAAAACAGAAGGCAGCACAACAAGCACAATGACGGCCTCTGCTCAGCTTTTTCCAACTCAGTGCTACTCTGGTGTTTTGGATCGTGGAAACGCGCTCAGGTTTGGAATCAAGAAGACTGAGTTGGAACAAACTGTGGGGCTTTCTGTAAGTGATCAATACACACATCGGATGTCTGACTGACTTCATTCTAAATGGTGGTTATTGTTAATGAAACCATTAGCTTCTATAGCACTGACATTGTCGAATGTATTTAAAAAAAAGACTAAATACAGCAATGCAGCTTATTTTAACCCATTTTAATTCAGAAAAATGAACACTGCTTTTTGGCTGAGAGTCACAGAAGGTATTAACAAATCCTATCAAAACCACTATGTGTTGGTTCTGTTTTTTTTTTTTAAACTAGAATACAATATAGAACAACGTCAGCCCGGCACCGTACAACTGGCAGGGGAACATAGTATTGAAAGCAATCCAGTCACACTGGTTTGCATCGATCTCTTCAGATTTAAACTACAAAATGGTGCCATCTCTTGCCACAAGGTGGCAGCAGAGCTCCACTCACTGAGCAGCGCCGAGCCACCAATTACGTGTGTTCATTTTGATGAGCAATTTTGAATGAGTGGGATTCGAATAAAACGGATGTTGCATCAGCACTGTGAACCTACTAAAGCGGCCGCAGTGACTCATCTCTCCAAACGGAATTTCTTCCCCACCCATAAAAACTTTTGTGACTGATTAAATGAAAATGTGAGCGAAGGGGCAGAATGAAAAGGATGAAACGGTCAACAAGGGTCAGGACAGAGGGCACGGTAGGACAGTATCATTCAGCCGGTTATTGAGAGCAGCTATTTCAGCTGGTGGGGGGGGGGGGGGGGGGGGGTTGGGGAAAGAGGCAGGAAGGAAGGCAGAGAGCGAGGTGGGGGGGGGGGGGGGGGGTTGTTATAGCTGCAGGGAAGTGGGCGGATGGCTGGAAAGGAAGAAGGGAGCAGGAGGAGGAAGGCTATGTAAGTGTGTACCCAGCTCTCTGCTCCAGGCGTCCCCCTTTGGTCCCGGGCGGGGTGAGAGGGAGGGGTGAGGAGGAGGTAGGAGGAAGAGGATGGAGAGGAGGAGGAGGAGGAGTAGGGGGCCGAGGCCAGGTTTTACACCTCAAACTGTCAAATGAAATTTACAACAAGAAATGATGGGTAGTGTGAACTGATGAGAAGAGGGGTGGAGGAAGTCCAACTGTACAACAGGAAGTGATGCAAGTGACGCTCGAAACAGACAGGAAGGAGCGATGTGACGATGCATTCTGCCCTGTCCTAGTTTCCTCCATCATCTCTAAGATCACGTCTCTCATGTTTACAGGAGCCTGGGCCCTGTTTACAGGGCCGTCCTCCCAGACCATGATTGAGGTCAGATATTCTTAGACTGAGTAAGATTCATATTAAAGTGAATTAGAAGGAGCTCAATCTTCTGTATTTGGGTCAGAGATTCCCTTCAGTGTTTGGAAAAGGGCCCGACATGTCCTGCCTCAGACACAATTACTATTAAACCCGAGTCAACACATCAATACAGCAGATTAAAGAGGTCACTCAGCGGTAACAATTATAAATAAAGCTGTAATATCACTTTTTATGTTTACTGAGTGGTGAAATGTTCTTTTTGGCGCTTACCATGATGACGGACACTCCAGCCGCGGTGCTGTCGTACCGAGGTGCAGCGTTAAAGTGCGTCTTCAGTTTACCTGTGACCTCCATCTTCATGTTGTTCTCCACGGCCGCGTCGTCCTGCGCGCGCACACACACACAAACACGCGATGAGGCGACGCGCCACGATCCGCGCCGCGCCGCACAGAGGAGAGGAGCCGCCGCCGCCTCAATGCGCTTCGACCACAAAACACGTGCAACAAGCAGAGAGAGAGAGGGAGAGAGGGACGCGGCATACCGTGACCCAAGGGTGGTGGAGGATGTCCTGAGCTGTGTATCGAGCCTCGGCGTTGACCTGCAGCATCTTTCCAATCAGCTCCTGCAAACCAAACGCACCACATGCTGACTGAGTTTACCCGACTGCTGCTGCTGCAATAATCTGTGAACCCAAGTCTAATGTTCTCTCTCCTTTCAGCTCAGTTTTGATCTCCTCCAAGTTCTGAGGGACTAATCTTCTTGGCTGATGGAGGATCCACTATGTGGACTAGCTAGCTGCTAACTGTATTCTCCTCCTTACTTCTGAATGAATGCAGTGAGAAAGAACCAAAACAGTGAAGTTGCAGACCACAGAATTGAACCCAAATGTTAGTTCATTTACACCTGCACAAAACCTCTGTAGCCCCGTGCTGGGGGGCGCCTACCACTGTGTGGGTGACACGGCCTCTGTAATAACAGTGGGTCTAACTGGCCTGTCTCCCTAATGCATGACACTAATCTAGTGGGTTGAAGGGGTTTC
The DNA here is from genome assembly GCF_949316345.1 of Pungitius pungitius. Taxonomy (NCBI): domain Eukaryota; kingdom Metazoa; phylum Chordata; class Actinopteri; order Perciformes; family Gasterosteidae; genus Pungitius; species Pungitius pungitius. The sequence goes on along the minus strand of NC_084908.1, from coordinate 16,526,612 downwards.
TGTTTTGTTTAGCAGACATTGTCTGCATTACTGCAGAGTGAACCGTGCGGTCCCATGGTAACCATGGTTTGGGTGGTATATAAACTGTTTTGACAGACTTTTTTTTTTTTTACAACAACTCCATTGAGTGAAATGGCAAATTGTTTCGGGCCTCATTCCGATTACATGGAGGTTAGTAAAATCCTTCAGGAAAATGAGTGTGTGTGTGTGTGTGTGTGTGTGTGTGTGTGTGTGTGTGTGTGTGTGTGTGTGTGTGTGTGTGTGTGTGTGTGTGTGTGTGTGTGTGTGTGTGTGTGTGTGTGTGTGTGTGTGTGTGTGTGTGTGTGTGTGTGTGTGTGTGTGTGTGTGTGTGTGTGTGGTTCCTGCCTTGGCTGAGTCAGTGATGTTGTCCCAGTAAGGACTGGGGAAGTCCAGTCGCCCGAGGAGGATCTGTTCAAACAGATCCTCTTGCAGGTTATTCTCACTAAAGAAAAAGGCAAAAACACATAACGTATAACTCACTACACACGGCAGACATCCAGTGTGAAAAAAAACACAGCACTGCACTTTTAAATGATATTAAATGGCCTCACCTGTAACCCATCCTTTAATTATGTGCTTATTATAATAACCGTGAAGTACTTTAGATTAAACGTGGATCACATTGAGTTAAGCCCAATCCTTCCCACGCTGTGGCTGCAGGACGACAGTCCTTCACATGATGAGTAATCACAGCGGCTGTTTGTTTGTGGACCAGGTGGTAAACGGTATGAAAAACAAGTGTGATCTGATATCATATCGCCTCGTCAATCCTGTCCACGTATGTCGTACATGTGTCATCCCCGATTTAATGATGCTGACATGGTTTTTTTATCGGCCAATACAAACTGAGGATGAGTACCTTCTAAATGGAGGGAAGCCACACAGAAGGATGTAAGTGATGACACCCGCAGCCCAGATGTCCACCTTCAGACCATAACTACGGAGAGAGAGGAAGGACATTTGTAAATACTCATTGTATCACTTCTGAATCTTATATTTACATCACAGTGGTATTGCAAAGCCACGTTCTCACTCTGCAATTACACGTAGAATAAACGCTTCCGTTAAAGGGACTCAGAGAAGAGTTTCTTCGCAACAGAGCAACATCTAGCTCACCCTGACTCGGAGATGATCTCTGGAGCCACATAGGTAGGCGTTCCACACACGGTGTACAGAGGTCCTTCCACCACTGTGGCCAGACCAAAGTCCCCCAGTTTCAACGACTTGGTTCCATCTGGATATTCAAACACCTGAAATGCAATGAAGCTCAACTTAAAGCCCACTTGAGCAGCTCCGGAGGGGGGGGGGGGGGGGGGGGGCGCGTGCGAGTGCAGACGCGTACCAGCAGGTTCTCTGGTTTGATGTCTCTGTGGACGATGCTGGCGCCGTGCAGGTACCTCAGGGCTCCAGCCAGATTGTACACCATGACGCAGGCGTCTCTCTCCGTGTATTTGGCCGAGGAGGTGATGGCATCGAACAGGTCCCCCCCCTGTGTGTCACAAGAAAAGCAGCACCGGCGGTCACAGCGACGCAAAAAAAAAAAACGCACGAGAGAAATGCCGGGTCGCGCCCCACGTCCGTACCTTGACCAGCTCCATGACCAGGTAGAGCTCAGAGGGAGTGTCCAGCTCCTCGATCAGCATGATGATGTTGGGGTGTTTCACCTTCCGCAGCACGGCGACCTCATTCTCAATGAGGTGCTCCTGGAAACACACACCAGACACAGAGAGATAACCCGGGTCACCGCGCGCATGGACCCATTCGTGCTAATCAATGCAGACCGGTGGCACAGGCTGCGTGAGAGTCAGTGCCTGTTATGGCGTGTGTGTGTGTGTGTGTGTGTGTGTGTGTGTGTGTGTGTAGGAGTTAGCAGATGGTAAAACACCACCGGCCTGATCCAAGTGTGAGGGATCAGAGGGACGTGCAGGCCACACTTGGGTGTGTGTAGATAATTAACCATTCTTTCAGAGAGCACAGGTCTGACAGCAATAGACACAAAGAGGAAAGAGGGACGAGAAGGAGATGGGGAGGGCAACAGAACAAAAAAAAAAAAAGACAAGAGTGAAACCTTTCCACTGCACTTGGCCTTGTCGATAATCTTCAGTGCAAACTCTTTTCCTGTGGACCTGAGAGGAAACAATGCAATTAGGTCCGGTAATAAAAACGGCAATGATGCCGCGGCAGTATCTGTCATTTCAAATGAAGCAGAGCCTCAGTCCCAGTGAGCAGCAGCTACTGGGAAAGGTTCTGTTTGCTGCATACAAGGAGCGGAGATACGGATACACCGAGGCTCAACAGCTCCCAACGCGCTTTCAACTCCCATCAGGGACGCCGAGTGCGGTCAGAAGTGAGCTGTGTGTTGCCTCTTTAATTTTACCCTACGGTGATGTCATCGTATGCTGCTCATAGAGGCGGGAGGCTTCTACGCCACTGCAGCAAGGTGAGAGGAGACCCAAGCCGAGGTTTAAAAGTTAGCCTTTAACCAATCTAGAGCTTTTCCTGTTTTTTCTTTTTCTTATGTCTCTACTTGCAAAAAAACACATAATTAACGGACTAAAACACTCCAATGGAGTTGCATGTTTGAGCGGGCCTTTTCACTTTTGGTTCTTTTCCAGGAAGGTGCATCAGATGATGTGGCTGCACGTGGTGCACGTCTCATGCAGGTTGCGGCGCAATCACTGCACACATGTTGCCGACTGATTATTAAACCCACTCCGTGTGAGGGAATGTGTTTCACCTACCGCTCCACACACTCTTTGACCACAGCGAAGTTGCCGTCTCCGATGACCTTGCCAACGTCGTACTTGTCCAGGACGGTGGAGGCGGGCGCGTAGCGGTTCCCGTTAACTGCTGAGGAGAAAACGTCAGTCAGAGCGGCTACTCGTGGACACGCGAGTGAGCCGCTCACACACCGAATCAAGGGGGCACCCAAGATGCACAGCCATCTCCTCCGGCCCCGCGGTGGTGAGTATTAAACTGCAGCAGTAATACGTCGGCACACACACACACACACACACAGCGGTAAATAAAAAAAACTCATAGGCAAGTATCCGCTCACACAGCACCCGGGATGATGCACCCTTATCATCCACGCTGGGCCGACTCTTTGTCACTTTTGTTGGGGTAAGCAAAATGTTACCAGTGTTATGTGTCCCGACAGAAAAAAAAGAGGATGACACGACTCAATGTCTTTCCAGCAGCCGGGAGGGTGAGGGAGTCCGTGTAACAGTGTCTCAGTTGGCAGATGAGGTGAATTTGGGGGCGAAGGAGAGGACGTACCCTCTGGACTCAGGCGATCACTCTGCTCCTGGTGGCAGTTTGAGGACCCATTTGCATTGGGGGACGAGATGTGATGTGACGGAGGGATCTGCAGGACGCAAAAAACAAACAAAAATAGAGATGAGAGCCGCGAGACATGTCAACCGTGGTGACCTTAGGATTCCAAAGAACACGCAGAACCTGCTGTGCACGGACAAAACCACGGTTTATCTTTGATACGTCACTTTTTTAGTGACTTTGACCAATGCTACTGTGTTGCACAATTATGTTTCAGATAGTTCAACATCATTTGTATTCCTAAACTAAAAAAAAAACTGTGGCTGTAAGGAACGTTAAGGCATTGTACAAAGTAATAGGCAACAAAAAAATGAATAAAAAGTACAATTTTTTCCATTGACCCTTTCTCATCACTGCACATAAAACCATTATGGCTCCAAATGAATGATTCATTTCTTAAGAGCGTTCTTTCTGCAGCACAGCAGTGGCAATTTCAAAGTTTTATGGCCATAAATGCAGCATTAAAATTCAACCAGTGACCTTTTCCATCATATAAAGTAGTGTTCTGTACCATAATGGACTATACCTCACTGCAAGGATCTATCGTTACGTGTAAAAGGGTAAAGTAAAGTAGAAATGGAACATTGTCACAGTTGTGTTTAGCAGCTATGTTATTGGCATCCTCCCTTCTTGCATTCATTCTACCTCTTACCACTGAATTCCAAAGCTGTCAGTAAATCCTAAAAACCTAGTGTCCCGCCAAAATGAACGTGGATGGATAAGTCGGAACGGTGGCGCTCTGGCGGAGGTTTTTTGCCAGCTGGCTGCAGCCGTTGGAACCTCTGTAGTTTGGGACTAGCATGCAGCTTAGAGAAGAATCCATCAGCAAAAACAGATTAGTGTCCCTATCTCCACTAAAGAAAATGCACCGAGGAGCTACAGCGTCGGCGACATGGATCGTACAACAAGGACCGGTTGGCTCCTAACTGCCAGCCCGTCCGTGACGTGACACGGCTGCTCTTTCATCTGCAGGCTGCCTGGTCGGCAACCTCACAAAGTCTCCGTTTTGTCCATATCTTGAACGTGCATCACAAGCGACGTACATTTCTTCTCTGGATTTGACACTTTTCTAATGATCAAGAAAGTGGCGGTAACGCGCCAAAAGGAGTTTTTTTTATGTCAAACCGTGTTGTTGAACTGCGACATATGACGTCCCACCTTAAAACTGGGGGCGGTCCGGGGACTCGTGGGAGACGGGGTGGAGGACTTGGTGGACTTCGGAGTTGAGATCTGGCTGCTCGAGGCCCCGTTTACTATGTGGAGAGAGAAAGGAAGAGAGCATTGGACGGGGACGTTTGTGCACTATTTGAAGCGATTACTGGGACTTAGGAAGAGACAAAGAGACAAAGAACCCGACGACATGGCGCCGATGCGTTGGGGGACACGTAGGTGTGTGTGGTGACTAGTTCTAACCAACTCACACATTCACACGCTTCCTGCTGGTTCCCTCTGTGGGCTCTTGAGGTTTCACATTCAACTACAATATAAAACCTCCACAACAACAAAAAAGGAGAGCGGCAGCTCTACACAAAAACAAACATCTAGGAATGGTTCTAACACAAGGTTATTTATTTTAAGTGTCACAACCAGGGAACCCATTACTGTTGTGCAGTCTGTGTGCTGAATAAGTGTGATTTGCAAGGCTTCCTCTGTGTTAGTCAGTGACACAGATTCATCACACATACTTTAGTGTGGAACACAGGGAGCGCTGGCACGCAGCGGAGATGCAAGGTGCATTGTTTGAGGTTATTTCTGTCAACAGAAACCACTATCTTGGTTTCTGGCACCAATACAGAGACACGCTGCTTCAGACTTGAACTCTTCTGAGGATAACAACTTCACACTGCCTACATGCTGCGTCTTTGCACTGCTTCACAATTCCTCTCTCACTGTACAAATGCTTTGAGAGGTTTTTTTCTTCTTCTCTCACATAGCATTCCTTTATCGTGTTTTCATGAAGGCGCTTTTGCGGCACTGTCTGGGAACATTTGAACGCAGGCATCAGCTCTTCACGTGCCAAAAAGTACAGTTTAACACTCGATCGATCACTAAAGCACTATCGATTTTTCACAAAAAGAGAAAAACAACCCACGTACCCGGCTTCTGATGAAAGGCAAACTGTGTGTCGGCATCATGAGCCTCACCTGGGGATTTGATTGGAGACTGGCTGGTGGAGTAGTGCACAGGTCGCCTTGCTGCAACGCACATGGGGGACACAGAGAACAGTCACGCGAATGTCGTTGGGTTTAATCACATCACAACACTGAGCGAGTTTGGGAACTTTTCTTTTTTTTTTTTTGAAAGGCTGAACTTGGGACTGCGGGCTCTGCAGAACTGGCAACCGCTCAGAGGCCTCTCCTCTAAAAGGGACGCGACGTCCCGCAGGACACTCGCTGCTCAGCAGAATGTCACCCGCCCCCTCAGCGCACCACCCCCTCAGTGCACCACCCCAACCCGCCGAGTCATTCTGTCACCAGCGAGGCGGCTGAAGGAGTCACGTGTCTCACCTGCGCCCGGGGACTTGCTGCGCCGCGGCGGTCTGGGGCTCTTGGCGCCGCGCTTTGGAGCGGCCGAGCGGACGTGCGACGTCTTCAGCACTCTGCATTCTGGAAGGGGAGGGGTGGGAGGGGAGGGGGGGGGGGGGGGACAACGCGCTCAGTCGGTCACCGTCGCATATATTGACCTTCCCAGATAAACAGACCTGGTTCTTTTCTTATCAGTCAGAGAGAAGCAGAAAAGAAAGTAGTCGCACATAGAGTTTAGTCAAAACAGTTTTGAATTAATTAACAAATAACCTGTGTCATTACTGCTTTTTAGACTACAAAAAGAGACTCTTTTGGATAATGTATTCTGAAGTATCTGTACTGATATAAACACTATAAATAAATGAAGTAACCTTGGATGACCTCATTCATTTGACAAAAAGAACCCAAAGTACTCCAATGTATAATATGGTCTTAACCATGCAGCTATACACGCAACTATTAAACAGAATAACAAAGGATAAATAAACATTATATAACCAGGCAACTTTTTAAATTTCACAATTTATTGCTACACTTTCACTAAAAGCCAGAACCAAAAGAAACAGGTTGGATACAGAGAGTCTAACACAAAGATTTGGTACATACAGTGTAGTGTACAATAAATTACAACAGCTTATGTTTTTTGTTTATTTTGGAATAAAGCAATAAGGGTTAAACTGATAAAACTGCACGTCGTGAACACATGAAGAAAGAAAAGCGTTGTGTTGTTTTTGCTGCATGCCGTGTGCACTGAGAGCAGATGTTGTGAAGCTCGTGGTTAACTCGTCGGGGGCTCGTAGGGTGGTGAGCGGTTTAATGTAATGAAGGAAGAAGCACACCCACGGTGCATCTCCAGTGCGCACCCCCCCACGGTGCTTATCATCACATACGTGTTTCACAATACACAAAAAACTATATTTCTACCATTTTATTCCACTTGATTCCTTTGGGCAGCAGAATGTGTATTGGATACATTTTGGTACCTTGAGCAGAGTTACAGTGTTTCTTTTTTTTTTTTGTTCTTTCAAAGACCTATTTCTTAAAAGTGGAGCACGGGAGTGTAAGTGGGACAGAAACTCCAAACTATCTCTGAATGAGGCCGGTGCACCTGATCGCTTATGCGCTATTCCTCAGGTAAAGGTGCAATATGTGAGAATAGCAAAGCAAAAACACCTCAAAACGCGAGATGACGTCATCGACAGGAGGGCACAGAGTGGATGTCGTGTGACGTGCTGAAATGAGCATTCCAGCCCGCTAGCCCCGCCCATCCCGTCTTATCACTTTGCTGAAAGGGGGGCAGGCGTCAGATCAGTTGTGCGCTCTAACGACGGCCGACAAACCCGCAGTGCCGGAGGTGGCAGTGGGCTGTGGCCCGGGGGGGCGGGGGGGGGGGAGGCGGCTCTGGGATTTTTGCAAACACAGTTCCTTTTGGGTTCAGTGGTAGAAGTGGAATGTTGCCCACTTTATATCTGAGGCATTTGGAGCTACATCTCTGCAGCGTTAACGCTGTGTGTGTTAAAGTATGCCTCCCTGTTGTTAGCTAACCCCACAACAATAAAAATGAAACAGGATGTCGATAATTGGATTGTTACTATAATAAAGTACCTTTTCCTTCCCACAAGGTTGTGCGATGTTGGCCCACATTCCCCTTAGATTTAACAGTGAATGGATTAAAGGAGGTCACATCCTGCCCGCAATGTGTGTGCGTGTGTGTAAATGTGTAGCACTGATATTTGTTTTCTGCAGATCTCAGATTCTCAGAAAGAGAATCATGTAAGAAAATATTATTGTATACACACACACACACACACACACACACACACACACACACAAACCTATCCTGTGGTCAACTTCCTTAAGGAAAAGCACATTGTGAGCATTAGAGAGGAAAGAATGGTGAGGAAGGACGGCGAGGTGAACCCACACACACACACACACACACACACAGATGTTTAGTCTTAGTCAGGCCTACCAGTCATAAAGGCTGTGGAAGCCTTACCACTGTGATCCAACAGAAAGTCGTCCTGGGCGTAGCGGTGCTTCTCCGGGCCGCAGGCGATAAACACGTCGTCGTCCCCGAAGAAGTCCTGCAGGCAGATAATCTGGAGGAGGAAACGTAAGGAGGAATTAAAAAGAACGTTGTTTTCGATGTTCAGAGGCAGAAGTGGGTGAGGTCATCACATTTTGCATATGTAAGAATTAACGATACTTTACATAATGGTTGCGTATTTTCATGAAAATGTGCTGCAAGAGAAAAATAGGCCCAACCTATTATTTAATTATTTTTAAGATAACTACAGATACTACAGAATCTACTCAAGCGTGCACTCACTTTTTGTAACTACTCGTGGTTTCCCCCAAAACACTTTTTTGCATTAGAAATAGATATATTTTGATTCTACAGCTTTGAAGTCATTCTACGTTGCATGTTTAAGTGACTAGTGCCTTTTTAGACTCCTACGATTACATTGTGACTGTTACTCCGTATGTGTTTGAGTGAACGGCATTAGAGAGCCTCATACAGCAAGTACGAGATGAGAACCGCTATCTGACATCCGGAATGCTGCAGAGTCAGTGCCGAGTTAAAGGAAAGCAGAACCGTTAGCGTTTGGGCCGCGGGGTCATTTGTTCTGCTTTTCCCTTCCTTACTCACACTGTGATCGACGTTTTCTCTGCAGCTCTGAGCACTTTTCCATTTACACCCACCACCTCCCACCCGTGGAGACGGAAACAGGGTTGGTTTTAAACCAGGTTATAGCAGATTGTACCCACACACACACACACACACACACACACACAGTATCCCTCTACTGCGGTAGGTGGACAAGTAGGATGACAAAGCAGCAAACGATCCATTCATTATCCCACTACCCACCACACACAAGTGCACCCACACACTGCCGGGTATATGTACAGTATTCACTCACACACACACACACACTCTCTTGAAACAAGAGTCAGGGGGAGGAGCACAAAATGGCATAAGATTGTGGACAGATGGATCCTCTAAGGGAGATTGGGGGCCGACACAGTTGGGGTAAGTGTCTGTCTGTGTGTGTGTGTGTGTGTGTGTGTGTCTGTAAGATGGGTATCAGAAGAACTAGTGGTGCAGAAAAGCTCAAGTGAGCAAACAATGTGCACAGTAAAAATAAAGAGTTGGAGGCTGAGCGAGAGGTAGACAGAAGCGGAGTAGGAGGCAGGCATCTGAGAACCAAAATAGTATTTAAAACCCACAAATGAGTATCAGCGCTGTATTAATAATACACAAGACGCTTCACATGACACCTCTGCATGTTCTACCTTCAGACAGCAGCCATTAACAATGCAACGGGATGCATTATGCCTAACATGTTCATTAATAATCAACAACACTGTTTGATCAACCTCCATGTGGCGCTCTGGTCGACTCACACGGCATCAAATAAAGAGTCAGAGTGTTTGGGTACCGACTGAGCTGTGGCAGATCATCAGATGTTTGACATGGCTGGAGTGCATGACATTCCTCAAAACCGGGCAGCTGGTCACCGCCCCATAATGTCATGGCACACGTGTGAATCCCCCCCCACCCCCCCCCCACGCAGGGCATAGCGCTATTTATGTTTCAAAGATGTACTAACGATATTTAATCATATTTCCTACGCTCACACAGACATGGATTAGCTTGGGCATGAAACAAGGGCGGACAGCTTGCTGGGCCTCACAGATCATTTGAATGTGAATTACAATCTAAGGCCACGTCACGCGTCACGCTTCTCCCGGCACCACCTGAGGCAACAGGTGAGGAAAAGGGAACTCTGGGCTGGATGGAATATTATGTCTCACCTCTACACATGCCTCTCCCTCTGCAGGGCTGCTTCGCTTTGTGACAGAGAACTTTTTCAGCTGTGCAGGGAAAACGGCGACAAATGGGTGCCTTCATTCGTCGACACATAACAGGACCCCCCCCCCCCCCCCTCCTTCTTTTAAAAAAAAAAAAATGTGTATGGATGTATGGATGTCAGACTGCATTGCCCATGTTCTTGTCAACCTCTGCCAGCATAGACAGCCAATGGCCCTCCATGGCCTGCCCCGTGCTGCTAAGGGCTCCTCTCGGCCAATCAGTGAAGTGAACTGTGAACTGTGTCCTGTGTTGGCTCGGTCACTTGTCTGGAGGCTAAACTGAAGTGTGCCTGACCCCCTCCTGCTTTCACCATCCGTCTACCATGCACCATGCTTTCTTCCCTGCTGAGCTTAGTAACAGAGGAAATACAGGTCAAGGGCTTCAATGTAGTGTGTATTGAACATGAGCAAATAATGGATTCACAAATAAAACAAGTGGGTGGTTTAGGTCTTAAAAGCATGTAACCGAAACAAAACACATATCGTCTAAATATACAGTTGCATGTATTCCTTGTCTTACTGTAAAGTGCTATGTGCCAAAAACAAATGTCACACGGCAGCAGGTGGTAAGAAATTTGGGGCGGAGGAAAAGGCGGTAAATGGTGGCATCATTAACACCGTTTGCCTCCAAATTGGGGCTCATTGGCCTGAACTAAGTGAGCAAAGAAGGTTCAGTCCTGAATTTAAAAATGGGGAAAAGGAGACTGAAATGTCTTGCTTTTTGCATTTGGGAAGGTCCCAGCGGACTCCTTTAGTCAGAGAAGGAGAATAACCCTCGATGCCGAAATAGATTTGTATTCTTTACATAAGCTTTAACTCTCACTTAAACTGTAACTTCCTTGAGAAGACGCCTATTAAGTTTGCCAGGGTGCTATTAAGCTGGAGGCAAGCAGGTTATCAACTCGGTTTGAACTCTCACTAATGGACAGAGGCTGCCTCCTGAGACCCTTTGAGTCCTTTGGATTAGAGCGAAGACGAGGCGGCGGCACACAAATGAGCAACGGGAAAACTAAGCCCATCGTCGACTCAAAAGCTATCAAATGCTTTGATTTATCGACAAATTCAGTGCATTTCAATCTCAACAGTGTGTGTTTGAAGAAAGGCTAAGCCACTGGAGCACGGGAGGTCCTTAAGGATGCAAGATTAACCTTGGAGTGCAGTCCCTCATTCACTCACTCACTCAGCGAAGGACTCACTTACATATGCAGCCAATCACTTGACCTTCCTGGTGCAGATAATAACAAGCAGCGTAACACTTCTTTCTTTTTATATGAACAGGATCTCATGAATTTATGAGGGACACTACGTGGCGATTCTGAAGGCAAAAGCAATCCAGACCAAAAACCGCACACAGTAAATGAAATCGATGTTGGGGAAACTGTGTGCAGTGCAGTGATCTCTGCCTGACAACAGCCACCGGCCCGCCTCACAGCAAAGAGCTTTCTCCTTCTCCTCAAAGTCCTATTCATGTAACGTACACAGCCGCAGGCCGTCACAGTTTAGATGAGCCATGAGCTCTTCATGCTCCAAGTGAAGCTTATCAAGTAGGAATGAATAGATAGAAAGTACAAATCTAAACATGCACACAAGACTTTTAGCCTCCAAAATGAGCCTCAGTAGATTAGCCTCCTCGTGAAGGAAGCGAGACTTCCATGATTGCAGAGGAGCTGAGAGATCCACAACGGTGTTGTTTTTTGATGCCAATAAACATTATAGTTTCCAATTAAAAAAACAACAATATCACCGCATATAAAAGTGGCTCCTTGGCAATAAAAATCACAAAATACAATCCTGAAAGCCAGGCAGAAGTCTCCAAAGGCCCATATTAATATATCTATCTGGTAATTAGCATCTAATGTTTCCACTAATGAGACGAATAAATAATAAAAGAATGAAAACTGCCTATTAGCATAAACCTCAACGCTCCTCTGCCAGGAATTACACCTCAAGACAATACGAGAATGAAAAACAGTTTGATGTGCAAATGAGACTCCAGCATCGGCGTCAGAGACGTGCTACAGTTGTCGAGATCACTTAGAAACACGGCTCCTGTGCAGAAACAAGCATCACGCCACCAACAATGAGCCGGGGGCCTGAACATCACCGTGTGGACGCTCTTGTTTGCGGAGTGAGAGGCCGCCGCTAACGGGACAAAACAAAACCAGCGGGTTGAGATCACACACAATGGACGCCCTCATTTACACCTCCCACCGCCCCACCCCCCCGCCTCCATCTGTGGCCGCCACGCGGTCTGCACCGCTGACAGCCCCCGTGGCAACCCCCCCCCCCCCCCCTCCCCCCCTCCCCCCTCCACACCACACCGACCCCCCTCCTGTCGTCTGCCGGCCTTTTGTTTTGCTGCTGTTTGTTAATGCAGGGTATCATGCCAGCACTTTTGCTAAATACAATAAATACAAGGCCCACCGAGACAGGGGGAAAGCATTGATTGTGAGAGAGAGAGTGTGTGTGTGTGTGTGTGTGTGTAAGGGCAGAGGGGGAGTGCTATAGCCTCTGCAATAACAATAGCCAAGTGGTTTATGGCGTATGTGCACAGTGCAGAGTAACGGCAACAAGCTGACCACAGGGAATAACTCAAGCAGTGACATTAAAACTCTGCACAGATTTTTGTAGCGGCAACCAAAAAAACAAAAACCCCCAGTTTAGCTTGTTGTTGCTCGGCAACACAAAAAGAGGAAATTCCTGACGCTTTTATTGTTTGAGACGCGAAACCAAAATGATTTATTTCAAACGAGCTTGATTATTGATGACATGATGTGTTTGGCACGAGCGAGATGATGCTACTTAACTCAATTAAACGCAGTGCTTAACCACCAGCGACCTGAAAAGCACAAATCATTCGTCGTTGAGTCAAGGATAAAACAGCCGCCCGTCACAGAACCCCGTCGGGACTGCTGGGTTGTGTCGCTGCACCGGGCGTCAGATGGCGCCCTGTGTGATAATGGCAGCGTGGAACAATAGGTGGGCATGCCGATGCCATGGCTGTTGACCTGAATGGTGGAGTTTAATCCACACCCGAGACCCGCGTGTGTCCGTGACCCCGGGTTGTCTCGTCTCACTAATCCGTCTGTCACTCACCAGCGTGTTTCACCACCGTGTCAATGGTATGGAAGATGATGAATTTTTTGCGGTTGAATTTTTTGCAGTTGAATTTTTTGTAGTTACATTTTTTGCGGTTGAATTTTTTGCAGTTGAATTTTTTGCGGTTGAATTTTTTGCAGCTAAATATTTTAAAGTTGAATTTTTTGCAGTTGAATTTTTTGCAGTTGAATTTTTTGCGGTTGAATTTTTTGTAGTTACATTTTTTGCGGTTGAATTTTTTGCGGTTGAATTTTTTGCAGCTAAATATTTTAAAGTTGAATTTTTTGCAGTTGAATTTTTTGCGGTTGAATTTTTTGCAGCTGAATATTTTAAAGTTGATTTTTTTGCAGTTGAATTTTTTGCGGTTGAATTTTTTGCAGTTGAATTTTTTGCAGTTGAATTATTTGCAGTTTAATCATTTGCAGTTTAATTTTTTGCGGTTGAATATTTTAACGTTGAATTTTTTGTGGCGAATTTTTTTTGTAGTATTTTAACATTGAAAAACATTCAGATACATAATTTCAATGCATAAATATTGAGTGCTAGAAATTCAATCACTTTTTTCTTTCAAAACCCGATGACACAGATTTACTTTCATACAACGGCATCCTGCTCCCTAACATGATAATGGACAAAACATGATGTCAGCACCTTAAAACGGGTTTGCGTTTCTTAACCATCGGGCAGCACCAGAGCACGTCCCTGCCAACACGCGTGCACTGTGAGATCTGGGCTGGTTTACAGTATCCAGGCCAGGAGGCCGTCATCATTGGAAGCGTGTCATGTGAAATTATGGCACAGCGCGTCAGAGCCGCGCCAGCCAACGTCCTCCTTCAACCCATGTTGAGATGCCCTCAAAACCCAGAAATCCACCCACCATGAACTGAGCTATCTGTCGTCTTCATGACTCCGTTCACTACGGTGGGAATTTGATCCGACCAGTGCTATGATAACTTTAACTGAAGGTGGCGCTAAATGTTACAAGCAAAAGGCTTTTCTTAAGGTTGTTAGTTCCACTCTACTAAATTCAACTAAATAAGAGCTTTGAAACCATTGAGAGATTTTCTCAAAAGCCTCAATGTCCTCCCCTCAAACCAATTTAGAGAAAAACTGACAAGATGAACCTAAATCATTGAAAAAGTGTGTGAATTTCTTCCATAAACTAAAAGAGTCTAACTAACTAACCTTCTCCTATTTAGCACGAAGGATCCAGAGGGACCACCGAACTACCGCAAAGACGTAAACAGACAAATTCATTACATCCGTGTAACGAGTTGCATTTCCTCGTTCGTTCCTCAGCTCGCGGAACTGAAAAGCCTTTCATAGACTTCAGAGAACGGATCATTTCAGCACTAACAGCTCAGCGGCCTGTTTTATTTTTTATTTTTTTACATTAAAGAAAATACCTGATTACCTCATCAATGCCGTTGTAATACTTGATTGTTACAAAACTGTAAGACACCCAAGGCACTTATAGATAAATTCAGTAATTCAGTAATGACATATAGACATTTTTAGTTGAACCAATAAAGTTCTCAAATGAAAGTGTATGAAGTGTCCACATCGCATTCAACATCAGAAAGAATCAAAATACTAAATAAATATCTTAGAGAAATATCTGATGGTTATAAAATGTCGTCATTAACGTCTTTTAATTCAGGGGAACTTTAAGTAATAAAAAAAAACCTTTATTCACGAATAACAGATTTAATTTTTACATTCAAAATGGTCAAAGTTTTGCCCTCAACTTCTGTGACACTTTGCTTTTATCACACAAACCTTCTCCTCTCAGCCCCCCTGAATCACTTCTAAATGATTTTTACAAAATAAATAGACAAGTCATCCAGTTTTGGCATCATAACTTTCATAACAATCAACTGTTTAATAAAACCGTTGATTGGACAATAGAAAATAGGGGAATCCTATTTTCCGCCTGCCCGCTCAGATTTGAGATGTTTAACAGGGCGTGTTTCTCGAAGAAAAAAAAAACGCAGCTGATTGTGCTGGCACCGATGACCAAGATCTAGAATTAACATTGAGTCTGAAGAGAATCCTTTCATGGAGGAGAGGAGAGCGGACAGAGGAGTGTTGAAGAAGCGCGCTGACTCACACATGCAGACACCTGACAGCTGCACTTTAGCCCTCGGTTCCAGCTTCTAGCTCTAATTATCTGGTGGTGGCCAGGCCTCAGTGGGGTCTGTGTGTGTGTGTGTGTGTGTGTGTGTGTGTGTGTGGGTGCGTCAACGGGAGGAGGGGGGGGGGTTGCTACGCCTGCAGACCTGGTGGACGGGTCCTGTGATTTGATTTTGCAGGAGCAGATGGTGGACTCCTGCTGGAAGGCATTTGGAGTGTCGGCGTGGGTGCTTACTGGTCTATGTGTGACTTGGTGACTTTTAGGAGAGAGAAATAAAGCTGGTGGTATTTTTGTCATGATTTGTGAGCATTTATGACCAAAGCTAAGGTGTGTTTTTCATTCCTTTAGTTCTCATAAGAACGTGTAGTAGCCCAGAATCTAGTTTCTGCAAAATCCAGTGACTCCGCCCTCTCTCATTGAGATGAATAAAACCAGAAACACCTGTTAGCATAATATAACACAGTTCAATAGCTACAAACTGCAGCTTCCAGATGTACTCTCTCCAGTTAAATAAGAGCTTCAACAACAGCTGGACTTCAATGAAGGTAGAATTTATTACAGGGCTGTTGTATTAGACTACATTAGCATTAGTAACTACAAATTACTGTACAAAAATGTTGTATGTATGAGAGTTGCAGAGGGATCTCTATTATTACTGATAATAGAGGCAGTGGAATAGAAGCTATGAGTTAACTACGCTATGTTTAGCCCATCTATGCAGCACAATGTGTCTGTTTCCATGCCTCCTTCCACCCTGTCATGTGTTTTTTTTTTTGCTCACTTTTGATCTAGTGTACTTTATGTCATTTATACTCTGGATTTACTCAAATTGAAAAAAAATGTCAAACAAACTTCCGCAAAACATTTGTGTGGTTTTAACAGGCCTGTTTTCATAGCTTATCAATAGGTTTTTCATTGGATGGAAACGGCCGCGTAGCCACAGGCAGGCATCACTCAGCGTGTGAAAGGAGGCCCGGTAGCACTTAGCAGATTTGTAAGCACTTAGTAACATTAACATTCAAACTGAATGGACTCCTACGATCATGCAGCAAATATTGTAAAGAAGATGGGAGGATCCAACAAGTGCATTTACTGTATTGTCAGGTTTCCAGCTCTGGTCTCAGGATCCCGTCACAGGCATAATGGGCCAAACCGTTTCACCTGGACTCTTAATTCAATCCGGAGACAGTCATGTTGAGGCCAAGAAAGGAAGACGGACCCAAAGTCCTCGTGAATCCGACATCATGGCAAGGATAGCTCCTTTACATGTCTTGCTAGATTCTCAATAATTTCAACAAAAATCCATAAAATCTTGTCCTGCGTTAACTCAATAAACTTGATTCAGTAACTAAGGGTTACCCAACCCTAACACGCTTGATCTGACATAATGGGAGGATATAATATTACTATTATTATTACAACCTTCAATAACTTCCATTAGAAATAAGAAAACTAAATAAAACGGAGGATGAAGGAAGCTTGCTCCCTCTGATCCTCTCATTCCTCCCTCCAAACTGCAACCCTACAAATTTGTCCCTAGCACCAAAGTTGCTTAGCAAATTGTAAAGTCCAATGCAACATTCGTCACGGCAATACAAGCTGTGAAAGGTCTGGTTAGAACAGCTGGTCTGCACGGCTGATCGAGTAGGAATGCACTGAGAGATGGAAATAGAGACACACGAATGGTTTATGTGACCAATATGGGCCTGAATTAATCACAGTGGAGAATCTGTGCAGCAGTGATGCCGGTATCCGATTTTAGTGCCTTATTATTGACCACATCAATCCCTGACACTATTCACTATCCTCAAAGTGTAAACCTCCGCCCCCCCCCCCCCCAACCCGTTTAACGCAAACAAAGAGGAACTGATTGGCTTTCTGACCTCCCCTTGACATCACACCCCATGACCAGACACCCCATGACCATGCAAATAAAGATGACATGTTGCAAACTATCATAAAACAAAAATATAGTTTGAAACGTATTTCACCCTAACTCACAAATTGTTATTGCTGATAGTGGTTTATCATAATTCAAAATCTGTCCATTGAATCCATTGAAAATTCATCTCCCATTGAAAATCACTCAACATTTAAGCTCTTAAATACAAACAAAAAGCTGGTAAGGTTTCCACTCTCTAAAAGACAGTTGCAGCAGTTTGGTGTGAGACGGAGAAAAGAGAGACGTCCCTCAGCAGAAACAAGAGTCCACTTTCAAGCAATGACCCCATGATTTGAAGTGTGTCCCAGTTAGCTTAGTTAGTGAGTTAGTTAGTTAGTCTGGCCCGTCCAGTTTCACAAAAAAACATTTTAAATATTTGTAATAACATTCTTTTTACCCTGATTTTATACTTCTATTACATTCAGAGACTGTACTACTTGCTAAAGTTATATAATTATGTGAGATATGATTCATCTGAATTATCCCAGATGAGACGTCCTGTAAATCTTCTTGATTGGGAGCACCATGTGTTCAGGCTTACCTCATCTCATAACACCAGGGACCCTCAATGGCCATTTCAGATTGAAATATTGCTATAAATGTGTCCCAGATGGATTGGATTAAAGCAAAATCAGCCTCAAATGGCTTAATAGAGTGGGTATAGAGAACTATATTGATGGATATGGCAAATGGCCTGAACTCTTAAAATGCATTCATTGGTGCCTTGTTGAAATAATCTCGGCGTGTAATTATGTATGGATGATTAAATGCTGTGTAATTACCTAGACTGCTGACACAGCTGAAGCCTATGAATCACAGCCCTTTTTTTTTTTTTTGGAGATAGAAACTTCGGCTGATAAACTCAGCCCAAGAGTTCCATCTGGGTTTTTTGTTTGTTTTTTCCACATGCACATCGTCCGATGTCATCCCAGTGAAAGCCACACAGCTGTCTCACTCCGACTGTGATTTTAGTCAGTGACTTCACGGTCACCTGCACAGCAAAATGGACAGACTCAAACGAACACTATTGGAGTTCATTTTAACACTTTTAAAGTGTCCCATGGGGTCCACACTCCACAGTGTCAATGTAACACTTTAAGTGTTGCCATTTTAACACTGTTATAGAGTTAATTTTAACTCTTATATATTTTATAATTTAACAATACTCAAGTGTTATGTTGCATTTTTAACACATTTTAGCCCAGGGAGCAAGTCAGGGATAGGTGTATTATAGGGACACTTTGTATTGGAACATGGGAAAGCCAGGGATCTAACCAACAGCCCTGGTTCCTGGAACACCCTCTCTAACCCTTGCGCCATATCACATGGAGTTAAGCCTGCTACAGTGTGACACTGTACGGTTACATTTCAATCCTATCAAAGTGTTAATTTAACTCTACTAAGTGTCGCAAAGGAATCTGATCTTGACACTGGATGATGACTCCAGCTCTTCCGTACAAATTGACTCTGTAAGAGTTGAATCTTTTCGCAGCGTGATTTCAACTCTGCGCTTCAACACTTTTGCCCACAGCTGGAAAATTAACTCAAAAGAATTTTTGCGGTGTGGTTTTGTGCCAACTCGCTGCTCACCTGCCTGCCCTCCAGGGTGTACAGCCGCCTCACGGCCCCCGAGTCCAGCTTGATGGCGTCGGTGATGTCGGTGAGCACCTGCTCGAAGGAGTGCGCCGTCTTCTTGTTGAGCAGGATGCGCACGGCCTTGCGCGGCCTGACGCCGCTGCGGATGACGGTGACCAGCTTGGGCTTGACGAAGTCCTTGGCCTCGTGCTGCAGCTCGCCCTTCAGCGGGTTGAGGGAGGAGAGGGAGCGCGACGCGCCCGCCCTGCAGCCCACCGACCAGTTGGGGTTGACGTTCTTGGCGTAGTCCACGCGCCGGAAGGGTTCGTTGGAGGCGCACACGTAACTCTCGCCTGGGGACAAACAGGACGAAACTCTGAAAGGACGCTTTAGGGAAAGGGGGGAAACAAACGATGCATCGGGCGAATCAGCTGGCACAACAAACAGTTAACATTCCTCCGTCGAAAACAGAAAGGCAACATTCAGAGGCAAGGCCAGTGACACTCCCCCCCCCTCCCCTGTTCAGCTGCCGGCCGTCCTCCGAAGCAAAAGCGTTTTGTTTATTCCTCTCCCCAGAGTTAACACCCCAACGTTTCCCGCTGAGGAATGAAGTCATGTGACAAGCACAGGGGCTTGGCCGACGGGTGAAAACCACGGCAGGAATGTCTGGCGGGTCGTTGGACGGGGGAACTCAGCGCCGCTCCGTTCCGCTCGGAGAAAAGAGACACAAAGGGACAGATTCTGTTCATTCTCTTCTCCCCCCCCCCGAAAAGGATTCGCGTCTCTCAGAATCAACCCTCGGTCTTTCGGTGAAGATATTTATAGGATATAAGCGCGTGGACGTATGGCATGCAAAGATTGCTTTTCAGTTTCAGTGTATTTTGGTAAACACTCTGGTTCCAATCTGAAATTGCAGCTATCCGACGTGTGTGAAGAGGAACGAACGGTGCTGCAGTGAAAGAGGGCCACGTGAAGCAGAGCGTCCCATGATACCCGGGTTTTATTAAGCTCGCAATTAACCAAGGGCTAAATGAGAGTCTAGGCCACAGCTGGGGGGACTGAGTTATAGCTGAAGACTCAAAACAGAATAGAACTGGGGCTGTCATTCATCTGGGGGGTAATGACAGAATACTAAAAACCCCCCCAGATGGTGACTGGTGTGGACGAGTGTCCCCCCCCCCCCTCCCCCCGAGGTGCAGGGAGCTCAGGTGCCGCATCCCTCGGTGACGCTCTGGTGAGCCCCAAACCAGCTGTCTTCATGTGGACGACAGACGAGGACTGCCTGACCGATCCAAACCCCCGAATCACACAGCTGTGTCAATATTAAGGCCGTTCATTAGTTAGTAAATCAGTGCACAGACGTGTTTTGGAATAAGTTCATTGACTTTTCTAATGTTGTTGTACCATTGTCAAACCATTGGGGTTTTAGTGTGTACATTGGTGTTAATTTGTCTGCTTTCTCTATGTCAGCACGTTACGTAATCCCACATATCCACATGGAGAATTACAAAGCTCTGTCAGGACGCGGGGTGCAAGGGCAAGGAGGGAGGACTCAGACGCGGAGTAAATGAAAAAACAAAGAACTTCAATAGTAAAAACTCAAACTCAAAATCACTCTAACCAAAAAAGGACCGGAAGGAGGCAAAAACTAAACAGACAAAAACAGGGACCTGGACTTGAAAACACGAACAGACTTACTTGACAAGAACGGTCGACATGTAATGACGCCACACGAGACTAGAGACTCACAAGGCTTGAATACACAAGGGAGGTGCAGGTGATTGAACACAGGTGGAAACAATCAGGCACGGCAGACAATCACAGGGGAAGACAGGACAAGGCAGGAAGTGAAGTTACCCCAGGAACACAAGAGACATGAAAACTACAAAATAAGACAAGAAGCAAACCCAAACCGTGACAAGCTCTTCCTCAGCCCAGTTCAGTATCTGTTAACACTGTGTTGTTTTCCACACCTACAGCAGTTCAATTGTTCCATGGGTCCAAGTCAGTCGGGACGACAGGCATTCCTGTAACTGGATTTCGGGCCTCACAAAATAGGTAAACAACAACAACATATGCTGCTGTGCAACAACACTGGCCTCGCACCTTACAGCCTTACCCCCACCCCCCTGCAATGGAAAAAACCCTACAAGTTGACTGATTGGCTAAGTAATCCCATCCAGCCATGAGGGCCACACATGTGAGTGGTGCTTATTGGATTTCCACACAAAAGAGCCCCGGCAGGCCTCCATCAATGGGGGGCGTACTGCTGAGCTGTGCAGTGAGGCTCTCTGCCCGTCCGTCACACTGGTGAGTAAACAAGGACGAGGCCGCGATGCTCCGCCCGCCTGCGGTGTATCGCACCACGAAAACACCCGCTCCCTTACTCATCACGTTTGTCAAAGATAGTTTTATATATCTGCCTCTGAAACCTCTGCCACGATCTGAATACATTTGCGATATAGGAGCTCAGTGTGTTGAAACACATTCTAAATGATATAACATTAATTGATGAATGAATAACTTTCCAGAAGCTATCCTGGTCACTCAATAGATCAAACAGCAGTAAGTGATAATGAATTTAAATTTCATTAGACAATTAAAAAAAAAATACAGTGTTATCATTGGTACTCCTGTTACGTATGTCCCAGATACTCATTTAGAAACAGTGCCCTCGTACATTTAAAGTGCAGCGGTTCACATCCAATGCACCAAAACAACTTTTGATTAAATTGCCAAACTAGTGACTAGCTCCAGAATCCCGATCAGACGTTTGGCCTAAATCCTGCCCCGGTCACTCAGGGGACGGGGCAGAGGGAATGAGCGCAGCCCACAGTGCAAAGGTTTAGGAGGATGTGAGATGAAAACAGACCAGTGTGCAGGAATATTGACTGCAGTAAGAGGTCGGGATCTATGAGTGTGAGTGTGTGTGTGTGTGTGTGTGTGTGGTGGAACCATAAACTTTCATGTTAAAAGAGGATTGCAGGCAGGTCTTGGTGCACACAGACACACACACACACACACACCCACACACACACACCAGGGGCTGAACATGAAGATTAACCTATTATAGTGAGGTTTTCTTTCTAGGGTGAAAACACTGCAGAAAGCAAAAGGCTATGTAGAGGCTTTAATAAAGTATATTTAAACTTCATTATTTAACTACTACACTGCCTGGGAGGGACACTTCCATTTCTCCCAAGCCCAAAAGAGTGAGATCAATTTCAAAGAGCCATGCACCCTTTACACATTCATAACACATTCATCCCCAGGCAGGATCGCACTTAGAGCTACACAATGCACTTTGAAGGCCACATAAACTCCACTCTCAAATACACACTAATGATCGGGGGGGGGGGGGGGGGGGGGGGGGGGGGGGGAGTCATGCTGAGATCAATGGACACTGATGTGCATTAGCAGCAGCCTGTGCAGAGCTAAAGCTGCACTGAGGAGTGATCGGCCTGTCTGCATTCATGGCACTGGGTCAAACATGTCAGAACGGTTATGTCAATGATGCAAGGCAAGGCATCCATTATCCTGTCATGTCCTCAAGGGACGATTTGATTCGGGTACAGTATGATCCACAAAGGAGCACTGGAGGCATCCAACCTTAACATAGTCATTAGGCTCCAGCCCGTAAAAAAAATACAGCTTTTATGAAAAGAACAATTATTATCCATTTCATACTGAATCAATGTGAAAGTATTGAGCCTGGTTAATGGCCCGTGGTGATCATCCTTACCTTCCACTAACTCCTCCAGGCTGGTGACCCTCCTGCCTCCATCCAACGCGTACAGCGCCCGGACTCCTTGGGGCAGGTTGACGTTGTCGGACAGGGACCTGGTGAGCTCCATGAGCAAGGCATCCAGAGACCTGAAGCGATCACCGGACACCGCGTACACCAACCCTTTGAAATACCGGTCTCCGTTGCGATAAAACCTCACTTTTTTGGCTTTCTTCTCGGAGGTGAGGGACTGCAGGGTGCGCGTGCGGTAGAAACTACAGTGCGCACTGTGCGCGGGGCTGGGGGCCAGCGCGTGGCCTCTGGAGCCCGGCTGGGACCCGGAGTTGGGTTTCGGTGTCCGGTGCGGCTTCTCTCGTTCCTCGAAGTGTTCGAATTCAATACTTCTGCTTAGCGACATGTTGTCTCGAATTGTTTTCCTCCTATTTTGAACGAAATCCAAAAACAAACTACAACAACAAAAAAAAAAGAATAAGCAACTTTGATCGAGTTGTGGTTGGAGCCTCGATGCGTCCGGACTCGTGGGATGAAGGACACACGCGCGATCGTCTCAACCTCAAGTCCAAACCACGCAGCTAAAACAAGAAACAAACCGATAATCGATAAATGATGTCGAGAGAACAATCTCGTGGTCCCCGGAAAGTCACTTTAAAAAAAAAAATCTACCTGTAATAACGCAGCAGGAGCATTCATTCAAACTCCAGCTCGGGATGATTCTGTTGGAGAGCAGCTGACCGACGAGCAAATTCTTTTCTTTTTTTGCTTCTTTTTTTTTTTTTTTTTTTACAAAACTTGGGCGCAACGCACCTTGGAGCCTCCTCCTTCTCCAGCTCACATCCTTCCTCTGACGGGTCGCTCCCTCGGAGTGTGAGCTCAATGGATGGAGAGACGGGGGAAGCCTCGCCGCCTCGGGGTCCTAGTGCTCCTCTGTGTTCTGATCATATATTTTATTCAGGGCGGAAACATAAAGTTTACCCTCATCTGTAATGATCCAAATTTAGTGGGCTGTGTATGATACACAAGGGGAATCCTGTACACAAATGAATTTCTTTTTCAAATTTTGTAGGCACTCATTTGCAAACAAGTGTTTACATCGTTATGATACACAGCCCACTAAATACAGAGTTTAGAAATATCACAGGTGCACTAAGTTACAATAAAAATGACTATTGTAACAGAGCCGGCCACAATGTTACTACAGTAACCCAAAAGTGGCAAACCAAACACCGGCTCACATGCATCACTACATACGAGGCCCTTTAAAAGACTGCATCCAATGTTCTGTCTTCTTTATAAATTAAAAGGGTCAGTTGTTTTTAATGATCTATTTATTCCTTTCTATTATTTGGTATTTGGGCTCAAATATTGATCATTTGCTACATTTAAGGATGCATTGATCTATACATAGGTGCATGCTAAGACGTCACAAACGGAATATGAATACAACATACCATAAGAACCATTTATACATGAAATACATTCATTATATTCATTCAGTACAGCTGTGTAGTAGAGTGCAATACATAAGCCTGACTCTTTATGACCGTGAAATACCAAGGTAGAACTATTCGGGCAAATACAAATTCCAGGTTGAAACTCATCACCATTGCAATTTTTTTGGCAGGTTCTTGCATGGAGCTACCTGCGTCCACCTGGTGCAGCTCAGCGTGCACACAAAGCCACGCTGTCACTGCAGCTTGTTAGAAAGCAGGCCAAAGAGTACCGGGCGGACTGGGGAGGAGTTAACCCACTTATCAACTACAGCAGCCTATTTCCTGAAGCTAGTGCAACAGAAACAAATAAATCTCATCTATTTCAAATTTTGGAGGCACTCATTTGGCACACGAAGACCGTTTGTGAAGCAAAACTTTTTTTTTCACAAACCTAACTAACTTTGAACAACATCAGAAAACAAATTATTGTAATGGGATGTTTACACTTACTAGATGCGGTTTGATAGTTATTTTGCTTCCACAAAGTGTCTGTTGTTCTTCCCGGTGTCCATCAAAACCAACAATAATGGAAATAATCAACGTAAGCACCTATAGAACAAGATATAAATATCATTAAATAAAAAAACATGGGAGTCAATGTGGGAGAGACACTAGAGATCATTCTTGTATTTCATACATTATCACATATTGTGTATTTGAGGAAGGAGATTAGGTTAGGTAAGTCACCTCATCTCTCCAATCTCCAGGTTTTTAAAATATAATAATAATTTTAATCTGCAGATTACATTTAAATGCATAGAAATATCCTCCATGGGTCTCCAGCAACAGCTCTCACTCTCCAAACTGAGAGCCAGCTGTGGCGGGACGTATTGTTTGAGCAGCCTTTAAGGGAGGACGTCGCTTGGCGCAAAGAAAATAGGAAATACTCTTCCCCCGGCAGAGGGAAATCCTGTACAGAATGACAAAGCATGAAAATCCCTCGATGCTCAGAACCCTGCTCCCTAAATTAAGAACAACAATCAGGTTGGTGATAGGGCTTAAGCCTCCTCTCGCTGGTTCTACTGTTAAATCGGTAAGCTCATAATGTAATGCAATTTATGAGGGATTTGAGCAAATAAAGATCCTCAGGCATTTGTATGAAAATCACTTAGCGAAACAATCCTCTCTGGAGGGAACAATGCAAAGTCTGTGATCAGTTTCAAAGCCCCGCTGGGGGCGCAGCCAAAATCCCATACATTATTATATTATTATACAGGCTACTTCACAGCTGTGTAACTCAAATAAGGAGTCATTCTTATGTCTTAAAATGTGAACATTTTACACTGTTTGTATCACTATATATTTGAAGTGGGGAAAAAATACTTGATATTTGATACATCACAAAAGACAGAACGTATAAGAGATAGAAGATCGTAGATGAAAGGCATCTGAAGATTTGAAGAAAACCAACTAAGAGGCAGCATGTGTGCGCGAGTGCATTATTGTCATGGCAGGCACCAGGTGTCACAACATGCACATCATTTATGTTCAATGTGTCAGTGATGATGAGTTTGTGGCTTTGGGGTCAAAGGGCATGAGTGAGACGTGACAGCAGTAGAGTTTCTAAATCATCCCACAGAAATCAAGGTCAACGCTGTATCGTGGTTTAAAAGCGGTCCACATTGTCCCCTTTTTCTATTCACATTTGTTTTGTCCCTAAACAACTAAAGGCCTTTTATCTTTTAAGAAGTCCCTCTGTCTACAGATTACTATTTTAACTTCGAGAGCACATTGTATTCATTGCATTTACCTACTTCACGACAGAGAGCACCCAGTATCTTAGATGAGCTCTAGTGAAAATGGAAAATAAAACACTCCAGCGCCCTCTAGTGTTCACAAGGGAACACTAGCCGATTTTTCTTTTGCTATGACAAACTCAAATAAGTTCTAACTGTATATTAAATGATGGTTCTTTACCAACTCGTCGTCAACCACCTGAGTACTGAACAAGCCTCAGCAGCATTTTCAAGTATTTTTACATAATTCGGGAAATCTAAACTTATGCTCTATGAGCATCTACAAACAGCAGAAAAAAAACTCCAAATCATGAAATGCAATTAAAAATTGAATCAAAATCCCACTTGTGCTTTGACTTTGAAGTTGTCAGTCTCCCATGATACACAAGGTCAAATTATGTCTTGTGTTTATCATTATTTTGCAAATGTAGATGCTACACAAGTCCTACCACCTGATGTTAATGTTGTGCCAAATTATCTTAGAATATCCATGATTCACTGGAGGTTAGGGTGGAACAATCTGCACAATATCTATGTATACTGATGTGTAATCCAACAGGTAGTCTGCCTCCAGAAGAGAAAGAAAGAAGAGGAAACACACACAGCAGGGATTCATAAGCCCGACATCACCAAAGACAAGAGCAATACAGGTTCCAGACAACGTGAGCTAGAAACCTTATGAAACACACCTAGCACTCCATTCCGGACAAATTGAATTACAGGAGGTCACCTCAGGCTTCTCACCATTTGGCAGCGGCGACTCTGACGAGGGTGTTTTTCCACAATGACCTAGTTCTCTCACACTTTGTTAAAGGTAGAGTAGCTGCTGCTGCTGCTGCTGCTGCCAGGTCAGCAAACACGATGCTACAAGGGAGGAGATGCTGCAAATACCTTGTCTGGCCCAAGTAGCATTGTGTATTTAGTTTTATAGTATTATATTATTACCTCTAGGACTTTAGAACGTGTCTCAGCCTCACTTTCGGTCACGATTAAAGACTGTGTATTTTTTTGTGATATCGTCTTTTCTTAAATATAAAATATATGGGGCTAATAAATAAAAACCCAAAAGGGTTTCTAGAGATTCTTCCCAAAATATTCAAATTAACAGTATTTGCTGAATTGACAATACATTGACAAGTGATGAATTAATGAATAAGATACATGATATTTCTAATGACATCATAAGCTTTTTAACACCACTCCGCATGTTTGACAACTAGATGGGGCTCTTACGCCTTTTCTCTGCAGCTCTACCGCTCACAAAACAAATGTAGTGTCTCATTGACATCCATGTTATTTAAAAATTCTTCGAGGTGAGAAGATACAACAGATTTTTCTTGTGTTATTTTGTGATTGATTTTTAAGTGGAATTATGTCCAAACTCCGAACCACCTTCATTACCGTCCACACCGTGAGCTCTATTTAGGGCCCCACTTTGACCTCGATGGAATGCACACGTGGGCGAGGAAGCTGAGAGAAATAGAAATAAAAGCAACAACAGAGGAAGCTTTTTTTTCCCGTTCAGCAGGAAGACGGCGGATGGCGAGAGACGATACTGTGAGGCGAGGGCGACATGGGGTGTTTCGTGAAGAGATGAGTTTTCAGACTCCAAAGGAAAAGTGTGGAATAAATGCAGGGGGAAGAATAATCTCTCCACCATCAGGGGAAAGAGCCGAACGGAGCCTGAATGGGGCGATAATCCCCACCGCAGCGAAGAGCAAGTTTAAACGACAAATTAAAAATAATACGTCTATTTAAGTCAATGAATTTTAATACAACATCAAGACATGTATCGCATTTCTTCCCCCATCAAACCAGCACAGAGGTTGCACGGCACGGCCCTGAAACAAACATCTTTCGTACAGATGTTCGCGGATGATCTGCAAGTCATATCCAGAGACAACCCCGGCTAACCCCCCCCCCACCCCAAAAAAAACAACCAGACAAAGTTAATCCGTCAGAGCTGGTATTGGTCGACTGCAGTTGAAGGGGTCATCGCATTGAAAGGTCCGAACTAATGGGGGCCGACACGTGTCAGGGCGAGGCACTGCTCGGGCCTGATCTCATCCCAGACATGCTGCTCTTCTTCGGAGAAATCACTGACCCTGGGGCACACCCCAGCGTTCAAAAATGTACCCACCCCTCAAAGGCACATGTAATATATACCTGCCGGCGTGTCCGGGGAGGGGGGATGGGGGGGGGGGTCACCGTGATGGAGTGCCCATATTTAAGTGAATAACTTATTAACAAATGTAGCTTAAATATAGCTTTGTTGGCAATACAGTGACAATAGAAAGGTACCCAGCTATCCCGTGTTCCTGGTGTGGCCGGAGGGCCGTATCTGACCGCGTGGGAGACGACTGTGTTTTTCACATTGTGGATGACTCAAGCATTAACTGCGCCTTCGTGACAGCGACTGCCGAAATGTGAACTATGATGCACGGCTACACCGGTCACCGCGTGTTCACCACGGATCTGGGCGCGGGATTGACAGAGAGACGTGTGAGAAATTAGCGCCGTGAGCAGTTGGGCATTGACGGCTGTCTTTCACTGTGAATAACAAACACCACGGCTCTGGCTCTGGCTCTGGCGCGTCCACTCTGATCTAATCTTGACACAAAACTCCTACAGACCGCTGTGATGTCAGAGCCGGAGTCTGCTGTTTAATTCACAGCCGTCTCGGAACGCTGAAGGCCCGGGCCGGTAGTCCCGGTGATACCGGAGCAGCTCGTTTGACGGGTGAATCGTCACGGCGATGACTCTCAAGGTTCAGTCACTGAGCGGCGCCGAGGCGGCTTCGATCGCACGTCTTCTGTGCATCCAGGTTTGTAAAAGGGCAGAGGCTGATCTGCTAATATGATACTCCATCCATCATACTCTTTCATTGCAATGGTATAATACAATAAAATACATTTTCTGTTACAATAGAACAGAATAAAATAGAATAAATACATAAATGGTCAGACTTTACATTAAAGACTGTTTAGCGTGTGCACAAAGTATATAAACATTTAATACATCATTCATAACACACTTCATTTGAGTTGCAAGCGGAGAGTGGAAACTACCCCCGCAGGAAGTGGAGGTTGATGTGAAATGAAGAAGATGGATGACAAAATCATAAGATCCAGGGGGAGGTTTTGATGACTAAACACGTATATATGTTACATCAGCACACCTAGATCTGAGCCTGTTATAAAGATATTGTAAAATGTGTGTATAGGTTTTTAGAAATTATACATTTATAAATATGTATTTATGAAATAAACATAATGAAGGCATCTCTTCTGCCAGATGCACACGATCACCCTAATCCCTAAAAGGATTGTGAATTGATTAAGACACAAGCCACATATGATTATGGAATGAAATAGTAATAATGTCCAATAAATATTCATATATGATTAACTAGAGATATTCATCAATATTCACCAGTGATCAGCATTACAGCATCTGCAGTAAGTTTCTGAATACAGAGCAATGCTTGTGTCTGGAAGGAATAACATGGATGTATGTATGTTAAAACCCACACGTATGCATCGCTGCAATAGCACAGCTCGCAGGAAGCAGCATCAATAGATGGCACTGTTTCCCAGGCCTTGGCCCTCATCTCCAGTTAGTACCCCCTCCCTCTCTCTCCTCCCTCTGACTGCCGGGAGGTTTCTGTCTGGATCCCTTCTTCACAAAAATGTTGAAGAAACTCTCGGTCAAAGCGTACCTGGAGCCATTGGAAGCACAATTCTCCCGCGAATCCAACATTGTTGCTCTCACTGCATCACAATATTAGCTGCAGGGAAGTGTTGTGATGGGGCAGAAGGTCTGGTCACAATACGAGTACTCAATGCAAGGTCAGCGGCAGACTCATGTGCAGTTATATGTGGGATTTTGTATTTTGGGGATAAGAAATATGATGAAAACGGTTTTCATTGCATGTGTCAACATAAACGTAAAGACATTTGCGCGTGTAGCGTATTTATATGCACCCATATAATTTTTGTCATTACTTTACTTACTATATAATACCTTAACCCTAAGTATTTAATCTTCAAGTCGACAGTCCTCTCACACCATGTGACACAAATCATACGACTCATTTCAAGATCTATTGACATAGTTCAACACACTGAAAAATATGAAAACAAAAGCAGTGGTTATTGGAAGTATGTGCTTTCATTCTACTGATCTTTGCTGTTGTTAAATGTATTAACGGTCTGTGTAATTCTATCCTGTATTAAATATAGTGTTCTGCCTTTGTGCAACGTTGATCTACCCGCATGTGAACAACATCTTCGAACTTACAGCCAGCAATAACATTGATCAGGGAGCTGTTCATTGATCACGGAGCGGCTCCGTTTGATGAATAACGCTGACCACTGAAGGTGAACGTGTGGGGAGAGAGTGGAGGGTGAAGCTCGATGTGATACCAGGTACAGCGGTGCGGGGCTCATGCTATTCTCTCACCAGCTGCTTTTTTTGGGGGGGGGGGGGCTTTCTGTGCACAAACACACAGTGTGTGTGTGTGTGTGTGTGTCTGTGTGTGTGTGTTCAGCATCCTTTCGTTCCTCAACTGCTCCTCTTGAACGAGGGGAATACATGTGGCATGCCTTCCTCGCAGAAGTTACACCTGGAACATGAGACAATCACAGGGGTTGCTAGGTAACGGGTCTCCTAGCGGCCTCCGCTGCGAGCTTCCGGAAGGACCGGGCTTTGCTCACTGAATCATTCCCTTCACTCCTACAGGAGTGTTGAGGCAGTGAGTGAAACGTGTATTGTATGGATCCTGGTTGTGTGTATGTGTGTGTGTGTGTGTGTGTGTGTGTGTGTCCTTGGGCTTTTGCCATGGCAAATAAAGTAGATGGCTTCCTTTCAGGGTGCCGCTATTGTGCACGTTGGCTTATTGTCACAACTCACTTTAAGGGAAGCCTGTTATTTTCTATTATTTTATGTTACAAGTCAAATTAAATTAAACAACAGTAAAACAGTTGCCTATTTACATACCCAGCAGACAAAAGTCTTTTTATCCCTGTTTTGGTAAATGAATAAAAATTGCTGGGCGGGTTGAACAAAACACCTTAAATTAAGATTTCGAGGTAAGGAAATCAAAAGGCTGTTAGTGAAATTTCCTCAAAACGTTCACTTGAATAAAAACAACATCTTTTCTCCTCATCTTTGAAGCGGATGTTTCTGTGAAAGGAGACACAACCTGCAGTGAATCTCTCTGCGATCAGAAGAAGTTGGATGTGGTTGTAAAGTAGCGAAATGAATGGTTCGCTCTGATGGGGACACGAGGACTGAAATCAGCCCAAACGCCTCTTCGGCTCCACTCAATAGTGTCGTTTTCCTCTCCTCATCAATCCAAGCCATCTGTTGCTCATTTCATATATCTGTCCATCCGAGTTTGGCCCTGAAACCTTGTTGGAAGCTTCGGGTTTGTGTTAGAAATATTAATTTATCCGTTTTGAATGTGGTTTTCCACAAGCAATGCCACCATTTGAGGGAGTAATGCCGCCGAGTACAGCTTCGCACAAATGGCAGGAGCGTTTGTAAGGCTACTATTTCAAAAGTCTGCGGGTCATTTTTATCACTTTCCTCCAGAGGTAGACATGATATTTGGGTTTTTTAAAATATGTCCTGCACATGCATCAATGCCTTCAACGGCAAAATCTATTCCTACAATGTTTTGTCTGAGTTATTCACAGTGATACCTGTGGATTATCACAACCTCATTTCTGAAAGCCATTCCTCACGTTGGAGCTTTTTGCTTGACCACCTTTCCGTGGCTCTCTTAACCTCCCGCTTTCCCCTCCCTCCCTCTGCACGCGTGGTTTCCTTTGTCTCCTCTCCTTCTCCTTCTCCTTCCTCCTTCCATGTGTCGCGTCCTTCCTGCAGGGTCTTCCTGGTCGGAGAGAGAGGACGTCGCGTGGCTCAGGTCCGATGGGTTTGGCCGTGCGTTCTCCTGGATCAATACTCTTCAGGTACACGGGAAGCGTTTCCTCATCAACCCCACCCCCCCGAGAGCCTGAGGATTGAGGGGACCTCTTGCTCCACAGATTTGAAGTTTGGGATTGGAGCGATAAATCAAATTGACTTGAGGAATTTTTTTTTTTTTTTTTTGTAATTCAGGTGAAGCGACCCTTTGAGTACTTACCTGTGGGGTCCCACGCCGAAAACCGCTTCTTCACTCGTGATAAAACAGCTCTTGCCAGTTGCTCGGGTTTAAATGAGGCACATAAGGTGATCTGGAGGACTACTGTTGATTTATCTGGGAATGCTGTGGTTCTACAGTTTGTCACAGCTGCTCTCGTAAACATTTTTTGATTCCCCCAATAAGAGTTCAGTGTTTTACAGTGATTAAACCCCCCCAGGCCTGTTAGCAGTAAAAAGTCTCTCTCTCTCTCTCTCTCTCTCTCTCTCTACCCCTCCCACACTCTCAGCGCTTGCTTCTCTGCCGCCGTAGTAATTCTCATTCTCTCCCACTCTCCGCCTCCTGTGACCTACACACAGGGAAACACGGGTCACTGAGTTCGAGTCTGTGTAGTCAGAGCGACAGTCTGGTTAAAACCCTCGTAAACTGTCTTGAGCAGAAGTCACAACAGATTATTGTAAACACAACTTTTTTTTTTGTTTGTTGAATATGTCAAATGGCACGTCTGCATTATTGGATGTGTGCATAACTTCTGCCACTTCGGCCTTCGTCCGTCTGTGTCCTATTTGACTGCGACGACAATATTTCCACAACTTACGGCTCGATTGGTCCAAAATTGATTTTTGGTGAACTTTCCAACAGTTCAACATTTCAATTTTCAGATTAGTGGTTCTCCCGACCCCTCGGTCATAAGAATACACTAATAGTTGTGCGCTTGTGTGTTCCCAGCAGTAACAAACTGGATGATTACGGTGACCTCTTGACCTTTCCTCCAATACCATTGGGCTACATTTTGCCTACTTTTTCTTATGACACATTCTCGATTGAAGGTGTGGTGTTGATGGAGATCTGTGCTCTCCGCTTATTTGAGACCACTTAAGATGTTTTAAAATTAAAATACAGCATTTCACCAGACTAATGTAAACATCCAAGCCTAAATCTTAGCTAATTGGTTTAGTCCAGTTTGCACATTAACATGTTAATGCTTGTACTAATCAATATCTCGTCCATTAGGTGTCTGTAGGGCTGCAAAAAAACCCACAGATGTGGATATTCAGACAGAGTGACACTGCTGTCACACAGAGGGATTGTTTAAAAACCACCCAGGTTCGACCTCTCTTCTGCCTCTTCTGAACCCATTTCCTTGCCCTCTTCGTAGCACTACATGACAGACTCCGCTTAGCCCACATTTGCCCTTTTACGGTGACTGATTGTTAACCAAATGCCCTAACTGCTTAATTAGGTTGGGGCCAGGGAGCCGCGACAGCTGCGACGTGATTCATGTATTCTGCATTTCCAGCAGCCGTAATGGGTGGTTCGCGGAAGGGGGGGGGGGGGGGGGGGGGTGAGGAGGGGGGGGTGCGGCCTTTGGCAGGAGAGCTGGCATCTGTCACCCACGTCGGCATGAAGGGAGTTCCAAAAATGCTGCCAGGTAACCCGTAGCCTCCGTTTTCAAAGCGGTTTAGTTAAAAACGTAATATTATTAGTAATATATTTTTGGGATATTTAACCCACTATTGTTTCTTTCCAAAAAGTCAGAAGACTGCACTACTGGACTACAAATATTGTATCTTTTTTTGTTTTTTTCATGAGCATCTCGAGTCTAAATGAGCGAACAACTGTGTAAGTCACATGCATCCCCAGAGCACCACTAGCAGACTGGGTTACCTTGGTTGAAGTAAACATTAATAGAAAGGCCAGAGCGCTGGCTTGAATATTGAAAATCAACGGGATTGTACACTGCGATTGAGTCTAAGCCTGCGTGCTGCGGTCCATTAGTGCTCTCTACTCCCGCCGCAACCCTCCCCGGGGGCTTTTATAACAAAAATTATAAAAAGACTTGGTATCCATACGTTTTTGAGGGTTTTGTTTGTCCGTCTAATTTGAAACTCCCCTTCTCCGCTCTGTCGTAGGCAGGGAGACAGACACACGTTGTGTTTAAAGAACGTTCACATCGGGACGGGGTGGTTGTTAAACAAAAAGGAAAGACTTGTGGCCTCGAGTTCTATGGGAAAAGTTGGCTTCCAGATCAGACTAGTTGCTAGCAGCTAGTTGTTAAAATGAAAGGTAATTTAGTGACGAACCAGGTCACTTCGAAGTTTTAGATGAAATGACAGCATTGGCTGTCCGACTAAAAATATCTTTCGTTGCTACAGCAAACATCTCCGCTCTGTAATCTTGTCCAAAAACAAAATGGAAGAATTTGATGTTCTTGATTTTTTTTTTTTTTGGGGGGGGGTTTCATGATGACGCCGCCCACTTTGTCTTAATTTGGAGGGCGGCCAATCACATCTCGGCTGAATCAGCGACGTCAGCCTCTTGTCATTAGCGAGGGCTCACACTGAGTCACAGACCTTTTTCAATAAACTGTCCTCCCCTGCTCGACTCTCCTTCTTTATCTATCGCACAACGTGAACACCGCGACGTCGTACATCTCACTGGAGCTAGTTTAATAAGCAACCACATTAACATTTCCCGGTGAAAAGTGCACTGCTCACGTCAGTTCTCCGGGCTTGCTCTCTAATTAGCTGCTCAGATGCAGTCTATAAAACAGCATGTAAAGGGAGCAGTGAAAAAGTCCCTTTGGTCCACTTACATGTGGTGTTGGCTCCTCAGTACCACTAACAACACGCTGTCTCGCAGGCTACCACGGTATTAGATGTCATGTCGTATTTAATATTCTATTCCATCGTCTGCATTTTGTGTGTGTATCTTAGATTGGGTTTTTCAATAATGCCTCGCATGTTTTTTCTTTTATACATTTTCGAGTGGCATTGTCAAAAGGATCCTTCAAACTTGAACTTTAGTTGTCTTCAACTGCTTTAAGTCACATGCATGTGACAAATAGAGACACGAAACTCCACTGACTTCCTGTTGATTTTCAGTCTTAAAACCTTGTTGTGCCTTCGCATAGAAGCGAGCAGCTGATCCGAGGAGCTGATATCGTGATTGACAGCCCGCAACACTGACAAGCAAGGAAATTAAGAGTGAACATGTGAGGGGTTAATGGCAGACGTATGAGAAAATAAACTACAGGCCAAAGCACACAAGAGTAAAGTCTTGACTCAACACTACTTAGTATAAGTATATTTGCGACCAAATCGATCTCTTCTCCGTTATTATAAGCCTGTGAGCTGGCCCCAGTGTGGCCAACACAAGACCTGTTTGTCTAACGCCAGTGGCCTTTGTGTTCATCAAGCTACAGGCGCCCGCACTGTTGATTACGGAGGCCCGAGGGCTAATTTCTCAGACCCCGGCAAAGCACGATGGCTGAAAATATAATTGGATAAAAGCTCTCCCAATCTCAACCTGACGGTGGAAGAAGCACAACCAAGTGGAAAGCCATTAAATGAAGACAATGGACCATACTGGTATAATTAAATACATGTTTTTGGAGAAAGAAAAAAAAAACTAAATTAAATAACTATTTGGATGATGTTTAGGCTGGTAGAGAAAGGCTTTGTTGTACCTCATGGCCCGATACTGCAAAAATGCCACAGATAGAACTACAACCTCATGTCAAAACCTACAATTCTATGATTAGTTATATAAGTGTAATGAAGCGATATTTTGATGTAAATTATGCTTTTCTTGTTTTGGAATTTTGTGTCCAAGTGTTTGTGCAAGAGAGTTATTGTCTATGCTTTTTTTTTTGTGAGATGCAGTTTGTGTTGCTGAATAAATCTTTATGTTTGAGAGACTTATGGTCGGCTTCGTAAAGTGACAGACTTTATGGCTCCTTTTTTGGAGTGTAAGGAAAGATTTCCATGTCTTGCTTGCAGCTTTTACACCGGGGACTAATTTGCAAGAAACTTGGAAAAAACGGCTTGCAACTCATCTCCGAAGCTGAGCTCTCAAGATTAAGGTTTGCCTCAGTGAGGCTGGATTTGTAGACCTTTGTCTTAAAATAAATGTTTGTTGCATTTTTATATGTTTGCATGATATTGCTAGCCACTCATTCTTGACTGTCATTCAGCTGTATGGACAGTAGGCCCAATGCAGTTGGCAAGTAGTAGTAAAATATTTATTTTAGCAAGTATCTACCAGTTCTACATGTATTTCAGCAGTTATTTTAATTAAACTTGCCTGGTAAAGTACAGCCAAAGTTAAGTTTAAATGCACAACATCCATCTCTGGATGTTGGACTGCACCGACTAATGAAAGAGGTAAACATTGTTGAATTTTAACAGTTAACTTGAATCCTCTAATGGCTTTGAGGATCTTTCAGGAGACTTAATTAAAATAGTAAAAAATGTATGCTCCTTAAACTGGATCCTGCACTTCCAATAATGCAACCTTTGAATTCAAACCACCTCGACACCAGCTATGTGCTTAAATTCCCTCACCACCAAGTTTTTAATGATATTTTTTAAAATAATATATAATATAAAATAGTTTTTACAAAAGTTTCCTCTATTAGATAGTGGGATTGAGAGAGAGCCATGATGTATGCCTTTGCAAGGCAAATGCATGCAAAGCATCTTAGAATATGAGCATTCAGACCACATGGTGAGCAAGAAATCATACAAACGTGTGTGTGAGTGGCCCTAATAACTCATTTTCAATTATTTTAATTATAAAATCAGAATAGTTTCAAATTTGAAAATGGACGTTGACGTTTGAAGCGCACATTGTCAAGCAGAACTTTCACCGGCGCTGTGTCTGAATTTGTAGCCGCGCAGCGGGCCGAGGAGGAGACAGATTGAGTCAACACTAAGCTGAGGATTGATGGTATAGTCACAGAGCTTTATGATTTATAGGGCCAACTGCATATTAACACTGTAACTCCCTCAAGGCCCTAAGGCTCTTATTCTTGTACCTGCTGGTAGGTATTGAAAATGCACGGCCAAGCTGTGAGATACAGATGGGATGTTAGAGAGAAACTGTAGTTGTGTTGTTTGTGTGTCTTTTAGCTCTGATGGGAAGAACAAATGAATACAGCAGTGTTAGTGTCATTGTAAGCTGCGTTAAGGATTTTCTCCCTTCTCTCTTTTTACAATAGCTCATCAACCTTAATATGGTTTCTATGAAAGAATAGACGGATAAAGACAGAGGCATAATCAAAACACCCGGGGCAGAGATTCCTAATGGTAACAGCAATGCTAGTAAGAACCTTAAATTAGGGTTTTCAAGAGACACGGTTTGCTCAATGCTCAACAGTATTTGACCGCTGTATGACATCATCACAAATAGTGCCATTCCCCACCTGCATGTTGCATTACTTTTTCCCCTTTTCACCTTTTCCCACAAAGCGTATTCTGTATTTTAGAAATAATATATCTTGAAATACAATGTAATGTTGAAGGTACATTGCTTATAACAGACCACCTATTCTCTTCTGGACCAACGCTTCCAAACACAGGCGGTGACGGAGTAGTCAGCCACGACCGCGTTTCCCCAGAAAGGAAAAGTTTTGCTCCAACAGACGGGTCGTCTAATGTGGGAGAGGCTCCTCTGGTATCCAGAGTATGACTTGGGTTCACAGGAAGCTCATTAACACTGCAAATCCCCTTGATCTTTTCCAATTAACTGTCCCAGCCAGGATGATGTGAGACACGCAATTAACAAAGGCCAGTGGCTGACTCACCCTTCATCCCCCTGTTTCATTACCGGCGAGCCTTGGATTTGGGTCAAATTCAACAGCTGACATCCAGTATGAGCTTTAAAAAATTTGAGGGCTGTGAGTTTGATGCAAGGCACATCATGGTCTCTCTCTCTCTGTATTGTAATTATGGATATGGCCTTCTGTTATTGGGAGAGAAGGTTCAAGGTCTGACTCAGACAGCGAAGGGTAAAACATGTGAGAGTCAGTAATGAGGCGAGGTTCATCAGAGATGTGTGTGACACCTCTAACCAGGGCTGTATAGGATCTACATCATAGTCTGTTGTAGCTTGTTGGTGTTTGATGTAAATTATGTTCTTTTTTGCTACCAAATGTTATCAGCTGTGGGGAGCTAGCTGGTCAAGCTAATGACTAGACTGCTGAGAAGCTCTAAACTTGGGGCTTATGCCGTCGCCGTCATGACCAGCGACGGCGATGCACTCCGGTGGATCTCGGGGTGGAGCTCGATCAGACGTCTGAGGTGACGCCGCAGAGCCGGCAGCTAGCAGCTAGCAAACTCGAGACGGCATGAACCTGTCACTCACAACGACCTCACGACCTTAATAAAGCCTACATTTAAACATTAGTATAATTCAAATCACAACAGATGTCATGAAAAGAAAAACACATGTATGTAGTTTCAGTACCAGGCTGGAGACATGTTTATTTCTATTGGGAACGTTAGCAATTTGGACTCAGAGTCCAAGGGGATCGGCTCGCTTTTTGGAGCCGGCCTGAAGGACTTCAACGTAGGACCTTCCGCATTGACAAAATGTCTCTGCACTTAAGAATTTAGGAGCAGCGTTGCGTCTCTGAAGCGCCCGTGGCACAACGCTGGTTTCAGAGTGTTGCTCAAGGGCGCGCGGACATGCGGATTGAACTGCCAACCTCGTGATTAAAGGACAACCATCTCTTCCCCCCCCGAGGCACAGGCCTCCTTACGGCTATTGTGGAAAGGTCAGCCTGGAAAAGATGTAATTTCCTCCTCAAGAGGAGCATTCATGAGTTCAGCTAAGTTAAGCTAGGCTAAACTCACTGCTTAACGCAGCTACAAAGAAAGAGCTCGAGACATCATACTTGCCCTTAACCAGCAAACCTTTTTGTGAAAATAAGGAAGGAACAAAGAAAAAATGAAGTTGAAACTTTATTACAATTTTAAATCCACACACTATTCCACATAAATTTGGAGTGTAAGAAAATATTTTTACTCGATCAGATGTTTTTTAGGTGTAGGACTAAAACACGACACCATTTTGGCGCCCATGACATTATTAGCGGAGAATATTGCGACAGAGGATCTTAAAAACTCTTTAAAGTGTGTGTGTCCTGTTGGGTGATCATGCTGGTGGGCGCACAGACTCCAGCTTCAAATGTGGAATTTGCCGCCCACCAGCATGGGCGCACACACCAGCCAGCAAGTAAAGCACACAATACACACACACACACACATACGCATAAAGACACAATGTGTACTTCAGTATGCTTGTGAGGAAGCATCCAATCTGCTGGTGGATGATCTTGTTTGATCCCGGGCCTAAACTCTGACCTTAACCTTTCGACAAAGTCTTAACCCAAGCAAATGTTTAAATGTTTGGGGAGGGGACGTTTGCATCCGCGTTAGAAAACCATGTCTCCAGAGAAGCAGAAGTTTCTTCTAAACCTGATTTTTGCACCATTTCTTCTTTCTTTCACATAATGCCCATACCTGTCCATCTATTGTCTCTAATGAGCTGCTATTTAGCTCCATTTGCCCGTGTGTGATTGTGTGAGTGTGTGTTCAGTGTTAACTCATCATTATACGATGATAAACGTGGAATACCACGTTTATCATCGTATAACATTTTCAGTCATGTTAACTAAGGAGCATCACCATGTGTGTTTCTTGAAAAGAAATTCTGGTCAAAAGTTTATCATGATAATTTGCTTAAATTGCAAGCACAGAAGTTACAAGAACTTCAAAGGTACAGCATCTAAATTAGACGAGGTCTCAACAAACGCAAATGTAGGACAAATGTACCTCCTGTTAGTTGTGCAGAACAAAATAAGCATCTGCCTATTAGAGCAGTAAAAATACTGCCACTAGCTATAAAGTTGAAGAATTCTATATTTTCATCTGGTTAGAAATACATATCTGCACCCAATGTTACAGCAATATCAACCTCATGTTGGAGGCAAAGTAAGATCATCAAAGACAATAGAATTAATCCTCTGGGAACCGTGAATGTCTTGACAAAACGTTGGCCCTTTCAATGTGATAAATGAAGAAAGGTGAAAACTTGACCTGCTGGTGGTGACAAATTAAAATGGCAGGGAATCGCTCGGTCAAGGGGGTTCATCCTCTGGGGACTCCGAATGTCTTTTTCCAAGACCACCCATCCAATCGTTGTTGAATAGTTCCGGTCCGAACAGTGATCCAGCAGCAAATATCAAGGCCAAGGGAAGAGTACTATGTAGAAAGAGTGTGTTTTATTTACCTTTCTAAAAATAACCATTTTATGTTGCAAAAAGAAACACTTTCCCTAGTTATGAAAGTCAGTGAGCAGGATAGAATGGATTGTATAACTTGCAGTCTCGTTTGCCTTTAAATGTTACAGTACTGTGGGCTTGGCAGCGTAAAAAGTCTTATTAACCTAGGTGCCATTCATTAACATCACATTATTCATATGCATTTCCATATTGGACTTCCTGCATTTACAATCCTGCAACAATTACACACCTATCAAGGATTAAAGGATCCTATATTTAGGAGCGGTTCTTGAGATAAGAATTGAACAAATTCAAATTAGAGGGACTCAAGTCTAACTCTTAATAACCATTTAATTCCATTTTATCAGACAGATGGCATCGTACCATGTGATAAATAAAAATGACCTTGAACGAGAGCTCGATAATGTTGATTGTGGCCAATAGATACTATTATATGATATTGGGAAATATATTTTAAATTTAAGTAAGTATACATAAGTAATGTATGTTTAGGGATCTCTGTCATTTTGTATTGAGCTTGTTCAAAGCAACACTGTAAATAAAATATCATTTTTCTAAAGTAAAAAAATGCAGAAAAACATTTTTTTTTTGCTAAACAGGCTACGCAATGTAATTGATACCGTCTCCCTTTTATCGTGTTGTTTTGCTAAATCAACTAAATATTCCGCCATAACATTGAAGTTCTGAATAACACTATGCTATGCA
This sequence comes from Pungitius pungitius, assembly GCF_949316345.1. Classification (NCBI taxonomy): domain Eukaryota; kingdom Metazoa; phylum Chordata; class Actinopteri; order Perciformes; family Gasterosteidae; genus Pungitius; species Pungitius pungitius. The sequence continues at coordinate 16,486,191 of NC_084908.1, read as the reverse complement.
ACACATCAATCTAACCATCACTCACATTTACAATGTTGTCTTGCAACAACGCCTCGCATGACACAATAATAAACTTCTGTAATGGCAATCGGAGCCTTTCAAAATGGCATAAACAGGAAGTGAGTGGATGTACATAGACGGTGTTCAATCCCCCCCCCCCCCCCCCCCCCACCCCCGATACGATCACCCTGCAGCGCGTCTTGCTGCCGATTGCGTTCTCGCTCTATACCGGATCGATGTTGTCCCCATTAGTCACCCAGACACACAAACACGGGGGAAGTCGTCTGCCTTGAGATGGACTGGACTGTAAGCCTCCGAGGTGCTGAGAGGCATGTCAAGCGAGTTCCCTCCTCGTGAAATAGCCTGTACAATTGTTTAAAATAAATAAATAAATAAAAAAAAGATAACTGGGAGTCCTGGCTCCTCGCCAGCAGCTCGCCCCAGTGCCTCATGGGATATTAATGGCAGGCCGGGCTGAGGCGGGTCCGCAGTGTGGGAATAGATCCTGGAACGAGCACGGCACATCTCCTTCAATCAGTGCTTTAAAATCAGCTGTGCCTTCGCTAATCTGCTTCATTTCAAACCCGGGATGTCTCCATTTGCTATTGAATTAGAGCAGCGAGGGGCTGCTGGGGGGTTGTGGGGTTGGGGGAATGGGGGGAGGCACGCTGTACAAATACATATTTCTGAGCCGAAATAGCACTTACAATTAGGTCTCGTTTCCACGTCGCATTTGCCGGCATCGAGAAAAAAATGTGTACATTGCGTCCAGGAGTTATTCAATAATAGCTTTCAAAACATAAGTGGCCACTCTCCCGTGGCGTTCCTCGCTGAACTACCCCCCCAATCTTTGCTTCGCTCCCCCCCCCCTCTGCGTTGCGGCTCGAGGGGCTGCTGGCAGATAAATATCGGCTCCTTTGGCAGCGGTTCTCCGCGTGCATTTCCCCAGTGAGCCCGCGGGGCCCCTTGATGAAAGCCATCAGTCACCGGTGTGGGATGACCTGTCTGCACTGACCACCACGCACCTCCACCCCCTGACCACCGGGCTGTGAAGGGGACGTCTCCACCAGCCAGCGCCCTCACGCAACCGCCGAATCGAGATTTAATGCCTTTAATTCACACCGTCCCCAAAGGGCTTATCAAAAAGGGTCAGCTCGGGCAGCATCGAGACAAAAGGCCTTGCTGGGACGCTTGCGACGCGGCGTGACGCTGATTCCGCTCATTCGGAAATTCTCGAATGCCCGCCGCAGCACTTTTTTGGGCCTTTTGCGTTTCGCCGTTTCCCCAAAACGGACGGGTGGAGAGAGTATGATGTGAAGCTGTGAGTGAGATGAATGCGCGGTAAATGGAATGTGCGCCATGTTGACGGTGTAGATGAGGACTGATGCCTCCGCTGGAGATGGAGAGCGTCGGGGGCCCGAAAAAAAAACAACACAGTTGAGTGAATATGAATATTACTTCCAAAAAGAGAGCATCCATCGAGGAGCAGCTTACAGCGGTGGAAAAAAAGGCATTTGACGCTGTTTGCTGTATTATTTTATCATAAAAGTCACTTTGCGATGGTGTAATTGAAAGTGATGAAATGGTTTATCAAGCCGAGCCTTTCGGTGGGGCCAGCTGTGTGCAAAACAAATCCCATGCAGGTTTTTTATCTGTTGTGGGCCATCAGGACCAATTTATGACTGTCATCATCATCTTCAAGTAATGTCATTGGGGGGCATAAGGAACAATAAATCCTGTTCCCAGGTTGCTCCTTACTGTAAACGTCCCTCCTACACAGGTAATTCAAAGAGATTATTCACGTTGCAATATGCTCCTGTAGGTCAGTATTGGACCGAGTATGCACAAAGTACAAAGAGGAGGTTATGATGAAGGAGGAATTAGGCTTTAAATTATATTTTACTGCACCTTCAAAATGTGAAAAAAAGGTAGAAGCTGAGCAATGTATTTAGATTTAAAAATTAAAGCGTTTTTTAGTGATGCTCGTGACATTGAAAATCTATGTAATAAAAAGTAATAAAAAGAGCTTGCTCTCGTTCAAGGATAGGAACTTTTTCTGTGGATGAAAAACTGACATTGGACAACTGGGTAGAATTCTATAATTACTAATAAACTTTATAATGATGGGGAAATTCACAATCAAAAAGGATCGCTGCCGCTGGTAGCAGCGGGACCTGCATGTCACCCGCAACCCGCCATCTGCCTCGTCTCAAGGCCCGATGCACAAAGGATATGGAGATAATATGAAAGCGCAAACAGGCCAGTGATGTTTTGCAGTTCAGTCCTGTTTTGCCCTTTTCTGTGTCTGATTGCAATAAAATCCACGAGGCAAAGCGTGAGCGTTGGCTTTGCACCAGGAGCACAATAGAGAACGTGACATTGAGAAGCCGTGTTTTTGGTGGATTTAATTATCCATTCTGTCAGGGGCTTTTTGGCTTTTGCTAAACACACGCCTTTCGGACTGTAAAATAAGATTTGATGATTCGGATCGGAGGACAAAGGAAAACATGTTGTTCTACGGCGCCACGATCACTGGAGAAGTTTGGCTGTGAGAGACCCTCATAAATTTGCTTGAGTTGACCTCAACACTCTAATGACTATTATCATTTCACTGTGTGAGGCTAAAGTGAGCCTTTAATAAAACATTCTTAACAGTGTCCTGTATTTGCAGGTTGAAAAATGAGGAGAACATTTGATTGACAGCTAATGTAAATGTTAGCTGCCTGGATATCGTTCTGTCACTGCCAGTTATGGCTGTACGAACTAATAAAGGTTAAATAATATATTTACTCCCCTCGCTTCTGCTCTTTTGCTGAATATTTTAAAACCAAATTTAAAGTCGGCTTTTCAAAGTCCAGCAAACTGGGATATACAGTAATTGTATGATTCCAGATGTGGTCAGTGACTTTCCTACGTCTTTTTTTCTCGGCATACTGAATCCGATGAGTGGTGTTATTCTACATAACTGAACCCTGTGCTGTTCAGGCTAATTCTGCACACAAAATAGAACCTTTAATCTTTTAAGTTAATTACAATACAAGTCATACTCTTCGAGTGGCTGACGGGTGACTCTCACATCGGGCGTTCCCTTGCTAGGAGACCACTCTGGGACAACCCTGCAGATTTCCCCCCCCCCCTCAGAGTTTAATCCGCAGTGCCTTCCAACTCGAAAAAAAACTGAGCTTCTCTACTTTTTGAAACTTAAAAAAAAAAAAAAAAAAAAGTTGTTTCTTCACAGGTTTAAAAAACATGTTCCTTGCTCACATCGGCATCGACAGCCGTAACCGAGTCCTCTGCGGATTTCCCCCCACATAACAATTCACATAAAAGTATTCATCCTCTCCCGTCTCTGCCAGTGCCGAGTTTCGTACAGTTGAGGGAATGAAAGGGTAAATGTTGTTCAAAGGGACCTTCTCGCTTTGTTCTTTATGGCAAACAAGCCCGGCAGATTTCTCGGGCTTAAAGAAAAAACACTTAATAAAAAAGTAGAGACGCCTGGGCTTTTTTAATCCTCAGATAACATGAATTTAAAGCGCGGTGCTCTGTCCAGATGCACACTAACCATTTGGATAAAAGAAAGTCCATGTTTAAAGAGAGGATCAGGATTTCTTGTTCAACACCAAACGCCATATGGCAATGAAAAACCAATTCAACGAAGAGGACTGAAATATTATTAACTGCTTCCTATTGTTCGTTAAATCATGACAATAACATAATGCCTAAAAGAGCCGACACCTAGCACGTGCGCGCCCCGCAGAAGACCAAAAACAAGACATCACATGTTCATTTGTGGTTTCTTTAGATGGAGAACAGTCGGCTGCTGTCTCCTTCTTAACATTTGAATGCTGTTCCCCCAAATCCAGCGTACCGACACGAAGGGGTTGACCTTCCGTCCCAAACGTGTCGCTGAAACAACGTTGTGGGTCTGCTCACCAGCTCCGCTGAGCTCGTTTTCACCGGCGAACCAGTGGATCGGGCGACAGCGAGGACATCCCAGACCCTGCACGTCAACGGATAAACCGTCTTTGCGGCGAAATTCGGACCGAAGTGAAAGGGACCAAAGCACCGCAGGCTTTTTGCGAGCTTGTTTTCAGTTAAGCTTCTATTCAGAGGCCGTCAACGTGCTCTTTAAGACGCCGCGCAGAGAAAGGGACACTCATGCGATGTGGTCAGCTGACGGACGGTTTTATAGCCTGACAACCACTTGACATGAAACAACAAGACAGCGGCCTTCCGCCTTTGCAGGGGGGAGGGGGGAGGGGGGGGGGGGGGGCATACAGTAGCGTTGTGTTTGGTGTTCACTCATTACAGATAACCCCCGATTCCATCGTTGTTTGTTGTTCACATTCAGAACGGACATATGTCCCTAATTTATCCTCTGCATCACCACTGCATTTACGTGGAAAAACAAAACCGCATTAGAGCTCGCTCGGGTTACTTTGTGCTGCGGAACGTACTCCGTTTACTTTGTCTTGATTTGAACCTTAAAAATAAGGCGAATTCCTGCGAGATGCTGGAAGCGCATCTTGAGCTCCTCTCCACGCAAGGAGATAATTAGGTTGCAGAAGAATAGAAAAATAAAAAAAATACACAAGTTAGTCTGTAAGAGGAGATTCCTCTCAGGCAGTCGGGGCTGGTGTGTATATTTAGCAGAGCAGCCTTGCTTGTGTAAGGGGGGGGGGGGGTGCATGCTGATGGCCATCGATCGAAGCAGAAGGTGTTGTCTGGCACCTCAGGCCATTCACACAGACTCCTGGCTTTGAGTGCAGAGTTATATTAACAACTTTGCCAGTTTGTAATTAATGTGAATCGGAGCCGTTCTTTGGTTATTGAGGCGCACGGACTTGTTGGAGAAATATTCTGTGCCGATGACAAAAGCACCTCACAAAGGACGGGGTCTGAATGCACTGTAGGATGTTGTCTTCCCTTAGATGTGTCATCCTAATCCTAATTGTTTCCATAACTGTAATTCATTGAAATCGTCTTTTAATTTAATCCAAAACTATCTCCCTTTAAAGTCAAAAGCAACTAGAAGACATCAGTATGGGCTCTGTGACATAATGATCAGTATTTTCTTCTGAAATTCTAATACATTAATGAGGAAATCAATCAGTGTTATTAATAACACGAATAATTGTGATCCATCTCGTCTGCTGTTCAACAGAAAATGTATTAGTTTGACTTTCTGATGTCACACCTCCAGGAAAGATGTCGAGGAAATTGAAATCCACTCATGGCTGCTTTTGGTGAAATCATTTTATCTGATATCAGGGGATGTGTGATGGTCAAATAGTCCAAATCATTACATTTGTACAGCAGTCTGCAGTTTGCAGGGCAAGCACTATATTGCGTCTACTAATCCCACCTTCCTTTTGGTGTGAAAGTGTCTCTTTTACAATCACTTGCTGAAGACTCGTGTTCACAACCTGAAAAGTTTCTAAGTCTTTTGACAACTTTAACCCTTCGCCGTTGGCAGTTGCGAGACTGTGAAGAAAATGATCATCAAAGCCAGACAAATTTACACCTCAGCTAAAGTATCAGGAGTCCTGCAATTTCACACAGACCCAGTTTCTCTCCACAGCAACACCAGGAAAACAGCCAAGTTTGCCACTTTCCAGATGGATGCTAAGCTTTTGAATAATGACTAGCTCTAAAAGTTGCATTTGAATATCTGCAATACAGTGTTTACGAAAGTGCTGATCTTTACACCAGCGCCTGAGTTGCTGCACATTGATGCATACTTTGCTTGCAGTACAGCGTCTCAAACATCAATCTCATGCACATTAAATTTCACGCAGTATCGAACTTTGTCTATATATCAGGATGCTGTCGACTGTTTTTGCGTCATTTGGTGTTACACTTACCAGATGGATTCGTATTATCCATCACCCCGAGTTATTTGAATATTGTTGACTTCTCCGAGCATCACTCAGAATCTACAATGATGTGTGCACATACTGTAGGTGGACAGGAGAAAAAACGCAGAAAGGAATTTATTTTCTCCTCAAGCTTGTGTACACAGCTCCAAGATGAGTCCCCTTCCCCTTTATTTCTATCAAGGCATTCCTCCTCTTCCAGTCACTGCACACAACCACACACACACACACACACACACAGCACATCTCTCTCTATGTAGCGTCTTCTTCCTCAAATAGAAAATGTGCACTAAAACATGACAGCACTGGCGGCTAGTCTCTGAGAGAGCAGCCCCACTCTCCCTGGCCTAGATTCTTTCAAATCCGCTCTGGAAGTGCCTCCGTCCTCAGCTGCACTGCCAGCCCGCCAGAGAGTGAGTGAGCAAGCCATCTGGCTGCACAGCAAATCAAATCCCAATCTGTGTTAATTTGAGTGTTAAGGGCCATTGTTTGTTTTTGAAAAAAAAAAAAAAAAAAAGAAACTCGCTGGATTAATAAACCCGTTTGTAGTTTGTTCCAAGCAAAGTTTTGTTGCAGGCACACTGCAGGTCACTGCTGAAAATTACATGTGTGTAACCTGGAAAAAATAAAGATTTAATATAGCTACGAGACACTGATGCACAGTCTAAATGAAGTGGGTGCATATTAAAACATTTTAATAAATGAAACAGAATACTATGTAGGTCAGTGCTCATGCTTTATCACTGCAGCATTGGATTTTTCCACCTGTAGAAAACATTTGGACCGCCGTACATAAAAATGACATACAAAAATATAAATATCTAACCAGATAGCTCTTAACCTACAAGCATAGGTACTACATATTATATGTACATATTCTGTCTACGCTTAAATTGTAATATCAGTGCAAGAATCAGTTATAATCAAAACTTCCTATCGGTGTATCGGAGCTGCGGAAGTTGAAGCCATATCTCTCTTTCCATCTCTTTCTCCTTTCCTCTCGCTTTCTCTCTCACTCACTCACACACACTTACGCGTAGACACACACATACGTGCAGGAACACGCGCGCACACATGCCACCCACCCTGACACATGGTGTGTTATGCAATGGGTGATGCCTAATTACCACTGACATCGCAGAGACTGTTCACTGTGAAATTAATCATGACACCGGCGTCAGCTTTTGATATTTTTCACCAAGTGCTCTGAGTTCGTACCAGCTGATGTAATTAATAAACCGAATGCACACAAATACTAATTGGAAAGTGACACTGATGTCTTAATAATACCCAGGAACCCTAAAGCCAAAGCCGGGTGCAGCCCAGTGGAGATAAGAGAAGGAAAGTAAGCGGCAGCATGAGTATTGTGAGTATAAGTTGCATAAAAACAGCAGGAAACGTAAATAGCAACAGAACTTTGTCAAACTCATCAGAATGAGGTTGTTGATGGGGAGTCTGCCAGCACAGACGGCAAAAAGGGTGAAGGAGTTAATGTTTAACAAGGATGTGTGGCTGCATGATTCTAAACAGCTGTGGGTCCACAGTAGCTCCCAGAAGGCTACAGTGCTATTTATAAATCATAGCATTGTACTGGAAAGCGCTTACAGTATATCCAGTCATGCATAACATAAACATTTGCTTTTCAGTTAGCAGACAACCTCGCCGTTACTTCCGTATTACAAATAGATGAACTGAGACTCACAGAAACACAGCCCACCCGTATCTGGCATAATTCATGTGACATCCAGCTCGTCAGTGCACCAAACCTCGATGAGAGGCTGGTTGCTCATTTCTTGAGGTTTTTAACAGCCTCGGTTGCAAATGATCACAAGCCGAGCAGTTAGCGACAAGATGCAGGGAAACGCACTTGACATCCCATTTTTTGTTGTTGAAATCGGGTTGAGATATTGTTAACTTCTTATGAAGCCATTTCTCCCCCCCCAAAACACAATCGTGATTAGCTTTGATCTTCCACCGGCTTCAACGAAATGTACCGGAATGGTTCATTTGGAAAATACAAGGAAAACTTGTTGTTAGTGTGCAGGGTTCCTGTGTTTTTAATTGGCACAGACCTGTTGTGATTGTGCTTTCCCTGCAAAGTGCACTATTAAGCTATTTCAGGGCCTAATAGGGGTCCTTTCGGACCCTTTCCACGTAGTGCACCAGGTCTTCAGCTGTTCTCCCAAAGCGAATCCCCCCCCCCCCCTGCCAGGCTGTGGGTCAGTGAGTGCATCGGGGGGGGGAAGGGAGGCCGCAGAGGGCTCGCAAACACCTGAGAATAATGATGAGAGGAGGTTGTTGTCTTTTTCAATCTTAACATTTCCACCAACTCAATGTATTTTTTTTTAGCTGCCATTATTTTGATATCAGAGCGCGGCAGGATAACAGGAAATGAGTTTTGAGCGGAGGGCGGACAAAGCGCCACCTTCAGACTCGATCCGGCAAAGCTGTAATTACCTGGTCAGCGCCGTAACTTCTTCTTCTTCATTTATTGATTCGTATTTCCTTTTTTCACCCTCAACATCATATTATTTCGCATGCTTCTAACCGTAGGTCATGATGATAATTTTTGTGTTATGTGATTATTGTTATTTTCTTGATTTATCTGTATTGGTTTTGAGTTAATCACTGTAACTGCACTGACAATATTATACCTGAATCATAAAGGAAAAGGAGCAGAGACACAAGACGGGTGGTTTAAAAGATCCACATAATCATGTATGTACTGTAAACACTTTCACCACCCTGTACGACCAAAGGTCACATGGAAAAAGTAGCACATGAAAAGTATGTTTTCACAGATTATCAGCACAAGCCTCTGTGTCCGAATGCTGCACACATACAATGATCAGATTAAACCAGGGACACACTGGTTTACACCAAAATGCATTCTGTAAACCCCAGACTATAGCAAAGTGTCTGCATATGTAAAAATAAAAAGATTTCATCTGTGCACGCAGAGTGACAGAAGGAGGAGCAGAAGGTAACCTTTGTTAATGACACACAGTCAGACACAGTATAAGCGTAAAGGTTGCATTTAAAAAAATAAAAATAAATCCTCTTCCAGCCTGATGTCGAGCCCCTTTTTTCCCCACTGTACAGCTGTGTTACTTCCCCGGCAGAGTGAGACGCGTTAACCTGGTGCCGTGTGCCAAATCCACAAACAGGTGATCACTCAGCTGTGCACTTCAGATCAACTTTGTGGAGGGTTTTACCGTCTTCACGCTCAACTTTGGGATTTTTCAACTTGCAGCTTTAACTCTTATCTCTTTCGTGTACTTTGTTTGTAGAAGCAGCTGTTATCTGCACCAAACTGCACGGACAAAGTTAGCAATGAGCTAGTGAGCAGAGTGGGGCAATAAGCAAATAAAGGCCAGGATATTACTTTTGCTTTTGAGTTGGTGGAGATTAGAGCAAAAAAGGAGAGTGAACATTCTCTGTAACAATACTGATGTGACGTTTGCATGAGAACCAAATGTGTGTTTTACTTAGTAGGAGTCATTTTTATCTTAGGGGCCGAATATCATTGCCTTCCAGTGCCATGAGAAAGGTGCAAGCTGCGTGAAGCACCCCAAAGTGCTGCCAGACACATACACAAGCAGAGAGGGAGAGAGAGAGAGAGAGAGAGAGAGAGGAGTCCACAGGCAAATTAACATCCGGTACCCTTCAAGGAGCTAGAATTCCCACAACTACTTTGGACTTGTCAAGTGGCCATGAGCACAACCCTAATGAATACTAATGATCCTCTGGGTCACCTGGACCTGTAAATAGGGAACTGTTTGCACACATGTGATGCGCATTGGTCTTATCAGCTCGCTGCACGGCCCCAAATTTGGAGTAACAATATTCCCATTGGTTCATTTCTACAGATGCATTTGATGATGTAGTTTTACCTATAACAGATAGATAAAAGCAGGTAAATTATGGGGGGAAACTATTGTAACACAAAGGTGAACCTATAGCTGCTAAATGAAATCCAGTTGACAAAATGCTAAATATTTCCCAGCAGCTGCAAACAGATAAAAATGTAAAAGCTGCCCAGACCAGTTATGAGTATTCAAATAAATGACACAGAGCAACAAACAGCTGTTCTCAAACCTCTGCAGTGATTTTACAGTTTTAATCCATCTAGTTAAGCTTAGCCAATCAAACTCAAGCCCAGCGAAGACTATGACGATTCTGTTTCTCATGCCGTCTTTGATTTCAATCCATGGGCGACATGCTGCCAATAATGCTAGCATCTCAGCAGGTTGAATTGGCAGTTGGTTTATTTTACTGAATAACCTGATAAACATTCATGCAAAAATCCATTTTGAACACCAAAACATAGCCACTCACTAAAATAATGCATTTGTTGCAGTGTTTTTAAGATCACGCTCGCCCTTTAGGTGCGGCAGGTTGGCGAAACTATTTAGAGGTAGACACCAGGAATATCAATTAGTAATGTACTTGACAAAGTTTTTTTGAACAACACGTTATTTAGTGATAATTCTCTGCATGTTAATAATGTGATAACGACGCCAGGCTGCAGCCTATTTCCCACTGAATATGTATTCCTGACTACACAGAGGAAAAACACGTTTTGTAATCATCAATGTGTTTCCAATCGTCATTGCTTAAGTAGGATGAACAAACCCCAGGTGGCGTACATAAGGTACGGGGGGCTTTCTGCAGAGAGGCATGTCAGTGTTTAAACACTACGTGCCATTCAAGTAGTAGGGCAACTTAAGGTGAACAACAATCTGTGTCAAATGTGGGACTGGAAGACAGCTTTTTTTTATCTTGTGCATAACATGCTGTTTATTTTCTATGATGTTTGTATGATGTTCCAATGATACAATGAGGAATTACAACCCAAGTAGTCTATTTATTCACCACTGAGGATCCAGTTCCTCCTTAAAAAATATATATTTTTCTGATCTGGAAACAGTGGAATATGTTGTCAGTGTGCATTTTCACACTGAAGGATTCTGTTGATGATTATACACCAGATTGAATTATTATATTCTTACAAACAGGTTGTGTAACTTGACTTTGCATATATTTGATTCATTTTACACCAGTTATATTATATCTATCATAGTCCACGTTTTAACTAGTTGCTCAAGTGGAACAGGTGGAATCTGCTGTATTACTCGGGTGAATATTTAAATGCGTTACTATTGGTGTTTGAAAATGACATTTATATTTTCCAATGAGATCTCTTTTACATTTGCTGCATGCAAATCTGCCAACGACTTCTAAACGCAGGAGTTACCTAAAAAGGAGTCACTTATAAACGTTTTAATTAACATCTTCTATAGCCAGTTCGGAGGTCCAATCATGCTAGTTGCTATAGCAACCCTAGTTAAAATTCAATATATACCATATCTGACCTTCACGGTGAAGAGCACCATCCTCGAGGTCTGTGTGCTAGAGGTATTAATATAATATGAGAGCAGTTTTATCAGTCTTATCATATAATGCTTGATGGCTAAATGACTGACTTTACTGTAGAAAACAGACACATTTAATGACGCGTCATCGCACAGATGAGCGCAAATGCAGACCCTTGGTCAGTGGCGAGTCCGCCTTGAGAGGGGAGTGTGACCGAGGGAGGGTGATGGTGACAGACCTCTTCCCTGATTAAAACCCACCTGTAATTACCACACACACACACACACACACACACACACGATGGGGATGTGGTCTTCTGCTGAGTTGACGAGTGCTCTGTCTCAGAGTTAACGTGCTCCAGTTCACCTGTCCCCGAGAGGCGCGGCATGCGTCGCTCTGTTTTGCCTTTGGCCTTTCCCAGCTACTGGAGATGTCTGATGTTTCTCTAAACTGGAGTGGAAGCCTGCTCCTAATCATTGCAATCACTCATCCAAAAGGGCTATTTTTAGGTCCTATGTGTATACGGTGTTTTCAGGCCGGTCTGATTATCATTGATTTGACTAAAACGATGGTCCTTGAAAGCTCAGTGGGCTCAATTGAGCTGCCTCAAATTTTTACCAATGATGGAGGCAATTATTGCTGATTTTTATGTCGGCCGTGTTCCGCTGTCAGTCTGCAATTTCATGTGTCTCTGCCACTGTGGAAAAATCTGTGATGCAAGGGCAAAATTAGATCTGCTCATGATGTGTTTGACTGGCACCCATTATGTGCAATGGACAAATGGGAGCTGTGTGGAAGGGGGTGGGTAACATTGGTTATATCTCAATTCTCCAGTTTTTTTTCTTCTTCTAAAAGCTGGTCCCCATTCATGGGTGATTAACAGGCAGATCAGGGAGGTGGGCAGTGTTGCTTGGACGGCTTTGACTAATCTAACCACTGCTGCTGCCTCGCTTTGTTAATGGCCGCTACAGGCTGGCTTTGCAGACCGCAGATATGCAATAAATAGAAAACGTTTTCAAACTACCACATAGAGCGCCACTGTGACAGCTTAAACCCTACGTGCACGCCGTTATGCAGCTACAGAAAGTGACTCCACAAACAACTCCAGAGATTTAAACGGATTATTGGACGCCGCTGAGGTGAAACCACCCTGGAGTGAGTCCACCCTGAAATCATCAATGCCATGAAATATCGTTAAAGTATAACATAAACAGCTCAGCTCAGCTCAGTCCACATGACGTCGTTGGTGTTGGAGTCACTGCTGAACACAGGCACATGTGAACCAAAGCCAAACTGATTGTATCTACTTTGTTATTATCATTTTAGTGGTTAAAGATTCCATTGGGTCCATTGTTGAATGTTTGAATAACACACTATATTGCTACAATTAAAATAAAAACTACTATTATAATACCTACAGGTATTATAACCACTTGATTCTTATGTTGTAGTCCCCCTGTCGTTCAGCAGCCGAGGCAACTAGAGTTAAAATGTTAGACGTGGGAAATAAAGAATTGCACCATAGTTTGAGAAAAAGGGTGATGTATATTAACTCAATAGACCTGCTCTTCCAACAGCTACAGAAATATTGCTCCACCTAGTGGAGGCAGCCGCTGTGATGTTACAGAGGAGCATCCTGATCATTCAAACCTTTGGTTTTTCTCCTACAGTATTATTGGCTCCTCTTCACCAGAAATCCACGTGAACTATAAAAAAAAGTGGGGCTGAGAGGGGCTGCTGCTCTTTCTCCACTTCTCACATTTGTCAGCCTGCGTGCACGTGCCTGACTGTGCACGAGCCCCGCGTGGTGAACCGTTCTCAGGGGTGGCACGTGAAAACGTGGAAGATGAAGCAACTACGTTACAAAGCGCGGTGAGCGGAAGAATACGGGGTCATTTAATGACGGATACACGGAGCAACCTTGCAGAGGAGGTGAAGGGTGGGGGGATAAAAAAAAAGAAAAAAAGATTGCTTCCCGCGGTTTGTCCTGAGACTTTTCTCCCAGACAGCACTGCGCTGAACGCGGTGCCCTATTTCCAGGCGGCTCCGTCTACCTGCGCCGGGGCCCCGCCCCCCTTTTTTCGGCTCCCCTCCTCGGAGTGCGCGTTGCACTCGGTGCAGTAGGAGGGTCCATGTGCACAGAATGACGGCTCTCTGACTTCCAAGTCAAACCGACTCCTCCGTTTTGTTTTGTATTACTGTTTTTTTTTTTCTTTAAAATCTCGGGGCCAAGCATCGCTTTAAAAAAAAAAAAAAAAGAAGAAGAAGAAGAAGAAAAAAAAAAAGAGACAAATTAGTTGCGGCCATAATGTGAGCTCATCTCGCTGGTGTCGTCCGACCCCCTCCGCCGCCGTTCAGTCCTGTCAGGGAGCAGCGGCTCGCTGTGGAGGATTACTACTGATAATACGCAGTAGACTTCACCGGTGTGTCTGCCTGTCAAACTACCAAACTATGTTTCGGAAAGAGTAGGCGCAGCACGTCCGTTGTGTATTTTTTATTTTATTTGACTTTGGCGTGTCTTTTGGTTGTTGTGTGTTATTTTTTTTTTATTTTTTTTGCGTGGTCCTTTTTGGATTATCGCTGCCCAGCAACACGGCCACCTGACAACTCCGAATGTCGTAATCAAGGTAAGCAAGGACGCAGCTCGGGAGGTTTTTAGAATTTGGACGCCTCTTTATCTTCCGTTTTTATTCGGCGGGGTGTGAGGTGAGAAGCAGAGGAAAAAGGCTCCTCGCTTCGCTTGTGTGTTTCGGATAACACTCGCATCCGCGGTCCATTTGCTGCGCAGGGCGAGACGTCTGATAACTTCACGCCGGGACCGTTAGCTCTCGCGTCCGTGCTCCTTCATAAAAAATAAAAAAAAAGTTTACGCACTTCGGGGACAATTCAAGCAAGCGCAATTATTCCAATCAAAGATGTTACGTGTCTGTCCGTGGTATCACAACACGCACAGGACGTTTCTAGTGATGTCAAATTATTACCAAAAAAAATATGATTTTTTTTTAAATTGTATTCTCTGTGCACTTAGTTTCTATTTACAGACAAAAAGTTGTCAACGAAACGACTTTAATACTAACTTCAAAAGCTACAATACGGTCAAACTCGTATTTAGTGCTTAGTATTTAACCTGCGCAAACGCAAAATGGAGAGACACGCAGAGAGTTGCATGTCCCACAGAGACGGGACAATCCCGGCAAATGGGAGGAATAAGCCCTCCGACATTTTACATTTCTTATTCTTTTTATCCACATTGTGCATATGGGACATCTGAGTAACTTTTACTCAGATGTGATGGCTGCTTCCCAACTGTGAGCTCGTCACAGAGCTGGCAACCCCCCGAAAAGGGAATACTCAATGTATTCACCTAAAGCAACGCCTCATTGTTGCAGCCTGCTGCTCCCTCGTGTCTCTAATGGTTTGCCAGTGTTTGCTGTCGCAATTTTGCACATGACGGAGCTTCTTCAGCTGCTGAGGCAACATCTGAAGTTATGTCGCAGCTATGTTGTGGCTGCAGGAGCAGTAACTATTGAGTGACAGCTTCCCCAACCAACACGTGAAGGGGCCCGATGAAGCTGGCGTCCAATAGAGGCGCAGCAGAGGTGGGCGTTTAAACGAACAGCACGGGCTACGTCACGTGGATACATTAACCCTCGCTGGGCGGGTCCTTGTCAAGTTCTCAGACTGAACCTCTCCTGTAGTGCAGTGATGAGGAGATGTGAGAGGGATAATGTTGTATTCACTTGGTTTGGTCTTTTTCAGATTTTACATTTTCATTACACAATCTCTAAATCTAATGTGGGGTTTTTTTGTAGAAAAAAACAATAATGGCCTGAAGGTACTTACCCTTAATAGCAGCATTTACTTAAACCAATGACTTGTGTGCATTCATTTTCATTTTTTTCTCTCCATTTACCAGGCGAATCAATGAGCCAGCTATGGAGACCAAAAGATACCAAAGTTTCTTTGATGGAAGTGATACAGTGAACAGATGGTCGCAAGTCCCCATCACCATGGAGCACTGCTGCAGCACGGAGGATTCAAGTCTGACTAGCAGCGATATCCTGATGGACATAGTCAACGTCAGCTGCGCTGCCGGAAGCCCGGCCGCCGACTGCAAGGAGACCAACACGAAGAAGCAGGAGCAGCCGATGCTTCGGCTCGGCCAGAACCAGCCGTTTGTTCTCCCGCTCTTCAACAACTCCCTTCATGGTCACAAGCAGGATATGGACTCTAAAGAGCTATCCAAGACCGTGGCTGAGTCTATGGGCCTGTATATGAATGCTGCCAGGGAGGCAGACTTTGCCTTCAGCCAGCATGGGGGCAGTAGCAGCCCTGGGAAGATGTACACCGTGTGTGGACGGGCCCTAGAGGAGGCCCAGTGTGGATCCACGAAAAGCCCCAAGTTAAAGCCATTTGGGTTCCAGCAGCCCAGCACCACTCCCAGAGAACGCACCACTGAAACTCCGGTTAGTTCGGCCTCAATGCTGGCCTCGTCTCTGTCCTGCAGCCCCCAGACGTCCAGCGCCATCTCCAGCCCGGGGGGCAGCAACAATATGGTGTCGTCAACCACCAGTCCTCCAGCGTGTTTCGGTCCGGTGTGCCCGTCCGCCTGCAGTCCTGTCAGCCAGACGTCTTGTGCTGCAGCCTTGGCCAACATCAAGCGCAGGAATTCAGCCACATGTAGCCCCGTGGAGTCCAGCACAGTGGGCTCGCCGCCTCTCACCAGTCCGCCCAACGTCATGAGGTCCCCCTTGTCCAGCCCCCAGAGTATGAGCAGCGTGAGATCGCCTCCGTCCTGCAGCACCACCTGTAACATCAGGTCATCTGTGTCGAGCCCCACGGGTGGCTGCTGCACCAGCACTGCCAACAACGGCATCACAGCAAGGCCCTCCATCTCCAGTCCGGCCAAAGGGGGCGCTATGGCCGTCAACAGCCCACAGAACCCCTCCTCAGGTGGGTTTCCGCTGTGCAGTCCCGCTAGCAGACTAGGTTTGGTGCAGAATGACACCAGCAGCCCGGAAGCGGCAGGTCGGACCAGAGACGCGGACTTCAAGAGCTTTGAATTCCCCAAAGTAGAGATGGTAGACGGGGAGGTGTTCAACGTCGGCTTAGACCAGATGGGCATGGTTAAGTACATTAAGAACGAGCCTGGAACTGACTTCAGGAGCATGTGTTTGGGCAGCTCCAAATGCAGTGGGAGTAGCACACCTTTCATCACACAGATCAAGAGCGAGCCGAACCAAGATGAGGGATGTATGAACCAACAGCCCTATGGCGACCACTCGCCATCCCATAGTCTCTATCCCGCATCCGAGACAACCTACCTGTCCTTGAGGAATAACATTGATGAATACAGTCTTTCTGGTATCTTAGGACCCCCTGTCCCGTCCATGAATGGGACCTACGATCCCGACGTGTTCTCCAACAATGTCCTGTCTAAAGGGGTTAAGCAGGAGACCCCTGACGGAAGCTATTACCAAGAGAACAACAGCGTGCCCACGTCGGCTATTGTTGGAGTTAATTCCGGGGGGCATTCGTTCCATTACCAGATTGGAGCGCAAGGAACAATGTCTTTCACGCGGCACGACGTGAGGGACCAGTCCAACCCTTTATTGAATCTAATTTCGCCCGTAACGGCGTTAATGGAGTCGTGGAAATCTCGGCCGGGCATGTCACAGGGCTCGCTGTCGGCCAGGGGCGAGGGATACCTGGGTCAGAACTGCATCACGGACAGCTTGACCAGGTAAGGACATACGGAGACATCTCTCGCTGGGTGTATCACGTCGCACATCTGGCTCGAAAGAGTTGTGACAAGTATTAAAAAAGCCCAGCTTTCCAGAGAGGAGTTTTCCTTTCTTCTCTCTTCCCGCTTGTATACTAGTTTGTTACAGTCCGACTCGTATTACACAAGGGACTTAGGGCGTTTGCTTTGAACAGTGCTAAAATAATAACAGCGGGGCTTGGGAAAGGCAGCGGGATGCTGGCGGGGGGAACAGGAATTAAAGGACGGGGTCCAGGTCATTGTTATAGTAGCATGTGATCACAACATCATCCCTGCTAACACTGCCCTGTGGTCTACTGTAAAACAGAGGCAAAGTTTACCTCTTATCAGATCAGGGGCTTGTGTGCATGTACAACAACAATGTTTATTGGTTTCTTATCCAGTGGTCCAGCTACGACCTTGTCTAATGCAAATATCTTGTTTTTATGGGCCCTAAGCCATCGGCTGCTGCATCATATATAATGATTGATCACAGGCGTTTGTTGCCAAACTGATGAAAAAAAAATAGTTTATTTTGTGAGGGCGGGGGCTGTAACAAAACAAACAGGCCAAAGGAAAAAAAAAAGAAAATCTGTAATTGGCGCCAATCTGGCAAAGTGCAACTTTGACATAGTTGTGCTTGCAGTTTATTGTGGTGTCCCAGTTGCATGTGAAGCCAAAGGAAATAAATTATCATCAAGATTAATAACAGTTGATATCAAAGCCATTATCTTGACCATTAAACACATGTTGAAAATGCTGCAGTAAAATCACAATGTGAGAAAGGTTTGCAGTGTAGGGAATCTGGGTATACGATTTATGTGGATTTCATCAGCATTAACCGCCAACTTGGTGTTATTATAAATTACATATCCATCATGTATTAATGCATGTGTTTTTTTATAGATATACTTTTTCTGAGGTGGTACAGAGTAGCACTACCCAAAGTGGTAAATGACTTCCTGCTTAGTTGATAAGAGTCAGACACTTGACCTGATGCTGACGTGTGGTGTGTGGTGGGGTCATCTCTCCTGCTGTCACTCCACCGTGACCATTCCAGACCGACTTTGGGCAGTGATGTTGCGCAGCATCTCAAGATTGAGATTTATTCAATTAAAAGCTTTTCTTGATTCAATTTGTGAAAACCAACTGTGCAGATCTCGCTGATTGCTCCGCTACGTTCAGTCGCCTAGTTTTGATTTTCTTCAGCTTCTGCCTTTTCAGATCGTAGTCTCAGATTGGAGGAAGAACTGCGAAAAGGTTCATCGGTGTTACATCAATGTCTCTTCTACTAGAACTGCAAACGAATTTACTGTAGCACATCGCACATCATTGCGGATGTTGTTTTTTTTTAAACATAAAAACTATGTTGGATAGATTGCGCTCGTTGTCCTTTTTGTATTTCCTGTGGCAAACATGCATAGTGTGTGTCTGTATTTATTCACACCCATAGATTTCGCCTGATTATCTTATCATGAGGGTTACATAGGTCTTCTCTGTTTGACATGTTTATTCAGCTTTATATATACAGTACACGCACGCCTAGAGAGCAGATACTCCCCGCGTGTGTGTGCGTGTGTGTGTGTGCACTCGCAACTCCGAGGAGACCGATACAGCCCCCGTTACCTTGGAGGCAACCCATATGGCAGGAGCCAAAGCGATGTTGACGGCGTCGCTGCCACCTCGGTCATAATGAGATCCAGCTTAGTCCTAATGTCAGGCGGGCTGACAGGTAGAGTTGGGCCACATGGCAGCGAGCGAGCCAGGCAGGCGAAGGAGCAGATAGACACATATACATACATATATACATACGATAATATACACAGGCATTACCTGGAAATAGAAAGGGCTTTGGTGACATGCGAGAATACACATTCGTTTAGATACGAATGCCTACTTTCGGTGTCCTGTTGCACCGGTAGTATTGCATTGATCGACAGCTATAATTAGACATACCCTGCCTGAAATCTAGAAATGCTCTGGAGGAAATTTGTTAGGCTTAATGTGGTGCCCAGGCCCGATATTTTCTAAAAAATCTTAGGTAACCATTTAAAAGCAAAAACTAAAACTCGTTGATCCGCTGAAGCCTTGGATGACGTTGAGCGTTTTTTTCCTCACGTTGGTTTCCTGTGTAAATGGTTTTAATTAAATATGGCTCCTCATCTGAGCAGTCTGGATTACTTTGTGCAAAAACCTTTTGACGTAGATTCACAAGAAGAGAAGAAAGGGGGGGAACCAAATAAGTCGCCCTCTCCAGAATTGTGGTTTTTATGTAATATTTTCTTTAAAATGAATGCAAAATCGAACAAACAAGGTCCAGGAAGGTGAATTGTACGCGATTATTGGATGAGATTTATTTAATACAAAAAAATGTATTCTTGTTTTAGTCTCTTGAAGACTATTTAAATAGCTGTGGACTGTAGGTTTAAGTCCATTATGAAGCAACTCAGATTCGTATGAAATATGAAAATGTGTAAATTATCATTTGATGACCTACATTTGTGTGCTGGATTATGTTTGTTCGCCGTCTAAATCTCCAAATCTCTTTTCACCCTATTTATGGTATTTTTATCCTGGTTTTCACAGTGAGGGGTTTGCCAAATAGAATTACTTGTCAGCCCCGTGGCCTAATAATTTCCTAATCTGACAAATGGTAAAAACTCAACATACACCAACACTGTATCTTTTTTTTTTCTTCAGCTCTTGTTATTGCCGGGGAGGGGTGGGGGGGGGGGGGGGGGGGGGGCGGAGTAGCACTTAGCTATAGGCCGACATTTCTCTGGCCTCGAGGTCGCAGCCCGCCCCCGTTAGAGTGTCCGTCGTGAGGAAGCACCAGATTCAAGCGGGGGAGAATGCTTTGGCTCTGGACTCGGGCCAACCCTCAATGTTCTGCAGGGGGATGAAAAGGCATACTCCTGAGAGCAAACTAATAAGGCTTTAATTGTATGTTCCTCCTGCTAAATTAATGGATGGAAATGATTTGATTAATTCAGACACCGCTGGATACTAATATCCAATTAAATCCCCACACCAGGCATGCATGCACAGGGGCTCCCGGTGCATTGTGGGCTCGTTTGGGCTGTTACAGGTGTAGGTGTTGGGGGGACGGCTTTTGTGGGTCTCGCCTGTTTACAACATGGATGTTATATATTTGTTAAGTGTGTATAACTGTTACTGTGGATTGTTAATCATATTATTATTTAATTCTAAATCATATACACCGAAAGGGCGTCGATTTGTTTTTTCTATCTTCAACCCCCTTGATTTATCGGCATTTAATGAATGCCAGGTAGCCTTCAGAAAACGCACAAGAACCTTCTCTTGAAACTCTTGACATCTCAAATGTAGGCCTGATAAGATGAGCGAGTCATTTCGAGAGTTCACTCTTGAGAATCAATTTCTTCCGTTTCTGATGTATCGGACTAGCGAGCCGCATATCGATAAAAATGATGCGGCGTGGAGGGCGGGAACCTTGAAACTTGATCTCAGTTCTTAGTGAACAGTCATTCTTAAAATAAATAAAATCATTTGCTGGTACAATCATTTAAAGGAAAGACAGCCACTGTATATTCAGGGTACCTTCAATAGCATAGAAGTACTAATGCTACTCATTGTACTGCTGTAATGGTTCCTCCACATGTTCTTTTATGTCGAAACATAAAAAACCTCAGTGAAGGTTAAATTAAGACGGTTGATTAAAATTGGTCAAGATACAGGTCGAGACTATGCTATACTCATATATAGATTGACATGGTATTACAATTTTCAGTGTACCAAACGTCTTGTTATAAATGTTTCAATTTTCAAAAATGTCCTCTGAACTGTTGTCATGGCACCATGGGACAAGCGCTAGAATAAATCACCATCTGTATACGGTCTCTTAAGGTCATACTTTTAGTGCAACACTCAATGATGGAAAACCACTCGTCCTCCCAAGCAGATAATAGCCATGTTTTCCCATTGAGCACAAGGATAAAGACAGTCAGTGCAAAACGTTCTTTAGGGTTTCAGCCCTATGAATCAGTCTAAAGTGAGGAGCTTGACACCGTCTTGACTCATTGAGGGAAGAAAACTACGTCTATACGGATTGACCTTTAAAAAAAAAAATATATATATATATATATATATTTGTGTAGTAGGATTTCTCAGGTCCAAGGACAGCCTTGAAGCATCGGATCCACCTCAACCTGTTTCACACAGACAATTAGCTGAATTCAATTATTATACTTTAAAAAAAATGTTTGCATTAGTATCTTTGCATGGAAAAAAAAAATACAATGCATCTAAATGTAATTTGGATTTGAGGCCGTGTACAGCCGACTGCATTTAAGATATGAGAGATGTTGTTATTAAGATTTAAGATTATTTCTTTTTTCTACATTTTTGCATTTCTCTCAGAGGAGAAGCTTAGTGCCATCACACTGTTAATGCTGTTTCATTGTCTCAAATCAGTAGTTTAGTTCATTTCTGCTTGGCTTTACTACCCTACAAACGCCATTAATTGATACGATGGACTTTCTCAATTGGCGCTTTGTCAAGTATAATAATAATAATAATAATAATATAACCGATTCAGCAGCGCAAAGAGGTTTAAGAGTTAAACATGGAAGATAAAGCCCACAGATGACAGCGCTGTGAATCACCATGACATTAACGACGACACGGTTAAAGCATTCCCTGTTTGTTTAGTGTGAAACTCTTTTAAAAAAGCCACAGCTGCAAACATTCAGTAAAGCTTTAGTAGCTAATAATGGTTTTCATGTAGAAATGTGAGGTTTTTGTACATCTTCTTCCAACCTCTAAGCAAATATATATACTACACAACTTTTGATTATAATTAGTTTTTTATTGAAGGAACTTAGTAGAGATCAAAACAGAACTCCGTGGCCACTGGATATGTAAATAAGCTATTTCTACTCACAAATTCACCTCAACAACTTTATAAGGTGGTCATATGTCCTAGTTGTGTTTTACAACTTGTTCCACTTGCCCAAACAAATATTTATGGCATATTAAGGAAAATGTAAAAGTCACTGTTTTTGTTAAGCCATCAGCTCTTTTTAATTCCACAATATTATTGCTCTCTTATTAAATGCTTAGCATATAGTCATAGTGGATCATTCTCTTTAAAGATTCTGTAGACATGGTTGCTGCATGATTTTTATTTCTTACCTTTTCCCAAAAGAGAGAAAAAGAAGAAAATGAGGAACAAGTTTCAGAACTGATCTAAATATCTAACAATATTATCACAGCATGAATAGCCACAAGGGCACAATGAAAGGCCAGATTTCTTTTCCAGCTTCATGAATGGATTTTTTTCTTCTCATTTTTTTTCCTCGGTGCTATTGAAGCGTAGGAGTAAATGCCTATAGTGGATGTAATCTTTTTAAAAGAACATTGTGTGGCACAATAATCGGATCCTTTTGTTGCTAAAGAAAAGAAACCGTGTTAAAAGTGTGCGCTCCGCACACACACACACACACACACACACACACACACACACACACACACACACTACGGCCGCCGCCAACAACAATAATAACAACAACAACAACAACAACAGCAGCAGCAGCAGCAGCAGCAGCAGCACACATTTTGTGTAAAAAAAAAAAGAAGTGTGGTAGCCGCTGGCCGAGGCTTCTGGGCAGTGGACGCTTGTCCTGTCCTCATTTGAACTTCTTCCTGAAACACAGTCTGGTGACAGAGGGCCAGATTTCCGCTTGGCCCGTCCTGCCGTTGGGGGGGGGGGGGGGAGGGGAGGGGGGGATCTACTTTCTATTACCTAGCGCAGACATTCCCTTCTCCTGTTGAGGTCATTAACCAACTGCATGAAGGAGACGGAAAAGTAAACACCGCAGCTGCGAGAAAGCACAGTGCATGCTTCCGTTTTTTTTTTTAATGAATGCCTTGATTTGAATGCCTGCTGTGTCGAATGTTGTCGCTGAATGGCAGCAGTTTGTTAAGCTTAGAATCCAAGTTGTCAAGATCTTCGTGTGGAGGAGAAGCCGAGTGTAATGCACAGTCACGTGGGGTGAAACAACAACAACATGCTGGCATCGGTAATATGACGTGACTACAGGGAAATATGTACACATTAAATCACACATTACAAAGATGAACTGCTCATAAGAGGTTGTCATGATTGTCATGGATGAAAAATAATTGTTTGTGGAGCTGGAGACAGGCAGACGCAATTGACATAATTCATTCAGAGCTATAAAAAGCAATGAGATCTATATTTCACTTCAGGTGAAGAGGAAGCAAAGATCCCATCTCAAATTACTTAATGTGTATTGTTGTCTTCCTCTACTTTCGTGATGCACATGACTAAGCAAACAAGGCCTGCTTTCATCATTCATGGTTAACCACAGGTTGCCCAAATATTCATGCCAAAGTTCTTTTTATTGCCAGTGTTTGGCTCGTCTGTTCCTCCATGGAAAACAAGGAGAAGAAAGACGTTTAAAAAACGTTAATTGTTCGGCTTGAAAAGGTTCCCAAAGTAGGTCATGCATAGTTGCCTCAAATAGAGTGTATGTGATTTGTGTGTGCGTGTGTGTGTGTGTGTGTGTGTGTGTTTGTGTGTGGTTGGTGGTGGTGGGGTCCCTTTGCGGAACATTATTTTCTCGCAAATAGACACGCAACAAAAGCTTTAACATCAGCTGAACCCAGGAATGAATAACTTTGTTCAGAACGTTAATTCATAACACAGATGCCCTAAAGGCAGATTCAACAGTAAGAAACTACATGAATGAAATAGAATTATATATTTTTAGCTTTGCCAAAAGGGGTTGGAGGCTTTCAATGTAGTGACCTTCATGGATATTATTTTTCCACTTTTGTAGTTTCTATTTGATAATGCATACATTTGCTGTGCCGCTGTTCATTTGATGATGACACTTTTTAATAATTAACTCAAATATATTATTAAAGGACTAATGAATGTACTAAGTATGTCTCACAGATCCTACAGCTAACACATATGAAGTAATGAAGTGCGTACAAACAAGGCCACTGTATTTCTGCCCAATCAAAAATGAAAAAGCAGTATTCCGTCACCAGTTTAAATAGATCATTGATAAAAAAGCTGCAATCCTGGTGGTGACCTAGAAACCCTCCATTACTCTGCGTCTCGGCTGTGGTGGGAAACCTAAATGATTTATGTCCTTGTTATTAGCATTTATTTAAGTCCATAAAACACCACCTCGTGGAATTCCTGTAATGAGGATGCAGCACCTCCAACGACAAATCACGTGTGTGGCAGCGCCGCCGCCCCGGGTGGCATCTCAAAGGAAAGCATACAGCGCCAAACTGGACCTGCTTGGAGGGAGGATGTGCTCTCAGTGTTCTCCTATTTCTGTTTTCAGTAGAAGAAGAGTCATCGTTGAAGGGGGGGGGTGGGTCGGCTTTCTCAAATGACCTCAAGTTTTGTGCAGTTTTGTTTCCAACTCGTCTGGGGCCGCACAATGCGGCCGGGGGGAGGGGTGGGGGGGGGTGGCATCTCGTTTGCACAACTAATCGCCATTACTATAAATAACCATTAATAACTAGCTCGCTGTGCGCTAGTCAGCTAGCGATCCACGACGCTAACATGCTACATGTGCAGCACAAGAGAGTGGGGAGGATCAGATTGTATCTTCTACTTCTATTTGTTTTCTATGATCAATTTATATCAAACAATAAGAATAAGCGGTAGGAAGATCACTAGGACACTTTCCTTCCGGGTCAATGTCGTCTTTTGGTTTCACCTGCCGGCTCTGACTGTTTCACTGGGCTGCAGAGAGGGAGACAGTCTGGAGCTGTTTAGGGGCTTTTTTTTTTTTTTGGTTGTTGTTGCTTTTACTCACAATCTGGCTCAGGTGCTGGGTTCTTGGAGCAAGAGAAAGAAGAAAGAAGTTCACACCTTGATTGATTTGCTATTTGTGTAACAGCATGCGCTTGCTCGCGTATGCAGATTTTCTCGTTTGTGGTTTTATCATTTTCGTTTCTATGAAGTCGTGAAAAAGGAGACCAGAAGAAAGTAAGATGTAGGGGAGGGTTCAGGTATTTGACCTGGTTATTTGTAATAATAATAACATGTAGTTACACCTATAATCATTTAAAACAGTCATGCAGTTGTGTGTTTTTAACTTGGTGAATTCCTGTAAATACTGTGAGTTACTTTAAGAAATGAGAGACAAAATCTACCAAATTCATTCTAAACTGCAGTCCCAGCTTATATCAGGCTTCAGCAACTACATTTTGAATTCACTTTGGAATTCATTTTGATACAAAACAAGGGCATTTTGTACTTTGGCCACTTTGCATCACAACTGCTATGTGAATTCATAGCATTATTTGAAGTCCACATGTCGAAGAAATAGCTGTTGTAGAATAAATGCAAATAGAATCTGAATCTAAATGCATTTTCATCGCATTCAAGTAGCATCTGCTTTCTCAGGGCCGTTGTCATTATGGGCTGGTTGGCAACTGCAAAGTTTCTGATGCCAAACATCTCACAAACCAGTGGTCTTCCACAATTCCATTAGTATCATTAGTGGGTTATTGATTTAGAGCCCTAAACCAGAATGTCTTCACACGAGTATGATATTTTTAACCGCGAGTCAAACCAATGACCTGTGGAAATATCCAGAATAACATTTTCTGTTGGCCCCCGTGGATGTTTTGCATGTGGGTCCCTCCATCATAACCAGCCATTCCAAAAACAACAAGCAGCCCACATCGGCTCGGACCTTAGTTTTCTTTGTGCGCTTCAAAACGTTGCTTCCTTTTTGTTGCCATTGTTAAACGTGGTTTTGAAAGTTTCCTTCTGTGCAACCTGAGCGAAGCGGCCTTCTGCACCAGGGTTCCTCTGGGCTGCTGGTGGAGGAGGATATCCTGCTTCGTAGTGAATGCAGCTGACATGCCTTAGGTTCTTGCTTCATTCCAGCAAGATTACTCCCACTCACTACAGCGCCCGTGACACATGCGCCTTGTGGCATTTCTGGCATTTTTAATTTTTTTTTTTCTTCAGGTGTGATACTGTTCCGGCTGCTTCTGCCTGTTTGACAGTTTCAGCGGATGGGTTCATTGTCTCGTTGGAATGTGTTTGTTTGATGGCGCCATGGCGACAGGGAAGAAGAAAGATGGTGACCTTGCTCATCACCAATAAATGTGTCTCGAAACATCGAAACGATTTGCTGGGTTTGAAACAGATGGAAAACTACTTTACAATTAATTTCCGTTTATTTATATCCCAACCAAATGTATTTTGAACACCCTGTTAGTGGATCGGCACACGGTGTCGGGATGGACCAAGCGGTTATGTGGAAGGAATCAATAGATGACAGTGTGTAATGTGAAAGGGGGTCACTGGTCAGGATCCACACCCGGAGAATTATCACCCCGACTGCAAGTCATCGCGGTGATTCACAGTGTTTATCCAGAGCCGCGGCAGGCCACTCGCTCAGCAGGTGGAAGGTGGCCCACAGCACACTGAAGACAAAAGGAGAGGCATATATCTGCCCGGAGAGCTGGTGGGCATCGGAAAGAAGCAAAAAAAGGAGCGTAGGTGAGACAAAATGAATGCCAGCGTGTAACACTTCGTGTCAGTAGATCACTTGGTGACTTATCGCGAAAAACAGATAATCGGGTCAGGTACACTGTACGGCTGCAGGAGTCGCTTGGCTACGGCACTTTAGTCATTAGAGCCCCCATCTGTGGGTTGTGTTAGACGGGCTCAATGGAAGGCATGGCGTGCATTTCCTCCCGCGAGCAGAGCTGCGTGCTCATTTCACGCGATAGAAGTGAAGGGCCAAACACACAAAAAGTCTTTCAAGGGGAGATTGTTCCTAAGTGATTACCGCTGGACAGGTGCCAGAAACCGGAGAAAATGACCATTCTGTAGAAAACCTGTTTAGAGAGTATGGCTCCCTGTGTGCGTGTGTGTTTACATGTATAGTATGTGTGTGTTTCTCTACGGACACATGGACAGAAGGAGAGAGAGACGGAAAAGTACAGCACTGGCATTATTCTTGTCTGGAAGGTTTTTTGTTTTTTTTCCCCCCCGTTTACCAGAAATAAACTAGACTTGTATTTAAAATAAAACGAGCATTTTTTTTTAAAATGAGCTTACAGGAAGAGGTCGATACGTGACTTTGAGTTAAGCCTCGCTCTGGGATTTTGACAATACTGTTGCACTTGTTTGCGACAACCAATGGCTGATATTAGCATTTGGAAATGACCAAATGCTAATATTGGAAAGGGACCAGATCATTTAGGCTGAAGTCATGGACAGTCAATGACACATTTTCTCTTTACTTTGGGCCTTATCCGACAGGTCACCTGATTGTGATGCATTACGGTGACTGTACAAAAGCTGTTGGGAGTTTCCACTGCCGTGATGCTTCATTCCACTTGTGGCCACACAGGATGTTGTTCAGCAAAACGCCTCCGTGAAGCCAGTACAAATATAATGTTATTATAAATATTCAGTGTTATCTCAGAGAATCTCAGAGGAATAAAAGTGTCTCTTCGGTGGTTTTGATGGCGGGAAGGAACCCGGGCCTCTATATTTCTTCACCTGCGCTTGACACACATCATTTACACAGCCTGCCCAGATGAACGGCAAAAGGACAAATCGCTGAGTTAAGCGCTCAGTCGGCTGCGTCTCGTTTCTCAACCCCTCCGAGATTAATGGTGTCGAAAACGAGGGCGCGTCACATGTGTTCGCGCGACGGGACGGGCCCGCAGGCTCAGCCTGCACCGGCCAGCGTCTACTCTCTTCGTGACGCTCCTTCCTGCAGATGCAACATTTGAATGATTTCTCATTCACTGAAAGAAACTGACTTTTTTTTTTATGAGAGCTGTCTATCTGACTTGAACAGAATCGGATAATTTGTGTTAGTTTTCTTGTCTCTTTTTTTGGTCTCACTTCTGGATTCAGTTTTTCACACTTAAAAGCTTCTTAAATTGAAACTATACTAATTAAAGTGTATTTATTTCAGCTCTAATTAAGCTGCTTCTCGACAAACTCCCCCCCCCCCCCCCACGCCTTTGACGAGAGCAACAGCGTGTTTTCTTGTGCCGTTTGTGCGGGACTTGCGGTCCTTCTGTTGTCATGTTTGCATTCCACAGAGCTACAGGCTACACGCTGACATGGATTCAGAGATTAAGATCGACATTTGTCTCGGGCGCGCTCGCCACCGGTCCGACGGAAAACCCACATCCACACAACAATCTGACAGTTTCTGTGCCTTTGTGGTTTTAAACAAACATCTGTGGGCAGCATGATGCAGTTATTCCCCCTCAGCGGGCTCCCTTTGGTTTTGGTCCCCTTGTAACTCCCTACGGGAGTGTACACACACACACACAGACACACATGTAAACAACCACAGCTGTCGAAACGCTGATACTTCAGTTCGGCTTTTCGTTTGTTTGACCATCACATGATGAAGAAAGATTTATTCTTTATTTATTTGATTTATTATTAATGAGTTTAATTACCATTATTTAAAGGCTGGCTAGATAGTGAATTCAGCTGAGGTAATTACACACGTCCATCATATTAATTCCGCCTAAATGTGGTCGCGTCTTCAAAAAAACGTGAGCGCGAAACGCACAACCTGCAGCGCCGTCGGGCGAGTCCTCCAGTGGCTCCAAGCGCCGCCACGCACACACACACACACACACACACACACAGCGAATGCATGACAACGGATGTCTTTTTTTAGATAGCTTCGATCTATTTTGAGAGATGGGTAATGATACAGGACAGAGACTGAAGGACATTCAAACCTGTCAACTCCTCTTTCTTCACACCTCATTGGTTCGGACGGAGGATGGCATTGATGAAAGGTCGTGGTGGTTTCTGATTAAAAGGAAATATATATTCATCAAATCCGCGGGGGGGGGGGAAGCGCGCGGGACCGCTTTCTGCTCGCTGCCTATGGATGGATTGGGTAATTGATCCGATCTGTCCTCACGCCGCCACCAGCAGCTGTTAACCCTGCAGTGTATTAAAACCAGATTAGACCGCGCGGCCCGAAAGGAGCGAGCCACGGGGAGGGTTACATGTCCTCGTTGTGTGTCACACACCTCTAGTACGACGGCGGGGACGACGTAGAATCAGGAGACAGAGACGGTGCACGAGGATTTACACTCAGATCTCGTGGATCGGTATTACAGTTAAAAAACGACTGAACACATTGACCCAATGTAGCATTTCATACATGCAAACATGATGAAAGAGGTTCTTTCTGTAATTAGTCTGTTCCTCTACACATTTCCTTATGACTCTCATTTACATAAAATCAAATTCTGGAGCAAAAACATCTTAATTTGTATTTGCTGCATTTGTTCTTTAGACATCATGAGAGGTGGTTTCCCGTGAAAGGGAACTTTCCACATGTATCGGGACTAATATTTGCTTCACAAGCCTCCAAAGATCCAACCTGATCTGTTTCCATGCAGGTGATTTGATACTTAAATACAGAATAATTACAAGGAAAGGGGATATTTTCAAATTAGCTGTCTTTTGGTTAAAGAGCAAAAATGTAAGAATCTCGTGAAAGGACATAATACTTACTCATTGTGTGGACAGTATGCTACGAAAAAATTCAAAATAAACTCACTAAAATGAAGCCCCGAAAAAACTAAAGCACCGAAATGGCCGCGTGAGTGTCTCTTTGGTTTTGTGTCAGTGTCCCTCTGAGAATCTGAGATTTACAGTAAAACAGAAAGCCGAGCCGAGGAGAGGCGAACAAAAAAAAAAGAAAGAAAGAAAAAAGGGCTGCATGGGGCGATGGATAGAGAGGGAACGACAAAGATCAGAGATGGAGAATGAAGAACAAAAGGGCAGAGAGGGAAAGGGCATACTGAAGTCCCCTTTCAATTTGTTCTATATTTCTCACTGCAGATGACAGATTTGGGAGCGGAAAGTCGCAATAAAGTACCACATGACCATGATTAATCCGTACACTTCGACCCACACCTCATTGAATTATAATCCCTTTTCTTTTTAATTATGGAAAAAGCGGGTTTTATCCAACAAATGAATCGAGCTCCATAACAAGCAGAGCATTGTGTTTGAAAAGATGTTACAAGGAGAATTTGTCTTTTGTGAGTACCAATGAAATAAAAGAAAGGAGGGTCAATTCAAATAACAATCAATTTGAGGACACACCACTTAAAAAGCGTACTTTGTGCTATACTCTTTATTTTAAACAGCAACGGGAAATACCTTTCACAGTGGTTGCCTGAACGAGGAATGCAGGTGTTTGCAGAGGTTTATCCCAAATTAACTAATATTTGAGTCCCCAACAATATTTAGGCCACAGTCGGTGTGCGCGCAACGTACACACACACACACGCGCGCTGGAAACACACAATCACCCACTGGAAACACTGCTAAATGGATATAGCTGCAGTCCAGGTGTGTGTGTGTGTGTGTGCGAGAACGTGCCCTCCACCAACGAATGATTAAATCAGTTCAATTCAAAATTCAATGCAACTGAAAACTAAATGAATTTGTTCAAGTGCCCCTTTGGGAGAATGGATGAATGGATTTAGTGAAAAGCTGTTTATTATGCTCCCACAACGCGACCCAGTCAAAACCGTGCAGTCCACAAGGACTGCAACAGCTGTTTGGACCGAGGGTTGTGCGCGACACAAAGAGAGGCTGTTCTTTACACACCAAAACCAAGCATAACATTAGCTTTTTTCTTTTTTTAAATGGCTATTTGGCCCGAAGCATCATCATTTGTTGTGCAGTATGTGAGCGTTTTGTTAGACTTGAGTGTGTGTGAGTGTTTTTGTTTTTTTTGCGTAGACATCAGAAGGTCAGTCCGCTGCAACAATAACACACCCCGTGGCGAGAGGTCGCTGCTGTGTGTGTCTGTACAGGAAAGACTGCAGCGGTCGGGCCTCATTCACAAGCACTTTGCATTGTCTTGACATATAAATGTGCGTTTAGTATAGAAAACAGGTCGGGTTTACCTTCCATTGTGTTGCTGAATGGAGGGACGTGGCTGCCTCATTCCCACCACTGCGCGGACCAGTGTGGTTAATTAAGTTTAGGGAGAGATAAGTACTGGAGGACATTCGTCATTTTTGCTCAAATTCTCATTACAGCTTCTCGTTTATTTGGGGGGGGGGGGGGGGGGGGACACTAAACTTTCACTCCAGCGTGTCATGAAAGGTTATTTATTCATTAAAATTCCTGGTAGATCATATCGTAAAAAAGAAACATGAGGATTGCAGTCCATTGGTCCAGAGACCACCTTACAATGAGATCACAGCATCGGACGATGCTGTGATCTCATTGTAAGGTGGTCTCTAGTAGTTGCCTTCATTTTGAACTCACCAAACTCACCTGTTTTTAAATTTTGAGTGTTGGAAGACACTTGTACTCATGATGGCTGTTATCTATAGCGAGTTAAAAACCGGCTTCTGGTTGAAATGCACTTATTGCAAGTCGCTTTTGGGTAAAAGCATCAGCTAAAAGACGACGATGATGATGATGTATAATGTAAAGACGGTAAACACTGCCACGAAGACACACCCACCTGTCGAGCTGGTAACGAGATGTTTCCAATCCTTCCTCGTAATACGGTCGCGATCACCTGCCACGCAGTGGTTTTGGCACCTGATGAATCAGAAAATGAGGCGAAAGCACACCCACCGCCGCCGAGCTGAATCCCTGGTAAGGCTTCAGACGTCAGATTATAAATTCCAGAGGTGGGAGGCAACGAGATACATTTGCATTTACATTTAATTTGCTCTTGCCTTTCATTGCGTTTACCTTGTTACCGTTCCGGTTGCTTCATCGCGCCGGTTTTAATTCATTTTATACTTTGGCAGCTGATTCCAGTTGCGGTGCCGTTACCCTTGTGACCCTGGTAGTCCTTACCTTGGTTACACTCGTGGAGATCAAAACAAACAGTTGACGATGTCATCAGATGGCTTAAGGCTCATTCCAGTCGTATAGTATAAACCACAAAAGTCTTTAAACCTCCACGTGAAGGCGCGCTGTATTCGGTGTGATTGGAAGTGATCACTTTTAAGAATCCTTGAGGCTGTATTCATTACCGCTAATTGGATTGAATGGTACCCACTCATTGGCCTACATTTATACATTCACATCGCACTTAAAGCTCTAAATCTGAATTTGCGAATATCATGAGACTGACATTTAAGCTCTTAAATCCGGAGGATGTCACATGAGGGTTTTTATAAGAGCGGGGGGGGGAGAGGGAGGGAAAGACACAGCGAGGGGGGGGGGGGGGGTCGAAGGGGGAGAGGGAGGGAGCAGAAGAATGAAAACAGTGAGAGGGTTTCAGTGGAGCAGAATGTCAGAGCAGGGCTTTTGGTCGTAAAGGCTCGTCGATTCCAACGTAACGTTGTCATCGTCACCCCCTCGTCGCTCCAACCTGACAGGCGGGAGGAGGGGGGCTCCACACCAGCAGTCCGGGGTTACCCCGAAAAAAAGAGTCCCCTGGCAAACTTTGGAGGAGGAAATCTATTCGTTTCCCCCCCCCCCCCTTGAGAAAGTATGCAGGACCAGCGATGTTTATTCGCTTGACCTAGAAAAGGCTCTTCTGTCGTCACAAGTCATTTTGGGGCGTTTTTATAGCGGAGCGCTTTGGTGCGAGCTGTTTACGGCATGATTTGCTGGTGTAATAGAGGATCTTTGTGGTGACTATTAGAGATAAAACCATTGTGCCGAATTATCTCAGTGAGGAACTTTCCCAGAAAAGGTGCCAAACGTTTGATCTTCTTGTCAAATGTAAAGATATTCAACGTAACAGTATTACACATATTGTGAAGTGAGAGGGCTTTTTGCCTTCTGGGGATATCGTAGGGTTATTAAAAAGAGGTCTTCTTGGGCTACGGGAAACTAAACCTACAAATGACCTCACAACAACCGACAGTATGTTCGAATCACGGAAGCTGCTGTTATGTTGCACCCGTTTACTTCACTGTACCTGACTGTGAAAAAGGAAGCGCTGCAGATCACAACACAGCCGTCCATCTGGACATTAACGGTTCCAGGAGCTATTTCAGTGGACCGCAGACAGACCGCGCGTCACCCGCTCACATGAATTCATCCAGATTCATCCAGACTGAGCAGGACGGCGGAGCGAGTCCGAGGTGGACCGTCCCCTTTCATGTCTGGTGTACCAAATTATTGATGCCATTTCTTCTTCAAACTCACTCGCAAATGCGCCAAGAGCAGGTTGTTTGAAGGCTTTATTAGTTGCTTCTCGCCACCTCGAATGACCCGCGCGTTTCACGTTCATCCCGTGCACGGAGGCTTTTTGGGGTTTTTTCTTTTGTCACTGATTGGTCAATAATCCAATCGTACCAACGCTCTCTATCTCTCTCTATCTCTCTCTCTCTCTCTCTGAGCACCTGTCCTTATCGTGCAGAACGAGGTGAGTGAGAGGAGAGAGGAGGGGCCGCGGGACTAAAAATGGGAAAGGTTGGAGGTTGGGGAGAAGTGCGCCATGTGTGGGAGACAGCGAGAGGCAGAAAGGGAGCAGGAGGGAGAGAGAACCAGCGAAGGAGAAGGAAACCACCGAGGGACTGTGCGTCTTCTGCGAGTGTGTGTTCATGTGAGAGAAAGAAAAAGACAGGGAGGGGGGAGAAGGGGGGGGGGGGGGAGGTGCAGTAGACACTCACGGGAGAAGTTACGTACTTGTTAAAAATGCACTGACCTCGTGCACCTCACGTTAACCTCGCACTCCAAAAGAAGGAGTCCGCATCAATCACGACCCAACTGCAGAAGTTGGTTTCCATGGACCAGAAAAAAAAACAGGGGGGGGGGGGGGGGGGCGGGGATCAAATCTGCCGTTACCCCTGGGGATGACCGGGGAGGGGGGGGGGAATGCACTCTGCTATTGCCGCACAGACGACTGCGAGGTCCATGGTGGGCTCTCTGGGTGGATTCGCCGTGACTAGAACGGCTCCCTGGTGGCCAAACGGTTTCACTGATATCTCTCACTCCTCTTCCCTTTTTGAGGGGGGTTACAAATGCAGGTGAGGAGAAGAGGGGGAATGGAATGCAGGATTGGGCCCCCCCCCCCCCCCCTCCTGTCGACGAGTGGTTTTCTAGTTCGATGGCGGCGCGGCGTTTCAAGGGGGAAGACGTAGCAGCAATTTAAACAGTGTTTGAGACGGATTAATCGTGTTTTTGTACCAAGCACCAACGCACATTAACAAACAGGTCAACTAAATGCTGAGCTAACACTTGCCTATAAGCTGCTTGCATGTCTAGAAATACGCTTTCGGATACAAGAAAAAAAGATTGTTTTGTGCTGCAGGAATCAGTCCCAAAAGACCCAGAAATGAGTTTTTTTGCACATCCAGTTCGCTTTCCCAGAGGTTAATAGTTCTTTTTTTGAGGGTGCTCCAGGCTTCAAAAAGCATGAAAGCGATGCTTATTTGGGAAGATTTGTTTGCTGAACCAAAGTGTGAGATTGAAAATGGAAAAATCCAATTGACTTTATGTCAATGGAACCGATGCAACGTTAATTTTAACATCATCCCTTCTTGTCGGCGGGATCCGTCCGACTTACGCACACGTCTCAGCGATGTTGTTTGAATACAATAACAGGTCCTTCTTTCAAAATAAAATAAAAATGAGCAGGCGACAAGGGCTCCGGGGTGCAATGGGTTTAGAGAGACAGTTCAACTAAACATGTATTGATTTTTTTTTTATTTTTTTTTTTTAAATGCCTCCAATACACAATATAATATGAAGTCTCCCAGCGTGACGCTAATGTTGACGTTTGCCTCCATGACGGCACACTTTGCCCTCTGCAACAACTGGGCTTTTAATCCACATGAATTAGGAGAAGTTTCCAAGCCGGGGGCCTAGATTTACCGGAGATCGGGTCCGCGAGGGAGCGGAGCGGCGGGGGTGGGGGGGGCAGCGTGAGCAGGGGGCGAGGGGACTTTCAGCAGCACGCCAGAGTTAACTCCTAAGCAAACAAAAGGCGGCACGAGAGTAAAGTTGAATCGCATCACGCGGAGTGGAGGGAGGGGCTTAGACGCTTTTGACCAAGGGGGGTTTGCAGGGAACTACTCTATTTAACTCAAATCGGAGGAAACGCTTCCATATTTTTGTAAAGAACACAGTTTTGGGAATGCATTTTGGTTGGCCAGTTGGTATTTAATCTGTGATCTGCAGCACAGTAGGCGAAGCTTCAGTTTTGCACCGGCTTTACGCGGCCTTCATTTATTTTTGTGGCAGTAAAACAACGAAAAAATGACACACTTTTACATATGCAAGGCCTTAAACCGTGTTTAACATCTATATCCAGGCTCAGTGGGTGTTAAACGATGACCCCTGTGTCACCCGAGGGGATTTGGTGGTGACAAATCTGTTCAAAGTATTCTGGCACTTCCTCTGACATGTTTTTGGCCGGAGGTCCCATTGAAATGGGCACGCTTCACACTGCAAAACGCGGCTATTGCGACAGGCTTCCTCCGTGGACAGACAGCCCCCCCCCCCCTCCTCCCCCTCTGTACATACAGAGGAGTCAGTGCCACATTGAGGGGCCGTCAATGTTCTCCACACTCTTGCACCGCGGCGTCAAGGAACCTGGATCCGCCATTGAGGCTTCGCTGGAAGGCGTGCGGGCTCCGTATGAGGCGCACGCAGCTGTTTCCCGCTTCCTTAGTTCAGAGGAAGCAATTGCGCTCTACTTCCTCTAATGAAGCTGCTCATTAAAGCGCCGATGGGTTTTCGCAACAGTGACTAGGTAGAAAATGTCGAGGTGCTTCTCCGCTGCGCAGAGGGAAGCCTTTGTTCACCGTCTAAATCCCCACGGCCTTCCGTTTAAGAGCTCAGCGTGTCACATGAGACTAAGAAAAGTAATTAAAATATTTTCTAAGATTCCATTCAGTTTGGACCTTGAGTGCTCTCCTTAAAAAAACAGATATCCATCTTTAGAAGAGACTGACTGGGACACGTTTTCTTTATTTTCTTTCCCCTCTCCTTGTTCAGCCTTTAAATAAGATCCCCTTCCTCCATGAGATATCTTTCTCGCACCCCCCCCCTCCCCCCCTCCCCCTCCCCCACCTCTCTCTACCTGAGGCCCGTCTCCTATTCTTAAATATTTATGCCATAAGCTCAAGATGTCATGTATTTACCCTAATCTTCAGAGTTTCCTACACCTCAAACAATGAGATGGAGTGTATACACAAGACAGCGAGGGGAAGAGAGAGAGAGAGAGAGAGAGAGAGGGGGAGAGAGAGAGAGAGAGAGAGAGAGAGAGGGAGAGAGAGAGAGAGAGAGGGAGGAAGCAGAGAAACCTCTGAATCGACAGTATTTCCCCGGGATGGAAAATAAGGGAGATATTCCGAGCCCCAGGAGTATTTGGTTGGGCGAATGTTTTATTTGAACAGGGCGTCTTAGTGGCAAAGCCTGATGTTATGATTTATTAAAAGTGCAGCGTGAAGGGAATCAGAATGCGGTGTGAAACCCGAAAACTGTATGTTGACGAATGCCGTTTGCGTTGTTGTGACGTGTGGACTGAAGAGAGAGGGCAAGGACAGTTCAGGCAGGTGACGAACCGAGCATAATGTCGCACACAGCTGTTCTTCTTCTTCTTCTTCGACACACCGCGTGAATGTGGTAAAGCGAGGCGAACGTCTACGAGGACCAAGGTTGCAGCCAAAAATCAGCAGGTTGATTTTTTTTTTTTGTTGTCAATAAAACAGAACATTTTCAGTTCTATCCGTTGATCCGACCGACCCTCTTAAAACCCAGATGTTCAGTGTCAGTGTCACATAAGACGAAGACAAGCAGCACATTCTCGCATTCAAGGTGCGGTGAAATGTGATGAATTTATTTTCTGTTGATCAACCGAGATCCGAAACCATTCATCTGGATCAACCTTAAAGAGAATTGAATCAGCCATACGTGTCTCAGTCGAACTGAGACACGTATGGCTGATTCAATTCTCTTTAAGGTTTAATCGTTTAATCAATCAAAGTTAAGAGGACAGAAGTTCATAAAGCTAAAAGGTGTAATTCCTGAGAACAATTAAAAACACAAATTGATTAAAATGGTATAACATAGAGAAAGCTGAATCTCATTTTGTCATAGCGTGGTTGCTGTTGCCGCAGGTTGAACGTGCAGACAGTTGACTGAAGAGTGACGCTTTATGCCGAGGTCGCTTTAAGACTGAATGACACTCATACGTGTGTGTTCTCTCGTACTCTGTTGTGTAGTAGACGCAGGTTTGTCTGTCCCTAATTGGGCTCCGTCCCTCAGCAGGTGTTGCATTGTTCATCGGGTGGCCATCTGGGCCCGTAATCCTGCCGAGGTGAAAACACTGAATTTGAAAAAGGTCATTGAGCCGACACATTTAGTCCGGCCCGTTATTGTGTGTGTGTGTGTGTGTGTGTGTTTCTATGCCCTCTAACCTTCTTTTTTCACACGCTTGCGTGGGACCTTTTGTAGTTTTTAAACAAGTAAAAAAAAAAAAAAGGTTTCATCTGCACGTTTGTGTTGGGTCACCTGATCGTCAGAAGCTCGTTTGGGCCCGACCGCTCCCCCCGTGCTGTCGAACCTGTCACACGCCGTCGAGGCTGAGCCCCCCGCCGAAGCAGTTTCTCAGACCTTCTTGAAGCTTCCGCGCAGAATGTGCTGCCGCGGTGCCGACCGCCTGGAGCCCTGCCAGCCCCAGACTTGGCTCTCGCGGGCTCTGGTGGGCTCTCATGCGAGCCCACTTCTTTGAGGTTGTGGTTTCATACCCAGTGACTCTCGGGCAAGCCACGAGACTTTAAACTATACATACAATAAAAAAAAAATTAAAAAAAACTCTCCGATCCACTTAGCAGCAGCCGCGCTAAGCCGGCGTGTGTTGCTGCTGCGCGTTGCGGTTTTTCCCTCTTTCGGGCCGCGGCGCTCTGTGGGTGTTGAGGACGATCGCATGTGACAGCCAATGCTTAGGGTTGCTGGCACCGTGTGTCAGCACCAGCGTACATTAACCTACATTCAGAGTGAGGCCTTTTTGAATCGCAGCGGACAGGGGAAAGGTCACCTTTTGAAGGAGATCTGTTCGGGCGTATTTAATTTGTGCTTAGTAGATTTTTGTTAAATATAAATCTCATCGCTTGGACCCTCGCTGTACTCGACTAGTGGGATGGAAAACGGGACTTGACCTGTTTGACTGTGGCTAGCTGTTGCTAGAAAGAGAAAAGGAGAAGGAGGTGAGGAGTGTGTGGCTCGGAGGTGGCTCGGGTCAGCACTGATCCCTTAAAGATAATCTCCCTCTCTGGGGATTTGTTTTTCTCATTTGTCCCAGGGCCTCTAAGCTGAGTTTGGAGGTCACCTGCTGTACAGGCAACCTGACCCAAACCTGTCTAGAGACACATTTTGCAGGGTGCCGGGGCATCGCAACGAGTCGGCAGGAAAGAAAGCAAAGTAAGCAGTAAATAGAGTTGAAACACCTGGAAGGGTCTGGAGTTCACCCATGCCACTGAAATCAAAGGATTTGGGTCAATAACAGAACCCGTTTTCAGCAGCGCCGCTTTGAAGTGGTCCGTTCGTGTGAGATAGATTAGAGTACATTTTTAGCCACGTTTCGCAAAGGTGGTAAAAAAAACAGGCTCCTTTTTTTGTGTGTATTTAGTTAGATTTGAGGCAAACCGGCGTGCTTGTTTTCGCTGTTACCATGTAGGTTTATATCCAGGAGAGAAATTCGATTTAAGTCACTGAGCCGGTATTTCGATGTTTATTCATGTTTCTAACATTTCGTTTATATCTGGCCTGTTGTTTGCATTATTTCTCTATTTCCCACGCCTGTAAATCCACCAGATGCCCAACAACAACACGTTCACAGCTGTTTAGTGGCTGCTTTCTGATTCCAGCAACCCAAACTGCTTTTTAAAGACACTAAAGAACCTTTGGCACATTCAGCATATTAAAGTCAACACTGGCTGATTTGTCCATTAGCTCTTTCAATGGGGAAAGCATTCGAGGTAACCAAGTAAAAAGGGGTTTGGAGGTGCTCTCCCGGCGCTGCCATGGTCCTGGTTCTTCCCGGGCCTCTCTCTTCCCTCCAGTGGGGCCCAAAAGATGGAAGCTGATCCCCCGCTGGGGGTCTGAGTTCAATTATTCCGCTTGATTCCACCAGGAATCTGCGACACCGATGACAGGCGTCAAGAATAACAACGTGGAAATACCCCATCTTCTCGCTGACGGTCTGGTTTATACATCGAGGTCACACGGAGGCATCTGCATTGAATCGATTAAGTGAGTTCCTCACATGAACTTTGTTGTGTGGGATTTTCACCCACTTTACAACCAAATACCTTTCACACGCCTCGTCCATCTCAAATGCGTCTTTGGTCGGAGGTCTTTGGCCTGGTTCGCGTTTTGTGTGTAAATGAACCCGGTTGCGTATGGTCAGAAAATGAACGCGTGGGTGTGTTGACCCCATAAGCTCTACAGGAACTGTTCATTCCTCCCGTGGTGGCATCATGCAAAAAGCCGCATTTTTAATATGGCTGGACTTAAGTTTAAAAAGTATAGGAAAAAAAAAACAGCACTTCCACGTGGAATTCCACCTCTGTTTTAAAAAAAATATTTACTGGGCGAATGTGATCGGTCCCTAGCTGCCCCTGACAGGCCTAAGTTACGGGAGTTTCCAGCCACCATAAACCCTCCCCAACAGATAACAAGACGTCTCCCTGAGACTCACGCCTGCACGCTCGGCGTCTCCGCCAAAAGTATCGCAGGTGATTCATTTCTCCCACTGTGTGTGACAGCAGGGGGGGGGGGGGGGCTCAGGTTGGTTGAAAGCACCCACCCCGAAGGTCCCCTGTTCGGCAGCGATTCCAGAGGTGAAGGTTCGGGAGGGAGCGGCTGTCGACTCGGTTGTTGGAATTTGAAGTCAAAAGAGAGAGAGAGATAGATACAGCTGGACTGTGTGTGTAGATCGCAGTCCTACTGTAGTCTCAGTGTGTGTGTGTGTGTGTGTGTGTGCGTGTGTTTCTTTGTTTACGCTCAAAACAGAGGATTTATACGTGCCGGTTAGTCGTGATTTGCCCTTACAATGGGGGGGTCACTTAAAGTTTATAGGCACGAGTGCTGGAGGGGGTTGGAATGTAAAACAGGGAATGCAATCACAGCCGGGACACCGGATTCCAACACAAGGCAAATATGCGATATCTAATTTGACGGCGAAATCACCTCATTTGCCTGTATTTTGGGGGGGGGGAGGGGGGGGCAGCCAGTCAGAGCAGATCGTGCCGTAACTTTAACACAAGTGCAACACAAGCCTGACGGAGAGGGGGGCCCCGGTGTTTCTGAGTGCACCACTGGCAGGCTCACCTTCACCAGGAGAAGTAAATCCCCCGGTGGCTCTCCAACGCAAACCCGTAAGACCTCTCTCTCCCTCTGAGAGGCGGTGAGTGGGTGTCGACCTAATGTTTATACTGTCTGCCCACGGTTACGTAAGCCGTTTCTTTTTTTTCTTCTTTTTGTCCTCCTCTTTCTCTCCCTCTCCGTCTCCCTCGGCTTTGTTTAAAAGCGATCCACCTTTACCTTTCCAGCATGCCGGGTGGTGTGTTACATAAAGAGTCTTTGAACCGGTCTAGCTTAAGGTTTTTCCAGCAGGCCAAAGTGCGTATTACATAAATATTGTAGGCCTGGCTGTAGAGACGCACTGTACCATGGAAGTTGTGCGTTTTTTTTTTTTGCAGAGTCAAGGATGCTTCTCTTTCATGAGGGGCAGGTTCAGGAAGGCTGTGGTACTTGTCTGATCCCTCCGATAACAGCCTCTAGAGTGTGTGTGTGTGTGTGTCTGCTCAAACACACACACACACACACATTTATATTTACAGTGGGCGGCTGGTTCTACAGCACTGTAAATACAGTACAGCTCAGGAGTGTGTGTCTGTGTGTGTTTGTGATAGACAGAAGTGGAGTTTCCATTCAGTTGTCAAGTGAACGTTATGGGGCTGATGTTATGAATTTTGATTTGAAGCAAATAAACTACAGGTCGGAGGTTTCTGACAAGGGCTCCGCTTTACTGATGGTTGTAATGAGCCAGTAGAAAGATCAGAAGAAGCTGTGGGGGTTACAAACTGGAGAGAAAAATGAGATTCCTTGGCTGTTTAACAAGAGAAAAAAAGAAGAGGTCTTTGGGAATTTACTTCAGTCGGGCCACTTAATAGTTGTTGTTTTTTTGGCCACGTTTCAGATCGTCCGGCGATGAAGCCCAGCGTGAAACCGCTTTGGGGGGGGGGGTGGGGGGCGGGGGGAGGGGTCGGAGCTCTCCTCTTATTCTATTTCCTGTGCACGAGGAGGACAACGGAAGTCTCTCTGTGGTTCAGCTGCTTGTTTACCGTCTGTCGTGCTAATGCACTTACAGGGATCAGAGGGTTCATTCCTCACCACGTGGGTCGCTCATCACGCAGCATCTGACAGCCCATTATCCCCCCCCCCCTCATAACGATGTTATCTTCATAACCTCAGAATAAATAGAGCCTTTTGGACTTCCCTTTTATCTCTAACTTGTCATTTATTTTGACTTCATGTTTTGTTTCCATGGCGACTAATTGTTCCCATAATACAAAGCGCAGGGTGACTTCTGACCTTTTCTCCATAATGACCCGTTTTTGCAAATTCCGAATTTGGAAAAAAAATGTTCCTTTTGACCAACCGCTGTCATTGTTAAGTGCAATATTGACTCGTGATGGGTTTTTGGTCGTCCTTCCTCGTCTCAGTTCACGCTGATTTAGCATTTCTAGCGCCGCCAGAGAGAGGGAGGAGATATTTGAACCATTTAAAGAATGCTCTCAGTGTGACATCGGAATTACGTGTAGCCGGAGGCCATCTTGAGCCCAAACATCTGTCCAGTGGACCTGCTATCGAACGACCTCAAATGGATTTTCTTTTTTTGTCGTTTCATTAACATTGTTTTTTTTAAGCACGTTTTTTCGGTGGGAAGAAAACCGTTGTTGTGTACTCGCGCTCATCTGTATCCTCGTGGGAAATAAACAGCCACTAAATCAGTTGTTAGCTTTGTGTGTAATCTTTAAAGATGAAAGGACACCGAAAACAATGAAACCGCTGCCCTGGGGTTTCTGTAGGAAGAGGAAAAAAGCAACAACTGGAGCGAAGAATGAGACCTTTGATCTGTGCAGTCAGTCCCATTGAGTCAGTCTGAGATTGTACCCAGAAATAAAAGACAGGGGTCGCAAAAAAAACACAAAAAAAACACAACTGAAGAACTTTGTCATCCAGGACATTTCAAACAGGGATGAATTCACTTAATTTATTTCTTAAAACATTTTCTTGTAGTATTACACTGTACTTTTCGTCAACCTAAAATGAAAAAAGTTAATGTGAGCGATGCAAACGTGCCTGAAGGACTGAAAAACAATGTTACTTCCAGCGCTACATCGTCATCTTAAACCCTAATTGAAATGGACAGAAGTTGCAACCTCAGAATATTGTAAGCTACAAAAAAAAAGACAAATAAACAGGGAAAATCTATTTGTTGTGTGCTCTTGTACCAACAACGTGCCGATTAGGAGTCTGACTGGAGACCTTTGTTGCGGCTTATGCCCTCATCCTCTCGAGCACATTAAAATCATATTACGTGATCACGTGTGGCCGCGCGCTGACAAGCTGCAGCCTCTCAGCTGCAGCCTCTCATCTGCAGCCTCCCAGCTGCAGCCTCTCATCTGCAGCCTCTCATCTGCAGCCTCTCATCTGCAGCCTCTCAACTGCAGCCTCTCATCTGCAGCCTCTCATCTGCAGCCTCTCACCTGCAGCCTCTCACCTGCAGCCTCTCATCTGCAGCCTCTCAACTGCAGCCTCTCATCTGCAGCCTCTCATCTGCAGCCTCTCACCTGCAGCCTCTCACCTGCAGCCTCTCATCTGCAGCCTCTCATCTGCAGCCTCTCAACTGCAGCCTCTCATCTGCAGCCTCTCATCTGCAGCCTCTCACCTGCAGCCTCTGATCTGCAGCCTCTCACCTGCAGCCTCTCACCTGCAGCCTCTCACCTGCAGCCTCTCATCTGCAGCCTCTCATTTGCAGCCTCTCATCTGCGCTCAAACAGCCTGAATTTGGGGAATGTCTGGTAGCTCGTGTTTAGTTTTGTGGCCACTGGCAGCCGTTGGTGCACCGTCACTGCAGCCTGCCCTGTCCGCTCCGCTTTCATAAGCAGAGGGAGTGGATGACCTATATACTTCTATGAGGAGGGGTGGGGTGGGGGGGGGAGGTCACCTTGTTGGTCGACCAGCAGGCCGGCTGTCTGGCTGGCAGCGATGAGGTTTTAATGTGTGGCACTATCAGAAGGGTGGACCACCGACTGCATTTTAGACCTCTCGCGTGCTCTTTGTGTTATTCTTGAGCGTAAACTTGTATTTGCTTTTCTTGTCAATGCTGCTTTGTGATGGTGTGAAAGGATACCCAATGTATTGGGAAGGTGGGCATTCAGCGGGGGGAAACACGGTGAAAAACACACCTCGACATGGATCGCTTTTGTGCATGCACACACACACACACGCGCACGCACGCACGCACACACACACACACATTAGCTGAAACCATGGGGCCCGGTGCCAGAAAGATCTAGTCAGACAAACACCTCACCAGAGACTCCTCTAAGCGTCCTAACAAATTGAATGTGTGTGTAGATGGACGAGGGGGAATTAGATCAGTGGCCCTGATTGTATCTGAGTGTGCTGTTGCGGTACCCCTTTCCAGCTAGTCCCCTGGAGGAAATGTGTGTGTGTGCATGAGAGGAGCGCGTGAGGCAGAGAGAGGGAGGGAGGGGGGGGGGGGGGGGGGGAGAGGGAGTGCTTGGCAGCTGGTTTGATGAAGGATGTAAGGAGAATGTTAACCAGACAATCACCTTGCATGTTATTGATTGAGATGGGAGGGAGGTAATTAGAACAGAAAAGGCCATTTTTAATGTTTTGATACAAGGTGTTCTCTCTTTGTACCCATCTACGTGTTGTGTTCTTTGTGTGTGCGCGTGTATGCACATTAAGGGAAACGTCTTGTCACATTTTTGACATCCTAATTCCCCCTTTTTTCTTTGTAGACCCATCCCCGAATGCAGGAAGCTTTGAATACTCAGAATGTAAATGCACGTGTATCACAATCTATTCATATTATTCAATATTATAGTACACAAAGTAGCTGCAACGAGTAGCATGTCGGAATGTGAGATAACCCTTCAACCTCATCCGTAGGGCATGCTTGCTCTGCAGACTGATGAAACTATGTCATATTTACAACCAGACTGTACTTGGAGCGGTTTTAAAATGCACCTGCCCCCCCCCGTCCCTCTCTCACCTTACATTCTGCAGACCTTATCTTAATGTTCAAGTGCAAAGTGCATTAGATATAAAGGCTTACAGAGCTTAATATATGGCGTAGCATGGAGTCTAAACAAACGTTAATAATATGTCTATATGGCAACTTTGATCCGTGT
This sequence comes from Pungitius pungitius, assembly GCF_949316345.1. Taxonomy (NCBI): domain Eukaryota; kingdom Metazoa; phylum Chordata; class Actinopteri; order Perciformes; family Gasterosteidae; genus Pungitius; species Pungitius pungitius. The sequence continues at coordinate 16,441,734 of NC_084908.1, read as the reverse complement.
CCTATTCATACTGTTTTTTTCAAAGCCGATACTTATATTTAACATTATTGATAAGAAACCCATGATATCTTAAATGCATCAGTACAAAAAAATGTACTACTGACTAAGTACTTTGCGTTACTTGTGCCGCATTTCTGGGAAGCCCATGCATCCCAATTGATTTACTGCGACTGCAATGCCGACGCTGTGCACAGAACAGCTATCTCAATATTGACAATAGAGATAATTCATCTGTGACATTATGAGAGCCCCAACAACTTGAATTTCACCACATTGACGTTTTGAGACGAAAACACTACAACGAACGACCCGAAGACAGAGAAGGCAGGCCTTGAGCCTCCCTCTTCTGTTTAATAGACCAATAGACCAAATTCCCTTTTGACCTTCGACCCCTGCTCGCATAACAGTAGTCCATAACAAATAACTAATTCTCCCATCGAGCACTGCATGAGGATCCCCAGATGTAATTGTCATGTAAACGTAGAAATCAGTCGGCTTTCTGCCTTAGTCACTACATGACAATATTCAGACATGGGGGGGGGGGGGGGGGGGGCGATTCTCAGCTGTGGTCTTTGAACCTGAACTCGTTGCACAGTTTACACTACTTCAGAGTCAAATCTTTGCTCGATCACGGTTCGTATTATTTTTGGCCACCACTCAATACTTTTTCCAGCGCTTTCCATTTTTTCTCGCCAGAGAAGGAGGGGGGGGGCGGGCAAGTGTTATTGGGCCCTACTTAATTTTGACATCCTGCTCTGTTTCTCTCTGCTTATTGAATTTAAATAATCTCCTCTGTAATTCTGTCCTTGGCGTCTCTTTAAGCCCCGGTGAAGCTATAAATCAGTGGAGTGCAAAGCCTTCCTAACGTCTTTATGGGAAGCCTCGCGGTGCCGCTACTGTACACTGGGTCGTAAAAAAAAACAAAAAAAAACAAACAAAGGAATGCTCCACGGTGTAAATCACCCAACAACGCCGCGGGGGCATCTGCCTTCGGCTCTGCTGTCGACTTCAGAGACTCTCACCGTTGTTGATTCTTTGCCTTTTTGTGTCCTTCCAGCTCGCCACTGAGACAACTGTCCTCCACGGCCAAAGTGTGCCTGGTCTGCGGAGACGAGGCGTCGGGGTGCCACTACGGCGTGGTGACGTGCGGAAGCTGCAAGGTGTTCTTCAAAAGGGCCGTGGAAGGTACGCGTGCGTCCAAGCGAGGCATCTCGTCTGAGGCGAACTCGACGCGCTGCAGCTCAAGGGAGCGTGAATATATTTGTCAGTGCTGTGACCGGAGACAAAAAGCAAAGGAAAGACACTCATTTGGAGAATGTTGAGTTGAGACCAAAGAAAGCTGTGTAGCCAGTAGTCTCTGGTGCAAATATCAGTGTAAAGAAGTGTTCTTCTGCTCCAGAGCATTAAGCGCGCACTTTCTTCCACTTAACCCTAAAAAAAGAAGAAAATCCCTCTTTTTTACTTTGTTGTTAACAGATAAGTGACATATCTTATCTATACTCTTATCCTAAAACTAATACTAGGCTACTGCTACCATTATTCAGCAAGTTTCTCTAGTGTCAAATGAGGACACAGGTTTTTTTGGTCAAATTTCGGATAATCTTTTTTTTTTTTCCTGAGCAGACATGAAGCAGCGTGTTCTTTTGCACAGTGTTGATTATTATTATTTGGAAGTGTTATTAACTGTTGAATTTATTTGCTCCACAAACCCGTTAAATTAAAGAAGACCTATTTATTTTCTTGTTTTGGAAATGACCAAAAAAAAAACCATTCGCTCTATTTATAGACCGTGACCGAGGGGAGAGGCGTATAAGAAAAGGGAAAAGCCATTCAGGAGGTAAATGTCCTGCAGCAGCCCTTTAAGTTATATTTAGCCGAGGGAAAATCACGAGCTGCCATAATGTGCTTTTCATTTTGTGCCCGAGGCGTCGGCTTCGCTCATTAAAATGAGTGTTTGAAGGCCCCGACGCACTCTTACGGACCCGGTGAAGGCAGGAAAAAAGAACCAAGCAAACAAGGCTGCCGGCCAGCCGCCGGGCCCTCGAGGTGTTTTTCTGGCCGTTTGGAGGAATTACGCTTATTCCCAATCAAATCATGCCTTTAATTTGATGATATTTACAAACTCTCATTACGGAGACTTGAAACCAGATTATGTGGCAGGGGGTTATCGAATCAGACGTGCCATAGTTCTTGCTTGCAGGCAGCCGCCGGCGGATGCTGAAGATGTGACTTCTGCGTTGGGTCTTTCTGTTTTTTTTTGGCGTTATCACAGCAAAATGTTCCCAGTGATTATGCGATGCCCTTTTTGAATCGAATGCCTCGCCCTGCGCTTCATGAGCATCTACGTGTTTCCACCCGGAAGCCCCCCCCCTCTTGATTCCGCACTGCGAGACAAACGCCACAGTGCGAGCCACCGGAGCGTAATGAGGGCAAGCGGGCACCCGTGGTGTGATGTCATCAAGGTTGTGCGCGCCCGGCGTGCCCTTCCGATGTGCAAAGCGGGCCGTTGCCTTACTTGACCCCCTCCACAGCTGCTGCTGCTGCTGCTGCTGCTGCTGCTGAGGTGTAAAGAGAGCTGCGAGGTGGAGGGAGGCAAAGGGTGAAAACAGCGAGAGAAGGATTTTGCAAAGTGAAGAGCGATAGAGGACAGTGAAACAGATACAGTGAGGGAGGGGGGGAGGGAGGGAGGGAGGTAGGGGCGGGGTGGGGGGGGGAGGAAGGACAAAGAAAAAGTCAGACGCCGACAGAGAGATAAAGCGAGGAGGAGCCGGGAGGGGGGGTGTAACACACGGGGAGAGGGATGGGAAAACGCTGTGTCAGCAGTAGGCGACGAAGAGGCGGTGAATTAGGACGCGAGAAGACGTTTGGCTCCTCCCCTCACCTCCCCTCCCCTCCCCCAGTGTCTCCTCCTCCCTCTCCTCCTCCTCCCCAGGTTGCAAACGCTCAACCGTGCGAGATTTAAAAGACGACTGCAGACAGCGGGCATCTGCAGAAGGGGGAATAATGCAGCCCCGTGCTTAACTTCCTCTGGCACCGCCTGCCTCGGGGGGGGGGGGGGGGGATCAAACTTTTCAGTGGGCTGCAGCTCATTAGACGACTAACGTGGCTCACGGCCTTTTACTACAGAGCTAGTTAGCATTCCGCATTCGTCAACAAATCCGGTGAAATCCCGCCCGACTGTTTTTTTCTGTGTTTATTCTGTGAGGGCTTTACATTCAGACCCTCTGTGTGGGGGAGATCTATAGGTCACACGGGAACTTCCGCTGTCCTCCTCAGGAGAACGCATAGTAATTCCACCTGTCACATCTACCATGAGGCCAAGTCGACTGTGCTTTATTACCGAGGTTATGCAGGAATGCTGAATTACGTGCAGGATACAGACTGTGCGCTTTTCAAAAAGGCCCTCGGCTCATCCTTTAAGCTTTCGCATTCACGTCTGCTTATTTCATAAAAGAAACATCATCCACCTGCTCCTCCTATTCACTGCGAGGCATTCGGTTGATCCAATACAGGATGGCAGCTACATCACTTAAACACCGAGTAAACATAGGAGAAGTTGAATAACCTCTCCTATGTTTACATGTTTTGCAGTTGTACTGTCACATGCAAACACGCAGCCGACTTATTGGCTCCACTGAAACGACCTGCGGGGGAAATGCTTTCCGCCGCTTTAACAACAAAGTTTGTAGATGCGTGCCATCATCGCTAATGAAATGTGGAAATAGATGAATGCAAGTCGTATGTGCTTTCTCCCCTGCACCCGCTCCACTAGAGACTGGTTTGTTGATACAAGACAGCTGCACTCAATGAAGGGCTCCATGCGGAGCGCATTTCAGAGCTGAATGCAAGCTTATTATTCACATGTCATCGGTGGCTTTGGCACGTCTGCTCCGTGCAATGACACCAGACCCTGATTTTAGCTCGCTAGCTGGATTTCTCGCTTGTTGTTCTCTTGTTGAGACCATGGTCGACCTCGCCGCGTTCTGCAATGTGACTGGGTCGCGGTTTCCAAGGCGCTGGTGTCAATCCAAAGACGCGCTCCTCAGGCACCGCCTCTGTGGGAGAGGTCACCCGAGGACACGTCTCGCCCGGCTTCTCCCGCGACTGGCAGCACCGGCCGTCCAATAGGATCTCGTTGGGCTCTCAGGCCGGGGGAATAGAGGCCTCCCTCCCCTTGCCGGAGTGAATGCTTCAGATTGTGTGCGAAAAGGCTTGTGTAACAACGGGCTGGACTGAAGCCATTTAGCAGCCCTGTTTCCAGCTCCACAACACTCACGCCAAAGCCTCTTTGAAAAGGAAACTGCATGCAACACGGGTGAAGACCCAAGCATGCACACATGCATATGCAACGTATGCAACACATGCACGCATGCGCTCCCTCATTAAGAGGTATCGCATTCCAGATGCGCAGAAATTAAATCTTCAAAGCTTACTGTAAATATGTGTGTGACCTACATAGCTAATAGGCATTTAGGTTGGAGAATGCAGCCGGAGGAAGGGTCCCTCCAAAGCATCCCAGATACATTTACCGTCCCAGTGTGTATCTGTGAGCTGGTTTTTTTCTACAGCCTTTCCGCTTTAAAAATAGACACGCATTATTTAGCCTGCTGTTGATTATTAAGTAATTGATTAAGTAAATCATCAGCTAATTGACAAATTATTTTCATACCACAACATAGGGTATCTTTTCCCAAATATGACATCTAAGGTAAAGGTACCGCAGACTTATATGAAGACATAAATCGCTCATTTATTCACACACATTACTTCCTATATATTGACCTTTTGTGGATTTAATCTGCCCTCCCTCTGCCCCTTTGTTTTTTACATCAATACAAAAATAATGCAGTCAGTGGGTGTTTAACCAAATAATAATAATAATCTGATGGCCTTTATCAGCCTCTTCACTGCTGATTGGTCGCCAATAGATGTAATAATTAAAAATAAACGTAATAAAAAGAATGGAGAAAGGGAATGCCTTATCGTGAATACTGCCATTTCTGGCTGTTTCTCTACATTAAAAAATAATGACTCACCGCGTTATGTGAAAAGACAGCAGATGGTGAAAATATATGTCACAAGGAAATGCACAGCACAATGCCTACGAAAAAAAAACAGAAAACAATTATGGAAGTTAAGAGGTTCGTAAACAAAAGAACAACTTCTATGACATTCTATTTTAACATTTAATTGTGTAGAGCTGCTGTAGAGCTCCAGCTGTTTTGGTGTTGTCCAAAGAACTGCAGCAGCACCGTCATTCCTGGGCAGGGACTCGCTCACTGCTGGCCAGGCGGTAACGACAATTACATATCTGAGAATCCAGTTTTGGTTCTTTGGTGTTTCTGTTGGCCATCTAATTTGGGTTACCATAATGGCCGATGAATCACAGAATTGAAAACGAATGTGTGGTGCGAATGATTCAATTGCAATGCTCTATGAGAGGGAGATTTGGGATGTTTTCAGCACATCCCTCATACGTCATCTTATCACTGCGAGACGGGCTTAACACCAAGAAATCTGCACTCAATATGAATGATATTTATCATTCGGGGTCAGCTGGAAAATGTCAGGTTAAAGGCTCTATCTCAGCAAAGTCTGTCTGAATATTATTTATAAAGCAGATGCACTGTAGCTGAGCCGGGGGGCAGGGGGCACTTTTTTTTTTTGTATTACACTTGTTAAAGCGGGGTCCCCGCAGGAAGGACTATTTCTTTTCAGAAGGATGTCCTCGTAATTGAGGATGCCGGAGCTGACAGACAGCAGGGAGTACTCAGCGGGTCGTTGCCAGATTGTGAGATCATTAGCTAAAAGTAGACCCGCGCAGACTCCATTTAAAAGACTCTTAGGGTTGCCATGTGATGGAGGATGCATTGGACCCGGCAGACTGGAGTTTTGATTTTCAAGTTTAAAACAGTGTCCGAGGAATCGTTTATTAATTACAAAATGAAAATATCTTGCTATTATAGGAGATTATATTATAATGTACTTTAAGGTAGATTAAAAAGTAGCATTCATCGGTAAACAAATGCAGATATTCAGAGGTAAACATCCCGTTGGAGGGCATGTGAGGGCATGCACACACAGCGCATAGCCACTTTGCTCCCCTTTCACGTCTACACACACACACACACACACACACACACACCATCGGACTACGGCTTTGTCTCATGAAGTGTATTTCACTCCAACGGTTATTAACAAGATTCACGAGAATGAGCTAAACAGTTGACAGGAAGGGCACCAGAGTTTTCTGAATTGCCAATTGGTCCGGCCCCATCCAAGCAAGTGTTTGTGTGCGTGCACGTGCACAAAAGGGGGCGGGGGGGGAGAGAGAGAGAGAGAGAGAGAGAGATGGGGGGGGGGGGTGGCAGCGTTGTGTTTCCTGTGTCGCAGTTTACTGTTTTTTAGAGCAAGAAAAATGGGCTTATGTAACGGTCATGTGATTTAGCCAGAAATAGTGGTGGGGCTACAGCTGCTGCCTCTCCCCCTGCAGCTCGGTTCCTTGGCTTTTGGCAGCAGTCAGACAGACACACTGTGCACTACTCCTGCTAGCTCTGAAAACAACTTCTGCTCAGTCCTACACACAAATACAAATACTGTACCGCAGTCGCGACTAAACGCGACGCACAGAATGTACGTGTTTAAAGAAAATCCGCATGCAAACAACGCGCCGGCATTCGTGCCAGAAAGCTCGGCTTCTTCCTAAGAAGCAGGAAGACGAACAGGGACACAAGATGTACATTGACCTGGCGGTACGTGTGTGTGTGTGTGGTTGTGTGCGTGCACACCATCTGAGATGAGCACTGAATTTTTCAGAATCAAAAAAACCAATAGACCCAAGGCCTGTACTGGGGTCACTGGGGTCAATACACCACGCTACACCCCTCCATCTGGGATGTGTTGTGAATTCCATGCGTGTGTATTTGTTTGTGAAAGCAGCTACAACATTCACAGTATTTTTATTTTTTTTTTCTAAATCGCCAAGTGGAGCAGCTGTGTGTGTGTGTGTGTGTATGGGAGTGAGCGAGTGAATGACTGTACACGAGCATGAGCCTGCCTGTGTGTGGGCGTATGGCGCTCTGAGGCTGGCGGACGTGTGGAAAAAAAAAAAATAAAGGGAGAAAAAAAAAAAAGAAAGTGGGATGGAGTCACAGGCGTAGGGAAGGAGACGAGTGGAGGAGGAGAGGAGCTGTACAGTGAAGGGCTAGTGGAGCGGAAGGAAGCGCTCTGAAATGGGAGATCATTGGCTTTAGCTGAGGGCCAGGCGGGAGGCGGGAGGCAGGAGGGGTTCTCGCCATGTTAGCATCACTGTCAGGAATAGTCTTAACTGCAGCCAGTGTCCGGCCGATGTTAATACCCTCACGCCACATACTGTAAAATACACCATTAGTCACGCGCTCTGGAACGTGAGCGCCGCCGCAATCGCGGTTTCAATCATTTTCACAGTGAAATTTGCGAAATGCGGATCTGGGACGATGCCAGACATTCCTGTTCTGGTTTTCTGTGTTGACCTACATTACAAAACAGCCTCTACAGGAGAAGCAGAATCCTCACCGTTTGCTCACGTTCATTACATCACATCCACATGAGTCCTCTCCACGGCCTGCCCTTTCCACATGTCGGCTCGCCCCCCATCCCCGCCCAGTTGTGACGCCGTTGTTGTTTTGTTTTTTTGTCATCTCGTCCTCCTGCAGGTCAGCACAACTACCTGTGTGCCGGGAGAAACGACTGCATCATCGACAAGATCCGGAGGAAAAACTGCCCGGCGTGTCGCGTGCGGAAGTGTCTCCAGGCCGGCATGAACCTGGGAGGTGAGGAGTCACACTCTGGGGGCTGCTGAGTCACGGGGGGGGGCCTGCTTGTGTTGGGGTAGCAGCCTGTAATCCGTGCGCCGGTCGCCTTGTGCATCTACAGCGGCTGTGCAGCGCTGAATGATGAGCGCAAGGCGACACTCCAGTTGAAAGAGATTTGAAATTAAACGAGTTCGTGCACTGCCACCGGCTCGTCCCAATTCAGGGTGGCAGTAGAATGTGCCCCCGCTAAGAGGCTACTTGATGGGTTTTCAGTCCATTAGAGTAAAGGAAATTACGATTGGTACGCTCCCCCCAGGATGCTAAACTCAAACAAGAATGCAAGTGCAAAGCTGAAATAAAGGTGGCCAAAGTGGGAACATGCACACTGCAGGTGCTGCTGGGTACTGAGAGTGGTTGACTGCTTCATTCTGTTTGTCCTCTAAAGAAATGGCTTGGATCCACAGCAGTGGGGGGGGGGAGGAGTTAATTTGAAATCCCTGCAGGATTCCTATGGAAAAGGTCCTTATTTCCAAGGTTCCAAGGTTCCTCAACTTGCTGTCTAACCCATTTACAGAAAAGACTGTTGAGTTTTGCTTACTGATGATCACCGAATTATCCTCCACGCTAAATATCATCTTACCCTCAGGCGTGTGAGATGCTACAATACAGCTGCACCATATGTGTGTCATTGAGTGTCAGGCGTTATCTAACTGGATATGCCTTGTGATGAAAGCAGTGGATACTGGAGATCTTTATCGTACATTTTTCAGCACTTCTGACAGACGCTATGACTAATCTAAAGTTCTTTACAGTACTAGGCCTCTGCTTTATGAAAAGCCGGTCATGTGGAAATGCACTAGAAATTTCTGCCGTCACGTCAGATTAGGTTTAATATGCCGAATATCACATAAAAGATGTAAAGGGCTTTTAAGGGCCCACAACAGCAACGACTGTGAACCAACCTCTGGCTCACTGCGGCTCGAGTCCTTTGTGAAGCAAGGGTTTAGTAAATGGCCGCAGGAATACGCTTCTCCTGGCAATGACGTCAATGAGCTTCATTTAACGTCATTTAGACACTTGTTCAATGCAAAAGGACAACCCAGGTTCTACTCATCAGGGGACGGGATTTACAATAGTTTTTAGTCAACAAAACGAATGTGGAATGGACCTACGGTTGATTTAATAGTTTCAAGAGGGTCCACTATTCTTTGCATGGACATCGTCATTCTCCTCCAGCATGTCCAGTGTGAGTGACAGCGATAGACTGACTCACAGGGGAACGGGATGCCGGCATGGAGGGTTTGCCTTGTGATGGGGGTGCAAATATCGTGCAAAAGTTCATTTATTTCAGTAATTCAACTTAACCGTCTACCAGGACATTTTAGAGCACTTCATGCTTCCTTCAGCAGACAAGCTTCATGGAGATGCTGACTTCATTTTCCAACAGGACTTGGCACCTAAATAAATAAAGGCTTGTAATATCTTACTTTGCTTGTAATGAGTCTATATATTCGTTTTACCTTTTAAGTTGGATTACTTTTGCACGAGTTTCACCTGTATATGAGTAGCAGGGTTGAAGTGTGCGTTTTCATCAATATACAATCATGCACCTGCATAGCAGAACAGAGCAAAACACTAGCCATAAAAAAATCTTAAAAAGACTGACGCTGTCCCTCCATCATGTAACACATAACATCACTCGTCAAAACTAACACCAGCACTCTGAAGAATGATCGGACACATAGTCTAAACCTCGTACAACTTTGTAGATTTAAATAGAATTAAAACCCAAGAATCCACCTTGTTTAAATCAGGTGGCTTGAGCAGCAGGTAATTATTAACTTCAGCATATTACAGGCACAAAAACATGAGCCGGAGAAAACACAGAAGTCTTTAAGTGAAATGTCAGATGTTCTTCATGAATATTAGCTGAAGGTTCCCAATCAGCGAGACGGTAACTCAATAAATGCAAGCTGGTCCGCGTAGATCTGATTAGACAAGTCAAGAAGATTCCCAAATGGTAAAGAATTCAAATTGTATACAAAAACCTAAAATTGTATGCCCTCGATGTCACCTGTCCTAAATTACTTACATTTTTTTCAAGGCATTGTGTTGTATGTAAGTTAGCAATTCCAGTGTAAAAAATGAGAGGTTAAGCTCTTCATGCGTTGATACATAATATATACATAATTCAAAATCTAAATAACGGGTATCAACGCACATAGCAGAACCATTTACTCCATCACACAGTAAGTGTGCTAATAACGGTGGGCGTCGTTTTCCCCGCAGCGCGGAAGTCCAAGAAGCTGGGGAAGCTGAAGGGCGCCAGCGAGGACCCGCCGGGCTCCAAGGACGCCCAAACGGCCGCCGGCGCCGTCGGAGGCGGCGGGTACCTGTCGTCGGAGAAGGAGCTCAACGCCGGCGCCGGCGCCCTGGTGCCCCACGGGCCCGGCGGGGTCACGCCTTTCCTGCCGCCCTCCATCTGCAGCGTGCTGGAGCTGATCGAGCCCGAAGAGGTGTACTCCGGCTACGACAACACGCGGCCCGACACCACCGACCACCTGCTGTCCAGCCTCAACCGCCTGGCCGGGAAGCAGATGGTGCGCATGGTGAAGTGGGCCAAAGTGCTTCCAGGTGAGGGACCGCTGGGGTATTGGGCCTACATGCAGTATCAGGGGGGTGGTCTCAGCAGAAAAAGTGCAAAAGTGTGTGTTCAAATTCATCAGATTGAAAAAGCATTGAATTGTATATTTTCAGCCGAATACAATGTCTCCCAGATGCATTTAATCCATTTTTACATTTCTATATTATGAATTGATGACTTTATCATCAGCAATCAATACATTTGTATTTGTGCGTTTTGTCAAAGGAAAAGGACAGGGTTTCATGGAGATGACATTCCTATGTTTTTACTTTCACTCCCTTTCACTCTTAAGCAGGCAAGAGTTTAGTTTTGTCATGACCCAGAATTGTAATTTGAATATTAGGTCAGGAAATGATCCTGTAAAGCTTCAACAAGATTAGGAAAAGGAATCCAATTTAACCATTAAAACAAATCAAGATTAAGATTTCCCATCAGAACTGATTTGCATTATCATTATCAGATGTTATGTTGAACAGAAGATGTGACGTTTCAATCCAATTCATTTTTACCTATGAACTAAAGCACTAGGATCAAATAAAAGAAACTAGTTAAATCCCTGGGAGTCGGAGACATTGAAAGATGCCTCACAGGTAGCTCTTGGAGGCTTTTTAATTTGCTGTATTGCAAATATTTGATACCTCCACGGTGTCTGCTTGCCGTATCCGGACATATAAATAGAAGGGAAGCCAGACAAAAGGGTCAAAATGAGTACCTTCGACTTTCAGATTTGCCCCCGCCTGCACTCAGCTCACATTGGGATAAGACAGGTCCAACACACAGTGCATCGGGGAGGAATGCTGGCAGAACCACCTAAATATTTAAAAAGGAAGGGAGACTTGTTTTGTCAATCCGAGCGACGTCACTCATCCTTTTTCGGATAGGAACCTCTAGTGTTTGAATCCTCAAACGACCTTGTGATGAACACACCTAGTCAAGCAAAAAACATTTAACACACCTTTTCTAGAAATATACACTGTATGCTCCAGATGGACGTAGGTTTTTTTTTCCTTAAAATAGCGCGTCCTCAGTTTGCCTGTGTTCTGCACGAGGAAGAGTTTAGCAAGTTATCCTATCCGACTGTATTTGTGGAGCTTCACAGGCGACACGCCAATAACTGGAGGCCTTGTGGGTTTTGCATGAAACAAGAATGGTTGAAAACGTCGCTTTTCTAGTCTAAATAAATATTGCCACAAAATATATATATCTATATATAGATATCCAACTGTAGCAAATATGCACGCTGTGTTTTGCACGGACGCATCTCAATGCCTTGAGTCAACGGTGTGTTTCGTCGTCTGGCTTCCTGCTCACCAGCTTCTGTGTGTGTGTGTGTGTGTGTGTGTGTGTGTGTGTGCGCTAGGTTTCCGGGGCCTGCCCATCGAGGACCAAATCACCCTGATCCAGTACTCGTGGATGTGTCTGTCCTCCTTTTGCCTCAGCTGGCGCTCCTACAAACACACCAACGGACAGATGCTCTACTTTGCCCCCGACCTCATCTTTAACGAGTAAGGCCCGAGCCCCCCCCCCCCCCCCCCGCCGTGATGTCACAGTGTACCGGTCCCGACATTTAGCGCTGGTCCGGATGTCAAATATATTTGATGTCGCACGCGTTTTTTTATTTTTTTTTATTGTTTTCTGAATTTAGCATTTAGGCGCATTTCTGTGAATAGAAATATGGTGTAAAATACATTTGATGTTGCGCGATGTCCTGCGGGATTCTGATGTAAGAAAATATCGTTGTTTTTTTGCCGGCTGTATAATTAGCAGAGACGGTAAGACGGTAATTGGACAGTCGGGCTTTGTCGTCGAGTTTAGTTGTCTCTGCCTTTTTTTTTTTTTTTTTGCTGCTCATCACATGCAAATGTATGCATCAACATCTATTTTACAAGTGGAATATGGGTAGTAAGGATGTATTTTGCCACTGTGCTATTTTGAGCTTCTCATTTACATACCACAACGTTGTGAGATTTCGTGGTTAATGACGTTGTTGTTAGTTTTGCAACTGGTTTCTAGCCCTTCGAATGGAAATCTGTTATGTACTTTTCGGTGTTTCTTTAACTGCAGTAGCGAGTGTGTGTGTGTGTGTGTGAGTCTTGATTTGTAGATGAGTTGAATGTTGTAAGTGCAGTTGGTAACTGTTGCCACATCAGAAATCATCAGATCCTCTGAACAATTCACTGCCAGCTGGATACGGGTCCTTTAAGAGTGACGTGTTTGCTCCTGCGAGATGACATCAGCTTTTTGGAGAAGATCCAATAATCGTCACATAGACTTGATGGTTTGTGTCATTTGGTGGGTTTAGTCTGGAATACGTTCTTACAGAGAAACGTGATGGAAATGCTGATCCATACGATGGATTAACACGGATGCGTTGCGGAGGAATTAAGAGGTTACGTTGCTGAGTGTGAGGCTTTCGCAGCAGGCCCGTCCTTTATTGACGGATCGGCCCGGTACTCTGGGTGTCCTTTCGGGGGCCCGTCGTCACGCTGAGGCGTTTCGCTTGCTCGGTGTTAACATTGAGAAGTCAATACGTTTATTTATAATTCCATCAAAAATGTACATAAATTCGGTCCAAAACTTTGCAGACTCCACTGAGCCTCAAGAGGGTGTTTCCATAGCTACTCAGTGCATACGGACCAGGGCAGGCAATTTCTGTCCATGTGCTGAGAGCAATTTCTGACATGACCCGTTCATCCATTCATTGATTTAAATCTATCTTCTAAACACAGATATCAATATGCAACCGTTCCATCATTGGCTGCCAACACAGGCAGCACGAAGCAGTGAGAAACGCACTTGTTATGTCTGTCTGCAGATAATTAGCACTTTGAACAGCAAACCATTTTACCTGCAGCTGTAAATGTCACCCAGCGCACTCCTTATTTCCCAATGCCACGGCTTACAAAACGCTGCCCTTGGCTTGCAAACTGCAGTTACCGGTGCAAGATGATTTATTTTTTACTTTGTAAGTGTTCCTGTACCAGCTCAGCTGCCAATCAAACACAACTCGGGCAAAAAAAAAATGGTTTGTATGTGAAGGCCACTGAACAATCAGGATTTCAGTTTCTGACTTTTAAGTGAATGGTTTGTAGATACTTTTATGAACAGACAAAATGTTGCTGGCTTCTTCTTCTTCCTCCTCCTCCTCCTCCTCCTCACTTCTGGATCCTTAACGGCTGAAACAGAGAAAGGGTGTGAGTTTGAGATGGAGAGAAAGAGAGCAGGAGCCAGACAGAGAGAGATCCTCCCCAAAACCAGAAGCTCATTTTAGCCAGTGATTCAGCAAAATAGAGAGAGAGAGAGAGAGAGAGAGAGAGAGAGGGGGGGGGGGGGGGGGGAGGAGGGGGGGCGTGTGGGCACTCTAGAAACTCCAACCCAGAGTTGTATCAAATAATGATATGCTGCTCATTGCAGAACTGCTCACGTGCACAGTGCAGCTGAGCAGGGAAGCAGGTCCTCTGTCACCCCCCCCCCCTCCCCCCCCCCCCCCCCCCCGCAGGTCATCAGTTCAGTTCGGGCCGACGCGTAAAGCCCTTTTAGCTTCGCTTTGAATATTAAGTACACCAAGTACCTTCCAACTGGCTGCTGTGGGAGCCCCACCAGACGACGTTTTGCCCCTCACTGCCTATGCAACGTTGCCGTTTTTAGGCTCTTGCACGTCAATCCACACGGGTCGCCTTTAACGGCCGCCGCCACGACGCGTCGGTGACTTACAGCCAAGAGAAGTGGCGTCTGAAGCCAGAGATTCCCACGGAGCCGCGGCATCTGCAGAGCACTCGTCTGATTGGCTTCCCCTTTCGTCCGCGCTAATGTTTCTTTCCTGTTTTTGTGATCTCTGTGATGCAAAACCGAGATTAGTTGGTGTTCTGCTGTGAGCCCAGACGAGCAGGATCCTGCTCTGCACTGTGTGGAGGAAAAAAATAAATAAAAATAAATAATTTCACTGGCTCCGAGTAAGTTCCACAAAATAATGACATTCCTTCCTCCCTCCCCGGCTATCTGCAGGGAGCGCATGCAGCAGTCGGCCATGTACGACCTGTGTCTGGGCATGAGGCAGGTGAGCCAGGAGTTTCTACGGCTGCAGCTGAGCTACGACGAGTTCCTCTCCATGAAGGTCCTTCTGCTCCTCAGCACAGGTAGGTCATCGGCTACAGGCCCCGCAGCCGCACTCATTCATTCATTAGACAACCACTTTTGCTCGCATCGCTGTTTTTTTTTCACCCCCCCACCCGAGCTCAAATCACTAAACTTATATGAAATATATGCAACCGTAGGGTCGTATTCATATATATATATACACACGTGTATATATATACGTCCCTGGCAAACTTGTGCCTGTGAGATCATCATCCGTGGTAATCCGTTAACACCCATAATGAGCGCGGGGAAACCTTGCACCCTGTTTGTTTTAGCGAAACACGTTAAATGGGAGTAGAGAAGAGGGAGCGGCGACTCGTTTCTTTGGGCAAAGGCTGCTCCGTTTCACAACGTTTCATTTTTTTTATTATTTAAAAAAAAAAAAAACCTGCCCCATCGATCGACAGAATGCGCCTCATCGCCCACTAAAGAGGGTCTCAGCTTCATCCTAGCATCACATGTTCTTCAATTTTTACACTCATCACCGTGGAAGAAGCTTCTAGTTCTTTTGGCATCACAAGCAATTCAAAATGAAAAAAAAAACATCTTTCGCCAGATTCAAAGAGTGGAATCAGACGAATGTTGACAGGGAGGGAGAGCTGGTGTCGGTGAGAGAGAGAGAGACAGGTGCATAGCTATAGGGAGAAATACAAAGGGGCAGGGGAGTTGGCGGAGCTGGTCCTTCTGTTGCCATGGCCCCCCCACTCTCCCCCCCTCCCCCTCCTCTTCTCGCTGGGCCTCTGGAGACTTTCCAGAGACTCCTGCTGTACTTAATAAAGGCCAGTCAAGCATCAGGCAACTCTCCAAGACCTGCTATTTGTCTTTGCTTCCTGCAAACCCGGGGCTGGGATTTTAAGAGAGAGAGAGAGAGAGAGTGGATAAAAGGAAACTGGGATACAGCGTCGAAATAGGGAGTTTCAACCCGCGCGCGTTATTGGATGTCAAAACAAAGAGGTAAACTACCACGGGTGGGAAGAAAATAATCATCCGGCGTTTTTTTACTGTGCAGGATCTTTTTGGAGGCGCTGAAGGAAGCGCTCCTCGCTGAAGTCATTCTCGGGGTAATGCTTTGACCCCAGGAGCGGCGTAAAATGTTTGCCGAAGAGTTGTCAGAACCTGTCAGCTGAGCCAGTACAAGGGAGACACTGAGTGTGTGTGTGTGTGTGTGTGTGTGTGTGTGTAAGAGCCTTCGGGCTGCTTTGAAATAAAATGTTGGGTTACATAGAAAGACAGAGATAGAAAGGAGAGAGAGAGAGAGGGGGAAAAAAAGAGGGCTGCTATTCCTCTCTGACCTTGGCTAAGGTTTCATTGAGCCTGTGGTGTCTCATGACCCGGTTTGGATCTGCTACAGGAGGCAGCGGCCTGTCGGAGCCGGTCACACGGCTCACCTCTACGCAGAGAGTAACCGCCTGCATTATCTGCGCCGCTCCTCTCCCCAAGCAGACTCAATTCCAGGTGGGGCACGTGCACAGTGTGTTAAGCATCAGCGTGGATTGTTTTGGAAGTACTGTAATTACTTTTCCATCCAAACCGGTCCTTACTCACTTAGGTGATTGTTTCTTTTAGCTGCTGCGTTCAGGCTCGCTGCTAAATTGCACCAGAATTCCCCAAAAACCGAGAGCCACCCAGAGCAGGAAGCTGCACGGACCCCCCCCCCCCAGCGGCGACGCTAACGGTCGTCTCCAAACCGCACGAGCCGCGTTCGCCTCGTTTACGTTACGTGCTTTAATAAGATGAGCTTTATCTGGGCTTTTGGTACAAGATGCATAAATGATGGCCCGTCCAAAAAAAAAAAAAAAAAAAAAAAGCTCTGCACCTGCACCAGGCGTCCATGCATGTGCCCTATTTAGCGGTCGGCCATGGCGACGCCCCTTGATGGCAGCTCAGTTTCTAACCAGGGCCACCATGTGGGTCAGCGGGGGGTAAACAAAAGGCTCGTTCTCACCACGCAATCTGTTGTCATATCTGCTTTTGTGGACCTGGTGTAAGTCACGTGATGTGACTGCCCTTCGGAGCGGGGCTGAGCATATGGCTGAAAACCTTCCCATCCCCACGTGGTTCCTTTTATAGGTTGATCATGTTAGATACGAGGATGCAGTATGTTGGTAGTCTGGTTATTCAATACATATATCATCTATATGAATTTTAAAAACAGAAATTGTGAATTAAAGTACTATATTACTATTTGATTCCATTGACAGGCACTGTTTTTATATTGAATTTACTGTGAGTTTGTTGTAGAGAATTACATATAGACATTACAAATACACCTTCTCTGATTTACTGACCTATAATGACCGGTCAGTTGCTGCTTTTCAGTCAGTGTTGCCAATGGTTTCTTTTTTCTTAAAGTTTCCAAACTCTGACGAATATGTTCAATCGCCCTTTTATGGGTAAAATAAACAGTACCGTCAGTTATTTTTGCCAAACCATCTTAAAGCACCTCGTGACCTTCGCCAAAACATTCCAGCGTCTCCTAAAGCCGACGCGGCGCACAAAAAGCCCCGCGACGCCATCGCGTCTTCAGTCCCGGGCTGAAGGACGGAGTGAGGGCGTTCCCCCGGGACGGGTTTGAGGTGTCTTTTAATCTGGTAGCCGGCGGGCTGGGTGTCATTGAGCGAGCTTTGGCACGCGTCCACGTCCGTGACTTTGGGGAGAGGGAAAGATATTGCGGAGACTTCGACGCGTTCTCGTGGTGCAGCGAGCGCGTCTCATTCCTCACGCCTGTCTAAATCTCCCCCCCACCACACTGCCTTCTTTTCCTTTTCTTTTTTTAACTTTCAATGCACCGACCCCACCGTCCAAATCATGGCTGACGTGGTCCTTTTAAGAGCTCTGGTCTGTGATGAAGCTTCTTGATGAACGAGGTAGTGGCGGAGACAACGATTGAGTCTTTAACGCGCTGCTTGTTCCCTTCCTTTTGTCGTTTGGGTCGATGAGAACTTTTAATCGATGCCTTTCACTCCATCCGTTGTCTTTCGTGAATCGGCAGCCACACGTGAACTAATTAGCTCTTGAAATGGTGAAAGTGGTTTTAATGATTCCCTAAATAGGCAACGCAGGGAAAATGGCCCCAGAATGAAAGGCTACCGTGGGGGGGAAGGGGAAGGGGGGAGGAGTCCGACCCGTAATTTACTGAGCACCTCTAATTACCCGTTACACATTTCCACATTAAAGGAACATGCGGCTGTGCACGGCGTGGCCCATTAACTGCACACACAGGGGTTGAGAGCGATCAGGGTTTTCTAAAGTGCACCGTGCATTTTGGATTATCGGCCCACACGTCGGACATCTTTTGGGGTTTTTCACTCCGTTCCGATTGAAAATCAAATCACAGCTTTTGAAGTTGAGGAACGTAAACCGACACAGCGAGCGTTTAATATGAATTATATTAGTGCGGGTAGATGAAATCCAGCGTTCTGAATGGTTGGGGTGCATTATTCAGCGTTAGTACAGCCTCTTGTACCTTATTGCTTAATTATATGATATTATACGTTTAAATCTCAGCGATCATACAACCCAGTGCGACGGCCAATTAAATTAGGCTTTGAGTTGGCCTTCAGTCAACCGCATTAATCAATAAAGTTTGGGAAAATGTAAAACAAGGCATGCAAAACCTCTAAGCTCCCCGTATAGTCCTTTCATGCTGGACATAAAGACAACCAGCTAATTGAGCCTTTTTTTTGTTGTTGCCAATATTGGGTCAATTGAATCCCGCATTGTCGTTACACTCATTAAATCCCAGTTGACGATGACAGGAGGGTTTGTTTTGTCTTCCAGTTCCCAAAGAGGGTCTGAAGAACCAGGCGGCGTTCGAGGAGATGAGGGTGAATTACATCAAGGAGCTCCGGCGCTCGGTGGGGAAAGCGACCAACAACTCCGGCCAAACCTGGCAGCGCTTCTTCCAGCTCACCAAGCTACTGGACGCCATGCATGATGTAAGTCCTCCCCACCCCCCCCCCCCCCTCCCTCCGAAAAATTTACATTGAAAAAAACAACAACAAAAAAAAACTGATTGGGATAATTTAGCGGTTCAATGTTGGTGTGGTTTAGACTAAAGATTATTGCCTCCCAATGGTCTCCTGAGGGGGGGGGGGGGGGAGGTTAATTTGGAAAATATAGCAACCAGTGAATGGAACAGGAGGGGATCAATGCACGGCTGCAGTTTATTACACAGCGTGCACAGTGGTTTTTAATGCCCGGGTCAACTGTATGCGACATAACAAGCGTGCAGAGGGAGTCTATCAGGGAAAAATTAACAACCCAAATGACTGAGTGAATAGTGTTAGTGCTGAAAGGATGACCTTTAAAGGAGGGTCATCCAGAAAGAAAAAAAAAAAATCCCCCCCCCCCGAGGTGTGAAATAGGAAGCATTGTGAAGGGTCAGCGCCCCGACCGGATCTCCACCCACTCGTATGAATACACAGTCGTCTACTTAGAGTCTCACATGGATGAATAGGAAAATAAAGAGCTACGTCCGAAGCATGTTTCTCATCCAATGGTCTGTCTATGCTGTCCAGCTGGTGGGGAACCTGTTGGACTTCTGCTTCTACACCTTTCGGGAGTCCCAGGCCCTGAAGGTGGATTTCCCCGAAATGTTGGTGGAGATCATCAGTGACCAGATACCAAAGGTGGAGTCGGGCCTCACTCACACAATCTACTTCCACAAGAAGTGACAGCGTTTAAAAAAAAAAAAAAAGAGAAGGAAGAAGAAATGGGGAAGAAGGTAAAAAAAAAAAAAAGAGAAAATGTGCGGGAAAAGGCCAGACAAGATGGCCCGCACCCCGCTCGGCCCCCCCCCCGGCACGCCGGCGTCCTCGTCTCGGATGGGAAAGTTAAAGCGACGCGGCGACAGAAGTCCAAAAAAACGGGGAGAACCCATTTGACCCTGAGGTCACCACGAGCGGGTCACGGCTGCGAATAGCCCCAGAAGGACTTGAGACAAATGTGACAAAGCATCCTGAAGTACCCACCCTGTGTACCTTTGCCCCCCCCCCCCCCCACCCACCCACCGCCCCCCCCCCCCTGCCCCAAAGACAGGATTTTCTATGGAGATAAAGCCATACATTTCTTAGGATGCGCTATCTACATTCACTGCGTGTACACACACACACACACACACACACACAGGGGGAAATGTATACACATGGTGTCAACATGCCTTCACACATGCACTAAAATCAGAATCCCTGTACAACTTTAGAAAGAACCTTTTTGCAAATATTACACGTGGCTTATGCAGTCTTTAACAAAAAAAATATATATATGCCAACACTTGGATTTTGCTTGGCAGTGTAGCAGCGTACTGCGAGACAACGGGACAAATATGAGGAGACAGAAATTCTAGGTCTTTTTGAAATATCATCCAAGGGCTATACTAGCGTCATCGTAGGCTGAATAATTATATTAAATCTAGCGAGTCAAGAGTTTCAATTTCAGTCCGTCTCATAACGGCCATCGCTTACGTTCACGACTTTTTTTTCTTTTTTTTTAATTAAAATATGTAGTAAAACAATCAAAACTAATATGCAAAAGTCCAAAGCTAAAGCTCTTCGGAAAAGAAAAAAAGTGTCTCTCTTGTTTAAAGAAAGGTTAAACGAGAAGCTCCCGGCTCATGAAGTCACACATTTTTTGGCATTTTTGTGTAGAATTATGACAACATTTATGAACGATTTTACACAAAAGTGCAGGATGGAAAACATCATGCATTTACAAAAGCGATTGCAGTAGAGTTGGCTGGTAATGGATTTGACTGAGGTGCATACATAGTAATTGTGTTTTGTGTTATCTCCAGAGCAGCTGTGCAAATGTCTGTTTTTACTCACAATGAAGCAAAACCAACCCTTTGTGAACCAACACTTATCTACTCTTCCCAGAAATAATAAGACGCGTTTTATAAAAGTGTGTTGCAAAGGTTCCGTTTTTTGACAAACCAGTCATTTTACATTAAGGTGCTTCATTTCTACAAAGCTTAACATGTACAGTAACCGTTTAAAAAAAAAAAAAAACACACACATACTCTGTAAAGTTGATATAACCCAAAATGGAGCATCGCTCCGCAGTGCTTTCGGCAAACAGCTAAAATGTATCAAAAACCAGGCAAACGTGTACAGCTACTAGCAGCTTCTTTAACGCATCCTTTTGAGCGGCTGTGCAGAGATCGTCTCGAGGTACGTCGTGATGAATGCTAGATGAAGAACTGTATGATCCACCTTACCCCCCCCCCCCCCCTGATTTGGTTTAATTGCTTAACTCTTTATCTCTGGGCCAAGCTACTGCTATTTTAGGTATCTGTCATCTGGACCATTAACTCGTCTCACACCCCACTGGCTCCCGGGGCGGCAGTGGAAGGAACGCTGTACTACGATGCTACTGAGGAGCGATAAGAGCCCGCTGAGGGAGGGAGGGGGGGGGGGGGCGCGCGTGTGATTATTGGTCTTTTTTTTGGTGCCCTGCGAGTGTGGATTTACGTCTGTGCAGGGAGCGAGGATGGCCCAAGTTGGTGCGTTTGTGCGCGTCCGTGTGTTTTTTTTTTTTTTCTTCTTCTTCTTTTTTGCAAGCACGTGCGCGCGGTCGCTCGGCTCTCTCGCCGTGGGTATTATGCATTTATGTTACGGGATTAGCCATATCCTATTCCCGCGTTTTTTTTTCTTTCTTCGATTTGCACAAAGGAGGCACAATGTGAAATGAGGCGAATGGTGCAGCTAGCCAGGAAAAAGAAAAAAAAACAACCACAAATAAAAAATTAAAAAAACTGTTGCTGTTGTTTTCGATAAGCAACCGTGACGATGCAGGAAAAGCGCGTTCCGCAGGTCAACGTCAAGTCAGACAACGTGACATCGTCGCGGTGAAGTGTTTGTGGGGCCCGGCCCTCTTGTGACGATGACGCCCGCCGGGCTTCACCATGAGGGCTCTTCTGTGGCCAAAACCATCGCAACTGTCATTAGGGACTGTACGGAAGCTATTTGGGTGGAAGAGGGGGCTGAAGGGTGGGGGGAGGGGGGGAGGGGCTTATGTATTTTAAATTTTGGCCCACGGGAGGGTAGTTTATAGTCATTTGGAGAGCAGGGGGAGGGCGTTTCATTCATCCCCAGTGGAAAATATTGTGGTTCTCATGGTGATTTTTCTTAACAGATGACTCATTCACTGGCTTTTATAAACAAACTGTTTAGCAGCTCTTTATTTAAAAATAGGGACAGACTGTAGTATCACTATTTAGTTCTGCTTTGTCAAATTTTGACATGCGTAGGATGTGAATTCAGGATTTCAGTCCCCCTCTCCCGCACTAGAGGTTTCGTACATTTGTAGTGCATCGTGTACACAAGTTGTGAACGACCCCTAAGCTATTCTCTCACCCCTTTTTTAATTTTTTTTTATTTTGCCCCTTTTTTTGTCATTTTTGAAGAATTAAAAAAGGTTCATAGGATGAATGGGAAAGTATTTTTGAGAGAATTATATTTTGCTGGAAAACAATATTTAAGTACTTTGTCTAAAAACAATATCCTTTTTGTAAAATGAAATGTTAATGCATGCTTTTTGACGAGATGTTTACATTGTATTTAAAAAAGGGAAACTTGTGCCTTTTTATCTCACCTGATTTACAATTTTACAGTATATATTGTAAATAATACAGCAAGTCCTTATGTTGAGTATAGTATAAAACATTTCTACTTTAAACCATCTTGTTGGAACATTGGAAAAAACGTGTGTTTCCCACTCGCCATGGTCTGTGTGTTGGATCAGAACTTACAGTTGAGCTGGCGCCAGAAAGGGCCAAACAGAGAAATGAATGTATCATACATTGTGAGAGACTTATGGAACTTACTACCTGAATGTTAGAGAGAGTACATTTATTATCTTCTTATTAAGTCAAGTCATTTGATTTGTCATTTTTACATCGTTGGTTAAAGTGGCTGAAAGGTAATAATAATAATAATAATAATAATCAAAAAAGTATTTCTTATTTTGTAACGAGATGTGTCAAGCGATGGATCCTTGAGTTGTTGCTGTTGAAACGATGTCCCGCCCCGTGGCGCTCATTGGTTCATGAGCACCACGATGAAATCAAGAAATCACAGACATTTCAAACTGGTGCACGGAGAAGAAAGTTCTTAATGCACAAACAAAACTTAAGTGAAACGGTGGATGACGTAGAGGCTCCGGAACCGAAGGTGTGCCGACTCATATTTGACTAGTTATTAAATCGCCCAGAGCGGCGATGTCAAAATGTATACACATCACGCAAAGATATTTGGCTATTTCCTTTTCTTTGGAGGAAACTTTGCATTTTTGGGAAATGCACTTGTTCCCTTTCTTTCTTTCTTTTCTGAGAGCCTCTAAAACTCACCAATTAACGAGCATGTTGTTGGTCAAACTGGAGGAAAGAGTGTGAAGACGACCAGCTGTAGCTTCATGACGCTCGTCGCTCCGCTCCAATTGTTTTCAGCACAAAATCCTGCATCAAATAACAATTTAAAAGTGTGGGCTTCTGTTTTTATTTTTGTTGTACAAACTACATTTGTAACTAATTTTCGTTACCTAGTGGGCTTTAGAGGTGCTGTAAAGCTGTAGCCCCGTTTTCGGTCTTTATGCTAAGCTAGGCTAACTGTCACCGGCCCTCAGCTAGATTGGTGTTTCCCAAAATGTCAAACTATTCATTTAATGACTTATTGGTGCATTAATGAACTGTAATTGTTTATTAATCAATGGCCATTGCAAATTTTTAAAAAAAGATCCATGTTATCGCTGCAGCAAGACGATTTTTGTCTCTTTTTACTCCTGAATGGCTCAGAATGTGTTAAACTGCTGTCACACAGTACACAATTGCGTCATTGTATGTGAAGTCACGTCACAGCGAGCAATCGGGTGTAGAGACACCGACATCTCTACAGCCATGGCGGTGCATTTCTTTTTAATATATGAACATATTCAAATGTTTTTGTTTTCCAATTCCAAAAGATGACTTTTTACTCCGATGCTTTGTACAATATTTCTCAGCAACTATCCAGCAAACATACAGTAGACACCCTTCACCATAAACCAATAAAACCAGTTACAACTGTATATCTTGATGCAGATATTGCCATACTTGTGTTTGCAAAACTATTGCAAGATTCTAATAAAAACTGTTAAATTGATCCCTTGATGTGTTGTAATTTGTCCGTGTATGTATGTAATGTATGTATTTATGCATGTGTGCGTGCGATGAAAATTGTATCAAAAGACAGAAGCTAAGAAAAAGTAACCTAAAAAAGAAAAGAAAAAAGAAAAAAAAGGGGCTGTTTGATCTGGTTGAATTCAAAACAGCTGCATTCGGAGTCTGGGGAGGATAATGAGCCAAAAAAAACACAAGAGTTAACGTGGAAAAACAGGGACGACGCGAAGCAGCAGCAGGTACAAGACTCACGGGGAGAACAAAGAGAGAGAGAGCAAAAATGACGGATAGAGCAAGCGAGGACGAGGCTGCTACAGTAAAACGGGGCCTGTGGAGAAGAGAAATCACCATTAACCTTGTTAAAGGATGATCTGAAAACACGCCCGCTTTGCCAGACTGCGAAGCAGACAGTGATACTTTTTTTTTTTTTTTTTTCCCCTCTCTTTCTGAATCCACAGCCTCCTCCAAATCTCCCCCAGATTTCCAATTGCTTTCACTTGTAGTCGTGCCAGATAAACAGAATCTATTGGATCAGGCCGATTTCACGGCTGTGCCCGCGCACATGGCGGCTTCTGTGGCCCACTCTCAGCTCAGGCTTTGCTTCTTTTTTTTTTCTCTCCCTCCACAATCTCACATTTATGTTGGAAATTCACTTTTCCTCCAATTTCCCACTCAGTTTTTCAGCCCCCCCCCCCCTCCCTCCTGTAACACATCGAGCCTGAAGACACCCAACGGAGTCACGGGAACGGATCCAATCCGTGTTACTTCCACACGGAAATTCAAACCCATTTTGAAGCACTAAAATGTGTGTCATTGGCTCATCGTTAAAAGGTCCGAGCTGAGTCATGGCGTTTGGACTGTGAAAGGGGGGGGGGGGGGGGGGGGGGGTTTCGGGGCCTGAAGGACACTGCGTCACGGGAGCCGTAAGAACAGCTGGCGCGCAGCCAGAGAAATGTAAACCCGCCGAAACGGGATCCTCAATCAGACGCGACTTCCTCCGAGGTGCGCGGAGTGAGAGGCAGGCGGAGTGGACGTCTCCATGATTCAGCAGTATTCTGGCAGAGGGAAGATGATGATGAGGAGGATGAGGATGAAGGCGAAGGGGCCCCCGGTCATGATCCTTGTGTCACCTAGGCCAAGGCACTCGGCCTGGACCTCATCTGGTGTGTTGATCAATTTAAAAAAAGTATGAAACCGCGTAATGCCGATATGTATCTGAATGAGGAGGTGGACCATTGTGTTATTATTTTTTATTTTTTTAGATAGCGAGGCCATCGGCGTTGGCGAGATGGACAGGAAGGCTGACGTCACGCCGCGCGGCTCAACGTGACAGTGGCTCGTCACTCTGTGGCAACACGTGGGCCTTCTCACCGACACAATAGACGAGTCATCAGAAAATGACGCGTTTCACATCGGTGACTGTCCCCACGTGTACATTTTAAGAATTAAGATGGCAAGTCTCAACGACAGGACTTTTAAATTATAAAACGATCAGTCATCCCTTTTTTTTTTATTGTAAGAATACAGAATTCAGTAAAGAACAAAAAAAAGAACTTTATTTGTTTAACGTTGATCAAGAGGATACCCAAAAGGTACAAAAGTGAAAGTGGTGGGACGTGCACACGTGCTAAAAACCAATGCACGTTAGAACTCGTAAAACGACGTGGCATTCACAACTCAATTTCAATATTTAGTTTATATACACTGAACGGATGTGACACGTTAAAATACTGCATTTTGTGGTCCTACCGACAATAACATTTTGATTTCTAATCACTAACTCTCCCGCCGCTGGAGATAAAAAAATAATGCAAAGCTTAAGGTTCAGCTTTGTGGGAGTGTATCGTTTCTCTGCTCAATAGGAAACTGAGCGAGATTAAATAGAAGCCATCAAAACAAAGACCAATCATTTGACCCCCCCCCCGCCCCCCCCACTTGGTTTAAATCATTACTAGGTATTTAAATTCACCTCTGAGCACTCGGGTGAACTCCAGAGGCTCATCGGTCGTCAAATAGTGCACCAAGAACCAAACAGTACACCGTGTGTTTAACATCCAAAAGTGAGGAAAAAAATCACCGTGCCGATTAAATAAAAAAAGAATCGTAGTAGTGATGTGCCTCATTTTGAAAATCCAGATATTCCTTAGAAAATAGTGAAACATTTTGAGAGTCATTTCCACCGCACTGATGGCTACGGCCCGGCAGGTTGGGACTTGGGAGCTCATGGATACCATGTATAAGTGAGGGAGAGCTTTCTCCGCTGCCATCGGGGATCGTTTTGGGGCGATCCACCGGTAATGGCAGAATTCAGGGATTTGGATGAACTGGACTCTTTGGTGAAAGTCAGCGTTGAGGCGTGTCGTGGTGGTCGGAGGCGATAGCGGGTCCACAAAATGTCCCCCGTGTGTTGTGTGTTGCGGCTACAGCAGCATCTCCACGTAGTTTTCAGGGATGAGGCCCCTCTTTCCCTCCAGCTCGCCCTCCAGCCAGCCCGGCTCTCTCGACTGGGTCACTGCAGGAGAGGACACAGCGTCACCGGTGGGATTGGGGGGAGATGGGGGGGGGGGGGGGGGGGGGGGGGGGGGGGGGGGACACAGCACATGGAGGGCGAAGGGTGGGGGACAGACAGAGGACAACACGCAGCCCTTCGGTGAGTACACAGCGCGTGCATGCGTCAGAGTGAACGGGGTCTGAGGCGGATACAGAAATGTCGGCTGCACATTTCAAGTGGAGACGTTGGGTCCCATCGTTCTTTTGAAAAAAAAAAAAAGAGCAAAACGGGCTCTCAGAAGCCGTTCTTTATGAAGCATTTGTCGGAGAAGTCTTCATTCGCTTACAGACTGAGCCAATTAAGCATTTTGAGTGCCCTGGCAAAGCGGGAATTGCAGAGACAAATTATCAGCGATAACTTCTAAGGCCAAATTGAGACAACTTAGTCAATATTTCTTTTTTTTTTTTTTTTTCTTCTTCTTCATAATAACCGGTCTGAGCCAACCTCAGGACACAAAAGAAATGTATTCAACGACAGAGCCCTTTTGAGGCAATTTAATTCAGAATGAAAAAAAATTACTTAAAAAGGCCTGAACTGAATCATACGGTGGAGATGAAAAGGATTCAGCAGCCACCAAAATGGAAAAGCAGCGTTTAAATCCTGCTTTGAATCCCAAAGTGACGGACCGGTCCCCCCCCCGCACACAAAGGCGACCACGAGGAAAGACCAACGAAAGACCTACTCCAAGACAAACAAAGCCCACCTTTAGATGGAGGCACAGCTAAAA
This sequence comes from Pungitius pungitius, assembly GCF_949316345.1. NCBI lineage: Eukaryota > Metazoa > Chordata > Actinopteri > Perciformes > Gasterosteidae > Pungitius > Pungitius pungitius. Next base: position 16,414,728 of record NC_084908.1, on the reverse strand, counting down.
ACATTAGCACTTAACCGGTTACCTGTAACTTTATTGTACCGTACACGCTCACACTGAAGAAGCGACGTTAGGTGGGTGTACGACTGAGTAAGTCATGTCCACGTTGCCTCACTACACAAAAGTGAACTCAACAAAAACAAATAGAAACAAGCGAAGACCCTTTAATAAAAGTGCTCATTGCAGTTTTCAGGGTCAGGGAGCATCGACATATGTAGATTTTTTCTTTAGACAGAGTGTATGTACAGCAGCTTACTCAAATATTCACACCTCTTGACCTAGTCAACAATAATTATGCACAAAAAATATATATATAAATAACTGAATAGCGCAGAGAAATGTGCAAAATGTCAAGGGTCCAACAAATACTGCAGATGTCAAGAACAGCCGGACATTTATGCAACACCTCAGACGCTTTATTTAAAACCTCAGTGTTGAAGGACAGGCGGAATGTAATAAAACTAAACTTAAACCCCAAAACTCTGCAGCGACTGAATACTAAATCAAAAGCGCCTTGTTCAGTAACACAAAACGGTCAAGCTCCAAATCCAATTTCAGAGTGAGAAAATGCCCTTTGTAACCTAATGTAATTTGGTTATTGAAAATAACAATACTTTGTTCATTTTATCAGGAATCCGATAACACAAGTTTAGAAATCCACTTCCTAACCATTTTAATATTTCTAAAAAGGTAGAAATATTAAAAGGTGAAGATTTCTCTAATCCATATTTATGACATTCGTCACATTTGAATGTTGCAACGGTTATATTTGCAGGACAGTAGAGGTTTAAAGCATGAAAAAAAAAAAGATTGCAGTTTTTTAAGCAGAAAGACAAAAAAAAGAGACAATACATTGCAGTGCATTGTGGGATTTCACCAAAGACATCACCACATGTCTCCCAGTGAAAACTGTAGTATTTCTATAGAATGTCTGTCTCACAAAAAAAGGCAAAAACAAAAACCCACACACAAGGGAACTACAAATCCTCATTTTCTCTGAGAGTGATTAAAGCTCAGCCAGACTTCTTCCAGACACACTGAGGAGCAAATCAGTCTCTACCATCCCCCCCCCCCCCCCTCCTCCCCCCAGACCCCCTCTCGCCCTCCTCGTCTCATCTCTGTTCGATTGAAGATCCGATCGGGTGTTTCGGGTTTTCCTTCCAAATCCAATATGCCAGGGCCGGTTCTAAGTGAGCGACTGGTGTAGGCGATAACACTTACCGCCGTTGAATATTGCGCCGACCTGGAAGGAGAGCTCAGAGTCGTGCTCAGCCTCACATGGGTACACTGCCTTGGCTTTCCTGCTGGTGACACTGAAAAATGAAGGCAATCAGTGAGCTGGCGGAGCTTTGGGGAGGATTACCGCACAGTTCAATCTGGGCCCGGGGCCTTCTTGTTCATTCACTTCACTAGCCTGAAACAGCGGAAATGGGCCAGGCCCTGGGATATGATGAGCAAAAGTACTGAGGGAGGCGCCGGGCCGCTACACACTCTTGTCTTGCCCTATCTTCTGCCTAGAAGGACCAGCGAGCGAGTCAGAACCAGCCCCCCCACACACACACACACACACACACACAAACGCGATGCGACGAGGCGCACAGCGGACAACCCACTCTGGTGAGATGATTAAAAAGTGTGCGAGGGGGATTCTAAAGTAGGTCTGCACGCAAACAAGAGGCGGACCACAAAATTAACTCCAAGGCGTTTAAATTCACATTTGTGAGCTCGGAAACCCGCGTTTTGGAATCGGCGTGATGTAAAAGAGCGCCATCCAAGCAGCCACATTCATCGCTCTGAAAGCTTCAGTACAGAAGCATGTTTATGCAGTAGCGCTCCCGAAAACATTACAAAAAAAAAAAAAAACCTTCCAGTGAAGGGTTGTTGTGCCCACCATGGCAAACCGTTATCTCGAATGCCAGCAACATTACCATGTAGAAGATGTGCCTTCAACACACCATGCCCCGATAAATATTTCATATTCTTTCTGCAGAGCAGCAACAATGTAGGATGAGAGAGGAGAAAAGAGGATATACAAACGGGAAAATAAGTTTGCGGTCACAGAGTTGTCAACACAACAATGTTCAGATTTGAAAAAAAATGCCCTCTTGTGAAACCGCGTTTGGGAAAAAATGAGGATTTGTATTTCTATGAAAAACAACATTAATGGATTCCCCACAGAATGGCCCGAGCGCTTTACAGTTTTCCTCTGAAACATCTGAAAGCACTGAATCATCAATGATCATTTGGTCTCAAGGAAGCACAGCAATAGATCAGTATAATGGGCAGGCTGCATACGCAGCCCGTCCGCTTCTCTGAGATAACCCTTTGTGTGTCCGAGGTTCGAAAAAAAAAAAAAAAAAAAAAGGGGGGGAGAATGTTGCCGTTATGGCCCGACCCTTTGCATCTGGACCCACTCAAACCAAATGAAAGGCTGGTGAATGTAAGCAAAATCAAGGGAAAACACTGATGCACATCACTGCAAGGAAGATGTTCGAGGGGGGGGGGTCGTTGATTCGGTTGTGGGGGAACATGCAAGATAGGACGAGCGAGCGAGAGGAGCAAGTGAGAGAGCGAACGGATGCCAGAGTGCGACGTCCGGTCGACATGGGAGCGTAAGAATGGCTGTTGAGATGGGAGAACAGGCGGAGGCTCGGGGGAGACCCGTCTTACCTCTCCTCCGGCTTCTCCTCGGTGGTGGAGCCAGCTTGGGTCTCGGCCGAGGCTCCGGCAGCGGAACAGGAGGCTCCTGCTAAGGGGGCCCTGCAGATTAGAAAGAAAAAAAAAAAAAAAAAACACACACCTTTATTCACACAGATCCTATGGTGTCTTCTATTGACAGAAACCGCGGAATAAGGCTTGACTACCGCGGCGACTTTCAGCTCGAAAAAAAAAACCCTCGAACGCACACAGAAGGCTGTGGAAATGTCACAAGGTGTTCGACCTGAAAAGGTTTTGCAGCAAAGCGGAGAAGGCGAGACGCTCCCCTGTGCGACTCCTGTGTCCGCGGTGGCATCAGAGCAACAGGTGAGCAAAACTGAGCAACCTGTTGTTATGGAGACAAGGCGAGGACACATTTATACACCAACGCGCCGCACTCGAGAAGCAACTGGCGGATTATGGGCGCGGTCCACGAGCATCGCTTCAACGAGCTGCATCCGCGTGTTCCGTCAGACGCCAGAGAACCGAAACCAGGTCGACGCGTAGAACAGAAGACATAAAACATAATTACTATGACCGTGGTATTATGGCTTTACATTTTAGTAATGCAGGGAACTGTTGCATCTGGAAGCGGACTTGTAAGCAACAGATAACGGAGAATTGTTCCATTTTGATGCAGCGTTTGAAGCAGAAAAAAGTTCCTGCACAACTTTCTCCTTGGCAGGCCACATACGGACAACAGAACCATGACTTCTGTGATGTGCCACGACCTTTCCATTAGGACATTCTCTCTAACGGGACCTCATTGAATAACCATGCAGTAATGAATCACACTTTATTCACGTCACGTGTGCGCGGAGAGATCGAGTCTCGTTGTGTTTGCTGTATTTATCCCGATAACGAGGACACTGGGCTATCGTAAACACACAAAAAAAAATCCATTCTTCATCCGACGCCATCTGCCAAAGAGCCTTTCAGGAGGACTGCCTCGCACAAATAGTCTCAAATGAACTTAGACAGTACTTGATATTTATTTATCTGGAGTTCTGAAATCTCGCTTCATGCTAACTGATGTATTTGAACGTCTGCAGAAACTCTCAAGCCAACAAGTAACGTTGTAAAAACCAACTGGACCAACCTTGAGTGAAAAGTACACAGACAGACAAATGTTCTCCGTCTTTAGAGAAAAGCTCACTTATGGGCACGCTTGTTTTTTCAGACACAAGTAAAAATGATAATTCAAACCTGTGAGCGTTTGTTACTGACATTGAAGACATTAAAACCATTTTGGCGGGATGACGGCGATCTGAAGGCTTATGATGACTCCACGTCAACCGTTTCTTAGCCCCCCCCCCCCCACCAGACATGTTCCTTCACTTCTTACAGGACTCTTCAGAACGGAGCACGTGGAAAGTCAAACAAGAACACTGCCAACACAAGCCTCATCTTTTACAGTAGCAGCTGCGCTTCGCGCTCGCCGCCATCAGGGCGACCGGCGGTCTCGTGGCCGACCTGCAGGACGGCGGCAGGGGTCCTGGTAAAGGCAGAGAGGAGCAGCAGCCCTTAGCCAGGCATCCCTCTGTGCTTCATGCCTGCCCTGGGGCCAGTGCTAATACAGTACATAATGAGCAAATTGCTCCTAGCTGCCGCTCCCATAGAGACGTTAATAAAGGCAATTAGAGGAAGCAGCTGGGGAGGGGCTGAAAGGTGGAGAGGATGTTGTGCATAGCGGTTGCGTTGGCGCTGGTGGAAGAGCGAGGCGGCCCCCGAGGGGGGGGGGGGGGGGACGTGGCTGGGGATCTTATGTAGACATAGGTGAGCACTCTGCACTGGGCTCACGCTTCATCATCACCTCCTCCCCGCTCCACCCCCCCCCTGCCTCAGTGCGCTTGTCCATCCCCAGCGGTGGCTGTTCCGTTCGGGCCTGGTCTGACTGTGGGTGATTTATAGCTCTGCAGCAGTGTGGGGGCCACTGTGGTGCTCAGCTGCTCCACATCAGCATGGGGGGATAGTGCGCTGCAGTGCAGCAAATCCACTCATTAACTTGGGCCCAGGCACCACCACTGTCTGCCTGGGTCACAGCCAACAGAGAGAGAGAGAGAGAGGACGGGGGTGGGGGGGGGGGGGGGGGGGGGTGGGACAGGAGCTCCAACACTTCACCCACCTGCAGGTAAAACCCACTCGCAAACATGACTACCAGAAAAATCAAATGCATGAACGCGCGCAGTTACGGTAAGTGGACACATCTAACTGCTTATTTGTACTGAAAGAAAGATCAAATGAAGATCTTTGAAATAAACCGATATCTTAAAAATTACAGAATAAACAGTGAAGGAGAATCAGTGAATGCCACGTTGCTGCCCTAGAAACCTGTTAATGTACCAGAGGTAAATGGATTCACCCTAAAATTGCTCTCACAATCGTAGCAAAGCTAAACCGCGGGAAATCTTTTGCCATTTCTCTTTCTACCAAAAATAGCACCACGCTTTGAATTGCTCATCCACTGTTTTTCCCCCATCACGGGCCTAGCTAATCCTCTTGTGTGCGTGAAGATGCACAGCAGGCAAGGCCCTCGTGAAAACCCCTCTCAAGGTGTTCCCCAATAGAATATTTAAGAATATTAAGTTGTGAGGACTATTTTTTTTAAGCATATACCATAAGATGATTATGCATACAAATGATTATACATCATTTGTATCAAATTGAAGTGGCTGTGGGGGCCATTTGCTTCATCAGGGGTCATCAAACATTCTTCTCACGCTGCTAGGTTAGTGGCGGTGGCGAGGACTGCTGCTTCTCATTACTGCAGGAATTCCACCCGCAGCATCCAGGCCTTTGTTGATCCTGGCGCGGCGCTAACGCCGGGATGAGCTGGGCTATCGACTGCCTCTCGACTTAAGGCGGGACGCCCCGGCGGTGAGATTTAGCGGCGTTTCTAGTCAAAAGTGGGATCAAGCCGACAGCCGAGCTGCACGCCGGGGCCGCCGCCACCGCCGCCGGTTTGGGTGGGCAGGAAATAAGCTCTGATCCGCCATTTTATGATCCACAGCTGTCCTGCTGGCCAGAGGCGTGGAGGCCTGAAGGTGGGGCAAGAGAGGGGAAGGAAAAGTGGCCCAAAAAAAAAAGTAACCTCATTGGGCAGGACTCGAGGCAACACTTGTACTGTGAGAAGCGGTGGCTACATTTAGGGAGAGGAGGAGAAATGAGGCGAGACATAGCAAATGACGCAGATGATAAATCATGGCACAGTCCACTAAAAAGTCTGTGCGTGATCTAGTGAGTCAGGACGCACTTGTGTATGACCTGGCAGATTTTTTTGCTGCAGCTATCCTGCAGGAAGTAGAAAAGGAAAAATGCTGTTCTCCAGGTGCAGAGTGCACATAATACACTTTTGAGAGGAGCTGGAAGTACTCTAGCAGCTGATTTCCCTAACGCTCTTTTTTTTTTTTTTGGGCGAGGACTGGAAGCCGCATCCCTGGGTTCCAGGCCAGAGAGGTGCTGTGCTAACAGGTCTCCACCATCTCACATGCTAAGATTTATGAGTGAACGAGGCCAGGGCGACACCCTGTGACATATGGCGCAAGTCTTCATAAAAAAGGGACAGGGGCTGCTTCTATAAGGGTAAACAAGATGAATATATCCCTAATGTCAATACGATTTGCACGGCCAATGCACGGCCACCTGTCTCCCAAACAAATAGGAGCTGAGATTTACGACCTCCTCCTGGGGGCTCCTTCCGTCGTCCAACATGATGCCACATATGTGGGAAAGTGCAAAAAAAAAAAAAAAAACACCGGCAGGAGAAAAAAAAAAAAAAGGAGTTGGTTACATAAGTGCAATACTGTACAGCCTTGTCTATCTAATCCTGCAACTTGGAGACAGCACTTGATACGGACAAGCCTACACACGCAGGTGGGCACATACCCACAGAGGTCAAAGTGAGAAAGGAATCACATTGTCCTCTGTCAAGTTGTGAGGCAAATTTGTTTTTATTTTACAGCTCTCGTCAGCTGTTGGAAAACAAGAGGGGGACGGCGAATGAGGAAAGAAAAAGTCTATTTCAAGGTGAATCTGTAGACGCGACACGGCAGCGGGGCGAACATCTGCAGCATAACCCAACAATTCATCTCCCACATCAGCATTCAAGACGAGTCCCGGGCCGGAAAGACAAGCGAAAGGACCGGGGACTTAGTCGAGAGACGCAAAGCACCAAACGGATGAAGGATTTTCAGTCTTGAATTCTTGCAAAAGACCAAAAGAGTAAAAAATAATTAACATTGGGGCTGACACTGGAAGTTAATTCATTTCATTGTTACATTTTCTGATTAACTTGAAACGATTCACAGGAGAATTGAGCTGCTTACTGGCATGGGATCTGAGTCAAATGACAATGTACAAAAATCTGTTATTCTGTTCGTTCATAATAATAGTGACATGGTTTCTTCTCACTAAAAACTCTTTTTAACAAGCTGGGGAAAAAGAACTGTGTCCAGTAAAGTGGAACTGCTGCTTATGCTTCAAATAAAAACATTAAACTGTAGATTTAAGATTTAAGCAACATTATCTTCAGGCTCTCTTTGAGTGTGCTGATTCGTTAATATTAGGTAAGATTGTTATTGTTTTGCAATATGAAGCATAACTGGCAGTTTAAGTCTTCATCGAAGTTACAAAAAAGAACACTAACAAAACCTTTACATTACTTAAGCCACATAATCCCAATAAGAGTAATGATGATAATTATAACGCCACAACAGAATAAAACCTCATAAAAAGTAATTATCCCTTCAATGGAAAATGGCTTTACATGAAACATTTAGTTTCCTGTGAAGAGAAAGTGCACTGGCTTGAAGTCAAAGCTCTGTAGCTTGGTTACAAACCGTTTGAGTCGCCCACATCACCGACATGTTCAGCAAATTCATAGCGAATGAGGAAAAAGAAATGGCAGCTCGGTCTGGTCATCAGGCTAACAACCATATTTTCAAAGCAGAGACCAGTTAATAATAACAACAACAACAACATGATTGACGGTACAAAAAAAGGGATCCAAAGATTGAAAACATTCAATTCCATTTGCGATCCATACAGCGCACACGGACCACATTTGGATTTATTCATGACTCGATTTGCTTCAAGACCAAAACACCTGCATTTAGTTGGTCACACACAGATTTGGGACTCCAGCGTAGCGAAGCGCTCACCTGCAGTTGCTGCCTGAGCTGAGGCTGCCGCTCAGCGAGACGTGGTCGCTCTTCTCTGCTGGCAGCTCCGAGGCCGAGGCTGAAGACGACTGGGACGACATGGACTCATTGCTGCCCATCGAGGTCTCATCAGCGGTGAGGCTGGAACCGTCTCCCACTGCTGACACTTGGATGGAAGCAAAACACAGCATGGTCTTAATAACCTACAGCTCTTCAATAATGTGATTTTTCCTTTAAAAAGGATCCCGGCCTATGCCAGCTCACGGCCGACAGATGAATGACTCATCAATAAATAAAAAAGGCAAATGCTACATCAGTTTGTATTGTTGATCGTAATACCCTTCTGCCGTCATACACAGGAAACATTTGGGAAATACGAGCGCTTATATTTCAATTTTACTGTCAAGGAAAGATCCTGCTCTTGGGAGAAGGGAGAGGTACAGAGAAACTAAAAAAGAAAAGAAAAAAGATTTGCCCCCAAAAAAACATGAGAGAAAAAAACCCATTCAAACCAAAAGTCCATATTAAATGTAGACTGAATGGAGCTGCTGCTAAGCGTAGGGTCTAATTATTATGCCATAGCATTATTTTTACATTAAAGATGGTCAATGGATGCATGGCATCATTAGTTTATGTACGAGTTTGTTTGAACTGTAAAAAAAAAAAAAATGTTAAAAAGGAATAACCTCGGCTTGTCTACAAAGCCGGAAAGAGAAGAACTTTTGTCTTTCCCGTCTGGCAGTGAGATGAATAACCCAAACGCTGCAGACGTGTGCTTATGCCTGTAGGTGAGCTTCCCTCTTGCTTTTATTTATTTTTGCTTTAAAGCTTCCTCTGAATACAGAGTTTTTATTCTGGTGGATCCTTTGCAGGAACTCGTCGGGGAAGCTTCTTAAAATGTTCCGCCACACTCCTCTGGCTGCGGCTCCGTTATCTCGACCCCTTCTCGCTGCCCCCTGCAGCTCCCCGAGAACGTCGCCACCAATATCGCCACTCTGGAAAAAAATGTCCCTGGCGCGGATCATTGGGCGAGCGCTTGAATATGTATTGACATGTTCAACCCTGGACTTTAACGGCCATAACGTTTGTATTTGACATTAACCTGATTTTTTTGTCCTATACATTATATAACCGCATAATTATATAACCGCAACGCATTCGATTGAAAACTGAATATAACGAGAAAGGGGTCAGCCGTGGTGACGAACCGACATGATGAAAAATATCACATGAATCTGCAGCTTAGCTGTGCGGGCGACATTGTTACCATTTTTATTTTATTTTGTTGCTTTGTTTCCCGATGTTTCTTTCATAAAAACCAGCTCTTTAACGACGAAAGTGGCAGACACAAGGTCTGTCGTCACATATGCGTTTGCATCTCACCGGAACACTCTCACTTTAGAGATGTGCTTTTATCCGCCTAAGAACGGGACAACTTACTTAAAAACAATTAAGTGGGGTTCATATAAAAAGCGACAAGAGGTTAAAAAAGTATTAGGCCTTTCATCCCTGATATTAAAATACCCTGTGCTAAAACCTGGCGCGAGGGAGCCAAAGAGAGGCAATCTGGTAAGCAGATTTAGATTCCTACTGTACGGAAGGGGGGGGGAGGGGGATTGGACTGGCCTTGGATCACAGTGGTCAGATTCCCCGGGTCACCAGGTTGCGTGATCGGCTTACCTGGCGCCCAGGAGAAAGGCCACTAACGTTCTCATTTCGTCAATTACCAGAGGAACATGATCTCAGATTTAAGCATGTTAAAGAAATGAACACACAAAGGCAAACCTATCCACACAGCAGTAGAGCGAAGAGGCGAAGAGGCGACTGAGTTCAGTGTGTCGTCTGTGGACACCACTGCGGCTCATAGTGGTCACTAGGTAACAGACACACCACCCGTGAGGGAGGGAATTAATTCAACGCCCGGCGGGAGTCAAGTGTAAAAAACACCGAGATGCCAGTTTCTTTGGTAAGACAAGCTCGAACTACTCTATTGCAGTTTAATACAACAGCCATGGTTACATGCAACCTTATATTTATCTGGAAACTGAGTACATATGCTCCCCACAAGGGCTTTTCAAAAAAAGACCAGCGTGCAAAATGCCAGAGCCCTGGCCAATTGAAATTAAACCGGGCCATAGCTAATGTTATCAATGACATCTATGTTTACCCTGCACAGACATGTCACAGTGTCTACTGCGTGGATGAGTTACAGAAAAGAACAACTTTTAGGACAGGCACATTATTTGATTGTTGTGAAGAAAGTTTCACAAGATGCCCCTAGCTAAGAGCATAAATTACTAATCTAGCGAGCACAAATGACCAAACAAATTCAACCTCTGACAACTGGGCTCTGTAGATGAAAAAAATCAATATCCAACTTGCATTCCTTCCGGATCACGGAGGTAGTTTTATTCTAAAAAGTATTTTTGTTACTGTATCTTACGTTTTTTCCCTCCACTCAGTTCCTGTAACATATTCAGAGGTGTGAAAATATACAGGTGCAGGTGTGTACGCCTCTTACCATTCTGAATGTCTAGGGCTTGTGGATTGTAGACAGCCAGTGGCCGATTCTGTCGACTCTGCTTCTTGGACTGCCTTGTGGGAGCGGACACTATTTGGGCCGGAGGTGAAAGAGGCCACGACTCTGGAGCATCCGCGAAGATCTGAATACACAATGTGATTACAGTAAGCTGCTAGCAAGACTGAGAGCGCAGCGCAGTTAAGAGTTGAGCAGCGGCGGCAGCTGGATCGGGCTGCGGCGTGTCCTCAGCTGACCCTCACTCGCTGAACGGCTTTTGAAACTCGCAGGCTTTGTGCAGTCACAGCGGGGAGAGCCGAGCAGCACATTGATAGGACCCTAATGACAGCATGCGACAGGATTTTAGCCAGAATTAACGAGAGCAGCTCAACATGTAGAAATCCAGCTCCGACTTAAGGTGACATTAAACTGACCCGCTTTCTGAAAGAGCGGAGAGTCAAGCAAACAGGGTTTGGACTCGTGGAGGGCCCGGCCCGACTGACGCAGGCTGTTTACACCGGGCCGTGTGTTTACACATGAAAACTTCAGATGTGGAGTTAAAAGAGAGTGGGGCTGCAGAGGAGAGGAAGTCCCAGCAGAGACTCGGAAGGGATCACAGAGGAAGGTAGGGAACGGAGGAGCAAGAGAGGGAGGGAGAGAGAGAGAGAGAGAGGCAGAGAAAGTGAGACAGCGTGAACGAGAGAGGCAGACACAGGGGGGGAGGGGGGGAGAAAGTTTTCAGGAGAACGCAGATAGAAAAAGTGAGAAATCTGATACGGCTGAGAGTTTGTGCTGCCTCCTCCTGCAGACAGAGGTGAATGTAAAACAGAGTCTCCTGTTGGTATCCGGGGGTATCAACAGTCTGGAGCAGGACTAAGCTGGGAGAGAAGTTAATGCCTGCCTGCTCAACTTTTCCCCTGCTCTGACACGTTGTTCTTTCCGAAATGCTCTCGCTGCATTCCAACAGTACATCTGTTATCACCTGGACGGTGTTGGATACCTCTGGGTAGTCTCGGGGACTAGCAGTACATACGGTGTTGTTTTAGCACATTTCTATTAGCCTGTTGGGTTTCACCAAGCCTCTATATTCTCTTACACCCCATTTTAGATTTGTGAGCTTGGGTGGAGCCATTATTCACAGCACACATCATATTTCATTTAATGAAGCTGGAGGAAAACAACAAAAAGAAAAACACCAAAAGCTCTTTGGTTCCATGTGATTCGAGGCAGAGTGTAGTGTTGAACCAAACGGATTATAAAACAATACCAAACCTTTTTCTCCTGTGACGCTGAAAATGATCCCCCTTTGAGGTTTGACACTGATTAATGACATCCTGAGATTACCTGATCGCATCAACTATAGAACATCTCCCAAGCAAAATAAAATGTATCGAGGCAGGCAAAAGACCTTCCAAACAAAACAAAATGTATATCAGAATAACTAACCTCCTCAAAATGAATAGAATGGATTTAAATCCAGTGTGAGCACTTGGGGCTCCCCCTATTGGCCAAATAAAATATTCTAGCTATTAAACTGCCGTCTTGCTCCCTTGTACCTGAAAAACTGGGTGAAAGGGAACGCTGTCCCAAAGGATCAAGTTAAACGTGATGCACGTCTCATTAGCCGGGAACTTTACCTCTGCTCATTATTTTGTGGAACCAGCCATAAACACAATATAGATTTACTTAAAACAGACCACTAAGTGTATTTTTATTGCTAGAATATTTGTTCATACATAAAAAACATTTAAGATAGAGTAGGCCAAATTGCCTGACGCAGAAGTCAAAACAGTCTTAGGAAAAGGAGAAGTTCCTAATTGAGACTCTTGCTCTGCCCAAAATGAAACTCTGGTGTCAGGCACAGTACAGTCTGCACACTTCTCTCCCAACAGAAAATGCCAAGCTGAAACTTCTAAATATTGTAGGAAAGCATCAAGTCCTGAGAGACCAGGAAGTGCAAACATTGGATCTTTTGCTTTGCTTGCACATTTATTATCCTTCCGTATCAAGTAATTACATGCCGCCTAGATGGATAAACACAGAGGTGCTGCGTGTCTCCTCATTCAGATTTGACTTGGTGTCATCATTGTACATTGCGTTGGCAAACATTCTTTTTGTATGTACAGTGCTAATTGGAAACACAACTATGTGCACAATGTTGCAGATAAAGAATATATCATTGAAGTGCAGACAGTGCGTTTGGATTTGACGAATCAAAAAAGGACAGTTTGGAAGAAAAATAACCAAAATACTAGTTTTTCTTTTTTTATAGACATGCTACTAATTACCTACACTGGAAGTTATACTGCTGTGACCAGCAGTGCATTTGTTTCTAACAGTACAGCCCGCACGGCCCTGCATGCAACACAAATCCCAGTCGTGTGCGTTACCTTTTCATTGTGTTCAATGAGGATCTCCACCACGATGTTCTGGAACTTCAAATCCATGATGGCGGCGACGGTATCCTCCTGTGGCCTCATTAATGTGGGGCCAAACACCACGCCCAGGTTGGCCACGGTCATCAGATTGTGTTTACTGTGAGCTGCCACACTGAGGAAGAGAACAGCTCACATTATACACATATTACTCCAGCTTACAAACTCCGCTTTGCCAATATGGCTACTTGACCTCGTTCTTGATGTTCTGGATACAGTAAAAACGAGTCAACACTGAACACTTGACAGGAAAAGGGGAAACGGACAAATAAAAGCGTGACTGGTGCCACAGGGATGAAGATTATCTGTAGACGAGTAGACGGTTCTGCTGGGTGAATATTAGCTCAGAAAACATGAGTTCATGGTCTCAATCTCTAGCATGTTTACGTCAATGAAGCACAATGTCCACTTTGTAAATTGATTGATTACATTTATTCTCTAATCGACCGTGAAACGTAGTATACTTTGGGGTGGGCTTCCTCTGATTGAAAGGCCAAATGTGTAACTCCTCCTCATTCCAAATATGGTCACAGGTTATGTTCAGCAAGATAAACACCACAAATAATCACCAATGTTATGATATATAAAGCACAAATGCAATTGAAAGAAATAACCTGTTCTGGGTTTAACAAACTGCGCCACAGTTGCATGACCTCATTGGGTTCACTGCGGACCAGTGAGTAGCTTGATGACAATCTGTACACTCATTTAGTCACTTGTTAGCAAACACGCACTTCAAAATTCACAAGAGGGGTATTTACTGACATATTTCAAATCCTAGACACAAAGTGTAAAAATGTCATAAGCTTGTGTTAACCATATATTACTTGTGGAATCTATCAAAAACACATAAAAAAATCTGGCAAGTGGAAAAATGCTCATTCCCTCAACTCTTCCTGCAGAACTCGATTGCTCTGAGTAATACATTTCAGAACATTTTACGAAAAGTACAATATTGGAGCAAACCAGGAAATGAAGAAGTCATAGAAGCAAATGCTTCCTGAGAGAAACAACCACACCAGTGAGTCTAGGTTTTTTCTTCATGCAAACTGTTTAAATGAAGTGTTGAGCCACCTCTAGATGACGGCCTCACTCGTTTAATATACAGTGAGGCATTTGTTGTGAAAAATTGCTCCTCTGCTCCTTTTCCCATAAAGATCAAATCGTTCATTCATCAAATTGTGATTTAAGGCAATTTATTTTATCAGCTTAACAGAGAATGTTGCTAAAAAGCACTGAAGGAAACCTCAAAATATTTGTGTAAATAATGATTTAATGAAGGCTCTTACTATGAATTCCAACAGTAACAGGGAGAACCGATGAAGAGGAATGATACATTTAACGTAATGCCTTCTGGATTATTTTTTACAAAGGAAACATCTTCAGTAAATTAAGTTTGATCTGAGGAGGTCAAATATGTGAAAAACGAGAGAAAACATTAATTTGAAGAGAAAGTTATGCAGACAGGTGAAGAGATTTCACACTGAAAATATGATGATACGCATTGGAGCAGCTGAGACAGTTTAAATAGCTTCAAAGGACGCCTTTGAAGACAAAAACATTGGTGACAACTCACATTTATAACATCTCTGAAAACCATTTCAGATAGGAGTGTGAAATTCTGGCTTCGCTTCCTTCCCCCTGCAGGACATGCACACACGCCAACTTCAGAAAAATATTCGAGTCTCTCCAGTCTGGAGAATTTCACGCTGGATAATCCAAATTCAATTTCAATAGCGCTGCCTTTTTACCAGAGCCTGATTCTGCAGCGGGTTTCTATGAAATAAGATCCACCAGACTTTCACTGCCTCAGGGAAAAGGGATTATTTACTTATCTTCAATTTGCTCATATTTAGTTTATAAAAAGCTTGCTGAGGTAAAACCTTGTAATGTTAGCTAACACTATTTCTTAAATCTCTCTTCCTATCTAATCTCACAAATGGAGTGATGCACAATAGTGTTTCATAGTTATTCAGGGGTGTATATAGTGATCTCAAGAGAGGGCTAAATTTACTTCACCTCACTGGAGGGCTGAACAACAGCTTTCCAAACAAGTACCGTAAGCTCCAAAATTCCCCCTCAAAAACTTTTAGCAATTCACAAATAACTTAAGAGGAAGCAACAAAAAAGGATGTCATCAATGTCATCAAGTTTCTTAGCCATCAGTCACAGAGTAGACAAGAGAGGAGATGGAGTGACAGCATGGAAGGGGGAGTGAAGAGAGTGGGAGTGAAGGAGAGAGAGAGGGAGACAGAGAGAGAAAGCATGTGGAGTGAGAATGAGGAGACAGACAAGAAGAGAAAAAAAGAGAACTGTGAGAGAGAGAGAGAGAGAGAGACAGAGGGTGTGGAGATTGGCTGAAATACGACCAACTCACTTGGCCAGATGCTTCATGAGCAGCCCGAGGACTTTTCGATTCCTCTCCGGGAGTTTGTGGACCAGGCAGTGGACGGCTTGGATGCGGGACTCCGGACTGCCGCCCTCTGTTCAAAACGGAGGAGCAGCAAAGCGGTTGCATTAAACTACGAGGATTTCTCGGATCTCCTCAGGTGGCAAAGAGACGACACCACTGTACACCTGCAAAAGGCAATGATGGCGATACACGAGGCGCACTGTTGATCTGCCACACCAAAATAAATCAGCAGAATAATTGAAACCTCTGATATTTAAAAAGTCCTGGCAAATTGGATTCATTCTGGAAAACAGAAATGAGGAAAAAGTGGGCTTTTAAGGGCACAATGATCAGAGGCTACCACCTCGAGTCTATGGATCAGAGGAGGATACATTCTGGTTTGAAGAAGTGGTGTGAAAGTGATGCATAGTCTGAAGCCTCTTGGATTTGGCAGCAGGTAGCACTATGCTGGCGAAGGAGACGGCGTTACGTTACTGTCGCTACAGTAAAGAAAAGGGTTGTGTTAAACCCCCCCAAAGATCATCTCTTAAACATTTCCTCACACATGGGCATCTGACCGCCCACACGGGCACAGAAACACACACACGCACACACACACACACACAAAACATCATTACTATGGGAACGACAAGGATTTAAACATGGAAAAAGCTGCTTATGGATGCTGTCATCCATCAAAAAGAAAACATTCGTTGCTAATCCATTTCCCCCCCCCCCTCGTTATGAGGGCATTGCGAGCGCCTGATAAAAATTTCAACCTGATCCAATTATAGCACTTGTTGTAATAGGATTCAAGTTTGGCTTGCTTAAATAAAAACATCTACCATATAAATTATGTTGTGTGGGTGGGAAAAAAAATGTCTTTTTGCTTGTTCAAGGTCGCTCACTGGACCATTTGAGGGCATGCAAATTACAGCATATTTATAAAGCTTTCAGCTCTAACCTCAAACAGATTATTTGGCCAGTTAGAAATTAGATGAAGATGGGCAGTAGTGGGAAAACTGAAATGTCAAAAAGGTATGTGTAAGCCAGAGGTGGCTGAAAGGATTCTACAAGTCACATTTCTCGGGGGGGAAAGAAACAGGCAACGGTGTCCTTGGATTTGAGGAGTGCAAATTTCTGAAGAAGGGTAAGCAGGCATAAAAACTTACTGCAGAGCATTAAACGTGACATTTTTTAATGTGTCGAATGTCTGAAAGATTAGCTGGATCCTAATCAGCATTCAAGACACACAGACCAAAACGCTTTCAGACTATGAATCCTTTACTTAAGACGATTGGCCACTATTGCCCACTTAGAAGAATTGGTCAAATGTTTACAAAAAGGGAATAAAATGGTAATTCAACAACTGGTTTTCACTTGACTGCATATTTGCTAAACTGACATTGCTCTGAGACTGACACAACACATGTGCACACTGGCGTGGTCTGTACACAGTGACGGTGGAGGTGGAGGTCAGACTTACTTGCGAGGCAAATAAACTCTTTGTAAAGTCCATAGGTCATCAACGGCTCCGGGAGGCTTCTTCACAGAGAGAGAGAGAGAAGGGTTGGGGGGGGGAGGAGAAATGAGAGCTGAAGTGAGCGAGGGGGGGTGGGGGGGGGACAGAAATAGCCGGCACACTGTTTTATAGGGTCTGCACACAGCAATGATTAATGTGGCCGGGCCTGGGGATGGAATTAGATGGTGCACACGTTGAGATAACCAAGTTCATCTGAAGGTACTTCCACACTGCAGCTGGCCATTGGCCAAAGGTACTTAGCCTCAGAGGAAAGGAGATTGACCCCGCTCTATTCCAGCCACAAAGTAAAAGACATGTCAGGCCAATGCACGGCAGGGTTTAATATAGCATAACAATATGGACAAGCAATGTTAGCTTAAAGGTTGTTTGCCTGATTAAAACGAAGCATCTGTATCCAGAGGAGCAGAGGAGACAGATTGCGACAGAGTCTCTCGTACCGTTACACACCGAGCCAAAGCCCCTCTGAAGAGGACTCTTCATTTACACCCTGATGTTGGGATGCTTTGGAGAGATGATTGTCTAATCCAATTTTTTTTCCCTTTCTGTCTATAATGTGATTGTTTTCTGATGTTTGGTTTTTCTGCTTATTTTGCAGGGGTCTTGTTTACCGCCCTCCTCCATTCATGTCATTGTTTGTTTCGGTGGGGGGGGGGGGTGCGTTATGTAAGCTTGCGTCTTCAGGATTTTTTTTTCCTCTTCAGAATCTGGATTTTATAAAAATCTTGTTTCTGCCATTACAAGAGATCTTAAAAATGAATAAATTACAAAAGCAGATGATGGCCCTAAAACCAAATTGCTTAAAATACACGTGTATGAGCTTCTTTACTGTTTATTTACTGTGTTAAGGAATAAAAGGTCCAGTCTAAACCCAGAAAACATAAATTTTCTTCCATTTTAATAAGCAAAGCAAACTTAATTTGTTGCTCGCTGAACATGTTTACAAAAGAAAAAAAAAAGGTTTGGCATTTAAAATGAAAACTGCCTCAGCTTCTTGCAACCAAACTACATTTTAAGCTTTGAACTTTGGGCCTTCTGTCTGTCAACCAAGAAGGAGTCGGTGAATGTGGAACAGGCATACAGTAAGCAATGTGACCTTGCAAGAAGTTAATTATGGAGCAGCACTTTGCATAATTAACTGGTTTTATAGGAAATGACGGAAACGAGACTGGATTGAACGTTTGAAGTGAACAGAGCTTCTATCGTATTCATCAAAAGACGTTCCTTTAACCACTGGGGTTTCCTTAGGTCAGACACGCTGAAGTCTGTCACGTCACAGTCTCTGATTCAATTCATTAATAGAATTTTACAAATCACATTACTACATTAAATGAACAGGATAAACAATAATGAGAATGTAGAACGCTGTGAGTGACAGGAAGAGTTAAAGTGAACACAACACAGGTGAAATGATTAGCAAATAAAAACCATATAAACTATGCTTACTGGGTGGATTTTAGGTCACTTTGCCGTTTTGTTCATGAAATGCCATAAAATGCTTAACATGTGACGTTTCGAAACGGTCAAAGATTTATTGTTTTATTCAAGCAAAGTCCAAAAGATTGTTCGGTTTACAATCACGTGACAGAGAATGAGCAGAAAAAAGGGAATATTTGAGAATGTGTCCGAGTGCGCCGTTAATCCCTGCTGCTCCTTACCTCAGATAGAGCTTCAGTGTACTCGTTACGGTCTTCACGTCCCAGTCCTCGCTGGTAGACAGGTCCACTTCATTGCTCTCCTCATCTGAATCAAACACAAATCACCAAACAGCTGACCGTTATTTTCCACATACAGCAGCCAAGCGCTCGCATTTTGTGGGCGAACTAGAATGTCAAAATACGTAATTTAAATATGTAACTAGCAATAAGTCATGAAAGGATAAAAGCAGTGCTGCTAGCCTGGAGGGGTTGAGTCTAGTCCAGCCTCAGTGGGTATGGGAGGAGGTTACAGCTTCAGTAGAGGGCCGCTGGTTCTTTACTCATTACAAGTTTAATTAATCCCTCACTGCGTCGCTGGCTCCACAGGGACACCAGCGTTGTGTTTTGCTGAAAATTCGAGGTGGCACGTTATCACGGACATCCGACGAGGATGTGGAAGTGTGACGTGTTGGGAGTCCGTAACGGGTACTGCAGAGGGCTCAGGTCGCCTCGCGGATTTAAGCCTCGTAGGTGGTCTGCGTTACATGGCATTTAACCGTTTTTTATTATTTCATCCAAGCACCGCAGCCAGGAGGACTGTGCGTTTCTCCGCCTGCTTCGTCCAATATCAACTTCTGAGAGCAAATGTTTTTGGAGAGTGTTTGTAGCCAAAGCTGCGCCTCTGCAAGTGTGTGTATGTGTTGAGTTTAACGAGGTCTGCACAGGCTCTGTAGTCTGCTTTAGTCCAAGCGGGCTTGGACCCGGTTAGGTCAAGGACACAAAAAAAATAAAAAGATGGTTGGAGAAGCATTGACTTTGACACCACTGAGCACAAAGCAGCGGCAACGTTGCAATTCTTGTTATTTTATCTCAATTAAGCCTTTCGGGACACAACTGTACTGTTTGGGGACTGTAGCATAGCAACTAAAGCTAGAATTGCAGCTCCCCTGGCATCCTTGGATGCAGAAAAAAATGTTTTTGCTGTACACATCCATGACGCAGGTCTGTTAAACAGGAAACCCGGACCCTCTTGCTTTTACAAAAAGGGAAAGGCGGAATGAAAAACTGTTCAAATTAATGTGAAATGAAGTGCAATAAGACCTTGTAAAATACCATGCATTAGATCCTAATCCAAATAAACGATGGGGTGCAGACACACGGTCATCATTGAAAGCAACACATGGATGTGTGCAGTGTACTTGAGTGGGGAAAAAAAAAAGATGGTTTCATCCAACAAAATATTCTGCCTCTCTCTGTATTTGTTGACGTTCGGCATTTCATAAACTCAATTTTCGCTGCAGTCAAACAAAATGTCTCCTTCTGGCACTCTTATCTTTATTAATGGGGTGGGGGAGAAGCAAACTAGCAGCTCCAAGAAGTACATTTTTTTAAGGGTGATCATTTCATAAAATATGACAGGCATTCAACTCTTTTGGAACTTTTTTTCCATGGGTCTGAGGTCCTATCTACAACATCCACTACTCTCATAGAGCGGAGAGAAAAGTCTGGGTGAGCCGGCAAACAGAGAAGGGATATTTAGGTCGTTGGATTCGAGCAAAAGAGAAGTCAAACTGGTTTGTAATTAAGATTTTTTTTTTTATTCCCCAACTGCTGATCAAAGGGGCTCAACATGCAGACATCACTAAATGCACCATAGGGCGCGGATTCTATAAATGAGTTAACATCTTTTATATTTTTGGCTGTAGGGCAAAACAATTGGCAAGTACAATTGGACAGTATGGAGATTGCACTTTTCTCTCCCTTGCTCCTTTTATTTCTTCTTTATGGAACCGTTTTATTGTTTTTTTAAAAAAAGGTAAAAGCAATTAAGTGAAACACCATACAAGTCCGTAGGAACCATCTAAAAAAAGGTGTGCCACATTATTGCGTCTCTTTCCTCGTTTTAGCTCCTCCTCCGTGTGGCCACTCAGTCTGTTTGATCATAACCCGATTTTCCTTCTGTCCTGTTGTGGCCGTCGGGACTCTCCGGGTGGACACCCCTGGCCTAGAAGGTCCAGGCTGACTCAGACTGAACTTAAATCAGAGAGGCGAGACTACTAGCCATTGTGTGAGTGTGTCTGTTCCTTCGTCAATAATCGAATGAACCGTGTTAAGTCATCAAGAGCCATTTCATGATTTAGCATTGAACTAAAAAAAACATTTCAGCAGTTGGGCAGATTTGTGTAATAAACCAATGAAGGGTGGCATTAGTATTCCTTTCCGCCTGAAATGTAAAATGTATTGAACAGATCTTTGGAAAATTCCTTGAATTTGCCCCACTCTGCAATTATATCCACAGAACCAAAACGTGCAACTACGAAGCAACAAAAAGCAAAATCCCAACTAAACAAGGGCCAGGTCTTCTACCTGTTTTATAGTTGCTCGATATTCAAAAGGGGCAGCTCTCTTTGTTTGTGCCTTGATGTGATGGAAGCCTCGTTTTCTAGTACTCTGTCCTCTCCGATTGGACCGTGGCCATGTCAGTGGGTGAGAGATGAAAAGGAGGAGGAGTGGGATGATACAAAGAATTTCTTAAGGGTTTAAAGCTGGCTTCACCCACTCACTGTGAACTGCAGAAACGTTTTTGTGTGTGGTGGAACTACCTCTGTCCTTAAGTTTTCTAGTCAGCTTAATGGAAATTGCTTATTCCATGAAGTCGATCAGCTGACCAACATTTACAGACATTGAAGCTAGCAATGTCTGTATTTTTCCCCCATTGGCAACGATATGGTGAATGTCCAGAGCCTGCAGACTATATCCAGGTTTTATAGAAACTTCTTGCAATGCAGCAGCAGAGTGTTAATGGAGGCCACAGGATAAGTCGGCAGGTTGGAAGTTTTCAGAGAGGAAGCAGAGCCATGACAAGGCTGCCGGTTGCCCGAGTTTGTTGTTATTCTGAACACAGAGCTGAAAGCCAGCTTGTGTCTGCCGGAGACTGCAGGAAACCAGAGAGGAGAAGGGGAGCCACGACTGAAAGGGATTCAAGACCAGTGCGCGGCACGAAGGAATGACGACTGGTGATTGAGAGTGCATGAGAGGGTCGGTGTCAGTGGTGCGTTAATGAAGCACAAGCCAAAAAACTGCAGGGACGCGGCTGGGAGGGGCCCTCACTAGTTGTCTGGGGGATATACACAACTGAAATGAAGTGAGCGAAAGATTCGAGAGACATGCTTCTGATAAGCTGAGTCACGGGCTGATTGTAGGTCACTATCTTTTTAATATCGTCCCGACAGACACATCCATTACGTCAGCACATCCTGCTGACTGGGGGCGCCCTAATATTACAGAGATAGTGCAGTGCAGTAGCATATAAATTAATATTTTAACTTTGGTTTGGTTCTGACCAGCAAATCTCTAAGCAAAATATATTTGAAGACCAGAAAGAAAATAATAGAATTTACTTACCAATCATTAATGAGAGAAGCTTCTGGACCTTGGAGCTCACCCCAACAACTCTGTACAGGCCTTGGTCATTAATACCTGAAAGCAATCAGGAAACTTTACTACTGCTCTTAATGTTGTAAGCTGCTTTACAGGGAAAAGAACACTGAAAGCACACAATAAATTAAACGACAAAAACAAGAATAGAAACTTACACATATACAAACACAGAACAACAACAACACTGTCATTAGAAACCATACATCAAATAAATGAATACATTACTGCAATTTAACAGAGTTGGTAGATAAAGATGAACCATCGCAGAAATAAATGTTGATGGGGGAATAGAGCAAAATGAAAATTAAATAAATAAGAACGTTGGTGCTGCAAAATGAAACGCATTATTCATATACTATTCCTTCAGTACATACTGCCTGCAGTAGCTTTCAGTCGGACTTTGGTTTCAATATTGGAGCAAGTCTGCCCCCTTGTGTAGAGATGACTATAGTGCCCCTGTGTTACTATTTACCAAATTTCATGTTAA
Source organism: Pungitius pungitius (assembly GCF_949316345.1). Lineage (NCBI taxonomy): Eukaryota > Metazoa > Chordata > Actinopteri > Perciformes > Gasterosteidae > Pungitius > Pungitius pungitius. Next base: position 16,392,425 of record NC_084908.1, on the reverse strand, counting down.
AATTCCCCAAATAAATGACCTTGTCCGTCTTTACATACGCAAGGCTCACCTCTGGTCTCTATAGCGCTGATGGAATTCTTCATAAAACTCAAACCGACATCATTCAGCTGAGCATCAACTGCAGAGAAGGAAATAAATCATAACAGGGGGTCATGCATTGTGCTCATGAAAGTTTATGGTATTCTTTTATAGATACAAAGTCTCCAACAGCAAGAATGCTTACTGCCTCTTTCTTTAGAATAAGTCCTCGCGAGATAGGGTCCAGACTAGAGGAAAAAGAAGAAAAAAAAGCTTTTTAAAAATATACTTGGACACAGTTAAGTGCAGGTATGTGGCAGTACAGCACATAAACAGGAAAAGTTTCCTAAAAAACATGGCAGACAGCATACAGTGGGGCTACATGACTCAAGTGTGAGCAGTCGAACACAACATGGTGCAGGCGGCTGACTCACAGCCTCCTTCCCATCCATGGCCTGCATCCAGAACTTGTAGTCATCCGATGACATAGCCTGTACTGTCAGCACCGTGCCAGGCCTGAAAGAGAGCCACACCACATCAGCTTTAGAGGTACAGACAGTAAGGACAGTTCCTTAAGCAGCAAATGAGGAAAAAAAAACTTTAACACAAAAAAAAGCACTCTCTATTGGGGAAACTTGCCCTTGGTTTGGTAATAACTACAAATATGAGACCTATTAGTTCTCCATGCGGATACATTGAACCTTCCGTCATGTGGGACCAGATAGATATCAAGTTACTCATCCCCATCAGCTGAATGTGTAGGGACTCAAATTACCATGTTAAATCTGAGCTATTGCACTTCTATTAATACTACAGAAAAAGTTCAGTTGAGTGACAAAATGAGATATCTATAACACCAGGGCCAGCAGGGTGCGACAAATTGTCCTAATTAAGTTTGTGAGGATTGCCACCCCCCCGACACAAACTCTGCTGCCCTGCCCTCAGCAAACACACAGAGCAGCAAGTTAACCTAGTTGTGTAGAGCTATGGTCTTTAGCAAAGCTGTTAATGTGGAACGTCACAGTGGATAATTGATGCGTGTGTATACATATATATCTACACAGTACCACAGTTGAATGTTTGGACACACACTTTCTCATTGAATGGAATGAGAAAATGTGTCCAAACCATTGACTGGTACTGTACATAAACAATTAATAATAATTCATCCAGAAGCAGTAAGAATAGTTGGGAACCGTGTCACTTTTGGCATTAAGTAGCATCATTAATAAATCACACATCATTCCAGGTGTTAGGACCTACCGATCCGTAATGTCAAGTTCTAAGCAGAACCTCCTGTCCAACACGTCTGGCGTTTTGCGCAGACAGGATTTGAGCGTGACGGATTCTGTCTCACCCTGAAAAAGAGAGAAAGTGCTTACTGTACGGACCAAAACAAATCACAACAGATAGGAGGTCATTCCAAAGGGTGAGAGATGACCTAGTGCACAAAGTTGTTCGGATTTCAGAAATCTGGCGAGGCATCAATGTGTCGCAGGACTACTCACTATCTTGCCACCGGATTTGTGGTCGAAGGTCACCATGTGCAGAATCTTCTGCTTTGTGACAAACGTGCTGTAGCGCTTGACCCAACTTGAGCCGAAGGGAGGCGGCCCTGGAGAAACAAGCGTGTGACACAGACATTCAACGCGGTTTGCATAGTGACCATCCGTCCATACACAGCAGTATCGGGGAAGACATCCAGAGTGATAATGTGTGACAGCAAGTAGACACTTCAAATAAAAAATAATTACAACTGGTTCACTTTGTCTGTATGTCAGCATTTTGTATTAAGAGCATCATCATGTAAAAATGGATTAGAACGGCCTTTTTATCCCCAAAAAATTACACTTACTAATAAGTAATACCATTACTTCAACAAGAGTTGAAAAAAAGGAAGCACAAACTCCCCTTTCTGGTCATGACATTGGAGTATGTTTATGTGTGTGTTATGAATGCGTGTAATATGACACCCCAAAATAAAACAATATTTGAGATAAATATCTTACGTTTTTCTTGTACATAGAGGTAACCTTCACAACTGATGGGGCTGGTCTGTCTGTATTCTTGAGGGGCCTCCCTTATCCTCTTCATTAGATCGTACACCTCTGATCGCGCGCCCTCAAAACGACTCCTTGTCTGGTGGGAGGGGGAGGGAGAGGGGGAGGGATAAACACAGGCTCCAGGAAGTCACTTCCTGATGCTCAGTGATTAGGTAGCGAGACCTTCCTAACAAGAGGTCACAACAACTCAAAACTCGAGGGCTGTCGTTGGAAACGCCTTTATCGCCATGACAAGAGTTTTATAGAAATCACCAACATTTATTGCCAAAGTATGTTGGACATACAAGGAATATGACATTTGTGTATTGCTGTCATGCTTAGAATCATCCTTCAGCAAACACAAAAAGAAAACTCGAATCTTTCTTACATTCTGAATATTGATCTGCAGTGCTTTTTTATAATGGTCAAAGTCCTTGGCGAGCTCAAAGCCCTGGTGATAGAAGGTGAAGACCGTCTGAAAGAACGCCAGCATCTAAAACATATCACAACACAGGCACAAACAGACAAGAGAAGGTTGATCTGAACAGCCAGCGAGTGAAAGAGAAACACAACCGCTCTTTGCGTCAAATCCTACATTGCCCACGTGCTGTTGCTGATGTGAAACATCAGTGCTGACATGCCGCCAGGTTGTGTCACTCACCGGCTCCACGCACTCAAACTTCTTTCTCTCCTGGATCTCCTGCAGTTTGCACACATAGGTCAGTGACTCCTCCTGAAAGTGCAGCTTCATGTTTTCCACCTGGATGTCTGCCTGCGGGGGTTGGAGCGGGAGGGGCGACACACACACATCAAGATTAAAGAGACGGACAGTTTGGGAAAATGTATGCTGCCCCAAATATTTGTCTCAGGCGGCTGTATGATCTGCACAACGTACCACACCCTCTATTTGAGGGAAGCTTCACGCACAATACAACTAGAAGGGTGAAGTAAAGCCCCAGCAGAGTGAAGGGGGATTTGTTTTATTCTTGCTGTGAGGCAACACAAACCACACGTGTGTGTGTGTGTGTGTGTATGTATGTATATATATCCCCCGGTTTATTTATTCCAAGTCTAATAGAAACCATTGTTGGTAACACAAGCGCAACAAAGAACAGAACAGCCTGCAGGCATCACGTTGACATTTTTTACTGCCCTCCCTGGTTAGTGAATACGATTCCGCCTTAAATGGCTACATGGCAAAGACAATGGCCGAAACATTGTTTAGCAAGCGGTCGTTAACTCTGCAGTTTAAAAGGTCCATACTGGTGTACGGCAGCGGGGATTGTTTCCCAAACTACAGCCCCCAGTTGTGACTTTGGTATCGCGGCACAAGTGAGCACACATTCACTTTCCCCCGACCAGCCAGGAAAAACTGCTGCCATAAGGCTTGTTAGTGGAAACTCGCACGGTCCAACAGGCTTTGCAGCGAGACTCTTACCCCGCGGCGCCGAAGGAAAAAGGGGAAACAGGGATTCTCAAACTACACAAAATAACCGTTTTCCATTCCTTTTGCTGCCATTATGAATCGCTATATTCTGCTTGCAATAGATCTGCTGGGTGAGATCAGGCAGGGATTAATACCTCTTGAAGCTGGGGCTCTTTCTTCTTCGCCGACATATTCAGAAGCTTCTCCAGAGAGCTGTAGTACTTTTCTGTTTCTTTCTCATACTTCTTTCTCTCCGCCTTATGAAAGAATATAAGAACAAAATGAATATGCTATTAACTTCTTTTTTTAACATTGGGGTGCACCAAACATAAAGACATATGAACTAAAAGCGTCTACATATTTTGTGAAGAGAAAACGTCATATATTACCCTTACTGTACCAAGCTGGTCCTTCCTGAACTTCTCGAGGGGTTTCATTAATGTTTCTGTGATGTTTCTCATCTAGACACAAACCACAACAGAGCCTTCATTATTTCATGTCAAATAACAGCACATTCCAGTGTTGAGTGTTTGCAGACGCCATTGAAAGTTGGCTAGCAATAAATCACATGCAATGACATAACTATCATTCTGAAAGTATCTCTGTCTTCCTGTATCCTGTAATGTATTTCTTTCATTCCCCCAGTGCTTCTGAGGGACATGTCTGTGCCTGCGTGCTCGGCCTACTTCTCCTTACTATGATGTCATGCGACTTTGATGAGCAGTGCTGTGCTGAGCAGTCGTTGCGCTAAAACAGTCATCTCAATCAGCTACTGATGATGGGCCCACTCCCTAACCTCAGACACTACAGACAGACATAACAGAGCGGCTTTTTATAGAAACCCAACGTCTTAGTCCAAAGAAGTGCTATGTTTTGGATTTTTATTTTACTTTTAAAATGTATTTTTCAAAACTGGCCATCCAACTCCAGCCTAAACCCATAGTCAATAAAGGAGATGAATTCCATAACCAATCTACAGAGGTCACAATAAATCACAGGACCCAAAGGTTCACCATCGGTGATACCAGTATGGCGCGTAGTGTGGCACTTTTGACACTTCAGGGTAGCAGGTTATAACCCACCACCATAATTAATATCAGATAAACTCTGATAGTTTGTGATCTATAAATGAGCAACGCTGCCTGATGCAAAAACTACTTTTATGGTGGTGTGTCGTAAAGGTCTGTAAGCCTATGTGGATCTGTCTTGGTATTTAAAGCTTGGCTGCGAAAAGTGGATCCCGTTCTCTCATCGGTGCCCCTCCCAGGCAAGTGGCGTGATACTGACAATAAGACAAGCACAACTGTTGGAAAACTATCGATACACATCCACCTACAAGAGAACTGGTTTGCCTGCTGGCAAAGCAAGCCAGTAGGGGTTGTGCTGCACATTGGAGAGAGTGAGATTATGAGGGCCTGTCTGAATCTCTGGCAGATGACCGAGTCAGACATTAATAGATGCAAGTACCAAATAAGGGCAGTAATAGGTGAAGGCTGGTTGGAAATGCACACAGCGCAGGCATACAAAGTTAAACAATACAGGTTTAGTACACCACTGCATGCACCCGCACACAGAGGTATTTGCCCTTGCGTTCAAGCAGGTTCTGACTGGCTGTTCTCACCATCAGCTCTCTTTGGTCTTCGAGGTTTTTGAGAAATGAGGAGAACTCTTGCAAAGAGTCATCTGAAAAAAAGAAAATGCACACGCGCACACACACACACACACACACACACACACACGGTTTAAGATACTGTGTAATTAATTAATGCTGTTTCTACCACAGGTACACACAAAAAAAATGCTGCTAGAGAAAAAAACATTAACATTTAAAAAAGTGCTGTTGTCACCAAGTCTCCTTGTCACCAAGTATCCAAGTCTCCTTGGTGACAACAAGACCAGTGGTTACTTTCCATCATGTGACAAGAAAACCCTCCGATTTTTACAGCCTATGAAGCTAATTTGCGGTTTGTGATTAAGGCAATACAAAACTAATTGAAGTGACAAACCCACACTTACCGATGCATTTCTCATCATCAGTCTTTGCATCGCCGATGTACTCAAACTGAAACTCTCCCAGGCACTGGGCAAACTTTCTCTGTGCCATCCCAAGCTCTGAAAGAAAACATGAAAAAGACAACAGAAGCTGAGCATTTATGAAGAGGCAGAACACTCAATATTATTAAACTGTATTTTGTCAAAGTCTAAAAGCTTTACCGTCCGGCGTTGGTGACGAGTTTATAAAAAAAGCTAACACAGCCACAGTAAAGATGAAGAGTTTGTTTAATGAGTGACACAGTTAACCCCTTGGCAAACATCCTATTTGTCTGCAGTCTGCCACATCCTGTTGTACATCGGGCCCTGGTGTACCAGTGGCCTCAGGTAACCCAAGAGAGTAAACGATGTTTAATCATCTGTGTGCCAGCTGTAGCGCACACAAATGAAAAGAGGAAACAGCTTGACGACATCAATGTATTAGCCAGATGCTGGATAGCCTCAGAAGTTCAGAACTGTTGTTCAAAATAGGTTAAACAGCATTCATCATATTATTTTTTTTATAGCTGTCGGAATGAATAATAATATTTAGCATTTCAAAAGTAACAGAAATAAAACATAATGTCAGCCGTTGTCTTTGGCTGTCCTTAAGTTAAAAAAAACAACATTAAATTAGCAACATGTTTTGGCTTTTACTGAAGAAAAGCATTCTTATTTGTTTTATACCACACTATCCTTCATATTGCCACTGCATTGTGTAATTTGATGTTTCTAAATGAACACTGCTACCAGCCATAATACCCTACAACAACAGCATCAATCCTCCAATAATCAAAAGGAACACAAAGCAATATAGCAAATACATCTCTCATGAAAGCCCCTTATGCGGATACATGCAACGTGGATGTTTTTAGAAAACTAAATAGGTCTAAGTCTACAGGAAAGGAAATCAATTTACATCATTGTAATGTTTATCTATTGACAGAACCGGATGAAGGCCTCAGGCGAGCCCTTAGACGGCTGACTGGCGCCTGAAAAGTACATGTAAACCCTGCACAAATGCTCCTAATGCTGTGTTAAAAGACGTGTAGGGTTTCCGTCTCCACTGCACCCATTGCACACCAGTAAACACTGCGAACTAAATCTATTTCAAAACCGTGAGGCGATTCCCAGCGGAAGCATGACAGAATGCAGGGTGAGGGGTATTTTAAGCCCGGAGCAGTGAGCGCGGTCCTGGGGAGCAGTGTCATTGTATTGGGCCGATAGCCAGGACTCTGCAGGGGACAATCAGCTCACAACCAGCACCATCGAGAAGAGCTCCGACTTCGCTGAGCATCGGTTTCTGCTACATAAGCACACAGCAGCTTGTTTGATTAGGGAGCTGCGACTAACCGAGTCATTTCAGCAACTACTCCAAAAGACAACACTGTTCTTATGGGCTGGGAGTTTTGTTCTATTGTTGCAGTTGACAAAATCCTTGAAACGTGTATTAATACATTGTTTGGTCCACCAACTGGATTTAAATAGGGGAGGTTGGTCAGCATGTCACTTTGAAACAATATTTGACAGAAATGCAGAGGCCCTTAACTAATAAGGTAGTTTTTTGTAGTATAGCTAATAAGTCAATTTTTAATCATAACAATAATTATTATTTTTATAATGTCGGTGTAATTCATATCCCTGTCTCTCCTGCTGCTGACACACTGAGTGGTGTGTGTGGATGTGCGCTATGCATTTAATCTACAAAGCCTGAACATGTGAGAGGTGTTGGACAATGTCTGCCTTGGGCTTGCACAAAGGGCAAAGCTTCTGCCGCAATGATTTATTTCAAACAGCTCGAAATCCTCCTTCTCAAATCTCTACGATGGCAAAGCACACAAACATTGACGAGCAAACCACTGTGGTTGATTCAATGGGCAATATGTGTAAATCAGCAAAGTGCAGGAAGCTAAGGGACACAAACCTGCCAATGGGACGGCCTGGGTTTTACAGTTTTTTTTTTTACAGGTCTTAATATAGCACTATAGAATGTACCTTCTTTCCATCTGGTGAGGTTATTTTTTCTGTTTGCTAACAAATTAAAAGTCATAGCAGTGGTCTGTTTCTGGCCAACATGGTTCTGCTACAGAGGTGACCTCCAGCTGGTGTAAACACAACCTGACGAACTGCTATGTCGGAGTATCTAAGGGCGGGTTGCGGGCGTTGTTTTCCAAATTAAAAAAGGTATGGCATTATGGTCATTATTTTTAGAGCAAACACTTGCTGTATGAAAGTTTTTCTTTAAAGTGACTGAAAAAATCTGGATGGAATCACACGGACACAGACAGTGTGCAAGTCCATAAAAGGTATTCGGTCACTCGTGTAGGCAACGGTCCCTAATTAGCAGCACATGGGGTGATTGACTGTAGACAAAACAAACCATCCTATATCAGTAGGCCTATCAGAGTCCAGTAAGCAGGATGGAGACTTTTTTATAAATAAATAAATAAATAAATAGACTTGACTTACTTTGAATTGGTTCTAACATCTCATGCCTCTACTGAATTTAAATTGGTAGGCTTTTTGATGGATGGATGGCTCAAGGCCTCTTCTATTAACTTATCGCGAACCACATTGGTCATACAATCTAGCTAAAAGAAAAACTGAAAGCATCCCCATCTACGCAAACACTGCTGAATGCTAGAGCTCCTTTTGGCACGTTTGGCCCAACGGTATTCTGGGTCTTAGGCAAGTTATACTACCAGTTTCCTTAAAGCCTTAACTAAACAATTTTATGAAACCATTGGAAAAAATGTCTTCATGCATTGTGAGGGGGGTTCCTTGAAGTGAGGATCCCACAAAGAGTTATGGACAGCGCCACGGAGCCTTTTAGCGTCTCTGAGCACATCATTTGTTCTGGTTAACTTCAAATGCAATCGTCTGCGTTGTTTCACTGTGTGTTCCAGTCACAGCTGGGACACATAGTGGAAAATTTAGAGGTTAAATGAACAGTTTGTTGTAGCTCAAAACAGCTAAAAGAGCGGCTGCATGTTGGACAGTTGTTGGGTGGCCAGAAACACACCTCCAAATAAGTAACAGTGTTGTGGAGTGGTTGTTTGATGTGTAATTAGACAACCGCTGCCATTTCCCACCCCTATACCACATGTTAGTGACATCATTTGGAGAATTCTAACTTTTTCTTTAATATCCGTCGGTTGCTGCTCTAATTATTCTTATATGCAGGCTTGAAACTAAGAGTGACCAGGTTTCTGCAGTCTGTGTCTCTGCTTTGCTTTGAAGCAGTCTGCCGGAGGAATGTGGGGAAGAGGAGTGCATCGTCATTTAAATCCCTGCTTTAATTGAAGAGGAGTTTTAGAGGCTGTGAATGGTTTTATCTTGTTCTCGGGTTTTTGGTTCTGCTTCTGATTAGCGTTGTTTGCTATATTTATTTTTACATAGAAGAAGCTTCAACTACAAAATATGTTATAACTAAAAAGTCTGCTGTTGTCGTCGTCAGGAAGCAGTAGTAGTACTAGTAGTGTTTATGTTTTGTAATAGGTTACACATTATTAAACTGAGCATAAAAACATTATCCACATTATTATAACATTATCATTAGGGTTGGGTATCGTTTGAATTTGAGCGATTCCGATTCCGATTCCGATTTCGATTCCTGGTTTCGATTCCGGTTCCCAGCGATTCTCGATTCCGATTCTTTTAAGAGACAGGGTCAAAGAAAGTTTAAGTTTAAGATATTTTAAATGAGCTAGCTAACCAAGGGTCTTTCTGAAGGAAATAGTCTGACCTTCTCCAATGTTAATTCTATGAACTTTTTATTAACTTTACTATGAATTTCTAACAGGGCTGTTTTCAACTACAATATAAATATCAAACTATGAACTTGAATATTGTATAAACATTATAAATAACAGGGGTACACTTTCCTCCAGAGAGCTTTATTTTTGAAACCTCACAAAAACACATTTACTCGTGAGTGTATGATACTGCAGGTACTTAAACGTTACCTTGCTCCCACTGATGGACGAACCCTTGGAATCAGAGGAAGAGGCAGCGCGTCAAACACGGGGCACACGGAGGGGGGGGGGGCGCGCGCAACTCTCCCAACCCCAAATCAGGGACACTCGCTGACGGGGGGCTGCTGGCGGTCGACGCGGGGAGGGCTAGTTCAATCTTTTTTTTTCTTTGCAGCGCCAGTCTCACTGGTCACTTTAACAGAGGACCGCTCCGCTCACGCCACCCGGCACCCGCGCGCGCACTGGTCCGATGCGTCACAAATTCACAACAACCGGGAGTTTTTTGCCGAGTTTTCGGTTTGTTTCGAGAAGTGTAACCACACTTTGAAACGCCGACGCACGCTATACATGTTCGATCGCGCTGTTACGCCAACACGCCGGTGGACGCTTCTTCGTTGGTGTTCAGCGGTTTCTATTTCCGGTCGGCGCCGGCGGACTGAGAATCGAATTTTAAACTTTTGAACGATACCGGGTAAATCGCAAAGCTAGTTCCGATTCCAATCGATTCTCGATTCTCGATACCCAACCCTAATTATCATCATCCTTTCTCATCTTCTTCTTGTCAGATGGGGAATCAGTTGTTATGGAATCATAGTCGGTTCACTGCAGCACTCAAATGATCAAAAACACACATGCATGTAGAGTGGAAAGTTCAGCTACTCCCCAAGATAGTAAAAACATGTTTTGGCAACAATACACTGAACCTTGGCACACCTTAACACAGCCTCAACACATTTTAGTATGTCCAATGTAAGGTCAGTATCCAGACACAATACATTTATTCATTTCTGGTTTAATTGAATGAGCTACAGGTACATTCAAAATAAATTTGGGTTTTCTTCCATTATACTATTTAACAAAAGAAAGAATATTAGAGTACCGAAATTGAGCAAATACAGCATCAAGGCTCAGGTTGCTGTGGACAATTAGTGTGTACTCAAAGAAAAGTGATGTCAAGAGATAGATCTGCAAGCTCTTTATTAGAGCCATATGAGAGCGTGGTGCACAGCTGACACCCATCCACAATCTGATTACACAGGCTGCGTGCATGTTCAATTCCATGCTGGGTGGACAGTTATGAGAATATATGAGGCCAGGCTGTGTCGACTTTGTTACATAAAACCCAAAGAATGAATGTTATCCGGTTACATGGAGCTCCAGAGTTAATCAACGGCAGGCAACATTCATTGTCTCGGTGTAGCGTCAATTGAAGTTAAAACAGAATTGATCAGAAGGATAGAATCAGTGTGCAGAGGTTTACATTACTTTACAGATAGAAATGATAGTTCTTTCCCCAGGGAAGCAGCGATCACAAGTTAGAAATACCACACACACAAGTCCAAGGCTACTCCTGATTTTTGCCTTTTAAAGAAAGGCATTTCAGAGCAAACCTGGGAACTGTTAAACTTGGCTAGTTTCTCCACAAAAAGCCAGAGAGCTCAGACTGCTGGATTCAGTGTGTGACTCATACAGACCCCACCTTACATATATCTGATATTACAGGCCAGATGTTCTGTCATAGGAAAAACATAAGGAAAAAAAACTACTTGTGTGACATAAACATCGGTGCCTCTGTTCAGAGGAGGCGGGAAGAAAAATAAAAATGACACAATGGGGAGGGCTCCAGTTACTAGCGCGCGCACACACACACACACACACACACACACACACCTTTCCTGTTTTTAAACAATTTTTCTTAAATGACATATTCGGCATAATTTTGCTAAGACTACTTTCACTTAAATCTATCAATGACTTATAAAAAGGTACAGTACATCCTGGACAGGGTGCAGGACTGACACATTAGATATACCTTGTACAGCCCAGGGTTTTAGTAACCTAAACAAACAGACCAAGAAGGGCTGAGAGACAGAATTATAACCAACAATAGACTAGTGAGGGTCACAAATGCAAACCCAAGGGAATCCCCAAATGGATCCAACAGATACACATTCCCATATAAAAAAAGATTAAAAACCGCAAGCGTAAAGCAGTAGTTTTTTTAACTGTGAATCCTCCTGAGGGGAATTCTGCTGTTTAATGTGCACACGCCCAGGGTGCTGTGAGATTGAGCTTTACATGTAATCTAAAAAATGTTGTTCTCTTCCAGCATCATCGTAATGTTTCCTTAAATAGTCACGCTGCAAAAAAGTCACATGAAACATGTTTGAGCATGAAATTGTTATTTCAACATAACAGAAGTTTGTGGTAATTATCCAGAATAATTCAAGTGACTGAACTCATTTTCCACTTAATGTATCTTAAAGCAGGACATTTAAAATTGCATTTTGGGAGTTTCTTCCAAAAACAAACCAGAACGAGTCAAAGTTCAGCTGGTGAAGATGTCCACAGTGTATTCATTGACCGCCTGTTGCACTGATGTTTGTTATGATTTCTACAAACTCATCAGATGTGGCACTTGGGTCAGAGGTCGCCTGGTCCAGGCCCTCAAACAGCGGCTGGCGTTTACGCACTGTTCCTTTCCACTGTCCTTCCTGTTCCACTCTCCCATCTTTTCCAGTCCGAATCCCGGCTCCAACCTTTGCCCCCAACGAGGCTTGGACACCCTTCCCCTGCCGGCCTCGCCCTCCCCCCAGATCCCTGCCCGCACGCATTATTTCATTTCATGACTTCATGATCCTGCTAAACACGTCTGTGAGGTGATGCCACGCCATGTTGTATTCCGCCAATAACGACCAATCGGGCGAATGAACAGACACATCTGTTAGCATGTATTCATGAAGTTGTAATGACGGAAGTGCTTCAAATAGTTTAATGCTTTCTATGCACCTAAAAAGGAGCCCCAAAAGCAGCGCTGTGCCTTGAAGGATTCTTCTCCTTTTTTTTTATTTTAATAGTAGGTTCTGTTCCCTCTGGAGTGAGAGATAAAAAAGCCGTCCTCCCACATCGCTTCACTTCGTCTTGTGCTAATGCGATTTTAATGAAAGATTGTGATGTGGCTCTTTGGCAGAATCAGTAATGTGATTACAGAAAAAGAGAGAGAGCAGCAAGCCAAAGCGCACCACGGCAGGCTGCTCTCAAGACTGTCTGCCAAAGAAAAAGAAAAAGGACTTTCACATGGCTCGGTTGGTGGAACAGAAAAAAAAGAAATGTAAACCATTTTTTTTTTTTAACCAGTAAAATGGTCAGTTCAACGGAGGAAGACCAGCTGTGGAAATGACTATGATTGACCTTATTGCAACTGTCAAACTTTTGACCGTTTTCCGATGATTGAAGCCAGAACAGGATCATTCAAACACTATCAGACTAGTAGATATATCTAATGAAGTAGAGTAAATTCAGAAATGAAGAGCTCAAAATTCAAAACTCAATCGGTGAGAGAGGAGGGGTGGGGTGGGGTGGGGTGGGTGGGGGGGGGGGGTAAGAGGGTACAGACAAGACACAGTTCCTGTGTAGGAAACCCTGTGAAACAGAAGCACATCTGCATGTTGCTCCTCTAGTGGGCACTTCCATGTCATGGCTCTCTGGCTCCAGGGCCCCGCTATAGGGTTTCCTCTCTGCACCAAGGTCTTTCCGTAGTGGAACATCCTTCCAGTCACTGACAGGTTCAGAAGGGAATGGGATGTGCGAGAGCAACAACTGTCTCCGACGGGCCAAACAGCGGATCATTCCGAGGTCAAAACATACAGTTGTAAAGGCATTAGATGAAATAACAACGCTCTAATCCAACGCACTCACTATAAAGTTTGAGGCTAGACTAAATCTGTCAGTGTTTCAGACCGCTATATATAAGGCCTGCGGAGCGTTACATCGAGATGTGTGACCATTGTATACAGAGACGATTACATCACCTGGCTTCCCCAAATCAACTATACTTATCAAAAACAACTATTGCAGCTTCAAAGCTGCGAACCACGAACGAAACCACAAAGTGTGTGATCTCTATGAAGAGGAGAACCAAACACAGGGTGACAGTCTGCTGGGACATTTGCGTTCACCCACTAGAACGCCTCCTTCTTGTTCTACCTTCAGAGTTTTTACGGATCGGAACAAAGTGAACTTTTATACTCTTTGTTGTTGTGATGGACGATTTGCATCATCATTGGTTCCGAAGCGGGAATCTTTACTGTGGTGTAATTTGTCAATAAAATTGGGACAAGAGAAAAGCGGGAGGCGAGCACAGGAGAGTGTAAATTAACAATACTGTTTCTTTAATTAAGATATTTATCTAAACTACTGTGAACTTTATTCACTGTGCTTACCAGAAATGTATGAATACAAACTTCAATCCAAGGCCATTCCACATTATGTTAAATCATAGGGCTGAAGATCCTTCAATGGAAGGCAGTCCTTGAATTGTGATCAAAATCACAATTGGAAATTGTTCCTCACATGATGGAAGTCTTTTTTTCATTTGTCCTGGGTACTGGAAACTAACAATTTGGTTCTTTAATCAAATATTTGGTCACAGGTTACAAAGGCAAAAACTTTTCTATATGAAAATAGTTATGAATTTACAAAAAAGAGGAAACATTCACATTTAAGATGCTGGATCAAGAACAGATTATATTTTGGTTGTTTGACTTCATGTATCAGCTTTACGTCCAAATGTTATCATTAAAACACATAAAGTTCATATCTACTGAGGACTTTTGCTTTAGCAGATGCATAATGTTGAATTTTCCCTACTACTATTATTTGAGTAAACACCTCATGATTATGGTTATCAAAGAATGTCAAAAACAGTCATTTGCCATAAGAAGGGAGAAGGAACAGGACGTCTCGGCAGGCTGAGCATGAGGGCTGCACTAATGTCGGTACAAAAGAGCACGAGCATCAGTTCCTTCCTGAATTTTCTACTGACTTTGCAGTACTCCCAGTGGGAGTTTACTACCAGGGTTCCTCAATTCTTGTCATATACCAATAAGCAAGAAGCTGCCACCGACCAAATAAGGGTTAACAGCGTTGTTGTGAAATGATGTGACACACGTCACATGTTGGACACAATTAAAGCAGACATAAAATAAAGTGACACATGGTTTAGGCAGCGTCATTTAGGGCATGAAATACAACACATGATCTGCCCTCCCGAAACGGGATGCTGCGTGTCAGTTTACACCTTCAGGGCATCAAGACCTACTCATCGGAGAGCAACGCGTTCACCATGGCGCCCTGACGAGATCTCGCATGGTAGTTTTAGGTGGCTGCCAAAACTTCAGGCCGAAGAAAAGTAGCATTTAACCGCCCGGCTATATTTCAAAGGCTAATTAAATCACAAGTAGAATGGAAGAAGACAAAGCTAGGAGGCTAGTATTTACTGTGTTCTTTCTTCTAGTTTACAAATGGAAGAACGTACTTGGCGACGGTTTGATCACCAAGTTTAAAAACAACTCACCTCCTGAGAGTTTTACACAGGTGTATAGCTCTAAAGTGGAATGAAGTTGCAGTTTTGGGGCAATATTTAACATCAGTCAAGCGAACAGCTATAGTAACCTGCAACTATGCAAATAACAGCTTGGAACAACAGTAATGTACAGTACAAGAGGACAGTGTGTAGAAGAGCTACAGCAACTGCATTTATGTCATCAAGAGACACTGAATCGATCGAAGAGGGGACTGAGACAGGCTTCTCCCATGACATGCATATGCCCCGTGTCAACAGTGTAGATGTCCAATGCACGCACACACACACACACAAATACACACCAGGACCCTCAATACCACTCCTACATTGTATGAATACCACAACACACCTAAACATAGCAGCTCATCGGGCGAACACCAGCCTGACCTTTTGACCCAGTGTTAAGTGAAACTCATGGAGCACCTGCTGATTTGCAATGTTCATAAAGGATTGAAAGTGACTTGAGAAACCAGCCAAATTCTCAGAGCTGTTGTAATCATCGCAGTGTAAAACCCAATACATTTCGGGTGTGCTGGAGTTGTGCATACATTAAACTCCTAAAAAGAGTAACTTTAAATGAAAAGATGTTTAACTACCATTTAGCAGTGAAAAGGTAAAACACAATCTTGGTTAGCAATAACAGGATATGATTATATCCTCATGACATAATATATTTAGTAATAGTACATAGAGTAGGGACTTCCAGCATAAGGGGGAAAAAAAAGTCTCAAAAGGCCTCTCGTTATCGCAAACTTTAAAGTCCGAACGACAAATTTGCAGCCCTGATGTGGGCCACAGGCCGAAGGCTCGTTATGCCAAAAGTGTTGCTAAAGTAATAACCTCTTTAACATTGCATTTTCCTATTATGGCACAGTAAGTCTATGTAGTCTGGAGATTTTAGGGTAGGAGGACACGCTGTCAGCACCAAGCAATGCTGATGGAACACGCCTGAAGGCTATCCGTCGACACACCAAGGCAATTATATAATTAAGGGAAAAGAGCACTCCCACGACTGAAATAATTTGACATGTTTTTTTTTTTGTTTTTTTTACTATTTCAAATGAATGCCAACCCGAGCGATTGAATAGAATTATAAAAGCATTACATAAAAGAGACTGGGTGGGTTCAACGGGACATTTTTGATGACTAGGTGCCGAGGACTGGCTGTGAGCACTGAGCACCTTCCAAACAAGCCCAGGGGAGTAGAGTTCACACAGATAACAATCTAATCATTTAACCCTGTAGAGGTGTGACTGGGAGCAAATAGACCAGGAAGTTGTCAAATGAGCTCGAGGCCTCTTGGTTCAGACCCACGACAGAACTGTCCTCATAAAAAAAAAAACACAATGCAGCATTCCAAGAAAAGTAAAGACAACGCCGTGGTTTGATAGTTATCGAGACAATTCTTCTATCTGTTCTGCAACACTTAACACCTCCGAATGGAAAAAGTGAGTAAGAAGTTGTTGCAAAATAAGGGACTCAGGAAGACCAAGACCTTTTCTCCCTTCCAAGGGAGGTTTTTTTTTTCTTCTTACAGTTGAAACGTTTAATTAAAGCACATTGAAATCAACTCACGCTTCGTTGCATTGATGAGGTTCTTCCCATCTTTGTACAGTTCTTTGATGAATCTGTTGGTTTTGTCCAGTTCCGCTTCGTGTGACTTTATTTTCTCCCTGAAACTCGGGCTGTCCAGATAGCACTCACTGAACTCCAGCGGGTGTAGTCCCATGTCTGTGACAGATTGAAAAGCTTTGTTTTCAAGAACGAAAAAAAAACGGTAGTAATGACACTACAACCTTGAAGTTAAAAAAAAAAAAGCTAGCCGTTTCTATAAAATAAGCGCTCGTTTCCGCAGGCGGTTTTCAAGTCTCACAGAGAAAACATAGCAACGTAACGCGGCGGCAGCTAACGGCGGTTAGCATGGCAACTTCTGACACGGGCGCGTGAGTGTTGCTCCACAGTTGTCAAAAAAAACGGGAGAGAGGAGCTAGCCGGTTCAACGGTTTAAAGGTGATAGCAATACGCTGACGGGTGACGCTTTCTTCGGAAGTCGGTTCACAGGAGTTGTCGGACAGTCATGGTAGCTGTGTCCAGATTCTCTTTCCTCCGCCAAAGGCACTCCACCTAGCAAAGTGACAGATTGAGAAACTCTGCTGACATATGGGTCCATGTACAAAAAAAAAAGCTTCTACCAAAGACGTTGCAGTTTCTGCAAGATGGTTTAGTGCTTTCTATTTCCGCCTTTGATGCGCGGCCCAGCGAGCACCGCGTAGACAAATGCAATGGAATGGAATCCTCAAGTCTGCAGGTGTGAGCAAATAATTGAGCAGACAATAAAGGGTTTAACCTTATATAATCCAATATACAAGACATATAACAAGGTATAGGCACATGGAACCATCTGTGTTCTACTTTCTAAGTATTTACGGGTGGGAACAATGTGAACTTTTATACTCTTTGGTTGTGCTTGACGATTTGCCTATATTTAGTTCCGAAGCGGGAATCTTTACTGTGGCGTAATTTGTCAATAAAATCGGCCATTAATAATTTCCATGTTAACAGTTAATGGTAGTCGATAGCATGGAACCTTGTCTTGCCTCCTGTTTCAGACCGAGTTGTTTAGTGTGCGGACACGTTGCTCGTTTAACGGTAGCAAAACGTGACTACACATGGAACCTTGTCTTGCCTCCAGTTTCCGACCGAGTTGTTTAGTCTGCGGACACGATGCTCGTTTAACGGTAGCAAAAATGTGATTCACATTTTTCATTAGCATCTGGCCGTTTTTACGTGCCCATCAACAGGCAGCCTTTTTTGGACATGCAGTTAACGTTTCGGAGCGACGGTCACAACCGAGTGTTAGCATGTTAGCTAGCCCCCGCTAGCACAGGAAGGACCGCTTATAACGATGCTAACGACTTTATTTGACACAACCGTAATGTTAACGTACATTAGCACCCTAACTAAACAGCTGTGATCTTTGGCGTGAAACTCCCTTCATCCCATAACTTACCCCAGCTTGAGATCCAAAACCACACTCAGTAAGTCAACATACATTGTCAGTAATGCCTGTAAAATAGCATTTAGTTGGAAATACGTTATATTTGTTAACGTTTTAAGACCCTATTATAACGTAACTAATGTTCGTATCTCAGTTATTATGAGGTTGTTATCATTACACCACAACATTTTGATGTGTATCGAAGCCCATTTCAAACTAAAATATAATATTTGATGAATATTCTGGAAGGACAAAAATAGAATGCCATGCGAGTCAAAACGGAGATTTCCAGATGTAAAATTGGCTTCGTTTTGTCTCATTTTCCCCTCGTTTTTCCCCCTTCCTGTCTGAAATACTTTCCCATAGTCTACGGGCATTACATTACATTACAATTGGATATTGACCCTGATTGTCTTAAAATGTGTATTAATCTGTATATCATACATCAGACACTAAAATGCTCTAATGGACTCCTCTCTCTCCTTTTTTTTTCGCTCAAGGGATGCCGAACACCAGTGCGAGGCCGAAGCATGGCAGGAGGACACGGAGGCGCCGCAGAGAGGACCCCGCGAAGAACGAGCTGGTCTCTAGTTCCCTCGAAAGTGCCCAGCAGTGCCTTTTTAACCAAGACTACGGCACCGCGTTCGTGCACTACCTTCTGGTCCTCAACCTTGCGCCTATGTTTAAGGACTTTGCACGGGTAATGACTGTTTACACTGATAACCTGTCTGCCTGCAACCACTGCCAAACATTGGGCACACATGAAGACCACAATCATAATCACTCACTCACTCACTCACTCACTCACACTCTCCGGTCTGTTTTTACTACTTTTTTTGGAGGGCATAATGTTGTGACATTTCCCTTTTAGGAGTCCTTTAGATTCACTCTGTTCAAATGGACCGAAGAGCTGGACTCTGTGGGCCGCATTCAAGACCTCTTTGACTGTTATGAGCAAGCGCTGGAACTGTTTCCTGCCGATGAGGTCATCCTAAACAGCATGGGTGAACACTTATTCAGGTATTTTCCTCATCTGCATAAATGTTATCAGTGCTTAGTGTATTTTTTCTCAACTTCCGTCACCACTTTAGTTATAACAGAATAATTTAGCTTCATATTGTTTGGATGAAATATCTGCTTAAGCAGCTTTCCTCCTGCCTTTTCCCCATCCAGAATGGGCTTCAGAGACGAAGCTGCGGGTCATTTCCATAAAGCATTGAAGCTGAGACCAGACTATCCAGAAGCCAGGGAGAACTTCTACCGCGTGGCCAACTGGCTGGTGGAGCGCTGGCATTTCTTGATGCTCAACGACCACGGGAGGAACCGAAAGTACCAGCAGGCCATCCACAAGGCGGTTCGGAGCGGCTGTGACACTGTACTTGACATAGGTACTGGCACCGGGATCCTTGGGTGAGAGTTTGCAAACTTTCTATTCTTAAAGTCATGGTGTGTGCTCTATTTGTATGTTACCAACTGAAACCCGGATATTTTTAGTACCCGTGTTTATTGAAACCAGTATTATTGTTCTAATTTCCTGATTCTCTCTGGGCAGCATGTGCGCCAAGAAGGCTGGGGCTGCTGAGGTGTACGCCTGTGAACTGTCGAAGACGATGTATGAACTGGCTTGTGAGGTGTTGAGCGCTAATGGGATGGACGGGAGCATCAAGATCCTCCATAAGAAGTCCCTGGAGATGGAGTTGCCAAAGGACATCCCGCACAGGTGCAATTTATTTTAAAAAGTCCATTTGTATTTTACAAGAACGATACCGTTTTCTTTTTTTTTTGTTCTGTTGAGTAGTATTTCTCACGTTTTGTTCCGTTTAATATTTTAAATCTCTTAGAGTTTCCCTGGTGGTGACAGAGACGGTAGACGCAGGGTTATTTGGAGAGGGTATCATCGAGAGCCTTATTCACGCTTGGCACCACCTCCTGCTACCTCCACAGGTGACTTCACTCACTGAACACAAACACGGGACAGGAAGCAGAAACTATTTAGCAGTTGGCACAGTGCAATATTTATGTTTCCATGAGTTTGTAGCACCCAAAATCTATTACCGTTTGCAACTAAAATAAGCAGTTAGAAATCCTAAAATAATCCTTGTAAACATTTGAAATTTGTTCGATGACATTCAATTAAAAAAAGATATGGAGTGGTAAGTATTTAGAACAATGCTTACGTTTCTTGCACGGTGCTGCGGGAGATAATCTGTGGAAAATGCAGGTTGCTCTGCCTCCCTCTAGTGCACGTAACAATATCTGCAAGAGCCCCCCGCACCTTTGCACCTGCAGCTTTAAGGCGCTCTTGGTCAAACTCATGATGAAAGATGCTTTTTAAACATCTTCATACTACAATTTGTTTGTTTTACTCACACATGCAGTAGCCATGTTAATGAATGTAACCGGTGAACTTTGATCTTTGGCTTGTGTTGTCGAGGGGCGTTAATGTGTAGTCTCATGAAAAGCACACGTTTTGTCGTCCTGAAGAGAGGCGAGAATGAATTCCAGGATCCGTCCGCGACGGGACGGGTCATCCCCGCCGGAGCCACCGTGTTCGGCATGGCTCTCGAGTGCATTGAGATCCGCCGGCATCACAGGTAGGCCCCCTGCAGTCCACCATAGTTTCCCCCCCCTCCCCCCTGTAGCTACCTTCTCCAAACACGAGGCACTCAATGGCTTTTCCTCCCGCAGGCTTTGCGTGTCGGAGGTGGGCGGTCTGTCCATCGCTGACGCCGGGCAGCTCTGCAGCCCGGTGAGCTGCAGCCCTGAGCCCGACGACTCCATGGAGCCCTACACCACGGAGAGGCTTAGCAGGGTGCCAGGGGGGTACCGAGCTCTCACTGAGCCATTCACGGCCCTCAACATCAATTTCAACGACGTGCAGGTGAGCGGAAGCTATGAGGATGAACTCGGCCCACTCTGTTCATTTAAAGCGCTTTTACTTTACTTTCAACATTTTCCTTTGTGTCTGATATGCAGCCCTGTGACAATGCCTCATATTATATGTTGCCTTGGTTCAATAATGTCATTAATTTACCTTTCCTATTGGGCCCGTGAAACGAACATACTGGCTGCCTCCCCAAGCTGAAATATTGCACGTCGGCACGTTAACTATTCAGTTAAAGGCCTGCAGGGATTGTTGACTGATTTATTGGCTCACAATGAACTCCCGTCGGGCCGATCATAGACAGCGTGTTTATCTCCTGAACAGCACCGGGAGGAGCCTTAGTTGATATTTGTCCAACAGTAAGACAAACTGTGTCTAGAATAAGTTAGGCAAACTCTGCACTCAACTCAAGTTATTCAGTACTTGTGCCCAAAGCAGGGGAAAATCCATTGGCGGAGCGCCTCTAAAAGAGTGATCCGTTGACCGTGCATTACGTACCATGCTGTGTAAAAAAGACGCAGACAACATTCACAACTGCATTGTCAACGTCAAACCTTCTGCAGTCGGATGTTTTATTTACCACCCACATCGCATGTTTGCACACCTACGACCAAGCTTGACCTTACCTTGGCTTCGAACTGACAGCCCCGTGACGACTCTGCTTAACGGTTTGGTTTTGGTGACCCGTTAGGAGCTGGAGGGCCTGAGCTCCAGGGCGGTTCAGCAGATCCGCATGCCCGTCACTCAGGGGGGGGAGCTGGACGCTCTGGCCGTGTGGTTCCAGCTCCACCTGGATGAGGAGAGCAGTCTGTCCACCGGACCCCAGGAGGACACGTGCTGGGAGCAGGCCATCTACCCCGTCTACAGCACCGATGGTAAGGTCCCACGGAGGTACAGGTTCAGTTTAATCAGCGCTGTGTGTCTCTTTGACAACGGTTTGTTTACTGGTGTGAATTTCATGAAAGATATTGTAATTTCTCAGCCTGTATTCCGTACTGCCACATGTCGTGCATTTCCATGTTCCATCAGATGAGGGCAGTGTGTGCTGGAGACCCTAACACACTATTTAACAATCTTAACTTTGTTGAATTATGCCATGGAATTGTTCTAATGATTTTAGTTAATATCCACGTGAAAAATAGTTCTATTCATATTTTAATACAATGAGGATAAAGATTCCCTGAAGGTCTTCAAAACCTGCCATTTAATTATTACTTAATTATCATCACTGAACTCCACAATACGCTAGTTTAAAAATGAGTGGAGGCACAAACAAAAGAAATTTGTTAAGCAATAAACTGAAAAGTGGGAGGTATTTTTTTTCCGCTCAGGCAGCTGTGAGCTTCATAGCTGCTGACACGAGGTGACACGTTCCAGTTGGCGATGCAGTGCCTCGTCTCTCAGACAGGCCTCGACAGCGTTTCAGCGAGCTGCTAATTGGCGGAGGCAGCGTCGGGGGGAGCCGCCGCCTCTCCCGGTGATCACCTACATCCGTCTCCCCGGTCGCCGTGACGTTGTGCGCCGCGATCGCCTGTGACACTCTTTAGTGTTCATGAAATTCTTATAGGCAATAAATATGCATTTTCCCCAAACGCCTCTGACGAGCGCCGCGCTGACATGAAGACGCGAGCAGATGTTACTCCTGTCGGAATAAACCCCCCCCCCCACTTCCCCCTCCTTCCCTCTGTGCCGCCGGTCCCCTGAATCTCATTGCCCTGTTGGGCTCCCTCTCTGCATCCTCACTGTATTTCAGTTGGTCCCAAAAGTGAGATTGGCACAACGGGCCCAGTCAGTGGTTTCCAGGGCTGTATATTAAAATATATATCCAAACCGTTATTAAAAACAGATATTCAAATATGAAAATTAGTATTCGAATGTAAAGCTGTCTTGATGAATAAAATAGACTAGAGGCTACAACAGCTTAATACACTGGTTTGATTATTTAACCGTTTCATGCCAAGGAAAAGTTCCATGTTTACAATGTCGATGGACCAAGCTCTGCGATCTTGGCCATTAGTTCATTTTCTTTTTATTGTGTTGGTAATATGTTGTTAAATTTTTTTTTTAGTTCAAACATATTTCTCTATGTAAGTAGTTATGTCTCGTTGTATTTACTTGTCCTGTTATTGACGTGCCTAACGCGCAACCAGTTATTCGAATATTGTCTCTTTATAAAGCGAATACTCAAACGTCATTTTTGAGCCATTCTGACAGCCCTGGTGGTTTCCCCTTCTTTCTTCCTTTTTAGGTTTTGTCCTGAAACCTCAGGACGAGCTGATCGTCGAAGTGTCCTGCAGAGACGCCTTCCTGCGGCTCTGCGGCGTGGCCGTGCTGAGGGACGGCCAGGAAATCCGCCTGGAGAAGCGCCCGGACACGCAGGAGCCTGCGAACTCCGTTTCAACCGCCGAGGCTGAGCTGTGCAGCGCGCTGGCGGGTCTGCAGACCGACCAGAATCCGGCCAGAGACTTCTGCATGCTGGAGTGTTCCGAAATGGCGCTGCTGAACAATCGGGATTACCACCAGAGTTTCTACGGCGCGCTGGCCAAACTCGTCCCCAAGCTGAGGGCTCAGGGCCAAGGCAAAGAGCGAGAGTCGGGCGACTCGCCGGACGGCAGCGACCTGCTCTACGTCCTCGACGTGTCCGAGGGCTTCTCCCTGCTCTCCCTCATCGCCGCCGGCCTCGGCCACGTGAAGGCCTTCAGCTCCGTGGAGAAGGCAAAGCAGCAGGAGGTCCTGAGGAGACTGGCTCGCTCCAACGGCGTCCCGGAGCAGCACCTGGAGTTCTGGCTCAACCACGTGGAGGACGAGCACGGGATGCTGAAACGGCCGTCCAGGGAGAAGCTGTGGAGCGCCATCATGCTGGACTGTGTGGAGACCTGTGGTCTCATCAGACAGAAGTTGATGGAGAAAGCTTCGCTGGCCAGGTAAGGTGGGGTTTGTTTGTTTTGCTGCCCTTGTATGTAGGTGTGTGAGAGACGCGTGTATTTCTACCTTGTGCGTCAGGTGTTTGCTGGAGGACGGAGGAAGTATTTTCCCAGCAAAGATCGTGGTGCACGGCATGCTGGTGGAGTCGGACACGTTGCTGCTGGAAAGTGCTGTGCAGGGTCAGGAGCCCACGCTGGGATTCAATATCGCTCCCTTCATCAATCAGTTCACTGTAAGTATACTGTTAAGTTATTTTAGGAGCTAAATCTTCCTTTTGTGCATTGCAGGTCCATAGAATTCGATTCTGTCTCGTGTCTGAAGTCAACATTACTTCACGCAGACGCTATGCTGTGTTTGAGAGCTCACATCATTCACATATAAAGTTATCACTTTGACGTTTTTTTTTTTTTTTTTAAACACGATCGGTGGAGACAAATGTATGAAAGACTCTATGAAAAAGCGTCTCCGCGATGTATGGGTTGTTGTTGTTGTCTTTGGTTGAACAAGGTATTTCACTCGGAGTACTAAGGTCCAGGACTTCTCTGCTGTGCACTACTCTTTGATGGGATTCCCCGCTGTATTCAGAAGCTGCAAAACCTCTTTGAATTATTTTTCTTTTATTTGGGCTGGAAATGATCCCCCCCCCCTCCCTTCCCAGCATTGTGTTTGTGCTCTAATTTGGTAGGACCCACGCGGGACAGTCGTTTGTTTTAACAGATGTTGTCTTTGAAGCCCTCGGTGGAGGGCACTCTCTAACACAACTGTCACACGAGGCACCACACACACACACACACACACACACACAGCCCGAGACGTTCTTACCTGAATCCATCAGTATACATTACATCAAGCACATCAAACAGCCGGATCTGAGGCCTGCACAACTGTGACGGGGGAGGAGGAAAGATCCTTTTGTTCCCCTGGAAGGGAAACTGTGACACTTTCTGTGCTGCCACGTTGGTTTGTCCCTGAGCTTTTAAGGCGCGCCACGTCCTCGGTGTGAGGCGTTAAGGGGATGTTTCCAAGCAGTGACTTTGTGGTTACCTGCTGACACAAAGAATTTAAACCTGATGTGAATAGGTGACAATTTGGGACAATGCGTGCAGCTTTGTCAGCTTTTGCATGATTTCTTTAAGACAATGCTATAAAGGACAAAGATAATTATAATCTTTTTTGAAAATACATTTAAAAAAAAGGAACATGGCTTTGTGAAAGTGGAAAGTTAAAAAGCGTAGGGAGCTGCTATGATAAAGTGTCTTTCACTCAAACAAAGCTATGTGCCAACCCGTGCATCATCACATCCCAGTAGCTCTTCCTCCCAGTTTTTTTTTTACTGGTTTTTGGACAATGTGGTTCCTAAATCAAAAATTGACAATTTGTATCCATTGCAAAGAAGTCACTAATCCTTTTTCATCTTTTATGTCCTTAAGGTACCGGTGCATGTGTTTTTGGACTTTTCCACACTGGAGTGCAGACATCTCAGTGAGTCTGTGGAACTCTTTGTTCTTGACCTCATGGATTCCACCGTTAACTACACAAACAGAGAAGTAAAGGTGAGAGATTTGCTGGTACTGCCAACATGATTAATATAATATAACAAGAAAATCCCAAACTACTTTCTGGTGTACAAACACACTGCACCAAAAACCCAGATGTAAGTCATACCTATTGACACACAGTCTCCCTCAGAATAACTTTGAAATTTACTTTCCCTATTTTTTGGTACCGGCACAAAGCAACCTTTTGACATTCTGGAGCAATCAATTATTTACGGAACACGATGTGCTAAGTTAACCGGTCCCATTTAAGCTTTTTTTTCCCCCCCTACACTCAGAAATAGTAAACGCAAAGAGCACCCTTAGGCCTAGCTGGCCCAGTGGTACCATACGTATCTTCTTACGCCTTACTCTCCTCTCCCCAGGTGCGGGCTACATCCGCAGGTAGAATAACCGCGATTCCCTTCTGGTACCACATCTACCTGGACCCGGAGATCAGCGTCAGCACCCTGAGTCAGAACTCTCACTGGAAGCAGGCGGCTGTCGTGCTGCAGCAGCCTGTGGAGGTGCGGGCCGGGGACCAGGTCCGCCTGGCCGTGAAGCTGCACAAGAGCGCCATCTCCATATCGGCGCATATAGAGAATACACCCGGGCCAATGGAACAATTAGCTCTCGCCATTAGTTAAATTCTGATGTATTTCAATGCCTCGGTGATATAGAGACTACGTACACGTGCATTGAATGCTCCACAATCCTTTTCTGGTACCATTTTAAAGGTTGACTTTCTCCAGTGTTATTTTTCATAACTGGTATTCCCGGTGTTCAAAGTTCAAGCTCCGGTTTGAGATTTAGTAGAAGCCTGCATGAGCCGCACAATCCCTCTTGAGAGTCATCTTGCTCCTAAATAATTTGTCACACAAGTCATGTTTTTAAATTGTTTTATGAGATCATAGTATGTTTATACTCCTGCACCTGATATTTGTAAGTATAAAACAAATATTCCCATGATTACACGTGGAGTTGATTTTGTTTGTCACTATCCCCAAAAGACCATGAATAAATGTGACCTTTTAAAAATAAATTTAAGGAAAAAAAATAATTTAATGTAGTTACTCAGATTTATTGAGACCTTTGAAACAGAGTTAAAATAATTTGTTGAACCATCTAATGTAGTAACATCAGTTTTATTAAAAGAATAAAAGCACGTAAGGCATTTTCTAGTTGGACAATAAAGATTATGCTTTTGATTGTTTTGTTTAACAGAAACTGATGTCCCTTTACATAAAAATGTCAAACCTGCACAAATCCATGTAAATCACAATGAAAAACAAAGCTAGGGAGAAAAGAACATGACGTTGCAATAACTTCAAAATAAAGGTGATAAACCTCAGCAAAATATTACTGATTAAAGCATTTAAGTGGATGTAGTGGACAGACTAATTCCATGGCACATAAAGCATTTTTATGAAACGCTTAAATAAAGCGATGTTTGAAATCTATTAATGTGCCCGGTTGTAACTGACTGAATTCTGTTTTTAATTACATCGTATCAATATTGATTCTGTAGCAACGTCACACTGTATAGACACCTCATTCAGCAGGCTTAGCTCTAACATACGGATCAAACAGTTTAATTTAAACCTTGCGTTCCTAAATTCATCTCTTCATCCCGCCCCCCCCACCTGAGACAAAAAGAAAAAGATTATTCTAGACATCTAATGTGCGCTCATATCGTAATTTTACAATGGCTCATTTCAATTGATGTTCTTCTGAAATCACTTTAGTTTAAGATATAGTGAAGAAATCCTTTGCGTTTGTAAAGTTGCACATTTGGCTTTCATTCAACTGTCTCATCAGAGATCACGATATGACCCGAGACGACACAAATGTGTAATCATTTCCGATTTGTAAAAGACACACTGGTGGATGCGTCTCATCTCAAGGGACACAATTAGTGTGCTTTTTGGGACGTTAAGTCTTTCCCAACTGTAATGAATTAAAAACCATCCTTCATAGCCTCCTGAGCCACGTAGCGCGCTAGTGGAACAGAATCGGCAACATCTTTCAGTCATTGAGTGCCATCACTCCACTGAACATTCCTGGAGCTGTCAGAGAGGTCCATCTGGCGAGGCTGTACCCGGGTACCCCACCGGTACGCTAGGTGATCACGATGAGGTCTGCTTCCGTCGGTTCTTCGCTTTGGCTGGTCCTTTCCTCCTCCTCCGGGGTCTCCTCCAGTCCAGCCTCGTACCCCTCGTCCCACGGGGCCGAGCCGAGCCCGGCCGGCGCCGACGCAGAGTGCGGCGGGAGGGTCCTGCCCAGGCCCTGGTATTGACCGTTGGGGGACACGGGGTTGGACACCGCCTCGGTGACGACGTCCTGGGAGCCCGAAGAGAGCAGGCCAGATCGCTCCCCATCGCCCGGATCCTCCCCGAAGTAGGACTTCCTTGGCCGACCCATAACTGTTCTCCCTGTAAACAAACAAAAATAAATAAATCTCAATTTTTTGGAGCGCTTATGCCGGCGATGCTCACATTTTGCCGCTGTGCAAGGACTCCGGCAGCCAGGGGCCACGCACCAACATTGCGGACTTGTTCGGAGATGTCCGCTCTGACATCAGAGACGTCCCACATCGCCATGAACGAGTCGAAGCAGGAACCCTCCTCGGCCTCCTGGATGTAAGGCTTGTAGGTGAAGCTGAAGTGATGAGCAATGGCTGCCAGGAACATCTCCACGCAGATGATGAAATCCTGAGGGGAAACGGGGCCGTGTGGGCTTAGGTTCTCCCCCAGCACCTCGGCTTCCTGTCTAGTTACGCTTCAGCTCACCTGCAAGCCAGTGGCCACGGCCTCCACACTCTCCCACTCCCACGTCCGCTCCTCCGAGATAACGCCCGCTTTCACCAGCAGCGCAATGAACGCAGCTTGCCTGATCGACGAGGCGACAGAATAACGGCCGGTCAGCAGCTGCCAGCCGTCTGACGCCATTGTGCTTTACGGTGCATGCACGCCAGTTAAGGATGATTCGGACCGACGCTCTGTTGTCGCGTCGTCAAGAGCGACTCACCAGAACGAGACGAACACCACCATTTTGACGCACAGGAATTTGCCCACTGGCTTGATCGGACTCAGCTCCTCCCTCAGCGCCCTGTAGAACAGCACCAGGCAGTACATGGCAAACTAGACCGCAGAAGACAGAAATCAAACGGTATGTTTTAGAGTGAGGCAAATTACAGTAAGAAAAAACAAAAAAAAACAATGGCAGTGTTACCAGCTGTGAAATATTGTTGAAGATGACCAGGTACGTCCATGCATTTGTTGAACTGAAATTGCCTTCATCGTAGACTCCACAAAGCTGACAGATCCTTGGAGGGGGGGGGGGGGGGGGGGAAATCAATAAATAAAATTGTGACCAAAAAGCTGCCAACGGTATTCAGAAATAAAATGCACAAAGAGCAGAGCTCACTTACAGAGCGATCACTGTTGTGACGGGTCGAACAACGGTGTACTGCAACACTCCCAGTTTGCATCTCAGCAGCAAAACCCTGCAGGGGAAATACGTGAATGATTAGAATGAGTTTAAAAACATCAAACCCAATCCCTAAAGGTCACAGGAAATGTGCTTTTTTTGATCTACATGAGAGATTTAGTAACACAGCTATAATGGGTTAACATTTTAACAGCCCAAAGTGATGAAATACAGAATTAGACAACATAGCTGATGCTGCTCACGGTCAAGAAAAAGTGAATGCGTTTTACTCTCCTTCTGTTATAAGGAACAAAACTGATCCTGGGACATGATCAGACATGCTGACCGATTACATTATGGTTGTGATTATTGTGACTGAGGCCAATTTGAAGCTGACGAAGGTCATTGTTTTATTTACGAAGAACATTTCCCCATGTCACGTTTTGGGGTCTAACTACAAAAAACAAAATGACTATGGAAGTCAGATCTCAAATTGCGGGCCATTGAAGTAAATAGGCAGGAAATATTGGATTACTGTTAGTACAGCTGACATGTTTGGGTCAGGCTATGCAGGGGAACAATGACCCTTACACAGAATCCTTGCCTGTAACATTTGATAGAAACGAATATATCTATCCATTTCCAAAGGAAACCTACTCTCCCATGGGCCAGGGCGGGCAGCAGCAAAGAGGGGGCAGATGTCTCTGCTGCTCCTGGGACTCCAGCATCGACACCAAGCTGGGGTACTGATTCTCCAGGTAGTTCAGCAAGAAGGTCATGAAGTTGTAGATGACATAGGCCTCGTAGCACTCTCTGCATGTGTCCACGTAAATGGCTATCCGTGGGTATTTTAACGCAATCCACTGGAAGATATCAAAAGAGGAGCAGGACGTGAGGGTAAATAACTTTTTTTTTTAAAAGCATCTATTCTCCTAAAGGTAACATCACAAGGGAATGTGAAATTGGTTATTCTGGACACATATGGCAATCTATGCTGGATTACTCTGTGTCGCACTACGACATTGATTAGATTACACACAACTCACACTGTCCAAGCTGTAGATTGGGACCATCCATAATATCCTAAAAAAAAGATGCAAACACACAAACAATCAGAAAGCACGTTCAGACGTGTTGTTCACAGAGCTCGTGATTTGATGGATCCGTTACCTGATGATGGGCTTCTGAAGCTCTGGCTGAGTGTAGTGAACCAGGTGCTGCAGGATGCCCCATAACGATATGGGCATGGTCATGAACACAAATATCCCAGCGATGAACCATGCTTTATTATGAATGCCAACCTGGTATTAAACGGAGACAAACCGTCAACACTGGAAAAAAACGCGTCGTATTATTTCACCAGACTAGGAGAAACTTTTCTACATCCAATAGTAAGTTAAGGGTAAAACACGTCAGATTCTTTACTCAAATGAAAAAGAACCACAACTTTTACACACATTTAAAGGGAAAGTATTAAAATGAAGTAAAATATACATTTCCAGAGTGTGAAATAATCTGCCAGAGCCGTATGACTATTTCAAACTGAAATAGAGATTATACTGGACTTCAATTATCTATTATCTAAAAATAGATCTACATATATAATGATGTGATCTTGGTAATGATTTTCTTGGGGCTAACGAGAGACTCCAATGATTTGATAAAGATTTCTGACCAAAGCATCATATCTAAGCACTTCAATGCAAACAGTAAATACTAAAGGAAGGCAAGCAAAGTGGAGCTTTTGCCCCATAAACTCATTAGCATGTATCTATTCATGTTTAGAACTGACCCCTGACTTTTGCATGTCCCATATGCACAGAGGCAGAACGACTAGCAGCAACAAAATATAAAGCACGACGACCAGCGGCCGGATCCATCGTCTCCAGTTCCCACAGGAGCAAGGCATCGTGAACTAGCCGCAGGTTCCGGTGACCACGAGAGATGACCTTTAACGTTAGCTCCGCATTGTTTAAATGACCCGGGACAGACCGTGTCCAGTGGACGGCCGCGTTGTCTCCTTCTCTAACGCCAAGTTACATCCCTGGGGAAGTAGCCGCTGGAAAATTACGAGCTCATATGACTCGATTTAATGAAGCTAGGTGGCTAATGTTAGCTACTCGGTTTTTGTTCCCCATGTAAACAAACGAAGCAGATATTCCTGTCTAAACCATCGGAAGTAAATAAATGTCTACTTCAATGAAGGAAAACTCCCCTCATATAAATCTTCCACCTCTTTAGATGAAACGACACATAACAGTATTTTTGAAGGTTTACGATCGTAAAAGTTTCCAAAAAAAGTAATCGCTGTGGAGTGTGTACTTCCTGGTTTATGCGTCAGATGTGGTAACGCCTACAATCCATAATCTGATTGGTTGAATCGAGGGAACTAGCCAATTGATGAAGAGGATTTTCCTTCCTTGTGTGGTTCGGAACCATTTAATATGAGTCCCGTCATCGCTGCGGACCTTTTTATTTAATTTTTGTTTGCATAACAGAGCATACTTCTTTTCCTCTAAACAAGGACACTTGCACTAACATACTGTATTTCAACAAGGCTGGTGACTCTGGCTGTTAGGTATGCATTCAAATTGCCCCCCCCCCCAAAAAAATCCCCAAGTCTGGGGACTTCTGAATCACGCGAGGAGCACGCCTTTTGAACCGTTGACGCGACTCTCTCTTTCAGCAGCTCTGGTTTGGTTGCGCAGAAATGTTGTTGGTCACATGATCTTTTCTTTCGCCAGCAGATGGCAATGTGATTTAACGATTTCCAGGATAATAGACCTACAATCTTACAATCCATTGTTGTAGACTCAGACTGGTCACAGATGTCAGTGCGGATAACTCATTAGATAAGTAAAAAACTTTTGTTAATAGTTGAAATGTATGATGAACATTATGGTAACAACTGGATATTATGTGTTGTGCAATCAGTTATACAATACATTTAGACTAAAACTGTATCCATTCAGTCCTTCCCCACAGCAACCATTTTGGCACAGGTGTTACTAATAACATTTACAATGGCTTTTTTTCTTTTCCAATCTCCCAGTAAGCCGTGAAAGTGAGTCAAAAAAGGGTTCAGCATCCCGACACAAAAGGAGCTAAATTGAAATCAGCGATCTTTAATTGAATTATTTCGAACTATAATCGTCATGTGACACACCACAGTCTTCAGAGAGAGAGAGAGGCCTGTTAGAGCCAGCATAATAATGCAAATTTACCCATTTGTTACATTCCATTTTATCATTGCATGTATCTCCTATTAAAGCCGGTTATAAGTTTTAAACAGAACATTATCATATTTGTTTTCAACTTCCCCTCTTTTAAAGAACTCCAATTTTCTGTTTTTGTCTCAAGCTTATATTATATATTCTTTTCAATCTACAATAACAAAACAATATGAAAATATCCACCAGAACCTCCTTAGCACCTTCTGTTCTCGTGCACACGCTTCAATCCATTTGTGCTTTTGTGTCCAAGTGTCGAATGAGGGGAGGCAGAACTTTCGTCTCCGCCGCTGCACGTCTCCACTGCCCCACAGTCACAGAAATCACTGGTTGTAGCAGGACAGATTGTTCATGAATTTTGAATCGATCCTTTTGGCTTTTATGAATTAGAAATGGGTTTTTTGCCACGAGTCGTGCAAGCGAGCGCCATGGCGGATAGCTCGGAGGGATTGCCATGCAAAGCGGCATACAGGGTGCAAGCCGTGTAAGGGCAGGGTAGATAAACATATGCTGTGTTTGATCAGATCCAAAAACAGATCCCAGCATAGCGGATGTGGCGTCCGTTATGTCTCACTGAATCACAGCCATGACTGTAGGCTGATATGCCATCGCTCAGTGTGTGCCTTGCAGGAGACACACACACACACACACACACACACACACAGACAGACAGGATGAGCAGAAGGATAGGTCTGAGGAATCAATGCGCAACAAAGGAGGAGAAGCACTGACTCCTGAGATGTAGCGTGTCATCCAAAGTGCACCTCCTTTGTCAGAGGAATACACAAGGCCGCCATTGTTCAACAATGACTTATTTAAATTAAATTAATATGTCTGCCGTAGGCCTTTGCGTCAGGAAATGTTCATTCTCACTGAGGCTGTTCAGTTCAGTTCAACTGTTCCAGAAAAACAACTTAAGGAGGAGTTGGATGGAGTCAAAGAAGCGGTATAAGGGCTGCAGTTCTTATGTATTTACAGCATTTGTATGACTTTAAATGGAATTTATTCCTCTTTAATTCATGTTCAAAAGCTATTGTTCACCCTTTTTTGTGGCGTTTATCCATTTGGTTTTGGTGTTTTGGTGCCACGCTCGGACAGGCGCTGACAAAATGAACGCAAAATGTTACTTAATGGACTTTACTTTGTTATTTTCACACAAAGCCACTAATTAAGACGGGGCCTCAAGAGATACTTTGAGGTACTTTGGTGTTTTAAGTGTAAATCAATTAAGCACAAACCAGTTTACACACAGTGAACCTGGAGCATATGGGGCCCCGGTCTTGAGAACATGTCTGTATAAGCTGTCAAATCTGAAGAAGCTTTGCACAGGGAGGCGCTTTTGACCTCTGTGATCCTTTGGTATTTGTTTTTGAGTTTTATTCAATTCACTGTTGGCAAGAAATAAGGTTCCCACCAAATACCACTAAGCTAAATAGGCCCATTTTTCTCTCAAACTCTCTTTTTTTCCCCCTGTGTCTAATTTCCCAGAAAAGCATGAATATGTTCCTACAGGTTTCATCCTAACATTCTGTTTTTTTTTCTCCTGCAATTCATTCAACCCAAACTCTGTGCCCTAGCAAACAATGTTTTGAGCAATTCTGTATTTGTTCGGGGGTTATTGCAACCTGATTGTGGGATTATTTCATATGTGGAATATGGAGCAGTTTCATCAAGTTCACGACCTGGCAGAGACTTATCACCCAACCACTAAAACAAATGAAAGGCCAATGTCCGATAAAGTCACAGCTTCTACAATCTTTTGCTTGACTTGGATGTTTTTCAACTTTCTGCACGGGACGAGGCCTCTTTTTCAGAGGTTAGAGAGCGTAATCGTGGGTCCACGACACCTTCGCCCACGGCAAAGGGAAAGAACTATTAAAATGTCTCTACACCAAAAGAAAAACATACCAAATAAACAAATGACGTGTTTCCACTCAAACCGAACATTTGTATTAGTTTTTCGACCTTTATGATTTTGATTAGGATATATATATATATATATGAAGCATACTTTTTCCACATCAAAGCTGACATGACTAACACACGGATCATTTAATGGTCGAACTCCCTTTCTTAAACCCTCTCAGTAACCACAGATGAAAAGTCTTACGTATCAAATTCCCAGCGTCCGAGCTGTTCACATCCTCTCTGCTGACATTAGCAACCCTGAGGGCTCAGTTGCCGAGCAGGTCACAGTGTTCTTCAAATCACTCCCAGACGCCTCTTTCTCACAGACGCAAATGAAAAACAGAAGGGGGCCCCCCCCCCCTTGACTTCCCGGGGAAACCAGTTTTGGGCAAATAAACCTCCTTGTTCCACACAGTGGGGATGGAAATGGATTTATTGGTTCAAGCAGCAGCATGAATGACAACAAACGTCGTATGAATTCCTTTTTCTAAAGATTACAATGAATTGCTCCAAAGGAAAGTGGTAAAACAAAAAAGAAAGTAGCATACAGTCATGCCCTCTACTATTGTACACATGTGCAAAATACTCCAGCTAAAGAAGTGCAAGTACTTGTACACACAGCACTCGCATTAACACACACACTCATGCCACCTCACACACACACACACACACACACGTTTACATATATTTGCATATCAAATAGTATAAGGCAGTAAAGTTTGTGGTAGTGGAATATGATTTGGACATGAAAACAATAGTGTGACCTTTCTCACTTCCTCGGCTGGAGTTATGCTCGAGTCCCCTTTACGAGCGACACAGCATCAGGCTACGAGTCATTTTCAATAGAAGCCAGGTGCCGCGTGACGTGCGCGACGCGCTTGACCAAATGGTTTTGTTTCACCCTCGTTTCCGTCTGAAGGAATGCAGCGGGCCAGCTCTCGGTGCGGTATGTCGTCATGACGACGCCAACCGGCGCTCCGAGCAAAGCTTCTGCTGTGACTTGTCTTCCACGTGGGAAGCTAACTTTGGAACCAGAAGAAGATGTAAAAAAAACACAAATTCTAATAACAGTACAGTTTCCCTTTTCTCCCGTAGACACGCTAAACAAAGCAAATCCTGTGGCTGTGTGGCCTTTAATATTTGGAACGTCTTCCACCACCCTTAAAAACTCTACAGCCTTTAATAATTGTCCTATGTTATTACACAGGTAATGTTGTCTGCGTAAAATACTTTTTATTACTTCAACATAACACTTTATAAAAGTGGACACTATACATATACATATATATATATACACACATATATATTCCGTTGGTTATACAGGCATAAAAGTCACAAGTATTGTTGAGTATATTTGTTAAAATTTCACAGTGTGTGGAGAAAAGCAAATTCCCACCCATTCCTGTCTGATTCCTGTCCATTTGATCCACACTGATATCAAACCTGTCACAACGCATTGCCTCGTATTCATCAATTTCTTGGCATGTTCCTTCAAAGTACAGAGTGGCACCTTGTCCGCTTCAAAAACCTGCAACCCTCTACTCGGCTTGACGGTAATTTTGGCTAATTCTGACACCAGAAATTATTCGGTGCGGAAATGTTTTATTTTTGGATTAACTCACAGTTAAAATGTCTGTGAATCAATGTTTCTCTAAACAGAAATAGTGTATGTCTGTTTTTTAAAAAGGATGCATCTTTCTCCAAAGATTAAGTTTCCCTTTTTTCCTGATTTGTCAGAGACGTTTTTTTTCTTTCTCACGTAGCGGCAAAGCGAATGAACTTCAAAACTCTCTTCTAATTATACCACAAAGTAGCTCCATGAATAATGAGTGTGAGTGAGTGAGATGAGAGGCTTCGCAACTGCTTGCATGTTCGATGGAAGGTTCATTTCTGTTCTAGTCGTGTAACATGCCTTCCTGTTCCCCCCCCCCCACCCGTCAATGAGTAGCGAGCTCGTGGGGACAGCGCAACCTCGTGTTCCCGTCATTCCCCGTGACAGCGCGCAGTGGCCTTTTTCCCTTCCTGCAGCTTTGTGCATCCTTCCCGGTGGTGCTGCCCTTTACAGGAACAGAGCGCTTCGCCTTTTGATGGAGAGTCGTTTTTAGTCACCGTTCAGCTGCATCCTGCAAAGAGTCCTCGCTCTGCTTCTCCCCCTCCTTCTCTCACGCTACGGCGTCACTGTCCGTGGGTGTGGGAATACAGGGGGTTTGTCATAGGAAGTTTTCCTCCCCCCCCCCCCCCCCCCACCAGAGAGGCTTCAGAGCATTGTGCGCCAAATCGAATCCGTCATTAGTTTCCTTTTATCTCCAGCTCCTACTGCATCCCTGCCAGGCTCATTTGTTGCTTTAGTGGTCCGAAGGTTGGGCTACTTTGTGACCTATACTCTTTCTAGGGTGTGCATTTGTTGTATGTAAAAAAAAAAAAAGAATTAAAAAAAAGCTGCTGGATATATGGAAGTGCTTGAAAAAAGAGATGAGATGAGTTGGGGGCGATCAGTCGCTGTCTTTCCTGATGCTGCGATCAGCGTGGACGTTGTTAGGCTCGGGGCTTTTACACTGGATGCTTGTACCGTTCATGGGTCCGATGCTGCTCAGCTGGTTGTCGGAATAACACCAGCAGCACAAACACGACTGGAAAAAATCAAAAGAAAAGTTTAAGAAATGATTTAATAAAAGGGGAAAACAGCGATCTAAAGGAAAGCAAATTCTTAAAGCACTAAAACTTATTGTTTCTTATTAATCAAATTTCAAAAATCTCTTTTATGCCGAAATACTTTTTTATCCAGAGCAGTAACTAGCAAAGCTCGACGTTTCCAAGCTCTGCGGTTGGACAAATCCTATAATGTGCAAACTTGAGACATGGTTTATCTCCGGCCCGGGTTTGTTTGACATTTGCAACATGTGACCTCAGCCCAACAAAGAGAATACATAAATCATCAGTCTACTTTCACATGTTGCTCAAGCATCTGTGTCATGGACAAAAGGCTCAAGTTCACTGTTTGCTTTACTGGCCAGAATAAATCTGTTTGTGTGTGTGTGTGTGTGTGTGTCCGTGTGTGTGAACGAGATAAATGAGTGTGTAACAGACATTCCTACCCATCTGTTGCAGGAGAGTACTGTACCTTGAAGCAGTTCTTAAACTTTTTGCTGACGAAGTAGAGGATAATGGGGTTTATGCAGGAGTTGATTGTTACAAGGTTGATACTCAGGTAATCCAGGACCAACAGGAAACTGAATACACCCCCCCAAAAAAGAAAGAATTTGTTATAATTAGTCTTCTTAGTTCTTTTTTTTGGAAGGCCATTGGGGCGAAACGTTTTCTCAACCCACCAAAAAGACATTCGATATCACAATAGAGCGCTGCGTCATGTGTTTTTGCATGTTTTGTGCGCGTGTGTCACAGAGTTTGTTCCACCAAAACTCACTTGAACAGGTCACAGCGCTTGTTATCATTCTGATTGTACACCATCGCCTTAAGGATCCTGCTGAGGTGCATCGGGAACCAGCAGAGGGCAAAGATGAGGACGAGACAGAAAACGGCCCTGGCCACCTCCCTCCTCTGCACGGGGGGGGGGGGGGGGGGGGGAAAGCAAGTATTAAACAAGAGATGGCTACGTGTCTGAGGATATGTTACATTTATTGTCCAACCTGTTTGAGGTGCTCACTGAGGGCGATCCGTAGGCTGCCGTTCCTGCGGTTGAGCATCTCGCAGGTCATCAGGGTGTAGAACACAGCGGTGCAGGTGAGCGGGACACAAAAGTAGAAGCCGAACAACCACCAGTCTTTGGCGTCCTTGTAGAACTGCGGGAAAACGAGCACAGCAAATGATCACATTTAAACGTTTCCACTTTTTGTTCATTTTTTTATTGAAGCTAAAGTTAAGTTGAACAAAAACAAGATTTACGTTTACGTTTTTGCATCCTCTAAACCTTGGCCTTTATGTACCCACGGAACAAAATTCAGAGAAATGAAGATTTTCATAGCTTAGATGATTCTGTTAAGATTACTTCAATTATGTACATATGGAATGAATGGACCCACATGTGGCTTAGCTTGAGGCCCCAGATTTCAGTTCTCAGTATTTTCACTGGGCCTGCAGTCAATTATGTGTGTACGATGCAAGGCCCCAGGATTCCACGCAGAGAGGACGTCCACGGGGCATATTGTGTGATACTCCACTTGTATTCTTTTGGGTATCAAATACTCACATTCTGGCTCAGAAGGGGCTTTTGGTTGAGTAAGTTATGAGTGGTGAGTTGATTCTAATTGTCTTAGATGATATATGTCATCCCATTGAAAACTAAATCTCGGACTCAAACAAACCCTCTTTGAGCTTAGGCTGAAAATTGCATTTTCACTTTGTGTGAGTTTCACCGCGAGCGGCTTTCCTATCTCCTTTGTCCAGTGACGTTTTGTCTATTTAGTACAACAACAAAAAAATCCAACTTCCATTCCAACGAGTGCCCCTGACACAATGTCCTAAACAGCACATCCTGGCCTGAGTACAAGCAAAACACCAAAAAAGCACCGAGCGGCGATTGTTGTTATCCACCGACGATAAGTGCGGCGCGGCGGCGGCGTACCAGCATGAAGCCGCCGTGGGGGTTAAGCATGCAGGTGCGCATGGTTTCGTTCCTGTGGTTGAAGGTGATGATGTCGAAACCGATGGCCTCCGGCACGGCCAGGAAGAGGGACAGCAACCAGATGGACACGATCTCCATGAGCGTGAACAGAGGGATGCCCACCCCCTGCACTCGGCTCCAGGACGCCACGGCCCTGTACCTGCGAGGGCCACACGCACAGACAGCTCAAACGGGGGGGGGGTGGAGAAGACCTACTTAATAAATGGATACGAGAAACAAATTGTGATTATTGGAGGTATGTCAGCTTATTTCTTCTGAATGAATTGAAACGTGGTCCCTTTTCATCGTTAAACAGGAGCCATTTAAGTCATCATTTGCTTGTTCTCTCCCGACTGACTAAGCTAACAGCGTTTCCCCCTTT
Organism: Pungitius pungitius; assembly: GCF_949316345.1. Lineage (NCBI taxonomy): Eukaryota > Metazoa > Chordata > Actinopteri > Perciformes > Gasterosteidae > Pungitius > Pungitius pungitius. The sequence continues at coordinate 16,353,657 of NC_084908.1, read as the reverse complement.
TATGCATGGCAGCGCACCAAGCACAACAAACTGCTCAGTCAGCACACAATATCAAAATGTGAACAATTAATGAGGCGAGATGATCAATTGTTTATTTTCAATATCTAATATTTATATTTTTTTTGTGTGAAGCTTCCAAACAGACTGGCCCGCGTTGGCAGAGAGGTCTGTCTACCCGGCTTTTCTTTCCCACCCACACTGAACACTTGTTTGCTTGTTTGTTTCATTAATGGAAACCACTTGTCGAAAATGTTTTAGTAAAATCCTGCATCAAGATTTTATGGCAAAAAACAATATATTTTTCATGACACATTTGAATTTCTCTGTCGAACAACGTGGCAGCATTTATATTTCACTAAGTGGTAATGTATCTACCCTTTTCTCTTCCTCCCGACATTGAATAAGATACAAAAGAGACTCTGGTACTTAATACGCACAAACAAACACACGCGCACACACACGTCTGCTCTTCAACGCTACCGTACAACCCTGCAGTCTTTTTCTTATAAAAGAGCTCATTAACTAATTAACTGGTCCTCCTGTTGTCTCGCTGAAGTTTGGCCTGGTGCACAAAGTGAGATGACGGCTACAGCACTTCATGGTCATCATTTATTCATCGGGGGAATTTCTATTAAGGTAGTAATAGCAGTGTAAAAAAGGGAGTTGGCTGTATACTTGCCATTAAGGTAATGCTTTTCATGTTAGCTTTATATATAACTGCAGTGCATATATCACACACATAATGTTGCGTATGAAATACGTGACTGCGACAATTCCACTGAATGAGTGGAGAGCATCTCAAAGAAGAGCTTTCACTGCAGAGGAAACAAATAGAAGAGGAAGGGGATGAATGACTCTGCAGTGCCAATGCTCGGGTCAGTGTTGACCTTTGCCCCCCCCCCCCCCCGCGAAAGGGTTTGTTCATCCCTGCCAACTGAGTCTTTGTTTCATTAAATTGGAATTGTAATAAAAAATCTCTGCATCGCGTAATAATAACAGAAAAGCTATTAAAAGAAAACAACTGTGACAAACCGATCCAGAGCAGCGGAGCAAAAGATGCATTCATTGACGTTGTCCAAATTGTTTGGTTTCATTTTGTTCTCCAATGATTTTATTGCCTCACAAAAACGTTCAAATGTGCAATAGTATCTGTTTTTTCAGCAATGAAAGAAAAATATCTGAGACATTTCTCTCAGACTGGTTAGAGGAAAGTCTCTACGGAATGATGAAAACACAAATAAAACCACCTTAATGACAATTTCAAAAGCACATCATCTCCGAGAAAGACGGCTGTGTAAAACTCATATTTAAAGAAATCCCCACAATGTTGACAAAATACCAATAAAGTGCTTATTAAGTTCAGGCGTCAAAGCTCCTGACGGGTCCGTAATGAAGGAGCACTGACCTGTCCACGCTGAGGGCACACAGGTTGAGAACCGTGATGCCCACGGACGCTTTCTGCAGGAAGGGCACCATCTTGCACAGAAACAGGCCGAACATGCTGGCGTCGAAAGGCCAGCGTGACGCCAGGAGCTGGTGGAAGAAGAAGAAGAAGAAGAAGAGCGCGTGATGACACGTGAGCACCGGATAGATCACAGCAGGCGCCTCTCAACGTTCACACTGGTATCATTTGAGGGTAAATTCTTTCAATACAGCAATCTGTCTGATAAAGTCCTTTTCAGTCTCACTTTGGGTTCATGCGAGCAGTAATATCTATTTAAGGAAAATTCGGTGCAGAACGAGGCACATCAAAGGCCGTTCAGCGCCATCTTAACGTCAGACCGGGTTCATTCTGACAAGGACCGGATGGAGCTCATCGGCTGATAAAAATAAGACATATTGCCTCTGAAAACACGCTGTTGATCTTTTGAACTCATTTTTTCACACAACTTCTTTCGATATTACTTCCTCCGAGAGAACGAAGTCAGGGCCAGGCTCCGTCGCTTCGTGTAAGCCGAGGCCTTAAAGGAGGACTTCAACGGAGCTTTCTGGTTTAGCGGATTGCTTCTGGAAACGCCGTCGCGGCCCACGGGGAAGCGAACAAAGGGGTTTCCACGCTGTCGACGTGGCTCTGCCTTTGTTTGTGCTGTTTCCCTTCGGCACATGTTTCTCTCCCCCCCCCATAATCCCGGGTTAATTCTAACCAGGTGGCTTCCCTATTTCTCTCTTGTAAAATGGCGTCCCACTTCTCATGATGATTCCATTTTGCCATCATTTTTGAGACTGTTTAGAGACATTATCAACGCTTCATTATTCCAAAGGCGTAATTGAGTCACCAAAAATCCATGAAATTGCAACCAGCTGCTCCTCTTTGAAAAACTTTGATAATAATAATTATAGACAACTGTAATGCTGAAAAAAAACAGAAACAGGAATTTAACTGTGGAGGGGTAAAAACATTGCTTTTTCTTTTTTTTTAAACAAAAGCATCAATCAAACTGATCTCGCTTTTATTTGTATAAACCATAATAGATGGGGCTTTAATGAGGGCCTGAGTTCAAAACTCAAAAAGTGATTCATCACTTGGGTAACACAGGTTACTTTAAAAAAAACAACCTCTTGGATGGATACGGGTCAGTGACTAATGTCCCCCGGGGGTCAACGCCGGGCCACCGGCATGTGTGACTCCGGCCTGATTCAAGTGTTTGTTTAAGCCGGCCGTTTCCCCGCTCCTCTCATCACTCATCTGCCCGCGCGAGGACGATAACGGCGTCCGACTGATTACCGTTTGCACGCTCCCCCCCCCCCCCCCCCCCCCCTCCTCCCTATCTGTTATATATTCCACCGTATCTCCGCATATGGCCTCCACTGTTGCCACAGAGACCTGTCACTCTGCAGCTGGGCTTTTCAGAAAACTGGGTCGAGAACGGTGACGAAGGCATGCGTCACCAGAGCGGGAGTCGTACCTTGTACACATTGATGGGTATCCCCGTGATTATGTAGAGGAGGTCCCCCAAGGCCAGGCTGGCGATGAGGGCGTTTGGCCCGTTCCTCATGCACTTGTTGTGGTATATAATCCTCAGCAGGGTGGCGTTGCCGACCAGGCCCACCACGAACACCACGACGGAAATCATGGTGTTGATGTACTTGAAATAGCCGTTGATCGAGGTGGGCACAAGGCACGACGGGGGTCGCATCGGCCTCCTCACGACGCTGTCGTTTCGCCACCCCCCGGCAGCCCGCGGCTCCGCCTCCGGGGCCCCCGGGCCGGCACCGGCGGTGCTGTAGAAAGCCGTGGGCTGCAGGGTGGAGTGGACGAGAGAGCCTGGGAGGGAATCCTCGCCTGCTTCGGCTCTGTTTATCTGGCACATTCCTCTGGCTGCCATGCAGGCCATTAGCACCAACACATGCACAGCTGGGTTGCCCATTATGGAACACGTTGAGCGCTTTGATTTCGCTGATTCAGAGACGGTACCGACGGGTCTCTGGTGAGAGGAGAAAAAACAAACAGCAGCGGGAGAACATTGGTTATCGACAAATTTTCTTTCCAGCAGTTCAAATCTAAGCAAAGTGGAATATTACAAATCAGTTAAGAGTCACACGGTTCAGGATGAGCATTGGGCATCTTGTTTGTTCTCCCCGGGTCCCTGGAAGAGGGAGTCGTCGGCAAGCGGCTTTGAGCCAATAGTGTTCAATCGATGCAGTGGAACCCTCTTGTGCTGTTTCACAGTGAGCCCCGTGTGGGTTTGGTAACTGTTTGATTTCCTGGGTTTTGCAATCTCCCCCCCCCCTGTTTCTAATTTAGAAGGGTTTAAACATGTGGTTAACAAGAAGAGATCTTTTCTTTTTTTTGTTGTTGTTGCGGGGGCTGAGTTCCTGTCCATGTTTGTCAATGCAAAGTATGAAAGGATCAAAAGAAAATGAGATTATGATCGAAATTTACACAATAAATTATAAACAGCAGATATACTTCCCCTTTTGGGTCTAAGTTTAATTACCTTCATCTTAGCTGAGTTGACAGAGGAAAAACTCCAAACTTTCCAGATAAAATCAGAGTAATTCCCTGTACTAAACTCCCGCTAAAGAGCAGATGAAGTTTAAAACTGTCAGCTCGACCGTGAAGCCCTTTTTCATCCTGTCACTTGCACAGGCAACTCTTACAGCCACAGAGTTCTTCCTGTTCAAAGTCCCAGCTGTCACCGACTACACAAAGAACAATTTAGCAGCCAGCCCTTCAAGTAGCATCACAGTTTAGCATCAGCACCACACTGCCGGGATCTGTGACAGCGCGCAAACTGATCTACCCATAAATAATAAATACATTTTGGTTTTCACCTACCGCTTCTAAAATGTCTGCCTGGCCCCCTTGAAAACCGTCAGGCAAACTTTCGGCTGAAGCCCCCAGATATCTGTATCACATCACATGAGTAATTAACGCACTATCAAAGCCGCAGCGTATCCCACTTGGTTTGAGCAGCGCACACCCGTCTGCTCTGAGGTGCCTTCGCATTATGGTTCAGAGTTTCCTGTGGAGAGTTAGCAGTGTGTGTGTGTGTGTGTGTGTGTGCATCTCTGTGTGTGTGAGACACTTTGACTGGGTGGGATAGTAAATCTCCACCTCCCTTTGGTAACAGGCTGCCCCCCCCCCCCTCCTTTAGAAACACCCCCCCCCCCCCCCCCACCCTGCCCCCGTCGCTCCTCTCTCTCGGAGGCACCGCCTGCTGACAGTCATCTCCAAAGCACAACGGCAAACACACACACACACACACACACACACACACACACACACACACACAGTGGCAGGGGCCCGACGCCCCTCCAATGTGCCCCTTTCCTTAAAGCCTTCCCACCATCTCCTTCAATCCCCTTCTCTGATCCCGCGACGTCTTGTGTACGTTACGTGCAACTGTTTCCTCGCCCAAGAGGCAGCACAGATTAGACGGGAGGAAGGAAATCAGGGAGAAGCCAGTGTCCGTGGTGCAATGGTACAGTTTGTTTCCCTCATTTGACAGGGAGGGGGGGGGGGGGAGTAGGACTACTTTTACTTTTACAGACTAAACGCCGCTTGGGTGGCCCAACCACATCACAGTCTTCTCACTGTTCCCATGCAGTGTTGAAATAAAGCTTCACAGAGGCTGTAAAAAAAAAGAAGGTGGATAATCACTTGGTGCTGAATTAAAAGGTGGAGTCTGGAAGAGTTTTTCTCTTCAAATACCGAAAACATTTAAATGACGAATTAAGGTAAAACCAAGAAAAGGCCAAGAAGTTGTTTTTCCTTGCGTGCAAAAAAAGCAAACCGAACATCACAGGCAGACGGAGAGAGACGGCCGTCCCTGAGATGACCGAATGCCCGAAAGAGAGAAGAAGACAGTTCAATGTCAGGAGAGAAGAGTGCTCCTGCATCAGTGTCCATTACGGGTTTCAAAATGGACCCTTTATCATGATGCGCGCTGAGAGCAGGAAGAGGGCTATCAGCGACACCGCAGTCCATCTTTCCCACTGGCAAAGAGCTGACACGAGCAGGAAACTACTCAATTAAACAAATGGTGATCCTGCCTGGCACAATTCATTACATATTTGTTTTTAAAAAAAAGGCACATTTTCCACTTAGTGCAATAAACTAACAAAGCAATTAATGTGGATGATTGATGCATTTAATTGAGCCAAAATCTTTTACTTATTTCAAAAGTGGACAATTCCCTCCAGATATATTTCCAAGCATCTTTAACACAATTACAACATTATTTGATGTTGTCCTAGCATAAAACATCAAACCCGAGGTTACATCGATCAGTATAAATCATTGTGTTACTTTGCCATAAAGTGTGGTTAAAACATTTTGAGAAATATAAATAATGATAAAAATACTGTATATGTGATGCAATTAAAGAAACTTTCCAATAAAAAAACTTTCATGCACCCTGGTGGAACTTACAGGTTCGGTGTCCACAGTTCATTTACAGGTACTTTTTCTAGTCCAATGTGACTTAATTGGGTAATGCCAATATTTACAGCCATTTAAAATTAAAGCGATCGTGTTTTCTTTAATTGTAGTCATGAATTTATCATGACTTCTGAATTAGTTATGGTCAGCAGTGGCAAATGTTTAATTTATTGGAACGTGATTTGCTGACGGCATCTGATAACCCCCCCCCTCTCCCCCCATATTTTTCCAAAGTCCCCTTATTGTTGGCAGCTTCTATGACATTTTAACTTTTGAAGGGGTAGTGGAGTCTTTGTTAGTAAATCCATTAATATATAAATGATGAAACCTTTACCTGCTCCCTGTAGCTTTGGCTTTCATGTTGTTGTTGTGTTGTTGTTTGGATCGTAATCAGGTATTAATGCCATTCTGTCTGAACTCAAAGATGGCAGGCTGCCTGGTAATTCATATGCTTGTTCTCTGATGGCATCTGTCGAAGTGTGCTCTCTGCATATTGGTACATACCCTATGGGAAATTTCAATCCAGCCCCAGACTGAGTGGGATGTAAGCAATTTCTTAACTGGGACACTTGCGCAAAAACAGAAAGAACAGAGAGAGAGAGAGAGAGAGAGAGAGAGAGAGAGAGAGAGAGAGAGAGAGAGAGAGAGAGAGAGAGAATAAGTTTGAGGCCAATTCTACTGTGACAAGCAGTGACAGAGTTAACAGGGTTCAGTATACCGCATGGCTTTATTAATTCGGGACATATGCTCCTCGAAAACAAAAAAGTTACAGCACCACGGAGAAAAATGTACCGTGAACCTTGATGGAGGAATTTCCATAACAGCCTGATTAGTGCCAGCACTTGACTCCATCAGACATTAATCAATATAACATGAACATCTTGATTATGGGGGAGGGGAGACTTGCCAAAGCAGCGATGATGATATCTGATGAAAAAAAGCCTGTGGAGGAGTGTGTGTTCTCGGCGATTTGGCGCCTTGTAAAGTTCTGAGTAATCTGAAGGTGTGTTGTAGTTACAAGTAACAGGAGGTTCTCTTCAAACACAACTCCGGTCTGCAGAATCAGTCTCATTCTGGGTTCATAGAGTCCAGCTCTCAGATGATTATATCTGAAAAAAAGTGATTTCCTCAAGCGCAAGGGTCAGAAAAATAACGAAAGCGAGAGGAATGCCGATTGTCTGCAGTTATTTTGTTTCCCACAAACTGGAGGTCACATCAGCAGCATAACAGTTAACACATAAACACAATCCGAGTGACTGAGATTGTGAGTCATTTCCCTGGATTCTCCACCACAGCTCCTTGCACAGGGAGTGCTTTTGCACAGAAGGATGTTAAATCTCTCCTCCTCCGTATCTCAGAGCTGCATTCCAGCCAGACAGCACCTTACGGGTTCCCAAAGCGCTCCCGAAGCGTGACTTGGCCCCCTGTCCCGGGAATCAGGAGTCAGGGATGAGGCTCGAGTGGCAGTGCGAACGCCATCGGGTTGAATGCGATGCGATACGAACACATCTGGCACGTGTCAGTATTCGTTCGTAAGGATGGGCAACATTCCTCAAAGAAACGTAGAAATGTACAACTTCAATTTCAGAAACAGAGTCGTGCCTTGGCTAATGTAACAATTACTAATGATTACTTTTCTTCCTTTCCATTTCCATAATACATTGTTGTGTTGCATGAAACACTCGCTGGAGGCAGATTACAAGTTTGGGCAATCCGTGCATGGAGGTTGTTAATAACAAATTGACGGATGGGGCCGTACTGTTGTTGGAGACTGTCCAGATTCTCTGGAGTCTCTCTAGGAGGGGGGGTTCAACAACAATATTCATAAAAGATGGCGTTGTCCAGGAGCAACGCGTTAGACTTGATCCAAAGTAACCGAATGTGAAGCTGTTGGAATTTGTTTTTTATCTGCACCACATTTGTTGATACATCAGTAGATGTCTCAGCTTGAAATGTGTCATTTTCTTTAAGCTTTTTGATGAAACAATAGTAAATCCCAGTAGTGTTATATTTCGTTTTTTTTAAAGGATACTTTAAAAGTAGTTTTACACAGTGTTTGTAATGCAGCAATGCTTTTGAGAGGGGGGGGGGGGGGTGGGGGGTTACTCTTTCTCAGGAGTCAGGAGGGAACAAGAAGGCAGCTACAGACGAGACACATTCCTGCTTACAATCTGGCTCTCGTAGGACGGGCCCGAAACGCGCTGATAAACTCAAGCGTCTGAGACCATCACGCTTTTTGCGTTCCTCGCTATCAGAAGGGGGCCCGCGAGTGCACGCCCCAAAAGGTCTGGGGCACAGCTCGAACTACACAAATGTGCCGTGCGTCCTTCATGCTTCATACGTCACTGGAGGCGCGCGAGGATCTTTGCCTTCCGAGTCTCAAACTGCCACCGGAGCTGTTTGGAAGTCTTCGCTTCAGGTAGGTTACGTTGGAGAAAACATCTGTGGACAATTTGGACACGGCGAGCTGCCCCGTAAACACAGCTGGGAAAAACCAAGTGGCCCAAAAAAAACCGATAAGATAACAAACCTCCGCCCGGAGAGACCGGTGAACTTCCAGATGTTGCTCTGTTTTCGAGGGTGATTACCTGAAGAAAAGAAAAGAAGATCTAATGCCTGACAACATTTTATTTGAATGCATTTCATATTATAACATATAACATTGTTATAACATGTTTCTGTTCATCTGCTTGGTGACGGCAGTGTTTTTAGGAAACAAGTTCATCAGAAAAGACTGAGAAGATTAAAAGAAATGGCTTCACTGTCAACATGCTTTCCTCCCAGTCTGTTCCCAACTGTCCATCATATCCAGTTGCTATTTTAATTGGAGCAACGTCCTGCCTAAGCCCCCCCCCCCCGCCCCCCTTCCCTCCCTCCCTTCCCTCCCTCCCTCCCTCCCTCACCACCCCTCCCCCTCCCCTCTAGAACACTTAATCTCTCCACTTACTCCTCTTGATTGCTTGCAGTGTTTTTTCTCTGCTTTGATGCAGGCCGTTCGGCCCGCTTTGTTTTTTGCTCTCACGAAGAAACGCGCGAGCGCTTCACGTACGAGCTAACGAAGTGGGGTTTGTGTGTAAACATCAAACATGTTGCCTTTTGAGGGCTAACGGCGCCTCGCCCAGAACAACTCAAACTGTAAAAATGAAAATGACTTAAATACTCACTGAGCTCCAAATAAGAAGACTGCATCAGGATGTGAAATATGCAAAAAGAAAGTCACATGGCGCCACTTCAGTCCTGTCTTAATCACGTTTCTATTTTTGTGTTATAATGGGATAATAACAAGAAGGATTATTCAGTCTATTCTTAACACAAGTGCACATGTACATTCCATGCCTCGCACCTGTCAGGGTATTTAGACACTGTTGGAACTATGCTGTGTGATTCTGGGCATCTTTAGCAATGTTGTTTGCAATTTGCTTTTTAAAAAAAAAATTCTGTCATATAATCTTTTTAAAGATTTTAAAAGGTAGGCAAGGCTGGACATATACTGGACATACAAATACCTAAAGGCAGTTCACACTGTTGCACTGGGTGAAATTATATTTCCTTGCAATGGACATGTGAAACAAAAAATCCCCCAAAAAAGTTGTGTCACTGTGACTTTCTGATGAATTCCAACATTTACCGACCAAAAAAGTTTCACAGCCTGGTTTAACGCTTGCACAAAAATGACAAATCTCGTAAAAGTATCAGTTCGGTTTGAGCAGCGAAGCGACGTCGTAAAGGTTAGTGAGAACATGATGGTTTGTGTATGAATAATAAAACATTCATATAACACACTTACACCAACTCTCACTCTGGATTTCACACGCAACAACGGTCTCATGGGTCTCAGGTTTTGAGTAAATGTTTGCATTACTACTGTTTGAGTAGATAAACACGGCTCTGATGGGGAAATTATTGCTATTTCCTGGCCTACAATACACTGTCAACATTATCCTTGAATACCGTCGAAGAGAGGACACATCTTCATGATGTGAAAACATCCAAAACCAATACACAGACTGTGCTGGGAAGATAAAGCAGGCTTTTCCCCAAATGTTTATTGACACGTTATCACATCGTCAAACTGCTGCCGTGTGGCAGACTGTGGTTATCTCACAAGAACCGTCATCCATGACACGTCGCCTTTTGTTCCCCCCCCCCGCCCCCCCCGTGTTGATTAACAGGCCTCCTCTGGCCCCTCATACTGTATGACCTCCTCCCGAGTTCTACTCCCACCCCGGACCTTATCACTGCTTCTTGTGTTCATGGAGGAAAAAAAAAAGAGGGGTGGTCAGAGGTTAGAGACTGACACCATCTGGTTCTGATTATGTCCCCCCGGTGCATCATAGGAAAAAACGTGCCTCGAATGTGTATTGGTGTGTTTGTGATCCGTTCTGTGGGCAGAACAAACGACGGTGTTTTTCTCCCACTGTTGATAATTAACAAAGGCCCCGTGTTAGGATAAATGGCATTTTGTTTTTACCCTTTTCATCACACGGCAGTTTAATAAGTAAGCGCCAGGCTCAAATACCAGTTAGAACAGAAATGTGTAGAAATGCTAATCCCTCCGATGGCCGCACATGTCAAAATTCACGCATAATCACGCTGATTAGCTGTGATTCATGGGATATGCATATCTAAGCACCGCTGAGGCCAACTGGCCTCGAGCGCCCGAGCTGACCTCTGACTCGTATAATGGGACCCGCATTCGGGACCCTCGGGGGGGTCAGAGCGCACTCAGAGGCCCACCTGTGTAGACAATTAAAACAGGAAGCTTGTTTTTCAAACTGAAACACAACCCTTGAAAAAATCATTTGTATGTGCGACGGCAGCTGCTAACAGGCACATGCGAGATGACCGTTTCTATGATTCAGTGGTAACACTTGGAAACTTGGAACTAATCACCTCTCTGTTGACTCTCTGTTGTGGTGGTTCAGTCCCCCCCCCCCCCCCATGAAGATAGAGAATATTCAAAGAGCTTTGTTGATCAATGCGACCCGAAAGCCTCGTCTTTGTGGCCCAGCATCGCAGCAGCTTATGTGTAACGTGAATATAAAATACCTTCTTTAAGATATTTTCTACTGTATAAAAAAAAAAAAGTACACATTCTCAGGGGGTATAGCAACGAACCACACGCACGGTGTCATCTACACCCGCTCCTTTGAGTCTGCTGCTTTCACGCCCCGTTACCAGAAGGATCTGGGTCTTCTTCTTCTTCTTCTTCTCGTATCTCGCCTGCAATCAGTCGGAGCGTAGACTGAGCAACAAGGACCCTTCCTTCCGCGCTGACTGCTGTTTCCTGCGCTCGGCGATCAAAGCTGAGAAGATTGGGCACTGCCAGGCATGCCAGGGCAGGGCTGCCATGTTTTGGAGTCACGAGCCATTAACTGCAGACTCCCGGGCTTTCATGAAGCGCTGTTCTTTCCGTGGTTCCTCTGGGAGTTGCTTGTTGAGGTCACCGGGGGGGGGGGGGGGGGGGGGGCGGACGCAGTTCAAATTGTCTTCATCTCTCCGGGCCTCGTGAGCGAGCGTGTTTTCCCGACGTCCCTCTCCCCCAGACAAGGCGTTCCAGCTCCCCTTGTAGGTGTTGCCAGGGCATCACATGACCAGGAGCATAGGTGAGGGTCCTCGGTGACTCACCCCCAACAACCCAGTGGGTGTAATGCCCAGCGTTTCAATAACGCGAATCGAGGTATAAGTTTGGCAAAAAACTGCTGTCCTCTCGTCAGACATAAGGCTTCCTGGAAAACCATCAGCTTGTCGGGACATCATCATAATCATCAACATCATCATCAACATCATTTCCTGTGCTTGTATACACTAAAAGTTCTTCATGACAGGGCTGCTGTGTTTATCAGAAGTGACTGTGACAGAAATGTGTGCTAATGGTATAAATTGTACACACGGCTGTGTCTAAACAAGTAATACAAGAAAATGAAACATTTCATTTCATCACAGCTAGATGATTTAGCAGATACATACATTATGCACCAAAACCATGAAATGAATCTGGTTGAAAATACAAACCTCTTTCCTTGCAAAATAATTAAATGAAGATATTCTCACTCGTTTGTAGCAGAATTACAGAATTCCTGTCGTTTTTGGACTTTTCTTGTCCCAAAAACGACATTTGACAGATCAGTATGTACATATCCCCTTTGTCACGTCGTAATGGTTCAGTTGAAGGATTTAAACAAAGTGACCAGTTTGGCGGGTTGCTCAGGGTCGTACTCATTTGGGTTAAAGCACACGCACACACAAACGAGCACCATCATGTGACAACACACTGAGGGTCACATCGACAGTACCTGGTCAAAGCAGCCTCATCTGCCCGTGGGCCTGGTTCACAGCCGCGATCCCCCTCCTCAAAGGTACTCTCCCCCTCGTTAATCTCTCATGTTACATAGTGCCGTGGAAGCCAATTGGATTATATCTATTTTTGTTGCACTCAACAACGCCAGAAAATCCATAACCTGACTGCAGTCTTTCCTATCGAACGAGCAACACAGACGCCGTCAACAAGAAGCCAAATGCTTTGAACGTCATTTCACCAAACCTCTGTTGCCATATAAAACGTGTCGTGTTTTCATGTGTGGGTGAAGCACGTTAAGGTGCACTGAGGCCATGAGATCGCATGAGCGAGCTCCCGTGGTTTAGGGAGTGGGTTACATGTTTAGAAGCCTCGGATCACACCTCCACATCTGCATCTGGTGTCGTATGGGCCAGTCATCAATACGCCGCATCAGCAGGAGGTCCACTGTTCTTCTTTAAGTCTGTGTTGAGACATCACCCCCCCCCCCTTTCTATGTCCATAATGCTTTTCAGACATACTTTAATCTCCTTATATGGACCATTGTGAGGAAATTAAAATGTTTGGGATTCAAACTGAAGTCAACGCAACTCAATAGGGTGCGACTTGTTACTTCTTTGCTCACAGAATGGATTGTCTCTCAAAAGCACTCAGCTCGGGCCCGCCGCTGGTGGCTGGAATACGTGTTACAACTATACTGAGGCAAAGAGGAGCTGACGGCGCAACACGCGGACGACACAAAAGCACCAGAACATCGTAAAAATGTCGCGTCTGCGAAGCGGTTACTGCCTCCTCCGAAGTGGGACACTGTCGTTAACTTGGGGGCCGTCTGCTTATCTCGGATCTCAATGAACAGGAATCCCCTCCCTGCTCCACCCTACTACGACTACGACTGCGAGTCCCACGAGACACAGCCAAGAGGTGGAGAAATCCAAAACTCTTCGCTGCGTCTTACGAACGAGTTTTGTTATTGAAGAAAATAGAGCGTGAGCACGAGACAGCAAGCTCGGGGGTTCCTTCAATCAAAGACCCGGGTCCTCCTGAAATGAGGCTGTGCTCCACAACTGCTCCGATGTCCAAAATCCCGACATTTACGTTTTTTTCCGCCTTTTTTCTATTTTCTCCAAAGGACCCAATTCCCACAGAGAACACATTCAAACAAGTCCAAGGAAAACAGCCACCCCTGTGACCTTCAGGGACCTTCAGTGTGGGCCTCCGAATCCTCCAGGGAGATCCCCCCCCCCCCCCCCGCTGAGCGAGGGATGATTTAATTACACTCTGAAAACTTTGTGTGTGTGTGTGTGTGTGTGTGTGTGTTTAGCTATATTTTGCTCCCTTTACTTGGTTCCCGTAGACCACGGCATCACAGGCCGCTTGAACCGTGCCGTTTCCCATTTGAGGCGCTGCGTGTGTGTGTGTGTGTGTGGGGGGGGGGGGGGGGGGTCCGCGGTAGGTGAGGTGAGAGTTGGTTAAAATGTCGTCTCATTTTGAGAGCTGTGCCCCTTCGGTTTGTTGCCTCAGAAACAGCTACGGGTGGCTTTTTAAGTTTTGAATCTTAACCATTTACACACAGAAGATCTCATTAAGTGCAAAAGATTTTACATCCCCCCCCCCCCCAGAAATAAAAAATTAAAGCAATTAATAATTTTGCCCATGATAAGTCAACAGCACATCCCCTAACTGATCCTTTCCCACGAGGACTCTTATTAAAAGTTGTATTTTACGGGGCCCTCCATGATCCTAATAAAGTCCCCAACAATGGTAAAAAGCAACTGGGACACCTTTGTCTCCAAAGGAATCCCTCCGCTACTCTTCGGTTCAAATGACCTATTTTATCAACGACACGTCCTAATGTACAACTATACCCATCGGAACCGCTATCGAGGAACAAGGGGGGGGGCAGTAAATGCAATACGAAACAAAACAAAAGTTAGTCCTCAAGCAAACAAACTTAGCGGCACACTGACCAGTCAGTAAAATAAGAAAGTGGTGCTTATAGAAAACCCACCGCCCCAGTGTGTGTTGAAAAGAGCAAACTGATAACCTGAGAAATGTCAGCCGACAGACAGATTCGCCGGTGACGACCTCTGGAGAAGATATTCACTGTCAGTTTTTGGTTCAAACAAGGCACTTTCTTCTCTAAAAACGTTTTATCATTAAATCCACGATGAACAAATGACACTAGATCCAAAACGCTGAGGCTTTTATGACTCTGCGATCGCTTCTGAAGCACGTGATCGGGGCGATGGTGGCGCGTGGAGTAGTGTGATGCGCTGGGAGCGGCAAGGTTGGCGGTTTGAATCCGGGCTGCCCCAATGTGCCATGTCGAGGTGTCCCTGAGCAAGACACCTGACCCTTAAATGCTCCCCAGGCAGAAATGTAACGCATGGGTTAAAATGCAATGTCAGTCACCTGAATGTAATGTAATGAGGCCCTATGCATACGGCAGCACTTGAATGCTTTAAAGGCCGGTTTGGGGAATAAAAAAATGAAAATTCAGTAAAAGTTCAAATAGGAGGATGTTGAATGCTGGTTTGACTCAATGAAATACAATCTGAAGCATTCTGCTTTCTAAACAGAGCAAAACACATTACGAAAAGGACCGCCATAAGAATGTTTGACTTTTCTGGTTTTGTAAATACTAGGTTTTGTTACAATGAGGTTATTTTGTTCTGTACAAATGTGGATTACTCTTTTCAATCAGATGGTATTTGTTTTCATTCAAAGTTGCTGATTTATTAGCTTTACAGGGTGAAACATTTACACAGTTGAGTACTTTGAAGCAGGTCTTTTCAGGGTCTGCGGAGTTACGTTGCGTCAGAAGAGCTCCTTCACTGCAGGGTAAACTTTGCCATTTGAGACAAATATTTATTTTGCCACCAAGCTTTCTTTGACAAAAACAGACTCAAAACATTGAGGAGCATAACGTGAAGCAGCTGGGAACCGCGAGCAGCCACCAAATGTCTGCTGGCCAGTAAACAAGAGAGAAACCTGGGTATCTGACGGAGTGGGGACTGTGGATGCCGCCGTGTACTTCAGTATGAAGTATGACCGTCAGAGGCCAACAGCTGACATGTGATGACACTACGGGGGGAACCAGTTGTCTGCGATGAAAAATGACAGAGTATTTATAACCGCGTCTATCGTCGTGCTTTTGTTTGAAGTGACGTCGTGGCATTTCGGCCTCAACCGGCCTTGACCGACTGTTCGGAGATGCCCCCCCCCCCCCCCTTGCCTCCCCCCCTGCACTGTGTTTGGTAACGTTTGGAGCACGTGGCGAAAAAAGCCGTACGGAGCAGAAGACCCGCCGGAGACGTGCGTGAGAAACGTCTAACCCTTCGTCAGGGTTCAGCGGGGTTTGGCTCTCGGCCCGGAAGCGTCGAGCTCCGGATGACGTTTCGGGGGGGCCTTCTGATTTCTGCCATGTAAAAGGAGGAGTTTCCATAAACAGCAATGGGACCATTAAGTCAGGATGCTTTTAATGTTCAACACTGTGACGCAAATATAAATATCAGCAGTTCGCAAGCTTTCAGCGCTCTATTTTGGAGGATGTCCTGTCCCGAACCCCCGAGTTCCTCCTGTTTTAGTCGGAGGGTCACATGTGTGCGTCACGTCCCCTCAGCTTTGAGAATCTACTTTTCATTTTACATCTCCCTCTCCTGCTCTCGTGTTTTGTCATGATTTGCCTGAATGTCACTTTGCTTCGTTCGTTTTTTGAGTTACATTTTTTGTTTTCGGTGAATTCCTTGATGCATCTTGCAACAGTGTTTCCTCCAACGCTGTATTTTAAAGGAAAAACCACTAGATGTCACAGTTGCTTGGTTTTCAGAACATGCAGCAGTTTGGTAACACATCTTTACAGACCTTCCGTTGTGCTGAGAAACATCTGATCAGGGGAATAAAGTTGTTTCCAGGGACCTTTTGCACTTTGGTCAACAGACTCAAAATATTTTTAATATCACAATTAATCGGATTTACCGTAGATTTGCTTAATTAGATTGTGTTTGTTTGTAGGAATACACAATAGCCACGCATTTTAATTGCTTTTAATCTAACACGAGGTTTATGATAATTTCTGTGTTGTCTGGTGTGTTTTTGTTACATTAAATAGATACCTTTAATTAATTCCCTTCAATGTATTATTTAAAAAAAAGTTAAACCTTTTTTAATAGTAGCACTGATAATGAAAAAAAACCTGAATAAAACATCTAACTAACTATTTAAACGTGGGTGCAAAAGTCCTCCATTAATGCCGAAGAGAAATCTACCTTTTTCCCCACTTTACTCCTGCACAGTCAGAACAAAAGGAGGCTATCCGCCCCCACGTGCTGTTCTCCTTCTGCCCCTCTTTTTTCCTCCCTCCGTCCTCCCTCTGACTAAATTTCTCCCCTTTGCATCCCCTCCGTCTTTCCAATTCAAGTCAGACAGATGCCTCTCCGGAACTTCAGAGCCGCGGAGTGGAAGTGATGAAAGCCACGAGCCGGGTCCCTCTGCAAGAGCCCGGCTCCTCGTCTGCCAGCGTCAAACCCCCCCACCCCCCCCCCCCCCCTCATTTAGAAGCACATCCTGGAACTGGGGCTGCTTTTTAATTAAAGCCTTGGTGGATTGGACGAAGACTTAGGAGAGGGTTTGCGAGGGGAAACTTTTTAAAGTTGCACTTGACAGGTATATACGTAAGTTCACCGAGTTTGACCAGATGGAGCATGTATATTGTATAAGTCTTTGAATGTGGTGGTGGCGGGGTGCAAGGAAATATATCAAACAAGCAAAAAGAAAGTTTCAAAAAAATAGAAAGAAAAAAGGACGAGTGGAAGTGTTTTTTTTAGTTTTTTTTTTAGGGATGCAAGCATTGGGGCGGGCTGGGGGGGGGGGGGCATTTAGGGGCCCCAGAGCAACTAGCATGGAGCAAGCAGGGCGCAGCCTTCTCGCTGAATGATAGATGCTTCGGAAAAGGAGCAACTCAGGATTTAATTCACTGAGAGCATGCAGCCTTCATCTGGCTCCAGATGAAATGAGACACATAAAGACATATTTGTTAATAGTCAATATTTCTAATTATGCAGCAAAAAAAAAAGGGTAAATATGCAATTTCTCCGCAGATGAATGGATGTGTCCCTCAGAGAAGACACTTCTAACGTGTCTTTTTATGATTCATTCATCCGCCCACACCAATCAGCGGCATCCCAACATCGGACAAAACAAACACTGCTAAGTCAAGGGATCAAAAAGAACTCGGGCATGCAGTATTGAACCGCATCCCTTTGCGAAAATCATCTCCGAGAGGCACAAACAGTCAGCGGGCCCCTGCAGTTTGTGCCTGTTCTCCATCCAAAATGAAAAGTTTTCAAAGCGCAACATACTCTCAGCGCAAGAAATTTGTAGGAAGGAAGGCAGTAAAGTGCCTTTTACATGATATGTCGTCTTTGATGTGCACAGTGTTTTACTTTAGATGAATTAATTCAAACCACCAACTGTGCCTTTTGTCCACTTTCATCTGAGATCCTGAACAGATTGCTCCCTCTAGTGAATCATTGTGGAAATGAAAGAAAGTGGACACTTTTTTTGTAAAATGGGAATAGTTTGTACATCCACAGAAAATGTACAAATGATCTCTTTCATCTACTTGTGCATTCATTTTACATGCCGTGTATTTATAATAATGACAACTTAAAACTTTTTTATAAACCCAGCTATGGATCACCTTTAATTCTGGACTTTAGTAATTAGGAAATCTCAATCTGTTGAGTACGTTTTTGGTTCTGTCGATGTGTCCTATAGATAAAATCTTAGCAAATGTGTTTCCTGATAATACATGACATACATTCTGTAACTGATGTTGAGCAACACGTATGTCCAACCCGGAGAACAATTAATGGCAACCTACCCTTTTGCAATAGTATATCTTTTTCAAACAGAAAGAATAAAATGACGTATTAAACACATGCCTAAAACCACTGCAGGGCATCACTGCTACTTTCAGTAGTAGATTCAAAAGCATTGGGCTGCTCTCTTTTGCTTCTGTGAATTAATGATAATAAATGGGAACGAGGCCTTCCCAAATCAGGTGCGTGCCGTTCCTCACCTGGGTGACCGAGTGCGTGCATGTACTTGTACAGGTGTGTGTGTGTGTGTTCACATGCATGTCGATACACAACCACGGAGGCAACGCTTTCTGCACGAAAACCAAGCAATCCTCCCAGCAGTTGTACATCTAAACCCGTGGCGAACGGAGAGCACAGCACTAACTTGTGTGCAGACGGAGCACTCTTTTGGGTTTGCTCTTTTTAAACACCAGTTGTCTCCTCCAATCAGTGTGCTCATGTCTGCATTATTGATACGGCAGGGGCCTGAGGGGCCCCGGGCTCAGATGGCGCACAGGCTCACTGTGTTCTCCCGTGTGTCTGGAGAGAGCTCAGAGGTAAGCTCGGACACGACTAAAGTGAAGCCCAAAGCCGAAAACCTGAACCGACTTATTCTGTTTTAACGGGCAATAAATGGTAGCAAGGGCTCTCCTGGGGGGGAGCTCATGGTCAGGGATTGCAAAACAGCAGCACGAGGGGAAAGAGGAGGGCCAACGGAGGGCGAGCTGTATGGAGGGACAAGACTCCATAAATATATGGAGGACAAGACACAACGTGGAAATAAGGGGAATCCCTATCCTATTGTTTTTGCTTTACCGATAAGAAGGAAAATAGTACCTTAAATGTACTTATTTAGTCCGCATTTAATTTATGTTTCAATAGGCATGTGGATAAAACAAAGGTAAGATTGTTAAACGTCAATTGGCTGGTTCACCAAGCCAACAACAGATCAGTCAAAATAGAGCAGTAAAAATGAACACAATCTTCTCACAAATTACAGAGAAGGTCTGTTATGGATTGGGTCACAATGGTTTGTCATTTTTTAAAGTGGGTCTGGGAAACACATCTGGGATCTCATCATACAGCGTGAGCACTGACTTTTATTCCTCAATGATTCAATGGAGTTAACACATGTTCCCAATTTGAAGCAAATTCGGCACAAATTGTGCAGCTGAAAACTAAACTGATCAACTAAGATGCTAATGATGTTAATGATAATCATCACCTGTAGCCCTGTATGATACACTAGTGTACACATTATATTCAATATGTTGATGCGTTGACTGTTCGTGTTCTGGTGTCATATCCTCAAAGGACAAATACTAAAATGTTGAGATGGAATCAACAATTTCATCTTCCCAGAGAAGTTATGTTTTATTTTGCTACTTTACTCCTGCACGATCCGTTTGAACTTAACACGACTTTTACATTTTCAAGGCCTGTTTAAGCCTTCCAAGGCTTCACTTTAATTGAAGCTTAGTTCTGTGAAACCCACTGTTAATTAGATGTAGCATAAGTGATGGGTTAAATGCTCGAGGAGCACAGCGTTGTGCTCCATGCATCGTGCTCGCCGTGATGGGGGTTAATGTGACGGACTGTAATTGGCTCAAGAAAGTGTCCGGTCCGAGTTAATTTGGCATCGGCTATTTCATTGAGCCTAAAGTAAATAGCCTGGAATTAAATTAAGTGTCACATTTCATTAGACACCATTCGCTCTGAGCGGGAACAAATAAAGTGTGGGAACTTAAGAAGAACAATTTAAGGTGCCTAATTAATACAATTAGATATGAGAGATATTCATTCAACAAAAAAAACATTAAAGAACTGCATATTAGCTAAATTAACAAAGATTATGTCAAGAAAACCCTATTAACCATTTCTCAAAGTATCGGAATAAACAACAACAAAAATAATCCTAAAGTGATAGATTGCATTTTAATCCATTTAACTTGCTTTCCCTACCTTTAATCATTATAAATCCACTCTCACTGTTGAAGTATAATAAGCTAATCAAAGCTGCAGTCGAAATATAAAAGAGTTATGACCAGTGCACCGTGTTTGTGCAAGTGAAGTTCTGGTTTTAATATTTTAAATTACGGGTCAATGTTTATTCACACCTGTCATAAAGGAATTGGGAATGTGGTTTACCTTGATGTGTTTTGATTTATTCTGCACGCCCCGAGGTTATACCCGCGAATTAGAGAGCGTCAATAAGGAAAGAGCATCTCCCCTATCCCAAAAGTGATAATTACCAACATCGCTATCGATCCGACTATCGATGCATCGCTAATTGTTTCTTGCAGTTATTTATTTAATTCCATCTCTGGCCATGTGAATGTGTTGACCTTGTTCAGTGGGAGGAGGAGGATGGGGGGGAGGGGGGAGTTCAAGGGCTGCCCAATGGAGGGAAAAACACACATTGAGATTCCACTTAAATCCTTAAAAGAGCAAGGACTTCTCCCCTTTTCCACCCGGCAGTGAGCCTGGTTGTGATCCGTTCATGAGGCCGAAAAAAAGCACAGGCGGGACGCCAGTCCGGATTTAGCCAACGTTGGCTGACGCTCCTTCACTGCAGCCTTCAAGAGCGATTTGCTCATAAATCCCAACGGATTTTACCTGAAGGTTCAACACGGGGGCCATATCGATCAGCTATAACACTGCATTATCTAAGATATAGAATAATCATGGAGATTATCCATCATTAACGGGTTTATTGGATTTAACACATAAAAAATGCATTTGTATCTGTTAAACGAGTTTCTTTAGCAGTAGTCCCAACGCACACTCAAGGTCTCGTACCACGAGAACGTGACTTAGAATTAGAGAGATGAGATTTAGAATTCAAAATTCAAGTTTAATAAAGTTTGTTTTATGTCCGTGGTGAAAATACTTAGTTTTAACGTTTTTACAGATACATTTTAGGAGGACTTACAGAACTCAACACTCTGCATAGGAATCTTATTGCAAACGTAATGGAGGTTGCAACCACCAACCAACGTTGGTCATTCAATCAGACAAGACGGGCTCGTGATCCCAACCATCTGGCACATGTCACAACACTTTGCGAGTGTGTGTGAGCGCTTCATCACGTGCGTGCGTGCGTGTGTGTGTGTGTGTGTGTGTGTGCGCGCTGCCCAGTTCTGCCCACCCATCAGGTACCTGTTTAGACCTTCAGTCGGAGCGGTAACGGAACATCAGAGAGGGCCGTGAGGGTTGGCTAAGTCCCAGCGCGGCGGTAGGGGGATCCTCGAAGAGGGGCCCGGCGTCGCAGCCCGTTTCTGGATGTCATCCAAGAGAGAGGTGACGATTTGGAGTGGAACCGACGTTGCCTGACTGGTGACCCGAGTATCCAACGCTCTGGATCTCATTTAATGAAATACCATTTTTTTTTTTTAAACAGTCACTTTCACCGGAAACATGCGCGTAATGTAATGTAACATATCTACAACGGGTGTCCTTGGTTGATAATTTGAAGATAATTACAGTGTTTTTATTTCCCCTCTGTCTCCCGCCCCTACGGATTGTGAAGCCAAGCCTCTCGCAGTGTAGTGCCGAAGGTGTGTTTGTGCTGTTATGCCCTCTGGCTTGGCTGCCAGCTTACTCCCACTGATCTGAGCCAGAAGGCAGACTGCCGAGGAATACCGATCACCTTGCCCAGACCGAATCCTTTGAGCTCTCTCTGGCATCTTTCCCCCTTCTGCCAGTTTCCTCCCCTGCTCCTCTCTTCCCCCTTCTGAAGTTGACAACAAAGACATCCTCAGGGTCCTCCTTGATGTGAGACCCACTCTTGATCTTTTTTCCCTATGTTTTTGTACCTTATAGTTGCACTACTTTCATATTCCGCGAGCACAATATTTACACACTAGAAGACAAAGAAACAAGGGTCTTTTCATGTAGGAACCCCCTGCCAACATGTAAATCACCCGAGGACTCGCAGTGGTCATGTTGGCCCGGGCACAGGCCCTTTAGTGGGACACCTCTGAGCCTCGTTGCCACTCATTTTACCAGGGACTTTTTTGCAGGTTGTGTCATCCATCCATCATCTATTTCCTCTGGACACCACAGATCCGATTGTACAAGAATGAGTGCCCTGTCACTGCAGCCAATAGAAATGCACATCCCTCCTGCCTCCCTCTCCTTACCCCACCCCGCCCCTCGTGCCCCCCCCCGCCCTTACCCCGCCGCCAGAACCCCCTACTTCCACGAAGAGAAATCTCTGAAGAGCTAATTAGTGGCGGAATGCAGTCCAGGAACAGCCGACGGAGCCGAAGAAGGGAGGCTGGCGTCGTCGCTGGTTTTATTGGTCAGGGCCTGACGGAGGGGTGACAGCGAGGGGAGGCTCCGAGCTGACGGAGACAACCAAGTGAGCCGCTGAGCCGGAGAGAAAAGAGAGGTTCAGGCAGACAGATAACTGGCTTCCATCAGCTGTCCTGTGGCCGAGGCAAGGTTCACCGCGCCCATGCCTTTCCGCCCAAGTCTTGTGTTTGCCGATTGTCCCATCCTGTGTTACTATAGATATGGATGGATAATACACGGTATACACAATGCGTTTTTTGTGCTAAACAAACACTTCTCCTAGAATTTGACTTATCAACGCATTGCATTTTGTGGATGTGCACATCTCTAATTAGGCTCTAATTAGCCTGCTTCATAAAACAGCAAAGTATCAGAGCAAGCTTTTTATTGGTGGAGGGTAGGGAGTCTGCTAAATGTTTGGTAAACTGTTATAACCAGTTTTTATTAAATTTCACAGGCATAATTAATACATTCTTTTTTAGTTTCAAATTCTGTTGAATTCGACATATATTGGACCACTCTCCTAATTTTTAATGCTTGAGTATAAAACTTTTATTTTACACGATTAAATCTACTCCTACATCTTGACGATGTGTAAATAAGCAAGTTACCGAGAGATTAACGCGATAAAACATTTTAACGTAGTTCATTCAACTTCATTAACTTCCGGTGTGCGTTGACCCCTGACCCCTGAAACCGGCGCGTCCCTGCAGTCGGTTAGATCGGAGGTAGCGAGGCGCTAGTTGAAGATGCAGAGAGCTTTGCGACATGCAGCTGTAGAACTGTGCTGGTGAATTCCTCCACGTGTCAAACAGTGGGGTGACGGCTTAAGGTCTGATAGTGCCCTGACCGTCTGTACCTGCTAGGCTAAGCTATCTGCTAGGCTAAGCTAGCTGCTAGGCTAAGCTATCTGCTAGGCTAAGCTAGCTGCTAGGCTATGCTAGGTGCTAGGCTACTTCCATCTCAACTTCTGCCCTGCGCGCCACACAAACAGTTGCCTTCAAAGACAGTGGTTTGGAAAACATCCTGGCTAAATGTTTTGGACTGGTATACAACGAATACATTGTTGGTTTATTTTAACTATATGCTATGCTTGTTAACTACCATAATATACAGATAAAGGTTAACAAGAGACACTTGGCAAAATCTAAGGACAGCTTGGAATTGGACCTTTACATCTTCAGGTTTTTAAGGGCCTGGGTATGGAAGCCCATTTCCGCCACAAAAAAAAATAAAACTCTTTTTAAGTCATAATTTCGACTTTCTTAAGTCATAATTTCGACTTTTTAAGTCATAATTTCGACTTTCTTAAGTCATAATTTCGACTTTCTAACCCTTCTTTTTTTTTTTTTTTGTGGCGGAAATGGGCTTCCATACCTGGATAACTGGAGGCCAACTACAAAAAAAAAAAACAGCTAGAAATAGAAACCAAAAGGATATGAGTGTGTGTGTGTGTGTGTGTGCCATATTGTGTTGTCAGACCTTGTTGCATAAATTATGCAGTTAAAGGCGTGTGTTTTATAGATTGAGAACATTGTTCCTATATCAACAAATAGTCAGGATGCTCTGATGACATTCCTTTTTCTGTTTGTTTTAACTTTAGCCAATTAGCTCTCAAGCATTGACTCATTTTAAAATCAAGAATATTATCCTGTGTCTGCTCAGATTCACACGGGGGGATTGTTGCAGACGTCCCTCGTGTGTTCCAACTCACCATCTCTGGAATGTCCCCTCTGTGATTTCCCCAAAGAGTTGCATGCTAATTAAATTGTGTTTTTACACCACGCACTGATAGAATTATCCGTCCAAATAATCCAACCCCAAGACACTTTTACAGCACTGTAGACACACTTGAAAGTTGTCAAAGTGCGCACGTCTTCCATGGAACATTAGTAGTTCAGTGGGCAAATAAAGTAGATTCATGAAGACTTCAATCAATCGTTATTACTAACTGTGTTTTGGGCTAATATAAGTGTGCTCCATTGCTAACATTCATGTCTTGCTACAAATGATTGTGCACAATCTCGGTAATAAAGGACATGCACGGCTGTCTATTGCAGCAGACACAACAATCTCACGTTTGCCAAATTAATATTTTCACACCGTTATGTCCTCTTATTGTACACAGTACAGCGAGGCAGAGGAGGTTCCTAATGGACAACATGAGGTTTGAGTCAAGGTGGAGTCTTCATGACTTTGGCAAATGCTGAAACCTGCGGAGGCCCGATGTGCTTTATGAACAGTCCCCGTTTTAATATATGTCCTCTCTCATTGTGCTAATCATGATGCCTTTTAGACCCTCAAGGCATAACAGAGGCAGTGATATTGATTAAAGATTGTCTCCTGGGTAGTAAAGGTCAATTTGAATTGCTGAAGTACATTTACCTCTTTTTGGATTATTACTTCTTCTAACAAATAAAAGGGGAGATGATGGTTTCATGAAATGACTAAAGGGATTCAGTCCTTCATTCGGGCTGCTGGGGAATAGTATTGTCCTGTTTATCTGCTTCAGTTTAACTCAAGACATTCTGCGTACACCTTGGGGTGTGCTGAATAATGCATGGTGCCCTAATGACAACCGTAGTCCCAGGTATGAGAATGACCTTAAAAACATTGATCTTTTTTTGATGTTGCATATCACTTTGAACTGCAGATCTATTTACATTTGACCCTGGCAGGCTGATCTAGAGCCGGCGTTTGAGTTGAAAATCCGATGCGTTCGATTTTCTTCTTTTTTTCCCCGTCATTCTGCCAGATTGAACGGCGCAGATCATGATCTATTATCACCGATCGTTTTGATTGGACGAAATAATAGTATGTGTGTGAGCATCGATTGTCAGCTCACAAGAGGCAGATGATTTTTTTTTTTTTTTTAACACAGAACCAACTAAAACACCAGGCCTCGGTCACGTTTTTTGCGACTTTGCTTTGCACAGAACACTCACAACCGTCTCTATTTGTTCTGACATGCACTCTCACGGCTCTGCGTCCGCTGGATTCGTAAGAAGAAGAAGGAGGTCATTGTTTACTTTCACTTCAGCTGCATCCACTTTTTTAAGCAGCTCCTTTCATCACAGGCCTCCCTGCGTGTGATTTCCACAGCTACGAGCTCGTATGCGGACGAGAGGCATCCCCTTCCCTTGCAGCGTTTGTCTGACGGTTGCGAAGCCTCAGTGGTCTTTTATCGGATGCTTGCAAATGCACCGCGTGGTGGCGGTTTGCCTGTATTTGCTTACTGCGTCTCTGCTTTCAATGAAAGGTTAGGAGGAAGCCACGGGCAGACGTCTGTTGCTGTTACTTGGCGCTTTAGTGGAGGTGACAGCGCACTCAAACAGTGACAGGCTTCCCCGCGACTGAAGGAACATTTCTGGAGGCTCCCTGCAAGGGCTTTCTGGTTTGCCACGGGGGGAGGGGGGGGGGGGGGGGGCGATCACCAGGGGGAACCTGCGTGGCGCTTTTTATTGTCCCCCTTCTTTGCTTCTGTCACACGCTGCCAATGGCACCCGCTTCCGACAAACCCTTACAAACCACCTTCTTTTGGCCATGTTGGAAATGGGGTTGGTGAAAACCGGCGCGGGAAGGAAGTGTGTATTGATATGATGAAAGATGGTTGATCCAGAAGGTGTACAGCATTGATTTTGGAAAAGTTGTACTACATAAAAGTAACATAAAGTGTGTTGAAATAAATATGAAAGCTTGCACATAAGTTTGAGCGCTTTTATTCGTCCTTGGATCAGTGATTATTCACAAGATTATACAGTCGATATTTCAAAAAAATTACATTAAATTCATTAAATGCTAAATACATATGGGCAGGGAAAAGCATGTAGAGGACTGTCAAGGTTTTTAAAGGTTTACTTAGCAAAAGTAATGGATAAGAGATGTCAGTTATACAGTTTATAAGCCCTGTGTGTCCCGAGAGGGCTGCCTTCGCCTCTGGCCATTCTCCCCTTACCTTAGGCATCATCGGGAAAAAAAACCCTGATGCTTCCAGTCATTCTGCATCCCTGCATCTGTCTGAAAATAATTGGTCAGGAACCTTTTCTCCGAAAAAAGGGGCCATGAAAGAGTAATAGCTTGCAGCAAAAAAAAACACACACACACGTGTCTGACGGATCACATTTGAAACTGAAAATGTATAGAAATACACTCAAAACCTCATGGTTGAAACAAAGTTTATTTTTCCTTATCAACACTGAGCAGGGAGGAATTTAGGGGCAAAGTAGTTGAAGATACAAGCTCTGGAGTGGCACATTTTAGGTGAGTTGAGGGGAATACAATGTCCATTTAATACAGCTGTTTTATTAGTAAATATATATCATGATTAAAGAAATACAGTGAGTATAATGAAACAGCTTTCAGGCTAAGTCACAGGGTTTCAACAGTGGAATATGGTTAATTAATTAATTCCAAATGGTATAAAGATTCATATTTTCTTTTCAGTTCCCTTCAATGGTTTTGTTAAAGTAGCTGATAGATCAGTTGATCTTCTTCCTCCTTCCTGCCGGGTGACGTGACCTTTGATGCCCCGCGGACTCAATATGCACTTGATGTACAAAAAGTGTATTCTGCGAGAAGATGAGTGACTGAAAGAAGCACAGAGGAGCAAAAATGCTTTTCCAATTCTATGTGAATTATTGGTTATAAAGGTTCTCACTGGATGGAAAAAAAAAACCCAAGCCACAGTATGTGCGTTAGTGTGCGTTTTAACTTTATGTTTCCTCCTGTGGCAAAAAACGGAGGGTTACTGTGGGGCGCCGGGTCAAAACCGAAAAAGCTGCTTCTCCCACATAAACACTTGACTTAATCAGCCACCATTCCACTGAAAAACAACAACATATATTACTGAATATTCCCTCACATCCTTATATTCATACATATACGTATATATATATTTAGTTTTTTTTCCTTTTTATTTAGTTGCACGCCGGTGTCAGAGGTCGCATGCAGTGCTTTGAATGGCTGGGCCCTGCATTTGTACCGTGTAGCCAACCTCTCATCACGTGGCACATCTACATTTGCCATTCTTTTTGGCCGTGTCTAATCCGACAGAAGAAAGGCTCCTGTGCTCAACTACTGGAGGGAAAACAATACCAGTGGGCTTTGCAATACCTGTAAGCTCACAGATGAGACAGAAACAGAGAGAAATTAAGGGGGAAAAAATCATTATTCTCTGAATGAGATGTCTTGGGTTTGATCAGAGAGTGAATCAAAGCCCATCTCTTAGACTGCTTAAACATTCACTTTTAAAATTCCAACCTGATTGTACTTTTATGGAAATTTCTTGCCATCAGTGGCTGCATTCTCTCCTGTCTCCAGGTCCTCTTGTATCCCTGTAGATATCTGACTCTACCCTTCATTAGTATTCTCTTGGTAAGAAAGCGGGAGAAATGAGCAAAAGATGTAAATTCAGTGGAAAAGAAAAGGTTTAGATCTTTTTCCCCTTTTTGTCCAGGGAATAGAAGAAAAAAAGAAGAAAAACATCATGGATTCACCACATCGTTGAGTCAAACCTGACAAAAGGGCAGAAGATTGTGCCGCAGTGCATCATCATCACCCTCACCATCAAGATAGAAAATGTACTTTGTGTCTGGTACTTAGAGTATATACAGAGTATAGAGTATTTTTATTGCGTGATGCGCATTATGTGCATTGTAATTATAGCAAGACAAATAGAACGTGTGTGGCTGCAAATGTATTCATAGCCAACATAGTAACGACGTAAGAATGGCTCCTCAATTTGAAATCGATCAATTAATCGTGTATTGGAGCATTCTTAGTCCGTCATTGCACTCAGCGTGTCTATTCTTTTCGTTTGAGACCCGCAGCTTTCTCCTTGTCTCAGGCAGTCTTGGATTTACCTGTTAGGCGAGATTCAATAGTTTTGTATGAGTTCGAACCAGCACAACCATAGTGGAACCTCCATGGCTAGAAAACACAACACATGGCTGGTGAAGAGTTGGATGGTGAGCAGGATTTTCCTGTGCCGAGATTTAATACGGTTTAATTTCATTAATGCTGTGGTTCTGCAGAAGCTTTTCTGCAAAAGTATACAGGAAAAAATCCTGTACAGACATTAAACCACTGCCCTGTTTTTATGGAAACTGTTAATGATGGATTAATAGCTTCGCACAGACAGGAGAGAAAAGACTCTTTCTCTGCAGTGAGTCCAATGTTAACATTACATCTGCTATTAAAGCAATAGATCAACCTTACAATATGCCCAATTTATTAGTATATTTAGAAGTTGATTCTTTTCAGTACGCGAAAAAAAATGGGCCACAATTACGTACAAGGAAACTGTTGAAGGATCAAATTGGTTTTCAAGAAGCAGAGAGGCACTTTCTTAATCTATTCTTTGGATATACGATGCCAATGTGGCACCAGTAGTTGGCCACACTGGAGAACCCTCAAATCTGAGGGGAGGCAAAGTGACATCTCCGCTCTCCTGATGAGAATGTCAGAAATTAACAAACCTTTTCAAGTGAAAATTCTTTGAACGGCTTCCTGCCACGACGGACACAGAGAGGATGTGAGCTGCGGTGTTTCTTTTTTTCCGACCAGGGAGATGGCATCAAGGCCGAGTCACATGGCAGCCAACCAGCACTCCATCTCATTATCACCAAGCCGCGCACCGGCTCTCAGATGCTAATCAGTCTCCCAGAGACCTCTAGCGCTGTGTGGTTAGTACAGATTTACAGCTCTCCTCAGCCCTCCACTTTTTTATTAAAGATGATCTCTCACACAGAAGGAAGAGGAATTTCTCCAGACAAATGTTAAAATGCAATGCAAAGATTCAGGCATGAAAGGCAAAAAAAAAAAAACTGTAGGATTATTCCACAGCTATTCCAGGGAGGATGAGAAAGGAGGAAAGAATGTGGAACAAAAACATCAAAGGGTCATAGAAGAAGGAGTGAAAAGGGAGGAAAAGCTGTGAAATATTTAGTACAACGTCCCTACAGGTGGTCAAGAGTGCGATGCAAGGCTATGGTTTCATTACCGTGAATAATGGATGGTGCTTGTACTTATGAAATGCTGTCATTTGTTTCCTCCTAATTGAAAAAAAGAAAACTGATTCATGCACAATTACCAAAAAAGAAAGGCGGTACACAATTGGATTGTTCTATCACTCAATGGCAATTGGGCTGTAAGAATTAAAGGCTGATCAACTCATCGACAAGATTTAAAAAGTAGCATTAAAGTATCAATCAGAAACCATTTGCACCTTTTACAACGTTCAAATGTTGTTTTATGTTTAAGCTTTTACTGTAATCTTCTTTATACCTTGTGGAAAACATATTTAATCAGTGTTTACATTATCTATGAAAATCAAACTTGTATGATGCATCAACATTTATGGATTTTGGTATTTTAGAGAACTATATATTATCAAACTGAGGATTCCACCAAATCTAAGTAAATACATGTCATAATGACTCCTAAAATGAGGTTATATAAAGGTTATTGTTAAAGACTCATTTGTTTTAGAATTAATACCCACCCAGCATTAAAATGACAAAGAAATAGTATTTATTTTACAACGATGTTTGAGAAATAAGTAACATTTAAAGATTCAACTTAATAAATGACTTAATAAAATAATAATGACTTGATCCACCCTTAAAGACTTTATTGTCGGTCTCCAAACAACTTATGAAACCAACAAAGGACTTCATCACTTGAGTCCTTTACTCCAGACATAAAAGATATTCCTCTCTTTTTCCTAAACAGGTATCGTTTTAACTCATTTTTTAGGACTTGAACGCTTGCCAAAAAAAATCTTCATTTCATAACGACGCCGCGTTGCATAACGATTCGGGTTTTGAAGAAATCCCATAATATCGACCTCGGGTCAATCATTATGTATGTTGAGGATTATATTCATACATATTATGCACATATCGTTGTTCATGCACAAATGCTGTTTCAAAGTGTAAACAAGACACTTGTGGCCCTGCCGTTGACCTCATTGCAGACCGGAGAATTTACCTCCCTGCTTCATATTGAAAAACACTCTTCTCGGGGTTGGGATGCTCTGCATGACTAAAAAGGGCTCTGAGATGAAAAAAAAAAGAAATACTTCCCATGGCAGTTAAAATACCATATAATCTAAATATAATATGGTGATAGATTTCAAGTAGCTGCAGTATATGGTTGTTCTCCGCTCCAGAGGGAGGACGGTCAAGGCCCGTCTTTATTTTACAGGCCGTCGTGGCGTCTTCTCCTCTCCTCTTACTCTTCCTCAAACGACACTCAGCAGACAAAAAGCAGATTGGTTCCTTAACCTCAGTCTCTTTGCTGCTCTCTTATCTGCAGGATGTTTTGTTAGAGGTTTAAGGTCCAGCAGACAGACTGTGCAGTACTTCATGCCGTCAAGGCTCTCTTTTAACATTTAATCTGCATGAAACTAACAGTAAATTATAGACGACAAGTAACAGCAGCTCATGGGTGATCTTTTAAGACAGGCCTTTTAAGTTTTTTTTTCTCGGCCTTTTACAAGGGCAGATCTCTGCAGATGAACCTTGTATCTCTAAGATTATTAATACAACCCTTGGGGAGAACAAACTGCAAGTCTAGCAACTGCTTTATTAATCTCTCCCTAAATTAAGGAGCAGCGGTGGGTATCCTTTTCCTCCTGCAGGTTTTACCCACAGTGGAAGGCTGCATAGGTTCCTAAACCCAAATGTCCCGTGGCGATTATTAGACGCACTAACGACAATGCAATTAAGGGCCTCGCCTGGCTAAAAACAACTGAGTGTGCAAAAAAGTAAACTGTGCAGGAGTGTTTTTATTTGCCTTCATTCTGGTGCTCGGTCTGCCTCACAGGTACATTTGAATTTCATTTGTCTGCGCTCTGTCTCAACAAACGAGATGAAGAAAAGGGCTTAATTAACATATATTTACAAATTATACTATTCAAACTAATTTAGCTTCTGCAAAATGAATTACTGGTACAAGGGGAAATGAAATGGAAATGTCTGTGCATTAAAATGGATGAGTGTTGTTTTACGAGTCTTTAGCATCAGTGATCTTTTATTAAAGTTATTCGGTAGCCTTTTGTGTGATTTGAATGAACAGTGCTTACAGAAGATCACACGACGCAGTGTTTAAAAATTATGTATGAATTCATCCTCGGGATGCAGCATTCATGGAAGGAAAAAAAAAAAAAGGGCCAACGGGAAACTGTTGGAGGGGTCACTCTCTAGTTAGAACACGAACGTGCAAGTGGGACACGATAAATTAGCTCTGTGTTTATAATTAATGTATTTGCTGACCAGATTAACGTTAGAGTTGTCAGCGAAGAGTCTGTTATTAATAACTGAATTAGTAAGTTTTTAAAAGTGTTGTTTTTATAACGTTTTTAAATAATTTCCTAAATGACATTTAGCCTTTCTGACCAAAAAAAAAGAACCTGGCAATAGTCATATTTCTAAAAAAAGCATTTTTTTTGTTTAAAAATATACAATAGAATAAATCTCAAGGCCTTTTGGGGCTTTTTCATCAAACCATTTGTTTCTAAACTGAACTAATACTTATTGCTTTAATTGCAAATCTCAAATAAGATATTTAAAAGCTTGGTGATGTGCGTTGTTACAGACAGGTATTATTCCTGATGACACACATATCTACGTTCATTTTATCCTCACACATTACACCCTTACACACAGTAGGAACGGAGATGGAGTTGAATCCACATGCGCCACATGATTTTCAACATTACACAACATTCTGCATTTTCACAGCGAGCCGCTTCAGAGCAAAACAATTATTAAAGTCGTCAATACGGATACGAGCCTCATTTCCATCCTCCATATTTTTCTTCTTTTCTTCATTTCAACAGTGAATATACATATCATGATTTGATAATGCGACCATAAAGAAGGATTTTCTTTCCCAACCATAAAGCAAACCATTTGTTCGCCAGCTCCATTTTTTTTTCCTCTGGTTTCTTTGACTCTGTCATACACAATGTATTATTTATCCCAGTCTTCTGTATAACAAATGGTCTCAGGATCAGGACAAATCAATGCCTTCCAAACTACCAGCAGGGAGATGGTTTCCTGAACAATGTGTGTCAACGGAGATATTGGCAGAGGAGTGACGGTGGCCCTGGAGAGGGGCCAAACCATTCCTGCACGTCGCGGGAGGAAATCACACTGTTCCACTTGAGACAAACACAATTTCATATTAATGAATAATTGAGAAAGTTTAGAACTGGGTTGGAATGAATGTTACGTGAGCATTACGTGTATCTGTGTCACACGATAATACTTGGGTTGTCTCCGGCATCGCAGCCCGCATAGGCCCGGGTTTAAGATCGTACGAGGGGGGGGGGGTTGAAATTTGTGACTTTGCGTGCACCCTGAACCTAAAGACAGATCTAAATAGATAAATAATCTCTGGCATTTATCTACAGCTCATCAGCGTGAACTTGCTGTGCTTGCGCTTGTTAACCTGTGCCGCGGTAACAAGGCCCGGGCTGGGTTTTTACATGAGAGGAGAAGGAGGAGGAGGAGGAGGAGGAGGAGAAAGGAGGGGGTGGTCGACTCAGAGCACACTGCCTCGACTGGAGACGAGGACGCTCCGCACGGCGCTCCCCGTCCGTGCTAATGATCCGAGCTCTGCACATAATTAAAGCCGTGGCACCGCTCTCCTGTGAAACGCAAGGTGGGGGGGGGGGGGGGAGAGGGAGGGGAGGGGAGGGGAGGGGGGGGCTCATGTGCGTCTCCCAACGTCGCTAGAGGAGGTTGGGAGAACTTCTGAACATCTATGGTCCATTATGTATAATTTCAAAACACATCCCAAGTATGAGGAGGAAAAAAAAGAAGAAGAAACTTTTCATTTTTAATGACAAAATCATGAATTATTCTGTTTTTTGTATACACTCCCTCTTTCAAAGGTATAGCTGGTCCATGAAAGGTGAAACCAAATCAAGCCGGAAAGTCTTTCTGCCGTAGTAGTACTAAGTAGGACTTACTGCAGCAAACGACACCTGTTGAGCGTCGTGGAAATGAGCAGCAGCAACATTAAAGGGGAAAAGCTTTCGGTGTGGCGCTTTTTTTGTGCTCTTCTTGTATTTTACGTGTAGTCTCTCCATCATTTTACTTTCATGACCCCACTAAAATATGAGACTAAATGACCCCCCCCCCGTTATACACAGGCGTGATAAAAACACCACGCACCAATTAAAAAACAACGCTGTGTGGGATATTTCATAAAAGTGTCCTTAAAATGATGAATAAAACAGGGACATCCTCCCCAATTTCTACTTAGAGAAGCTGCAATAAAGCCGTGTGTTGTTGGACATTGTGAAGAGGCCGTCTGCAGAGGTTACTTATGCTTTTCATGGAGTTGTGAGTGATGTTGTTGTGCTATTCTGTTGTCTGAAGTTATTAGCTATTATTAATGAAGACATTAGCATGTCCTAAGGAAGCACTACTTTTTTTTAATTTCCTAACAGGCTGAATTGACTGCTCAGTATGTGACTGAGTAATAAAAAGTCGTAAAAACTCTAGCTCTAACTCTAACTTTTTTTTATCTGTTTTTAAGGAAAGGAGACAGTACGCCTTGCGCTCTAATTCTTATCCATTATGTACGACAAAAGTTGTTTGATATTCAACGTTGATGAACTACGCAAATTACAAGCAGTGAACTCTCGATTGCTGGGACCTTTTTTTTTATTTTGTGTGTCTGTGCACAGTGTAGTTTTCCTATTTGACCAATAGGTGTCGCTGCAAGCCATGCAAACAGCGCGCTGTGCAGGTCCTGCCTGCAGCGACGTCCTGTTCTCAGTGCAAACATGGCAATCATCTCTTTCACTAATCCAGAACCAGAGGCCACAGGCACAAAAATACTGCTTGTAATAATAATTCAACTTTCCACATACATTCCTTTAACTTTGTGTTGGATTTGTTAAACCTTTTGTTATCATTCCTGTACACCTTTCCTCAGATTGAATTCCAAGATTATTCATCCACTGGATAAATTCAGAGTATATCTTCATGACGGAAATATCAAATAAAATCTGCATATGTTGCATCGCTTTACAAGACGTGTAAATAATAGATGACTGGCCTTTTTGAGCTTGTAAAGTCAAGTTAAAGGAGTATTTCGAAAAGGACGTGTCAGCAAATACATGAAACAAAAATGTGACACTGTTGCTCTACTCACGACTCACAGCGAAACAACTTCACAGAGACGCACAAGTTCACACACTCATAAAACAAGGCTCGTCTGAGTGTAAATGTTCAGCGATATTATGAGTATTCAAGGTGACGTTCCTGCACATTGGCGATAAAACAACTCCTGATAGTGTCACGCGATGACAGCACAGATTAGATTACAAACCTAAGCGTGTTGCAAATCTCATCTGTCAGTTATAATACCCGATTTGCCCGTCAGTTAAGAGTCCCCAGAGCTAACGCCCCCCCCCCATCAGGCTCTCCTCATTACAATTTACTGTTCCCAGTAACTGGAATGAGCTGCACGGCAATACCGAAGTGGACATTTTTATGTCAACAGCTCCATGCTTTCACTGATGTTCTCGCTGATAATTGCTTCTTGCTTCCAAAGCCGGCAATAACCGAAACCCTGATGTTCCTCTATGTGCTGCATCCTTTGTTCTTCCGCAGCTTTTTAACCGTCTTCGGCCTGTTTTTGTCTCTGCACTGCTACATTTGGGCTGTGGTTGTATCTCTGCCTTGTCGTGGGTGTTAGGTGGCTTCTAGTTGCAGTTCAATCTTTTGCTCTTCCTGTCACCGATTGTTACACATTCATCTTAAACATAATCTGCTTCATTCGTCATGTTTTGCATCCATGGAATTAGTTTCCTGTTATATGTGGATCTCGATTCAGAAACACAGTGGGTGGAATAACAGGATTATTCAAAAAAGAAATTAGGAGAGGGGAATATTAATAAGAATAAAAACAACAAAAAACAAAGACAAATGTTTTCATCTTGAGGTTGAGCTATGTACTGTATACTGTGTGTATATAGGTACAAATAGTTTCATCGCATTGCAACACACATCCACACTGTTTATTAAACATTTTATAATACTGACCAAGCTTCTCAATCCAGAACTGAACAATGTAAAATCTAAACCCCCAAATGCTAGATTTCAAGTAGTTAAGTATGATTTTAATTAGATGTGTACACTTATATTCATTCATTCATTTTTCTCACAGACAACAGATGAATAAAATCTCTCTTAAGTCTCCGGCTTGAGGCTTTAGCCACACTATTTGTTCACGTGATCAAACACATGTTGCCTCACACGCAGCCCTGACGCGCTCAAACATGCAAACGACATCTTCAAATTCCCACGAGCAACCAACGCACATAAACAAAAACGTATAAATGAACGCACAAATGAAGTAACACGGTAGCCACAACAAGGCCTTTCTTTGATAGCAAACCACTATACTACAGAGGATTGTAATGGGTTGTCTTTTTTTTTTCTTCTTAGCCTGTTGTTGATATACCATCTGGCCCGTGTAACAACTACATCCCTTTAGGCCTGCAAATAATGACATTCCATATCCCTGCATCTAACCTGTGCATGGCTCATTGTGCTTTAGGGGACTGTGTGACACTTCACAAACCCTCCCCTTCGCTTTCCTCGTCTTTACCCGCACCTCCACAGTTGATGTTTTGGACTGCGGAGACGGGCAAGGCCCTCGCTTGCAGGATAAAAGGAAGGGGGTAGCCTGCCCCTCAGTGACGCTACCCTCCAGGAGGAGAGAGGGGAACCGGGGATGAGAGAGGCGGTTGGGGAGGGGGGGGGGGGGGGCATAGCAGGGTGCCGAGATGTAAGACACATTTAGACATACACACATTTGGCTGGTGTAGAAACTGTTGACTCCCCCCTGCCCCCCCCCCCTCCACCTCCACCTCTTCTCTATCTTCTTTTGTTGCCTTTGGGAACAAAAAGCATGCAAATATTGGACCATTGAATCCACCGGTGAAAGCGTGTCAAAATGTCACGGCGCTCGCCTGCAAAAGGCAAACAGCTGGAAAGCGCATATCTCCCACGTGGTGCAGGCTCCGGCTGCTGCTGCTGCTGCTACAGGTGAAGCATTCGGTGCACCTGCCGGACTGTGCAGCGCTCGTGTTGTTTAGCTTACAACAAGAGAACCTGACTCACTCACATCTAACTTAGATCTATTGACAGTGGACATAAAGGCAGAAAACAAACAATTCAACCTCTTGCATTGTTCAGGCAATAGTTGACGATCTCAGGAATTTGGTGATAAAACATCTGTGTAGTCATGCCGGGGGGGGGGTAGAGGGGTAACGCGGAGAGCCCTAGTACGCCGACTTCGTTACTCTGATCCAGGGTCACCCCTGGGGAGGCTGCAGGGCCTGGGTCAGCCATATGGTGGCAGAAGCCCCTGGAGGAAGACGGCCCGATTAGCTGGATCAGCTTCAGCGCTTCCTGGCCGAGGCTCGGGCCGCAACCATGGAGCAGGTAACCGAGGGGGGGGGGAGGTTGGTGCCCGGGAAACCACAGCAGCACCATCGGGAGCCTGAGGGCAGAGAGAGGGAAGTGGTTTACTCCACGGCATCTGCAAAGCTGAGGGAAATTACAAGTTACAGTAAATCTGCTGAGCGTCTGATACGTCGTTCATTTAAGTGGTAACTTTGTTGAAAGCTGTGACTGTGTTTGTGTAACAATAAATGCATGGTTGACTTATTTTACCATTTTTTGCAGTTATTTTAAAGAGAGCGACGGACACTGAGATTGAACAACATTAAATAGAAGGTTGTGCAGAGTCACCTTCACTTTTCTTATCATTGTGGCACATTGTGGAAAATGGAAGAATACAAATACTGGGGAAAAACGCTAAATATATTTAAACATACAGATATAAATGTGGTGACTTTTTTATGAGCCCAGTGTAACGTGACCATTAGCTCACTGGACCAGAACATGGAGTGAAACAGATTGGTGTTAACAAATGTTTCTCTTGAATCTGAAAATGAATTAATTTACATTCCAGTATTTGATATACTTTGTCCGTTAGAAGTTTGTTTTACGTTTATTTTCCGAAATGAACTAAACGTGAATCGCTTTGTACATTTCGCATTGTGACGTCGCCGTGGCTCAAAGCATGCCGAGTGGCCCGTATTTCTCTCCCAAAGCTGCTTTCCCGAGAACATTCCTTCAAGACTAGCGAGGCCTTCCTTCCTTTTTGCTTTGCTCACTTTCACCGTGTGTCACTGTATGGATTTAAACCAGCAGCATAGTGATGTACAGCATGTTTTACATTGCACCAGCAGGGACGTCCATAGTCAGAGAAAACCAATCATCCTTCTGAGCTCCCACTCAGTCAAAACAGCAAGTTCTACCTTGGATTATTTCTTTCCAATGCATAAGAGTATAGTTTTCTGTTGCCATGTTTATTCAAAGTTTATTGGCATCGCGCAGCGTGTCCTGATTGTTTTTTTTTTACCAACTTCAACTCTGCACATCAAGTGTGAAGAAGACTGGAGGAAGGGTCCTCGAGATGGACGGACAGACGCTCTCTCAGCCCTAGAGCACCTCGCACGGGTCTCCAGCGGCCGCTCCTCAGCCATGATGAAATAGCCGAGAACGACACTTGGAAGGGTTTTTTGATCTGATGTCCCCTCCGCTGTCGTCCTTTTCGAGAGGACAAGCGCCTTGAGAGTAGTCGCTA
The DNA here is from genome assembly GCF_949316345.1 of Pungitius pungitius. Taxonomy (NCBI): domain Eukaryota; kingdom Metazoa; phylum Chordata; class Actinopteri; order Perciformes; family Gasterosteidae; genus Pungitius; species Pungitius pungitius. The sequence goes on along the minus strand of NC_084908.1, from coordinate 16,315,637 downwards.
TCTATGCTCACTAAAAGGGCAATAGTCCCATTGCCCATGTGTCTCTCCCAATTACTGGTCTGACCTTCACATCCCCTTGCATTGTTTTAATACATTATAAAATGGGAAAATGTATCAAGCCCCAAATTTTCATTTCAAGTCAGACCCAATATCTGATTCAGGTGTATTTATCTCCCTTGAATAATATTGTAAATTCACGTTGAATTGCGGTGATAGTGAGTGGATTACTGCATACAAATCTGTCAGAACTTTAATAATAGAAATAACCGATAATTAAGGGTCAACTAGCTCATGATATGCAACATTGTAGAAAAGCAAGCACGCTGAGCTTTCTCTATCATCAAATCAAATTAAAAAAAATCTAGCCTGGTGGAGAAGAACTGATATGCTGCATGTCGTCCGCTCCCCCAATATTCATGAAAATTTGAGGTTGTCTCACTTAGAATTCTGCAAACCTCAAAAAGCCACATGTTTAATCTCCCTATAGGCACCAGCAGCCTTTATCTCTATGTTTTCCTTCACTAATTACAATGTCAGAGTGCTATTTCCAACCCTTCACAATAAAAGCTCTTCTCCTCCCATTGAACAGTATAGATGGTTTAGCTGTTATTTACCATCAAAGTCTAAAAAAGAGACAACTCCGTCCTCTGAGAAAGAGCGTTGCCCAAAGTTTTCCGAGCCGGAGCATGGCGTTTTCATTTTGTTCGCCATTTGTTGAGACGTCTAAGGGAGTCGGTGTGCACGTTGAGAGATGCTGACATGTTATTGTCTGAGTGCCTTTTGGTCTTCATCTCTAATAGAGAATGGCTCGCCTTTGTATTCATAATGCATGCTCTCTTCAAGTGCCACTGAGAGACTACTTATCAGTCTCTCCTTGTTGATTTTTTTTTTTTTTTGGCCCGTCCTCACATTACATTCTGAGGAGTATATGTAACATACTTGCTAATTATAGACCAGGTCTGCGACTTCACCCGGTTTCTAATTAATGAACTATGTGTGTGCTGTTAAAGCCATTAACCTTGACAGCTCGTTACCGTGACGCCAGGAAAAGGGGTTCTTTCATGGCAAATGACGAGGCTGGATGTGTGACACGGCTCTGACTTGCCTGTGGTGTCCCGTTCTGGGGACGAAAGCCCAGATGACTCTGACTGAGTTGCGTCTCGAAGATATGAGATATTCAAATGAGATGCGAACAGAGAGGGACCCTCTGAAGCCGGATGTCTAGTGTTAATGTTCTCATTTGAATATTAAAGAATCTTTGCCATTTCTTTTGTGGATCAAAAAAACAAGAAACGTGAATGCGAGGCATGACTGACAAGACAATGGGGAGGTTTTACAGTGTCGCCGCCCTCGTCAATCTGGTATTCAGCTCGCACTCAAACAGAGGGGATTGTAGATTACATGCAGGGCATAAATGGAAATGGAAAATATTTATATCGTGTGTCTGTTTGTCGGCTTATAATGTTAGAACTTGTGAAGTTATTGACCTTATTCTCTGCCTGAACTAGGGCGCTTGTGCATTGCGTCTTTTTCAGCCTTTTGTGGGTACGTTTTTAAAGTCTTTTAAAGAAGCTATGAAATTCTGACTTTTAGACTTTTGAGCATTTTACTCCCAATATGTGATTAGTTCAAACATTCAAACATTGACGGAGAGACAGTCGAAATCTGAGTTACATCGGTTTTAACTTCCAATCCAAGATGTCTTCTGTCCGTCCGGATTTTCTTCATTTTTGAACACAAACAGCAGCAAACTGAAAGAAAACGCATCCCGTGCATTTAAAAGGGATACACAAATTGTGTGTTTAAGTGAGTACACAGAAGTATAAAAGTGCCTTTGTTTACCGCCTGGGTGGAACAGCTGTAGACAATTGTTGGGCCCCGTGGTGGCTCATGTAGCATGCTAGGTAGCTTAGCCTGTTTGATGCATTATATCATGTGGCCGAGAAGTTGAACACGTGGTCGGGTAGAGCAGAGGTGATGTTCATTTGATTGATGACAAGATCAAATTCCAACTTACTTCTAGGTATCGGACTAACCTGCAGTTTCAAACTCAGTTGCTATCCTTTTAATGCAATATTGGTTGATGATTACACGTGTTGTTTGACCCACACATTGATCAGACATGTATTACAATGAGAATGAAGCATCTATCATTCTATCAGGCAGTCATTTCTGTTCCTGCTGCCCCAGTGGACCCTGTTTAACAATGTTAGTTCCACTATTGACATTTCTTTCCCATGTCCTGAGAAAGCCTTTACAGCTTACTCCGACAAATAGGTCTATTCAGGAGAGGTACCATGATTTCACTGAACCCAACAGAATGTCCTTCAGTGAGACGAGAGAGATAATAATTCATGCTTAGGGGCTCCAGATACACCAACAGGTCTTACCTCCCACTCCTTATTCACCACCATTGCTCAATGCACTGTATTGTCGAAGGCAAATTGAGGATGTATAATTCAATAAGCAGTGTACTAAAGAATTAATATATTCAAGTTAATTATGCCACCGTGTAAGGGAACCGTTGTACATCGGATTACCAAAATGATTTTTACTTTTGACCTTGTTCTCTGCGGATCAGCTTCATTACGAGGTTTTAGTTATAGCTTAACATTTTAAAACAATTGGCGTGGAGCGGCCCATTTATTTATGATTCAAGGATTGATGTCCTTTGTTTAAATAAAACATGGCCCGAAAGGTGCGAGTGTGAATGAATCTATTCGAGCGAGCGATTAGATGGGAAAGTTATTTATTCATGTTTATGTGGGGTTTCGCTATTCTTAAGACAGCTGCTCCGCAGAGGGAAAAAAAAAGCGGCGGCGCAGACAGAGAGGAGCTGTTGATACAAGAACTAATGATATTTGAAGGATTTAATGAGAGGTTCTGCTTATCTCAACCCTTCGCTGTTCCAATATGCAAACTGCCCCGCAGGTCCTGTACCTGCGCCGAGCTGAACAACTTGTTCGCGGGGAAATGAGTGGCCTCATTGTGTCCTCCCAACTTTGACAGCTGGGAGACGCCTGAGGCTCATCCCCGGAGCTACCACCTCGGGTTTGTTGGAGCCGAGCTGCTCCTGAAAGACTCGGACTGTTGCGGGCCATTAATTGTAATGCAATATCAGTGGCACTGTTTGTCCCGATGCTTCATGCCTGCGTGGCTCTGATTGACAGGGTGAATATTTAAAACAGGGAGTCCTTACTGGCTAATTGCATCGAATAATGATGATTTAAAGCGCAGAGCGCTGGTACTTGGGAGGGTGAAAGTGTGATACGTCAGACCCACAGGATCACAGCAAACTTTTATGAATTATAATTGCGATAGTCTTTTTATTATGTAGGCCAGGTTCTTTGTGTGTGCTGGCTTTGCCTGATTCGATTTCCATATTGTAATTATTTTTCACTGTGTTACTAATGGGAGAAACGCACAACTATGACACTGTAAAAATAATTAGCTAATCCCAATTGTGCAGCAGCGTGTCTGGAGAAAAAGTAAGTTCACAGGTTGTTTTTTGTCAAGATCACGCCCCTCTAAATTACCTTTAAAATACCTGCATATGTGAACCTAATTAACTTCCCACGGAGATCAAATCAATGCAGCATTTTTAAAGAATATATGGGAGGTCAAAACAAGCATTTGCCATTGACTTATCCGTCCCTTTCTGTTCCCTGCGTCCCGCTGCTGTCTCCCAATGGGACCCAATGCGCGTACGCGGAGCTGAAGGGTGATGAGGGAACGTGGTGGGAAGGGCCCATGTGTTCCATAAAGTAGTCAATGTGCAGTTTTAATTCCTTTAAATGCACTCAATCGTGGCATCAATGCTGATGGCTCACGGTGAGCATCGGTTATGCAGGAGTGTTACATAGCTTTGGTTTGGACCTATTTCATCAAACATTCATGGGGCAAAAAAAAAAAAGAGAATTACACTTAAGTTTCTCATGTTTTGGGAGCTCTGGACTTGAATTGTTCTGAACACAGAGTTCTTTTGTCCAGTTTTCGTGTTTTCTTCGGGGTTGCAGAGTATGTAGGAGGAATCAGATATGTGATGAAAGTTTTTTTTTTTTTTGTTCACTTTTTTGCTTATTTACTTAGATGAACTCATCAAACCCTTGCTTTCATGCAATAAAAGACTCTTGTCTGAATGGACGTATAGTGTGAAAGCAAGTGATGCAAAAAGGTGAAATAGGGGGAACATCTCTCCCGCTCAATTGAGCCTGCCTTTCTCTCCTCACTCTTCATCAGCCTGGTCTTCCTCGCCTCTGTCTGCCAGTGTGTTTGGCGTTTTTAGATGTGATGTGAGCGTAGTATTCTCTCAAAACTCCACTTGATGGTATTTCACGGCTGCGTCCCCCAAGTTATATTAAATTTGCAACTGGGCCTCTTTAAGTCTTTTTCATGAGATGTATGTTTTAAAGAGTGTGTCAATTCTTAAAGATGCCCTTGGCTTTTATCAGTCATTTTTTTTAAGAAAGCTTCCAATAAAGGAGGAGGCGGGGGCTCGATGTGGCGGGGGCCCCCTTTTGCTTGCACAAACTGCATATCAAATCTTAAACCCAGATCTTAAAGGCCGATACGATCTGACTTAAGACCGCCTCAACAAAGCCGAGGCTTCAATATTGATGAATTTGACTTAACATCGTTTTAACAATGATTCAATGTTTGCTCGTTTTCAGTTTAAAGCGGCTTTCTTGTTTTGAAGCTATAACTACGGATTCCTTTTTTTCACTCATAGCTTCAACAGCTTGGTTTCAACTACAATCCGTTGTTTAAAAGCTTTGACTTCTAGTGTGAAGAATCCTCTTAAAGCCTCTCCAGAAACCAGCAGTGCCTTTTTTTTATTTCATAGCGGAGCTGATCTTCAAGTAAACACCCCCCCCCCCCCAGCAACCAAGTCTGATTTGAACTATCTCCATGTTCCAGTTGTTATGTTGACCCCGTGTCCCTCGGAGGGTGCCAGGGCACAATTACTTCTTATTAGAGCTCTGGCTCCTGATACACCTCTGCTAGGAGGGCGAGCCGTCAATTGCAGACGTGTTAGACCTCTCCTAGCGGGAGACAGGGGGGGCGAGTTCATGTCTGCGGCCGATATGTGGGGGGGGGGGCTCTCCAGACTCTGGCCTTTCTGCAACATTTACCCCTTCTACGCATGAGCTGTCGTTCATGCAGCACGAAGCACGCAGGCGCCCCAAGGGCAGAGATTACATCATCTCGCACGGACGTATTAGCCTGCAACAAATTTCGGGATTCTTACGTTAAGAAATGATTATGTTTACTCAGTGGCGTAAATGAATCATGTCATGATTTCACTTGATTGATTATGTGCCTGCCATTTCTTATACAGAAAGCTTATTTTCAAAGTCAGAAAGCTCATGCGTTTATTTCTGATGAGGCCGTGTCTTTTTAGATGAAGAAGGATGAGAATGTGGCCTAAACCTCCCTTTAATAAATAAACTATTACCCCCTATACAACCAATAATTACATTAGCTCCCAACAGGACACAAAGTGACTGATCTGACCCCATAAAAAAGGACACAAGATGACGCACAACAGGCATATTCTCTCATATGTTTTAGTTTATATTCCTTTTTTAAATTGAATTAAACCTAAAATGAAAAGCTCGTTAGCGCTTGTGACAGAAGGTTTTAACTTTACGTTTTTTTTAAAAAGGCTCTTGACAATGCAAAAACTTCTCCCCATATAATTGTAATTATTTGAAAGTGAGTGTCTGATCACAGTCGCAGACGCAGCACTTTAGGGTTTAAAGGCCCGTATTATAACCATTATTCATCTCTCGTCAGCTAGATGATGTTGGATACAAGTGATATTTATTCAAACATCACAAAAGAATATTGATCTCCTTTCATTTCATCGTAGTCCGTCTGAATGTTCTGCATAAGCTTGACCTGCACTTGACTCGTCACATTGATCCACACTCACCGGAGGAGGAAGAGGCCCGAGACCACCGGCACAAAAGAGGACCCCGATGACGTTGTCAAAAGTTAATTATGCCTCAATTTCCACATCATCTGTGTATAGCAGAGTGAAATACTGTGAGGGATCAATTTTTAGATGTTAAAGTGGGACTTGAGGAGAACGTGGTGACATTCTATGGAACACAGAAATCATACATGGCGAGCATTTGAACAGCATGAGCAAACCGTACGTATTTTAAGCAACATGAACTCAACCATATGCAACATCTTGCAAAGATAAAGAGTCTTTCGTTTTAAATATTGATGTAAAATGTATTAGAGTATTTATAGGGGAACTCGAAGCTGGTAAAATACTGAATGAACTGCTGATAGACGTTGGAGTTATGTGTGTTGGATGGAGCAGGAACCCCTCATCAACGTGACGGCGTGGCGGTACGTCAGCAAACCGAAAACAAACACTTCCTTGTTCGAATCACTAAAACATTAATTTTTTTTTTCATCCTCAACATCACACGAGTCATCTTCATCCATTAAGCAGCTCATTTTCAGTCTGCAACGTGTACCAGTATACGGTGGCTGATTTAAAGTTCAGGGATCTGATCGCCTCGGGCGAGTTATTCTAAGAACCCCCTGATGTCAGTGGGACTGTCTGGCAGAATAAAAGGCAAGGCAATAAACTGGGGGAAAAAGTAGCACACACGCATTGAAATCGGGACCTCCCCGAGGCGATGGCCCAACTGGCCCGTGGTTAAATCCTCCACTGAAAGTGTAATAATCACACCAGAGCCCCACAGAGGGGAAAGAGCGGGGGGGGAGAATGAGTGGGGGGGCGGGGGGCGGGGGGGGGGGGGGAGACGCCGAGGTACCCGAAACAAAAGCCACCCCTCTCCGTCCTGTTCTCTTTGTGCCCTCTCCGTCTGAAGAGAAAGAGAAAGAAATGAAAAGAAGAAGAAAAAAAAAAAGAAAAAAGACGGAAAAATTTCTCGGCACTCCGGAAGGGAATAACAGCGTCTGTGATGACGACTGATGGGAAAGTTGAACAAGATCTGAAACGGATCACAAAGGGGGTTTATTGTCCTTCTTAGGGGTCTGCAGATAGAAGCGTTGTAATCCTGTCCGTGGGCCATCACTCGCTGCAGATAAACGCTTAATGACACCTTGAGAAAGGGGCTTTGCGGGTTGTAAGATTACATGACGCCACATTCGCCCCAAAATGGCAAAATGTTTTCATGATGGTTGGGTTATCTGTGTTTGTGTCGGCTTTGCTTTTGCGTTTGGCTCTGGTTCATTTCTTTTTCTGCCTCTCAAAGAAAAAAAAATCAAAAAAACATTTGTTTGGATTGTAACACAAAGCCATTCCCATTATACTCATCTTGAATGCCTCTCAATTCCTTCCCCTTTGAGAGTAGCCCAGCAGGAACTCCCACTATAAATCACATTTAGTGCCTCCGACATGCTCGAGGAAGGGATATAGCTGCCAGTGGCTCTAATTGCCTCGGCCCGCGTGCCTCGTTTATGTGCTCCTGTTTTACAGTTTGAGACACTCTGCATCGAGGTCGAGTCCTTCTCTCCCTGTTCGCGTTTCGCGTCCGAGTCCGTCTTACGAATTGTGCAAAACGAGCGGCTTGCGGAACAAAACGCGCGTGCCGTGTATTGTGTGGAAACATCAATTAAGACGCTGTTTTCCGTCCAGGGACGCCCCCCCCCCCTTTTGTTCTTCCCGGCGAGTCGCTGGGAGGTTGAATGGGCATGCTAATTATGACAGCAAAGGTCAAACTAATTAGCGCTCCCCGTGAACTTGCCATTGAAAGGTTCCTGATATCTCCACGTAGCCTCGACAGGGTTCAAAGTGATCAAGAGTTCCGTTTTTTTTTTATTCGCCATGGGCTCAGTGACAAGAGGCGCCAAACGGGGGCTTTTGTATCGAGAGGAAGGAGGACACTTTGTGCGCCATTAAACCTGTACAATGCCGTAATCGTCTTTGTTTAGATATGTTAAATAAAGCATATCATTATGCTCTACTGACTGCTAAGTGGTGTTTAAGGGGTCCATAAATTCAATTAGACAGCGTTTAGTGCTGCCCCTGGACCGTGTTAGTGCAGTGACGCACGTGATCCAAGGGGAGGGTCGCGTCAGCCATTTTTAAGAATTATTACTTAGGATTTACATTTATATTATAATTTTAATAGTGCGACCCTCTTCAACCGATAGGGGCCTCAGATGCTTTCTGGGGGCCGATTCTCATTCCCTCCCTCCCTCAGGACCTCGTCCCATTTGTCATTATACACAGCTAGGGAAAAAGAAAAATCTCTCTCTTTCTCTCTCTCTCTCTCTCTCTCTCTCTCTCCACCATCCCAGTCCGTCATTAGAGCGGGCCCCGTTAGCCCCGGTGCTAATGCGCAGTTTAGCAGCCGCCGCGGCAAAATGCTAAAGAGGTCCTGACAACTCCTGGGGGTCGGCCAAGTGTGGGCCGAAGGGTTTCTGCGTGGTGCGCGCACTAGCGTTAGCGTTTGAAGGAGGGGGTGGGCTGAGGGGTGAGGGTAGGGAGGGAGGGGGCGGGGGTGGGGGGGGGTTAGGAAGGGGGTCCCAGTGGTTGTTTGCCTGGTTTCCATCAAGAGCCCTCGTCTCCTTTATCCCCTTTGTGGCGGAGGCCCTCCTCGGGCAGTTCCCTCAGAGGGGGATCTAAAAAGAGCAGCTGCTGGGGAATGAGTGCCATTTCCTCCTGCTGTCACCAGCACACTGGCAACCCTTAGTCCTCCTATCCCCCCCCCCCCCCTCCCTCCCCAAACCTCCTATTAATATGCATATGGACTTGTTTCTCTTAGTTCTGAACTCCAGTGACAAAGTGGGAAAGCATATGCCTGAAATATTCATGATCGCACGCGGTAATTAAGCGGTGGAGAAGGGAGCTGCGCGAAGGGAGAGTCACTCCAGCCCCTCTGCTGGAGTTAAAAATTGCCTCTTTCTTTTTTCTTTTCTTTTTTTTTTTTCCCCTCCTCCTCTCCAGCACTCAAAAGCGTGTTGTCCTCTGCTTTCTCTGCAATTCTTCGAGGGCGCTTTCCTCGCCTGCGCCGCGCTGTTGTGCGACGCGGAGCCAAATGAGGCTTAAACGGAGTGCGGTTTTTGTTTAGCGAGTTAACGGCAGTTAAGTGGCGGAGAGAAGCCACGGCTCTCCTCCCACGTCCATCACACTTTTTCATTGCAAACACTGAAGCTGGTGAGGCTCTTGGATGATACACCACACTTAAGTTTGGATTTAAATATCTATACTTTTGTTCTTCTCACTATTGTTCACAGGGATACAAATTGGGATTTGTTTTTTTTGCACTGTTCATCACTCATTCAGATCTCATTCATATCGATCCAATTTGTATAGGTTTTTGTACGATATGATGAATATAACATAAGGATTGCTTGCAGGTTATTTCAGTATTCAACCACGGCATCTTTAGATACAACTTTTAAAAGAAAACATGTTTTTTAATTCTGATGTATTACATTACATGTCATTGAGCTAACACTTTTATCCAAAGCGCGACTTACATTGCATTATAACCCATGCGTTACATTTTTGCCCGGGGAGCAATTAGGGGTTGGGTGTCTTGCTCAGGGACACTTCGACATGGCACATGGGAAAGCTGGTACTCAAACCACCAACCTTGCAGCTCCCAGCGCATCACACTACTCCATGCGCCACCATCGCCTGGTGGCGCATGTATATGAACCTATACATCAGTAAATACATCATTTATTTTGCATGGCATTATTGCATTTTTTTCATGTTTTAGCAAGATGCTCAATTGTATAAGAACACACTTGATGTTTACACTCAGAGAATAAATATGCTGCAGACCGTTCAGAGATTTAGCTGGAGGAATCAGAGGAAACAGAGCTGGATGAGATGGATTGGGGGAGAGAGAGAGCGAGGCGGTTGGTTGTAGAAGGTGAGAGGCAGGAAGAGGGAGAGAGGCAGAGAGGGAGAGAGGGAGAGAGGCAGAGAGGGAGAGAGAGCTGTGAGACGCTGGCAGAGGTTTGACAGCTGGGTAGATTGTATGTGACATAAAGCCCAGAGATGAAAGAAGGGCGGACAGCTGGCCCACTGCACTCAGCACACTGCGTGCAACTGCACTCACCTCGCCGTGCCTCTCGCACCCCCCAGCCTCCCTCCCCACGGCCTCCTCTGCCCTTGCCCCCCCCGCCCCCCGCCCCTCCCCTCTTTTTGCTCTCACTCTCCTCCTGTTGACGCTCTCCTGACGGCTTCCTCTGGGGGAGAGGGGGGGGTGTCCGCCACCTTCCTCCAGGGGGGGTGTGGTGGGGGGGGGGGGGGGGGGGGGAGTCATCCCGGCTCCCGGGCCCCGCCTGGCCCCTGCCGGCCCGTCTATGAGGAGCAGTGGTCCAGAGTTCAGCCTCCCTGCCTCCTCCCTCCCGCCTCCCCTCTCTCTTGTCCGCTCCGCGCCTGTCATCTCGCAACCCACTCAGTGCCACACTGGCTTGTTTTGTCAATAACCATTTATTTGTTGCTGGAATGGCAGCAGCCATTACATCTGACCTCCCTGTTTCATCAATTATGGATAGATTATTGGATGTGAACATCTGCAAGAGCTTGCTGTTGGACTCACCTCCTGGCAGGGATTAGATAAAGTATTAAACTGCTGTTTATTGTCAGGCCAAAACTCTACTGGGAAGCCAGAGACTTTCAACCAAACCCACAGCAACAACAACAACAAAAAATAACTCCCATCAACAAGGCACCTTAAATAGTTTAGCAATGCTGCCAAGAACCCCTCATGGTAAGATATGGGCCATTTATTATTTACACTTATTACTGGTTGTTATAACACTCACGGTAAAAGGTCCTGGCAGACGGGGCTTAGTCATTGTTGTCACCTTTGTAAATGTGTAAACCAGAGGCCAAACACACACACACATGCGCACAGATGCTGCACGGAGGAATGGCTGCTGCTGAACCGCTAATGATGGGGTGAACGCGCTCATGGACGGACCCTTCAAACACACACACACACACACACACACATGCATGCTCCCAGGAGGCAGGGAGATATTTAAAAAAAAAAAAACACTTTTAGGTTATTTATTTTTAAAACATGCCAAATAAAATGTTTAACACATGAATTATAGATTTAAAATGGATATCTTCTGGGTGAATATGCCACACTGGCATCGCATTTGAGTAACAGACAGAAATAGCCGGCGGTGGGGCTAAATTAGGATTTGTGTGATGCATGACCTGTGGCTCAAGTCGATCCACAAAAACTGGCAGTGATGAATTCCGTGCTCGGCGGGTGATTTCTCTCGTCATATTACACTTTCGCAGAACGAAGTTATCAAAAAAAAAAGAGGAAAGGAATAAGCATACAGTCGAAGCAGGCTACTCTTTGTTTGCTATTACAATACAATCGCCATGTTTGTACTGAGTTGTCCAACAGGAGAAGTTCACGAGTGAATAATGAGAGTCGAACGGCATGGTTGATACCAATATAATCATAATGGCTTTCCCCAATATTAATCTTGAATAAATCCCAATATGGCACGATGCCGCCCAAAGGTTGATCAAAAAAAAAAACAATGCTGAATCTGATATAGCCCTGATGTAATAATGACAGTTCATACTGGAATTCGTCCTTTCCCATTGCCACTCCGTTGTGTTCACTTGTGACCTGAGGTTGGACTGAGGTTGTCCTCGGCTGCTTAGTATCTTCCTCGTGCTGCGGCCGGTTGCTGCGCTGCCTCTTTAGTTGCCAGTCAAAGCCCCTCACAGTTCACCTTCGAGGCATCTGCTCGGCTGTCAGCACCACTTGTCAAACCGCCGCTTAGCATTCACATTGTTTTTTTTTGTGAAAACGAACGTGTTTCCGAAGTGTAGCCACGCGACGCACTGTAGCCCCGGCATTTTTTTGTTAATGTCTTTAGGTGGTTTAGGCAGTGATGTAACCTCTGTCAGACAGGAAGTGTTTTTTTTGTTTTTTTTAAGGCTTTGAACAAAGAGCGTGAAAACCTCCTGTGTGCTAGAGTAGCGGGGCACTGTGCATCAAAATATCAGCGCAGGTTGAAAGGCACAAAATAAGGTCAGTGTCACCGCACTGCATTATTAATACTCCACTGTTTATCTCGTTGCCCATTGAATCTGTGTGCAAGAAAATGCTGCCTCCTATGAAATATTGATGCAATTTCCCAGCTTTACATGTGGAAAAAGCAATCGGAAAAACTACGTGTTACATGCTGACAGCAGGTTGCTGAATGGAACGTCGTAACATAAATTGTCAGACACAGCAAAAAACACCAGCATGTTGTCATATCTATTGCAGGGCGTAGTGTTGTTTGAACACAGGTTTCTACCTAAAATATCTTGGGATATTAGTTTAAACTAAGGCTCATGAAGGCAGTTATTATAGACTAATGCCTAAAATTGTTTTTGAATTTAGAAAATATTTAACTTAATATAGACTTTTTTTGGATACTTTAATTCAATAATGAAAATATCAGCTTTCAGTCAGTGTCTTGTATCGTATCGTCATAAATGTCTCTGCTTTGAAGGCCTATTAGTAGACATGGTCTAGTTTAAATGAAGTTTTGACCTTTGACATTTGTCATCTTTGCCATTATGTGCAGTTCGTTCATTTCTAAAGGCTGCAATCCTTGTTAAAGATGTATTTCTTTCTGAATGAATACGCCTGGTGGTTTTAACGCTTCTATTCAAAGTAGATAACACATCTTAGAAAGAAAAAAAATCATTATTTGGATAAAAAGAGCTCTCTGCACTGAGAGGCATTTGCACTTAAAGGGAGAAATCAAAAGAATCGTAAAATTGTATTCACCTCATATCTTTATTACTGCACCCCCATCAGCGCACAAACAGGTAGAAAACAACGCTTGCACCTCTATGAAGCACGACGCGCTCTCTCCCTCTTGTCTTTTGTCTCTTTCATGTTAAAACCGCTCTCTAATTAAGCCAAATGCCACTGCATCCAGGGTGCATGCTTCCACACACACACACACACACACACAGGGAGAGAGAAAGCGAGAGAGAGTTCTCTAATGATCAACACGCGCCAGCGCCTCTATTATCCCGTCCAGCCAGCCAGGCGGGCCGCGTCTCCTCAGCACCGCTCACGTGCTGGTTAAGTGATTGTAAATCACCCCACGGTAACAGGCCGACATTAGCATACCATCAAAAAGCTTTCTTCCCACATGATGTTGGTAGCATCTCGGTGTCCTAAGTGTTTTATGGCGAGTGAGGCCCTATCGTCCCCGCTGCCATTAACAGCCCGGCTGGCGGGCCACGGAGGCGGCCGTGCGCGTGCCGCCGCCGCCGCAGCAGCCGCCGCCGCCGCTGTTAGTGTTGCCAGACGCGTGAAGGAAGATGCCGGGCTTGGACTGGGCAGGGCCCATTATGGACGCCGCCTGTCAGGACCCGTTAGGCGCATGCATCTTTTGATTCATGCTCCAAGTGACGGTGTGAGTACTACTCAGAGACTCTGGCGCGGGGAGAGATGGGAGAGAAAAGGTTATCGCCTCGCTGAGCGGGCGGCGCCGCGTCAGGGGTGGGGATGGTGATGGTGATTGTGGTCCTCCCTCGTCGCCGAAGCAGTGGGCGGGTGCGTGGGGAAGCGGTGTGATGGTTTCTTTTTCTGCACCGAGTGGTTTTAGGCCCTGATTTCCTCTTCCTGTTTTTGAAGACATCCTGCTTAGGGAGAGGATCTCCCTCCTCCCACCCCCCACCCCCTCTCGACTGCTATTGTGACCCATGAATTATTGATTAACCTTGGTAATAGAAAAGATATAACCGTGGTATGCTTTGACCTGCCTCTTCTGCCGTGGATTGGCGTTAATGCCATATGGATATGCATATGCAAGCAGATGATTACATACGATTTATTTTCAAAATAGGTTGAAAAAACATGCAGTTTTCTGTGGATTGGCTGTTTTAATAGAGAATAGATTGTCTGGTACGATGGTTAGAAAAGCACATTTGTTGCACACAATTTCCGATTTCATATAATCTATGATATGAAATCATCATATTGAACTATTAACTATTGAACTCGTGTTCAAAGACAAAAAAAATGTAGAGTCAAAGTGTTTATCTCATCAGTGCCATTAGACATTTCTCCGTGTAACAGGTTATTCTCCGGAGCAACAAGACCCATGTGTTCTCATGACATGTTCAGATGAATCCATCTGTTCAGGTCGTGTTCCCGTGATGATCTCACCTTCCGCAGCGGATCGATAAACGAAACGCTATGTTTAAACTGAATCAAATTTTCCAGTTGCGGGATTGTGGGCTTTCATCCGCGACAAGCCCCTGCAGTCCTCACTCTTAGCTTTACCGTATATACAATTAAACGCCCCAGTAACCTGCGCGTTTTCATTAGATTGGACCTGTAGGGATGGAGCACCCCCCCCCTCCCACCACCACCACCCCCACCCCGGCCTAAAATAGATGACCAGCGGCAGTAATTGCATGGCGCTGTGTTTACATTTATTCATGAAACCCAGTGCCGCCTTTTCATCCCCATTTCCACCTGTCACCCATTCCATTTGCCGCGTCAGGAGAGAATCCCCCCCCGACCCCCCCCCACCACCGCCAGTCCCCCACCCCATCAAACTTGAAGCTACAATCACTAATCAGTCCCCCCCCCCTCCCCAGGAACCAGTGCCTACTTGTTCCCTCCCGATATTTGATCCCCCCCACCAGCCCGGGCGAATGATTACGTTTTTCATGCATTTGGTTCCACCCAAAAAATGTACGAGCACTCAGCCACGTCCTCTATTGATTACTTCTAGTGCAAACAGTGGGCAGAGTGTGATATACATAATTGGACAGTTGTCAGGGGGGCGGGGGGGGGGGGGGGGGGGGGCGACTAGCAGTGATAACCGGCGTCTTATTCCCCCCCCCCCACACACCCACTCCCCGATGGCTATGTGTCACACCTTGGAGGTGATCCCTGGCTCCTCCTGTAGGTAAGGTAATTCTTTTTTTTCTGATAACCACAATAAAGCGGCCGCTCATTGTGGGAAACAAAAAGCCCCACCCGGTAGGAACGGGAAAAACTCTCTCCAGCCTGAGACATTTTTCCGAGGCAGAGTGGAAATAATAACACTCTAATCATTTCTAGAGTAAACAGTGTTCTCTTTGTAAGTTTGTATTTTAGTAATGAAAAGCAAACACCGGCTGCAGCAATTGCCTGACCCCCCGTGACACAGAGGTGATGAAACGTCTCGGGCAGAACCTCCGGGTCGGCCGCGTCTGCCTCGCGGTAATAGATTCAGCCGCACAAACGGGCGGAACCACAGACGAGTAATAACTCCATCAAACCCACGCCTCTTGTGTGTTGTCCCAAGGTCCCTGACACACACACCGAGGACGTCCTCCTCACGCGCCGTCCATTCCCGAAGGATAATTCTGTATGTCCAAGGTTACGACCACTGTTTGTGTTTGCTGGGTAATCATCACGGGCCTTCCCAAGGTGAGGCCTCCCTCCACGAAAAAAAAAAAAAAAAACATCCGCTCACACGGAGTCACGCGTGGAGACGTTGGTTGGGATTTTTGTTCGGGGGGGGGGGGGGGGGGGGGGGGGACTACTGAAGTGGTACCCAAACAGAATTCATATTTAGCTACGGAGACCCTTGCTCTCTTCGACCAAGGCATTGTGGCATCAAAGATGAGCTCGTAGCCTGTGAAAGTAAACGTGAATGTGTGGTGGCGGGAACAGGAAGTCATCTGGCTTTAGCTCGGCACAGAGTGGTCACATGGACAGAATGGGTGCATGTGCATTGGCAGTTTTTTTAGCATTCCATCTTGAAAATAACAGCAAATTCGTTTGAAATCTAGTGATTGGTGCACTTTTGGACTTAAAAAACGTATAATGTTTGAATTCAACAGGTCTGGAACAATTCTAAAAAATGGATGTGGATTTATAAAAATGAATACAATACTGATCCAATACTGTACGATACTGATAATATTAGCCTGCCTACTCTGAGACGACAACATATCAATGAGTTCTGCATTGTATTGACTGAGGACGGCTCTCTGTTTGTCATAAGCAAGTTATAAGCCGCCCTAGGGCCGTAACATAAAGCGACGTCTAGCCGCTTTCATGTTGCTCGCTGCTGTTGTTGTTTTTCAGTCCTGTTGCTGGTTTTGAAATGTTTTCATGGTTGGTGTCGTGTGATAAGCACAACAAAAAACCTCCCTCGGAAGACTGTTGCATGCAAACCCAGGCGTTAATGGAAGTCCTGCCGGCACCATCGCATAGTCACATCCAAACATCCCGATGCATCTGCAGCTGACCGGCATGCAGCTAAGTGGAAAGAGCAAGTTCAGTGATCCAAACACTGAAGTCAGTGCTGCTCTTTACTGCCCACCTGTTGATGCCGTTGCATTAAACCCAAGGATTATTGTGCTTTATTTCTGTGCTCGTCCCTGTGTCTCATTGTCCCAACAATAACAATAATCAACTAGAAATCCAACTGCTTCAGGTCATCAGAGCTGCAGCGAGTAGGATTCTTTTTGGGGGGGGGAGATAATGACCCACAGTGCAATGATGCAGGTAGGCTATTTTTATAGTGTGGGACTGTGTATTTTCTAATACGGATTGGGCGGAGAGCTATTCTGAGCCTGAAACGTTTTCTCTTCACACCTTTCCATCGACATCGGAAGGGCTGCTTTCCGACAAATTTAAGAATTTTCTGAAACCGACGACCCGAAAAGTACACCCATTTCACACTGTGATTGACCAGGTGAGAAACGCGGTGAGAAAAGACGCTTGGTTTTAGCTTCTTCCTCAAGATTTCTTTCTTTTTTTCTTTTTTTATCTCACATTTTCTTTGACACTTTTCCCGTTGATAAGCCGGTGCAGCACCGTGTGACGTTATCTATTAACCCATCTCCCCTCTTTGAATGGCGGTCAGCTTCTTTTCTCTACAAACACCTTCCTTGAGATGTGATTGGACAAACTATGCAGACTACGTTTATGCCAAAGCAATGGGAATGGGAAATGTGACCCAACTCCCAATTATTGTGTAAAATACCATCCATGTACCTTAACTACATCACCCAACTACTTACCATCCACTACCCACCCGTAAAGAGATTTAACTGCAGTCTATATGCATATGTACGTATTTCTTTCTTCACGTTCCGTTGTTTTTACTTGCACTGCTCAGCTTTTATGACCTGCCCTGTATCATCTAAGGCTGCATGCCATTATCCAGCTGCCGTGGCAATCGGCCTACCAACGGTTAAAGGGACACACTTGTCTGCAGCGGCAACATCTCTGGCCCTGGCGGTCTCTGCTAATGACTCGTAGCCAACAAATTCCTGACACTCTCAGGTGGCTTCCTCCAACCGGGCGCTGTGCCATGATGAAAAGCCTGAGATAAAATAAACTGACAGTTGCAACTCATTGCGAGGAGCAGACATCACCCCGGCAGCAGCTGAGACCCCGGGAGCCCAGCACTCCCTCTGTTTTTTTTTTCATCCTTTTCCTCCATCACCCCCACCATTCTCCCCTGCCCTCCTCCTGTGTGTCTGTGTGTGTGTGTGTGTGTGTGTGTGTGTGTGTGTGTGTGTGTGTGTGTGTGTGTGTGTGTGTGTTTGTGTGTGTGCGCGTGGGAGCACGGGTGGTAGACCGCAAAGTGTGCGTGTTTGTTGTTGTATGTGTGAATGCATTGGTAGTTGGAGATGCATGTGTTTTTTTTTGCCAGCAACTGCATGCGAAGATGCATGGCCGGGTGGGTGTGTTCTGCAGAGGGGGGTGCAGGGTAACTAGTGGGAGGGGAGACTAGATGCCCCTGCCGCTGTTCCCTAATTAAAGCCCCTTCCCGCCTCTTTTATTTCAGTCCATTAAGCAAAAAACTGGAGCCACCCCTCACTCGCCTCCACACATGACACACTCCAATCAATACACTCTCACTGGCTGCCTCACCGGGTGCCTCAAATGAATAGATTGCGGTGCAACATTATGTCTAATTGAATTCTGCAGAGGACGTCGTGCGGAGCACTGATGCAGGGTTTTAGATGTTTTTTTTAAGGTTAAACAAAAGAAAGAAAGAGCTCTCCAAAAATGAAATGAAAGTATTAGCTTAAAGGGCATCGCCCTCTACGCAAGCTGATTTGGCGGCAGGTTCATTTCAACAGTTTGACTTTGCGATGTGGACGCCGTGTGCCACAGCTCAGCCGTACTGCTCCAGTTCAACCAGCTAGCTATCCTCTTAGCTCAGCACTACAAAAGGTTCACATTAGCACATCAGGCCCCGAGAGAGAGCCTCCTGCTGGCTGCTGGCTGGGGGGGGGGGGGGGGGGGGGGGTTCAGCCAGGGATGGGGGAGGCTGGCAGATGGTTCAGTGGTATGTCTGATGGACTGACTGATGGATGTATAGACGGACGGATGCATATCTCTGAACCCGTCATTGTGCGGTTGTGTTTATGGTCACCATCTCTACAGAAGGCCTCTTTGTATGACAGTTACATGAACTGCCATCCCTCTTTTTTTTGTTATATTCTCATTCACAGCTGCTTGAGCCAACAATAAACATGAAGGTAACGGCTCAAAGGGGTGTCATCCAGACTCTGGATGACATAAAAGCTGATTATTATTCAGAACTTCCGATACCAGTTCTAATATTTTACCTCAATTTCAGATCTGAACTGATCGCACTCACACTTTATTCCATACGTTTTGTTTTTTACAAAACCTGTTTTTAATTTAATTGAATCAAAATGCACATTTTTGCTCAGAAACACTGTGTGAAATAAAAAATTTGCCTATTGGTCGGTACCAAACTGGCACTGACGGTTGATACCAGCTCTTCATCTGTAGAGCCGGTAGATAAAGAGACAGAACCTTTCCCTAAAGTTAAAGGAGAGTTCAAACTCTGTGTTTTTTTTTGTAATCTCTTTTCAAAGCGGGTGAATAATTAGATGTTAGCGACCTCTATCCTCTGGATGTCACAGTCTCATCTTCCTTTAGTAATTGATTTGTTCGCATCTGTCAGTGATTTTCTCTGTGAACGTCTCTTTGTGTGTCTTCAATGACCACTGCAGCTGGTCCCATGCCAATCATCACCGTGGCTCAGAGCTGGTGCCAAGGACAAATATTTAGTTAATTATCAATATTTAATAGCGTCTCTGCACTGGCTCCTGGTCCAGCCGCTGCTATTAAATTTCACCCCACAGATACACAGTTATGACACAGTTAATAACCACTTGAATATAAAAGACATTAATAATTTAAAGTGAGCCAACAAATTAGGACCATCATTTACAAATATATATATATAAGAGCTAGACTTGAAACCATTTTACATAAAACCAGCCCGGTGCCAGGTAATGCCAAGGCTCTCCTGATAAATAATTACAGCATTAATTCAGCAAAGGGAACTTATTGCTCCTGCTCTTCCTCGGAGATCCCTGGAGCATTCGGAGCAGAGGAATGAAATGATAGCCTCCACTGGCACAGTCTGACTCTGTGTGTGTGTGTGTGTCGATGTGAAGGGGGAAGGACTGGTCCTTTTCTCCTTGCGGTACAATTGCGGAGGTCCGTGTGAATAGCGTGTTTTTATACTGAAGGTTCTCAGAGGGCTCCACCAGAGGTCCATTGTGTAAACACAAACAGACCCCCACACACACACACACACTCACGCACACTGTGACCTCTCTGGGTCAGTGGTGAAATGACATAGACACACCTCACCTCGCATCGAAATGTCCCACTTTGGATGTAGAGATCTTGACGAGTGTCTTAATGGACTCTCGGAGCTGCGTTGAATACAATCAATGAATATGATTAACAGGGGTTCTGTCGGCTGTGAAGATCTACCTCGGGTTACAAATTCATGTCGGCAGTCATTGCTCTTTTGATGCTGTAAAAACACAAACACACACGCCTACATACATATACACATAGATACATGCAGACACTTCATATAATGATTCTCTCAACACCGTGACTGACACATGGCACGGTTACTTCTGCGCGTGCATTGCCTTGGTTGTTGTGAGATATTCAACATTAAAGACCTTTTGCAGAATTCCCAGCGAGCAAACACTTGACTTGTGCAGGGAGCGCTGCAGCACCTGCCGCGCGGGCAAAACTCTTTTAATGGATTATGTTGCTGGAGGCGTCGTTGCTTGCTTCTGTGATATTACCATTTACCCGCAGTTTGGAATTTTATTTGAATTGGGATGAAAAGATCAGGGAAAGGTGTTTGCTGGCAGACATCTTAACCCCCCCCCCCCCCACCCTGTTCTTTTACATTCGGATTTCAGGCATGCCAAATGACTTGACATGATGTTTTGTACTTGAATATTCCCATGTGAACTTTGTGATTTAACCTGTTTTTGAAAAGATGGAGAGAATCTATTACATTCCCCCACGGACGCACATGCATGTAAAGGGCAGAAAAACATCAGTTGGCCACCTTACACCTGGGATCGTTGCACATGTAAATGTTGAAGAAATATTCTCTAATTTTTACAATATATTTTGGCGTTGGGAGTGTTCAAAGATGCATTCATCAAGAAGTGCACTGTGTGAGTGGTAATATCTTTTAACTTAAATTCTGAGATGCAGGTGGAGTCATCTTTACCCAATTAGACTGCAATGCATTCTCCTTTAAAGTTAGCTGATAACTGTTATCTTTGTTATTTACCCAAGCAGGGTGTTGTGTAATAGTAGCAATGGTTCCAATCATAAGGAAGTCCTCTTTGTTTGCATATCTTTGTTCATCGAGAAGGTTCATTAACACCTTCAAAATATTTCATTTCATATTGACAACAAAAATGAAATGATCACGTGTGGCTATTTTCCTTAAAGACCAAAATACCCAGAATCACACCTGAGGTGAATCTGTGGTCCTTGAACAGTAAATTTACTTGAAACATGAGGACATCAAAAAAAGACCTTCCCAAGGACACACATGTACAGGTGAAAAGGTAAGAGGGGAAAAAAGCTGTTTTGAATTTAAGTACTAAAATGAACTGTGTGTGAGACCTTAATGAGACAGAGAAAGAAAAAGAAAAAAATCACACAAGGTCGTCTTTCGTAAGAACAGAAATTCATCCCTGTGGGGCGGATAAGACAGAACTTTTTTGTTTTAGCAAACTGCCCATCAAATAAGCATAATCACCATCAGAATTCATACGGCGTTCCGAGACTCCTGAAGGCAAGCGGCCCCATTCAAATTAGCCGCTCTGATAAATCACCATTAATTAGCTAATAAAAGCCAGCAGGTGGTTCGGAGCCCAAAGACATTCCCCGGTAGTCTGAATTATGTATATTACAGCAGTGCACTGATAGAGTAAATGAGAAGGGGGAACAACAGATAGCAGTTCTGAAAGGGGCCCTCGTGTAGGGGATAATGCTCCAATCAAACATCCTGCCATTCTACAACCCCACCCACAGGAATACAAGTGGCTCTGACCCCGACTCCAATCGCACCAGGCGCAGCTCTGGCCTCAGTGAGGGCGTATTCAGACACGGATTATGCATCCACAAACACAAGGTTTTCGCCGTAGCCCTGGAATGGCGAGCTTGTGAAAAAGGTGTTATATTTCCATTACGGAAACATAAGGCAATTATTTTTTCCAGAGCGGAGCGAGGCCCGGTCGACCCGAGGCCGCCATCCCCTCCCCCCCCCCCCCCCCCCCGGTGACCCCTCTGCATCGAGGCGACTCGGGGGGGGGCAGCGTGTGCTCCTGGTCATTAATCGGCGTCACCTGATGGCCACCGCGGCGATCAGTTGCGACCGTGAGTGAGTCCGTCCACCTCTGATCAAACTGGATGACATCTTAATCATTTGTGTGTGTAGTTGTCTGGTAGTTGTCTGAATTTTTAAACTCTCTGTGCTTTGAATGAAGTGGAGCAGTGCTGTATCCAGCTCTCTTAATACATACTGGTGGGTTGTGTTAATTAAATCACACGATACAGCAGCGGCCCTTGGAGTCACAATGTTCACCTTACTAGTTATTATACAAACCTCAGCCTGCTTTTCCTTCATCTTGCTCCCCAAATTTTCCTTCCCTCGTTTTACTTGCTCCCATTGCAGCATCGCTGGGTTACTCTTTACAACAGTGAAATTAAAAATGTTTCCATCTTGCTAAAGATCGATTATTTTCCTACTCGTACGTCCATGTTTGCCTTTGAGTTGTTGTCCTCTTCGGTCATTCTTTGGTTCGTTGTGGCTTCCCACTCATGTGTATATGCATACACTTTTTTCCAAAATATGACAACAGGTCTTTTCCAGATGTGGTATTATTCATCTAAAAATGATATTCAGGATTATCATCAGATTGAGACGTGGGATTGGTCTATATTTTGGTGATTCTAGGAGCATTCTTTGCACATGTATGTATACAGCGCATTCGGAATACCTGTTTTTTATCGGCAATTTGCAACACCAGGCTCTTTCTGTTCCTCAAATCCAAAAATTGCAATAGAAGTATGTGCATCTGTAAATGCGATTCTCTGATTCCTGGCTTCACCTTGATAGAGGCTCCTGTTACAACATTGATTAAAGTTTGAAGGCTGATAATAAAACACTTGAATGCTTGATTTTGAATTAAAATGAACTGCATCCGCATCAGTCTTACAATCAGCGGTTTCTCGGAAACGGATCAGTATCGCGACGAGGGAGTGACGGCGTGGGAACGTAACGCTTACCAAAAACAGGGCAGGAGTCACGCCGCTTACCTTTTTGTGAGTGGGTGTAGAGTTACACACACTCCATAGAACCCCTGAGAAGCATCATTATCCCTAATGGGGGTTAATGGAGGTTGAATCAACAAGCACCAGCTCCTTTGATAGCTGGTTAGCCGCTCGGCCTTAGATGATTTCATGTTCGCTTGTCACACATCGTGATGTTTTAATGCCGTTTGGCAAATACGTTTTTTACATTTTGCACACTATAATCTCTTCAACTCTTGTTAAAATCTGCCACAGCCAAGTTTCCCTGTCAGCACAAGCACTCCGAAAATCTAGTTTGCTTCTCCCCTCCTTGGGTAAATGAGCTCTTTTCTCTGGGTTAGATGTCCTGAGGCAGCCACTTGGCAGAGGGTGAAAGCAACGGCAAAAAGGCGTCCACACAAGTGGGACACGGGAGCAGATGGGACACTGATTGCAGTGTTGTTTACAGCTGTTGAGGTCCTTCCATGCTGCTGTATAGAGGTCAGAAGCTGTCTGCCACATTTCACAGCACAACCACTGAGATACACAGGCATCTTCCCCGGCAATTTTGTAAGCAACACGGAGAGGGGGTTCATTTTGAGGGGGGTTTCGGGCAACGCGGTTGGTTCGGTGGAGCATTCTTATTCTTTCGTTTAATGTGAGAGTTTTTTTTTTTTTTGTCTTCACGCGCTCACCGAAAGTGAGATTAAGACATAAAAGACACCAGAGGGTGAAAAAGAGGGAGTAACTGGAAGGAAAGCCATCCAACACAAAGGTCTTTGACGATCGTTAACATTTCTTTATGTTCGCATTGAATCACTTTCTATGGTTTTACTGGGGACGTTGACCGTTTAGGATTGCTCCATCGGGGTGCTGACTACACTATGTGTCTCGTGCAATAATAGCCCCGAGCGGCAGGTGAAATGTATGCAAAGTAATCAACCTTTTGCAAAGGCACCATCAGAAGCACACGATGTAACAGCGCAGTGTAATCGGATATAGGAGGCGGACCAAAAGAGACATTACCTCCAACAAAGAATGTGCATCTCAACATCAGCTAACTTTTTTCACAGGCAATAAAAATGCAATGTACCTCTCGTTTGCCTCACAACAGTTGACATGCTGCCTGTAATGTGGACTCCACCTTCCAGCAGAGACGTGTCTATGGGTTTTCTTTACAGTACATATGTGTATGTACTGTAGCGGGTAGCAGCGCTTAGGCTGAAATGCTGGATCATTTCCAGCATGATTGGCAGCAAACAATCTGTACCCTGGATAATGCATGTTGCAAGCACAAAGTAATCAAGCAAAATCACAAACATGAGATCGGAGAAGATTGGAGACCTTTTTGTCAGATCTGAATCAGGTCACATGTCAGTTGATTCATTTAATTCAAGTTTCACGTTTTTGTTACTATTCACGTGTCGGTTGACCTTTGGAGAAGCTTAAACACAATCACTGGCAATGATGAAAATCATCGTCATTTTTTATTTAAAACAAACATGTTCTACTACTTTTAAAGGGTTTTCTCAGTAGAATTTCCAAAACCCTATAATTGGGCCACAGAGATGTTATGTATACAACTCGCCTCTGTATTTACAACTGTACCTTCTGGAAGTATGAACCCATGAAATAGTCCCGCCAAGACCAGAACAGTTTACAAGGAGAGAAAAAAAAAAAACAGCGGCAGATTTAATTGCAATCATAAGCGCGTATCTGCGTCTTTGATACACTGCACTACACCTACACACTATACCCGTATACGGCATGCATTTCCGTAGAATGCGCACAGCGCAGTGTAGTGATTTGTAGCTCACAAACCGAGGAACATGAAAGAGAGAGATGAAGAGACAAAAAGCCACGTGTGTGGCAAGCTGTGGAAACTTATAAATACAGCGTCTCATTAACTAGCCGAGCCCCTGTTTCTCCTCCGTAGACTCATTTTACTGTCGCAAAACTCTGTGGAGACTTGACTGGATGAAGGTTTAATGATAAATGTTGATTTACCTGGATATTCGTCATTCTCGCTGACCTGGTGTGTGTGACGGGACTTGAGGAATTCCCCTTGAAGCCCATTGGAAAGGCTTTATTCCACCACCGCACCTTGTTGGATAGCATTCTAGTGGT
Source organism: Pungitius pungitius (assembly GCF_949316345.1). Lineage (NCBI taxonomy): Eukaryota > Metazoa > Chordata > Actinopteri > Perciformes > Gasterosteidae > Pungitius > Pungitius pungitius. The sequence continues at coordinate 16,290,891 of NC_084908.1, read as the reverse complement.
TGACGTATTTTTATATTAATACAAATATTCTATTGAGCCCAACCCCCTCTCTATGCATGTGATCTCAGGTGTACAGTGTTTGGTGATGTTTCCTCCTGCGTTCCTTCTTCGCTTGTTCATCCAAAATAATTTTAGTCCAGGTAAAATTTGCCTTTCTCTATATGAACTAAACCAACAACTCCATAAAGCACAAGTTAAAGGCTCGTACTTTGTAAAAGAAAAATGACATGATTACTTACATAAAGGGTATTGCTGGACGGGAGCTTCACCAATTGTATTCCAAGGCGTCAAAGGGATTTCCGCTGGGGGACGTCGGCGAACACCGGTACCGAGGGAGGGGGGGGGGGGGAGGCGTAACCTCCGAATCACACGGCCTGACGAGAGCATGTTGTTTTGATATCATCTCCCTAATAATGCGCATATCTTACGTAATGCTTTAGATGTATTTAATCTGATCATACAGTAGATCCGGGGTTTGAGGCTTGAGAATCTGTGTGTGTGTGTGTGTGTCCTTATTGAGCTTTTAGATGCAGAGGCCATAATTTAGTCCATTGTGTCCTCTGGTTTGCAGTCGTAGCCTCGGGCCCTCTGGCACTGAACGTTGTGTCATTTGCAACCAACTGGGTTTTTGATGAGAGTGTGTGACCTAGACGCTTCATCCCTCACCACTGTCTCATTCCCTTTATTTACATCTGTCTTTAGCATTCTAATTACTCTCTTTATTGCTTTAGCCTGGAGGAATCTGTTTCACTAGAAGGGAGGGTCGGGGGAAGCGGGCAGGGGGGGGCTAAGGACATCACAGTTTTAACCAATAATAAAGCAGCATAACTCCCATTACACATAGGCAAAGATTGGGACTGAGAGCGTCCCCTGTTGCGTCCCCGGTTATGGGACAACTTATAAGTCTTTCTCTGGGTTTACGTGTAAGGGTGAGGGGTTTTTCACATATCTGATGTTTGCATTTCAAAACAATTTGTTTGCCCTTCAAAGTCTTGCACGGTCAAAAGACAGTTAGTTTTGCCAGATAATAAGCCGGTTTTTATAGATTTTGAGGTTTCTGCTGGTGGAATCAAATTAAAAGCAACGTTAAATTAGATTTTGCCTGAAATAATTTTGTGTTTTATGATTTGAAACACATTTCCTGAACTGAGCGTTGTTAATCATAAGACAGCAGGAATGATCATTCAGTATATTTTCCAATCTCCTCGTTTTTTGGACAAAAAAATGTTTATATCTTCTGTTCCTTCCCACCCAATTTCATGAAATAGCATCCAGAGCAGCCACAGCAGTCTTTAATGAGCTCTCAACTTTAAAGACTTGAAGGATATTAACAAGCTGCTTGACAAATGGTGCTTAGAAGCACATTAAAGACGCAGCTAATGGTGCGCATAATGACGGCTAATTTTCGATCAGATATAAATTAGAGCCCCCAACAGTTATTTGCCTTAAGGACTTTATGTAAATGATTCTGTTCTGTATAAACTGAAAACTGAGAGAGTGTGAGAGAGAGAAAGGGATGGAGGGAGGTGGGGGGGGGGGGGGGGGGGCACTCCTTGTGGGTATGATTAATAGATCTGCAACAGAGCACGGCTGTCAAAACCCAATGAGCACACATCCAGTAGACAGCTCTACCACCTTCTTATTAAGGTCCAACCTCGGCGAGATCTACAGCTCACTCATTCGGGAAACACCAAAACCGCCTTGTGAGCACTCGGCGGCTGCACAGAAGGACGATCCGGTGGAGGGGGGGAAGGCGAGGAGGAGACCTAGCTGTTCATAAACGCGTACACCCCATCCGATGTTGTTAAATATTTGATGGCTGAAGGCACTTTGATGCCATCAATTTACGCATTAGGTCACAATGCATACCTGAGTGTACCGCGGAGCGACTGAATTAAAGGGCGGGCACATTTAGTTGATAGCTTCTGTGTTCACACACGTTGTGGAGAATCCACAGATATAGATCTCTGTTTTGGGGGGGTGTCAAAGGTCGTGTTGTGTGTCCATGTAATCTTTCCCCATAAACGGCACTGATTATGCATCCAGATTGAGCATCCTGTCTGAGTGATTGATCTGTCGTGGAGCGGTAAAAAAGTACCGTTTAATTGGGATCTTTTTTGTTTTCAACAAATGTCTTTGACACAATAATCTTTTAGGTAAAGTATGGTGACACAAGTAATAGAGCCAAGTTTGATTTTTTTTATTTAAACAATTCACAACTGCAAGTTTTATATATAATGAGATTATCTTGCTGTACCCTCTTTTTGATGATCAGTAACTTGACGTGTTTCTGTGACATCGCCAGTTTGGGGCTTTAATCACGGTGTGATGACGTGATATCAAATTGTGAAACAGATGTTTTTAAGATACAAATGTTTTCTGGGATTTGTGTAAGTTGAAAATAACTGAAATCTGTCTTAAACGTTCATTTATTATTCAGATGTTCCTTAAGTTCCCCAAAGACTTCAATTTCAGTAGATACTGTTTATCAATGAACAAAAACATTTTATTTAAAAGCTGTCAAGGAATATTTTATCTTTATCTAATAAATGGGAATCGCACAACTAAATAATCAAAATTATTTTTTGGAATTTGAATTTGGCTCTCGCTTTTAATTCCACACAGTTTCCCTTATCCACCCTGAATAATTAAAAGTGGAGAGAGCCAAAAGGTTTTTTTTAATGCAAAGAGGTTTGACTTTTCTAGAGAGAGCAAACCTTATTCCTTCATCTGAGAGGAGAAGATGTCCTCTTAATTTATCTGTTATTTTCAACGGCAGAGAATTTGTTTTCATTAGTTTAAACATTTGTCAGATGAAAAAATCATCAAATACTAATACTATTACGTATATTAAATACTTCTTCTCAGGGGGCATTCTTCCTGCATATGGACACCATATAGTGTTACAGTGCATGGGGTGTTTTTTTTGTTTTCTCACGATCCCCTAGCTGTAAGAAAGTGTATTGCAAAAGGTTAAAAAATAAATTGATGGTGGTCAGTTTAATTTTTTACAAACAGCATAACTTAATAATAGCAATAAATATATGACCCAATTCACCGCACACTGGTTCCCAGTCCTGTTCTGAGCACTGGTTTTAATGTTGTATCTATGAACTCCACCGGGGTCCAAATTGCTAGATTTAACACCATGGCCACGTTGAAGATGACTGTGTTGCAACAGTCTGGCCTAGACAGTATTCCGCCTCAAGCGAAAGCATCTTTAATATTCCTTTAGATTCACGTGTAAAATTAAAATCTACAAATTCACAAAATGGCATCAACAGTGTGGACATAGAAGAATGTTCTAGAAAACCAACAATCATAACGCTGGATCGTATAGACATTTTTAAAAAGGTTTCCAACATCTGAAATATATTAAATAGCTGAAGGGAAACGGTAGAAAACATGGTTAAGTCATTATTTTGGTGGCAGCCACATGTCAGCGGTGAGCATGGCCTCCTTCTAATCACGCCCCTGAGCTGTTTCACTGATGAAGCCTGGGACGTTTCCAATGGCATTAAATTACCAAAGGAGGTTTTTTTTCTTCTTCAACATTTCTCTAAAAAAAATATCAATTGGTATTTTAAACCATGTAAACCATATGTATCCGAGAATAAATCATCTTTAAAAAAAAAACTTATTTAAGAAAATACGGAAGTGCTCTGTGTGGAATACATTGACGTCATGCATATTTAATAAGGAAAGCATTCTGCATGTCTGGACAGTATTCAATGTTGGAAACACAGCTTATGTTAAATAAAAAGGTTAGACAGCACAGGCTTTTTTTTACTGTAAATAATGTTTTCTCACTTAACGTAAAACGTTTATGGCAACACATATTGCAAAAAAAAACACTCTCTTGGATATCGCCAGAATAATTTAAATTCCCGAAGTTTCTATAAAGTAATCTGCGTCAAGTCTTAAACGCCTTGATTGGCCAAAATGTTTCTCTTTGGACGAACGGAACACATTCGAACCGGAAGTGTGTCCACGGCATCAACTCCTCTATGAGTGTGCGCGTGCTGTTACGTTTGTGCGCGTGCGATTATATTAGAGAGAGAGAGAGAGAGATGGAGCTGTTTCATTGGCACATACCGCCGCGTGGCATATAGCCTGCTTTTTGCATGCCACCCCGAGATCAAAAAGTATCCCGATGAAATCCTCCCAACGCTGCTCCATCGATTCATTCCTGGGAAACGCTTAACAAACTAACGACCATCGACGTGTGGCTCAAATCGCATCAACAACCACCGATTGGCGGGTCATCTGACGGGTGTTCGGCGCGATGTTCCGGCGGCGGCGGCGCGCGAGGAGCCAACAGATGATAAATAAAGGGCTTCGTGTGGCGCGCGGCGCGCGCGCTCCCTCTCCGCGGCGTGTACGCGTCGTCTAATCCGGGAGCGGTCGCGTCTTTGAAGGCAGACACTTGGCGTAAATGTACAGTTAAAATATTCTACTCTCGGGTCCCCAGGCGGAGCTCCGACGGTCCCTGGCCTCATTAAATTTTCATCAGCTACCCCATGTGAAAGAGATGGGGAAGAGGAGGGAGGAAGGGGGGGGGGGTTCAGGGGGGAAAGAGAAAAATAAAACAGAGGGCATAATTATAACAAAAGGAAACAGCGCTGCCATTTTCGTTTGGTAGAACGCTCCCATGGTGTCGTGTTTATACTTTTGAATGTATGGAGCAAACACGACACGATGGGAGCAAATCCGTTTGAGGCTTAAAGGTAAACAGTTTTCTTCACTTATGTAGCATGAAAAAAATAACTATATATATATACAAACTCAGGCCTTTCTACACATGGGCCACATTGATTCGCTATCAAAGAATCCCAGATCGATTTTCTCCCAATATGTGAAAGCAAGCAGGAGCAGACAGGTTGAGAAGATGCCTGTCCGTCTGACTGTGTGTGTGTGTGTGTGTGTGTGCGCGCGCGCGTGCGTGTACAGAGAGCCCCGGCTTATGGAGCAGCAGTGAAGCTTCCTGCATAAAGTTCATTTCAATTCCCGAAGAGACACTCACGCGGCAGCCCTCCCTGACCAGCGGTAATTAACAGGGATAGCTAATGCCTACTTAACTCGCTCTTCATAATTATCTGCTTTTTATAATTCGATGTGTAATTTAATAATTCGCTCTTATTAACGTATTAAGTGAATGGCTCATTTAGGGGAAATTAGAAGCACTCACCAGGAGCATCTTTTAATTGATGGACCATCATCGCTGTCTCATTAATAAGGCTCGTTTTGATACTCTTAATTTGTCACAATGATGGCGCTTGAGCATGTTTGGTTTATGGTTTAGTGTTATGAAGGCGTTGACTTTACAGTTTATAGCTATTTTATTCAAATATTTTTTTGTTGTTGAATGAATATTGAAGAATGAATTAATTTAACTGTGAGAATATTAGAATTATATATACATATATGTATCGATTTTAATCAAAGGCTCTTCATCAGACACTTTTAGGAGATTATGTAGGTCCATAATACAATGATATATCAAAACATTTAAGGGAGGTTCAAGACTTCTAATTGACTATTAAATATATCCTTTACATATTTTGTCCATATATATATATAGTCATATTTTTTGTGGTTATGCTAAAAAAAAACTAGTTAGTTTCCAGGCAAATGTATTCCAGGTGGGTGTAAATAATCAGTGTAAACGTGAAGGACAGCTTTCGGAAACGCTAATGTGCGGCTACAGTGCCGGCTCTCAGGTATCTGTCCATGGTGCTGAAAGGTTTGCTCAGCCCCCCCCCCCCCCCCCTCCGCATACCAAAAAACAAAAATAAGAAGGAGCAACTCTTTTACGGACATAACATTCAAAATGCATTTGTCTTCTCTCTTATTCTTTTTTTGTATTACCCTCCCCGATAACTTCAAACCTGAGGGCTTGCATCAAAGCCTATACGAGCCCGCATGCTCGAACGAAGGAGCATGCTTGAGTTTGTATTTAAATAGAGACGGGCACGTTGGCAGGCGAGCTGTTTTTCTGGCGGGCTGACATCTGGCAAGTCTGCGCTCCAGGGACCCATCCAGCTCTCCATAGACCCTCTGATTAGACTCTAATAGAATATTAGCATTTGCTCTCAGGTAAGGCAACAGTGAGCCGCGTAAGCTGGCAGCAAGTCAGTGGAGGAGCCACGTGCGTCTTTAACATTGGTGGAATGGAGGGGGGAAAGCGGGGTCTCGTAAGGCCTGCTTTACGACGAGGCCCTTAGGAGGATGGTGTTCATGCGAAATGGCTTTTTCCAATTACGTTTTACATTTTCATTTCAGTCATTCGCCTCTAATATATTGTAGCCAGACAGTGGGAGAGCACATTTGGTTTAGAGTGGGGGTCGGTTTGTTGTCGTGTCTTGCTCATGGGCTCTGTGAAAGGGCTCATGGCGGGTTTTCAACATCACACCTGACACCTTTTAGAGTGACGGCAGTGACGTTACATATAAAAAACAAAAATGGCAACATTTGTAGTCAAATGAGCCAAAAGGAATCCGCAACACGTCTTTTTAAAAGCTGTGCAGCCCACAGCTAAAACGTTCCCAGCCTCCTCATCAATAAATAAACAGATGAATAAATAAAATAATAATAGTATGTCTGGGATAGCCACATTACACAGTGCAGTAATGGAAAACGTCCAATTAAATGTTAAAGTTTGTTCTTTAATGAAACACATATTCCAGTTCAATAATTAAATAAATTAAAAGTACATGGATGTAATAAATTAATAGAATTATTTAACCAGGAACCAAAAGCAACATACATTACAGAAATAAGTTACCTCAGCTAAAACAGCAATACAGCAAAAACCTGTACGGATATATTTATGTGCATCGACTGGTTCCAATGAAATATTTACATTGTACACGTAAACTTCCATGAAGCTGTTTCTTTTCGTCTTCAAGAAAAAACATTACTTAAACAAGGTGATTTTAACAAGCAACGACTTCATAATGATGCGCGTATATTTATACAAATAAATAGCAGAAAACATACATAAAATAATTTAAAAAAGAGAATACTATCTCATATATATCTCGATTGTACCATCTCAAATGTTAGAACGTGTAAACTAAAATTTGTGACTGCACGTTTCACAGTCGTTTCCCTTTGAACCAGAACAACACGCTTAACTTGCTGTTAGAATTTGATTTTCTCAAGCAAAAAGAGGAGGGTGGGGGGAATCCCAATAAATATATAATGAAGTAAACATGACCTCACTCAATAAATAGTTCATAAGATGCCGGCCCACGCTGGATTGTAAACTTATTGCAGCCGGCGAGGAATCATATTTTTTTAATAGCGTGGATAGTGTGAAGTCCTTCCACGTGAGCCACTATTTCGATAAATCCAAATAGTGAGGCCTCATAATAAACAACCCTATATGCTCATCCAAAACCCGGGTATCTTGAAAATAGATCCCTAACCTTGATCACACATGGTAACAAAATAAGTGGAATTAATTACACATTTAGACACAAAATTAAGTGTGTGACAAATAAATTATTCATTTACAAAGGGGTTATTTGGCAGTAATCGAATATCAGCTTTCAACACCAAGCAGTGTTATCCGCGTAATCCCCTCCGTGGACCCTGAATTAAATGTCAGACTGCATCGCCATGAACTCAGAGGGGGGGGGGGAAACGTAGCTTATCCTATAAGCCAAAGATATAAACAACAATAGTCACCAACCAAGTGCTTCGAGTTAAAACTGGCCCCGCTGCGTGTAAACGACAGCGTTGTTTTTCATCGTGGGTAGTTCTGCTAAAGGAAAAACCACGCTCCTCACTTCAAAATGAAACGTGAATCAAAACGAAAGCACGAGAGGGTCCCGAAAAGTCGCACAGCGCTGACAATTAGAAAGGTGAAGCGTAGTAAAAGTGTGGAAACGGTGGTCTTACTTGCTCTGTCAAACGGTGCTTTACTCCACGTCTCCCCTCTCAGCGAGTAAAAGACGTGACTCTTGGGGCTAGGGGGGGGGGGGGGAGGGAGGGAGGGAGGGAGGTGTGTGGGGGGAGGCGAGGCGGGGGGGGGGGTCGAGCTTTTTTTTCTGTCATTGTTCAATTTTAAGGATTTTCTTTCAAAGTTCAAAGCACAAAGTCATCGACGATTGGAGACAAAAAAAAGCTGTGAGATAGGAAATATGATACACATCGTCTCCAAACAGTTCCAAGTCTTTTTTGTTGTTGTTGTTGTTGTTGTTGCGGCTGGTGGTTTGAAGCGATTTTTAGACGCATGCTGAGTACTTCATTCGTTTCTGTTTCTGCCGCTGGTTGCAAAACCAGACCCGCACCACGTTCTTCTTCAGGTCCAGCTTCTCTGCGATCGCTGCGATCTTCTCCGAGGAGGGACGCGGCTGAATAGCGAAATAGGCCTCCAGCGACCTCTTCTCCGGCGCCGCTATCGACGTGCGCTTCCGCTTCTTCTCCGCGCCGTTGAACAACTCGGGCTTATTAAGTTTCTCCCTGTGCGATTTCTCGGCTTCTTCGAGCCACGCTTGCAGGATGGGCTTCAAAGCGATCATGTTGTTGTGAGAGAGCGTGAGGGACTCGAAACGGCAGATGGTGCTCTGGCTGAGGGAGCCCACCCCGGGAATCTTCAGGCTGGCTAAAGCTGACCCTACATCCGCCTGGGTAACCCCGAGTTTGATCCGTCTTTGCTTAAACCTCTCCGCGAAGGCTTCCAAGTCCCTCGGATCCGCGTCCACGTCGCTCATGCCCATGTGCTGCTGTAGCCCGTGGGCATGAGCCATGTTGATGGCCGCCTGGTGCATGTGGTTCATCCCCGCCATGTGGGCAGGGTGCGCGGCCGTGGAAACCACCGAGCCATCCGGCCCCGCCATGGCTCCTAGTGCCAGTCCCGGGGTGATGTGGTCCAGCAGGTCCCCCTCCAGTGCCTGGTGAGGCTGGTGGTGGTGGTGATGGTGGTGGTGGTGGTGGTGGCCGGACAGAGCGGACGGATGGGAAATAGGCACCGCGGAGGAGGAGGAGGAAGACGAGGTGCAGGGGAGAGTGTTCATGGTGTGGTAGGTCGCGTCCGGCTTGAAGGGACTGTGATGTGGAGGGTGGTGGTGGCTCTTGGTCTGCGAGACTATATCCACCGCCGCTAGAGCTTCAGCCCGGGCCAACAAACTCTCATCCAAGCCTCCGAATATATTGCTCTGCAATTGCAAATAGAATGCACACATAGCTGTCAGCAGGGAATTCTCCCTCCACTCCTCGGTTTAAAACATTTCCAGAATGTGAAAAAAAAGGAATCCAAAAAAAAAAGGGGGGCACACAAAACAAGACACATGCAACATCCCAGGTCATAAAAATTAATACGCAAGGCAAAGCCGAATGAATACATAAGTTGAGCAGAGGAGAGAGAGAGAGAGAGAGAGAGAAAATATGGAGGTGTTGGGTGATTTGCTGTGCAGACATGAAAAAAACATCAAGCGAAAAAAAAAAAAAAAGTGGGCTGTCAAAATGTGCCTTTAAGCAGTGATTATGCAGAATACGTACCGGTGGGGTTGGGAGACAGGCTCTGCGCATCGCCTCCGAGCTGCTGCCGCCGCTGCTGCTGATGATGCTGTTGCTGTGTCGGGAGGACGAGCAGGAGGACGACGGCGCATTGGAATTGGAGGACGAGGAATGCAACGAATACTTGGGCTCGGGCAAGCTGGCGTGAGCCATAGCAAACGGCTGCTTGCTGTTCAGAGACATCATCATCATATTTGCGGGCGTCCGAAGCCTCGGCAAGTTCCTTTTAATAAGTTAAGACCCCGCCTCCTCGGTCGGAGAGAGTTGAAGCCAAATCGCTTCGAAAGGGGGGGGGGAAATCTCGAGTCGCCGGCGAATAAAAGTGCAGGCTGAAGGGCGGGCGTCCAAAAAAAAACAAAAAAAACACTGAAGTTTTCACATCTATTTATTGATACTGTAGCGGAGGTGGCGCGTCTTTCGGGCGATTGAGGCGACGCAGGCACCGACAAGCCATGCAACAGCGCGCACCAGAGACCTAGTTTGCCCCCCCCCCCCACCCCACCTCCCGGCTGCGGACTTGTGGCACGATTGTTCAAAAAAAAAAAAAAAAAAAAAAAGAAAGAAAGAAAGAAACAAAACAACCTGTCGTTTTCTGCTGCAGCCGTCTCCACCTTGTGTTATATACTCGGATTGTTTTGTTGTTGGTGGCGGATCTCCTCCTAGACGACGACCAGAGGAAGAAGGGGAAAAAAAGGAAAAGTTTCTTTCCGTCTCCTAGGATTTCCAAAACCCTTCAAGTTCAAAAACGCTTCCCGCTTCGTTGACCTGCTCGTTTTTTGTTTTTGTTTTTGTTGGTCGGAAAAGTTTCCGTCTTGAAAATGACCGTAAGTAGTGTGCGGTGACACTCTGTGCTCTACCTCTTCGACTACGTTGAATGCTGCGGGGACCCAAACTGCCTCAGCTCCGAGGCGAAGGGCAGACTGAGTCTCTCTCCGCCTCACTCTCTCTTTCTCTCTCTCTCTCTCTCTCTCAGCCTCCCTCCCTCCCCCCCTCCCTCTATTCTCTCACACGCACACACCTCCTCTCGCTTTCTCAACAGCTCCCTGTCTCTCTCTCTCTCTTTCACACACACACACACACACACACACACACACATACACACACACAATCTTTTCCGCTGTACCTGAAGAACCCTTTCATGATTTATTATTCTTCATTAGCCACACCGCGGCCGCCGCTGGGGAGTCTGCGCATGGGCAGTCCGCGACAAGGCATTTCTTTCAAACGAATACTTCTTATCAACAACACCTCGTTATAGCAGCAGGTATAGACTTTAACCTATGACTCTTTTTTTTTTAAATTCCGATTTTACTGCAACCGAAACTGTTTTAGCGTTGAATATTGGAAAATGATTTCAACTTGGTGCCAGATAGACAAATGCGCTGCCGAAGAATACCACGGAGAGCTCCACACCTCCTGCGTACAGAGCATATCTGCAGTTACAAACGTTATGTCAAATTTATCAGATTTTATTATAACACGGCAAAAAAAAAACGCTTTAGAAAAAAGCCATGACAATTGCGCGCATATTTTTATTGGTATACAAATTGTAGCTTGGCCTAAAGCTGAGCTTTCATCCTAATTCCTACATTTTCTTCTCCTTTGTGGTTACGACCATTTTATTTATCTCGTAAAAACTTGTTTAAAATGCCAGAAATAATTAAACCAACGTTGTAAGGAAATGATAACCTGTTTTGCATTGTTTGCGAACAGCATAACTATTTTAGCGACGAACGACGAAAATTTATTTTGAAAAGATCCTACTTTTTAATTGCAAATATACATTCTTGTCGTGGCAGGCTATTATCTTCTCTCTTCTCTAATTAAGGCATATCACGTCTTAATGTAATTAAAACATGTCATCACTTTGTAATTAACAAGGGGGTGTCTAATGTGTTTACGGTCACGTCTATAGGGGGAAATAATTGTAACGACGTAATTCCCTCAAAGAGATTATTCTTATAGAAACCATGGTTCTTGGATTTCTCTTTTCTGTGTGGTTCTAATGATAAAATGTTTAAAAAAAAAAAAAATACTCTCGCCACATAACGGACCTGCACGCGCACACTGACGCACACGCACACACACGAAGGTGGGACATCTTGTAGCAGTGACCAATGACAGACATCAGGCATGACCCCTTTATCACCTCGCAAGTGTTAATAATATAACTCGCTGACGTTAAGGACTCCCACATCACATCGCCCCTTTGTTTCACCGGAGATTATTAAGTATGGCGCTATCCCGACCACGCGTCGCCTCGCCCCGTGCGTGCGTGCGTGCGTGCGTGCGTGCGTGGCCGCAGCCCTGCGTGCCGCCCTACATCACCGTGGAAGGTTTTTATTATTTATTTATTATTTTTTAATCCGAGGCTCACACCGACGTTATACAGCGGGAACGTACCGGTAGACGCGCGCTCCTCAAATACGTCAGGGTGCACGTCCCCGCGGCTGTGGAAAGGAGCCCTGTCTGGTCTCGCAGTTTAACGTTGCGAGGGAGAGAGAGGGAGAGAGAGAGAGAGAGAGAGAGAGATCCCGGCTGCAGAAATATGTTGTGCCTCCCCGGCGGGACAGCAGGCGCCGAGTGAGCCACCAGGTGACAGAGATCATGGCTCAGGAGACATCAAGGAGCAATCAGTGTCTGCTCACATCTAGCGACAGACTGATTTATGATTAAACTTTAAAAGAAATCATTTATATTTCACCACCTCTAAATGGGTGTATGAAATTTTCATCCACAATGAAACACACACACGAAAAAAAAGTACATCTTAAGTCAAATAAATCAGCCGGAGCAGCTCATAAGCAATTGACTTTGAAGTACATTTTCAACACTTTCCTGAGTGTGTTAACAAAGCTTTTACTTTCTGTGCCAACAGCTATCTCCCTGTTTGAAGGAGGACAGTTTGTCAGAGTGCAACAGACTCACCTTTGAAGGGTCTGCCATGGCAAACAGGAACACAATTAGGTGGCAATCATGGATGTTTCCGGAAAAAATCACAGGCATTAATTGCTAATATTGAAGTGGTTTCAATATAGTTTTAATTGATGTCTTATTATTTTACAATATCAAAATGGTTCTGTTTATATGGCCCGTGATTGCAGAGTATATGCATTCCCCCCCCTGAAAAAATATATTGATAAATATAACGCATGGCAAGGTTTTATTGTGGAAAAAAGGCCTCCAAGCGAGAAACATCCCATAGTCCTCAGATCGTGCTGGTTTTGCTGTCCCTTCCAGTTTAAATATTTTTGGCCTCAACCCTGCGTCATCACTCTCAATCCAGTTATTGAAGGCACTGTTGCTATCGTGCAAAGATTTGTTCCCGGCGCTGGAAGTTGCAGTCACACCTCGCCTTTCAAAAACACAAACCCCTCAGTGGGTATCTCTCTTCAAGGGGCTTTAACACATACAAATAAATCGGCACCGGCTAAAAAGAAAAGTGAAGCCCAAGTAAAATAGAGAGAGCACTCGCAGGCAAGGCTTGATATAACTCAGGTGACTTGTTTGCTTTTTCTTTTCCCAGCCCCCCCCCGCCCCCCACTCCTCCTCCTCCCCCTCCCCCTCCCCACTCCCCCCTCGAATCAAGGAGTGCTGCAGAAGGTGTCTGTGTGCTTTAACACAAAGACAGCCTCTTCTCAGCCTCCCTCAGGAGCTCTCCACGTTAACAATCCCAATTACACCGAGACCACCAGAGACAGCTGTTTTTATTACAGAGCCGCTCCTTTGTGCCGCCAACAAGGTATCTCTCCCTCGCTCTCTCTCTCTCCCTCTCTCTCTCCCTCTCTCCCTCTCTCCCCGCGCCTCGGCTGAACGCGGAGATGAAGCTGCACAGAGAAGACGGGGGTGGGGAGGGAGGGGGGGGAAGTGTGTGGAGTGAAGTGGATGGAAGTCTCTCGGCTGCTCGCGGTGGTGATGCCTTTATTTTCGCAGCCTGCTCCCTCCCTCCCTCCATCCCTCCTCCCGCCTTTTTCTGATCTCGTGGCGCTCTTTACACGTCGGAGCGGAAGGTCAACGCCGGTTGGGAGAGGGTCTACAAAGAGATCAGGATCTAACTCAAGGCAACAGCAAATCACACAAAGAAATGGGGGGGGGGGGCACTCACAGCGGCGCTTTTGTTTATTCATCTGCTTTACCTGGGAAGTGTGACAGGTTCCTCGAGGAGCATTTGGGGCTTTAATGTGTTGTTTAAATGCGTACAACAAAAAGGCAGACGCCTTCAGGTGTTGCTAAATGTCACACGCTGTAATGCAGCTCTCAGAGGGAAACCAGTGGCTCACCACTCAAGAAAAAGCAAGCAGGTTGCAAAAACTGCACTTGAGTTGCGGCTGAACCCTTACGCAGACTTCAAGACTGTTGTCTATTTGATCTCTTCGAGGGGCTGAATAAAAACATGAACAGTTCTCAAGGTTATTCTAATTATCTTTAATTGGTTTGATTGGCAATTGCTTGTTTGTCTCTGACATTTAATTAGACATTCTTTTAATAGTCATTGTGACTTGAAAGCATGTGATTAAGCCTCCCTAAAGTAAGCTTATCAAAAGCAATGCTTTGCATTGGAGGTTAAGAAGGTGCAACGTGTAAGATATGACCAAGATTAAAGTTTTAAAATATTGGAAAAATGAACAATTTGGAAGAGCGTACTTTGTCGAAATTATGTCAATGACATCATCTCCATGTATTGGATTGCATAGGTGTCTTGAGCACGCTGACCAGAAGGCCCTGGAGCGGCAATAATGAGTCACTGTAGCATCTCCGCCCAGAGAAGGAAGGCGCTGCAGCGAGGACTCGCCAACAATACATTGATGGACCGTCTGTCAGTTTGTCTATAGCGTCACATCCAAAGTAAAGAAAGCAACTTGCAGGACTTTGATGGAACTAGAAAACCAGTCAACAAGGCAAACAAACCCACTGTTGACCCGCTGTTAACTTAAATGCAAACCACAGCACCGGGGAGCCCATCCAGGGGGGATTGCCTCGACCTGCTCTGGGTTTTGAACACGTGCCAATACTAGCGTTGCATCTGTTGATGGCTCTGATCGTCTCACGCACACAATGCATTGAAATGTTCCATCACCGAATGGACAATATGTTGGCTAAAGCCGACAACAGAATGGTAAGCAACAGCAAAGCCACCCGGTCTTGTATTGAAACCCACCCCGGGCCATGGCCGATTAGTGGCCTTGGGAGTGAGGTGTGCCATGAGGTCAGAAAACAAATAACACGGCAACCAATTCCCCTGTTACTCACCGGGTACCAACCTTTTTTTTTTGGGGGGGGGGGGGGGGCGCATTAGATTCAGGCCCAGTGCTGCCTATTGGCTGCAGGGCAGCAGATGATAAGGTCAAGCCTCATAATGATGTCACATACCTTAAGGTACTCCAGATCAATATCAAGAGAGTTATACCTGACAGCCAGTCAAATAAAGCCTGCCCGGCAAAGGAAAAAAAAAAAAAGAAATAGTCGCTTTGAGATTGTCTCTTCCGATAAAATGAGTTCCTTTCTCTCGTGCTGCTTTTGGCAAAAATCTTATTGGCGGAGGCCTCTGCGATCTTGAAAACAATACGGTCACACACACGAGATAAAATATCCTCCAGATTGGGCCTGATCGACGTCGAACGACACAAAAACAATAACCCCAGTTTTGATCACGCAGTAAAGCATCAAGTTGTGCACGCCACTGACACATGACCCGGTTGGATAGCGTCCTTCGAGTAAAACCTGACCCTCGTAATGACGACAAAAGCCTCGGAGCACGTCTGACTGCAGAGGCAGGTGCGTATGTCATGCGCGATACAAGTGATTAATGTAGCCGGATGATTGCAGGATTCGGTCGAACCTGCGTGAACATTTCTTCTGCATCTCTCATTAGTTTGACTGTCCCACCCGGAAAATATATGGCTTGTCACTGGGTTGTCTAATGGTTGATGCTAATTGACCTCCTTCCCCCCCCCCCCCCCCCCCCCCCCTCCCCCCTTTTCTTCTGCACAAATGAAAAGATTTCCCGCGTTCTGTGATGGGAGCGTGTCACAATCCCATCTGACAAATTAAAAAGCTCTCTGCTGTCACACTGTCATCATTCCAAGCCCTTGCCTCATCAGCTATAATGATCTTTTTTTTCTTCTTTCCCCCCTCACTGAAACCACTGCAGCGCACTGCCGAACACAATACTTAGGAGGGCACGCTGCTGCAAGTGTCATATCTGGATGTTTGTCATCCGGGGAGATCCTCAATGCTGTTAATCTTGAACTGACTTATATAATAGTGTTTTTCTATCCGGAGTAAAGTTTTAGTTCGGGGCTTAGTTCCACCCATAGAAATATATTCAACATTCATGATAAATTTACAGAATTTTTCTGTTATTTAAAGATTTGACGACAAAACCAGTGTAACCTGCCTCACGCCTGCCTCACGCTGTCAAACCGGCTCCAATTCTGTTTATTAGAAATATACAAATCATGCAAATAACTGCACATGACATTGGCCGTATTTCTCAAGTCCCATTTACAGGATCACATTTACAGTTTCACTTTGAATTATTTTCTTTTTTGTTGAACTTGAAACAGGTAAAGGAACCCTTGGAGCTCGGCCTCCGCGCCTTATTGGCTGCGGGGGGCAGCGATGACGCCCATTACCTGTAAACCAGCTGCCCCCGTCTGTGGCCAAAACCGCAATTGAGATTGGCATTTTACCTGCTGACTTTGTGTGTATAACTTTATAATTTATGCGGTGTACCCGTGCTATTGACACAAAAAAAAAAAAAACACAGCGCTGTGATCAAAGCAAGCCATTCAGGGGGTTGGACGGGGCCACGAAAGACAGGGCCTGTAAACCTAATGATCTTCAAACGCTCGTCTATTTCACTGGGAGCCATGCACAACTCCCCAGCAAGTCCCGCGTCGTCCCCCCTGGAGGTAAACGTGCCTGGCTGGTTTGGTGACAGGTGTCAAGTGGCCCCTCCTCAACCGATTCATCATCCTAAACTGAGAGGAAAAGATGATCTCTCTGTCTCTCTCTCTTTTTCCCCCCTTTCTCTCTCTCTCTCTCTCTTTGTACTTTTCTTCTCATCTGTCTTTTTCTTGTAACCTCAAATAACTACTTTGTCACTACCCCAGAGTGCCCTGATCATATGTTGGCTTTGTTTTTACCACAAGTTTTGGAATGCACTCAGAAACTCGGCCACAACTTGGTTCGTGGCGTTGAGTGACAAACTGTTCATGTGGTTAAATAAGCACATTGAGCACTAATCAATACATAGTGTGTATTTTTACACAATGGAGAGAGCAGGGCTGTAAACTCAAGATTATGTTCAACTACCATTTCTTTTTACCGAGGTGATTTCTTCGCAAGCATCACATGTTTTTGCATTTTCACAATTTAATATTTGGAAATGTATTTGTTGTCGTTATGCTAATGAATTACTCCGCTGAGAGAGGTAGACAAAGCCTCTTTTTCAACACCAGTGCGTCAGCTCAATTATTTTTCTTGTCAACTGATTTTACGTAGATAAAAACCTTGTTTTTTTTTTTTCGATGCGTAAAAGGATGGAAAGTTATTGAGCGTTTTTAATTTATGTTCTGATTAACCGACGTGTCGCCTTCCTCACAGGGTTAGATGGAAAACAACGCTAAACGGCGGGCGACCACAGAGCCACTGACAGGCAGGTGAGCACACCGGCCAAGAAGCACGCAGTCCACATTGTGTGTGTGTGTGTGCGCTAGTGTGTAAGTGAGAGAGAGAGACTCACACACAGGGTGAAAGAGACCACACCCTCACCATGCCCGCTTGTCTAAGCAGAATCCCATGGGGACCTGCCATACACACAGTCTCTCTCTCTCTTTCTCTCTCACTCACACACACACACACACACACAACCCGGTCATTAATTCCTGCTTTGCATCTCCACACCATGTAATATTTATGGGTCACCGCAGCTTTGTATTCACAAATGGAAACGCCGAGAGAGAGAAAAAAAAAAAGAGAAGACACGATACCTCAATCAATCCAGTGAATAAGCTTCAGATAGTCACATCATGGCAATTTTTTTTTTCCCCCTCCACTAAGCCGTTGCTTAGGCAGCATTCTTTTCTTTGACCTCTAAACAAGTGTTTTGTATGACGGATTGTCACAGACACAACCTCTGAGAGGGAGTCATGGAAAACACTGTCAGTGTTCAAAATAAAAAAAAAGAAGAAAAAAGCTCAGGGCAAAAGGTATTATGAACGTGACTGAAAATGTCTAATCTGCAGAAATTGAAGAACAAAAAACTGCATTAGTCAGTAAAAACAAATGCAGAGTTAATGCATTTTTTTCCAGATATGACACGAGTGTAAACAAACATCTGCTGCTGCTGCTGCTGCTCAGAAACTCTGCACTAATCTACGGAAGCCTTTCCACCTATCTCCATTTGACAGGATCATAATTGGGGGGGGCCTCTTTTTTTTTCTTCGCCGCCTAAGATATTGTCTGAAACCTGTGACGCAACAGTGGGAGCCGTACCCTCGCTGCCTTTCAAAAATCGACAGTGTTGTCAAAACAGAGCTCCCCCCCCAGTAGAGCGTGGCTCACCAGACCCCTGTAGAGATTTGAGGACCACTTTGGAACTCTAATCCACTCAAAATGTGCTGATAATTTTCCTTGCCAGGACACTCTCTGCCTGGTGTCACAAGAGTGGCCTCCCGGGAGCGGATCAGCCAATGATAACAAAGTAGCCAGATGTCTGGCGCTGGCAGGATCCCAGAAGCCAGACAGCGGCACGCAGCAGCATCCGCTGTGGGCCACGGATCAAAGATACCTGAGAATTACTTATGGGCACAAAATATGTGTTGCTTACTCTACAGTTCCCATTAATAACAATCTGGGAGAATTTGTATTTCTAATTAACTCTTTTCTTTCGTGCACACAAAGCGCTGTAGGTTTCTCTAAGGCTGCAGCAAGCATTTTTTTTTTTTTTCCGTGGCAACTGCGAGTCGACAACAGGAAGTCGGATGCAGCGCTGTCTGGAGGAGCCAGATCAGCTTTAAAATGCGGTTCTGAGGCTCAGAACACCCCCCACAGACTTGCCTCAATAAAACAAACACACGGTGTTAGAGTCAGCGCATTTAGCTTTAATCACGGCGCATGGGGCCTCCTCAGACTGGCCCTTGATGCATGCCTCGAAAGCTTTGGGTGTAGACACTGAACTGATTCAACATTAGATATATATTCTGGGCTCTTTTTATGATTAACTTGTTATTCCGATACATGATCTCTAAAGACAAGAACAGCATTTCCTGCACGGTCACACCATGAAACCATTTAGCATTTGATACACTGATTTAAACCCGTCTGCAAGATTGATAGCTTGTTGTTGATTAGTCAGATTGACTTTAAGAACTAAAGTCCAGGTTGTTTTCTACTCCGGGCCCTGCACCTGTTTTAGACTCCTCCATTCATTCCAAATGAGGTGTTGTGTTTATATTTAGTCGACCCACAACTTTCAACCGAGAAGCTCTCTGCCTCCGGGAGGTCTTTTCTTCCTCTTCATGGTGGGGAAAAGGCTTATTTTGGTCTTGTGCACAATCCTGCATATTTTTTCTTCTGTCTTCTTTTTCTAGTGCGCTTAAAGTTCATTGTTCAACGAATTGATGATTTGCTTCCCGTGCAATGTGTGCGTGCACTGTATTGCATTAATTATTAACTACAGAAAGTGTTGCTTTATGTCCGCATTTGATGGAGATTCCCCCCCCCCCCCCACCCCCCCTTCCCCCAATTATGCATATTACCTTTGCTGGTGCATGGTTCATGCAAATTCTCATTTGCATCGCTCTCTTGAATGTGATATCTGCTGGCTGCAACCCCTTCGTCGTGAACACTGTCCTTCCTCAGATCTGGGTGGTGACCTTTTCTCTGCGTATCTGTTATTCTACTGCGGCTTTCTGCTCACTGTATATCCGCATCTGTAATACTTCCTTCTTATTGTGTGGATTTATACATGCTTGCTATAAAGAAATGAACCCAAAACTACTCATCTTTTCTTATTAAATGATCAAAGTCTGTCCGCACCATGTGTCTCAGCGGTAAAATTGTTCCACAGAAGGGTGTCTTTTGTGAGTGCATTTCAGGCCGTGCACCAACACCAAGTCCCGGCAGCTTTCAGGGTTACTCCGGGTAATTTTTTTTTTATGTCGTTTACTTGAAAATATAACTTTAAAACGAGGCTTAAAACTGCCTCAGCGAGATCCTGTCTCCCAGCTCCGGCAGCTCATCACTCCTAAAACAGCCGCTCTCATCCACCGCGGCCCCCCGACCGTTATTAATGTGCGCTGAATAATTTAACAGGGTAAAATTACCATGCTCTTTTGAAAAGATTTTTGCCTACACAATTAAAGAGCATTATAGTGATTTTTAGTTGAACAAGAATTATGACTGTTTTCCCTCCTCTCTGCTACACTTCCTGGCCCCCTTGTTATGAGACGTGGGTGAGCGGGAGGCCCGCGGTTCTCGGCTTCTGTGCGACCGCTGCGATGAGGGTCGAGCTGCCGCTCTGACCTGCACCGCGATGAGCGCCTAATGGATAATGGAGGAGGGGGTAGTATGTGTTTCAACTTCCGCCGATAGGGCGCCGGCGACGGTCTGCTGGCCCCACTAAACACGGGCTTCTCACGCTTCACATGGCTGCAGGTTTTTTTGCATTTCACATATTTGGAGTTTTTTCACAGAAGCTGCATGCCAAGTCAAACAGAAAATGATAGCGTTAGCCGGGCCTTCACTCTTATTCCAGGCGGACAACTGTCCACATCTCAACCACGGGCCAACAATTGGCAGTAATTGGCACGTTGCCTCGGATGTCCTGGGAGAGATCTGGAAGGGCACGCGGCCATGGACGCGCTGCCCTTTCCACCAATTAGAGGGCTGTCTGCTCGTAGGAGGTGGGAGCTGAGGGAGGTCTACCTCACTGCTATACTCTTGTCTCTTGATCAAAATGATTTGTGGAGATCCTCTCTCTTTTTCCGTTGACGGCCTCTCTCTCTCTCTTGCCACTGGAGGTGTTACTTTGTGCTTGGGAGAATCTTCAGTCAAGGACCTCAACCAGCGACTGACAGCCTTACAGTAGCAGTCAGTGGGCCATTCACATTAGAGGTGCTCTGACAGTCTGTAGCAGACAGGCTTCCCGAGGCAAAATGCTCCACACAGCTGCTGGTTTCCTAATACATCACTTGCTTCTCCATGTGAACTTTATTTATTCATTTATTTTCCGACCAGTGGACGTGACAATGATTTGGATTTGACGAAAGCAGAAGTTTCTCTGAATAGCTGAACTCTTAAGTTATAGTATCGGTCATTAGTTGACGCAATGAAGTGTGCCGTGTGGTTGTGAAGTGTGCAGGCCACACAAGGTACCACGGTACCCCCAGTGCAATGGATCACAGGCCTCAACGCTCCTCACTTTACAAACAGAGCGAAGGCTGCGGAAACCAACGCCAGACCCCCCCTTTTTTTTCGTCTCTCTCGCCCTCAAAGCCGACGTGTCTTTCGCGTCTCTCTTCAGTAAATTTGAGGAGGCGAGAAGATGCTTCCTGTACTCAGAAATGTGTGTCAGGCTGCTGGGTTGTGTTGTGTTGCAATGCGATGCGATGTGGAAGGCAACAAAGCTAGTGCAGCTCAGAGAAGGGAGAGAAAGAAGCAGCCTTTTACTCATTCTCTTTAATCCATTGTGAGATATTCGGGGAACTAGGTTAAGTTACACCTCACATTACCCAACACTTGGCACGTAACAAGGTCACTGTTTACCCACGAGGGGCCACAGTAATGCCGCGTTGTTGTCGTCTTTTTTCAGTCGGCAATTAGCGCAGGTAAAGCCTCGCCGTCACCACAGGTTGACAGGCTCACCATAAAGCAGCTTTATTTCCTGCAAGGACCTTCATGAGGGGGGGGGGGGGGGGGCTACCTAATATGCTGTCTGGCCCCGGGGCCTGTGGGAGCGTGGTTGGATTATTATGTTAATGTGTGTGCCTCCTGCCCTCTCCTCAGTCCCAGCTGGCCTCCCTGTCGTTAGGAAGTGCTTTGCTCTGACAGAGGAGTAATATGCTCCGTGATTGAGGGGCCAAAAGATCGAGCACTATGAGAGAGGGGGCCACCACTGATAAGCATATGATAAAAGTGCCATTGTACGCGAATGCCTCAGAGACACAGAGGATGACTTAGCAATTCCTATGGATTTCAATGGGAGAGTGAATATGTATAAGGGCTGTGGGGGTCTTTTTTTTGTGCAGTAGAATTTAATTGCCCATAGCATTATATCTCGTGTCGTGTTTTTTTATTGTACTTTTATTGCACGGACTCTTTTATTATGAGCCAGTGACACATTCCACCCGTAAGTATAATGGCTCCCGCCAAACAAGCCACGTTGCTGTTACACTTTTAATCATCCCGTAGGAATCAATATGAGACAAAGAACTCAATTTAATGTTGTTTATGATGTAAATAAAGCAATTAGACAAGCTCTAATTCTGAGCGCTGTCAGTGAAAAGGTGCAATCAGCCCCACGTTTTAAGATGGCAGGAATTGCTACAGAGGAGCCGCAGCCGGTGGCTGCGTGTCATTTAGGTGCCGGAATGTGTAACAGCCTTAATATTTCTTGATGGAGAGCTGGTTAAGTCAGTGTTACTCCATCAGCAGAAATGATGACACTGTTCTGCCAGGTGGCATTACCCTGCAGATCGATGTCAAACGCTCTCATTTAATCAACTTGACACAAAAGTAAAAAGGAAGGTGAGAGAAAGGAGGAAAAAAAAAAAACCTGCAAACTTCTTGTGACTTGACGCGAAGCAGGAACACCGGGTGCACTGCTTTGGATCCTGCACATAATTGTGTGAAAATGTCAGGCAAAGCAAAAGGAAGGAGCTGTGCTATTTTAAACACTTCTCATCTAGCCTCCCCAGGAGGGTCCATTCACAAAGTGTGAGGAGCGTTTGCATTTTGTAGGAGGTTTGTTTTGTTTGCTTTTTAATCAAGTTCAATTTTGTCTCCATCAATACCAGCTCTTCCCACACCCCTCTTCCTCTCATGTCTGCCTGGATTATGGCCCGTCTCTCTTTGCCGAGCAGCTCTCCCTGTTGTTATTGTTTGTTCCCTCTTTACAGTACGGGGCCCCGGCTGTAACGAGAGCGTAACGTGTCTGTGGGTAATTGGTGGGTGAATACTTTGCTGCGACTAAGTGTCAGAGCAGGAGAGTTTGTAACATGAGCAGGTTGTTGCGCTGCTTTTGGGGAGAAGGCACAGAAAAGACAAAGAGTATAAATGGGGAAGCCCTTTAGTGTTTTTTACCACATTTTCCTCCGCAACATCAAAGAAAATATCTTGAAACGTTGTTTTTCTGGCGCCTCGTATATCAAGATCTATTGGGTGAAAATGAACTATATATTTTGTAACTGCTTAGCATGTGGAAAAGATTCCTCCTACATCTACTTAGTTGTGATGTGTCATTGACTTAATTATAAAAGCAATGGATCTTTCGTAACACGCTGAGTAGGCCGAGGCCTTCAGATTCTGGCAAACCTTTGGCAGCAAATGGCATCCGGAGTATACACACAACCACTTAATACAGTATTTGATTACGGGTCCAGGACTATTTCATCTAACCGGACATTTGCAGATTATTTGAGATAATTCTGTTATTGTTTTCTTATACTCTCCTATCTATAGACACTGAAATATTCTTAACATATACAATAGTACACTACACGAGTTTACTTCATGATCAAAATTCAGGTTCAAAATGAGGTTGAACTGCAGTCTATTATAGAAACACATTTTATCTACTGGGATTTTTCATCGTTCTGTTACTTGTCATGTTTTCTACAATTATTAATTTCACCCCAGATGGATTTGGATAAAATGTATTGTTCAGTGTAACTGCAACAAATGCAAATTTTACCAATGAATGAAGAATTAAAAACAAGTTACATTTTAAAGTTGAGGCCTTCAATGAGTAGCATGTCTTTACATTAGCTATCAAATACTCTGATGCACAAATAGGTTGACCTCACTTTGCATTTGTATCCATTAAAATCTCTCCTGTTGTCATGCCTTTTCTTTTGCTTTTTTTTTTTTTAACAATCAGATGACTTTTGCCTCAAGTTTCCAAAATGGAACAGGGGCACTTTGATTGTTACCCCCTGCTTTGTTGTTTGTTAAAGGCCTTGAGGTTTGGCAGCCATTGTCTTTATGAACTCAAAGCTGTATTAAATGCAGCACCAGCCCAGCTAATGAGGGGAAGCCTTCAAAACCTCCCTGCGATGATGCTGTCAAATGGGTGACACAGAAACGTTGCATGTAATCCCCCTGTGCAGACCCTGGTAGTAAATATGCCAGCGCCACCATTTTCACAGCGTTTACTCCCAGTTCAAACAATCTTTCTCTCTCTGCTCAACCCCCCCCCCCCCCATTCCCCGCAAACACAGTGACAGCGCTGCGTTATTCTCCCCTAGAATCTTGGGCTGTCTGCGACCAATGAAACAACCAGGAACAGCTCTGATAATCTCCTTCATCCGCATTGTGGGTAAGACACCTCTCTCCCTCTCTTCTTTGTTTCTGTGGACTGAAACTTGTGCCACTCACACATTTTGTACTGAGCATGCTCAAAATTGTGGGTGTGACGGTTGGAAATATGTTTTTGGGTGATTTTTGAGCAGTGGATTGGTGCTGTCTGGGTGCATGGATGAATGTTTCTACACAGTCGACAGCACTTCCATTGAAATCAAAAGAAGCTCAATATGAGCATATAATAGCGCTATACAGCACTCTGTCACAAAAAAATTATATAAATTTCAAAACACTGTAAACTCCTAATATGGAATATTTACACAATGCCCAGAAAGCTGATAACTAATGTCATTTTACTGTAATGACTGAGATTACATTTAAAATTCTAAGACACAAAAGTAAATGGTGAAAATGGAGAACCAATCATCACGCTCATCCTCCAGAGAAAAACATACAGGTGTATCTCACTTGGTAGGACTGGCTATTTGGAGGATGTGTTTGTGTAATGCATTTCAAAGTCCTACTGGACCTTCATACTGTGTGTAAGTGAGATAATCCTTTTCTGAGATTGAGGGGGTAAAGTAGGTTGCTGACTAATCGGAAGATTGGCGCTTCAACCACCCAAATCGACTTCCGTCCGCACGTTGAAGTGTCCTCAGGCGAAATAGTGAACCCTAAATTACTCTCTGGCGTCTATGTGTATTGAGGGCGCTGCCTTTTAGGGTCAGAATTCAAACACAGCCCTTAGTAACAAACGTACACCTAACGCAACCACAAAGGCAGCAGGCTCTCAACACACCTCACCAACAGTGACAATGAACCTACAAAGAGACAAGGGAAACACCTGGTTTAAATACACTGGGAAGGTGCAGGTGATTGGACACAGGAGGAAACCATCAGGGACACGGCAGACAATCACAATCACAGGGGAAGACACGCCCGGGGCAGGAAGTGAAGTTAACCCAGGGACACGAGAGGCAGGCAACTACAAAATAAAACAGGAAACAAACAAAATGTGTGCATGAATGGGTGAATGTTGACATATTGTGCAAAGCAATTTAAGTGGTCACAAATCTTAAAGCAGCCAAAACTATTTTGCTCGATTAGGGAAAATATGCTCTACAGGGGTGTCGGATAATGCAGATTCTCATAGAAATAGTTTGGGAGAATTTTGTCAGGAAAATAATGTACTAAAATGATAAAGAAAGATACAAAATAGAGGCACTTTTAAACCAGAAAAAAACTAACTATCATAACTATCCATGTAAATATGTTATCAATTGACAGAATAGTTTACTGCTTGGGTCATCATAATGTTGGACAATTTAACAATGACTATTGTTGTTGCATATTTGAATAGTTTGCAAGGTGATTGATCATTTGAAACAGTTGTGTGTACAAATGGATTACAAATAGGAAATACACAGATACAGGTAAGCATCAGGCCGATTATCGACCACGCAATATTTAATGGTCCTCCTTGATGTGACCCCCACGTGTTCCTCATCCATCCCTTGTCTCTGTCCAGTTTCTATGCTCCTCACACAGCGGTCCAGGCCCCGCGGCTTGGTTTTATGTGTGGTCCCTCTCTTGCTTCTCATGGACCTCTCTGACGGCGAGCTGAGCTGTCAGACATATCTGATTGATGTGTTGGGGGGGGATGGGGGGTCTTGTCAGCTGTTGTTTTCCTCGGCAGCGTTCGGTAGCTTCTCTCCCCAGCCTCATGGCTCAGGTGGGTCAGAGTCACCGGGCTGCAGGAGAAGAGGGTCATTTGGCCAGCTGAGAATTCATGTGTCAGTTACTAAAGCACACTTCTTTTCTCAAACATGAAGATTTAAGTTACCGTGTTTTGTTTGGTATTTTAGTTTTAGTCGCCACACAGCTTTGCCCTTGGTAACTTTTCTTTGGATGACTTTCCCAATTTGTTTCTCAAAACAGCTATGACTCCATGGAAGTAAAGTACTGACCTTAAAACCATGAGTTTTTTCCCGCTTCGAGTGTAAACTGTAAAACTTTCCCAAAACTTTTCCTGGATATCAATGTTTTTGCTCCCCCACCTACCCCCGCACCCTCTGATAAACCCGTAACTCCTAGAATTCACTCGAGAATTCTTTAGAATTCTCGAAAAAAAACCTCCTCTCAGGCAGTAGATGTATTGCTGCTAAGCCGTTCGCCTGCTTGATGAAGTGGGCAAGGCTGCAAGGTTGGAGAGGCTGGATGTCCGATCACGGCCCAGGCCATTAAAGATGAAGGACTGGTGTGTGGTAGGAGGTAGAGGAGAAGCCCAAGCCAGGCGCGCGGAAGGTTGCCGCTCACACCCTTCCCTCGTAGAATCCCAAACCAGGCCGACACTTCCCCCAGTAATGAGCAGGGGCCCAGACTATGGGGTCAATTATTCATACCCAGTCAGCTGGGAGAGATGCAGCGAGTGAGGAGGGGTGTTGAAGCCTCATCGTATCCTACAATTCTACCAATGATTTTTTTGTTGTTTTTTTTTGTTGTTGTTGCTGCCTCCATCCACACAACTAAATCCAACCCCAAGTCTTGCCCGGGTGTATAGAGTATAACTTTAAAAGGGCATACATGAGTGGCCACTCATTCCAGCGGCCATTCCGCAGCGGTAGCCTTGGCTACTCCACCATTCTCTGGCCAATTATCGTGTTGAAAGGACAGACATTGATCGTCGGCCCACTACAGCTGTTTCCAAGTACCGTTGTTATGCATTCAACAGACCACGTTGGGTCGGTTATCAAAGGGAATTACTTGCTGTCAAGTATTGGATATTGTTACAGAATTAGCATCGTAGATGCTTCTGTCCCGGTTGCCTGTGCTGAAAATTATAAGGAGAGGTCAAACACTAAATGGAAATACTTCACAAGCATCACTGGGGGATCGAGGTGGCAGTTTTCCTGTTTTTGTTAGAAACAAATGAGCACTTGATCATTGGCGAGGCGGCCTGGAAGGATCAAGCATATTGAGATCCTCCCCTTCACATCTATTTAAGACAGGATTGAAGACGTTGATGGAGCAACCCATGGGAACGGGAGCAACTCCCCCTTTCAAGGCCATTTTGCCACAGCAGAAATTTCCATGCCTTGATGTGTAGTGGCAATATCTTTGACTTCAGGATAATCTATTTAGGTGACAGATTGCTGAGCTTTTCACTCACGTAGTCACATATTGGGCTGCATTTGAACGGTTCTAAAGTGCAAGCGGAAGAACAAATGTGGTTCTCACCGTGTCTTTACAAACGAATGGAGCAGCAACGACCCCTGTAGATTCTTGGTATCAGTCAACCCCCGTAGAGTCAAGATCTGTCCATAAAAACTCTGCACTCTTTGGTTTGGAGTTGCTTTTAATTGGATTTCAATGAAATCTACTTTTCTGTCGTCCATCGGTACTGTCAGAGTTTTCAAGTCTTTGTTCAACCAAAATTTGCTGGATTGTTATTTTGCAGTTTCAAAGAAGGAATGTGTATTCCAAGAAAATAAAGATGTCTGTTTGCACGTCTGCTGCAGCTAGAGGGTCTATAAGCACTTCTATACAGTATACATACATTTTTGTTAATTTGTAATTTGCAGTATTGTTGCAAGTGTTTTTTAGGCACTGAGTTTTTTCATTTTCGACTACTTAAAACTTTGATTCTGTAGTAAATATTGGCTGTGGTTACTATTTTTACTGTGGGTTTAAGTATAATCCCTCAGCTTTTGTGTTATTGTACAATGTAGGTAGCATCACGAGTAATAACCATTTGTACCGGGCCTTTGGATTCGCTCCTCATCTCGACTGAACTGTCGAGAGTCAAGTTGTGAAGCCAGTTGCCCGTTTTTAACGAGGAAGATGTGCCGAGTAACGAGGACGATATCCCTCGTTCTGCTCTATTGATTTTGATGCAAGAAAGTAACAGCTGCCCAAAGTGAGTCTGACAATGTTACAGAATATGCTAAATCAGTGGAGCTCGTTTTTATGTCTAGAAACACTTCTTCCACCAATGGTAACTCTTCACTGTTTGAATTATATGTGACACAAATCAAAACTGACCACTGTTCCAACGTATTAATGCTGCAGAATCTTTGACAGAATCTTTCTCGGTGAAGTATAACTTTTTATCAACCCAGCACTTATTTGGAAGCATTTGTTTGATATTATATTGTCACAGACAAATTGTCCATGCATGTTTTATGAATAAAGGTAGATTAGATAAGATGAAGATGGTGTATAATAATTAGGGCTGTCAATAAAAAAAAAAACGAATTCATTAATCTTGATTAACGTTCGATGTTGAGATGGAAGTAGCCTAGCAGCTAGCTCAGCCTAGCAGCGAGCTTAGTATAGCGGTGCATTAAGTGGTCTGTATGCCACTCAGCCCGTGGAGTCATTCCTCTGCAAACTTCTTCTCTGTATGTTGCACCTTTTGCTTGTTTTACCTCCAATGCAAAAAGCTCTCTCCATCTTGAGGTGACGTTTCGTTTGCGCGGTAAACTTACAAACTATTTTAACGTAGTTGGCGTAAGTTTGTTGACTTCCGGTTCCGGATGTTGCATTAATTTGGGCGTTTATGTTGACAGCCCTAATAATAATAGATCAAATCATGTTACAAATATAAGCACTTTTCTATTATAACAATATTCCTGTCACGGTGTTGGTTTGTCCTTCTCATATTTTCTATTTCCCTGCCTTTTGAGTCATTGGAATTACTTCACTTTCTTCCCCGATGTCCTTTTCCCTCCCTTTTGATTTTCTGCCTTTGTCTGCCTAATTGTTCCCACCTGTGTCCAATCACCTGCACTTTCCCAGTGTATTTAAGCCATGTGGTTCTCTTGCCATGTTTTTGATTTGTCTGCAATTGTTTGTGATCTTCTGTGATACCCTGTACATGTGATCCACCCCTACAGTTCCCCTAAAATATATTATATATCTCTGCATTCATACTGCAGGGCATGCAGCATAGGCTCCGCAGGCCTTGTGTTTCCAAATCGCATAATGGCCACCATCAAGATGCACCATGAAGTCAAAAACTCTTGGAAAGAAGATTCCCCTGCTTTATTAACCGTCTCCATTTCCTTGAATATATGTGCAAATAAATGGCTAGTATCACAGAGGGAGGAAATGGGTCCCCGATGGGGCTCTGGAAGAGGGAGGGGAGGATGTGTGCGTTTAGGGGGAGAGAAATAAAGAGAGAAAGGAACAGGATGGCGGGGGGTTCAGGGATGAAAAATCATCACCAGTCCAAATGCAGATATTGTGGCGGCCTCACACTCTCGCCAGTGTCCCCCCTCCATTCGTCACTGTCCGCGAGCTCGCCTCTCATTAAGTGGCCCCGCTCCGGCGACAACTTAATTTCCTTAAGAGGACCAGACACCTGATTCAATTGTGCGCCTATTACAGATTTGTTTTCCCCATGTAGGGCTGGCCGGGACCACACGGCTGTGAAAAGAAATACACTCCCACTATATTAAATGTTGGGGACATAATTCCCAGACATATGATTCATGTCTGCCTCCCGGTATCCACCCCTCACAATGCCGTTACCTCAGATGGTGGTGGAGCTCCAGTCAGCAGGGCTGGTTCAGCTGCTGTAGATATTATATCATCGGGGGATGTTTTATACTTTCAGTTTTTTTTTTTAACATTCATCTCCTCACATCCATCCGTGTGGAATTTTGTGTTTTGACCTTTTTTTTAAACAAGAGGGTCTTTCCTCGCGTGATCATTGAGCTCATTGGTTTGTTATCAAGTCATCAAAGGACCTGAAGTTCTTCAATAATTCAGAATCACTTTTCAACCATTTTGACATGACTTCTCCTCAGTCCTCTTTCTTTGAAGATCAGACAGCCTAAGATGTTTTAATCTGTACATCAGTGCGCGAGAGACTCCTATTGTCCATTTGACTGCTGGTCTCTATAGCTTACCTCTCACCTACGGCTGTCAGTCAAACGGTAGCCGTTGGAGACCGGTGTGAAAGAGCTTTTCCTCTTGTGCACGCTTTAAGTGATTGTTGCTGTAATTGTTCTGTCATGGCTTTTATCCAAAAGGTGTGATTGTGTTTGATGCAAGATGCTCACTGAAAAGCACACAAAAAGCCTCATGTATTAATTTATTTATCGTGTCTGTGTTTTCTCCTTTTTGTTAAAAACATTGGTTTCAATTATCCAAAGATGTATCTTTT
This sequence comes from Pungitius pungitius, assembly GCF_949316345.1. Taxonomy (NCBI): domain Eukaryota; kingdom Metazoa; phylum Chordata; class Actinopteri; order Perciformes; family Gasterosteidae; genus Pungitius; species Pungitius pungitius. The sequence continues at coordinate 16,260,671 of NC_084908.1, read as the reverse complement.
TGAGGAGGCTTATTTTGGTTGCAAAAATCTTCCAAAAATGGGTAATATGTGTCTGTGTCCATTGTTTGGTATTTGAATATTTATATAGACATACAAACCCCACTTCCACAGAGGCATACCCTACACAAACACTCGCACATGCACGCACACACACACGTACACCACACAGTCAGTAAGACTGCCTTAAACCTATCCAGAAGACATATATATATATATATACATATATAACTGCTGAGTGTGGGTCTGTTCTCAGCAGCAAATAAAACACAGAAGAATTCAAAGTTATTCACTCCCCCTTACTGCTCCCTTCCTGTGATACTTCCCCATAGATCCTGCAGTGGGTGTGTGTGTGTGTGTGTGTCCTTTTCTCATACTGGCAGTTTAACTAAAGCAAAATGATCCTGTTGTAAATTGTCAATGCTGAAAGATTTTTTTTTATCTATTTATTTAATACGATGTTGGAAAATGGAGAATGTGGAGTTCTCAAGAATAACATTAAGTCCAAGACTTTTATGCTGTACATAAATGTAACCATCTTCCACATGATCTCAAAAGCACTTCAACTTTAAAAACTGAGCTTTTCTCCCATCACGTAGTTTGATTAGTTTCTCTACTGTCACAGGCAGACGCTCCCCGTCCCCGGAATATTGAGGTGCGAAGATCGGGACCTCAGTCACCCCTCTGTTTTGAGCCATAATGGTTTGTGCCATCTGGGATCAGCCCACCGACTCACCTGGGGCTCGTCACTAATCAGGGCCAGCCCTGTACTTAAGCCTGTGACTCCCCAAAGCTCCTTGCGAAGTCTTGTGCATGTTCCATCACATTCTGAGCGTTTTCCCGATCTCCTGTTCTTGCCTGTTATTGACCTCTCGTTTGTCCCAGACCTCGTTCCTGCCTGCCTGATCCTCAACGGTACTTCTGCCTAGCTCCACGCAATCCCGGCTTTCGACCACCCGCCTGTACTCCGGATACGACCACGCCCGACCCCCTGACGGTGCCTCTGTTTATCCCCGCTCTTCTGGCTTTCGACCCTCTGCCCGCCTACTGGACTCGACTACGCCTAACCCTTGTCTGTACTTCCCCAATAAAGCTGCGCTCTGCGCTTGGGTTTCACTCCTGTCTCTCGTGGTGCGTTACATCTACGCTGCACATGTCGAATATGAGCCCAACCTGCAACGTATTGCTGCCCTCCAAGTTGTATCTCTGCTTGATTCTTTTTTGTGTTTCATTTGTGCTTTCATTTCACTGGAAGAATACTGGACAAATCTGCAATAAATCACAGGGTCACACACACACACACGTACAAAAAATAATTTGTCTTTGTTCTCCTTAACCTCTACAATCTAGAGACAAGAAAATTGAATGTTGGGACTGAGTATGAATTAATAAAGGCCCTGCTGATACTTCAAGCTTCACTTGGAAGCTTGTGGTTTTTGACTTCCCATTTCCGTGTCTCTCACTTACACCAGCTGATTCTGTACATTCCTATTTCTGGTGTATTTTTTGGTTTCCAGTTATCCTCCTCACCCTCTATATTCCCCCCCCCCCCCCATCTGGTCCAGTAGCGCTCAGCAGCGTGTGTGGAGGAGTGTCTCCTGTTCCCCCTGTCCTCTCCCTCTCCAGGAGCATCAAAAGGAGGAGGACCCACGCAGGGTGTTTGAAGAGCCCGCCGACACTCCCTCTGGGTGGTGAACTGGCAGATGCTCAAACCGCACAACTCCATCCAGACGGGAGGAGCATCCTTCTCATCTGCTTTTGTACCCCTGCCATTGGTTTCCCTCTGCAGCCACGAACCAGACATTAGATCCGACCGTATTGTCCTTTGTGGATTTCTATGCGGGCGCATGGATCGATGACATTCGTTGTTTGTCCTTGGTTTTGTATGTTTATTTGATTTATGCTCCTCTCCAGGCTGGTAGTTTTGATTACCTTTTTTAAAGGTAGACTTAGGCAATATCTTAAATTTAAAATAAGATAATGATCTCTCTATCTTGGTGTATGTAGACAGGAACGGTATTTGCGATGCACGATGGCAACGATATTCATATCTATTCGGACTGAAGGATTATAACCCGTAGTTGGTCTCATTACAGCGACGCAAACTGTATGGTCACATTTTTTCCCAGTTGCTTCAGGGGCCATCATAGCGTCACGCAGCTGCGGGCCCCTGTCATGCTGATCGTCTGGCCTTTAGCTTCCTGGGTGGCAGCGCTGACTCGCTCCGTCTCGCTGTACTCCACCTGCACGTTGGGTCTGCACCGCCTGCTCCACAGCACTCAGCACCTCCGACAGGCCTCCCCCAGAAAGAAAATCGACTCCCAGATGACGAGCCTTTCTCCTTCTCTCTCTTTAATTCTTCATCTCTTTGCTTCGCCGATTTTTTTTTTCTCCATTTTTCGCTATGTATCTCCTTCACTCTGCCTGTCCATCCATCAAAGCCAACCCCTCTCCAGACTCCTGCGCTCTCGTGTCAGCGAGAGGTGAAAGGGGGGGGTGCCTTACAGTAAAGAAGACCTGCAGCTTTGTTTTATATTACACCTCACACAGTGCTGTAGCTGTCTTTGGTTATCAGCCTCTAGCGCTGCCTCCCACAAAACCCTTTTCCCTAGCTCACACCAATACCTTTCTATTGTTGGTATGCACCAAACCCCAAGTTATTTCAACATACAATGGGTATGTAATGTAACAAACCAAAATTAGGACATGTTATATATTTTTTAATTGAAGCATTGTGTTGAAAGGCCCTTTAAAGTATATCAAAACAGTGATTAAAGAGATAGAATGGCCTGTCAGACGAGGGTTGCAACCTTCAACACAGATAACAGTGATTCCCCCGGTGGTTCCTCCCACTTGCGTCGGTACTTTTGCAGCGGTTTCCGCTCCAGAGCTGGACGTCCCGTATGTCGGTCACACGTGCATACCAGTTTCTGAGTGTGTGTGTGTGTGTGTGTGTGTCCCACTAGCAGTCGGTTCCACCCAGTCTCTGGTTCCCCTTTCACTTTAACACTGTTAGCTCTGTAAGCACTGTTGTCCATTGAGAGCCATGTGAAGCCTATCATACAGGCTCTGACTATCTTACATTTATAGTTATGTGGTGTATATGAGGCACGCGTATCTTTGAGAAGTATTGTATTGACAGAGCAACGCAAGGCGCACTAAAGGTGAGAAGAAAGCAAAAAAAGACGTGTCTTTCCCATGGAACATTGAGGTTTGATCTTGACTGTATCCTTCAAAAAAAGAGCAATATATATTGTTTTTCCTACTCAAGCTTTAAATGGATCCACTTGTGTCTGTTCCCTGACCCTTGCTAAACGCTATCAGCGGTAGTCTTTCATTGAAATGCATGACATTTAGATGCATTTCTCTTTAGCAGTGCAGCTGTGAAGTGAAGGGGCCCTTGCTCAGGCGATGGATTCACACTACTAACACAGACACGTTGCATCATGTTTGGAGACAATAAACACATCTCTGTTTTAACCGTCTTCATTTACAGTAATCCTTCTTCCCCTGAGCAATATGCACCAGCTCCGTCGTCACATTTCATTAAACGGCAGTTTAAAATGCAACATTCTTAATAAGCTCACCCTTACTTTGTCTATGTGTGTGAGGCAGCGCAAACCCATTAAACTAGTGTGTGTGTGTGAGTGTGTGTGTGATTGCTGCATTGGTTCGATCCCTTTATCTAGTGATCAAAAAGAGGCTGTGTGCCCATGCTGAAGGGGGTTGGGCCAATGAAGGAGGAGAGAGGGTCTCTACACATGTAATTCTTGTCAATGAATTTAGGCAATCTTTTTTTTTATAATGAATATTTCAGTAGTTATTGCAGCGGGCTACTCATGTGAGTCTCTCTTTTCACTGCTCCCTTTGCTCATAAGTGAATCACTCGTCTAATGATTTAATTAATAGCATTGTATCCACAGATGAAAAGCTTATATTTAATCAGCAAAATGAAGTGAACTGAGATCAGGGGCCTTGCCTGTCATCAAAATGTGCTTGGGGTCCCACTTGCTCACCAAGCCACTTTAAGCCCTGGGACACCCATACTTAATTGAGAATTAATAAATAAATGTGGCTACAGTAATCCCTGGATCCACCCCCTCAGAGCTCCCAATCTAACTCACTGCGTGTATGTGGGAGTGTGTGTGTGTGTGTGTGTGTGTCTGTGTGTGTGTGTGTATCTATCATTTTTGAGTGTGTCTGTATATGTGCATACATGCACAGCCTGGCCAAGCTCCCAATGCCACTACAACTGCCAAGGCGGGCTCTGCAGTAGAGTGCCAGATACTGGTTTATTTACCTGAGACACCCCCCCTGCGTCACTGCAAGTGCCATATGTTGGATCCCATGACAGTCGGTCAGAGGATGCCCCTTCTCCCCCCCCCCCCCCCCCCCACCTCCACAACTTTAGTCTAATAGAATCCTGTGTTTTTACAGAATATAACATAACTTCGAGAGCTTTTTCTTTTAATCACAAAAAGGTTCTTTCTGAGAATGTCCTTTGTTTTTAAAAAGACAGTTTGAATGTAAAACTAAGAGACTACTGATAAAAGTAGACAGAACGAGTTTCTTTAACCTTCTTCTGGCTTTTTTAAAATATTAAATTAATCTTAAAGAAAAAAAGACAGGAGAAGCAATAAACCAGACCTTAATATACCAGACCCAGACGTTATATTGAAAATGATTTGCCAATAATTTGTCAATCATTAATCTCAACACAAGCTACATCCATAGAAATCCTGATTTTTGGGATGCCTCAAGGATGAATACGGGTACATGCATGCACTTTAATACTTGTAAGTGTAACTCATGACATTGTGAGCATTATCATTATTATAGTTATTTTTTTCAGACTGTGACGTACTGTGTCAACGTGTCTTCATTAAAGAGGCCTGTTGAGGGGTTTGTAACCCATAACAACCAAGTTATCTGAAAAAGCCGGCTCCTAACTCTGCCTTTAGATGCTAGGACGCCCACAGTGAATTCAGGCAAGGTCCCCCAAATCTTCCGTCTTTTTTGATTGCCTACTTATTCACATTTGCCGATATGAAAAGAAATAAAAAGGGCTAAAAGAAATGGAGGGAGAGAAGTGTGTGTTTAGCTAAGCAGGGGCAGCCCTTGGTCCATTGCCCATCATTTATTGATAAAGGCCCTGGAAAATGCACAGGAATAAAAAAAAAGAAGAAAAAAACCTAATGAAATTATCAACGTTGTTGAATTAATGATGAATGGGAATAAGAAAAGGCTGTGCTCTCTGTGGAGCCGGAGAGCAGCGCGGCTTCATTAGCCATGCAGTCTCATCACATCCTCTCTTGGAGCTGCAGACACTGGGGCTCTCCACTCTCTCCTCTCCTCACCATCAGGACCTGCCATTGGATTCCATTCAACAAAAAAAAAAACTCCCTCAATCCCTCCGCCCCTACCTCTCTGCTTTTTTTTCGGTTTTGCCTTTCTTTTTTTTTTTTCATATTACTTCACTTGCCACCTGCCACCCCCACCCTCGTCGCTTCTTAGAAGAGGGGAACTCTTTGGTGGCCAATTTCATTCATAATTTTTTTTATTCCTGAAGATGAAGAGAAAAGAAAAATCTGACCAGATTGTGGAGGTGCTGGTGGTCAGGTCACTACTATTTTCCCTGCATAGTCTTTTTTTTTTTTCTTCAACTCTCCCTCCTTCTGACGGCCTCTCTGAGGATATCATTCCTGATTCTGCACATGCAAATGATATCGGAGGGAGGTGCAAGGGAGAGGGGGGGGTCTCCTTTTGGATTCATCACCCCCTCCTCCTCCTCCTCCTCCTCCTCCTCCTCCTCCTCCTCGTCTTCTTCTTCTTCTTTTCCCTGGGTGGAGCAGGAGTGATCTGGCGAGCCGAAGCATGCTGAGAAATCTCGGGCATGGGGTCTCATTAGGTAAGCAGAGGCCGGGGCAGCAGGGCTTCACCCTCGGACGCTGATTATTCAGACAGCGATATCTGGAGGATCACCTCCGCTACACACCTGATTAGACACGCTGATTATTCAGACAGCGATATGTGGAGGATCACCTCTACACACCTGATTAGAGCGACTGTCTCTTATAGTTCAGAGCCCTCCTTTTGACTTTGGAAAATGAATTCATCTTGTGTGTTGTGTTTTTGGATTTGACCGCCTTTAAAAGAAACTACCTTTCTTTGTTCAATTATTGCCTTTATGTACGTATGTGTGTGTGTGTATATCTATCTATCCATCTATATATAGATTGATATACAGTGTATATAGTAGTAGTCACTCCTCTTGTATTGAATCCCAGCTCCGGTGAGGCCTTCTTGATTAATTTATCTGTGGACAAATGCGCTAAACGCTGCCAATTTGAAAGATTTTGTAATTATCTGTGAGCGGAGTTATTTACTGGTATTTGAATGACTGGAGCGTCGTACCTTGAATGGATCCCCTATAAATGCACGTGGCCCTCTCATAAAAATTGATGACACAAAGCACCGCGCCTGACAGACAGCAGTGACACGCATAATATAATGTGATGTCCTTTACATGGTAATCTGATCTGAGAGGGATTCAATTATTTAATAACAACACGACAGACTATCATTAAAACAAATTGTGTGTGTCAACGCGAGCACACAGTCAGAGCTGCGAGGTCACAGGTGTAATTTTATGTTTGAGATCTTGATCCCTCCCCCAGACACACACACACACACACACACTCGCACTGGTTCTTTTCTTATGAATTGGCTGAATTGATCCTCATACAAATTAGGTTTGTCCTCAAAGGGTCCCCATCAATACATTGACTGCTTTTATGAGGGTCATCAAACAGCCATTACTGAGCATCGGGGGGTCCCGTTTGGGGAGAGACTGCCCAGGGTGACTGATGAGCCGGATGGGGATGGTAGCTCGTCTTAGGGGGCCCGAAGAGCTGTGGGCCAGTAGCAGAGCGGAGAGGGGAGGGGCTTATTGAGCGTTAGATTCATTAGTTAAGCAAAGCCAAATTCATTTGCAGTGCAACAGAGCTGCAACTGCAGAATAAACATTAGATTGTTCTCTGCCCAGGGAAACATTTCACTTTGGAATATTTGAAAGTTGTATTCACTGATTAGGAAAAATTGAGACATTTAGCACATGATGCTCTTTTCCTTAAATTCCTCCTTCAATGAAAGTAAGGCAATTTTCTGGTTTAAGGAAAGGAGGTATACATGTACTTATGTTATACAAGTATATTTTTGCATGTCGTCGATTAACATGCAAGTAACTTAGCTGCACAAATTGTGAGAAAATAAGTAATTAAATAGATTAGACTTACATTAAATCCTAAAATGTATTATTTAAAACCACCTATTTATTCATCAGGCCTTTTCTTGCTATTTGAATAGCTTTCCTAGAGTTTTTCCCCCGTGTGTCTTTAGTATTACAGAGTTTGTGGGAGTATATATATGTTCCTTCCAAGCCTGACAAAAGGTTTGAGCACTCTTGATGCTATCCTATTCAAACTATCCTTTTCATGATGCCCAAAAACAACAAAAATCAAACAAACAAATCGCTTGAAAAAGTGAGATTTTACTCATGACAAGAAAAAAATAGTGTTAAAGCACAAACAATAGACAAGCAGAGAGAAAAAAGGCCCTGGTGTATTCCCCATGGTTGCTCTCAGGTATTACGAAAGAATCTATGAACACAGGATGTAAACAAACTGTCAATGCTGTCAAACACTTGCTTCAAGAAGTGTCAAAAGTTCAGGCTTTTCAATTACAGCTGTTTTAATATGCACGCCAGCCTCCCCAGACTGATTAAAATGCACCATTTTAAGTCTAATTGTTCAAGAAAACTGTGTTTTATGTTGCTGCAATGGTAATAACTAATGATAGATGCATAAAATTAGCATACATTTCCCAGACCAAGAGAATATCTGATCATTGTGCCATAGAGAATTGCTCTAAGTTAGGAAGTTAATTTCATTATCTCCTCCTCCTCCTCATTTAAAGCCCGCCACTTTACAATAATTGGAAAACAGAATAAAAGATTAGCTTTTGACTGGATGACGGGCTTTAATAAAGTGTGATGGAATGTGAGCGTTACCGAGCGGGTACCAATTACAGCAGCCAATGCCATGCAGGCAGCCATTGATGGTGGTGGTTCAAATCTCTTCATCTGCCGTACAGTACCATCGGGGACCCACTGCAGAGACCTCTGCTCCTGCTAGCAGGCTAATTGTCAGTTCTGCTTAAGTCATAAGGAGAGCTATTTCGCCCGGGCTGTAGAAATTAAAGTAAAAGAGAGTCTAAGTACGGCATAAATGTAGAAATGCAGTTTAAGGAAAAGCAGAGATTTTGTAGAGCCGTTTGGGTTGGATGAAAAAAAAAGAAGAAATAAATCTTGCCAAAAAAGAATGAATGAATAGATGTTACCAACATAGTGGTTTGAAATGTGATCATCTTTTGGTAGAAAAACCAGCCCGTCGTGGTCACATTCACGTTGGGGCGAATGTGTGGGCAAAGGTGTCTTTCTAATTCTCACGGGGTCACCCTCATCCCTCATCATGTCACTCCTTCATTCACGTTAACCACATCAGTCACGGGGACCCAACGTGTCATCGCTCATCGGCTGTTGAGTTCCAAACAAATGGACGGCACTAATGCAATTTTGCTTAAAACTCGAACGGCAGAACATTTGTAAAATTAGAAGTCTAATCTAAGGGCTTGAGTGGAACTTTAAACATAGCAGGATGGACTCAGACTGTCTGTCTAATTGTACCTAGTAATCGTTTTGAAGAGAATAATACGTTTGCTTAGAGGCTGAGGTGTCTCTATTTTGTCAAACCATGATACGGATGGGCAGAAATTGCCTGAATTCTAAGTCACCAGAAGAAATGTTTGTTTTAGGGCAGTTCAGAGTTAGAAAGTCTGATTCTCCTGGAGGTTTATCATCCTTTTATTGCTGTTTGAAGAGACATTTCTTTTTCTTCGATAATCCTGCGACTACTTTAAGGACTCTGGTAATTCAATCATTGCATCACGTAAAAAAACAGCTCTTCTGAACGACGTTAATTATTCCCTCTACTTTTCTAATTCAACATAATCAGAGATGTAAGTAGGACAGAACGGTAGAAAACTGCCGATCTTTACACACACACACACAAACACAGACACACACACACACACACACAGACAATCCAGCCTCATCAAAAATGATGTGGTGGGCCCTTTGTTGTCAAACTCTTCATACAGAAATCGCATATTCATGGGGGTGTATTTAAGCCTTTTCTGCTGGCATAAGCATGCAGCACGGCATCTGCGTTCTGAAAATGACTGTCGCTTTCTTTCACTTAACCTACCTGTCGGTTTGAGAACGTGGCACCTTGTGTTTTTTGATGCCGTGCGCCGGCACCGCCGCCCCGATCGCGGGGTAAAGTCTTTCGGGTTTAATAATGGCTCGGAGGCCTGTGGTAACACCAAGACGCCTCCTGATTATACGCTAAACAGCAAGATTTGCAGTTATTCACTTGGCATCATTTGCTTGTGGAGTGGCAGTGGACAGACGGCTGCTTTGAGTTAGTGTGCCACTGCTGCAGTGGTTATTGCCTTATCTTACAGATGTTGAGAGCAGCTGTCTTTCTAACAATAGAGAGCAGGGCTTCACTCGCAAAGCAGCCCTGCTCGCTGTGAACTCCCACATCCATGTTTCATCAAAAACGTAGATTCTGCAACACCTTTATTTTAGACAACAAGGTGTGAAAATGAATGTTTATATCGTGCAGTTCTTAAAATTCTCATTACAAGACAAAAGGCCAATATGCTTTTTTTAATAGTAGTTTCAGGTGTTTGATGAATATCTGCTTGACCACCGTTTGGAAGCCACAAACAAATGGGTTTCCCTCTCTTGACCGATGGAGTCATGAGGTTTTGTTCCTCTGTCAAAGCGTTATCCACCTGCTGTAAAGCCTCTTTGATCCTCAGTTGGTTCAACATCACCCGTTTCCATTAAATCTTGTCTTTGGAAGAGCTGCCAATAAAAAAGGGCTTTTTCAGAGTGATGCTCCAAACCTGCAGGACTTGGGCCCTTAACCCTCTCTCACTCACACAACAAGATTGACACAAGGCTTCTGTACTGTATGCTACAATTTAACATTGCAATGTATTACTGCTAAAGAAACCTGACTTTGAGCCCCAGTGCTACACAACACTCTCCAAATTGTTTAAAATCCTGGTGAAGGTCACGTCGTCCATATCTTAAAACAAATAATAGGTTCCACTCTGGTTATAGAGCAGCCAGACAGCTCTTGTTAAGCTGCGAATGACCCATGAATGCTGAAATGCAGAAAGAGGTGGCTGGATAGGCATCGAGGGCTCGGCCTCTCTAAAGGAGCCTTTTCCGTCGCTCCGGGAAACACCTCCATCCAGGTGGCTCAGTTGAGTACGGTGTCCCTCAGGGCTCGGTTCTCCGCCCCTTTCTGTTATCCAGAAAACACGCTGCCTTATTCAAAATAATGTTTTCTATACCATTTTTACATTGATTACACTCTGAGATACAGTATATGGCATCACAACCAATCATCCTAGCAGCCTAGCAGATGCCCTTGAATAAGTTTAGATGTTGAATTTCCCCAAAACCCAGCATCTCAAGTGCTGGTCTATGAAAAGTTGCACATGATTTTATTAATTCTCAGCCTGATCACGCTGTAGATTTTATCCGGGTATCACCCAGGGCTCCCTCTGTCTCCAGTCGGTAGAAAATGCTGTTTCTTGACTCATTACTGGGACAAATAGGCAACATTAAACGTCCTTTCTCCCAAATATATATCTTTGGTATGTGTCCTCTCAACCCTCAAGGCCAGAGCTAATGGGTCGTTTTAGCAGAAGTAGTTGATCCAATAAAGATGACATTAAATGACCTGCTGACCTAGTCCAAGGAAAGAGAAACATTTTATATTTAAGTTTAAAGTCAGTTAAGCCGTAATCACACTGTTGTGGTTAATAAATAACAATCTAGACATAGTGGCCAAACGGAGTAGCTAAATATTATTTGGATTGGACAATCCTGCACCCTCAACTAACAGGTAACACTGGCGAACTCAACTTAATTGAGGAGACTAGCATGATGTGTATCTACTTGTGCAAAGGAGTTTATCTTACCCACATCAGCCAGACCATGAATTACCTTAATTAGAAACACCCCCCGGAGCTCTTTCTATTGACCCGCCCTGCACGCTAAATCAAAAGTAATGTTGGACAGTTACCCGGGAATGCCATCGATGATTAATAAGGCGCTGCTCAATCATTACTCTTTTAAAGAATTTCCACTTCTTTTTAACGTCTTCCTCTTCGCCCCAGCGATTTTGTATTTTTAATTTTCTTTTTTTCGCAGCGCCTCATTTGATGTTTTGTAACTTTTTATGTGTTGCCAACGGATTGCAGGCTTTAAAAAAGGAGACGCTTCCCCTTCTAGGGTGGCGAGGGTGTATATGCGTATGAATATAATTCCATTGATGAATACGAAACACCGCTGCGCTGCCTTTGATAGCCTCCTGCTCGGGTCCTGAGTGATGTCATAATGGGTGGGAAGCCGACCCTGGGCAAAACATCCCAATCCACTGCGGAGAGGAGCAAACATTCGAGTCCTCTGTGTTGAATATTACAGGACTGTTTACTGGTGAGGGAGCTGGTGTCCACCGGGGAGTCCAAGTGTGTTTAAGGTCAAGCCATCTGCGTTGCTCTTCAGTCACTTTCACCATCTTTAATCACTTGTTGTTTTTGAACGTGCTGTTTTTTTCGATCATGGCCAGGTCTTTAAAATGCATGAGGACATTACGTAGTTATGAACAGCTTGGCAGGCGAGTCGGGAAAGTGACAGAACTTGTTAAGACACTTTTTAGGAAGAACTTGGTGTTCTCCAACTTACCTTCAGGTCAAAAGAACGGTTTGAGATGAAATATCATAAGATCGTGGCCATAAAATCCTGCACAGAAATCCTGCAAAAATAAAACATTTTAGTTTTAGTCTTCAGTTTGTGTAAACTGACGTTGTGCTTTGAAGGTTCTGGTAGGCGAACTGTTTCTATCCGTAAAATAAACAGGTACTTACAATTATATGGCGCTAAGAATTGTATTTTAAATCTTCAATATTGCAGATCAAACTTTTTGTGACTTAGTCGGATTACTAACTTGTGTTTTTAAGTTACTCGCAGTGTTAAAGGATGCACAAACATTTTTGTTCATGTACCCTTTAGAAATCAAGTGGACATTTAAACTCTTTGCACAGGCGAGGAAACGCAAAATTAGAAGTTTCAATAAGTTCAAAAAGGTCGACTGTGAAATGGAGAAGATTCGTTATTCCAGGAGACGAGAAAAGACGATGAACCACTTACCTAAAAAAAAAAACAAATGACCCCTTGTTGGTTTGGCGAAGTGAAGATTTAGAATTTTTAATTGGTTAATGTATAATGCATGCGGAGTCAAGAGTTGACTCATTACTTACTCGGGGATATCCTCTTTTTGGCAAGGGTAAAAAAATATTGATGCGTAGCATGAAAGTCAGAGGCATTAGCTTGTGTTGTCAGGTTGTTTTTTTTTTTTTTTTTTTACAAACGCTCTTCCTGAGGTTCTGAACAAAGGCGTAAACATGTCAGTGCGCTCAGTTGTCAAACAGGAGGCTTATTTGCTGAAGCTCTTTGTAACGGAACCAGATGTTTATTTGTAATATGTATATTCATTGTATTACCTTACTTCATCATCACCAAATATTAGTGTTGTGGTCGATTTATTTAAGTCAAGCCTCAGTCCTTTTTTTTTTTACACCTTAGCGTTTCATTTAATTCTTATAGTGAAGAGAAATGTCAACGTTCCTGCTCAGCAATACTGTACCAAAGCTTTGTCTGAAGTGCAAATGCAAAAACATTTTTGCTTTTTTTGTATTTTCAGTCGGGCGGTTATTCTTACTAGCAACAGTTAGCTACTTCAACATTAGCAGACCTCATATTACAGTTAACGCGCAAAAGCCGTTTAAAGCAAGTGAAAAGCCTCGGCTCCGTCTGGAAGAAAGTTTCAGGTGTTGAAATGATCGAAATAAGGTTAGTTAGAGGCGGGAGGAGAAGGGAAGCTATCGAACTTCCCGGTTTTCCCTGCTAGATAATGATCTCTTGAAAGCATGTGTTTCTTCCTCCTCTTGCAGTAACTGTGTGTGTGTGTGTGTGTGTGTGAGATGAAAGATAGTTCCGGGGCCAGCGCACATCTGACTGAGGCAGGTGTTAGAAATGTAGATGGCTGGCGGAGACTAAAGACAATACAAATTTGAAGTGAAAACGCTACTGGCACGCCTCCTCTGTTCTTAACACGTGAAGCCCCAGGCCGATCAATTATTCATCCTATTGTGCGCGCGCGTGGCACAGTGTTAGTTCTGTAGTCGGAGAGGAGGTGTCTGTTGCACTTAAAGAGTGAGCGCCACGTGCATCGGCGGGGCCCAGGTCTGTCAGCCCGTCTCGGTCTGTCTCCCTCCGCTTCTTTCTTACACACACACACACACACACACACACACACACACATGTACAAAAAAAAAAAGAAAAGCCCTTGTTCTGACTGAGCCTTTTTAATGATGGGATCAGGGGCGAGAATTGGTGGCTAAAGTGCAGCTCCAGTTGTTTGAAAAGAGGAGAAAAGTGTGAAAGAGAGAAAGGGAGAAAGAGAGAAAGAGATAGGGTGGGCGAGAAAAACGGGGAGGGAGGTGGTGGTTGGGGAGGGGTGGGGGGGGGTGCTTTGTACACTAGGGGTATTTTTCAAAGCATCGCAGACTTGAAGCCATTGGGAGACTCCTTTGACTTTAATCTCGGCTGCTTCTTTGAAAAATTACGACCGAGGACCACGGTTGCTTCATTAAAAGACATGTTCTTCTTCTTGTGTAGTTTCAGCCAGATTTTCCTTTTTGTGCATGTGGTGCTGATTTCAGCTCTCCACCCTCGGTGCATCCAGCCGCCTCCCGAGCACCTTGCCGCGTCGGGGGGGCCACTCGCTTTGGTTTGTGTGTATGTAAATAGGCCGGTGAATGTTTAATTGAGCGGACACTTCCATTCCCTCTTACCTCATGAAGGGTCCACCAAATGAGATGGACGAATGGTGCGGGATTAGTGTAGTGTGTTGGAGGAAGTTGGAGCTTACGTGCTAAAGTGATAAATAGTTCTGTGAAAAAATGGAAAATACGAGAGCTTTGTGGAGAAGTTCAAACCCTGGATCCAACCTCAAATACCACAGCACGCCAATCAAGTAGGTTTCTGTGACTTACTGTTGGTTTTTGGAAAGTTTACAGAAACTTTACGAATCGACTCTAACGTTGGAAAGGTGTGGGGGGAGAGGAGAGGGTGGAGGACCACTTGATGAATTATTCGAGCATCTTAAGCGGTCAGCATTGGACCTTAGGACCTTTTTTGTTGTTGCGTGAAGTTAAACATTGCTTAACCAGAGGTTTGGCAGATTATAAATCTTTTTTTTGTTTACATTTTTGGGAAACCCAGGGCTTTCTGGTTTAACATTTACTAGATAATGTCAAGAATTTAACTCATAGAAGTAGAAAAAAAAAATTCCAGGGACTTCAAATATGCAAGATTTGTAACGCTGGGTGAAGATCATCATCTTACTTTGGTAAAATAACTGATATAATTTGCCAATCGCAACGACTGCTGCATCTCAACCGTTTTTTCGTTGCTACTCTCGCACAGAAAAAGGTCACTGCTTGACCGCCTCTCTCTTTTAACCACACACACACACACACCTCTCCACATTGTAGATGTGATCCAGTGGCAGTAGGAAATTAAGGCAGAGAAATGAGACCTGTGTGAAATGCCACACAAGCTACTAATCGATCCCTCGCTGTGTTCACATACTGTGTGTGCACAAATCAGGGCACAGCAAGCTGTCTCTAATGACCTGGACCAGGACACACACACACACGGCTGCACCCGCATCCCACAAGAAGTATGTATGAATAGATGCACACGCATAACCTGCCGATGCACGGACGCAGCAGCGCCAGCTGTCAGCGGCTGAGCGCGACCATCAACAGTTTCCTCCCTGTGAATTTCGTACAGTTCACACAGACATGGCTGGTAAATGCTTTATGAAGTGCCTGTTTGTACAAGTCATGCATTTCCCCCAAAGGCCCTGCCAGCAGGAACCATCGGTAGGTTGTGATCCTGTGTAAACCGTATGTGTTTTTAAACATACTCTGTATGCAGTATTCATGCTGTGAATGTACACCGTGTGTGTGTGTGTGTGTGTGTGTGAGTCTCAGACAGAGAAGGACAGTTTGTCTGCTTCTTTGTTCAAGCATGCTGTTTGTTTGTCTGTATTAGTGATAAAGACATATGATATACCGTATATATAAATATAATTTCTCTGTGTAGCCAAAGCCACACATATGACAAATTTGTCAATGCCGTATTTCGCTATAAATTCATACACGCGTCGTTGCACCGGGCCGCTCATTGTTTCATTACAGTTAACATGGGCGCTTTCATTTAATTTGAGTCGATGCCACCACGCGGCGCCTTGAATCCCCACCTGAAAGCAGCCCCCGAACAAATCCACGTTTTGCTCCTGTTTGAGGGACCAATGAGCTACAGTGACACCCAGAGCCACCGGTTGCTGGAGTAAATGATTGAGGCTCGTTTTCAAAATGTGAGCATGTGACACATGGGCTTTGACTCTAGCCTCACAGAGTGTGTGTGTGTGTGTGTTTGCAAAGCACAAAGGTTTCCTGAAAGGAGAATTATGCTCACACCACTTGTCAGTAGGCGGGTTCGAGCAGAAGAGAAAATGAAGGTGAAAAAGTGTCTGTTAAGAGCGATTTACATAATCTGCCGGCTTGTTTGCAGCCTCTCTGTCCTGTGATCATCATCATTTACTACAAACAAACTAGGGGCAAAAAGCACAACAATAATAGCCGATGCTGTGGTAAAATTGCATCTTTTTGTCGGTTGTGTGTCTGCGTGTTTCTTCATGTTTGAGCCCATCATCATTACATCAGCTCTTGCAGTGGTGGATTTCTTCTTTTAATCCAAACTCCACTTGAATTTTTCAAAAAATGGATCAAAAATTCTCAACAACACCAGGTGTGAAAACTTGCCTTTTCTTATTTGAAGTTAAGGTCAGGCCTGTCCAAAAAACAAGAATCTTTCGAAACCTATTCCATTTTCATCAAATGGACTCAAAAATTACAATTTTCGCACTACGGTAATAAAAGCCAAACTGTCCACGTACATGAAACAAACAAAGAGACACGCGGGGGGGGCCTTTGATCAGTCGATCCGTAAACAAACCCCCGATGCAGAAGCCATGAAAACCGGGTACGTGCAGATCAAACTGTGTCAAATCATCAGCGGGGGCGAATAATAAGCTCTTGTTGTGTGAAGGGCAGCAGTCACGGCGGCGCCATCAATTAGACTCCACGCTTTGCGTCTTTTTTTTTTTTTCTTCCTTTTTTCCTTTCTACTGATCGGGAGCTGAGCGCTTCTGCTTCTGTCTTCTGCACCTGCGCCTGCACACTCTTTACATTATCGTGAAGATGATGGAGAAATGGCGTACGGCGTAGTTTCAAAGATATGTCTGTCCTCTGGTTGTTTGAATTGTATTATTTTTGTATGTAATTTTTTTTTTCATCACGTCCCTGATTGTGCGGCCACATAGGTGGAAGCTTTCGCAACTACGGATGAAGTTTGCAACATCTGTTTGGTCTTTTTTTTTTTTTTTTTCTCCTCCAGTCTGCTCTTTCTTGTTAGCGCATTCTTCACGCCGCGCACGAGAGTATTACCCTCAAACAAGCCTGTCCTCTTTGTTTTTTGAGCTCTGTGGGGACCCCCCCCACCTCCCCTCTTTTTGCAAAAAAATAATGTTTTGGAAGGCAAGCCGAAAACCAACGTGCGGGAGAGAGAGATAGAGAAAGAGAGAGAGAGCATGGGATCAATAGTTTCTTCTTTTCTTACTTGATTTAAATGAGGGCTACCAGCTCTGAAGTTCCTTCTTGCCATGTTCATCTTGAAAGAATGTGTGCTGGTTGCCACCGACTCCAAAGACCCAGCACAGTTACCATTGGCATATTAATAATTTAATGCAAATAATCATTGAGTATGCGGTTTGTGTGGGAATTTGAGCTGAAAGACAAAAAGTAGAAAGTGGGGCCTCACATTGCGTGGAGAAAAAAAATAAAAAATAAAGTGAGATGTTACACGGGCCGCTTTCTAGCGTCTCCGCGGGTGAACGCCGCAATGAATCCCCCCAAGAGCTGTACCATCTCATCTGGCTTTCTCTGATTTAGATCCCATCAACCCCTTCTCACTCCACGCCAGCCGTAATGCGACATGTCAGAGGTGCAATTTGACGAGGTCGCAAAGTTTCACTCGGCTTTTTGAGCTTGTTTTGCGCTCAGACTTCGCCCCGGCCAGCTGTCATCTCCAACCCGGGGGGGCGGGGGGTGGGGGGGGTTAATTAATGAATTAATGGCACTGAGGATTGTGTGTAAAAAAAAAAAGAGAGATGTTATTCTATGTGTGTGTTGGGGGGGATTGATAGACGTCACACAGAAATAGATGTTACATTAAAGCTTCGCCTCACCATGGCTGCTCTCAGCCTTCCACTGCAGCACCGTTCCCTCGCTCCCATTAGACTGTCAATAATTCATCTCAGGGATTTCATGGGATTCCGCAGATACTTTTGCCCGTATTGATGGCGAATTCCTTTTTATTTACACGGGGCCTGTAATGAAATGAGAGCGCTGTGCTTTGTCTTTAGGCTAATTTTCCGAGGGAGAAAACAAGGGACTGGTGGTGGTGGTGCTGGTGGTGGGGGGGGTGTTGGTGGTGGTGTTGTGGAGGGGGAAGAAAGCCGATGGTGCTGTGTTAAGGGTCCCAGAGATGCTTTCCTCAGCCTCCTAACAGGTCGCTTTCTTTCTCCTTCATCTTCGTCCTTGTCCCTGGGTTTATGTGGGGGCTGGCACCGTTGGTTGGTTGTTCCACATCATGGTTGTTTGCAAAACTTTTTTGGGGGGGGGGGGATGGGCTTATTCTACATTCTACAAATGTATTTTGGTGTTTATTGTAAAGCATTTCAAATCAGGACAAGACAACGGCCTGAGACTATAATTGGTGATACATGTAGAAGTTTAAATATGTAGAACGACGTCTTCGTGACATGATGTTCATGCGCTGATGTTACAGACCAGCAGCGCTGATCTAGTGATCTACAGATGACAGTATTAACATCGGCCAAAAAAAACCACACATTTTTGATGTGATGAATTCCTCAAACGAGAATCTAGCCCTCAAGTGGATTTACAACCTGAATTGCACACTTTTACTGGGATTTTCATGGCGCAACAGCAGCCGTTTGTCCTCATCAACTCAGTTCTGAATGGGCTGTTTTACAAGAGTCTCCCTGTCAGTTTGCTTTGGTGTTTTGTACCTTTCCCAAACACTAAGAATGTAAATATATACGCCCTCATAAGTCCCAATGATCCAAATGTCTAAAAAAGCACAACCACAGTCAAAGTGGTTTCATCCCCTGCTCCAACAATCAATTAAAAATACGATATGCAAAGAATAAGTGCATGTGTGTCTGCTTACCATGAGAGCGTGGAATGAATCATCGAGTGCCCCGTGGACATCATGTCATACGGACATATCAGCAGCAGCACTGGATTCTTTAGTGTTTTATGTGTATAATTTCCACCTGATAGTGGTGGCGGTGGTAATAGTGTTTTTTGTAGGTGTGCGCGTGTGTGTGTGTGTGTGTGCCTGTGCGTGCGTGTGTGAGGGAGAAATAAAAGGCGAATGAGAGAGTTAGAGAGGTGAGGTGGAAGGATGAGGGAGGCTGAGACAGGGGAGCTGCCCCCAGTAATGAGGCCCTTTTATGGGCTTTAATTTGTCCCGCTCCCCCGGGAGACTGATGGATGGCTCTCTTTATGCTCACTCTCTTTCTCCCCCCCCCCCCCCATCTGTGATACAGAGGATTTATTTATAACCTGATATTACCTCTAACAAGTGCTGCCTCGCCATTGCGGCTGCCTGACTCTTCCTCCACATGCGACATACAGATGGATCGGCAGATAGCTGCAGCCTATTTTCTTTTGTGTCAAAGAAATGTAGCAAGCAAACGTGTGTGTGTGTTTTCTGTGTGCGATTCTTGCCTTGTTCTTTTCACTGGGAATGGGTGCAGGATAGGGAGAGGGGGGGGGGGGGAAACAAAACATTTTTGCCCCCGGGCGTTTCATTGCAAATTCTGGCTGGATCCTGTTCAGTGTGACTCTAGGGAAATGAAATTTAAAAAAAAAAAACTAGCTTAAAAGTTTACCACCGGTTGGCAGTTTTTGGCAACGTGATGAAAATGACCGGTGGGGGGGGAAGCAGATTCAGGTTGACAGCGGCGGTGGGATGAAAATAGCTGCGCTGCGTACGTTTGCCTCCGCGGGGTTTCAAAGGCGCGGGCACCTCGCCATGTTCGCCCATTCATCCGCACGTCACGGCAGCTTGTCACCGTGGCAACTTCAAGGGGCGAGTTTCACAAGTCACAACCGCCATGCTGTCATCAACAAACGACGGTATGTGAATGTATGCGGTTGGCTTTTAGCGCTGTAGCATCTTTCGGATGCTCGCTAACATCCGAGTGGAGAGGGCGAGGGTTCCACACACGTTTTCTAGGGATGCATGATTATTTCATCATTGATTAATATGACAGTTATTTACTTTATTAGTTGATTAATCATTTGGGCAACAAAAAAGAGGGAAATGTTGCCGCATTTTCCTAGAGCCTAAGGATCAAGTCGTCATTATTTTTGACGATAAACTGAATGGCTTTATTTCTTTAAAAATCAGTTATCAAAATAGTTATGTGTTTTCATTTTAAATTAGTCAAATAATAAGGTTAGCTCTCAATTGTACCACCACCTGTCTGACATTTGGCTTCTGAAAGCAGTCCTGTATGTGAATGTACGTTTTAAGTAGTTACAGCAAAAGCAGATAATCACAAGGGCGGGAAAAACCTCATGGCAGGAAGTGAAGTTAACCCTAGGAAATAAAAGCATGTCAGGTCCTTTGGCTAACATGAAGCAGTCCCAGTGCCGGCGCTCCGCACACGCACATCACGCGCTGCGCGTAGGGCACCAAGTGCCTGGGGGGGCACCCAAAAATCTGGGACGTGAAAAATCATCACAGTAGGCTACTAGTATAAATAACAAATAAAATAGGTCTAAAGCATGCTAATATGCAAAATCAATACAAAGTCAAAAAGTAATAGGCCTAGACCAAATTAGTGGAGAAAAAGGGGAACCTCCTGTGCGCCCCCCCCTCCCCCCATCTCCCAGTGGTTTGTTCCATTATGCCTCAAATCTCAAATGTGGCAGACAGCTTTGAAACGGCTTCGAAAAGGCATCAAGAGTCGGGGGCGGAAAAAAGAGACAGCGGGATGACGCTCGCGCGTCGCTCTCAGCTAAGACAATGTTTTAAATCAGGGGTCCCCGAACTTTGTCTCGTGAGGACCGTTGCTAGCGGTCACCGGGCGGCCGGCTGCCCACATGTACTCGCCTCATAATGTCCGCACGGACCGCCGGTGGGCCGTATTCGGTACTCGTCCGCGGGCCGCCCGAAGTTTCTGTTACCGTTACAGTTTCTGTTATCATTTGTTTTTTATGTTATCGTTTACGTTTTTGCATAACAATCGGCTTCAAGAGGCATATCCCAATCTGTGGATTGCTCTTCGTATTGCACTGACTCTCCCTGTCACAGTTGCCTCTGCTGAGCGAAGCTTTTCAAAGCTCAAACTAATCAAAACGTACCTGCGCTCATCAATGGGGCAGGAACGTTTAAGTGGTCTGGCTGTCATCAGCATCAATGGGGACGTGGCTCAGAAACTGTCATATGACCTGAGAGCTGATTTTGCAGCTAGGAAATGCAGGCGTGTGCCTCGGTAGGGCCTTTGACAACTGATGGTAGTGAAAATGTTTGTAATATTGTTCTATCGGATAGCAGAATGGTCTCTTTTATAGAGATGGTAAAGTAAAATTCTACTGTGCAGTTTGCACTTTATTATTATTATTTGTACTTATGTATATTATTTACTGAAGAAATGTGCACATTATTACTTACACGGTTATATACTTGAATACTTTCTGCATTTACAATGTTCAGTTCCAAATCTGTGTTTTTAGTAATTGTGGTGGTATTTGGTATTTATCATTTATAATTTTATCTTTTATGCAATTTATTTCTTTTCATGTTTGTTTATGTAAATTATTTATGTTTAGAAGTTATTTGGGGAATAAAGAGAACCTAACTAAGACATTCTGAATGGTTGTTATTCCTTTGGTGGTGGTGGTTGGTTGGTTCGTTGGTTGGGGGGGGCACCACCAAGCATTTGTGCTTAGGGCACCCAAATGGCTAGCGCCGGCCCTGAGCAGTCCTTAAACATTTGCAAATACAAATGCTGACATCTTAATACCCAATACTATCGTGATTCAAATGATGATGAATGCACACTTTTAACTTCCATAGTATCAAAGCAGAATTTGATTCACCTGTTTGATCCTCTGAGAGTTTAAATTTATTCTGAAAGTTATGTGTGAACCAGGTAAAGCCACTGGGCCTACACTATGTTATCATTGCCACACTATACCATATTTTTTTTAAAACACTCTTTACACACTGTGCTCAGTCTTCTTGAAGATGAATCACAGCTTTTCACCTGTTTCTCTCCATCTCCCATTCATCCCGGCCTCGCTTTTCGCGCACAAAAATCAAACAGCAACACAGGAGAAGAGAAAAAAAGACGAAGAGCGCTGTGAGTAAACGCAACAGAAATATTGGTTTGCTTTCTTTCTCCCCCCCCCCCCCCTCTGGATATGGGATCACCTTCATCTATTGCATGCATCGAGGGCTGGGCGATGGTTTGGCACGCACATTGTCAAATCACACCTCTGAGTAACTCTCAGCACACTTAGCTCAAGGCCCCCCTGCAGCTTACATAATCCTCTGATCCGCCTGATGCCGGAGAGGAGCGGGGGCCAGCCGAGGATTGACGAGCGGGAAACCCGAGAAACGCGCACCGCTCGCGTCTTTACAGGGCTGAGCGAGCCACACAGAGAGAGAGAGAGAAAGCGGTGAACGGCGGCCATTGTGAGTGTGCGTGGAGGCCTATTCTGTGTGTAACATTGTAACAAAAAAAAAGCATTGAACCCTTTTTTTACAACCTCTTTAAAAACATCAATCGTTTACACACCTCATTTTTGTTTTCTGAGAAGAAGCAGGGTGGCCTCCATTTGCCCCCCCCCCCCCCCGACTCTCCCCCCGTGCTCCCTCCCGACCCTTTACCGGTTTGGCTGGTGAGGAGGGAAGCCCACTCGCGGTGCCCCCTTGGGCAGTTCTTTTCAACTTCTCAGCGTCCCGTGGTTGGAGCTTGGATCCTCTGCAGAAAGCCATCTGCCCACTGTGATCGCCCGCGTAAGTGTCTTAATTAAGCCTCGTTGCCTCTGTGTTACACGCCCCCTTTTCTGATGGACCTCGGAGAAGAAGAAAAAAGAAAAAGGCCAATGAGCATTGCCGCGTGATGTCCTTACTGTCTCAAAGGAGGGGGTGTAGAGAGAGACGTGAGGTTTCTCAGTGAGTCCTGTCACATAATCTGACAGATTATGGACATTCGGTGCTTTTTATTTTTGTTCGGCCTCACTGATCTGGGATCGTTTGCATGTTGAACACACAACCGACGCCCCTAGATGTTGACGTGAAACACTGTCTGTGCGATGCACACACACACACACACACACGTGTCACACACGCACACACCAGGGGAGCCCCTGTCATCCAGTGTCCTGTTCCATGTCTTCATTTGGGGGGCTGCTGATGAGACGTGTTGTGTCAGATCTGTCAGCGGTTGTCCACCTTTTTTCGATCCACAGGAAAAGGGCCGAACTGCTGTTGTCGTGCTGCGACAGTCACTCTCAGCTAGTAGAGTGAACTTTTATTAGCTGATTTCCGTCCATCTGAATCAAAGTCATTTTTCACCTACCAACTGGAGAGAGTTGAATGACGAGTTTCCTTTGTTATATTGATGGCTACAAAAAGTGTAGTATTGAGTATTGTCTCAAGCACCCGAAAGTCTCTGCTGCATTGCTGATTTTTGAAAAATAAAATAATATATGTTGTTAGGAGTCTTAAAATGGAGATTTTGTATTGACAAAAGAAATAAAAAACATAGAAATTGAATAGATGGTCTAAAGAATGCAGGTTTTGTTGTAATGGGATAAAAGATTATTTCAATTTGGATTCACAAAAGGTTGATTTTTTTTAAGTTCTCTAACCACAAGTGAATAAAACATCCAGCAATAAAGGTGCAGACAAAGATATTCCTGCTTCAAACCCTTCCTTGTTGCAACAGTCTGGTGTCCCGATTGATCCCTCATCTGTCACAGTCACAGACCAAAAAAAATCCCAAAGTACCTCAACTGTTCTTTCTTTTTTTTTCTCTCCCTTTTCCTTTTCTTCACAGTCTTTCTTTCACCATCCATTACGAGTGTGTGACAGGATCCAGACGGCTTGCAAGGGGAGAACAATGTGTTGTGACCCTCAGTGCTGCCCTCCAGCTCAGCGCCTGGTTCCAACTCCTTCTCCCAGCAGGCCGTGGGAGGGGGGGAGGGAGAGGGGGAGGAGGGAGGGGGGGGGGCGGGGCCGCCGCCGCCCTTCCAACCCGCCTCCCTCGCCACCTCTCCACCCACCCCTCCACCTCCACCACCACCACCACCAACCCGAAATCAATCGCTCTGCGACACCATACAAACGATCCACCCAAGCCCATGCATCACAGTGCAGTGCGCCACCAACAATGGCCAGCCATGTGGTTCGGGACTCGGAGAGAGTTTAGGATGGAGAGTTATTGCAGGGGAAATGTAAAAAAAAATGAAAGTGGAAAAGAGGAAAGTCGGAAGAGAGCAAGGGGGTGATGGCGGAGAAAGATGAAGAAGAAGAACACAAATAGCAACAGAGATGACTGACTTTGATTTTTCTCAACAATTTTGCTATTTTTACTTTAACTAAATAAATTCTCTAGATGTGTGGTCCACATTTGCATGTATATCTGTACCAAGATGGCTCAGCTACTCATATCACCAGATCGGAACGGCATGATACGGCGGCTTGTTTCTAGGGTCAACAAAGCGTCCAGAGCAGTGAGAACCCGACAAAGGTGTTGACGCCACGTGTTCGATCGAATGTACGACGCGGCTCGCGATAATAAAGACATCAGCAGCAGGCGGTAAAGCTACGATGTCACCCGCCGACAGAGTCGGCTGGAAGTGCCCCATGAGAGCAGTGCAGTCGGGCTCACCCTAACATGCCCAAAAGGCACATGACGCCCTGCCTGGTTATGTGACAAAAGTAAAGAGATGCTCTAACAGCAACACACACAGAGAAAGAGAAACGTAGAATCGTAGATTGTTGCTACGTTAATGGTCAGAATGTGAAATACAGCTCCTTTAAATAAAGGCAGTCGAGCTCTTCCCGTATGCTAAGCTAAGCTTGCTGCCAGCTTGCTGTAGAGTGGATATGAAAGCCGTATTGATCTCCTCTTCTAAATCCCCACCCGGAAAGTGAATAAGGGTTTTTTTTTCTTCTCCACAATGTTGAACTAGTAAATCCAGCTGCAACCTTTCACCTCCTACGGTTCTAATTGCATAAGGTACTATTAAAATGGTGGCTCCTGCCATTTCAAAACGATAAATCATTCAGCCCAAGCGAACATGTAGAACATCTGAAAGTCTGTCTGAGCTTTAATTACATCCTGGTAAATTCAGTGAGCATCTGAGGTCCTCTGTGGTCAAACACTGCTATTGTTTACCTCAAGTGCTGTATAACTGTGACTCCCAGGGGTCCCCTGGGAGCCCAGTGCCCTCCCTTAAACCTCCCCCCCTACGCCGTAACACACACACACACGGCCTACTATGGCAAAATTGTGTTAATTTACCCAGCCAGTAGTATTAACCATATTATATCAAATAACTGCCACAGACAATTGGGCAGGCAGCTCCGTGACTTCATTTTAATTGATTTTCTTACATGCTCTCAGCCGCGGATGATTTGGTTTCCCTCTGACACTATGTTTATTAAAGGCATATTGCATAAAAGAATAAATAGATATTGTTGGTTGGATTTATATGAGCTTTGAGGGAATGCAGAGGTTGGCCCCTTGTTTTAATATAAGCCCGCCTTTAAGTGTTTAGTTTGATTAAAGTCAGTGTGTTTTGCTTAACCTACGGGCCAAAAGGGACGTATCGCGGCGTGTAATGTTGCGCGTGTTCCTGATAGAGAAGGTGAAGATGTTTACATCCATCCCAACCCGTCTACCTGGGTGTGAGGACTTCACTGGAAACACGCCACGCGGCAGATGAACGGAGCCACTGTTAGTCGGCCTGAAACCGCTTTTATTTTGGGTCCTTTCTTGGAGTGGGATGGCTGCGAGGAGACCCCAGGACCATTTCATCTTGAACATCCTCTACCAGCTGTCTCGGTCTTAAAGGCATGCTGTTCAGCCCAGACAAAATCCCACTAATCATCTTTTTGTGTTTGAGGGCACAATATGCCGAAACAGGCAGGGTGCACACACACACACACACACACACACACACACACACACACACACACACAGATATACACGTAAACACGCACACATGCATGCACACAGACGCAGGCAGTGCCAGCCTGCTGCTCTCTTGTCCCCATGCCCTGAGGGGGAAAGAAAAGAGGGAGAGCAAGGGAGGGGGGGGGGGGGGGGGGGGGGTTCAGTATAATCACTTGTTAGAGGTCTGGCTGCATCCCCCCCCCCCCCTGCCCCCACTCAGCCTCCTCCAACAGTTCTGTCCATCCACCAATCTGTACAGTATCTCTTCTTCTTCCCGTTCACTCTCCCTCGCTGCCTGACTGAAACCATTCAATTTGATTCTCTTTATTTTGTAAAGAACAAATCACACAGA
Organism: Pungitius pungitius; assembly: GCF_949316345.1. NCBI lineage: Eukaryota > Metazoa > Chordata > Actinopteri > Perciformes > Gasterosteidae > Pungitius > Pungitius pungitius. The sequence continues at coordinate 16,234,697 of NC_084908.1, read as the reverse complement.
TGCCTCAGCGGGTTTTTACAAAACTGCACCCGTACAGTAACCCCCAAAGGAACCCCCCCCCCTCCCCTGAATAAAACTTTGCAACAGTTTATGTGTTGTGTTCATGTTATATTGCTGGAATAAAGGCATTATATTATTTAGTCAATCAAGGTAGCTTCTTCAGATCACTTAAAGAGGAGAACACATTAGGTTCCACTCACCTGGTGATGAAAGAAAAAAAATCTCCTCATAAATTAAATCAATTCTTCAAACGGAGGCAAAACTGAAGACAGCCCTAAAATGTTTATGTTTCATTTGAAATCGACTTTTTACCCAAGATTGGGTACGGTTTTATGTTATTTTAAGAAGACAGAGATAGACAAACACCAATAAGAACACACAGTAAGAGAAGGAGTTTTGGTGTAATGTCGTGCAAAGTGTACCACTAGCCAACGCCATTTTGGGTCCATCCGTCTAAATCCTGTGTCTTCGCACCTCACTCTGTGTTTTAACACTTACACATGGAGTCTGAGTCGTGTGAACAATAAGTCGTTTGTCTAATTTCACTCAATGGCTTTATGAATGAACAGCTAATGCGTCATTCTTCTCATTGACTAATGCCCTGGTTCATTTTGTCCTTTCCGCTTTGCCGCCGCCCGCCGTGCAACACTGATTAATGCCGTCACAGCAAATTAGATAGCCGAGGAGCCCCATGTTTATCATTTTCAAACATTAAGAAAGGTACTTTCTGGCTTCATTTCCTTCAGTGCATTCAAAGCAGTGTTCACATCAAGGTGATGTATGTATGTTCAGTATAGAGGGGGGAAATATTAATTTGAATATGTCCAGAGATGTGTCCTTTCTTATGAAGGTTGTGAGACAGAGGACGTGAGCTAAGTGTAAGGTACCTCCCCCGTAATGATGTCATTCTTTACCCGGGAACTCACCGAAACTGAATTGAAATGCTTAAGGACCTGTTTGAGAACAACATTTTTCATTCTTTTAAAGTCCTTCAGAGAATTGTTTCTCCACATCGCTGCCCTCTGCGGCAGGTCGAGAGGTCACTTGAATGGCGTTGAAACAAAGATGGCTGACTATCCAGAGGGAGCGCAGCAAGCATGTGATACACCCAAATAAGAAGCACAACTTATAAATATTTTAATACTGTTTTTGTAATGATTACAATGTAGATTGCCCCATATGCATGACTAATTTTCTTTGCTTTTTTGTGATCTTTTCAAACTAATATTATACCATCTTACAACAATTTGTGACCCTTAACATGTCGAACGTTTCTCTTTTGGTTTCCACGGTGACCAAATTGTGCCAGATGACCTTGAGAACCGCCTCGTTGACACTGACAGAAAGCGAAAGAGAGAGAAAGTGCCAGAAATTCTCATGTGATCTTCCTTCCTCATATCACGCTCAGAACGTAGCCTGGCATTGGCATGTTCTCATCCAATGTTCCCTCTCCCGGGCTGTATATCACATCATAAAGAATACATGATCTCCCTCTCACCCGCCCGCCCCCCCCCCAAAAAAAAACCCCAACCCAGTCTCCAAGGCATCAGCGCCGAGGCCTGTGCGCCAACTCTGAAACAGAAAAGGAACTGAAAGAACTTTCCTTTGGAAAAGAAAAATAACATCGCTCAAACTAAACTAAACAAAAAAATGGAGAGACAATGCTAATAACTGTGAAATATGTACGGGGGGACTTCACATATTTACAAATGCGCTGAGAGCCCCCCCCCCTCCCGACAAAATGCAACGAAAATGGGAAACCAATGGCGTGGAAGAAAAGCGGTTGCAGGGCCCCCATCTCTCGCCATTAGATGTTCAGTGGAAGCCGTCAACAGAAGGCGCATTTGCCTGCCAAGCTCCCGCTCTGACTGAGCTCTCTGCCTGCAGCACGCCCCGAGCTCCTCTTTGACTCAAAGGCTTCATTTCACTTCTTTTAGCCTCATTCGCATGTGGCGCTACACAAAAAACACAAAAAAAAAACAAACCCGGCTTACTTGGAGCCTGCATCTTGTGTGTGTGTGACTGTGTCCATGGTGTGCGCTTCAGATACTTCTTTAGTGTGTATGTATGCATGTTTGTTGCTGTTGTTGTGTGTGTGATCTTTTGCACAATAGCACAGTTTAATGCTTTTGTGCGTGAATCACAAGGGGCCCGGCCCATCACTGCCCATTTCCCAGGCGCTATTAGCGGAAGGCTAGCTCGTTTTTAACTGAGGAAACACATTGGCTGTGACATATTGATATACACAAAAAAGTGATGACACCTCTTCTGTAAAAAGCAACAGCTCCGAACTCGGGGATTCGCATTTCCAATTTAATGAGATGTACAATAAACACAATGTACTCATACATTTTTTTTTGATTCCCTTTGAGGACAAAATGGTTTGAAAACACTGAAATTAAGGCTAAGCTGTTGACTCAATACTTGTTATGGGCTTAAAACATATACTGTGAGTCAAGGACATACATGGTTTCCTTATAGTGTGAAAACGATAGCATCACTTATTGTATGAATAAAAACATTTTATCACAAGACTAAAGGGTTTCAGCTCATCAGTGACATGCCACATTTGTATTTATTAAAAGATGATTTTAAATTAGGTATCACAATGAATATCTTTTGATCTGTGACTATATCATTAACCTACTTATTGCTACAAATTCATTTTGAAAGGACTTTCCATTATTAGTCATCATGCTTACATTCTTATTTTTAAACTGTGGTACTTGCCTCCTGGAGTATTTTCATCAAAGCAATACATAGAAGACACGGAGCAGTATAAACATCCCGTGAATGTCCACACACACTTAAAATAAAAAATGTTTGCCTCAGGAACTCACAGTTTACAGTAAATCTGAGTTAGTACACAAGCTGAGCCACAGATGGAAACTGCAAACGGAATTTTTTTAACAATCCCACTTGCAAATATTTCAATCACTGAAAATCATTTCATCAATTCGAATGTTCCAATTCGGCCCAAATACGTCTCCTTTTATTTCAAAGTAAGAATTTCAGCCCCAACCACTGGCAGACAAGCAGCCACGTCTTCACAAGTGTATGTCTTCAACACCGCGGCTGTCCTCTGGCCACTCTCTCCGGCTAGCAGCCCAAGGGTCGGACCAGTGGAGTGGAAGTTGAAGAGGGCTGTTTGAACTAAATAGGTTTTGACTGGCATGTGTTACCCGCCCCACTGCACCATTGATTGAGCGCTTGTTTGCTAAATCACTGCAGGTTTCCCCCCCCTCCCCCCGTCTGGTGGACCTGTGACACGTGTGCTGCGTGGTCACTTTCGGGCTTGGAGGGAAGAGGAGAGCAGGTGCGACCCCCCCAGTGACCGGGGGGGAGGGAGGACATAAGTTAATAATGACAATAAGAAAGATTGACAATAAAACAGGCCACAAGCTTTGTGAATCAACCCTTTAATTCATTCACAAATCCAAGCACTTTGGTCTTTCCTCTATGGACACTCAGCACAACACCCCCCCTCCTCCTCCTCCTCCTCCTCTCTCCACATTCTCTCCCTCTCTGCCACCAACCCCCCCCCCTTGTTTCAGACATGCTTTTTACAGCTTGGAGGACGTGGCGGTGGAGGGAGGCTGGTGTCATGGGTCAATGTCACTCAGACGACAGTCTTCTCGACAGATGCGGGTGGCTAAGAGGAGACCTCCCAGTGACTGACTGTTGCTCTCCTCAGGTCTCGCCTTAGGCCTTTTCTTCAAACGTGAACATTTGACCCTGTCTGATAGGCCGAGTGACCAACAGTTGAGCCCTGGTGATTTTAGATGAACCTCATGGTTTTAGAGGTCCACACATGATTTGATGAATCCATTATCTGCATGTACTGTACATGGATGTTATTCATCTGTAAACAACACATGCATGCTTCAAGAAGATACCTCATCTCACCAGTAGGATATTGCACAATCATACTGGTGATATTAACTAAGGTTGTGATTTAGTAAGCACCAATAACGAAGGGATTGTCCCACAAAAGCCTAGCGATAGGCTACTCAGACTAGGGGGGTAAGCCTCACACATCACTTTATATGGATGCAATGGACAGTTTTAGGTTGGTCAGTCCAAGCCAAAATAGCCCAATGTAGTACATGGTAAATATTGTATAGTATTTGGTACACACAGTGGTGTTTCCCAGAGGATGAATCATAATCACTTGGTTCAACCTTTGACTTTACCTCTAACACCTCAAATGAGGTTCACCTTCATTGGTCCATTTGTTTCTGTTCAAACATAAATGTTGCTCAGGATCCTGTGACTTTAGATGTAGGGCAACCTACAGGTTAAAAAAAAAAAACCTTCAACAAACCTCATACAACAAATGTAACCATGCCAAACGCACCTAACTAAGATGGTAAACATGACATCAGCATGCTTCAACTGCTTTTTTAAGGTGGATAAAGTATAACATTTCAAATTAGGATCTACACATTCAGATCTACGTTACAGTCCAGTGAGAAATGAGTTAATCATTCAAATACACTCATGTAGAATTACTTTTACATTGAAAGGCTTAAACCAGTTGTTTGTTGATTTACCTAATTATCTTCCATATTCTTTCACATTCCGAAGAAAGTACCACAACAGGCCCTTTAAGTTCTCTCCTTCACCCCCGAGAAGGCCTGGACGGGTAAACAGTGTATTTGCTGATCACAAACGCCTCTCTCTCTCTCTCTCTCTCTCTCTCTCTCTCTGCAGCCCAAGGTGAGCTAGAACACTTTGATCTGCTATTGATTGTCTCGCCCCTCCTCCCTCCGCCTTCTGAGCGCCGTGCTGCTGACGCGTCTGAGTCGGCCGGCGATCCGACGCACTGAACCAGAGGCCAACTGCACGCTGCCGTGTTTCTAACGTTGACCGCCAAGGTTAGTTGATGTCTTCTCTGTGGTGTGAAAACCAAATTCATGTCCGCCCGCAGACACAGGCGCCCCTCACAAAGATGTCATCAGTGCCTTTTGGATTGTTTTCGTTAAGCGTCACATCCTTAGAGTTGTCGTGTGTGACGGGGGAAATGAGCTTAATATTCAAAACATTGCATGAAAGAGAACTGAAAATAATTACTCATTGTGTTGGTTTAGTCAAGTTACTGAAGGGCCAATTAGCAGTTTTTGTGGGCTTTTAGCTTTTCGATGTATGTTTAATGCACCACAGAGCAAATAACAGTTAAGTTGGTTTGTTGGCGCAGGTACACAAGCTGTAATTCAACAGGCCACGTCAAAATAGTAATCATTTTTTAGTAATTGTTTTAATAATGTTTTAATTTTGAAATGTCCCCACTGGAAAGGAGTTGAAAAAGTATTTCATTTAATCCAAATGTCTTCTTCAGGTTGGATATCAGCAGGGAATTGTTTGCTTTTATTCCCTGTGAATATGTCATGCTGTGTCCAGATTGATGATGAAGGCACGTTGATGTTAATCCTTATGGTTTATAGTTATGTATTAAACTGTAAATGTACTTAAAAGGAGGCCAGCCTTATCTTTTCTAACGGCCGATACAACACCTTTAGCTACAAAGCTAAATCACAATGATATTTAATTTAATTGATATTTAATATTGAAAACAAACATTAAGTGAGTAGCACGTGGTGGAATGAAGTCGTAGCACAGTTACAGGGGATCAGAGGCGAAGTATGTGCAGATGTAGCCCATCACCAACAAAGACCAGACTTCTCCGAGACCATAGACCACCATCTTTTAATGAAGTCTAGTTTACATGAAATCCTTCAATGGGGTGCCTCTGTGGCTCAGTATTCCTCCCCCTGTGGGTTACTCACAGTACACAAGTGAAAAGGCATTGTGCAAAAACAAACCCCTCAAAATTGTTTGACCATTTTTGTTAACCTTTAATTGAAGCTCACGTCAAATGGAAACAATCTGGCCAGGAGATCGCCCGCCCCCCCCCCACCCCCCCCCCCCCCCCCCCCCCCGTTGCTTTGCCACTCCATAGAAATGTGAAATCTGTGACGAGGGAACACAGCTCCACCTTTACTCCTGGGTTTAAACGTTTCGGAGCCTCCGAATTAAGATGAATAGGTTTAACGAACGTCTTGTGGCAGATCAGAAAACATTCTAATTAAGTAATAAGTCATTTTTGTCAAGTCTTATGAGGGTTTTTCTCTTTTTTTTTCAAAGACGCTGACAAACAGCCTATTTTGCAGCTTAGGTGTTGTGACTTCTCACCTGCCAATGCGGCCATGAAAGGCTATGAAATGAAAACACCGAGCGGGAGCCCAAAGGACCGAGGCCAGATGAAGGAATTAAAGAATCAATCAAAGCACCGTTAGCAACCGACTGAAGCTGAGCCCTATCCAATATTTGGGTTCTGCTCGACGTTGTCGAGTGATTTAGTGGCTTCGGAGCGCTAAGTGTCATGTTCCCAAAACTCTCCCGTCCTTAATGAGAAATTGTGCTCTCTAGTTAGTCTGTTTCTTTTTTTCTTTTTTTTAAAGGTGGGTGGGGGGGGGGGGGGGGGGTGGCGTCTCTGTTTCATTTCTCTTTTTTACGCTTCACCGTGAGAGAGGGAGTGCAGCTGTGAGATGATGAAGTTTCAGGGAAAGGTGGATGTGCCATCCATTACAGGAGGTGGAAAGGTGCAGATAAATCACCTTATCAGCCCCTGCCTTCTCCCCACTGAGCTGAGGGAGCCGAGCAAAGGGGGGAAATCCATCAACCTCCACAAATGGGACATGACTCAGAGATCACTGTGCCTCCAGACTGCGCTCTGTACGTACCTTACACCGGCTTTATCATCGTGTTATAACTGTGACGCGCTTCTGCCGTGGCTCAGGTGGACATCGTTGTGTGAGATGCAAAAATCGACAGTAATAATGTCGACATCCTTTAGACAGCACACTTTGTTTTATTAGAATAGTTTATTATACTTAATAGTTGTATTATTTTAATTTTTTCTTATATTGCTTTATATATATATTCTATTACTGTGTGTAACACATGTGGCAATAAATGGCTTTCAAATTTAGTTTGAATGCACACCCACAACAACCGTACACAGCGAACACCTATGGCTCGCCATACAAGGTTGCTTAGCAACAATAATGACAGTGACCTTTTAGAAAATCAGTGGGATGCGTCCCACCAGACGGAAAAAGGGGGGCCGTTCGGGGCACGCGCTATGGCACTCCTGTGGGTTCCTCGGTGTTTGTACCTCAGCACAGAGCAACGATGACGCGCCTTCCTTCACGCAACATCACGCAAAGGGCGTTGAGCGCGTTTGCCCTCTTGCTCTGAAATGCACCTTGTCGACACCCCCCCACCCCCACCGTTTACGTAGGAGCAGTGTGTCGGCACGCCGCTGCACAGGTATCCGCGAATAAAAGCAAAGTCTTTTTTAAACATCTTAACCGCTGTTTGTTCTGTCTCTGGAGGGCACGAGCCGTGCGCTGGGGGTTTGGGAATAGACGAGCAGAATTGCAAATTTGTTTTGCCAGATACATGTGCTCTATAATTCCACGCCTGCTGCACAGCGTGTCAGATTTACACACGTAAACACACACACACACACACAAACGCCAAGGTGGGACACTTTAATTCTTAGAAGAAGATTTGGGATGTTTAGGTGTGATTAAGGACCTCTCCGTGGGAACAACATTATACAGACAGTGGATGTGATGTGCCATTGTGTTGTTGTTGTTGTTGTTGTTTTCCCTCTGAACCGAGGAAACGGGAAACATCCATAACAAGTTTTTTGTGTTTCATGTTCACGACATTAAAGGCTAATATAATTTTTTTTTCTTCCACCACCGTGAGAGAAAACAATGCAACGCCAGGCGAGGGTGAGGCCTATGAAGCCACGGAGCGCCGTATCGCGGCGTCGTTACGCGAGTCTGGCTTCACTCTCAATCCCTGTAGCATCGTGTTGTACACTACAAGATCCTGACGCCTCACTTAAGCTCAGCGCAACGGGGGAATGGCCTAAATGAAAGCCGAAAATATCCCCCCCCCCCCCCCCCCCGCCCCCCCGGCGGGAAGTGTAAGAGAAAAGGAAACCTTCTCTGTATCTGTCTCTTAAGTCCTTGGCATGCATCTGAATGACAAACCCGTGTGTCTGTCCCCCTTTTAAGAAATCCTTTACAAGTGGTGAGACACCAGGGCCTGGGCCGTGCAGGCTGTATATTTCTATTCATAATTGATGACCTGCACCCAGACAGACAGCACACTACACATGTAATATGGATTCACTCTCGGTTTCAGATGCATGCCCTCGTCTGGACTCGACTCTGAGCCACCGTCGTGTCTGGAAGGGGAACCAAGACAAGAGTGTGATTTGTGTGTGTGTGTGCGTGTGTGCGTGTGTGTGTGTGTGTGTGTGTGTGTGTGATACGGTCTTGTGTTTTCCAGCCTCGGCTTGGCTCCTGTTTTTCACGGCTTCATTTCTGGTTTTGTTTTCCAATTTTATTTTTTAAATATATATATATATATATATATGTACCTAATTTCTCACAAGTTGTTCTTTGTTCTACTTCCCCTGTGAGCGTTCACAATGAAATGACATTCCTGTGGACTATTTGATCGGCCCTCCAAATCCTGCGGTGTTGGTTTGGTCTCACCTCACCGTTTTCCCAGATTTCCGTAAAGGAACATCTTGTTTCATCAAATCCCGGGTGATTTCTTCTGGCCTTTCGTGGGATGTGATCCACTAATCTGTGCCTCTGACCGTGTTTTCCACAGCGTTAATATCAGAACGGGAGATGAGAATAAATCTCTGGCTTGCAGGCTTTAAGTATACTGAGTCAGGCTAAGCTGTAACGGTCACTACGAGACGATAGTCCACTATATGCCTATATCAAGAATAGTGTAGACAAAGCTGTAAAACATGAAGGTAAAGTCACTGCTCGTGTCAATTTGTAAATCACCAAGACATTAAATGTTTTAATAATTGTTAAATTTGATTTTTTTGTGTAGTTGCACTCAGTTGCAGGAATACAGCTTCAGCGCGTATTACTTACTTTCTGTTCTCTTTAAAAAATACACTTTAAGTGACACCAAAAACATTATGATTTGCACCTGAATTTGAGCATAAACACAATTAGATCTGCAGCTGCGCCTATAGTGAAGTATGTAGTGTTTGGATATGAATGAATACTGGGTGTCACATTGAATAACAGATCGCAGGATGAAATGACGTCAACAATAAATTGTAACATGCAGTATCTTTCGTTTGATTCCAATCTTTTTTCGTGATAAAACAGCAGCAGTGTCACTAAGTTATAAACTGCAACTCGGACTAAAACTGTGAACTTGAGTGACGTTCAAAACGGAGCTGAAAGGAGACCTGGAGATGGGTTATTGGACACAATAGCAGTATTCTGATGTTTTGCCAGTATATGAGTGATGAGCCACTTGAGCCTCCATTTGAATGACTGTCACTCCTCCCCGGTACCCCCCCAATTGATTCAGTGGTTTAATGGACTTGAGTGGTTCGCCCTCGAGTCTCACTCTCTCCTCTGGTCTCAGCTGAAGTTCACCGGGGGGCAGAGTTCATACCCCCGTTCCCATAGCAACATATGACACGTCGCCCTCAAACAGAAACTCCCTCTCAATCCTCCATAATGGATTTGACCCCCTGAACTCTGCCTCTCAAACTGACACATGGGCGAGCGTGAGGCCCTGCCGGCTGTAGCCTGCAGCCCCGCGTCCTCCCCCCCCCCCCCCCGTTACCCTCCACGTCCCCGCCACGGAAAGGGTTAATGACCAGCCCATGGCACGTGTCAACCCAGCGAACGAGATGAAAAGGTTAAAAACCATCTCCACGGCGACGGATTTAAGTAAAAACTGGAACTTCGGCTTCAGTTTTTCAGTGGGGAGGGGTCCCGTTTGAGGGCCGCCTTGCTCACCGCAACCTCACACAGTCTCGCCGGTGGAGCCCGTCCCGCCCTCCATCCAGCCTCGCCTGCTGCGTTATTTATGAGCACTAATCAGGCTCCCGGCTCTGGCGTGCTAGCCACCCTACCGGTAACATCACTTCCCTGACCCGACCCCGCCTGTTTCCCCACAGCATCGGCGCGTGTGTTTGCCCGCTGACGCCTCGCTCATTAAGACTCAACTTATGCGAGGCCGGGGCCGGAGCTGGGGGGGCCTTTTGCAACACGCTCTAACCAGCCCAGGCATCCCCCCCCCCCCCCCCCCCCTTCCCTAGTGGGGAGCAAGGAACAGCTACGTGCTAATCTCAAACAACAGGAAAAAGCAAGGCCGCTAGTACGCATAGAGGTAGTTTACTGGGAGACGTGGCCCTGCGAGGACCTGCGATCAGGCTCCATTATTGTTGTAATTAGCGTGCCTCGATGGAGCCCGGGCTCCCAGGCAGCGTGCCTCGACCTCCCCTGCCTCTCCGTCTGTTTACAGCCAGCCGAGGCAACGGGAAGAGGGCAGGAGGGGGGGAGGGGGGGGCGGCCACACGGCTCGATGCCTCCATTCAGCTCCAGCAGCAAGCAACACAGCTGTTTGCTCATTTGAAGTGTGGACACGGGGAGGGTTTTCGTTTCTCTGTCCTGTCCGGCGCTATTCGGACGGAGGAAGAGGGGGTGGGGGGGTCAGATGTGGTGTTTATGTTTTTTGATCAGTTCTCCTCAAAGACTGCACCAAAAAGCAAGGCGCACATCAATCAACGTCAGGATGGAACCTGTTAAGGCGTCGAGCTAAAAATGCGAATCGCACCCGGCGTGCTGTCTGAACCTCCTCCGCTTCCCGACTCATCCCTCACATTTACCCCAACCCTTTGGCCCCCCCCGGTGCGACCCCCCCCCCCACCCCCCCATCCCCTGATCACCAATTAGCAAGACCGGTCCCTCTTTTTTTTCCTTCCTTTGCGCGAACGCAGAGGCGGGAGCGTGGAGAGAGGCAGAAAGGTAGAGCGGCGCCATCAGGGCAGTGCGAGGTGGAGGTCCCATGAAGGACACGGCTCCCTGGGTGGCTGAGCGATGAGCAGGGGAGCGTGAAGGGCTGAGGCAGGTCTTTGCCCACAGACCATCGGCTCTTCGGGGGTTAGTGTTGCAGTGTTGAAGTAAAAAAATGTTATCAGGCAGGTAGGGAAGCTTTCTTTGAGTCCCCCCCCCCCCTTTGTTGAGCTGAGACGCGGCGGTGACGCGTTTCTCTTCATTTCAGTCGGCGCTAACATCATGAAACATTACCCTTGATAAGGATCAGCTTTGCCCCCCCCCGGCGTCCCTCCTTGTTGTCTCACTTCATTCCCTCACTCACATGGTATCTGATGAGAGGCCGTGTGCTGCAGCGTGGTAATGAAGACTGTGTTAGAAGGGCATTCAGGCCCCTCACACCCCTGGAGAAGCACAGGGCAGCGCGTGCATATCGATCTCAGATTGTTTCCTTGAATGCGACTGCCTGGCAGTACTTTGTGCTCTCGCTGCACTGCGTCTCAGGTTAATGTAGAATGATGCGCTGGTACGAAGTGAGGCGATGCTGTGTGTGTGTTCCCGTGTGTAATGTCTCATATGTAGTATGCATTACACTTGTTTTTTATTTGTCTGTACACAAACACGAGGGAAATAGTGTTGAATCAATTTTTACAGTTGGTAACAAACAATCTTAAAAATAAGATATTTTACGATCATGAAAACATGTTTTCATTTATATTTTGACTAAAAGAATTTGTTTAATTTTTCTGCTCGGTGACACTGAAGCAGAAGTGTTCATCATTTTACGCCAAACGCATGCATTGAAGTCAAAACCAAACCCAATGAATGTAGCAAATGCAAAATATGTGACAGAATGCTAATAAACATAATATGCACTCATTAGCAATTACAGGCATCGTTATGAATAAACGAATGGGCGGTCCAATAACATCATACCAGAGCATCTGATATGAATATAATGTTATTCCAGACACAGCATGTTTACATGGGGCCTTGTCTATTCATTTATACATGCTGTGTGTCTGTGTGTGTGTGTGTGTGTGTGTGTGTGTGTGTGTGTGTGTGTGTGTGTGTGTGTGTGTGTGTGTGTGTTCCTTGCGATCTAAAGGGCTAAAGCGCCATCTGGTGGTGATGCAACGTTGTACTTGCTGAAATGAGCATCAATTGTACACTGACTTCATCACCAGATGGTTTAAAACTTCATATCGAGATCTCTGCGGTTTGACAGTTACACATAAAGCCATTTTCTGCCCAAACACTTGAGGTGAGGGAGATGTTTGGACATTTATCCCAGAGAAATGAAATAAAAGCTATATTGTTTTATTGTGTGGCATGTTAAAGCATTTTCTGCATGGTACCAAGAAAATAATTGTGTCCACTATTTTGCATGTTTGTTTGGTTATGTGTCTAACACTGACTGATATCTGTGTCACTTCAACTTCTTTGTTTAAATTTCAATCATCTTGAGGATAAATTTCTCAAGCAACGTGCAACAGGCAAATCTGTCACGTTTATGGCAGCTCATTTGTTTGCATAATAGCCGGCGTGGCGTGTCCGCGCTTTTTTTTTCTTCTTTTTTTTAAAGACTTATTTGAGGTAATGCATGTTTGAAAAGGGCTCGCTTCCTGTCCTCCCCAATTGGCGCTGTCAGGCGTCTCTTCGCTGGCTTGTTTCACAGTCTGATCGGATAACCCGGTCCACGTGAAAGGAGTGAAAGGTAGCCCAGGCAGAGTGAAACAAGAAGATGAAGAAGGAGAAGAAGAAGGAGACAGGTGATTAGGAAGCTGCTTAAGGGATGCTCATCTGCCAGGTACACGACAGGCCTCACGCGCTCCCTTTTATACATAAATAGTTGTCTTTCATTCGGCATATCTGCAAACAACCGCTGATCAGAGGTGTTTAGGCAGGTAGAGGGGGAGGGACTTTAATGCAACATGACAAAAAGTGCTACTTTGATATTGCTCATATCGTTACCCTGGTGATATTTAAGTGAAGAGAGGAACCCCCCCCCCCCCCCCCAAATGGTCTTATTCTCTCAATAACTCACCAGTCTCTCTCAGTCAAACGTTTGAAGCCTGTTTGAAAATCATTTTTCAAATATATCTCACTTAATTAGGTAGGTGCACTTGTGCAGATGTGCTCTACACTTCACCTACATGTTTGTGCGGCATGCAAGAAAAAGAGTGCATGTACAACGTGTGTGTGCCTAGCCTCTGCATGTGTGTGCGCGTTGTGAGACGGTAATACCTGTGTTACAGTCAAAAGTAAGTAACTTCAGAAGTCGAGTGTATCATGTCGCCGGGATCGTCTTTGTGGTGACAACAGTGATTAATAATGGAAAGCAGATGTTGGCATCTTGAGCTGAAATTTTCATGAAACTTCGCTAACGTGATTAAAGTGCACGTCTTCCGCGAGTCACTCCGAGTCTTTTAACTGCGCTCTCTGGGGAGAGGCAACAAATCATGGTTGAGACAACATGTCAAATCACAAAGAATCTTATGCATGTCAGGAACTCATTTACTTTCTTCTCCTTTCTGAAACGGGAGTCCCTTCTCTGTTCATCGCAGCAGGCCAATGTGAAACAAAAGTTCGATTCTTATCTCCATCATTTTACACTCATCTCTGGTTGATTTTTGTGGTTTGCAGCATTTCATAAAGGATGTGGCGATAGGTAAGTATAATTTCTTTACTTTTTTTAGCCCATTCTTACAAGAAAAAAAAAAGAATAGCTATAAGGACCACAATATAACTTACATAACGTATAAATAATGTGAAATATTAATATTTACTTGAATTTGAAATATGTCTAAATAACAAGCTTTTAGTCTTTTGCTTAAATCTCAGTAGTAATAAATTCAGAATCTAAAATCACAAAAGAGATCTTTATCAAATGTCAGTGTCAAGTCAAGATGAATTAACTTGACTTCCAGCTTTGCAAGTGTGTCTTCCTGTGAAGAGTGATCTATATTTCAGAGGAATTTAATGACATTTCTATTCTCACCTCTCAGACGGATTTTTCTTTATATTTGTTTGTATGTATGTATAAATGCATTTGCACCTCTGCTCAGCAAAGTTTATTTATATTTTAGGATGCATTTAAAAGCCCGGGCTGCTGTCACAAGGAGGTAGCTTAGCTTGGCTCACTTTGGACTGCAAGGTGCAAATGTATGAAAAAAGGCTTGAGTTGGAGACTCAGCGCAAGGTAGCCAGGGGGGAGTTGGGGGGGGGGCAGCAGAAATATCAGATAACTTTAATGCTTTCTCAAACATTTTGCCCTCTGTCTTTTCTTTCTTCTTTTATCCTTGTGTCTTAATGCCTCTCTCTCTCTCTCTCTCTCTCTCTCTCTCTCTCTCTCCCTCTCTCCTCCTCCTCTGAAATCACCTCCCCTGGAAAGCATCTGCAAAGAAGAGGAATAATACTGCGTGTGATCAGATGGATCATTTCATTGTATTTTCTTCTCTTCTGCCCAGTCCAGGGTGACCAGGTGACCAGGAATCCATCAGTACATTTTGACCAATTTGACCATCATATCTTTATTTTGATTTATTCAGATTTGAGATGGAATTTCAATGGTAGGGAAATCCCTCGTATCAAATTGTCCATTTGCATGGATTCTTAATATTTTGTCATCTCATATAAAACATCCATAAAAACAAACAATGTGTTGAGCCTTCTAAAAACACGTCTTACTCCTCTGTGCTGTGGATATCCGTGTTATTCGTATTAAGTCCCACATAACGCATTAAGCTGCTGTAAATCCCCACTCACACAACAGATTATCATTAATCCACAAAAGGAAAAAGTCTGTCAATCATTTCCATCTTCGGTGGAAACTTGTTGGCGTAAGGTTGACTATAAGGAGGCCAAGTTCAGAGAGACAAGGTGATGCTTTCTAAGAGATAAAAATAGAAACTTTGACCGTAGTATTTACCTTTGTCTGTCTTTGCATCACAAATATTTTGCGTTACATATGTGTTAATCACTCAATAATTTAGTCAAAACATTTTTTCCCTAAATTGAGTACATTTTATTGGGAATAACATTTACTAGACTTTCAATTTACTTTGTTGTAGGGGATTTCAGTCATATTATATGAATTAATTAAGTGAAACAAATTACTTAAGCTCAGCACCAGCATCATTTTTCACCGTTGAGCCTGACACGTGTGAGATTACGAGGGATTTCAGATTGGAATAATCATTTAATTATGATCAGATTCACATTGGTCCAATCAAAATCCCTCTTCCTCTCCTCTGACAGTTTGGTGACTTCTAAACAGGTGACGACTCCACCTGGTTCCACCGAAGCCTCTGAACCTCCTGAACGACAACCTAATTCAAATTGTTGCGATAGCGTGGTTTGAATAGCGCAGAAGGGCTTGTGCCGACTCAAATTTGACTCTCCCTATACCTCCAATCCGCTATATTTGGGATCCGAAGAGCAAGCACCATAAATATCACAAAAGGCTGTGTGTGCGTGTGTGTGTAAATGAATATGAAAAGCAATGTCCTTTCCGGCGAGGCAATGATAGCTGTTTTCACATTGCATCTCATTTTGGTGTTTTCTCTCCCACCTTTCACACTCCTCCCTGCGGCCATAAAACAGTACTTTTACATATATTACCTTTTGATTAATGGAGCTGTATTCATTATTCTGCCCCGTCGCTAATTAGAAAACGCACCCCGCTAATGACATACAGTTGGAATAATACTTTGCCCACGAGGCACGCTGCCGCATCAGGTTTCATACCCGCACGGTCGCCGGGTTTTGCGAGCCCTCGCCCGTAGATCCAGATCGGCCTCCTTCCTCGCCGCTCGCCTGCTCCATTAGCAGCGCGGGCATAATGAGACCCGCTTTCTCCGGGGAGTTGTCACTGAGGGTTGATGAGGTGTGCAGGCACTGCGTCAGTCTTAATCAGGAGATCTGTGTGTGTGTGCGTGTGTGTGTGTGTGTGTGGTCATGTCTGGTGTCATATTGCGCATGTGGATGTCTCCGTTTTGCCGCTGCTTTACTGCTGTTGAAGATCATATTTGATTTTCCCAGTGGTCAGAGGAGGAGGGCACTGCGTGGTCCCGCTGGCATCCCGGGATTCCGCTGCTCTGAAAAAAAAAAGGTTTCCTTGTGACCGTCCTGTCACGGCCCAAAAAAACCCATCAATATCACACCAGCAGACTTGTCTGTACTAATGCGGCCGTATTCCCCCGGCCGCGTTAATGGCTGCAGGAGTGTGACAGAGGTGTGGAGGGGAGGGACTGGGTCATGACATATTGGTGACAAGGTAACACCAGCTTTAGAGATGACATCTGTCATTTGTCTCCTTCAGCCAAACAGCCCACTGGTCTTTTTGGGGTCTTTTATTTTTATATAACCCATTGGCACATACTCATTTCATTATATCTCATTATGTGTCACACAGATTTTAACTATGTTTTATACTCATCCAAATCTACAGACATGCCGATTTCATGAATGACAATCACGAAATGATGATGGCAGATGCATGAGAAATGAACTATTGGCTTAGTTGTGCAAGCATATCGTTTTGCTGACTGAGCTTCATTTTTAACAATCATGTTGCATTGCTGCATTTGGTCATGAAAAACATTTTTTTTTAATTCGCAGATATCAGAAATTTCGAAATTGAACCATGTTATTTAAATTTCAGTTCATTCTCCAGCCTGTGCATCGCACAGAAACACATACAAAGAATATCTGATTTCATTTAACCCTGCAATAAGGGCAGAGAAAAGGCCGGGGTAACCACAGCAGGCAGATGAAAGGAGTTCTGCCCTCCGGAGTCTCCACCTGAGAAAAGGCCAAAGGTCACGAAGGAAACCACAGAGTTGTGCCAAGCAGCCGTTAACACTTCCCACCTAGTTTTTTTTTTGTGGCTCGGAGGTCAGCATTTTCTAAGATTACCTCTTCTTATTTTCTCTTTTCCGCTCTCTCCAAAGCGCCATTAGAGCCCAGCACACAGCCATTAGAGATCAACAGCCCATGCAGCTGTAATAGCTCTGGGGTCTACTAACCGACAGCCCCGCTGTGCCGCGCACCGTCCTGCTGCTGCTGCTGCTGCTGCTGCTGCTGCTGCTGAAGGTTCTCGCTGAGGTCAAGTAGGTCAGCGCTGTTTTTTTGGCCCACGGAGTCCAGTCTGTGTTGCAGCCACCCGGACCGATCTGTCCTGGCTCTAGTTAAACAATAATACTGTTGATGGTGCTTTTTTTTTTTTTTTCTCCCCCAAATGCTCCTCCAAAAGAGATTTTCAAAGCGTGCGGTCAGCTACACAGCTGTGCGCCCCGTGTTTGCAGTTATTTGATTGTCTTGCTCAAGGGCACTTTGGTGTTGTTGATGATCGCCTGCACGAGGCTCGAATCCGTTTATTCCGTGCAGGAGTTACAGTTCGAACATCTAAGCTCGGGAGATTTTTTTGGGGGATTTCTTGATAGAATTGTATCGGCTTGCATGGGTGTTTTTTTTAGTTTTTCTATATCAAGCACATGATATGCATATGACAAAAAAAGGTGTCGTCAATTAAAAAAACAACAATGACTTCCAACACTTTAATGAATTGAATATATATTGAACAATTTAGACGGTTCAGAATTAAAAACCAAAACATTCAAACATTATCAAAGGTCAATGCATCATGTGAGTCAGATTTGGATAGAAATTCACAGACAACATGGCCTGCCTTAAAAGCAGCCCTATAACATAAGAAAACACTGTTAACATAAACTTATTGCATAGATCGGTTATTGGTAAACCGGACCGAGCTGGTGAGGGACTCCACAACTTCCCCTACTTCTCCAACTTTGTCCTTTCAATATTTAACTGTTCCCCAATGTGTTTAAATCCATCCCGGTTCTTCGGTTCTAGAAGCTCTGCCAAACTCAGCAGGGGAAAGAGTCACTTCGGATTGACACTGAGATGCATTGTCAACTCAAACTCAGCCGCAGTTGGACAGGTAAGACAGAAAAATTGGCTCGAGAGGAAGGGAATTTCACTCGTTTGTCTCCAGACTGTTCGGTTTGAATCCCTCTCTTTCGTTTTGTCACAGACGCGTTACGGACCGCGCCCTGCACAGTCAGTGACGTATCCGTCAGAATGACACCACGTTAAATCACTGCAGGTGGAAACACCACGGGGGACGGTTGAAGAAGGCAGCGGATATTTCCCAGCTTATCGTCACATTTGCTGAAAGTAGTTTTGTATATATATATATATATATATTAGTTAAATTCCACATGCTACACTGGTTCTCTTTCACTGAACTTTATTGTGCTGCAAATTATCAAGTGCTGTGTGACTTCTGTCATGATGTGAGCATCTATCTAAGCATGTATCTGCAACTACAGGGTGTTTGCCTGTGAACTGACCAAAAACGATAATTACAATTTCATTCAAGATGTGCCTGCTTTTTCTCAGGATTAATATGTCTTGCTTGTCACTTGCTGTTATCCATTGTCCTTTTTTTCATTTAAAAACCCTGATTCCCACCACCTTGAGTGGTTTTTATTTATTTCATCACTCCTTAAACTTTCTGTATGCAAAGATAAAATTCACAAACACTGTGTTGTTTTTCATCTATTCTCAAGACATAAACATACATGTAAAGGATTGACTGTCTCCTCAAATGTTATCTGGGCCAACATGCCGCAAACATGCTTGGAAAAATTAAAAGTAATGACAAAAGCACAAATGCTGCTGAGATTCCACTTGATGTTGAGGCTAGAGTTTCTCTGTTTAATTAACCCGTATTCCAGTTTCTGGATGAAAATAAAAAATAAAAACACACTCTCTATGTGTGATAGAGAGTGTGTTTTTGCTGAAATATTTTTTTAAAGTTAAATACAATTGAATATATGCCATTTATGTCCGTATGAAGGTAATACATTTACTGATCTGCATTAAATAGGTTCCTTGAGTTTAACACAAGACAACAGTGCATTACACTAATTTTAAAACCAGCACAGTGTAAAAAATACATTAAAATGTAAAAATTAAATAATATTTTTTAGCATTATTAATTACGTATCATTGGAATCTTTTTAAATGTTTTAATCAAAATGTCATAACAGTGAATGACACATTAACATGCCCTTCACTTAAAACGTTCTTCTCTGCCCCTCCCCTCCTCCAAAAGCATCATGGGAAATCTGGATCATCTCCGTCGCTTCTTCTGCATCCGTCTTTTACACGAGGGCCACAAACCTCGAGCCTTCCAAAAGTAAAGTTTAAAGGGATGTGCAGGCAAGAGTGCTGTCACGGCACGGCCAATTATACAATTATGAGTGAAGAGTTCCTCTAGAATCCTCTATCGCCCCGGAGAACCCCATTACCCAGAAGCCCTGGCTTTGAACACCTCTGGCACACCCAGAGATGACACCAGCTCCAGTGCTGGCTCCTGTCAGGCGAGGGTTCTGTAACAAAAGCCTGTCCTCCCCCCCCCCTCCCTCCACTGAGGAGCCACACTTCCTAACAGTGTTGGCATGAAGCCAGTACTGGCAATGTGACAGCCAGAAGAAACAGTGAGTGCCACAATTGACATATTCCCCATCCTTTTGGCATGTCGTCTCCCTTTTTCTGGACACCTGATTGATTCTGACAGCCTATATTGGGTATTTCATATGAAAGAGAATTTCGCGATGAAATGTTAATGAGTTGGAATTTCTCTCAGTGCTTTTATTACAGGCCGCCAGTTTTGAACATTTTTCAAAGTAACACACCCAAATTCCTCTGTTTCAAATGAATTAATGATACAGTCTTGTCACTGAAGTATCATGCATTCTTTAATCAGACCGCGAGTCTGAAACAGAAGCTTCTTGAAAAGGTATTTCTTCATGATCGGAAACAATTACAAACTTAGCGGCGATCATGAAGGGCTGCTCACAAAGTCATGCATACACATGCACATTGTGTGTGTGTGTGTGTGTGTGTGTGTCAGAGAGAGGGAGAGAGTGGACTCTGCTTCTCGCTATATCTGAATCGCACGTCTTGACTGGCTCACTTCAGTCGTGACCGGAGGACTTGAGGAGACTGAGGCCAAAGGCTGTGTGAAGCGCGAGCACAAGAGACCAGAACCGCCCGTCTCAGAGAATGAAAACACTCCCGACTTCAGCTCACGCCGCCGTCGGCGCGGTCGACGCGTTGAACTTTGTGGGAGCCCGGAAAAAAAAACCCATTCAAGCTTTCGTGCCTGCGTCTCGGCCTCCTCTGCAAGCAAGAGAAGGGACGAGCTGCCGGACTGTTGTGTCATTTTCATTGTCTCACATCGCACACCCCTAACTCACGCTCTCTATACACCCCCCCCCCCCCCCCGTCTGCATGTGTGCCTGTGATAGAGAGGAGAAAAAAACACAAGGAAAACAGGCAAAGCAACAACAAAAGTAATCACAGCGTGGACCGTTATTCTCTCACCAGTGTCCGTCTCACAGGGGCCTTTTGGTGGAGTGATTGACTTTCTTTGGAGTTTGTCTTTTCTGACACTCTCTCTTGTTGTTGCGTAGTGCAAAGTGCCCCCCCCTCTTTTCCCCTCCGTTCCCGAAGCAGAAGTTGGAGAACAGTTGGTGCCCCTCAATAACTCATGGCGCCACCCTCCAGAACTCGGGAACACGCAACAGCCTGGTAGAATTCCAGGTAAAGGGCCGGCCTAATTAGTTCCCATCAAAAATGCAATTCTTTCCTGGAATTACGCCGCGAGGGCCGAGTAGCCGAAAGCGAAGATACCTGGTGGATGAAAAAAAAAATAATAATGAATGAACAGAAATATTCTAACCTCGAGCCATAAGTACATTTATATGCTTGACATGACTCTGCCATCAATGTTGGGTCTAATTCTAATTTAATTTCTGAGATGTACGTGTAATTTTGCCATTAATATGAATGTTAGCGCCCTTAATATTTCACACGTCTCGTGGATATTGTGAGCGTCTCATATATCCTTCAAGACTGTATTAATTAATAAACTCTTTTCTGATACTCCCCCCCCCCCCACGCTGGAAACTTCTAATAAGAGCAAGCAGGTAGGATGATATAGTGAGAGGCGCCAGAACACAGTTGTCTGGTGCCTCATTAACATCCCCGGTTCATTAGGAAGAGGTTTCTTTCCTGTCATCTTTTTTTTACAATGTGCCAATGTTGTGTGGCCTTTAAGCTAATTAATAATGAATCAATTAACCAAATTAATTCCTGGGGTTTGGAAGCGTTGTTCAGTAGTGAGGCCAGTCAGCTTGGATTTGGGCCCCGATGGGTGAGGAACCTTTACAAGCTGATGTTGTTCATGTTTCTGACAGTGCCAACCCCCTGTCTAAAAGCCCTAGCAAGTGCCATTTGTCTCCGGGTTAGCAGAAAGACGAGATATAGGGCGGGCTGAATTATTTAGGCTCCCACAACACATGCACTTTTGCTTTTCAAGCATGAGTTATAATTTAATTAGAAACTTCTGGTGCGTTGCTGGCTATTTAAATATTAAAATCTTCCGCTGATCACATTGGATTAGCCGTCCCTGTGAAATTCCCTGAGATGTCAGTTGTTGTCTTCCTGTCTCTCTCTCTCTCTCTCTCTCTCTCTCTCTCTCTCCTCGCTGTCGCCCGCTTTTCTTGCATTTCCGTCAGTGCCTTTCACGCGCTTCCACGCCGTTTCCATCGGAGACAAAGGATTCCTCCGGTGGACTTTTTGGGGAACCTGGGATGGAGGGATGATCACGTCCGTCGACTCCCTCGTTCTCCTGAATGCAAAGGATGCGACCTGTTGACCTGCCCCCGTGTTCCGTTGATGTCAGAGCCAAAAGGGATCTGGGGCCTTCAATTTGTATTACAAAAGTATCGAAATCTCATTTAAAAATCATGAATTCATATCTAAAACATCACACATAACATTAGACTGCAGTTGGTCTTGCGGTTTCCCTCCAATTGTCGAACCAGGAGAAAAAATGTGTTTATTATCTCTATTTTTAGCAGCTTTTAGGATAAGGAAACATAAAATATTGTTAATTATGTTGATCTTCGGGGCGCACATATGGTGTTCAAAAAGAAAGAAAATGCTATGTAAAAACTGACATTTTACTTTAAAAAAAAAAATAAGAACACAGGTATATAAATAAGTTGCAAAGTACAATACCTACTTTTAAAGTTAGATGCTTTTTATAATGCAAAACCTTAGGCCGGGGTTAAACATCTGTAAAAAAAAAAATGACACAGTTTTGTCATGTTCGTGAGCAAAGTGGGACGGCGAGATATCATTACAGAATATTTATATATTTAAGAAGCACCATCTCCCACAATCCCGAGTCCGTCACTGGTTGAATGTCACCGCAGTTGACAGACCCAGTCAAGTGACTGGCTTCAATGGACGTGGCAGTCGTAGACAGTGCAACAGCAGTAAAGATGACATTACCTCAAAATAGGGTGTGGGTCGATATCATAGACGAGATAAGATCAGATAAAATAATCATTTTTTTCTGTCCCACATTAGGGACATTTGCAGAAGAGTAGATAGTGTAAAAAAAATAGATATAACGCCAATTAAAGTTGTTGCCTTACTGTTAAAACGTCACGGTAGCTCTATACATTTCCTTTTTAACACCAAAATCCAAATGACATGTATACTAATTCCTCTTGTAATGCTATTTATATATATATATATATATATATATATATAATAAATATGAACCCTTTTTAGAAGGTGAAAAGGAGACATTGCATTACGTTACAGAAAATAAGTGACAGCCAGGCTTCACCTTTGAGTGTTTCATGTGTTCTTTTTGACGCTGAGAGAGACTGTGCGAGTTTGTGCAGCTCGTCCACAGCCCCGCTCGTACAGTTTGTGTGAATTATGGGTGACACGTGCACTCTATCACCACTGGCAAAGACGTAGTAGTGAGTCCCCGCTTTAGGCTAACCCGGCTAATTTTAAACCAGCATTTACTTTCATCTTCTCGACCGGACGTTTATTTATTGCTGTGAGCAGCCAAGAGCTTAATCTCCTCTTTCCTGTTGCAGAGTCAAAAAAGAAATAGCTCACCTACCTTTGATTCAGAAGAACCTGTTCTTCCTGTGTGTGTTTATGTCTCTCTGTGTATTCTCCACCTGTCATACTGTGGCCCCTGGACAGGTGTATTCGTCAGCTCACGGCCGGGGGGGGGGGGGGGGGGGGGTGTGAGTTGTGCTCTGTTGCTCCGAGCTCTGGGTGGAGCGGCGCCGTGGTCGAGTGTCAGTCAGACGGGGCCTCTCCCCCCCCATCGCGTGGGGTCCTGTCCTGCTCCCTCTCATGCTGTCGCTCCAAGTTCCTTTCATCTCTTCCTCTGTTCCTGCCGCGGTCCCTCAAACATCATCATCATCATCATCATCATTTGTTCGCAGGAAAAGATAAAATTTGTAAAATCTTCTTCATTGGAGGTATCAGCATATTGGCATAATTTACTATCAAATATTCTTAACATATAACTTATTTCTTTGTTTTGAATGTACATGTAAAAAGAAAAGGGTTCGTGCCATAATGACCAATCATACCAGCTTTTAATTGTATGGATTAGATAATTACCTACATAAATGTATGAGATGATATATATTTAAATTCATTATGACTATGTGTATGGCATTTTTAATTTATTTATTAAATTTGTATACTTTAAAAAAAAATACCAGTTGGATTCTGATTCAGTGCAAAAAAGAAAGTTTTTTTTGTTGTTCTTATTTTCACACACTCACCTGTGTATTCCAGTTCGTTTCGAGGCAAACAAAGCACTCGTTCACCCATTCATCTGATCTCCAGTTGTAACAGTGTCAGAGACACGGTGAGTCCCGAAGCCAACTGCGCACTGCCGATGACGATTGGCTGCAACAAAAGCTGTTTTTCTCGTTTCTTTTTCCTAAACTTTCACCTTGAAGAAGTTTACCTTCTCTATCAGAAAGTTCAACTTAATTAAGTCGCAGGAAATGTCTCGACTCAGCAGAGCTGATCTTTCATTCAAAGAATTATGATGACCAAGAAATCACTCTGCAACAGATCCTCTTTGGCAGAATCTTACATCACAACTGTTTTTTAAAATAATAATCCAGTTCCATTTGCCCCTAAAAGTATAAATAAATAAATATCAACACGTGATCTCTTTTAAATGTGCATTGAATTCGTCACCTCTAAAAAACGCTGTTGAGTTTTTTTTCTTCTCCTGATTTCATATGGAATGAAACCGCAATCATTACTTATTATAAATGAATATTGTGTACTTTCTCTGTCTCTCGCTCCCTAACTGTCCCTGCATGTCTCGGCGTGCCTCCCCCAGATGTTATTTGACGTATTTGAATTTGTCTGAATATTTCAGCAGTTCGAAGACAGCTCGAAGAGTCGCTGTTCATCAAAAAACCTGTTTGTGTTCACTGTTCATCTCACCGTGGTGGAGACAAAGATAGATGAAGAGGGGCAGCATACTTATACTGTAACATCAGGGTGCTGCAGCTAAAGGTGTCCCCCCACGTGTTTCTTTAATGCTGATTGCACCAGTGCTTCGGGAACCTTTAAATATTATGAGACACTTTGAGACAGAATCGACTCCATCAGGTCAACAGCGTTCAGCGGCTCTCCTCGTACACCAGTAATTGAATCAACTGACCTTTAGCCGGCCTCTGGATCAGTTTGACCTTTTAACCCCCGTCTTTCCTTTTCGGATCTATTGAGTACTTTAAGGGCACAGTCCATTTTGGATCTCCGTTCATAACGAGTCGGAGGCCTCTTCCCTTTTTGGAAAAGGAGACTCGTCGGATGGCTCCGACGATTTATATCACGGCGAATGGGGCACTTTAATTATTAACCCTGCGTTACATTTGAAGAATGCTCACGAGGCGTAAGATTTAAAAGAAGCTAATGTTTCACTATCAAACCATTTCATCCAATCTTGGGAAGGCATTAGTTTCCACAGCGGGCGCTAAAAAATACGGCTGCTTTCCCTCTCTTCAGAAAAGAAGTCATGGTTTGTCTTCAGGGGCCAAGTGTCTTCTTGTGACTGGCCATTGGTTTTAAGTGGCTTGTGCATTTTTCATGGGACAGTGGTCGGTGGGAATGTCTCGTCACTCTAGAAAAGGCCCATTCAAATGGCTGCGGCCATAAAACGAAGCAGGCACTGAAATATTCATTTGATATTACAACACACCACAGTGTGTGTGTGTGTGTGTGTGTGTGTGTTAATTAAGGAAAGAGCTATATGCTTTGGATGGGACGGGGCCTTTCAACACACCCTAATGGTGGAAGATGAGTTAAATCAAAGTGACGTTTGGGTTTCCCGGCTCGAAGGCTGATTCCAAAATGTAGATTTTATTTTATAAGGTGCTTGTATGTGATTATTCAATATCTATTACTGATAGAAGTAATTCAGCTGTGTGTTATTTAACGCCAAATTTGTCTGTGAATGAAACACTGTAAAAAGAAGCTTGCAGTTGTCACCACTTGTTTGTGTCTTAATTGTAGAATTAGTTGTTTTATCGACTATCGACTTATTGAATTGTTGAAACAAAAGTCAAACATAATCAGTTAGCTGTTTTCAAAGCATGAATGTCAAACATTTGGTCATTTTTGTAATAAATTATTACATCTTTTTTTGGAACTGTGAAGTAGGTAGATAAAAAAGTGGGATGGGTTATTTTTCATCTTTAACCTCTTTTAGTCTACATTGTTTATTTATCATAAAGATAAAAACTTAAATGACTTCATAATACTGTTTGAGTGTCTTCCAGCTCAGTTTCTTCTTTGGAATTCTGTATTACTGCTTTGCCATTCCTCCTTCCTCCGTAGGACAGGCCAGCAATTACATACCCTATCCTCCATCTTAAAGCTTATTAACCTTTTTGTTGGAATATCTGGAGCATAAAGACCTTATTAAATATTTACATATGCACTAACCACTATGAAAAATTAAGTAACCCAAAGTTTTATTAACCTGTAGTAATATAATGTCTACTCTTGGCCAACAAAAAAGGTCTTTTTTGCACATTAAAGCATTCTGTGGCGCATAATAATGTATGGTAAGAAGGTGCCCCTTGCATTGATTAACTCTGCTTTAATATAACATTAGGTTTCCCTAAACTAGCTTCATCATAGAAGTGTGCTTTTAAAACAAGGTGCAGAGTTGAGGGGGGGGGGGGGGGGGTTTGCCTGCAGAAATAAAGCATTGCGACAATCCTTAATTATCCATGGCTCTGTGTGTGTTGTCACTTGTGTGGGGGACTTGAGAAATATTCATACGCTCACATTCCCTGAATATATTAGACACTTAGGGCATAAACGCCTGCCTCTGCCAGGCATACTGACCTCGTCCCTCCATAGGTGTAGTTGATCCACAAACACTCAGCCATTCAAATGGGACTAAGTGTCTTTCAATTATTCAAACACGTATCCAAGAAAGGCCCGCGTGGTGCTCGGTATCACCTGCTCCTGCTATTCCACTCCTGCGGAGACACTACTTTTTGGAATGCATGCGCCGCCTCGCCGCTCACAGCTGAGATGTTTGGATTTTTTTTTTTTTCTCCGACGGAGAACTAAGCATTAACTGTAAAAATGCATCTCCTGCAGAAAATGTGTTGGAATGCTGGAAGCTGAAGCGCCAAATTGAATTTTTTTTTTTTAAATCGCTGAAAATACAGAAAGGAGAAAGTGCCGGCATTAAAAATGTTGAAGGACCGAATCATTAAAGTGGATAACCTTCTAGTTCTAATGAGAAACTGGCCAGAGAAGAAGGCTCGTCCGCATTATCCACATCCAGAGGTTAAGAGCTCACTTACAGAACAGGGACAGACGGAAGCTGAGCGATTTTATTGTCAAAGGTTATAGCAGTAAAATAAATAGTAGTAGTGAGGGTAGTGGCAGTAATGATGGTAGTAATAAAGCCGTTCGTAATAGTAGCATTAGCAGTGGTCGTAGTGGTAGTTGAAAGAACAGAAGTATCGCTGGATATTTGGAAAACGTATAAGAGGCGGAAACTTGAAAAAGTCACAGCCGGCATGTCCCCGATGAGTTGAATAGATCGATAGCGATGGACAGATGAATGCTGAATCAGCATCCTGCTCTTCGGTCCTCTGGAATCATTCCCCTTTAGCTCTGGGAGGCCTTCACACAGAGAGCCTCGGCTTTGACTGTTCAAACAACGCGTGGCGAGCGGACTGGGCTTCGTACCTGCGCACCTGCATCGGTAACCCCCTAACCCCTAACCCCTAACCCCTAACCCTAACCCTCTAACCCTAACCGTGCACGTTTCAGCCTCTAATCATCCTGATCATTCTGCCATAGCAGGCCCAGGATGCCGGATAGAACACACCTGTCTCACTTGTAGCGGGATCGTTTCTCTCCGCGGTCGATGGATAGATCGATGTGACGTAAAGCACAACAAAAAGAGTTGAGGCAAGAGAAGGAGGGGGGGGGGGGGTCGGAGCGGTTCACGGCGAGAGGTTACGATTGCACAGCATGATGAAAAGCTGGGAGTGAATTTTTTTTTTTTTTTTTAAACCTGGGCGAGAAACATGGACATCTAGAAAGTGAGAGATGAGCCGTGATTGACAGTTGTAGGTGTTAAACTTTGATGCCTCCAGCAGCAGTAATAGATGGAGGGGAAGAGTTGGGGAAAGACGGGTGGGGGGGGGGGGGGGGAGTGTGGAGGAGGCATTGTCGGAGTAACAGAAAGACGAGGCAAACCTTACACTTTCTGAGTGAGACAGAGAGCGGGTTAGGGGTTGCGGATAGTTAGGTACAGCGAGAAGAAGCGAGAAGGTTATCCATGATTTATCGCCTGTGGGGCCGCGAGATGAGCTTCGCCTGTTCGGGCTTCTGTGATTGCTGGATGGTGCTGGCTGAAGATGGGGAGGGGGGGGTGGAGGGGGGATGGGGTGCCTTTCAGCTCATTTCATCATGGAGCTCCTAATGAGGCCCGGGCCCACTCCCTGAGCTCCAGACGCACCGCTGATGGAGGGTGCTGAGGGGGGTGGGGGGGGCGGGGGGGGCTCCAGCATCCACCGGCAACACCATCGGGGTCCTCAGTATCTGAAGGTGGGGCGAGAGAGAGAGAGAGAGAGGGGAGCATTTGCAGGCAGAGCAAAGCGGTGACGTTGGTGAAGGTGGAGGTGGTGGTGGTGGTGGTGGTGGTGGTGGGTGTTGCTCCAGGGTGAGCCGGGAGACCCACTTTGTCCCGAGGCTGTGTGAAAAGGTCACCGCCCGTGAGGAGAACCCACAGGCCCCCGCTGCAGGGCGTCCGTGGGGAGGCTTGTTTTTGCTCAAACAGGAAGTGGCAGGTTAAGAGGAGCGTGTCCGTCAAAAATATGTCCGCTGTTTGCTCGTACAGAAGTAGAGGCTCCTGTTTTTTGGAGTTTGTTTACTCTGAAAGCACTTTTTTTTTTTTCTTCGATGTCTTCTTTTATTTAGTTTTGTTTTTGTTTTTGTTTTTTTCGCTAATCCGACACTGAATCTCAGATCCCTGGGACCTGTCTTCTGGGGGTCGAGGGCCGTGGCGCTGTGTGGGCGTCTCCCCCTTCCTAATGAGAGGCGGCTCCGGGGGGGCTGAAGGGGGCGGAGCCATATGGCGGGCGGGCCGTGGCTTTGGCTGGTGGGGGCGACCTGTCTGCTCACCCTCGGCCCTGGCCTTTTGTGCAGAGTTAATGATGCCACTAATATGTTCTTTAAAGACCACACTGTGATTCATGGGTTTCATTAGCGGCCGTGTGCCAGGGTGTCTTTCTCCCTCTCTCTCTTCTGTCGGCCCTTTTAATGATGGCCTGGAGACGAGGTGGCACGCTTGACCCTTAATCATACAAGCGAGGGTAGCGGGCTGGGAGGGGGGGGGGGGGGGGGTGAGTGAGGGGCGGTGATGAGATAGGAGGTTTTTTTGGAGAAAGGCAAAAGGCCGGAGGAGGATGAGGAGGATGAGGATATCAGATGGTTGTTCTTTATAATCCTGTTCCCCAGGGCTGCCACACATCACAAGTCCTGTGAGCAGTATCTTCTTTTTAATTTTACAATAATTCTTCTTCTTGTATCTGTTGTACTGTTTGTGTCCAAAAACCAAAGTCTCCTATTCAGACCCTATCGTCACAGTCTGGGTCATCCCCCCTATTAGTAACGGTAACGTGTTTTTTTTCTATATGCTAAATCCGCTTCGTTTGATTTGTTCTGTACACACAACACAGCACTTAAAGCATTAATACCAGCGCGTCCTCAGATCTCAACAATGACCCCGTCGCCTCCTTCCACAGTCAGAAACACGCCGTGTGTAAAGGGAGTGCATGTTCGCGGAGGGGTAAACACACAGCATCTTTCTCACCTCCAACCGCCTGTTGGGAGGCGGATGAGTCAATGATGAATAAATTACACGCTGACACATTGTACTGGTGCTTGCTCGGTGGAGAACTACGGCTTGTTTACGCGCGTGTTAGCAGAGCCTGGCAGGTTGGAGCCACGCCGCGTCTCCGTGTGTCACGTTGTGCTCGTCTCAGACCACTGACACGCGGGGATCATTTCAATCATTTACACAAAAAAAAAAATGCTAAGCAGGCCGTGTTAGCCTCTGCCCACCGACCACACGCACACACACACACCCACACACACACACACACACACACACAGCTTTGGACCAGATGAGCACCCAGATGATGAAGAGCAGATGTTTTCCCAACTCGGGGGAAGGCTCCTAATGCTTCTATACCATCCCATAAAACCTTTTCCTCTGGTCTCTATCCAAGCCGTCCATTTTTCTGCAGAGTAAAGACACATTAGGGTCTAAATCCCCCCTCGCAATTTGGGTCGCGGCCAGGGGTCAGCGGGGGGGGGTAGGCCGGCCGGTGATTGAGAGGGAGACACGAAATATTGAGATTGAATTAACAGAGAGTCTCTGGTGGCGAACCCGGGCATCAAACAGAGGTGGGGGGGTGGCGGGTAAAAGATGGCGGATAGCCGGCTGTGTGAGGGCAGGAAGGCTCTCTGAAAGCGTTTCAGCGTCTTCCAGTTTGTTGTTTTGTTTTTTACAGACTGCAACTTCAGTGTTTCAGTTCACTTTCACTATGATCTGATTCAATCAAAGTTATTTGCATTTTCACTGCATTTTCACTGCATTTTCATTTCTCTTCTACACCGCTTATCCTTAGAGGGACTTTGCACATGCCTGTAAATTGAATGTGTAAAATCTAGGAATGTTGGGTTATTGTGGAATTACCCAGAAGCTCCTTGGCTTTTCCTGAAATATTGCGCAAAAACAGGAAACACAAAAAAAACAGCACATGGCGGCAACAATCCAGCACAGTGCCCCCTCCCTGATTCGCTCCTCTTTCGTCTGTGTTACCATCTCATCCCGAGTTCAAAGCGGCGTGATGTTAATGAAGGTTCCCATGTACAAAGAGAAGCTTATGTAAATGTTACCTCTCCAGATGTTCTACAGCTCTCAGAGCTCGAACTCCAACTAGCCCCTGAGCCACATACCAGCAGTTAGCATTTAGACAAACCTTTGTACCTTCGCTTGCCTATAGGGCCCATCACATCGTCGCAGTCTGAAAATCAATATCTGCCGCTAATGAAGTTTAGCCACACGTTTTAATGAAGGGCCTAATTTGCATTTAAAAGTAACAAGAGGGGAAATTGGTTCATTTTCTCACATATCTTATTTAGTAGGGTGCATCACTACTACTACCATGGTGTGTTGTGTGTGGGAAACATTTGTCTGTGAGGAGTTTTAATTTAATTAGGTTTTTTGCCTAAATGTCTGAGGGAATCCAGCCGATGAATGTGCCGGCCATGTGTGTGCGTATCAATGTCAGTATAACGTATTACACCTCCTTGCAATCGCTGTGAAACATGCAGTCTTTTCTCAAAGGCACACTTACTAGCTCTTTAACTGCATTTTGTCATCACGTGAGCAGGGGGCCTTTGCGCACCAGGAGCATGATGAATAAACAACGCAAAAATATGCAATGTTGAATATCTGAATATTTCGCATGACACCGTTCGTTCACAGTTGCAACCCTTGTTTCAATGAAAGGTTCCGGTTGAGTTGAGCAGCCCACTGTGGGGTTGTGTTGACGAAGAGCAGCGTCTGGGCAGTTTGTTCAGCGGTAGCTTGTTGTACAGCCGTAGCTGCTCAGAGCTTAAACAATTACAGTGTGCTGTTGTTGTCTAGAGCTCTCGTTCTGAAAATATAAGAATGGAGGGAGTTGATCTGGGATGCTACCTTCTTTAATGTTGAATGAGTAATACAGTTATAATATATATAATATAATTGATATGCTCAATATAACCTATTGTATTTTAAGGAATTATTAAATTATATTCTTACAAACTGAGGGCCTTTTTGGGGCCTTTATCATATCCAAAAGTTATTAAACCTTGACTGTTAAAAAATATTTGGGTCTCACGTTTGGGTATAAAGAAATGTCTCTATAGCAGCATCTAGAAATGTAATTCCCTTTCTTTTTTTAATTGATCCAGCCTCAATCTGACAGGTGGGCTTATGTTGGACGCACTCCACTATGCAGCCTTGTGTTGTAAGGTTGTAAGGAATTTGCTTATGTCTAGCTAGTCGTGTTGTCTCGCGATGTCTCCACACATCTTGTTCTGTTTTCTTTCTTCTGTTCTACCATCGAGTCCCTCTCTAATGACCAACTACTGTAACATTAAAAAAAAAAACAGCTTCAATCCTTTTTTATCTTGCATTTCAACCCACATTCAACTGGTGTTTTTTTTTGTCAGAAGTTCAGATGCTACAATGGCTGAGGGTGAGGACCTGTTGAGTAAAGCTCCAATCCCACATTTGAGAGTCGAGCAAATCGTGGTTATGCCTCCAGTCTTTGGACTCGATGGTGTGATTCGGGTTGACAACTCGCATGCTGCACAAGCTCTCACATGTTTTTCGGTGTAATCCTCGAGTTGTAAGAGGAGCTTTGATTTTTGTTCTAGTGGGGGATTCTCTTCTGGACCATGCAGGTAAAACATTAAAGCTTCATGATTGAACTAAACAGCTCCAGCTCAGGGCTCTGCATTGGTCTGTTTCTTTTTTAGTAGAATCAAACATGAGTAGCCTACATGTTTGGTACCAGGGCAGCAAATGGGTCAAAG
This sequence comes from Pungitius pungitius, assembly GCF_949316345.1. Lineage (NCBI taxonomy): Eukaryota > Metazoa > Chordata > Actinopteri > Perciformes > Gasterosteidae > Pungitius > Pungitius pungitius. The sequence continues at coordinate 16,202,718 of NC_084908.1, read as the reverse complement.
TGCATCTTAAAAGAGTGCAATTCTCGAACGGCAACCATGGATTTCACTGACTAGAATTACAATTGTTGCAAAATAATTTGCAAAATGTTTATTGGCCAGAAAAATTAGAAATTTTTCCACCAATTGTCCAGCTCCATAGACGCTTGTGTTTCGACATTTGTTTAATGAATAAATACCGCTTTGGGAAACTTTTTTTCTATATCCTGTTGAGAATAAACATAAAAAGTATACCCAGCTCCGGTTGTCATTTATGTAACTGCGTTGAAGTTGAAGTTTGGGGGGGAATTTGGAAACTTTTTGGTAACGCCCCTGTTCTTTCCAGATGTGCACACCCTCATCTCTGACAGCAACAGTCCCCTCTAAGAGCACCGCGTATCTGCACTTTGTCACACCCCATTTGCGAGCCTTCCCTGCTCTCTTTTGTGGCAATAACAAAGCAGCGCAGATCGTCCCGCGTGCCACGCTTGAGTGAGAACACCCTCTGCAACGGTTCTCCGTGCTCTCCCCTGCCGGCAAAGCGTGCCGCCGAAACCCCAGCTGCAGCAGGAAGGCGGCAGCTTGGCCTCCAGCAAGACTAAAGTGTGCATCAGGGTAAAACAGTTGTTTACTCTGTTTGAACTGCGGCATCTCACCCCTCAGGGGGGGGGGAGGCAGTGTGCTTCAAGTTTTGCATCTTTCACTCTCATCTTGTGAAAAAAAAGAGTCGGATGAATAACAATGTCATTTTCTCTACATACCCCCCCCCCCCCTCCTCCTCCTCCTCCTCCTCCTGTTGTCTTCTTTCCTACGTTGCATCTATTTCTTTCACCGCCGCCGCCTTTTCCACCCTTTCCACTCCTCTCGAATTATTCATCGGCTCTTTTAAAGTTTCATCACGCAGTGAATTGGCGGTGACACACAAACTACATTTATTTTTTTTCACTCCTTTTTTTTTTTTTTTTGTATAAACTAACAGCGGCGCTCATCTCTCTTTAATTGCGCGGCAGTTGGGGACGCAGATGCACACAGATGTGAGTGCAGAAGGTTGAGATGAGAGGAGGGGAGTGGAGGGTGGTGTAACTTAGTCAAAGTGGTGCGGGCTGAGGTCCTGAGTGACCCGGCTCAGACGGTGCCGAGGGAAAAGGGGCCCTTACTCGTTCTTTGGTTCGCTGCCACTTTCTAATTTAAAGTTCCCACTTTATATAAACTTGTGTGACAGTTTTAAATGGTTTTAAATAGAAATGACAAACTCTTGATGCCTTGCAGTTTTCACCAACATAAAAAAAAAAGTTGGTATTAGATCTACTTTTTTATTTAATGTCCGTTTTTTGTAACACAAATAACGTTTATTGAAATTCACTCTCATTGACTCAATGCTGAGAGTCAAGGCAGGCGCCTAATATTCCTATATATTATTATAAATAAATGACCTCCACTGAGTGGGTTTCACAGAGCTTCCTTTGGAACAACTAATCCCGACTTTAATGTATTTTTTAGGTGTGTATTTAGTGATTTGACGGCCCAAGGCAAATGTTTGCTGTAAAACTGTTAGTAAAACTATTCACACTGCACTGGAAAAGTCCTGCGTGCAAATGAAAAGCGACAGAGCCATCAACAGGACCATGGAAACACATCGATGTGACTTTGTTCTGAGCTTTCGCTTCTAACTTATTCTGAATAGTTAAATGAACTGAAGTGCGTGCTCGTCAATCAAATCAGGTCCCTGCATCTTCCTTGCAAGGTAGATGTATTCGAACCGTGTTTCGCAATGTAAGGGGCATACAGTGGAGATGCATAAATGAGTATTTCATAGTGAGTTTTTAGCATCCCAGAGGTCAGGCTCTCAAGCGGTCGCCTGCATAAGTAAAGGCGAGTGGTAAAAATGTCTTTCACCGGCATATTGGTAAATATCTGGCTTCTCCGGAAAGAATGCCCCCCCCCCCCCCCCCTACAGCAGCAGCTGAATCCAAAAGTGCAACCTTTGCAGCTTGCTTCAGTGGGAAAGCTCACTATTATCTCCTGCACAGGCGCTGCAGTGGACGGAGGTGCACCTAAAATAGCACAAGTTAAATGTGTGGTTCCCAGATGGAACGACAGTAGCTTACAAAGTACTGAATGGATGCTTTTGTTGACCATGGCAACAACATTTTGATGCCGCTCTATTCATTTTCCCCACAAGTGTACTTGTGAACTCTGTAGTGTGTATCAGAAACAAACAGTTTGTTTTCGTCATACGTCTGTGGAGAAGAAGGGAGGCATGATACAAAGCTACAAAAGATTATTGATCAGTGAAACAGATCACGCTGACGTGGTCATTTCCCTGTTCTTCCTTCATCCAGAATGCTTTCTTATCTTAATGAACGCGTCCTCGGGGTAGGAGAGTTAATTTAGTGCGGCATGTGTTTGTGTGTTAGTTTGTTTGTGTTTGTGTTTTCACTCAGCAGCTGCTTTTTTAGCCATATTATAAACCAAAGGTTGTTATATCCTGTTATATCCAAGAAAAAAATGTAAAATGTAATGTAAAAAATCAAAGGACGGAAGAGATTAAAGCTGTACAAAACGTGTCAGATTGCGTGTGTGTGTGTGTGTGTGTGTGTGTGTGTGTGTGTGTTCGTGGCAGGACGGGTCTCCCCTTTCTTGCCTTCTTGTCGCTTCCTCTCTTTCTTTCTTTTTTTCTCTCAACCTCCTCTTCAACAAAAAATAAATAAGTAACACCTAATATCATCATATGTGATTGAGGGGGCTCTGAAATGGAGTGAAGAGCATCGGCAGATGAAGTGAAGTGTTGAAAAGAGTGATTCTTCTTGCTTGACTGAGGTCTTATTTTTCAAAGTGCCACTAAAAGCACGAGAGACTTGTGTCACTTTGCGCCCGGGAGAAATGAAGGGAGCCGAAGGGTGATTTGATAAGAGATGAAATAAAAGGTGGCGACGCCCCGCTCCTCCTTTTCTATTTTTTTTTTTTTTTTTTTCAGACCTTTGCTCACAATCTTGATGCTCGGAGTGGCTCCAATCATACTCGTGTGATATTTATGCCCCGATCGCCCACAGCCAAAGCTAATATTATGAGCTTCCACAGTGCCATCCATATTGTTTTACCTCCCGTTTGCCCCGCAGTGACGAATAAATAAGGTGCCTGCCGCTTGTGGAGTGGCATCTCTGGCAGTCTCGGGCTTTCAAAGCACTGGAGAGAAAGAGAGCGGCCGGGCTGCAGAGAGAGGGGAGAGAGATGGGGGGGGGGGGGCTGTCACTTTGGGTTGGGTAATTTTTGACGTGCACGTCAAGGCCTTGACAAGGGGAATGTGGCCCGGCTTGTACATTAGAGGCAGCGTAGCACTGGGGACGGCGAGTAATGCAGTCCCAGAGAGTGCTGCTCATCTGCTCACACTGTGTACTTGTCTGGTGCCACACAAGGATGCCCCCCCCCACCCCACCCCACCCGGCTCCACTCCCCCCCCCTCTGCAGAGATGACTTTGGTCGGTGAGGGAAGAATCCATTTACAATGTGTGCTTTATAACATCTCCTTGACAATGCAGCAGTGGATTAGAGACATTTGTTATTAATCTTTTATGTTGACTTCCCCCCCCCCCACCCCTCCCACCATCTTTCTTTTCCATGTGCGCGGCCTTTTCTGGGTCCCTGTCGCGCAACACACGCACACGTGTCTGTTCGGATGTCGTCGTGAGCCGTTACGGGGAGGGGAGATGGCGATGGGCACTCACCGAAATGAAAGGAAAGAAAAGCAAGAGGGAAAGTGACACAATCTTCAGAGTGGGGCATTAAAATTGAACCCGCGAGTCACGATGGCGGCGCGAAAAAAAACTTTTCCTCTGAAAATGAGCGTCGCTTGTCCTCTCAGTCATCTCAGCTCCCCCCCCCCTCACATCCCGAAGACACGCGCTCTCTGTCCTCATCAATTCTTCACTGCTGTTTTGACATTTATTTTCATTCACTCATTTGCACAACCGCTCGTTTCGGTTCTCGGTTTGAGCGCTCCGACGTCTCCTCGACTTCAAAATGCAGCTTTAAAATTAATGCCGAAGATATATTTATATATATATATATATATATATATAAATATACCCTAAAGTTGACATGATGTTGTTGTACATTATTCCCTTTGAAAAGCGCTTTTTGTTGGTACTTAAAGCCACTCAGAGGCGTCGGCTGCGGAGGCGACACCGACGCGCCACGTGGTGGTCCCGTCCCGCCTGTCTGTCTGTCGCCTCCGTGCTGTTTAACACGGAGAGATGCGCGCACAACGTTACCATTAAACACGCAGTGCTTCTCCGGCAGGGACCTTTACGTTCCCACATTTTGGAGTTTGTGGCCCCCCTCCCCCCCCCCCTGGATGTTCACGGACACTTTGTGAGCTCCTGAAGCAGCCAAAGGTTGTTTTTTTGTTGTTGTTGTTGTTTTTTACAGCAAAAGTAGAGAAACCGTGTATCTGAATAATTAATTTAGGTTATCATCTTGTTTAATTAATTGGTTCACTTGTCGATAAGTCTTTAAAACGATTGAGCATGAATCAAAGAGAGCCGTCTCGCTTTTCTGACGTCCCCGTTTTCTTTTCTGAAGGCCAAATAATACTTTTCCTTCTGCTCGGCTCGTCCAGTTTGCACAGATGGCTTTTTTCCCTCTCTTCCCACTTCGAACTCACCTGTCTGCCCTCGTTTGAAAAGGGGCAGCAGCGGCAGAACCCGGAGAACGAGTCAATGCAAATGCTCCGTGGGAAGAAAAGAAAAAAAAAAAAAAAAGAAGAAGAAAGAATATGAAAAATTGATCACCTTTCCATTTGAATTCAAGGTGGGCTCCGTTCTCCATAAGCAGGGCTGTCTCTTTAAATCAGAGGAACTGTCGCTTCTGTGACTGCCTGTTTACAAAATATGAGGCTGAAAATGAGACCTGCTCCCTGCGGACAGGCTCCTTGTATAAATGTAAATAATGAATATTAGATAAATAATTTCTGCCCTTTAATAATGCACAACTCAAAGAAATTCACTTACACTGTGAAACTGGAGAATCTAAGTAAAAGAAGATAACCCGGTAGGACAATAGAGTGGTGCGTGCGTGTGTGTGTGTGTGTGTGTGTGTGTGTGTGTGTGTGTGTGTGTGTGTGTGTGTGTGTGTGTGTGTGTGTGTGTGTGTGTGTGTGTGTGTGTCTGTGTGCAGAAGAGAGGAACAGTTTGAGTCAGAGACCCCGCTGACCTTTTGGTTAAACTCAAGGCTCTCACCGTGTGCAGGTGGCCATGTTGCGTTTGATCGGATTCATAGCGTATAAATATATATTCTATACATAAACCGGACTCTTTGCGTGTACAGAATAATGAATTACATCATAAATTAATACACCCTGATAAAAGAGTTCAAACAAACACGTATATATAACCCCTGCGAGGTAATCGGGGGGGGATTTACCGGGTTACCGCCTCCCTCCCGTGGGGGGGGGGAAGGTGGTCTTGGGAGCAGGGCGGAGGAGGAGGCAGCCCGCTCCGCCGGCCTGGGCGTCTTCTGGAGAAAAAGGGAGGATGGAGATTTGATTAATGGTTAATTATGAAAACCCTTGTGCCAAAGCTAAAAATGTAATTAGCCTTAATTGGCTAATTGGATCAAATTGTCGGATGGTATAAGCGTAATTGCCCCCTTCTTTCAAAGCATTTAGGGCAGAATTGCGATGGCAGTAAAGGGCTTTTCTTTGTATTTCTGAGGGCAAGACAACATTTGACTTCTGTTGCCGTCAAACCCAAACGACCCCGACCCCTTTCCACTTGTTGTGGACCGCATGACTAATAAAAGCCCTCAGCGAAGGAAGCGCAGCTCTCCCTCCGAACCGGCTGGTATTCCCATCGCAGGGGGGGGGGGGGGGTGGACTGCCTTCACTCCGGGATGAGACAAAACACAGAAACAAGAATTTTCTCTCTCTCCTCCTTCCCCCCCCTCCTCTCTCTCCCTCTCCCTCTCTCTCTCTCTGACACACAAACACAAACTCGCACAGAGCAAAAGAGCAGCTCGACTCTCAGAGTCTCTGCTAATAACACCATCTAGAATTCACGCCCTCCAAATAGGTTAATGTGTTTTTCGCCCAGAGGGCCCTATCTACCTCAACGGCACAACTCTCTCTGCACTTCCATTAGGCAAGAACACTGCCACCTATTAGCCGCTTGGGTGTGTGTGTGTCTGTGGGGGGGGGGGGGGGGAGAAGTGAGAACACGAGTGTGTGTGTGTGTGTGTGTGTGTGTGTGTGTGTGTGTGTGTGTGTGTGTGTGTGTGTGTGTGTGTGTGTGTGTGTGTGTGTGTGGAGCACAAAGGTGTGCACGGAGGGTGTCACTGTACCTGCTGTCGCTGGCTGTTGCAGGAGAACCATGTCAGGGCCCCTGACAGCTTGTTAAAGACTCCGCCACGTTGGAGCTGCTTTCCGCTGCGTTGTGTGTGTGTGTGTCCGCGCCCTGCGGTACACACACACACACAACGCATAGTTCAACACACATACGGGCAACACACATTACCAGTGAGGGTGTAAAGGGAGACGAGGTGGAAGTTCTTGCAGTTTTTGTTAATTGGAATCTTTTCTTTGTGCTGATGTCTTTTTCTTTATGCACCTTTCATTTAGTTCCTAAATGTATAAGAAATGCATAAGTACACAATTTAAGTACCAAGCCATTCTGAAGGCGCATCCCTTCTTTTTTAACATATCGAACATGATTAAAAAAATGTATGAAAATATATATATTAAATATATTAAATTAATCTTTGTGCTGCTTAAACTTTTCTCTTAATTATTTGGAATATGAGTGTTTCAAATGCTGCAAACTTTTTTCATCTTTTTATCAGAGATTAGAAAACTGCGATGTTAACGAGGCGGTTTGAGGCAGGAATGTAAAACAACATTGTATAATCGTCTTGTCAGGGAATTTTTGAGTATTTTATACCCAACGGATATCGTGAGAAAATGTTACATACACTTTGAATGGCAGGACCAAATTACAGCTTACATCTGAACTCTAAGTTGATAATTTGATGTTTGATGCTGGTATTGTTACTGTGTTATTGTGCCTTCACCTTCAAGGTTTGAATAAACAATGGATCTAAACTTGTATTACTGAAATTTTGGAATGTATTTGTTTGCTATATGCGTTTGCATCTGTGATTATTCACACCAGTGTTCTCATGAGAAGAGGATACAGGATAAATCCTACGGTCCTGTCTGATGGACAAAGTATAAATAAATATTTTTACTTTGACTATAGTGATTTTGTTTCACAGAGTTTCTTCTTCATGGGACATTTAATCCCACAAAATATTTGGATTTCATTAGAAATAAATAACATAAAGTATGAGTGAAAAATCGAAATCTACACTTTTTAAAACCATCAACTGGGATCTTACATTATTTCACACTGTTCACACATCGCATAGTGAGTTATTCCAACACACCGGCGGGTGCTGAATGTTTTGTGTCAGCCTGACCCCTGGTGGACGCCCACTGCTGCACCACCATCCCTTTCACACAGGCGTCACACAGAAACCGCAAAAGGAAAACATTTATTAAACTTGTATACATTTTGTTCAAATGAATAAATCATCTATTGCGATGTTTTGATTGCAGTTCGCAGGCAACACATGTCCTGAATTGTTTCGCCGTATTAGTATTGAAGCTATAACGCCCGAAGGCCCCGAGCACTGGCCCGTGTCTATGAACACTTTATTTTTATTTGAGTAGACTAAGCCATTATTCATTGTGTTTCGAGCCAAAGTCAATACCGGGCTTCTACAGATGTGCGACTTGAATTGCTCTCAATTCTCTCTCTAGATGAAGTTCAGTGTGTCTGCCTTTGACAACAATAACTCAGAATATGCATTAAAGAGTCCTCAGAGATCCAATGCATATATTTTAATGAATTTCACGACTGACTGGACGAGCCGATATGGGTAAAATAGACCCGACCATCTTAGAGAGAGCCAAACTAATTAAATAGATACAAGATATGCATGGCCTTCTCCGAGTATGCAAAATTAATACAAGACCAAGAGGACTTCATCTACTCTGAAACTCTGTTTCTGAGGTTTGTTTCTGAGTGTGTGTGTGTGTGTGTGTGTGTGTGTGTGTGTGTGTTGAATATTTTACAAAAGTACTTTTTTGTCTTCTGATGTTCCATTGAGTTTTTACTACATTGTTAATGTTTATGTCCCAAGTAAACGCTCGATAATTGTTCATTCATGATTTTATGAAACGTGATTCAACTAATGATCATTTTCATTGATGATTAATCAGTTGATTCCTCAACCTAAGGTTTTTATTTGTCAATTAAAATAAATAGTACAAAAATGCCCATCACAATTTCCCACAGCTCCAATGCCCCCTGTTGTCTAATCAATAGTCCCAGACCTAAATCCTTTTTGAATTTACAATTATTTTAAACTGAGCCACACACGTTTGATAAGTCCGAATCTATACAGTTTAGTTTTTTTCCGCTCATGGAGTGATTTAAATTAGCAGCAATTATAAATCCATAAATTGAGTTAAAGAGCTCTCACACACAGCCTGGTCCTTTGCTGAGGTCACGTATTAGGAACACGCCACGCTGACCCACTTTGAAGGGCCAGTGCACTCACTTCCTCTTCCCCCGTCTTCCCCATGAAGACAGAGACGGTTGGTTCTTTACTCGTCCATTCGGTGCTCCTCAAACACCAGGGTCAGATCAAAACATTGCTTGTTTATCCGCTGCGATCGGACATTCTGCGTGTAAACGCCAGGCCTTCGCTCTTACATTTTACGCTCAGAAATTACCTTTCTGCAGAAGAGGTTTCTAAAGATGGTTGAGATTCGTGTGCAAAGTTACAAAGCTGAACCGACATCAAATAAACAAATGGAATCCAGTCCAACAGCGTTGGCATTTAGACGCTGTTAAGTTTGTTATAGAAAAAACAGATAGTACAAAGTACTTCACCAGGAAGGAAAAATTGTACAAAAAGAAAAATAACCATCTTATAATAACCATCTTATAGGACATTCTGAGTGAATCATAAATATTTGGGTAAATTCCTTTCTATAAATTTAACCTTGAAATGAAATAACCAAAAAAAGCCTTGAAGATGTCACACAGTGAGTAATCATTCTAGCTCAGACTTCAGCAGCTTAGCAATAGTTAGAAGAAATGAAACGTTTTTTTTTTAATGTTGCAGTAGCTCTGTGTAAAGTGTTCATTCCGAATTAGACGTAGTTACCACCGTCCACCTGTAGAGGGCGCGCGAGAGCGCAATCCTTCCTCCTGCCAACTTGCCTGGCCTTGACCGTGCACTTGGGAAGCCATCGTTTATTTTTGGAGCCTAAGGGCTGCATGGCAGCTGTGAGAATGACGGAGGGCGAGGAGGTGGGGGGGGAAGGGAGGGGAGGGGAGGGGGGGGGGAGGGGAGGCAAGATGAAGGAGGGGGCGCGGGGCATCTTACGCCAGCACCAGTGACACAAAAAGCATTGTCCTGATTTAATGGCTGTGAAGTCTCGCCTCCCCCTGGTCCGAAGAAGCCGCTGATGCTTAATTAGGATGAAACGCGGGCGCGCGCACACAAACACACAACAAATACCACGCACGCACACACACCCTCGGCCACAGCCCCGAGCACAACTGATTGCAGCTCCGCCATCACAGCGGATGAGTGATGAAGACGGAGCGCGTTCTGCTGCAGGCCGACTCTTCTTCCAGTGTGGAGGCCATCAACTTGTCACCGGGCTTTAAAGCCAAGAGTTAAAACCTCTGATGAGTCATCGAGTGTAAAAATCTAACAGCGGCGTGGTCTGTGATTATAACTGCACAGGGGGCCGTAAGCTCTTATCTTTAATGACAACGGAGCAGGGGGGGGGACAATGAGCCTGATATTCAACTTCATCCTCAAATATGCTTTTTACGCGATAGGAAGGACGCCGTCATCGAGGGGTGAAAGAATCAATGTTTATGATTTAGTCGTTCAAACGTTGACTTAAGAGCAAATTCCTTCATTTTCTGCGGGGATTATTGTGTTTAAACACACATGCATGCAGTATTTTGTATGTTTAAATAGTATTTTATCAATTCATTAAAGGGCCCTGTCTCTACATAACACGACTGTATGATATATTCATTAAGAAGTTCCACTCTCTGTCTCTCTCTCAGAACATGATCATTTGTAACATTAAATCCAACCCGTTTTCATTGAGTAACCTTGTTCATGGCGCGGATTATTGATCGCCTCGTATGGATAGAAACCCAGACTCAGCGCGTGGAGAGATCGACGCATGACGCCATTAAATATGAACATGTGTCAGGCGGCTGTGGGGTAGTGGGCCTGTTCACATCCTCTCAGCAAAGGTTGTCCCGTTTGTACACGTCTCTGTTTCTTAAAACAAAAAAAAGTCATTGTGCTCATTCTCTATGTTCAACATAAAGGGGAAACTCAGTGTGAGACACTGGATTAATATTTTACTTTCCCTTTACACAGAGAAATATGAATACAAGACAAAGTCATGTACCAGCCCCACACACATATATGACAAAGTGTTTCTTCAATGGACTTACATCCAATTGCATTAAAATTCCCTTCTCCATTATGTGGAAATGCATATTTCTTAATTATTCATCGCAAGGCATTGAAGCACCCAGGTCTTTTAAATTTTTTATTTCTGCTCAGCTTCAAACAGTAGATCATGTAAAAGGGACCCAGTTTTTTTTTTTTTGGGTGGGGGGGGCGGTTGTGGGAATTTGCTGCAGGGCGAAGCTGACAGGATCTTCAGTCTCGAGGCGCCTCTCGCTTCTTCATTACAGCGAAGCAAAGGCACAAATCCAGGTCAATTAAAATAAGGAACGAGAGGGGCCCGCGTGGCTGGCTGCGAGCGGCTTCACCACCCCCGCTCTGCCACAGGAGGGCACGAGGGGTCTTAGACGTGTCTCTGAGAGGAACAAAAACCCACCGGAGAGCAACGCGGAGCACCGGCCGAGGCACACCGGGAACATCGCCCCCATGCATTTAACCAAAGGTTGCACGAGCTCTATGTATTAAATTACATACACTGTACTTATGGGGTCACAATAAACAATGTGCTTCAGTTACAATCTGCGTGCACCGTTAATTAAAAGCAGAGGCCCTTCCCCTTTGGCACTGTATAAAAGTATCTCCCAGCTTTTGCTTTTATACGCGTCTTACCAATAAAAGCTGCTCCTCCAATCTGTGTGTGTGTGTGTGTGTGTGTGTGTGAGAGAGAGAGAGCTGGAGAACGTCCACTCTCCACAACAGTCGTTAAAAACTCTCCAAACGACACTCCCACGTAAAAGGAAAAGCATCAGAGGCCGACCTGGGGAGTGTCACATTGGATTTAATGGCCTCCGGGTTCCTCCGCCGCGCTGCACGGGAAATCATATCTGGATGTGAAAGGTGCTCCCCCCCCCCTCGTGACGCCCCGTGACGTGTTGTGTGGCGCAGATGTTCACACGCAGTTTCTCTCTCTCTCTCTCTCACACACACACACACACACACACACACGGGCTGAGGAGAGAGAGAACAAGCCCCGGCCCAAGACTGAAAGGCTTTAACAGTGTTTATGACAGCGCCCTGACTCCCATACTGGCCCTGATTACCCAGTGTCCAAGTGTGTGTGTGTGTGCGATAGATCTGGTTGCTTCCGAGTGTGTTGCTGAGTGTTAGGTAAATGCGTGTGTGTGTGTGCGTGTGACTGCAGCCTCCTTATGACCTCCCTGATGGCCGGAGAGGGGCTGAAGTCATAACTCTCCTGTCTGGCTTCACCCTTGAGCAATATCACAGGCACTCAGAGAGCAGCGAGTGGAAGCATGAGTGTGGACGCAGAGGACGAAACAAACACAGACACAGTCAGCCGGCCCAACAATAACGGCAGAGTCGCTCCTATTCATGACGCCAATATCAGCACAACGAATCACTTTTAACACCAACCTGTAAATAGGCAGGTAAATAGGCAACAATAGCCAGAATTCCTCATTGTTGACACGTTGTGACACAGTTTACGCTTTCTTGTTTTCCCTTCAGCTCTCCCAATGGCTTTTGCAAGGATTCTATTCGGCCAAAGCAAAAAGAAGAAAGAAATACCACAATTTAAATGAGGGTTTGTCTTCAAAAGCATTATATTTCACACACACACTTCATTCGATACATTGGGCCTTAGGTTTGGTCCTCGTGAAAAAACAGAGTCAGACAAAAAAAAAACACAGAACGAGACAAAGACAACCATGAATTTATTAAGACAGAATTAGAACTAAACTCCACACAAAGGCAGGCTTAAAGCCTTTGTACTGGGGGCATTCGAGGGCAAAAGGGTCGCGTCTTGACCCCCACGTCTGCAGCGCAAACATTTCCACTTCCTCGACATCTCATCCAGCGACACGCCGGCCGCCCCGTGGCCGTTAGTCTGAGAGGAAACAACAACAAAGGACTCCTGCAATACCATTATTACCATTTTGGGTGCTTGCCAGCAGCACTGCGGATTACCTTGCATGGCAGACAAATTGCCAATTGGAACGCCGGCGTAATGGAGGCTAATTGCCTGAGTGCAGGGTTAGTTTGTATTTCATGCAAATCTCATGTGCATAGTAGTGAGACTTGGCTGACAAACAGAACAAGCAATCGCCTTTCTGAAACAAAAAGGAGATTGGAAATCCCTCTGTGACATGGGCCCGGTTACTTCATAGTCACTAATTATTGCTCACAAGCACTGATGACCTCATTCTTAAATATACTATTTTATGAGGTCCCAAGGTGGTCATTCAGTAAGCTTCCATAACCTTATATTTTATGCTCGCAAGTGTTTTGTGACTCTTTTTTTTTTTTTTTTGGAAGATGATTTGTTCCGGAACAACCTGCAATAAAACCCTCAAATACATCCATGTATCAAAGAGGAAAATAAAGGGAGAATTTCTTACGAGTTAACTGAAGTTTTTATAATATGATGTGCGGACATGTATTTCAGATTAAGAAAGTAAAAGGTCTTTCAGATCTCAGAATGACACATTTTAGCTGTGCAAGGCCCGGCTGTCTTTGCTATTTAATTTCATTGTCCTTTTTTCAACGTTTACTAAATTTTCTTTCAAAGCGTATTTTTAACCTTGGAACAAGCCTTTAATGACCGTATGTGAATTTCCATTTAGGAGCTGTGTGACATTGGGTCACAGTCTCCAGCTGCGTAACAAGGCCTCCTTCAAAATTCATATCAAAAATAATGTCCGATTTTCTGATACAAAAGTTGCTCAACTATTCCACATTTAATCCCAAGAAAACAGGTCTTAACATATTAATTAAGACCTCGCACCTTAATGAGAAACACAACTTTCCGACCTTTCGAGAAGAAGATTGTCCACCCAGGTCATTGTGGTGTAAGTGGGTCATTGTCAATAATACAATATGGTCATAATCTAGTGGGAGATTTCAAGCAAGTGTGTTTCCAAAATAGACACTTGTGTTGTGGGACAGCTGGAGAGCCTTTTGGGTTCGAGGTTGCAAGGACTCACGTGGACGATGTCGCTGTGCCACGAGGGACGCGGCTGTTGTTGCCCATAGCGACGGATCCTGTGCTCCCCGAGTGCACCCGCACATCTCTCCGGGTACCTCGAAAGGTACCTCGTTACCGGGTCCCCCCCCCCTCTAACCTCACCATCTGCATCACGCCGCCATTCGGAGCCGAGATAAATCAAAGGAGCCCCCGTCCACGCTGGGAATAGCTTCTCTCAGATAAGAAGGTCAAGGGTCACACATTTCTGGCCAAGGTTGACTGTCCTCGGGGGGGCTAAATAAAGAACCCGGGGGTGGCAGGGCGGCGGAGACAAGCACAGGCCCTCACACTCAATTAGGATCAAAACAACCGTCAAACTTCAACTTGGATTCAGGTTTCCGTAAAGATGGCGCGGGGGCGGTGTGGGGGGGGGGGGGGGGGGGGGGACAATTCGCCCTGATGTGTATTTTGAGGGGAATGACCACATCTGAACGAAACCACCAACAGACCAGCAAGGAGCGCGCCTTTTGAGCGTATCAATCAGTAGCAGCTGCTCTCCACATTGGTCGGCACATTGTCAGGGCCGCTCCCACTGCTGTTTGTTTTTATATTTCGCCGCTAACCGAACGGGACCTCCGACCCAGACGCTGGAATGTGAGAGCAGAGAGGCGGTGCGGGGGGCAGTAAAATAACTCACCCTGGCAAAAGCATTCAAATGAAAAGAGAGCCACTCTGAATAGATTTGCATAGAAGAAGACTAATGAGAACATGCTACAGCCAAACACGGGGAAAATCACTGATTTCCAGGCTGTCCTTGTCATCCTCTGATCCATTATGAAAAGGCTAGACAGTCATGCTGCAGTGATCAGTCAGGGTCAATGTCATACGCCACTTTCCCTCCCTCCTCCATCCTGTGACTCCGCTGTAGTTTTGTGGCTCCGGCAGCTGGTGGTGCTGTAAGACTTTGAGTCTCCTCCCCACCCGCCCCCCCTCCCCCACCTTGCTTTTTCTCCCATAACAAGGCTGTCACCTATTCTCCCCTCCTTTGTCCTCTCCCCTCCATCACTCACCTCCACAACGTCGACGCCGAGCCACTGCAGCATCCTCCGCCAGCCACCTGCTTTCATGAGGTGCGAGGGGAGGAGCGGGGGGGGGGGGCCCGGGGGGGGGGGGCTGGGGACGAGCCAGTGCCCTCCCAAACAAGCTACGGCATCTCAAAAGCAACCCACGTGCAACCAAAAAAAGATGACGTTGTTGCATCGATGATCGAAAAAAATTGGGGCAATAAATGCGGCTTTCAAAAAAGTGTCTGCGAGGGATGCCGATCAATACTCTTGATGTTGACATGGGCACAAACTGACTGCGGCAGTTCAGCGGTTTTTTTGGTGGGGGGGGGGGGAGAAGAGCTCATGGCTGAGTTGCGTGACGTGTGCCACCAGGTCATTTGCGTGAACGGTGTGAACTGGGTTCCCTGCGAGGCCACACAACCCGCGGCTCCGTTATGATTCCACTGGGTAAATATTTGCCTGTGCCTGAGTCTCACTGGGCGCCGTAACGATTCTTTGTGTGTTGCACTGTGTACCATCCGTTTCGGTGTACAAATCACTCAGAGAGTGTGTGTTGCAGCTGAAATCCCCCCCCCCCCCCCCCCCCCCCCACCTCCTGCCCCCCAACATTCCCTCTTTACAGCTGCAGCTCGGCAGAGTTTGATCAATAGCGTGTCCTTCCTTCTCAAGTCGGGCCTGACCTTGGCAGCCTTTTGTCTCCTTCCAGGGGCCAGAGTGCGCATGTACAGGTTGGGAAAACAAGGCGCTCCAAAAAAATCCCCCCTTTGGAAGCCAAAGAATTCCCCCCTCAGTGCCTCCTCACTCCAGCCTTCTCATTAAGAGCTTAATGAATCATATATTTATAGCATTCTTATCTTAGCGTAATGAGGTGATGCCACTTTTGAACTCATTTGTTAAATGACCACAGGCCACACTAATAGGAAATAAACTTCCAGCCCTTTGCATGTATGCGTCTGCGTTTGGTGTTTTCACGGGGCGACGTTAGAGGCAACCTTGTGAACAAAGAGCATCTCACAGTTGACAAAAGGTAAGCTGTGTGTTCTGACATTAAAAGGCATAGTCGTGGAAGCCTGCTTCCAGGGTGGGGGGGGGGGGGGGGGCGGCGGGAGTTGATCTGACGGATCTGTTTACATGCTAATGCAGCCTGACGTAGCCTGCAGGTGGCACCATTTATGGATTCGTCCAGAAGGCTGTTTTTTTTTTTTTTTTTTAATTCAGCAGTGGATATTTAAAAAGTGAGTGAAGGATTTTCTTTCAACTGCGCACATTGAAATGTTCCATAATACTGTATTAAAGCAAGCGACAGGTTACCTTTGAATGTATGAGATCTCCATCAATGTTCAGGTGGAGGTACATTAAGTCATCCTCTGGAGCTGCAGGAATACCATCACTAAAGCTAAATTTAAAGCCTGAATGCCATTTTAAAGGATGACTTTCCAGTTGAAATTTGTTTTATATATGTGAATTACTAGAACAGTTTTCTTTTTAATTATACAAACAGCTGTTAATCAAATGACTTGTATTATAAAGTAAATGCAGGATGGAGTGCGTTTGTACACAGGCCATTCAGTAATGGGTTTCTGCGGGCGTGCCGTATCAAGATCAAGTACACAATTAGCACATTAGTGCTGACAAATTGCAAAATTATGTTCTAATCCTTTTGAAGCCTCGTGGTAAAACGGTGGTAGATTTGCTTGCTCCAGGGGGGTAAACTTTGAATCATTTGGCCAAGAAACACTCTACTTTATTTTACTTGCAGTGAAGGAACCGGATATTGTCGAGAATTAACTCACAATAGGAACAACAGGCTTTTTTAAAATGAGGCCTGTTCAAATTATACTGCAGTTCAAACCCTCCGTCTACATGCAATTAAGAACAGGAAAAAAAACGCCCATTATCATTTACTGTGTGCCGTTAACTCCAAAATGTGTGAATAATATTAAGCATATCGGACATAAAAGAAAACTCAAGAGTTTATTAACTGATTTCAACAACAATTTCAACTAAAGTCAACATTCAAGGCTTTTCAGAACAAAAAACAGGACAGTTATCCACTGACACATCTACCACTGGGAAATAAAAAAAGAAAAACAGAAGAGTCTTCACTATGCTTTCCTCTTCTGGGTGCTGATGTAGAGGACTGGGGAGACAGAGAGGGAACAAATATTAAGCATATCAAAGGCTGCAGTTTGGATGAGAAACTCAAATCTGCGAGACCAATCTGAAATGTATTAATTGTATTTCTTGCTTTGTGGTCATTATTGCAAATGATTTGACTTGATCAAACAAATACAGTGGAGTTACAATATTCTTACAGCTTACTCTTCACAGTCACCCCACCCTTGACTTCCCATGATGCACCACAAATAGATTATCTCGGGTTAAGACTGGCCCACTGATTCCGATCTAATTGTGAAAACAGTCACATCTCTCCTCTGAAATATGTTACTGTTTTGCACTGGTGATTCTGGTGGATTAGAGATGGAATACTAAAATCAATCATCAATCATTTGACTGAAATAGCTCCATCTTCAGCTTTTATCACAGACCGGTACTTGAGCAGTATGACTCTTATTCAAGAATGAATCAGACTGTAAATACTGTGCATGGCTGGTTTAAGAAAGAAGGAAATCTAGAATGCAAAGGGCAGCAGATATATGTTCTTCTGAATGTGAAAAAAGATCATATGAAACACACTTACTACACATTCATCAAGTTTTGAGAGCAGACATTTTGGAAATGAAAAGCAGGAGAGGCAATAACGGTTGCTTTAAGCATTCCACATTATTTCACATGGCCTGGTAAATAGATTTAAAAGAGACTTCATTCTCATTTTGAATGGGGGCAATATATTCTTCTAATGGCTGACTTACCATCGAGGCCTTTTCAGCCATTCACATATTTGTTTCTGAAAATGTCTGATAAAGGCCAAAGTCTGTGTTTACAACTTACAACCTTAACTTAAGCGGGCGCCTTCATTTTTATTTGTTACCCTGACAAGAACCGTGCACCTTCTTCGATAATCTTACCATTGTTTCCTCTTAGAAAAGCATCTCCGTACTTGTTCTTGAGCTGCCCATTCACATACTCCTCGGTTTGCTCTATGGCAATGTTCATGTAACCATCGAGGCAGGCCAGGACACCTGTAAAGTTACACAGATCACTAATGCGCAGTGTTTGGGGCCAACGAGCTTCACTTTTAAAAATAGCATTATGGAAAAACAAGTTAATGGGTTACACCTGCCGGGCCCATTACCTCTGTAATCGACACCAGAGTTCAGTTTGACCACCACAGGTCTCCCGATTATCTGCTTCAGAAAGTCGCTCGGGGTTTGTTTTCTCAGACTCATCTTGAACGTGATCTGAAAGGGTCGGAAATGGGCAGCAGGTCAACTTACAAGTTACGATGGCCGTTTCTCGCAACCAACGTTAGCTACATTAGCATCAGCGCCAGATAAATAACGCAGGCTGGTGGTCATTTATTTAGTCCAACGACAAAACCTTATTTACATAATGTTATGAGTGTGGTAGCATGTAGCTACATTTTTCTGATTTGACGGAAAGTGAAGTGTGGTAGCATATAGCTAAATGTTAACTTAGCTTTAAATGCTTGGGCAATTAGCTTAGCTGCAAGCTAACTGGTTTAGCTATCCCGCTGACTAGAAACTCTTCAATACATACGGTGGCACTTAATGCCGTGAGAGGTACAATATACGTGTGAGTACATTTCATGCACGTGTTGGAACCGACGCGGACTGCACATCAATAGGTTACGTATGCTTTTTATATATGTTATCGGTAGCTACACGTTCTGTAGCATTTCACTCACCCGGCAGTCGTTCTCCAAACGATTGTATTTGGCTTGTACCGCGTATTGACCAATCACAGGCGTGCAGTGTACGGAGACCGGGTGAGGACAAAAAGCCACAAAGCGCAGTGGCAGAAAAGTGAGTTGAAAACTAGAGCGACAGAACAATGTAGACATTCATTTCATTTGTTTCTATCAATAGAATTAGGCATCTTATGAGATCACAAGTACAATGTCCTAGTTAGAAGTTGCAAGTTGTTTAAAATACACATCACCAGAAAAAAAGTTTTGTTAAAATTTGCCCCGCTTTATTGTACTTTGATCAAAACAGACATCCAGAATGTAATGGAGAAATGTGGTGTGCTGCACTGCGCTCAGTCTTTACAGCACAACCTCCTTGAATATGTGCGAACTTTCACAGACTTTGGCAGCTTCCGACAGTGGACTTGTAGCTGGTCACCAGATGTACAGTTGAGGCCTTGACTGCCAGAAAGAAAGGTGGAAAATGTCGGAATCCTGTGTGCAGAAAGTTACATCAGCATTTATTATGTTAAGTCAAAAGTCTTTCTAGTCACTTTAGTGAATGTAAAGATTGTATGCTTTTATTTGCCATTTATTTGTTGTCAACATTTTTTCATTTTGATAGTGAATAGAATGTTTTGAGGTTTTCAACCCTTTTATGAATAAAAAAAGCAACACATCACCTTGGGATGTGGAAATTCTAATAAGCGTTTTCACTATTTATTGAAAAGAACCAAATACAGTAATGATATCAGTCTAAATTTTAATAACGACATTGGAAACACCTTAGTTTTTGTCTTTTTAAATAGATAACTTTTACTGATTTCTCACAGCACAAATCATCATAACATTGTTGTTATACTGTGTGGTAGCGTGTGGTAACGTGAGTTCAGTGACCTTATTGTACCTTTGTAAAGTCTTTCTTGGAATTCCTATTCCAAGTCTTGTAGCATTCTTAAAGGGGCCCGGCTTTGAAATGTGTCTTGTTTAATAAAATAATAATAATGCATCACAGCGTCAGTGAGATTCCTCTTTTCGTGCGAGTGTTATGGAAATTAAGCTCCCTTGAGGTGTCGGATCTTTTCGCTGTTGTGTTCCGCTGTGGCCAGGCTGTGTTGTGAAGGATGAGACCAAGTCTACCATCTGATAAAACTCGGGTTGCTGGGTGCATGACCCAAACACTGCACAGCTTTGGAGGTACATGAAGAATGGTGCGGGGGCAAAACAGGGATGAAATGGTGAGGTGAAAGAAATATACGAATAGAGGGAGGGAGGGTGTGCCAGTACGTGTTAACAAAGACAGAGAGGTTGCGAGAGAGAGAGAGAGAGCGAGCGAGCGAGGCAGAGAGAGAGAGCGAGAGAGAGAGAGAGGGATTGTGAGAGGTGAAATCATAAAGTACCTCTTGTGTGTCTAGACAGGTTGCTTGTTAGCAGGGCACGGCTAGCCCTGTGGAGGCTAGAGGTTAATTTGGTATCTGCTGCTGTGTTAAACTAAGGTCAGTACTACAAGTCCTTAAGTCATAAACAAGAGTGGTTAAGAGCCATGTATACACCTAGGCACCGGTTAATGAATATTCAATGAAGATTTTTTTTTTCTCCCTTGTCCACCGTTCCCTTCATTGTTTCTCTCTTTGAAGGAGTTTTTTGGAAAGAAAAAAAAAAATCGGTTATCTCTGTAGCCTTCAGAAATGACCTCTGTGCACTCACATTTACTCGTCCTTTGTTATCATAATAGATGGCCTTAGTCGTAATAGAAAGTGGCTTTTTGCTATTTGAAATGTTCCCGGCTCATTATGCAGCTTTGTCCCTGAATGCACCAAATATAACTACCCATAATTTGATGGCTTAGTACAATGAAACCGATAATAATAATAATAATAATGTGATCTTTTCTTTTCCAGGTCATAAAGTTTGTGGTTGAAATAAATAAACTTACGACCAAGGCTACGTCCTCCCTGGTAGGTGCGTATGTTTTATTAATATGCATCTTGCTCACTGTACTGGCAATGAGACAATATGCTTGAAGCGAGCAAGCCGAGAGAAATTACCTTATACATGGGCCCTGAGATAAGTGTGGTTTGCCTGTAACCTGTAGACAATTCACAGAGGATAGATAATGATTCAGCTGAAATGGGGGTTAATTGTAAACATTGACACGGGGCTCTAGATTCATCGTCAGCGTCACATCCAAGTGCCCCCGCAGATCACATGTCAACAATTATGGCCACATACTCTGCAGCCTATACATTATTTAGAAACTGAAGTGCGTAGGAGTTTAAAATGCCAGGCCTTTTTTACCTGCCCTGTAATAGCGGTTAAATACAAAGCATTAGTGGGCTTTATTTTTTTGCTTCTAGCTTTGACCCGTCTGATGGCCGACAGTCAGTCTCAATGAACTGTTTAGACACCGTTTGGCATCACTGGTAATTCTGCATATTTACATGTAGTTACCAGCTAATTTATCCCAAAGAACCGTTCATAAACCAATTATTGAAATGTTTGTTACGCTCATACATGTTTATATTGTGTTGTGGTAGTTATCAGTTATTATCAGGGAAAAAATGGTGTGGTTTTGGTCCACACTGCTCTTGTAAGCGTTGTTTTCAGCAGCAGCATGGAAATACTCCCTTTTACAGAAAAAAAAAAGAAAAAATGCTTTAAAATCCCAACGTACCGCAAACAGCGCACTGACACAGTTTCCGACTGGCTGGGGGAAGAAAAGTGCATCATTTAGCAGCATAAGATGGATATATTTCCCCGCAGAGTTGCAGAGCTGGGAGAGAACTAAAACAGAGCTAAAAGAGAGTGAATGTTGAACTTAAATTCATCAGGTGAACAGAAATACTGCTCCAAATGAATGATTATGTTGATATGTGTAATTAAGAAACTGTTTGTTAACAAGTTACATTCCAACTTGCTTTGTTCATTAGGTAAATGAACAAAGCAAGTTGGATCTAAATCTATTTCACTTATGTCGGTCCTGAATAAATTTAAATTTAAATGTATTTTTTTGAATTTCAACTTCAGTCAAGGGTGAAAATATTTCCGCGTTGGGTTCACAGCTTCTTACAACCGCCCCCAAGTGGCCAAAATGTAATCAATATATGCTTATTCTAATAACTGTAGAATTTCATTAAATGGTTCCCATATGGACCATAAGCTGCATCAATCATTTTGTATCATTTGATCTATTAGCAGCAATATCTTAACGAGCAATTGTTTTACATGATTTTTAATGCACACCATGATATCATTATTTGTATCTCACATTTTAAACTCTCTTCTTTTATATGGCTGTCTTCTATATAGGGCCCAATTTCTTTCACAACATTGTCTGCAACAACAGATAATGACATTTCTTTAAAATAATTCTCATCCCTTATAGTATAAGAGAGTCAGGAAGCACACCGACAGTCAATTAAGAGACAAACCCCCCCTTTTGCCATCTCCAGACCCCTTAAGCCCGAGGGGCGGGCTCGTGAAATAGAAAGATTATGGTGACGGGAGATGCTGTTGTAGGTGGGAAATGAGCGACTGGACCAAAGGAGGCATAGGCTGGAGGTGAGTGGGGAATAAGGAAAAGGGAAGGAATGGGGGGGGCCACATGCCTCTTGTCTCCTAAAGCAATATGCAGGATGGGGGGCGGAGGGGGAGGTGGGGGTCGGCTGTACAGGACGAGGACAGAGTCTAGACTGCATTGACCCTTCTGAAGCCAGGTTTTCTCTTCGGGTCAAGCTTGATATGGAGAAGATAATGGAAAAGCTTAAGGGAGTTTTCAAATAAAAAACAGATTGGTAGACAGAGTGTCCCTGTTCTTGCCTCTATGTAATCCCTAACTGTATGGAGGTAATAGCTTGGAAGTGATGGAAAACCTTTCTTCCATCAAAAAAAGGGGCCAGGAAACTTCAGCGGCATGGCTGGATGCTTGGCTCGGCTGCCTTTGTGGCTTGTTTTCACTGGCTCGCTTGTTCAAAGCTCCTGTGACTCCCTCTGTGTAGCTTCATGTAACTGTGCAGCAGCAGCAGCAGCAGCAGCAAAAAAAAAAAAAAAAAACAGGTGGTATACCTCCAAATCCATTCCACATTTCATTCTCTCAGAGTTCTGATCTCCTCTGCATAGCCTGCAATTGTTAAGTAAAGAAATTGTAGGAAAAAAAAAGAAAAGAAAAGCACTGGTAAATTGCCCGGTAAGGCTGCAACAAGTGTCCCCCTGCTTTAGGGTTTGCTCCTTATTATTTCCTTGCCAACGACACATCGCTCAACTTGCACTTAATGACTCAGCTGCGAGCACTGACAGTTGACTGGTGGTTGGCCGCCCAGGGGCCCCGCCGCTGAGAGGAGGAGGGGGGGCGGGGGGGGGGGCGGGGGGGCGAGAGGCAGGCAGACGAGGTGGGATGTAATCACTCCCTGTAATTTGGATGGAAATCCACTGAGCTGCTCACAGTCTAAATGAAAGCCTTCCCCTTGTTCCGTCTCCTTCTGCATAGGCCACCGAGCTCCGCCGCTTCCAAAGGCCTGAAAAGGGGGGAGGTCCAGAGAAGCCGTTTCTCCTGTTGGTTGCCGCCCCCCCCCCACCCCCCAGGGGGGGTTGTTTCTGGGACCGTCTCAAATCCGCTGCAGCGGCCCTGGAGCCTTGTTCTTTCCCCAAGGAGTGGCACCGCAGGCAGACAGTCAGTCTGCCCGTCCTCTGCTACGCGGCCCGGGCGCAGCCAGCCGGCACAACTCTCCTGAGATCCTCCTCAGTGGAAAGAGAGCTCAGTGGAGCTTATGCTGCTTGTATCTGCCTGTCTTTTTTTTTTCTCTGTCTGACACCACCTCGTGTCACCTTACTTCTCCCCCCCCCCCCCCCCCCCCTTCAATGTCTCAATCTGAGAGAAAAGGGGGCGATGCATTTGAAAGCTCCGCATCCATTGTTCTTTTTCATATGTTGCATTAGGAAGACAAAAAGGGCAATCCTTAAAACAAACAGTTTTAAACAATATGACACGCTTGTGTGGATAAGTTTGCCTCAAAGCGTCCTGTCACGAAAACAATCGTGTGCACAGTAACTAATAATCACCCTCGGCGTGCCTTATTGTCCTCTCTGTCTAAAAGACACTCGCTTTCACACCAAATCTTGGCTCGAGCCACGAGCAGATCGCCCAGTTTGATCACTTTGTCACACAACACTATCCTACCAAGTCGTCAAAGAGACACTGTAGTGGCTTTGCTTGATAGATGGTGAATGGTGCTTAT
The DNA here is from genome assembly GCF_949316345.1 of Pungitius pungitius. Taxonomy (NCBI): domain Eukaryota; kingdom Metazoa; phylum Chordata; class Actinopteri; order Perciformes; family Gasterosteidae; genus Pungitius; species Pungitius pungitius. Next base: position 16,179,123 of record NC_084908.1, on the reverse strand, counting down.
ACAAGGACCCACTCCAGTGCGCCCATAAATATGCATCGTGACATTTGGAACAAAGCCGCTCGTCCTCTCTTTCCTGATGAGCTCTGCCTGCATACTATAACATATTGCCATACTGTCACACCTTGTGTTTCATAGCCAATCTCTCTGTTCATCAAGTTGGCAGATAACCTCTAGATGCTGACGGATGATATGGGGGATGGCATTAGGGCCCTATTGTATGCAAAACCAGGAAGTGGAATTCCAAACAGTAATGCTCACACCAGCAATTAATCATTAATCCATATTATTTCATGAAGTATATAATGCAGGCCTGCATGAATATCAAAAAAGGTCACTTTGTGTATTTTCGACGATGGCGTTTTGGAAAAAGTCAATCAAATTCCTCCATTGATCAACAACGGGTCAGACGCAAAGACATGCTCTCATATTCTCAGACCATGGTCTGCGAGGGCAAGTGCAAGAGAATGCTCGCTGTTCTCACCGAACACATAACTGGCTTCTTTCTCCAAACACCTCATTGCTTTAGAAAGGAATAAATACCCAAGACAGCCAGGAGCAGTTTCCTTTCAAATCCCACACACACAGATGGCAGATCTCCAGCTCCAGCTCCTTGTCTCCCTCCCTCTCTCTCTCTCTCTCTCTCTCTCTCTCTGTCATTTGACCAGCAGTGCTTCCTGCCACTGAGGACCTGTGACTCATCAGCCAGAATACAGCAGCGTTCTCTTGCCCACCCCCTTGAATATTCATAGACATAAGAGGACTCAAGCTCAGACCCCCTTCCACCTTGTATTCATCCGCGTTTGTATGTATAAATGTAAGGGGCGGGCTGCAAGTAGTGCTAGATATCTGAACGGGTGCTGTGGGAGAGCAGTGTGGTGGGAGGGGGTGGGGGGGGGGGCTGTTTTACACTAATTTCTTTATCCCTTTCACAGGAGTGCCATGTTACAAGAGAATTCCTGAGGCGAGCCAATGGCCCGATAAATCTGCCGGAGCCTCTCTCTCAATTTGTCTCCGTGGAATGTCAGCTGGCAAGCGCCCAGACACTGAGAACCTCCTTTCACAATGCGCCAATCTAACAGACGAGATCCCGCGTCGGAGCCGCAGTACGAGGACTGGCATGAATAAATCGCCACGTGCCTTATCTGGGTCTCTCTCTTTGTGTCCAACTGTCTGAGGTCTTGCTCGTCCGACGGCCCCCCTCGGAAAAGGCCACTTCCTCCCAGAACCGAGCGGTTGACCTGGACGGCTGAGTGAGTGACACTGACCGAGCGCAGGTGTCACCGAAAGAGGAACTTGTGATATGACACAGATGCCGCGTCGACCCGTCTTGCTCCACGTGACCCGGAGTGGACAGAAATGGTCCTGTTTGGTGTCGTTCATCACTGTGTGGCGCCGTCTCCCACATAGCTCGGTCCAGGTGGTGGAATGGCAGAGTGGGAGAACAGACCACGTTTGTGTGAAGATGCAACAACTATCTCTCTCTTTTTCTTTCTCTCTTATTTCCTCCCTCCCCCCATCTCCTTCTCCCTCTCCAGTCAGACTGCTGTAGCACTGTTTTTACTCTATTTAAAGGTTGTACGTTAGCAAACAACAAGATGCCTTCCCACCTGTACCCCTAAAATGAGTCAAAACGATGAATGAATTTATTCATCCATGCACAGTATTTGCAAGAGAGCTGCATAAAAAGCTGAATGTACACAGATGGATATAACTGTTCTTCCCCAATCAAGATTTCAAATTGTGAATCTCTTACATATTATATAAATCATTTTGCTGAAACTAAGCTTTATTACAAGGTTATTTTAATTTACATATTTATGGTGTTGCATTTGCTTCACGTTCAGATGAACTAAAACACTCAAAATCGATGGCATCCCTTTTCCTCTATCCAGGCCAACCACACTAGCGTATTCAAAAGGTTCATGTTACTGCGTGACAGTTGGCATGACAGTAAAAAAAAAGGCACGTGCCAAGCGGAGCTGCCAATGCTCAGCATGGCTGGTTTTAATATTTTAATGTGTTTCATTACAACAGTATGGGCCAGATAGCCTCTGACGTCCAGACAATTGTCTGCAAATGAACAAGATTACATGACAAGCCCTGAATGACAGAGCTATCCACGGCTGCCTACCCGAGCCACTTATCTGATGGTAGCCTAGCAACAGATCCCTGACCTGGCTTTGACCTCCACCCGATAAGGTCAACACCTGAAGGCTCTCTCATTGGAGGGCTGGCGGAGAGAGAGGTGGAGCTTGGGGATGTGGGGAGACAAAGGACTCACAGAGCAAGGGCAGCCTCCTCTGCATAGAGTTCCCTGCTTCCTGCTGGCCAAACAGAAATGTTCAGACAAAAGCACGCCAGACCTCTATTAGGCGTTCCTTACACCTGTATGTATGTGTGTGTGTGTGCGTCTGATGCAAGCCAATCAAATAAGACATGCCAACAACAAAAAAACACAGCAAATATGTGCAGCAGTGCCTTATCTTACACAGGGTAAAAAAAAAAACATCAATGAGAGGAAAAGACCGCCGCTGTAACTGTTCATAATGAAAATGATTGTGGTGTTAGATTGAAAAAACACACTATGAAGGAGGTGCTGAATGTGACATTAATCGACCGGAGCGGCCCACCGCGATAGACATGCCCACTTCTCTGTCATTTGTCTGCAGACACACATGCAAATCTCTCCCGGTTTAACTGCAGTGATATGCAAGTTATTTCAAATTGTGATAGTGGCAATATCCTATTAGACCACGGCAATAAAATCAAGCTGAGACTGGTAACATATTACGGATATCAGGACATGTTCAGCACGCGCCATTACAGTACGAAGTGACATTAATCAGCGGGGGTCCTCTTACACACACATAGAGGCATAATACAAACATGCAAATCATAACACACAGACCTGTACAGTACAGCTCAAAAGAACACAGCGTTTCATGGGTTGAAGTGCCCCTTCATTTAATATTATTTCAAACGCTGTAGAGAATTAATCACAGGCGTTGCTACATAAATGCAGGGATATTGTGAAGAAAAAAGCAATATTAAGCACCCAAGGGCGGAAGGGTGGACAAATGAATTGCTGTTCATAACAGTTTTTTGTAATTATCATATTATGTGTTAAAATAATTCCTCTGGAATAAGAAAAAATGATTTAGATCAAGCTGGCAGGCAGTGTTAATGTCCTAGCACTTTGTGACTTTCTGTGATAAAACGTACTGCAATTCAGTTTGCAAACTGCTTGAAATGATAAAAGAGCACATTGTGTTTAGTACGGTGTTCACAAGCAGCGGGCCACTATTCAGACTGATTCCTTTCAGTTTTCTAGTCAGTCTCATTTTACACCGTGGATATCTTTCCTTTCCTTTGCGTAGACGCCATTGGCACTGCAGGGAGTATCATTCAGCCTGTCAGGTTTGGCACCGCTAAAACAACTCTTGTCCCCGAGTTGAAGGACCTTCGCTTCCCCTCCGGGGCCTTTTACAAGACCTCTGCCCCAGTTCACCCAGGCCAACCTGTGGCTCCTCCTCCGCCACTGTGTGTGAGTGTGTGTGTGTGTGTGTGTGTGTGCGTGCATGTGTGTGTTCTCACTGGCGTCTTACAGCGGGAAAACTGTTGAAGGTCAAAGGGCAGGAAGTTGGCCACCTGCCTCTGTCACTTTAGCAAAAAGTAGTGGTAGCAGAGAGAGGAAGTGGTAGCAGACAGAGTAAGACGAGACGGAGAAAGTATCTCTCAGCATGTGTTCGGGCTTTTGTCTGACAGTTGAATTTGCAAGAAGGTCAGGTGTGTTATAGCATAACAATCCTTAAATAAGTTTGAAAAAAAACATGGCAATTGAAGTCACATCTTTAAAAAAAAAAAAACTCCCCCACACTGTGATGTTGTTTTTTTCCCAGCGATTATTTAGTTGACCTTGGTGAAACTGAGCTGATCTGCAGACTTTATGTCTGATTAAAGTAAACTACAGCTACAGGCCTGGGACCATGGCAGAATGACCTAAAGGGATCCCAGCGCTGGTATTTGCTGGAGGCGACAACCTTTTCCCCCCCCGCTCCCTGCGTTAAATGTGCCATCGAAAAGAAGGGAGCATAGGAGGCCACGGGGCAAAAAGGGTGTGAACCACCTGCTTCTGTCACACTGTCAGGATGAAGGCGAACGAGTGCAAATAGGGTGAAGTGTGTGTGTGTGTGTGTGTGTGTGTGTGCGGCTAGCGTTATTGTGTAGAAGAGGGGGGGGGGGGGGGTGGGGTGGTGGTGGGGGGACAGGTGGTACGCCGGACAGCACTGGCACGAGCCACCCCAGGATTTATCACTCAGCGACAGTCACGCCTGGGCAGGGGACAGATGTTTCTGTTTACCCCAGGGCAACATCTGACTGGCCGGGCCTAACGGTGGGGCTAAGCGGCGCCGCACGCGCGGGGGGGGGGGGGGGGGGGCACAGAGGCTGAGAGCGCGGCGGCAGAGGGAGCGAAAAGGAGAGACGAAAACCGGAGGATGCTCAGTTTGCCCCCCCCCCGGGGCACGGAGGCAAGTTATCTCATTTCTCTCCAGTCTGCTCTATCCTCCACTGAAGCACCTGAAACTCATTTAGCCCCCACTAACTGTAGTGCCACTATGGGAAACCATTTTAATAAGTAGTAATAATGCCAATGGACAATATGAGCCATTTTCAAAGTAGGGAACCTGAGCCAGTTATTGGTGAGTGAAAGAAAAGCATATTCATTTTGTTAGAAAAACCGACAAGGGATACTCAGTGACAGCCATTTTGAATCACCTCAGTGTGTACACTGTTCCAGCTGCAACGTTTGAGCGTTGTCACTGGTAATACAGCCCGGAGCCATGAGAAATGACCTTTAGGTTCAACCCTTGGTGAGGTCACGGCAGGGTTGCCGTGGAAACAATCAGCAGATAACATTACCTCAGCTATTTGGCGTTGTACGGGTCAGAGAACAGGCTGTAACCTCCCTGCGTTGACCAAATCTCTAAAGTAGACAAAAACTCCAAGAAGACAAACCCTTGAAATCTAGTAAATATTATTTTCTGGTTATGAGAATGTTTAGTGGAAAGCAGGGCACTTTGCAAAAAGTTTAACATTTCTGCACATATTTGAGTCTGAAATAAGTCAGCCTGGTAAATGACTGTTTGATAATACATGAAGTTTGCAATCATTAATTACCACTAATGTGGTGTAATAAACAAAGGCTGGTTATACACAGAAGGATTTAGCACTGATTAGGCCTTCCAGCAGGACAATTTCTGCCTCCCCAGGATTGTTAATACCGAATCTGTCTACATAAACGTCACTCGAACCACAACATTCATCAGATATTGCATTTGATAAGACATACAAGCCTGAGCTGCTGCATTGCAATGTTTTAGTGGGATAATACAGATATTATTCATGCACTGCTCACTGATCTGAATGAGAAAATGTGTTTGCTCTTATAGTCACCTTTTTAAAACCGCACCAGCACAACATCACAAACACATGCTTGTTGGATGGTTTACTTAAAAACTCTTCGTCTTAGTTGAATGTTGTAACTGCAGTAGATATCAAAGTACTTTCCCCTTGAGTACTTAGAGAAATCATCTTGAGGTCCTTCCATTTGCATATTTTGTGCTGACAGAAAAAAAGACAATGTGCAAGAAAGGCAAAAACCAAAAGGGATTTAACCTTTCACTGCAGCTCATCCACTCTTTGGTCAGAGCACCTGTCGATAGACTAGCCATGTGAAGGTAAGAAACCCAGCTGTCTAACACATTCACTATCAACATTGTAATGTAAACCATTACAATATTCAGTATAGCAACACAGAAATTAAAAGCCTAATGGGATGTCTTAATCATTTCATGCAGGAGATGCAATAAAATATTACTCCTTTCTATTTGTGGAACATGTTTGTCCACTCTCCTCCTGATAGGCCCCGTTTAATCATGTTGTTCTGTTTCCTAATTAGCAGAAATGCAAAGTGTCTTTGTCACCTGTGGACAGCCAAGAGGGCTAATTTGGGCTTTTCACTAATTGCCACGGTAACGAGCCTCCTGCGCCTCCGCTGGGGGTGGGTGTAAGGCATGGCAGGAGGAGGACTGGAGGATGGAAGGATGGAAGGATGGAGGGATGAAGACACAGCTCTGCTCACACGCGGCCGAGGTGTGAAAGAACGCGGCAGGCCAACAGAACGCAGCCTGGAGGAGTCCAACAGCAGGGAGTGGGGGACAGCCTGCGCTGTGAAAAAGCCCCAACACCCAGCTGAGAGGGAGGAGGATTCAGCTCTGGCCAGTTTTGGTCTCTCAACTTTGACGAGGAGATGACTACATTGAGTTTGATAATTGTTTGAAAGTTTTCGGACAAGGGCACCGGTTATGGTGACACGGGTTCCTATACAATGTACGTTTTAAACTGTTCTTTTAATTAACATTTTGTAGTTCTAACTCAGCAGGCAGTTTTTACATGTATAAAGATTGTGTGTGAGTGGTAGGAGGAGGTGGTGACAGAGATTATCCTAATTAAAATATTTGATCATTTTTTTTGTCATTAGTCAATGAACAAATGAAGCTTTCAGTTGTTTTTTTTTCCATATGCAGCATTATATGGTTTAGCAATCACTGAGAAATGGAAACCTATTCTAAACTTTCCAGGGGAAAAGTGGATATGAATTAGGAAAGGCTTGACATCGTTTCCTCTTTACACACACACACACACACACACACACACACACACACACACACACACACACACACACACATATATATACAGTATATACACTGCAGATTTAGTATATTAGCACTGATATTGTCAAATAAATCCACAGTATTAATATGCATATATTTAATGTATGTACTGTAAGTGTCTAATTAATAACAAATTCCTTTTCAGCATCTATTCTTTTCCTTGCTGCAATTTGGATTCTTATCTATAATTAAGATACAGGTTTTTGTTATAGCGGATCATTGTCTGCTTTGCTAAAGCCAAACACTATAAATACATGACGTAGACATGTATTTATAGTGTCTAAATGCATTTGTACATTCATATTTCTTCACTCGCGTTATCGCATAAATTATTATCGTCACCATTACATACATATAATCATTTTTGTAAAGTAATTTAAACCGATTGGGTTCATTCGAATCGCTCTGCAGATTTAAACCCTCTTTTTTTTTAAATTCATTTTTTATCCAAATACGTTTTCTTTTTCAGCATTACACCCAGAGAGCTCGGGGGGCACCTTGTCCGTCCGCTGCTCTCGGGGGCGAGCTCCTCGACTGCGTCCGTGCGCGCAAAGAGCGTGTCCTCGTGTAGGGTTGCGCGAGTGTTTGTGCCGCGTGTGCGTGTGTGTGCGCGCGAGCGACCGCGTGTTTGTACGCGTGCGTGCGCGCCCGCGCGCGTGCGTGTGGCTGCTCTGCTGTTGCTGCCCTTTGATCCCTGCATTAGTGTTAGTTAGGGGCTCGGAGACACACTTGCACCGAGAGCAGCCATAGTCAAGACACGGCAACAACAACAGCGGCACCTCCTCCGCCCGTGTTCCCGACCGTACACTTTAGACCGAGCGGAGCCAGGTGCACGACCGAGTCCCTGCCATCACTGGCGCCTCCGGTCTCAATGGGAAAAACCTTTTTTCTTCTTATCCCTAAACAAGGACGAGAATGTGATTAAAAACGGGGGAAAATGCCAAGGAGGAAGCAGGAGCAACCCAAGCGCCTGCCTTCACGTAAGTCCTTCTCTCCGTTTGTTCGATTTTTTTTTTCTTCTTCTCAACGGCTCTCCGTATGTTTTGCGCAGTAGTTTAGGGTTAAAGAGGTGAAACAGACAAAAGACTCGGCGTAGGTTATTTCTCCCCCTTTTTTTTTTTTTTTTTTTTTTAGGTCCGAGCGAGGCAGCCATGTTGTTGGCGATGGGTAACGGTAGCTAGGCTGTGAGTGGATAAATGATACGTGGCTTTTTATTAAGAGTATAATCGATAGAGGTCCGGTTCCGCTAAAGGTTGCAGGCAGTTGGCGTGTGTGCGTGCGTGTGTGTGTCTGTGTGTCTCTGTGTGTGAGCGAGCCGTAACGGCCGAGCCTTTTCGCTAATGTGTTCGCCACTGCCATGTCGCTTTTCGGGCAGAAAGGGGAGGATCTGGGAGTCTGGCCGCAATAAAATGAAGGGTCAGTCGGATCAGACAAGCCAGAGTCTGGCTCCCCGTACCCTGGTGTTCCTAGTTAGCAACAGCGCTATCTAGCAAACGCTCGCTAAACTTCCCATTTCCTCGGCCGTTTAAACGTGTAACTTTTGCCTCACAGTTTTGCTGCTCCGAAATCATCGCGGAACCCAAATTTGTTCGCGCTTGTTTGTCGTCGACTTAAAAAAAAAAAAAAAAGTCAGGAGGGATTTTTTTCTCTCTCTCCCACTCCCTCAACCACCCCAAGCCGATAAATATAACATGTTTTTAATATATACATTTTTTCTACCCCTACCAGTCTGCATGTCAGAGCCATGGCCGGTCACCTGAAGTTCAGGGTTTTTCCCCCCCTTCCCTCCCTCCTTCCTTCCCCTTCTCGTTGCAGCCATTCATTGCAGACAGACTACGATCAATAACGCAGTTACAAAAAAAGGGGAAACGACAGTTAAAGCTTCTTCTACGTAACTGCGCGCCGCGCCGCGTCGCATCAGGAAACTGCTCGTGAACCCCGTGTAGTAGATCTTTGGTAGGCGGATGGTTTACTTTTTGTACATTTTGACCCCCCCCCCACCACCACCACCACCACCACCTCTCCTCCCGTATCTTGGATGTTCGTATTGTGCGTTTATCAGTCTACATGATGAAAAAAAGAAAGAAAAAAAGAAGCTGCGATGTCGCGCATCGGCCACTAGGGGATTGTTCAGACGGCAGTGTGCAATGATAACGATTATTAAAGGAATTATCCGAAAGAGACATTACCTGCTTCTTGATCATCTCTGCTCGATACACGCGTAAGCAAACGGCTCAATTAGTCGCATTTGCATACCAAATGAATACCGGGGTGATTCATCTTTTGTTAAAACAACAGCGGCCCTGATGCATTTATCTCATGACACTATCTTCTTCATATCTTAAATGTCAGAGGATGCCAGCTGTTCATCACAACCTGCCACCCTAAAAAAATAAAAAAATAAGAAAAGGCTCCAAGTTGTCCGTCTCAGTCAGTTTTGTCACAGTGCTTTTGTTTCAATTCCAAAAAGGCTTTTAGTAAAGAATGAGCTCCTGCTGCACCTGTCACAGTCCAATATGTCTGGCACGTGAAATCCAATGTACATTATGAAGTTATTATCCCGTAGTTTCGTTTTTTGTAGCGAAACTCTGATCTGCTGCTTAGGTGTTTGACCTAAGGTTGAACTTAGTAGAGGTTGGCTTTGAGGTGTGTGTGTGTCTGTGTGTGTGTGACGGAGTGACAGGACGATTCGGGCTTAAGGAGAACGTAAGCTATGTGGTTGAACTGCACAGAATATATGTAAACGTATATAAGCCCCTGTAAACACAGCAGAAGACAATCACCACTTACAAAAATGTGTCGCTTGAATGCATTTTCCTCCTCCGTTACCAAAATCTGTGCTTTATGAGTTTATTAAGAGTGTGGCGGAATCATGAGATGCATGTAGTTGTCAGTCCCTGAATCCCGTCTTTGTTAGTGACATTCATACTCTTGTTTGTGATTAGATGCATGATATAATGCAGTGTCCAATATGGCTCACAGATTCTTTGATAAGCTGCACATTTCTCTTCCAAATGAGAAAGAGCTGGAGCCAGTTTTTGTGTTACCTGTCCGCTTGATAATGAAAATGCAACAATAATATTATAATTGTGTTTTATCACCTTCTGTACAGAAAGTGAATCACAGGGGTTATCATAACTGTCCATGCTCAACTCCTGGGATGCAATATTCCAGTTGTGCAGCTTTTGTCAGGTTCTTCACAGACCCCGAGATCAGCTTGTCCATCATCTCAACTTCCAGAGATGACCTCCTCTCGGTCTTTGTTCTGCCTAGACCGCTGAATCCCCTCTCACATGGAGCTGAAGAGACGGGCCGGCGCGTCTTGCTGTTTGCTATCTCTGTTTTCTATATGTCGAAAAGTGGTTGGCAAACAAAGGCCAAGAATTGGTTGCCAATAGCAACCTGGCAACCATTACTGTCAAGCCCTGTGTTAACAGGGACAGATGTTTACTCATATTTATTTGATGTATTTGAGTTGTGATTCGGTACAACAAAATTGAAATGATCATCTATATATGACACAATATCATATTTTATAACCAAACCAATTGGCAATGTTTTTTCCCACTTTGAAATGTACCCTGTATTTTATTCTCATTTTTAGGACATTAGAAACCTAGTGAGAGGTTGTATTAACACAGCGTCCTCATGCTGTCTTGATCGGTCGGACATGAAGTTCAATGTTTTATGTCTTTTATGCAAGAACACCAAGGGTAGCCCATGTCGAGCCTTTTCAATTAATCTGCTTTGTAATTGGCCTGGAGTGAAAATAACCTTCACCCACGCATCTGAAATCCTGTACTCCTGTGTAGGCGCCGTGCTCCTGGGCTGGAATGAAAGCCGTTTTCTGATTTAGGAGTTGTTTTCCTCCTCAGTCCACAAACTGTCACAGGAAAGTATGAATTTGTCAAAAGCTTTTTGCGCTTTGTTTCGAATCTTCCCACTTCAGAATGGAAGCGTCACCTCGTGCCGTTTGCTGTCAGTCTGTGTGTTTTCAGTATTCCGCCAACAACACCCTGGTGGCGTGCCAGCCAACACGCACGATATCCAGCCTCAAATCTCTTCATCTGTGGTGGAAAAAGGGCAAGTTAATACACTGGCTTTAATGCTGGAGGTGCTTTATCTTAGCGCAGACCCTGATATATGGTTTGTGTAGCCCAGTGCATGTGCACACTGTCCTATTGTCTGGGCCACAGCTTGTGAGAGGAGACTATTCCTTAAGTGTGTGTGTGTGTGTGTGTGCACGGCACGCACATGCGAAAGGGAACGGTGTGTTTTGGTGTGTGTGTGTGTGGGTACATAAGCCAGTTATGGAGGTCACAGTACAGTATGGCGCCTTCACTCTGACAAGTAAACATGACCTATGGTGCCACAATGAAAACTGCCATTCTTTATGACCTTGCAGCGTGTTATTGTTTGTGTAATTTTTTTTTATTGCCGTATTACTCCCTTTAAAGTTAGGGTTACTGAAAAGGCTTGTTTACCGGTTTGTGTTTATCACTGATTCTACGATAAGAAAACCCCCACATGAAATTAGTCGGAATAGGCCCAAATATTAAGCGTTGAACATTAAAATGTTCAAATATGTTCAAAGACTGTCCGATTGAACATTCCCCCTCACATTTCTCAACCTGTAGTTATTCTAGTCTGTAGAAGTAAATAGTTGAGAATGTGAAAAACATTGACTTAGAGGGAGTCACTATCATAAGGAGCGTGACCCCAAGTGTATCGGAGGATGGGGGGGGAACATTTGTATTCTGCTTACTTATCCCTCCCCTCCCCCGGGTATTCTAGATTTCAGATGGAGGGGATATTTAACATTTCTCGACAGATGTGGGCTCCTCCTGACTGGGTGGCTGTGTACCTTACTGTAATGGCGGGTCACTGGCTCCCTTCCACTTGCTATGATTATAATGACCTTGGTGGGGCCGGGGCTTGAAAAAACATTGGATTAAGGGTAGAGGAAAATTAGAGGCGGTCTCCATTTCGCTCTTGGCATAACATTTGTGAGGAATTTCGGCCAAGAATCCCGTTCCTCACCACCAGCGCTACGCCGCCCCCCTCCCTCCCCCCAACCCCCCAAGTCGATGGGGTTTGGGTGCTCTGGCGGTGTCGGGCGAGTGGAGCTCAAGCGAATAATGATACACAGGCTTTAACTTGGAAATGAATTAAAGGGCAGGGGAAAGGTGGCGGACACTTCGCTCACCATGCACTGTAACACAGAGCAGCTTTCGCTGAACGCTCACTGGCCAAACTGGCCCCAGTCTTTTGTGTTTGGCTTGATGGTCAATGAAAACACTAAGGTGAATAAACTGGTAGTTGGATAAGGTTTAATGGGCCTGGCTGAGCCTCACGGTGTGAATCTTAAAGAAAACGTTAACCTCCTTTCGACAATTGGCCGGGCCGATTAGCGGCAGGGGTTTTATTACCACGATGTCGGTGATACATTTCGTAGTTGATTCAACTATAAAGAATAAATGTCAATTAGGATTCCAAGCTTTGGGTGGATTTGTATGTTACCCAAGGATAACGCGTAATAAGTTTTCTCAGAATTACCTCTTTCCCATTTGCTGTTGAATAATTCATTTGAATTTGAGTGCCCATTTGTTTCACATAGCACCTTGTAGTGTCACTATAGAAGTAGGCTAATGCCTGAAATTGAAAATTGAATATCGGAGAAGATCCTCGCCCGGTGTTGAGTATCACCATAACTTTGGTTAAGTGTTGTCTTAAGTGTACGTTACTTTGTCCATCATCGCAGTGATCATAGTTGTAGAAGGAGAATCTTTTATTTCACTCCAACCAGATTTCCAACGCCCATTCAGGAGGTAAAGGCCACTTTTATGCACAGTAACACAGAGAATATAGCATTGATGTTGGGCAAACATTGTGTCTCATATTAGTCGTATACACAAAAATAAGAGATGTCAAAGCCCCAAACTATTTTCTAACCTGTATCTCAACTTTAAAAAAATTGCACTATGTGAGTAAAATTACATTTTTATGTTGGGACTATAAATTAGAAGATTCACAACTGACAGTGTAGTTTTTTTTTCTCTCCCTTTTTTGTAGTACAGTATGTGTGGCTATATAACATTGTTTTTCCATTCAAGCCTTTATCCTCTTAAGTGCTGCTGTGAACCTACGAGTCTGAAGTGTTTACATGTGCCTGTAAGAGGCTACTTGTGTCCCACAAGTTTAAAGCAAATCACACGTTTTGGAGATTTCTTACAAATGTAATGTTAAAGCACCAAATATGTTAGAAAGCATCTTTATTTAGCTCCCAGCTTTGCCATTTTTCTGTAAATTTACCTCGTCATTAAGGGCCATGAAGATGTTTAAACAGTACAGTGAGAGTTTGACGGACAGGTTTTATTTACCTATGGCTAGATATTTAATCCCATTACGGAAATGGGTTTATAGCACAAGTTATCAAAAACTGTCTAACAAAAGTTGTCCATGGTCACATTGTGAGTGTAGTTTACTGCTTCTTTTATCAATTTTTCCCAGATTTATGGCTTTCTTTTTTCTGTTTGTGCTGATTTTCACGTGTGTAGGCATACCTCTGTAAACATGATGCCGCCAAGCTATTTGAAATAATAAAAAGTACAACAAAACATATGCCCAATCCTGCTTTTACCAGTGACGCTAAGAAGACTTCTTTCCAGTGCTGTTAGTTGTCTGTTGCATCTTTTCTTTTTTCCTAAGTTGTTTGTTATCCAGTCAATTCAAAGTGCATTTTCAGAGCAGAAAATAGGCAGGAGATATCAGTGTTTGGCCTAATACTTCCAGTACAGTACCTGCCTTTCTGCCGGGTCTCAATCAGATCCCCCTTCTGTGTGGAATGGAAGTGCCTCAGCCTTGGTAACGATTTTTTCCCGTGTTGACAAGTCACAACATGGAGATCTACAGCTCGGAGAGCAGCCCTTTGGCTACACAGAGCCCTGCCTCGCACTGAGTAATAGCAATCTCACAGGAGTAGCAGGCTTTCAGCTGGCAGCAGTTCATACGGAACAGCTCGCCGGTGCAGCTGGGAAAGACAGAGCAGAGTGGAGAGGGAGAGAGGAGCTGGTGGTGCTAGCAGTGGAGATGGAGGGAGGGAGGGAGGAAGTGGAGAGGAAGAGCTGTTAAGAGCTTTGGGCGGTTTCTCTGTTGTTGTACCACACAAGTGCATCCAGGCCCTGCAGGACAAGCCTTTAACAGGCATGAGGGATGGAGAGCATGAGAGGAGAGGAGGAGGAGGAGGAGGAGGCGGTAGAGGAGGTAGTGGTCTGGGGAGCTGAAGCCGGCCAGTCGTGCCAGACGCCTGCTCTAAACAGGGATGTGATTTATTGTTGGACTGTGTTTCACATTTTACTCCTAGAAAGACACAGAAATTATTGCATTGTACAAGGACAAAGTATTTCTTGAATTGTGATCGAAGAAAGCGCACTGCCTTTGGGTTGTGGGGAATCAGTTACTAATGTGTTTCTTTTTGAGTGTCCCTACAAACCTACTGCTCATGTAGAACAGTCTACATGTTATTGGTCCACATAGTAATCCAGTCTATTCATCAGAGTATTTATATTTTTTTGCTCGCGGGCAAAATGAAAATGGCTTTCGGCCAACTCGTTGATCCTATGAGGTGACCTCACTTCCTGTGTGGGTAGACTGGGGCAGGAGGCCTTTATTCTCCCTCTCAAGCAGAGCCTGGCTCCAGTTATCCAGGCTAGTGCACTGCAGGCCAACACCTCTCACACCTCTTGGTATGGAAGTGTTTCCACATTGCACAGTTGAGGCACAGGCTAACGTCTGTGGATTCTTTGGGAAGTAGGATCAGTTTTACAGGGAGATTAAAAGTACAGAGGGGGTGGGTGGCAGTAGGACCATAAGGCAGTGACAGCTCTCTAGGGAAACAATGTATCACCTCTAATAGGAGGGAGGAAGGGTTTGGCTCGGCGACAAAAATCCAGAGAAGTTCAAATCACTGATGTGGTGTCATCTCGGAGAAAGCTATTGTCAGTACCGCGTGAGGTTATTTATGATGCTGGAAATGCAGGTGAGCGTCTTTACTAATTCACTGTTGCAGAAGAGGCTCCCCCATTTGCACAATGTGTTCGTAGCATCAAACAAACGATGGGGCTCGGCTCTCGTCCTTTTTTATTGTCATTGTTTACCAAGGGCATTTGGTCACTTGCGTTTTGTCCTTGTGATGCTAATGAGATTAGCTAATCACTAGATATTTTCCATTCTGAGTGAGGAGCCTTGTGGCGTATGGAACCTGTAAATCACATGTGTAGAAACGAATGAAGACGGACAATGTAGCCGACTAAGATAATGAATGAATGGTTGTAGGTGGCGAGCTATTCTAAAATCCACTGAATCCGGTCTCCAAGCTCACGATTACCCATATGTTCCCATTCCCGACCAGGGTTTTGAATGGGGGCCATGTTGGTTCAGATTGCCATGTCATTAATCCCTCGTACTCTACAGGGGAGTGGTCAGCGGCAGATGTATTTGCACTTCCTCCAGAAGGTTTTCTAGATTAGCACAAATCCTCCCAGAAAAAAACGTTTAAAAAACCTCATTTGGCACGAACAGGCAGACTTTGTGCTCATCGCTCGCCAAAGACAGCCATCCCTCCCTCTCGTTCTCTCTGACACCCTTGATTTGTTTTTAGTTATTTCTTTATTTATTTTATATCCCCCACCTCGTGGTTCTCAGAGCTACGTCGCCCCACGTCGATTCGGACAGGGAAGTGTAATTGTTTGGTCCGTCATTTGCATGTAGCAAGCAGCCACTTTTCCAGTTTCAGTGGTTTGACCTTGTTGTCTCTGCCAGCCAGAAATGAGATCATCAGGAGAGTAGACGAGAAGCTGACATCTCTCCTCCACCTACCCATGGCTTTAAGTGATGGTTGTCATAGCAATCATTATGCCACAGAACAGACTCAGTGGGTGAAGGATGGCTTTGAATGCGACAGCCTCAGGTCACAACCCGGTTATGACAGAAAAGATGACAGACCAATGATGGTCGGTTGCGGCAGTACACCGGTTGAACAGGCTAGACGGCCGCATACATTGCATGTCAAGTTCATATAGATATCCGGTGGGGGTTAAAATTACTGAGGAAATGTCTTTTTTTTTATATATAGCTTGAAGGAAACGAGGGAGGTATTGGTGGAGCAGCATGGGGCGAACAATGCCTCTCGTTCCCATCAGCTGCCCTGGCCAGCATTTAACATGGAGATTGGAAACGGAATAAGCCCCCCCCCCCCCCCCTCCCCTCACCCGCCCCCCTCATTCTGCCTGGACCTGCATTTAAATGAGGTTAGCGGTTAGCATTTCCTGCTGTGCCACAGCAATTCTTCTCCCTCTCTGGCTCACTCTTTCTCCTCTTTTCTTTTTTCTTTAAAAAAAAAAATAATGGTCTGAAAGTGGTCCCCCTTTCCCGGGGTAGGGGCCGGGACCAATCCTGATTAGTGTCCCTGTCCTAAGTGACAAGCTACAGTCCAAGCAGGCACTGCCTTGGGCGCCTCTGCCAAGCAGCCGTCAAAGCAATACAAACCATAAAAAAAGGCGTCTTTCCCCCCCTCCCCCTCAATTCCCTCCCTCTTTCGTCTCCCTCGCTCCTCTGCTCATTCTCCTTTGCCGTCCATTCTAAGTGTCTCTAATAGACACTGGCTCCATCGCCCCTAACACACTGTCCCCTTACACACATGCACGCACGTATAGAATTACCTCCCACCGGACCGTGCTTTGTATCTCTGGCTGGACTGGCTGCTAGAGAGCCGAGTGTCCCTTTTGCCAGCAGGGTGATTTACAAACAATACATGGATGCTGTACACACTCCCACCTTCCACCCTCCCAATCGCGCTCTCTCACTTCTCGTCCACAGACACACTATCACCTCTGTGAGGATTTTCAGTATGCCAGAGAACAACGCAGCAGGGTGATGGCCTGTTCTTTTTGCACTTGTTCCAAAGAATGTAGCCTGTCTACTTGAGAATGCTAGCGCGACATCCACGTTGTGGTTGAATGAGGTTACTTTGTCAACCGGAAGACAAATGGATGAGATCTGACTAGTATGTCAAGTGGCTCATAATTAGTAGTTTTCAAGCCGATGAAATGGTAATCTGAGCGGTGTTCAAGGCAATTTGGGCCGACAGAAAGCAAATATGCGAGGGAGTAATATTAGATAAACAGTTGCAGGCATATGCTAATATGGCTGTTTGGGATTCTTCTGGGTTTGTGAAGGTGCCAGTCTGTCGGAAACACTGTACACGACACCCACAAAATAGACGACTGCAGCACAATGTTGCTCTGAATATATGTTAATCAAATAGTAGTGGCACCAAGTCAATTTTAGTGGAGCAGTCCAGCATAGGACATTTAAAGAAAAATAACTTGTGTTGTTTTTTTTTTTTTTTTAAATCATGTGCTGTTTCACAAAGGACGCTACCCACATGCTTACTCCTATGAGATGAAACGGCTTGAGTCTCGACGTACATGACCAGCTCTTCCTCATGGAATCAAGATTAGTGTCTAGACAAGATTGCATTTTTGTAACTAGTATTGCGGGACCAAAAGTGCCCAGGGATCCCTAAAAGTTAGATGTCTTCCCTTTTTGTTCTTTTGTGCTTATGCGATGCATGGCTCTGATCTGTGCTATCATGATTTGTAGGATCTGTTGCAGCACTAACGTGTATTTAGTATATACTTAAATGTTAATTCGTGCAGCCGCATAACATGGGTTTCTAAAACTATGCTGAAAATCTAAACGGCATTCTGCTCAATGGCCTGCTGCCTTTTGAAAAATGAGAGGATTGTGTTTTGGCTGGTTATAAACAGACTTGGCATCCGACTGATATCCACAATAAATGTGTTATATTATGCCTGATGATATCCAATTTTGGATAAACTGTTTTGTACTATATTGAAAAATGAAAGCCCCATTGTATTTTTTTTTTTGTTGCCTACAAGTAATGGAACATTAGAGCAATTAAAACATAAAGACTTAAGAACACGCCACTTAAAGAAGTCTGTAAAGTAATGAAATAAACAAAATAGAAATGAAACCTGTGAATGTTTATAAGAAATGTAACACTTTACAAACCCATTTGACCAAATTACTTTTTTTGAGCCGATCTTTTGAATTGGTTGGTTGAATATCCGCAGTGAAACATTACCGTTCGCAGACATGCTGTTAAAAACCCAACGTACTTATCGGTTTGAGGATTTCTCTCCCGTCTTCGCTCCCAAACATTTTCTGACTCGAGTCAGTCGTTGTTTAGCAAAATTGTAGCAGGAAATTTGCACTCACTTAGCAGCAAACCACTAAATTATATCCAATGAGTGGGAGGCTAAGTGTATGACACGCTATATATGTAGATTTGATCTGATGTCGGACGCAGTAGAAATCTGCTCTTTGTCAGACATGACATCCTATTCTCTACTAGTGAAGAAAAAGCATGACTCGTTATTCCCATAAAAGTGCAGGTAGTGACGAAGTCATTTCGTAACTAAACCAAACCTTTTGGCAGAGCGTTTGACACTAAAACCATCCAGTAAGACGCCGACCCAACCAGTGCCGTGGGAATAACTGTGTGCTGGTTTTAGTATTTCCCACCTCGTAATTAGCCAGTTAATCTTTACCTTTCTGCTTTGGCACAGGCCCATTCTCTTTTTATGTTGTGTTTTATGTACCCACGGTAAGTCAGGGATCAAATAACTTTGAGAACCATTTAGTGGGATTCATGCCATCCTCAATGCCATGTGCTTTGGATTCGTATCACACATTTCATACATTGATCAGGGATATCAGTGGAATTAAGCTGTCATATTTTAAAGAGCTTTCCCTTACTTAACTGGCACAAGTTGTGTCTCCCGTTTATAATCCAGTGAGCAGGACTTTTTTTTTTTTTTGTGGCTCCATTGAGTGATGATTTTGCATTGTTGCAATTAATGATTTTGATTTGTCAAGTATTTGTCAAACTGACCTTCCTGTCTATATGTTTTATGACAGAAGGAAAGTTGTTGCAGACGGCGAATAGAACAACCCCGTCACGGGGGATGGGAAACTGTATAGCTGTACAACAAAGCACACAGTGTTCTAAATAAAACAGACCAAAATATCGAGATATATTTGACAAATCCTCCCATGTGAGGCTATTCTGCCAAATATTTACACACCACTGAGTGTTCAGTTCATTGGACAGTTTTTGATCCAACATGTTTTCTTTTTTCATAGAACACGCAGTTCTCTCCATTCATAGAAGCTATACTGTGATAACTTAGGACTCCATCTAAATGGGATCAAATAGAGTAACCATAACTGTCACATTAATTACAGAGTTCACTGTAACCGAATTAAAATAATGTATGATTCTTTGCATCAACTAAATCTGAATTTAAATATTGAGTCCTATCATAATGCGCTAATGCAAACACAGGTACAACGTCGCCCAAAGCATAACAATACCCAGGTAAGGGAAATAAATCAAATATAGGGCCACTAATTTCTATTCAGTTGTTATTTCTTGTAATCATCATTTTTGTAATATGTCTGTTGTTCTGGAAAAGAAGCAATACACACATCGCCTCTCTCCCTCCAGCAATTTAGGTCCATAGCTTTGATGACACATCTGAGCTTATGTGCAAGATTTTTTTTTTTTTTTTTTAACATGAGATGCTAAAAATGGAAGGGAAAAATAAACCAGGGGGTAAAGTGCACTTCATGTGCAATGAGGAATTTCAGAGGTCTGGGGCTCTCAGTCGTCTCATTCTCTTCCAAGAACACTTCTCCTTCCTGTTTCACCTCTGGCATGCTGCCCAAAGTACCCACAAACCAGGGAGGCCAAGGCCGAAAATACACAGATGGTAATTTGCACTACATTTCAATACGACTCAACCGCCATTATATATAGCCCTGCTGCCTAAACCCTGATCCTCTCCGAGAGTATCACCGCACCTCAGGTTCCAGCTTTACATCTTTGTCACGGGGCACAAGTTTTACGGGAGGATGTAGATAGTTGGAGTTGAAATGAAAGAGTTGATTCTGATTTTGAATAATGTTTTAATGTCTAACATAAACCTCGATCAATACATGGGAGGATTTCTCTTCCACTAGATCAAGGCCGTGTCAACATAATGAATTGCTAGATGGATGTTTAACGGCGTAGCTTACTCTTGCATGGAAGAAACGTTATTGTTAGTTTTTCATTGTACTAAAAGCAAAGGCCTTGACAACTCGACGAGATACGGGTACTAGAAACGGACGGAAATACTCTGCTGTTATTCACCCCATTTCATTGTCAACGGTACATTAAGAGATGTAGGCTGTTCAATGTGTTTACCCAGCACTCTGGCAGACGACTGCATTGGGATTGAGGTCCCGGGGTAACGGGCAATTTAACTTTGCAACAATCCAAAAGAATAAACTGCGGTTTCTGGGATTTAGCTAACGCTGACCAGACGGATGGAGCTGATAAATCCATTTGAAAAGAAGATGAGAGCAGGTCGTGGACTGCTCACATGCCGCACAGTCCCGCTCCGTGTCCGTATCAGCAAAAAAATAACAACGGCTCTAATTACTGATCAAATCGACCGATACAATGAGATACACCATCTTATTTCCAAATATGTCCGAACTCCTGGTCCAATTCATCCACCAAAGAACATGCGTGGAGGTCTTATTTCTGTTAAGTGTTTCTCAGTAGTGTGAAAAGGACAGAAAGGTCTGATCTGTCTGGTGATGAAACAAACACAACTTCAAAACTTGCTACGGTGTCTTCAATTTCATTTCATACGGCCCGCACATTCTGTCTTTTTAATGTATTATTCATGGCCCACTAGCACTTCTAAAACTCTCCAGATATGAATGAAAGGCAGAATTGTCTTTTTTTTAAGAGTTGTTCACGCCTGCCTGAGTGGCTTATATTTGGCTACATTGCCATTCGAAAAATAAAGATGATTGTGACAATGGAAATTGAAATTTGTAAACAACTTTAAAAAAGGAACGAGACATCCAGGAAGAGAAGGAGAACATGTGGGTGTGGAAGGGATCAAGCAAGTGAGGAGATTACGAAAAAGGGAAGGGAAGCGATCCTGATCCAGTGCGTCCCAATTAATGGAATTACTTTTCTTCCTCCGGGGGAGGAAAGTTAGTCATTTGCAGAGACGTGAGCCCGCCAGTCTATCCCACCATATTGTCCAGCAGGCGCTAATAAGGCAGCCCTGACCGCCGGGCGCGCTCATTAGCATAGCCCGCGGCCGTGGCAACCCCCGCCAGGGCCCAGCCGGACACTTAATTACCGCCGTGTCGCTACCTTCCTCACTACATCCATACTCGCTGCCCTTCTTCCTCCATCCTCACCCCCCCTGCTCTACCTCCTTAACCCACTCCCAAATACGTACGCATGCCCCCACCCCCTCCCATTCATACCCCGCTGGATGTAAGACTAATCATTTTGCCGTTGTGATGGCTTTAGTCTTGGTATGTTGTGGCAGGCTTTCATGTTATTCCACTCTTTATGGCTTTGGCGGTGAGCAATCTTTGTGATTTTTAGTGAGTCCCTGACCTGCACCATCCCTCTAGCTTGTGCTCCCTCTCTCATTGCCTCTCTTACTCTCATTGCTATATTGGCTCATGGGCATGACATCGGCACAGTATTGATGCTCCGCTGTCCACTCTTAATCGACTAATGGCCTCCCCTTCTTTCCTGCCCGGACAAATCAACCCCCTCCCTTAACCATCCCGCTATCTGTCCCTTCCTCCCTTCGCCGCTCCGTCTCCTCTCCCCTACCCAGTTCAGGCCTGAGGTCAGTGAGGCCAATTTTCATGCCTGGCTAAGTCAGAGTAGCTCCGTGTGTGTAGCTCTGTGTGCACGTGTGTGTGTGTGTGTGTGTGTGTTGGAGGGAATATGCTAGTCAGCAGCCTCGTACAAGTCATGTGGTGGGTGACCTGCTGACCTATCTTTACTCCAGTCGCTTGCTCTTCCCTCCCTCCTCTAACTCGCACTCTTCCCTTTACCAGCAATCATTCCGTTTGACAAGGAAATCTGGCTCGCCCCCGTACTAAACGCGCACGCACACATGCACATGCACATGCACGCACGCGATTCTGACCTTGAAAAACCACGGCCCAAATAATCCTGCCAAGTTCACAAATGGAGATTGTTGAGCGCGCTGCACGGTGAAACAATGAGCCACATACACTACCTGTACTGTCCAACTGTTTTTAGCTGTAGTTGCAGGCTGTGCGCTTTGTTTTGTGACAGGGTAACACAACACACAGGTTCCCAAACCCTGCAAGTCACACATGTGCTACGGCATAACATTTTTCTTTTCTGCCGCTCGGGCTATATCTCCGTTCAAGCTCAAGGCGGTTTTGTTCTCGGTCTTGAAGCCCCACAACCTTCTCTATATGTCGCCTCAGCTTGCACTTTCACTGACCCGTTGCGGCGCTCTCTTTGTTCATAACGTGGTGGTGGCGCTATACATCTTTTTGTCCCAGAGAGAAAAATCCCCCGCCGCTGAATCACCGGCGTGTGAGGGATAACTGATCCAGACTGCTGAGCACCCCGCAGCTGTTTGTCTCAACATGCAAGTCATACCCGCCATTACACCGCTAAATGGTTCCCTTTCAGTAGCAGACGCTCGCCGCCCGGGTCTGTATCTTCATGCCGCCATCACTCGAGGGTGCGGAGGGGGTGGGGAGGGTTGGTCTTTGCGCTTACTGTCACCGAGCTAGCCACCGTACTGGAGGCGAAGCAGTTGAATGCGTGTCAGAGTGTACAGTGGTTGGGGGTGGGGGAGAGCGAACGTCCCCATGTTAAATGACCTCCTTGGCTGTATGCATGCGCGTGTATTTGTCTGCGGCCATGCGCGTGGTGGGCATACAGCGGCAGATTGTGCGAGCAGAGTTCAGTCGAAGCCCCCGTACAGCCCGGGGCCAGAGGCCGTGACCTTGGGGAAATGTCATTGCGCCCACGGTGGTGGCTCGCCTGTGACACACACAAAGCCGCGGCAGTGTGGTGCATCGGTGCGCTGTGGCCGGGGCCCTAGTGGGGTGGGGTTGCATTCAGCCGTATCTCTCCCCGAGGTTGGAGAGGGAGCCTAGGAAGCCACGGAGTTCAGCCTCAAAGCTGAGACCTTGGGTCAGCAATCTAGCGATTTCCCTCTAACCATATTAGAGCCATTAGTGGCTCCTGCTGCTTTTCACATGTCACATAGAAATGGGTCAAGCCCTGCCCTGTATGACTCACAGGCACTTTCTCCCCCTCTCTCCCTTTCATTCTTTTTTAACCCCACAAGGTGGCAAAAAATTGGGTTCACAACAGCACAATACAACGTTTTCATTCACCTAAAGAAAGGGTCACTCTTGGCACGCACGCTCATCAGTCTCATACTTCGTGCTTTGTTTTGTGTAGGTGAACTATTTAAGACATGAGGCCATAAACTAGTAGCAGAGCCATGAGATCATTGTTAGAATATATTTTGTTGCCTTGGTTTTTGGCCTCTAACATTTCCTGTCAGTTTCTGGTTATGTGGTACTGAAAAGAAAGCTGTGTTTTTGTGTGAGACAGGAATACGTTTGAAAGTGTGTTCGCCCTGTTTGATATCTGTTGCCGCAGAAGAGCAGCGGTCATAGTGGGTTGTGATCGTGGTCACCTTTTGTTGACTGTGGCAAGCCACATTGGCCAGATGTCAGCCAACTGTAATGATCCCAACAGGTCGCTGGGCCGGGTTGCCTGGCAACCGTTTTGCCTTTGCCTGTAAACAGAGAGCAGGCCCACCAGGCCTCTGTCGGGGTTTAGAGGGTGAGGGCAGCTCCGGTGTGTGTGAAAGTACTGTTTGTATTTTGCTGTGTGAGACATTTTTCAAGCCACATGTTTTTGCAACTGTACGAACTCAAATGTGTGTGTGTGGGGGGGAAGTCAGTTTTGACACTTTGTGCGTTCTTATGGAGGTTTGTTAATATGTATCAGGAATATTCACTTTTCTTTGTTCGCCCTTGTCTGGCAAGCTGTAATGTTTTGCTTATGAATATTGATACATGAAGTGTATATTAATGACCCTTGGTGACCTTAACCCTATCCCTTATTGGCTCCCTGGTGGTATCTGCAGGCTCATGAATATTAATCTAGTTCTGTAACCTCCATTACCCTAATCTTTGCTGTCTAGCCTCCCAGAAGGACCCGTTGTCATGGTAACCCCTTTACTAGACTCTTCGAGACCAAGGGTGGGAAAGAATATGGTTTAAAAAAGGCAGAAAATTTAAATTACTCAAATATCTTGGATTGTGGAAAGATGTTAGATTTGTGTTCATAGATATTTTAGAGGTTTGCTTGCTGAGAAATGAATGCATTTTTTGCATCTTTTAATGTAGTGTTTTGGGCAGGTTATTGTTTTTAGGAATTTTAGGAATAGTTGCCTCAATTCCACATAGTAATAGTGGAATACAAATTTCCTATTTAAAAAAGAAACGCGTAGCCACACGCTAGGACTATGCCCACCATTCGTTCTCAGGATACACGTGAATTCAGCTGAAAGATGATGCCTAGGCCTAATTGTACACTACAGCAACATAATGGTGTATGTGCGTATGCTCTCTCTCCTCTTGCAGATGTGGACAGCAACGATGAAGGAGGGCCCGATAATGTTCCTGTGGAGGAAGAAGGCTGGTTTGGGAATGCTTCTGACACGCGCTCAGAGTCGTCTTCCTACGGAGACACGCAGGAAGAACTCCTCCTGGCCAGGGGCTCCTCACCCGATGAACAGCCTGGAATCAGCATCGCGGACCACGATACCTGCGGGGGCGAGAGCTCCTTGGGTTGCCCCACACCCGTCCATCGTGCCTCTTTGGAACTTCTCGGACTGGATGGAGGTGCATTCTCGGCCCAGGACACGCTCTCTTCTGTGGTGTCGTCACTGTACGGCGAGGCAGCATCTCGTGCCCTGGGAAAACCCCTCAGCAGCAACCTGCGGCGCCTCCTGGAGGCCGGGTCGCTGAAACTCGACACCGGGGAGCTGCTGGGTCGGTCATCGAGGGGATGCGCTGGGGGGGAGTCTCCTCCAATAGGCCTCGCCCCGCCTCTGACCCTCTCCCCGTCTTCCCACCACGCCCAGCAGTTAAGTGCTCTTGCCCGAAAACTGGCCAATAACAACAACAACAGCAGCAGCGGGGCGGCCTCGCCCGCCTCCTTGGCACCCTCAGTCACCAACATTAAGCAAGAGTCCCTTGATCCCTTTAACTCTGTCACCCCTAGCAACGGCGGTGGCTTTGTATGGGCAGGTGTTGCAGATAAGTGGCCGCCGGCCAGCTGCTCCACGCCCTGTGGCTCCAGCCTGTCCCCGGACTCCGCCATCCAGAAGTTAAAAGCGGCGGCGAATGCCGTGCTTCAAGACAAGAACGCCGTGGCCTCGTCCTCAACGACTTCTTCCTCCTCCTCCTCCACCTCCGGCTCGTCTGCGGTGCCCGGCCTCGGAGGGGGCGGTCGAGGAGACGACGTGGTACGCTTCGATGCCTTCAGCTCTCCGTTCAGCCCACAGTCGGCTAGCTCCACCCTCGCGGCGCTTTCCAAGAAAGTCAGCGAGCGGAGCCAAACGTCGTCAACGACCAGCGCTGCTACCGACCATCAGTCCTCGGGTTCCTTCCTCTCGCTTGTGTCAATGACCTCCTCTGCTGCCTTGCTCAAAGAGGTGGCAGCCAGGGCAGCGGGAAACCTGCTGGCAGAGAAGAAAGACGGTTCCTTGTTGGCGACTGCTGGGGTCCTCCAAGAGGATGTGAAGCCCCTGATGGACAAGAACCAGAGGGCTCCCACGCCCTCTACACCCACCCAGAGCCTCGATTTGCTGTTGCCCTCTACTCCAAAGAGCAGAGGCAAACCCAACAGCCAAGCAGGTAATATGATGTAATATGCTATGCATATTATTACTAATACTACACTGATTCAAATAATGGTCGCACGAGTTCAGCTAATAAGAGAAGAGCTCAGAGTGAGTTAGGGACCCTTAATTGTATTTTGCTAATGAAAAAAATGTTACAAAACACTGAAAGACATTGAATTATTGCCTTGTGTCTTCAGGATGCCTAAGCTCAAACTAAATTGCTGCAATGAAATAAAAGGACCATGTGGTTGCATGGAAGTGAGAGTATGCAGGTTCAAGATCATTTCAGCTGCCCTTAGCTTATGGAAAGTTTTCACTTTCCTTCACCATAGTGTTTTCTTTAAAAAAATCATTTAAGACTCTGTCCCCCTATCATAATACTTGTTTTATTCAGCTTTTTTACCAAAGAACAGATTCCACCATTGTGTCATGACAAGCAAATCAAGACTGTTGGTACTAAGACGTTGCCTTCCACTAGGATGAAATTGGAAGAGCAGCCGGTTTGTTCGTTACCCAAAAAGAACAACCCCCCCCCCATGCAAAAAAGCACAATTCTGGACTTGCGTGCCATGTTGTCTCTGGGCTTGTAATGGTTTTGTTCTCACCTCGCCGTCGCTGCAGAAGAGAGGCGCGTAGCCTCAGCGTTAACTGTCAACCGAGCCGAGAGACATCGGCCCTGGCTGGCCTTCCAGTCTGGGAAATGGTCCCTGGGCTCGACGGGGGGGAGGTGTGGGGGGGGTTCTGACTGAGACCTTGCTTCCTTCCCAGACCAGCTCGAATGTGCGTGCTGCCAAAAAGGGGGCCGTCAGTGTGTTCTCGGCACAGTGGGGAGCCCTGGAGTCCATATCCATCTCGGCAGCCTCCTCCCGGCTTCAACCCCCACTAACCAGAGCCCTCTGCACTGATCGGCACGGCAGACTTAAGGCCAAACACATCATACTTTCCACTGACTGGATACAGATGCGTGCACACACACACACACACACACACACACACACTCTCTCTGTTTCTCTCCCCCCTCTGTGTTACTCACAAATAGTTGTGCCGTATATTCTCCAAGTGTCTCCGCAGATGTGGACATATAACCAAACAAGGGTGCACACAAAGATCTCACTCTTGCACAGGGAAGGCTTCAAAGTGCAGGCTCCTGCTAAGTAGCCTTTCGGGAGAACAGAATGTTTTCAGGGAGATGGATGGGCACTTTTGAGGGATTGTGTCGCAACCCCGCCAGATCTAAAATGGCTGGATCAAATTGACTTCAGACGGATGAGGCAGTCGATGTAATATTCTGTGATCTGCATGCTAAAAAGGGTGTCCGCTCTAACCCGCGAGCCATCAAGGTCGAACGGAGCTGTAAAAATGCAGGTAGTTGTTTGGTCGCCAGACTGAAAAATGTGACCTTGATTATTGACTGTCTTGTTTTGTTGTCGTCCCTCGCCTGTTCACCAATAAAACGCGCCGGCATATTCTGCACTTTGAATATGAAGGAAAAGGCTTTCTCCCCCCTTTTTTTCTAAAACATACTGGTGACTGCTTTGGAAATATATGTGTAAAATGCTAAGATGAAGGTGCTTAACGGGCCCATTTCCTCTCTGCTGTTTTATTTCCACTTCATTCAGCTCAACTCGGACGAAGCACAAGTCCTTTTTTGCATTGTGATCTTTGCTGTGCTCAGAGAGGTTTGGCCGCAGATGGCGGTTTATTGTTGCAAATAGGCAGTCTCGAGGTTTTACACCCCAGGTCAATGAATGGCTGAGCACAGTAATTTCACCAAACACTGATTACCAGATGTTTTTCAAGGAACGGCACTGGAATACTTGATGAAGCCATCCTGACAGGCCCTTGTAGAATTTGTAATGCAATCATGCCTCTTTCTAATAAGACCAATTAAACAGTAATGGATGCCGAGAATGAAGCCAACAACAATAATCGAGATACTAAAACATGCTTGAGTTTCTACTTCCGTTCTTACACTGCTTCCAGCTGGCATTTCCCCCGACAGTTTTCACCATTGCGTGAAGAGTAGTTGTCTCTTGCAGATCTGTCGTCCGCATTCGGGAAGGTATTGTTTTCTGTTTCAGTGCACGCTTATGACTGTCCTTGTAACAATGTTGTTTTTGGCGCCCTCAAGGCTCTCCCGAGGATGGTGGCAAACCGTTCCAGTGTCCTGTGTGTGGACTGGTCATCAAACGCAAGAGCTACTGGAAGAGACACATGGTCATCCACACAGGCTTGAAAAGCCACCAGTGTCCCCTGTGTCCCTTCCGCTGTGCTCGCAAAGACAATCTTAAGTCCCACATGAAGGTGAAAAGATATGGATTTTCTTCATCTTGTGACCCTGCACCCCTTGTCACCTCCACACACATCATATTTAATTAGTAGCAATTATGGCTCTTGGATTGTAATTGTCAACATTAAGGAATAGGCATGCTTTAGTTTAGTGTGTGTTAATCCTAGACATGGCGTAATTAAGCCCTACATGTTTGTTTCATTTCAGTTCAATTGATCTCCATTGTGTTTTCACTTGATGTCCTGAAGTAGCAGAGGGGATGAGAAGTGATTTGACACGCAAGCCTGTCCTCCTTTTCCAGGTACATCAGCACCAGGACCGGGGTGAGACGTTTCAGTGCGAACTCTGCCCCTTCACCTCCTCCCGTCACTTCAGCCTGAAGCTTCACATGCGCTGCCACCAGCACTTCCCCCGCACAGACGTCAAGGTGAAGGAGGAGCTCACCACCGATACGGAGGGCGAGGGCTCCCTGATGGGGGACAGCGGCCCCACGGACCTGAGAGGGACGGAGGTGTCCCCGCTGCACTCGGACAGCCAGCTGCAGACGTCCTCCCCGGTCGAGGCTTCTTCCAATCACGTCCACATCAAGGAGGAGCCCCAGGAGAGGGATCTGTCCGTGCTCTCCACCTTTAGCATGTGCAGGGACCGTCCCCGCAGCAGTGCCAACTCCCTGGACCTACCTGGAGGCGGGGTCAGATCCAGTCCTAGCGGCCCAACCACAGCCTCCCTCTTCAGCCCGGACATCACTACCAAGACGGCCACTGACCTCCTTATGAAGCTTTCAGGTTTGTGTCATTTGATTAAATGAAAAATGTTATTCACGCTAGGGCTGCAAAAATGACTTTTATCAATCAAGCTACTAGTGGCTAGACAAATGGAAAAGATATATACCCATCACAAGTGTGCACAGGGCCTGAAGATACATGACAGTGTTGCATCAAATGTTCATTCAGGTATCAAAGAAAAGACCAAAAGACCAATTATTTTTGGAAAGCTGGAGCTAGTTGAATTTAGACAGATTTGCTAAAATGCTTGTACGGTAACAGTTGCCTATTGGGGAAAATTGTATTAGCTATAATTTAATCAATCCATGAGTATAAACCAATCAATGTCCAAAATATTAAGTAGTATAGTTGAAAGTTGCTTTCATCTAAATGGAGGAATATTTCATTACAAAAATTAACGTGCACACGAACACTAGCTTGATGCCTTTTAATCCCTAATTGTTTTGTTTGTTGTGCCGTTATCACAACTTGACTTCTTAACTGCACTCATTTCAGTCGCACTTTTATAAAAAGTATTTCTCTTCCTCCAGACTTGAGCGTGAAGACAACCGTTCTGATCTCCGGCTAGATGTTGTCTCGCCTTTGCCTTAAGTTTTGTTTTGATTCTTTACTGTCACCAGAAATAACATTCGTAAGAAGTGTAAACAGTTTTATGTTTAACGTTTCAGGTCAAGGCCGCAGTGTGTGTCTGTGAGCTGTTTTTAATGGATTTTAAAACAATGAGATCCTAGTATTTCTTGGAGACAGTTCAAGCCTTCAGGGAATGGACAGTTTTAGCGTTGACAGCAGCAAATATAATCTTAGTTAGGCGTCTTAAGGACATCAACAAGGGAATCCAACCCAGTTTACACAAGGTTTGCTAAAGCTGCGTGGGTCTTAGAATCAGACCCATATGTTGTTTTTCTACACTTTAGCTATCATTGTGCATATTTTGGGGCTATCTGGAATGCCTGCACTTTTCTGCAGGATATTTCATCCATACAACCTTGGTTTCTGTGCGTCTTCCTCATGAGAATGGCCATGGACTTTTAGCCTTTTCACAAGTACCACATGCCGCATAAACAGGTTTGGGCAACGCCCAAAGAATTCAAAACTTTCTCTTTGGAGACAGATTTGTGGAATGCAACATGCTGTGTATTTGATTGAATAGATTAGGTTATACTCATTTTTCCTACAATACTTTTTTAAAACTGCACAATTTGGTATAGAGGAGTTGTTTGATTAATAATTGTTAAAACTAGCAAAGGAACCAATAAACGTGGCCTTTTTTGTATGTGAAAATGTTTCAATATGTGCTTTTGGCCATCTCACTGTTCAATGTGTGGCACCTATATAACAAAAGGAGTTACAGCACGCGTGGGTGCGTGTGTGTGCGTGTATATATAGTGTATTGCTATTAAGAAACTAGTTGGTCACAGATAAAAACTGATTCAAAGATCTGATTTAGCAAATCTATATTCAAAAGATGATGCATCTTACTGGCAGATGCACCATCCATGTATTAATGTGGATGCTGTTGGGCCGAGCACATCTAACTGATTTGTTGGCACCTTCCTTGTGTTGTGCCACTTGTTTGTTCATTGAAGGTCTGTTGGAATAAGCAAAAGAGAGGAGACATTCCTGGTATATTTACACTATTTCTGGAGGTAGACTGAGAACGTTGTGATAGTGAGCTTTTCACTTGCTTTTAAAAAGTAGGTCTCCAGTAATTGGCAGTAACACAGTAGAACTGAGCAAAACTAAAGTCGTGACCTGAATCCGAGCATATGCCATATTTTCATATCTAATCTCGAAGATAAAAGGTCTTGTTTGTAAACTTCACGTCTGCTTAAAATGTCATTACAAGACTGATATTCCATTCTTCTACCATTTTTGAGATAAGCTCTCCACCCAAGGTTGAAGTTAGTGGGATTTAATTTTTTTGCTCCTTTAGCACATACTCAAAGTGACATTTGATGGCTACCCAGTTGAACATCCTCATCTATTTGCGGTTGGCCGCTGATTAGCTCCACTGAAGCAGTTGTGGACTAAATGATTCCCTCAAGGGCACCTTAACAAATGTTGTTGAGGGATTAATTTTTCTCCCCTCTCATATTATCAGTTCTCAGGGGAGTTGAAGATACTGTAACCTTAAGGCATCTTTCTCCTTCCAACAGATCTCTTTGCCTGGGTGTCGGTGTTATTGTGACTGACACACTGGTGACACGTATTCCTCCAGAGGTGTTGAGATCAACTGAAAACGACAAGTGGAAGAAGTCGTTCCGGAGCCATGTGCTAGGGATTGTTAACATAGATCTACTGTACCTTGGTGAAAAGCCTCATTTCAAAAGATGAAACGGTTTAATTCTCAACCTTTCTTGCAGTTGATACTGAGACCTGGTTGTCTGCACCTTAAAACCCGTGGTAGCAGTAATATTCCCCTTTCATGAGACCGTTTAAGACCTACTACGCTGACACGTAATTCAGTGGTATCTGCCTTTTGGTAAAGTTGCAATGTGACACGGGATTTTCCTGAGCTTTTACAACGTGGTGATGCGGCATGATTCTCAAGTTGACAAACATGCTGCTCTAAGGTGTACCAGGCTCAGGCCGTGTTTGGATGCGTTTCACCAGGTTGCAAAATATCAAAAGATGAGCTTGGACACGATGGCGAGATTGATGGAAAAAGGTTGACTGAGGTTCAGCGTCGGGGTCGAGGCTGCCGCTGCCACTCTTCCACTTAATGCTGTGTAATTAGATTGAGATCTTGAGCGAGGATGGGATGAAAAAAAAAACCCTGGGAACATTAGATTAATTAAAAATGTATGCATAATTCATAATTAAAAAGGAATTCATAATTTGAGATGATTAGCGCCCTCAGCGACATCTTCTGACCCCGCCAGGATGCACGGGGACTGAGCCGCCTTAGTTAGCTCCCCGTCGGTCTCGCACGCCCGGCCCCCCATGCGTGCTCCCCTGGGTGCCAGTTGCATTCTACTCCCAGACTGCACAGCCAAGCCCGGGCAACTCCCACAGGACCAAGATGGCTCCTCGCAATGTCAGTCCAGTGTCGAGTGGCGGACATCTTAGTCCGTGCATCGCTCGGCAACGAGGGAGGATGAAAAGGCGGCGAGAGCGCGTTGAACTCGAATGCGCGATGGTGTGTTTTTAATGAATACCGCCTCTTTGATCACTAAGTTTTCCCTTTGTGTGTGGGGGGGGGGGGGGGGGGGGGGGAGTGGAGTTAAAGATGGAGCGTTATGAAACTGAGAAGAGCTGGACTCAGATCTTTGTGAGACTTACTCATGCCAAGGAGCAGCCGGCGAGAGAGAGAGGTGAGGAAGTTCCTCCTGGGACCTGCAGACTCTATTTCTTTTGACCTCCCTGCCAACTCAGATTGAATGTGTACACGAGCAGCTCATCCCTCCTGCTTTTACACTGCTGTCTCAGTGCCTCTATCCCACAAGGCCTTGGAGAGGGAGGGGGGAAGCGGGTGTGGGTCAAGGAGGAGGCGTAAAAATGTAGAGAGGGAAAGATAAAAAAGAGCCGGATAAAGTGACAGCAAGTGGGGGAGGGGGGGTGAGAAAGAGGGAGTTGCATAGAGTTCCCCGGGCATAAAAAGCCAGTGAACTCTTCCTGACCTCTGACATAATAAGCATATCATTTTTTGGGGTTGCCCGGCTTTCCATTGAGTGTTACACTGATACCCTTTGATTTTTATCCTTGCATGCTGACACAACCGTTAGCGATCCAGTGTGATCCACAGTTTGTTTCAGAGATGAAAGGCGCGGAGCTACTTTGAAATGCGCGGCCCCTACCCTGTGCCCAGCGGACCCTGAGTTAATAATGACAGTGGGCACTGCACACCCTCAACCCCCCCCCCCCCCCCCCCCCCCCCCCCCCCCCCCCCCCCCCCCACCCCGCCGTGGTGACACAGGCACAACGAGCTTGACCCTGGCTGGGTGTGAATAATTGGCATGCAGGGGGTTGTGGGAGGTGTTGCATCTGTCACGATGCTTCTGCAGTTGTCTTATTTATCCTTTTCCTGGGAGAGTATCTCACATGCAACGCTCTGCTTCAGTGGAACGATGCGCTGACAGGACGGTATAATCGTACATAAAAAAACGTTGGTATTCTCCGGGGGGTTTACAGGACATGGACTTCCCCCGCCGCCCCTTGTCCTGGGTATACATGTTATTTGGATACACCATACGGGCCTGTGTTAAACTGTTCTAGATGTGATGTGTTAAAACACTTTTCATCTTGGTTGATAGAGATTTCCATTGAATTCTGAAATGTCCCATTGTAATGTTGCTTTATGAACATCAAGTGTCTTTATGTCCTTTGCTTTCCAGCTCTGCATGAGCAGACACAGGCAGGCCTTTTGTGTGTGACCTCTGGTCCATACATCCCCTCTGCAGCCATCAGTATCACTGTCCGGTGTCTAGCACACTGTCAACTATTGTCGGGTTCTCAACTTGCCCCACGTAGCCCTCTGCTTTTCTTTTCTTTTTTTTCTTTTTTCCTCCGGGGGAAAACAGCAGCCAATTGTCAGAAGGGGAGCAGGCCGGCATGACAGAGGTGGAAAGCTAATGAAGTTATTTGACGGCAGCCCTGGCCACGGAGCGAGAGGTGAGGCGGAGTGGACAAGCGCCTGGCAGCGAGACGGATGAGGCGCGAGAGGGAGATGCGCGGGGTAGGGGGGGGGAGAGAGAGAGAGAACGCCGATGAAAGCAGCATTTGTGGCAGGTGTCGGTAGGGTGCGATAACCTGGAGACAAACTGATAGCATCGTCAACCCTGAACCAGGGGCCGCCGTACAGCTTCAGGCGCCCGCAGCTGACACTGTCCTGGGTACGGACTCACACTGCCAGGAAGCTCACAGAGGAGGTGCCCAGTCACCCAGAGGGGCCCATCTCCTCCTCCGGTCTGTGCGCTCTGCACAAGATGAGCTGCCATGGACTGGATGCTATTGTGAAATTCTGACAGACAAAAGGCCAAAATATAAACTCTGCGTTGGGGGGGCTGATTTGTTCGTCTTGGTAGCGCTTTTTGTTATCGAAAAAAGAAAAGAAAAACACTTGCCAGTTGGATTTGGCCACTAAATAATTCATTGGGTTCAGTAACATAGATTCCGAGTGGAAATTCCCTCTATTTATAGCAACAAATCCAAAAGGTCACTCAAGTGGTGTGACTTTGTGTGTGAGTGCACGTCCTGGGGTTGTTTTTGTTCTCGTGAGCCCACAGGGAAGAAGTATTTGGAATTCTAAAACTTGTGTTGAGTCTGCCGCTTCATACGGTTTCGAATGCAGCGTGACGCAACACGGAGCGAGTATTCCTCCTGCGTGGGAAAATTTCGACATGTAATCTTATGTGTGTTTTGTAAGGCGCTGGCCAAAGTGTGCTGTCCCTGTCTGATCCGACATGGCCCAACACGCTTCTAATTAGAGGACGTCCTTCCAGGTGCTGACCAGGTTATACTTAGCCTGCCCGTTGAAATCTGACGGTGTGACATTTCCAGCTGGTGCCACGTGCGACCCCGCGCCACTGCCCCTGAACTTGAAGGTCACCTCCCCTCCCCTCCCCCCCCCCTCCGCCCAGTCCCCTCACCCCACCACAACGCTCAACCTCTTCCCTCTCCCCTTCTTGAACTGCAGCACCGGCCCGCCAGGGCGCGGCACTGTGGCGTCGTGGCACCACGCGGGTGGTCAGAACACCGACACCTGTCCCCTCTCCTGCCCCTTCTCGCCCGTCACCGAGCCCTCTGTCCCCGCCGCATGGATCATCATTAATCAGAGGGGCTGGGGCCCGGCACAGATTGATGATGCGGGCAGGGAGGGGGCGGCGGGCCTGTGGCGGTTAGAGATGTTAGGTGAGATGGTGGGGTGAGGAGCGGGGCAGATCTCTGCTGGGGCCAGAGGAGACAGGACAGAAGTCTGCCCAAGAGTGATAGCCTCTCTTATGTCCGTGCCCTGTGACTGTGTGAGTGTGTCCGTCTGTGTGTAAGACACACTGCCGATTGTTTGAAAACTGTTGATGTGTCAAGCGTGGGGAAGGATCTTTTTATATAGACACGTTCCCGTACTCGGCATCAATTAACTTGGTCCAGTTTTAATTGAATTATTCGATTTAATTAAAAAATTGTGTGTGTATTTATAGGGTTGAGCTTTAACAAGCCGTGTGGCTCCTTAGCAGCTTCTCAACTGTGGTGTCAGTTTTAGCATCAGCATATGGTTCTAATTATTGATAAATGCGTGACCAATGCCATTTCATAACATCACAAATGTGTGCTGGTAGATATTCCGTGAGTTGCACATATTTTTAAAATAACAAAGGAGAAATATAGAAACAACCGTTGCCACATTTGGTTGTCATTAGCATATACGATGCCCTGCCCTGAAACGTTTGCTATAGCAACGAGGCTTCGTGACGCACGTCTAAAGCAAAACACCATGCTCCTTCCATCCATCCAGGCAGGATCATTCATTTTACTTTTAGCAAACAACATAAACACTTATAAATACTTCTACTTCAACTTATTGCTCAAAGAAACTTTGCTTTCCAGGTGTTTTATATAATAGGTAAATATAAAAAAAGATCTAAAAAAAAGTCAAATGGTTCTTTCTGATTAGAAGAGAGGGAAATTCTTTCATTAACATGGCCTACTATATATTCACATATTTCACTTGCATGCACGGGAACGGTTTTAAGTTTCGTGTAATCAGATCTCATCAGCCAATCTACTTGATGAAGTGCTGTGATTGTTTCTCACTAAGGGGGTTTGTGCGCCCGTTGTGAATCCCGTTGGTGGACAATAGTCCCCTTTAACCCTACCATAGCTGCACGGAATGAAATGGAATAGAATAGGTCTTGCAACGCATCGCCGCAGCTTCCCTCTGAGTTTTCTGGCCATCCCAAAGCCGTGGCCCGTGCAAACCTTTTTGAGTGGCGTGGAACGGGCCGAGAGGCACAAAGACTGGCGCTCGCCCCGCTGTTCTTTTCTTGGCGGCTATCGGAAGTTGCTCCATGTCTAATTATTAATTATTCATCTGAAGCGGATTAGACGTGGCCCAGTTTCTCTTGAAGACGGCTTTAGAGCAGAGGGGTCCGTGTGACGGTTCACTCCCCTGAACCGGGCCGCACGCTGCAGAGATGGCAGATAAGACCTCAGCCGATTTGTTATCGCGCTCCGTGGGAGGATCTTGGGGTTTTTTTGTGTTTTTTTTTTTTCTCTCTCCTTTCCATTCCTCCAATGTCCGGGGAGAGAAGAAACCCTTCTTGGGGTAGAATGGAGCTGGGAATAAAATGTTCAGAATTAATGGGATGGGGTGGGCGGGGGGAGGGAGGGAGGGAGGGAGGGACAGTGTGAAGAAGGGGAGGGAAATGAATTGGCCATTTGTTGTGGATGCCCTAAAGACCAAGAGAGGACAGTCGTGAGGTGGCACCCTTTGTGTCGGGCCACAGCACGGCCAACTGTGGCGTCTGGCGCGGGGATAGGGCCACTTTGTGGTCTCATTCAATTGAATGTATTCTCTCTTCACTCATTGGAAACATAAACAACTTGGTTTTATTTAACAATCTGACGTGTTGTATACTCAATGTGGTATGTGAGACCTTTTGTCTCACTAAGAAAGTAATGTGAACTCGTGTTTTTTTTTTTTGCTGCTGCTGCTGCTTGCCCTCAAATTGTCGTTTTTAAATTCATCGCATTCCTTCTTTTCTCTCCGGCCGCAGCGGCCAATCAGAGGGAGTCGCTCAAGTCTCCGTTCCACCTGAAGGAAGAGCCCAAGGGGGAGGAGGTGCTGAGCCCTCGGCCATCCTCCCAGAGCCAGGTGCAGCCAAGCTTCCCTGCTACTTTCTGCCAGGACAGGCCACTGGGGGCTGCGGCAGCCACGGAGCGCCCGGGGCCACTGAAGCCGAGGGACGGAAGTCCCATGGCCAAGAACACCTTGCTGAACCACGACATCAACCTTAAGGTGGCGTCTGAGCTGCTCATTAAGCTATCAGGTATGCATGGGCCAACCGTAGCTTTCTAGCCGTTTATTTGACGTCTGTAGGCTTAAAGTTAATGTGCTGTATTTGTTAAATGTTCCGCAGATACGCACGCGAAAACGACAAGCACATCCATACAAACTATTTTGTGGAGCGAACGGATCATGCACTTGTGTTATTGATAATTCCTTCGCTGGTCGGCTGTTTTGGTTTTAGATCAGACAATAACGGCTCTAGAGGTTAGTTTAAGGTCAAGAGTTATGACACTGAAACGGGTCACAAAGGGTTCTGTGGTTTTTCTTCTATAACACACCCCACCGAGCTGAAATTGGGACCTGCTGAAAGTTAACGTGCGGTGAGAAAGCATATGTGGTGAATTTGTCTTTGTTTCTTGGAGGCCTTTGGTCTAGACGGTGTCTTTGTACACTCTGATGATATTTCGGTAACCCGTCATAGTCTATTCACAGTGTCACTGTATACATCTATGGTTTGTTCCGAGTTATTGTGAACATCAATCAGTGCGTCGAGGATTGGTCCTCCCTCTTCCTTTTGTTTTGTGCAACGGTTTGTCTTCTAAACACTGCCCTCGAATCTAGATCTTTGTACACCGAACTTAAAACTCAACC
This sequence comes from Pungitius pungitius, assembly GCF_949316345.1. Classification (NCBI taxonomy): domain Eukaryota; kingdom Metazoa; phylum Chordata; class Actinopteri; order Perciformes; family Gasterosteidae; genus Pungitius; species Pungitius pungitius. The sequence goes on along the minus strand of NC_084908.1, from coordinate 16,141,849 downwards.
CGTGTTCGATGAGAGGCAGTTAAAACGGTTTCAGGCTGCGTTGGCCACTCTGTCATCATCCAATCCAGCAGGATTTAGCCTTTACAGCTTCTGCTTTGAGCGCCGCATGAATGTTGGGAACAAGTCCTCCCACAGGGACTCCAGCCTGGTTCTTTTGCTTTGTAGCACTCGCAGCAGTGCTGCCGCCGCTGCTCCACTTGTGTTGCTGTTTCACCGGTTATTTTTTTGATTACCACACACTTTGCTTTACTGCAAAATACACTTTAAAAGCCGCTTCTTATTATAGCCCACTACTGACTGCCAGGGCGGGTTCAAGTGTGCCATGGACAGGTGTTTGTCCGCTGTGGGCTGCTGGAGTTCATCTGTCAGGGAGTATTTAACAGCATGTACCAACAGAGTGGGCACCCCTAGCTATATGAACCTTTTTTTTGTCCTGGGCTAAGAATGAAAAGGAATGCTGAATTCATTTTTCGGAACTACCCTTCCTGTAAGGAAATAAATACACAGCCAGATCACCAATTTGAATGAATACTGCACTGGAATTGTACAGCCGTGAGAAGAAGAAAAAAAAGTGTGACGGACTTGTGACGGACTTGTGCAACTATGTGCAGTGTTTAAAGGCACTAAGCAAATCAAAAAAGCGCAGTGGGGCGTCACTCCGTCTGCGGCCCTTCATCCTGTGCCAGCGTGTGCATGCTCGACAGTCACCTCACACACCGGTCGCCATTGTTCACTTTGGGTGGACTAGTGTTCAGAGTGAGTCATGTAAGCTGGAAGCTCTGTGCCACTACACGTGTGCTGCTCCGCTGCCTGCCCCCAGGTCATGTTCCCCTATGTGTGCGTGTGTGTGTGTGTGTGTGTGTGTGTTGAGGACGACAGAGATGAAATGATTGCTACTTTGAAACAACAACAATAAAAGCTGATTTAGTGTGTTAGCCTCTGTGTTAATTCAGAGGGAAAAGCTGATAGAATGATGTGGGCAGGATGTAAGTCCTCCAGTGGGCTGCCTCCACCTATGTTCTTTGTTTCATCGCTGATCCTTACCCATCAATTTAGCTCATTCTGATGTTCTCCCGCCAGTGCGTTTAGTTCTCAAGCCGCGCTTATCCCCACCCATCGCTTACACTGGCGCTGCGAGGTTGACCCGGGTTAGGGAAAGATGCCGCAGCGTTCATCTGTCCGCCAGCTCCCTCTGCCCCCTCACACAGTCCTCGTAGTGCGGTGCCGTCCATTGCCATGGCAACAGCGGGGGCGGTAGATGGAGAGGGCTGTCTAGAGTGACAGCCTTGACAAGAGTCTGGACCCTCAAATGACCCTGGGGGGTGGGGGAAGGAGAAAAGATGGCGATGGGGGAGAGGGGGGGGGAAGAGACGGGGAAAGGTCAATGCCTTAGCAGTCACGTGTGATTATGGTCATGAGGTTCAAGGGCATCTCCTCTGTAACCTATTTCTGTCCCCGGGTAAAGGTCAGCTCCACAGCACAATAAAGCCGTAAGTACACTTAAATGGGGAAACCACATTGGGGAGTTCGGACTAAGCATTGTTCTTGTTTCTCTGTTTCCTCATCGTCGCCTGGCGTGCAACAAATAGACCTAGCCTAATTAGATTCCCCCTCCCCCCACCCTCAACCGCGGCATTGCACAGTCCGAGTAAGTGGGGTTGTCATCATTACTGCCCATTGTGCTGTAACATGAGTTGCATCATCCCTTTAACTAGGTCACTTCTTCTCCTCTCCCTTCTCTCTCCCCTCCTCTCTTCCTTATCAAACGTTGGTTGGTGGTATTGAGTCGCCTCGCGAGCTCTACCTCCCCCCACATCTGTTTAAAACCAGGCTGCTGGTGTCTGGGGGCTAATTACGCCAGGCTAAATAGTCCCTGGCGCCAGAGGCTAACGTGTCCTAGCAGATGGGCACTGGTGTTGCAGGGCAATGGGAACATGGCGTCACAGGAAGGGGGGGGGGGGGAAAGGAGGGGTGAGGGGCCCTAGGTGGTGCCCTGGCAGACTGGCGTCGTGTGGGTAACAGCCGTGCCACCCACTCACCATCCAGCCACCCTCGCCGTAGGTGTGAAATCACACTTTGTACTTGCTTAACTCATTCCTCATTCCTAGGAACAGGCCTTTCATCTCTGATGAAATTTCAAAGGACTTCTCCCCTCTGCAGTGCTCGTTATCATCCTAAAAGAGGTTGGATTAAGCCAATTTTTGACCACAATGGAGCAGTAAGACTTAAAACCAAATGGATAAGCTATAAATGTGTAGCTCATGTGGTTCTTTTTGTTTGATTATTATTATTAAACACATCCAGCAGGAACAAAGCAACACATACCTTCTTTTGGTTACCATTCAAATGTAGGTTAAATAAAAGGGAGTTAATCCAATGAAGTCTAGTGAAGGTTGATGCATATGGTTTTCATAAGAAAATGGTTTATTCTTTTTGTCCGTGCGTCAGAGCCAATTAGCTGAACGAGGTAGCCACATTTGATCGTACTGCGTAAGATCTCGGCTCTTTAATGCGAAACCAAAGACATTGTACATCTCCTGCTGGCTATAATGTTTGGGTCAAAAAAGGTGGAGGGCTTTCTTAATGTGTGCAAGTAGGTTAAGATAACGATGTTGCTTAAATTGCACTAAATGTTTGCATTTTTCTTTTGCGTGTCTGCTGGTTGTTTGGTTTATTTACGTTATTCTGTATTACAATTTAGAAAATAGATAGATAGATATTTTTGACGGAAAACACATTTTAAAGCCCTAGAGCTAATACCCACGTTTCTAACAACTTTACAGGAGGAGGTTTTTATATAATTAAGCCGTTTTTATAAATGCCGTCTCGGGTTGCTCGTTGCTAACGGTGTCCCCGTCTGGGTTACCCGCCGAGGCCCGTCTCACCTCCACCAACTATCCTCCTCTTTACCTGTCCTAGATTAGCTGAGACCACGTCCCTATTGATTACAGTCGATGGTAGTAAAACCCTGTTAAAGGAAGGTAGGAAGTAGGGCTGCAACAACGAATCGATGAAATCGATTAGAATCGATTATTAAAAGCGTTGGCAACGAATTTCATTATCGATTCGTTGTGTCGCGCGACTATTATCTTTGAGTATTAAAAGAAAGTTGCGCGCGCCGCGCAGAGCTGAGAAAAAAAAGTTGAGCGCTCGCGCAGCAGAACATTGGAGAGACCCGTACTACTGTTCTGAAACATGCGGAGGAAGAGAAGCCAATGCGATCTAAATATTTCACACTGAAATGGGGGGTGCGGGTCCTAGCGGGCAACGGGGGGAGGGGGGGGGGGGGGGTGCTGCGGTTTTTGTGCAGCAATATTGATGTCCGGGTGGAAATCAGGAGAAAGGTCGGTCCGGGATATTTTCGGGAGGGGCTTTGAAATTCGGGAGGGTTGACATGTCTGATTGTAAGATATGCAAAAGCGACATGGCCTGGCACGGGAGCACCACGGGGATGATTCATGATTTTGTGCCTAATATATTTAATTTGGCGGCTGTAAAGTATACATCATGCGATGTGTGTATGTTTTTTGTGTTAGTCCATTTTATTTGCTTACTTAGGGATGTTCAAGGAGCAATCTGTTAGTGCAAAAGATATTTAGAAAGTGCACAGTCAGTTCTATTTTTCAATAAAGGGTTGGAAATTAATGTTTTTACATTTTTTATTTTTTTATCCGATTCATCGATTAATCGAACAAATAATCGACGGATGAATCGATTATTAAAATAATCGTTAGTTGCAGCTCTAGTAGGAAGTCATATCATTATTGTTATTAAAGGTGAGTTAGTTAGTTAGTCTGGTTGAAAAATGTTACAAAGTGACTCAATCTTCAACCTTACTCTTAACTAACTGTAAGCAGTTAACCACTCTGACTCACCACTCCGGCTTTACTGTCCAGTATTCCTGGTTTAGCTCTCCCGTGTCCTCATCATGCCCCCTCAGTGTGGCCGCTTGTTGACCTCTCTTATCCCCTCCCCTCCCCCCTCTGCATCTTTCCTTCTGTCTCATTGGCTCCTTGTCACTGCTCGTAGCTCTATTTACAGGAATACAGAGTATATACAGAGTAATTCGTTTTGCCTTCTGTTTCCTGGTTCCTGTTTCCTAGTGATGGACAGAATGACTGAGGCACATCACTTATCGTCGTTTTCTCTCGATGTTATACGATAAATCTTCTGTCGCCGTTGAACAGCTCCAGCTCATTTTTTTCTCGTTTGTTTAGCATCACTTTAGCAATGGCCGTATCTGGTTCCTTTTATGGGCTGCTTATCAAGCGCGCTGCTCCAGAGTCAGATGTAGCGGCGGTTTGCGACCGTTGAAGGGCTGATCTACTTTGCGCTAGCTGGTCGAGGATCAATTGCAGCAGCAGCCGTCTGTGAAGTCTGCAGGCAAGGCTGCTGTGGCTCCCACATGACACGCAGTCTCCACACTGCAGCCTTTGAAGCGCATGAACTCTTCACCCCTGTCTGAGCAGGTCGGCTGGAGAGCAGCAGAATAGAGAGATGCGAGAGATTGAGAGAGAGAGAGAGAGAGAGAGGCAGAGGGAGGGGGGAGATGGGGGTGGGGAGATTGAGAGATGTGGGATAACAGAACAGGGCGAAAGGTAGGCTAGGGAGGTGTAGAGGTTGTCATTTAGGCTCTAGCAGTCCCCCATCCTTCTGTCCTCCCCCAGCTCCTCGCTCTCTCATCCCACTTTATTTTTTCCTCTCCTCCCCTCGGGTCTTCTTTTTCTGGCCCTGTTTGACCATTCCTGTCTCTTTCTTTACTCTTCCTCCTCGCCTCTTCCTCACGTCTGTCTCGCTCCCTGCCTGTCCGCCCGTCCTACGTTTTTGTTCCCGTGCCATCGACGCATCAAAGTGGTGCAATAAATTGACTTTGAGCGTTAAGTCACTAATGGCGTGTGACTTTTATTTTGTGTAGTAACGTATCTGCGGCGTCCTACTGTATATTCTCGGCAAAAGAGGCTGTCACGTCCTCGCAGATTCAAGTAGACACCAGAGGTCAAAGTTGGTCACTAAAAACAGCACACCACAGAAAGCCCGATCACTTTCGCTCGGACTCAAAACTAGAGTTGTGCTGCCTCAGAGGGAGCAAGGTGTATGTACAGTGCATTTAAAATAACAATAGCGATACACAATATAAAAATGTGCATTTGGTTGATTTTACAAAACAAATGGACCTGGAAAAAAAGGGCTTTCTTTACATTTGGACACCCCTTATAAAGACTGAGCTGCAATCGAACGGTTTATTGGTTTCTAATTATCACAGGCAGTGCTTCATGAATTCATGAATAAGGACTGTTTGCATTTTTTATTCAGCAGTGACATGAATTCTAAAAAAATCTCGAAAATATGAAAAACCACAAGTTTATTTACCAAATGCACAAATGCAAACATAGCTCTTACACTTGCTCCTTTATTAATGGAAAGTTCAAGAAAATAAAATAAAAATATCATTTGTCCACTAAAAGTTGCGTTACGTTGGCGTATGAAGTAATCAGACGAGACATCCAGCCAAACTCTACACAGGACTTCCTTTACTTGTAATCAAATAATTCTAAACAAGTTAGTTTCCTTGATTTCTAATATTTCACAAATATTACCACAAAACAGCCCTGTATAGTCTACTATTAGTTTGGTTTTACAATATTTCAGGATAAACCACCTTGTTTTATCGGTGTTACTATTTTGCAAATATATAAAACCCACATACATAACTTAATAGCCTGCGGTTTAACTTCATTTATTTTTCATTATTCTAGAAATTATTTGTATTTTATAGAAGAAAGCAATGCTATTTAGTGAAGGAGGGAACAGATACTTTCGGACACACATACACTCTTTCAGAGCTGATTCTGTGGCCTAATGGCATCTGGTGTATCACAGTAGAGGCTTCTGCACCAGAGGGGATGACACATACTCTCATAGACACACGCACACACACACTCTTACTTACAGACCGGATTCAGGCAGCCTGAGTGCAGCTTTTCATGGCTTCAGAACATTAGGTCGTGACCCTGACCAAAAAGCCACAGTTATTATCAGTCTGGGGAAAAAGGCCACATTCTCATTGTGTGACAGGTAGACTTATAGTTTGACCCGCTGTGATGTTATACTTTTAATGTGGTGTCCGTGTGTTTACCATCAAATACTTCTCTCTGTGTCACGTGACCTCACTGTAACGACCCTTTGGGTCGTGGGTGCGTTTGTCCTCGCGCTGGGAGTACACGTGGTGTCCGTTAGTGCGGGCACGCCACTCGGCATCTCGTTGTTAGGGTGGTGATCCAATGATGGAAGCTAGCTTGTCCCTTGGTTGACCCTAACAGAGCTGCCCCCCCTCCCCCCCACCCCCTCACACTTCTCCCACCTCGCCTCCCTCCCGTCCCTTTCCTCCTCTGCCCCTCCCATCCACCTCTCCTAGGTTACTCTTGGCCAACTCTAGCCACCTGATTAAGGGATTAGTGAAGCTGATGGTTGTCAGTGTCCCCCACATGCTGGCTACACCTGGACCTTGGGGGGGGGGCGGTGTGCAACTTTACATTCACCCGCATCAACACGGACTCGTACACACATCCTTATTGGGCGGACACCGGTATTGGTGTCACACAATGGCCTCGTTCTGCAGAGGAGCGGAGAATGCAAGGGGAGGGGTGGCAGGGTCAGCGCAGGGTCAATGTCTTGTATCTCCCTCCCTCCCTACTCTCTCTCCATCTCTTCTAGCGCCCCCCCCCCCACCCTGACCCCCCATGCCCCTCCCACTGCTTCCAATGCCCTGCCAAATTAATATATCCCATAATCCCACCGTGTCGCCATGTCAGCAGCACCGTATCCCCCCACCAGACTTTGTCTTGCTCTCGCTCGTCACCAGACGGCGGCGCCTCCTCTTTCCATCCCCGCAGTCACAGATTAAGATACCGTGGATGTGCAGGCGCTGCTGGATGTAGCATTGGCAGACGTATTGATTTGTTTATTCCAAACATTACATCTGCGCAGTGTATACTTGCTCCGGCCTAAAATAGGCCTCCACTTAAACAAGTCAATTTAACCACAGAGGGTTATTAGAGAACAATTCTATAACAACATAATAGCTATGCATGAAGAAAACAAAGCTTGCATCACAGTTTTCCTTTTAATAGTCTTTAATATATTTTCCTTGGCGGATATTCTGTTGTTTTATGTCTGTAGAGAGCAAGCAGTGCGTTTTGACTCCTGCCTATATTTAGGCTGGTCACTTTGCCTCACCTCCTGGTAGGAGGAGTGAGTCAACAGCTGTTTTCACCTTCCAGCTCATTGTCCGTGTGCTGAAAACCTTTGATCAATCAAAGACTCTTCTATCCAACACCCCTAGTCTTTATAAGCGTAGCTTCATTGCTTCTTAGTTCTTAGTTAAAGTGTTTTGGTGTCTTTTCTGTCTGCTTCACTGAACTTGCATGGGGTGCTGGGTCCCTCCCCCAAGCGGCTCTGTGACCTCTCGTTGCTCTCTTGCCCTGATAATTACACAGCTAGATTCTAACCGGCTCAGCTCGGCTTTAGCTGCAATGTTTTGGCTGTTATTTGGATTTTCCTATTTGAGTTTTAATTCCCCCTATACAACCATTTCATACATATATGCTGCGTGGGTTGTTGCATTTGTATTTGGGTGAAAGGCAAGTTTTTTTATTTATTTTTGCTCATAATATTTATTCCTGTTTTTCTCTCATGAGAAGACTTTGACAATAGAGGATTTTACTGATTGTTTAACCTTTGGAGGCGGGTGTGTGATATTTGATTTGGGGCTTTATGAATAAAATTGACAAGACTAGTTCAACATATCCAACGGGTCATTTGGCAGCTCTCAAGCATAATTCCGGCAAATCAAGTCTAAACAGTTTTCTACTTTTTTTCCAAACATCTGCTGCAGAGAACAACAAAGATCAGTATCAGAAGGTGAAAGTAAAGCCAGAGCCCATGGAGGTGGACCCTCCCCCTGCTGAACTCTCTCCACCTGCCTCTCACCTGCGGGCCTGCAGCACTTTAAGTGCGAGTGAGAAGACCGAGCCAATGAGTAACCTTCTAGAGACATTGGCCCGCCCCCAGAAAGACCTGTTCTCCCAGGACATATCGGTCAAAATGGCCTCCGAACTACTTTTCAAATTGTCAGGTAAGATCCTTGCACACATCAAACACGCAGTGTTCGTTGTATGCACAGCACACACGCACGCGCACACACACACACACACTCCTCTTTTCCCCTGCAGCACCACGGTGTAAACAGTGGACAGGTTCTGGACTATAAAACCTCCTGCCTTTTACCTGTCCGGCCATGAAAGCAGGAGACAGCAGTTTGTTTTGCTAAATCAAGCAAGACAGAGTATTAAGAACCCCCCCGCCCCCCCTTCCATGTCCGTGCTGATGTGTGTGGGTGTGGAGGGTCAGCCTTGCAGTCCTGGGCTATGACCCCGGCTTTATCCTGCCTCTAAATGCCATATATAGAGAAACACTCTTGGGTGAAATCTGTTTCCTCTTCTTGCTCACACACATATTCACAAATTCACACATTTACAGTCTTTCTTTCCCACACAGTCTTGCATGCACACCTTTACACACTCACACAAGGCCCCATGGGGAGTGGTGTCTGCACAAAAACTCCCTCCTCCCCCTCTGCCTTTCTCTCATTCTTTCTCTCTCTCTCTCTCTCTCGCTCTCGACTCGTTTTCAGACATGCCGGCTCAAGCACACTTGGCTGCACACGCTCTCTCCCCCTGCACTTCCACTCCCTCCCTTTACATTTCTCCCGTGCGGCATCTCCATGGCAACGTCGAAAGAGACCTCTGTCCTTGGCGAGGAGTTTGATGGAGCGGGGTGTTTAAAGGGTTGCAGTGGGTTGTAGGAGGGGGGGGGGTAAAGAGGGCAGCAGGGGTACGCAGTATGCCCACCCAGGGAGGCTAGGGCATTGCTCGCCTGGCAGTGGCGACGACCGTCCCGCCCCGTCCCCTCCCCCAAGAACTGGGTTTGAATGTGAGGGGAACTGGAGCATAGTGGGCTGCTGTCACACAATGAGCAATCAATATGAATTACCCAGAGCAGTAGGACCTCAGAGACACATCAGTAGCAAGGTCGCTCTGAATGCTGAGATGGTTGCAGCTTTGAAAGTCTTCAATATATCGCATTGAGACTCCGACATGCGGCTCCATCCTGGGGCGTTATGGACACTGGTGTTAACGACTGGATACTGAAAAGCCCACAGCATGGACGCTCGAGAAATGGCATTAGATGATTTTCCATCCTCCCTTTATTACCATTAAGAAACCTGTTTAAAACATGTCACATCTGAGACTCCATCCCTGTGAGCAAGCAGAGGTGGCCACTATGTTAAAGTACAGTATTCAGTGTACCCCCTCAGAAGCAGCCTGTGGATCTCTGGCAAGTGGACTTTGATGCCCTCGGCTTTAAACTAACCCTTGCCTGGGAGCAGCATGGTTATAATGTGTAATCGCAACCCTAAAACAGGTGCGAGTTGAGGTGTGAACAATGCCCAAGCTGTTAAGTGGCCGCAAAGGCATCAAGTCTTTTGGGATAACACGAGCAATTATCGATTTTGACTTCTAATTTTGTGGAATACAATAAGAGTCGGTGGCGGTCTTAATTTACCGTGGTTGATCTATCACATTGTTCTGACACTCCACTGTAATCATTCGGAGCAGCGTGTTGCTATGTCGACAAAATGCTAACCTTTGTGAGTTTTTAGAAGTTTGGAAGTGCAAGAGACAAACAACACAGCTAGTTACAATCAGGTGTTAATGTGTGAGGGGAGAAAAACGCTGCATGCAGGTCAGACACAGGTTGGTTTGATAATCACCAGTTGGCCACACATTTTGCATTTATTCTCCCCAAAAGTAGCACCATGAAATAATATTTTTGCACTGTTAAATAGCTTTTTACCAAACTTTTCCTGTTTTCCTGTGTATTCCGTAGAACTTTACAATGTAACATTAATGCTGATAAAAAAAAAACCTTGGCTAACACAAATGCAACTGTACTCAAAACACTTATGTGCCATCTGGGTTGTCTTATATGAACAGCTATGCACACGTAAAGAAAAAATATATATACATATATGTCTGTGTTATTGGGATAACATTTGGCTCACAGGTCGGCAGAGACTCCCACTGTACCAGATGGCCAGTACACCCCTGCTGGCATGGCCAACCTGTGCTTTACCAGCCGACTTGAGCCACAAGGAATAAGGAGGACGTAGTTTTTGTTTCTCTATTGTTTTGAGTATTTTATTGTGGGGTATCTAAATATCTCTTCTAAATGAATTCTGAAATGAATATTAAAAGAGAACGTTTCACTGGCTTTTCCTGGAGCCTCCAACCAAGCTCTTCACGTGCTGGTAGTGTTTCCTCGGTTGTCGTGGAGATCCCTTAGTTGTTGTCTTGTGACGTAACTATGGAACTCGGGTAGAGTAATACCTGTGTCTGTGTGAAGGTCTTCTACAGGGCCTGGTTTGAATAAATACTGCATTGAATAATTAGAAATGATAAAGTAGATAAAGTAGTATTGGGTTCACTGTGTTTTAATATGTTTGGTTTTCTTGTTGTTGTTTTTTTTCAGAAAAAGTCAGCAAAGCCAACTACCACAAAGACAGTAACATGGTGGGAATGAACAGGTTAGTCAATCATATAGCATTTGTCTCTTGACGATAATATTGATTAATATCCTGCTCTTTTCTTGTTTTTAATCCAGCAGCCATGTAAACTGATCTTATTATGCTTCCTGTTTCAGTCCGTTTCTGGACGAGTGCTTCAGACAATCACCCTTTAACTCGCGCTCCAAGAGCTCTTCCCCCGCAGAACCCAGCTCGTCTACCAGGGCACTGTTCCATGGTGAGACGCATGTAAAACACGCGCACACAGACACTCACTCACAGGAAGATGTGCTAGTGGTATTAACGGATTATCTCCGCTCGTGTCGTGTCTTTCAGATCTGCAACTAAGTCGATAAACTATTGTGAGAATGAAGCGTTTTGAAGAATGTGTACTGGTTCCAGCAGCTCAGATGCATGCATTTACTACTTCTGCTGTCATATGTGACTGTAGATCGAATATCTTTTCTGGTAAGCGCACCAGAAGAAAATTGAAAACAGTATCATCGACTACGAAGTTGTGAATGGCATTTTTTTAAACAATTAAGGCAATAATCTACATATTAACTGATAATGAGAACATTTATCAATTAAAACCTTGCTGTTTTCATGCTTGTTGTTTTATGATTAAAAAAATAATAATATTCAGAAAAATGATCTCAAAGTCAGAACCGCTGCGTCATTAATTAGAATCAAAGAAATGAAAAAGATTCCAAGTCTGCAAGTTACTCTCCGTGTACAGTTGCTTGGTCATGATATACGTACATATATACATGTACATGTACATATACATGTGCATGTGCACGTATTACCGACATCCTTTTAAACACACAACTGCACAGAAGCCGTGTTTCCTGCAGAGTTTCTCACCACCAAAACTATACATTAAGAAACCTTTACATCTGAGCCACAAGGACACATCTCAATTAACCACCTCCGACTTTACAGGATCTCACCTTCCTCTCTGGCGAAACCCCCCCTCCCTCCTGTTTCATATTTAGAGCTCCATCCGGCCCCACTGCACTCAAGCATTTCCCCAACCCCGAAGGCCTTTGCCCAGGGCGTCCCCCCCGTCTCCCTCTCCTCCGTCTTCCCTGGCATCCCTGAACTTCCCTCCGCGTTCTTTTGGCAGTGAGCGATCCAGAGGTTAATTAGCTTGTGCCAGCTTTGCCTGTCCCTGTGCCAGTTAATGAAAATCTGATTGGCTCCTGGGTGTCAAGAGTGTCCTGAAAGTTAATTCGCCCCGACCACCTCCCCTTTCCCTCGTGTGTTTAAGCTTCACATCCAGACTCCGCCGCTCACAGTACTGGTCTACTCCCCCCCCCCCCCCCTCCCCACATTGTGTGTCCCTCTTTGACTGCTCCTTTTCTGGTGTGTCTTCATTTTCTTCTTCTTCTCCCCCGTATTACAAACCCCTTCTCCAATTATTGGTGGGCATCTGTAGTCACAGCTGTGGGCAGGCGTAGCTTTAATCAAACATATTTTCTGTTCAGTGTTTGGGGAACGTCACTGTTCGTTCCTTCCTAAGTTTATTTTATCATTACTGGTACATGAATTGCACTTGGTTACTGATGAGTGACAATTGTCTTTTTTTAAAAGGCCAAGCAGACCGCTTCACAGCAGATATTTTAGTAACGTAACGTTTAATGTAAAGAGGAAAGCTTACATCTTTTGATTGAATGATTAGTGTCATGGACAGTGATGCTCTTTCCAACAATTCTTCAACGAGTGACGCATTCAGCAGTATTTCAGAGCATGTAATGGCTATTTAAGCAACTTCCAGGCTTCTCGCTTCAGTCTGCGGTTTAGCACGATCCCTCATTTCCCGTTTGTACCCCCCCCCCCCCTCTCTCTCTCTCCAAAGCAACTAATTAAGCCATTAACCACTTCAGGGCTTACGCCACACCCTAACCGGCTTAATCATCCGTGTGTTCGCCGGGTCGTGGCCACGAGGCCTCGCTGTGCGGCTTCTCATCACCCGTGTGACCGGGCTGTCCCCTGGTCTCAGGACAAGTTAATGTTTTTCTGTGGTGAGCTTCAGCTACAAGCCCCGTAAGAAGGCCTAGGATTCTCCGAATAAACCCCCGAGACAACAAGTAGAGAACACCGGGATGAAACTAATGTGATCACCCTGTTGAAGTCAGATCTCCGCTCATTTTTTTTGCATAATTTTCAGCCAAATTACTGCTCTTTCCAGATTTACTGGTGTGTTTTTACCATCACACACGTGCCCCCCCTCACCCTAATGACTGGAGTGTGTCACAAACCTGCAGTAAAAGGTCACAAAGAGGATCAGTTTACAACTGTTTTCTGAGTTAGGCAGAAAATTCTCTTCCCCCCCCACAGCCATGGGCAAGTCTGGCATGTCTTATCAAAAAGCAACTTATATGTCGAATTGATTAATCGACTGCTATTGATGTGATTTCAAGTTGAACCCGATCTTGGTGTCTCAGCAGGCTCTGCTCACTCAAAATGATAGAGTCCTGCAGCCCATTGATTGTATCTTTGATTCACCACATTTTCTGGAGCGAACTTTGCAAAAAATAATGATGAACTCATTACTTCCCTCAGAGTAGTTTGAACGGGATGTACCTCCTTAAATTTGACTTCATAGAAATATTCTTTCTGTAATCCCAAATTATGACACCTGCATTATACCCATCAGAACATATTTCATATTTCTTAGAATAATACCAAATTCCACAGGCTTTTTATTCCATATCAAGATGTTACATACAGAACAATCTTTGCTGGCACATATATTAAAGCGATACACCTGTATTTCTACCCATGGAGGGAAAGTCGGTTGTTTCAGGAGCACACGGACAGCAATGGTACAGAAAAAATGGTGAATGTAAAAGGAATTAAACGGATGTATAGAATATAGAAACAATAGCATATTGAGATAAAAAAAAAATGCCTGGATGTCGTTCGCGTGCAGCGATTTGCATGTATATCAGATACTTTGCATATTCCAGCATCCTCGCCTTGTTCCATCAGGAAACATAATAACATTCATAAGGCAATTTGGTTAACAAAAAACATACCTCCATATGTAGGAAGAATCTTTCTCATTGCGTTATCTTAAACCACACAAACACCTCACCAACGTTTTTCATGGGACAACTAAGGAATGTAAAGGTAAAATGCGAGTTTAAGAATCTTCCTTTTGAATTTAAATGGTACATTATGTGACCTAAAGAACCTTTAGACTATGAAGCCTATAAACAATGAGTTCCTTCAATCAAAACTTTTAGTCCGAGGGGGAAACTTAGCAGCAGATTTGTTTCCACTTATGCAGATTTTTGTTTTCAGTGTTCATATCTATAGAAACAACTGGGCATCATAAAGGTTTTAGCTTTAGTACAGTAAGTAGGGTTGCAAAGGGGCAGAAAGTTTCCATGGAAATTTTGGCGTGGGGATTTTGAAAGCAAAGTGCCTTTCGGGGTGCATCAAAAAGCGAGAGTTGGGCAATTTATCACACTGCAGCAGGGCTATTGAGACCACACTAGTGCAGGGCTGGGGGGGTGCGGACGATACGGCCGACAAGGGAGTAACCAATGTGGCTCGGATTATAGTTAAACGACACACTAATACTAAATATTAAGTAATATAAAGGACGTTTGCTCAATGATGACGTGTGCGTGGCGTTCGGTTGTTCTCAAGCATACGGCGTCTCTCCACGGGACAGTTCCCTCGGCATGGAAGTATGACGGGAAGTCCGATCCGAGCCAACGAGCTATCGAACGGGCTGACGGCAGGCCAGTCGAGGAGCTTCCATCAAATGGCAGGTTTAGCACATCAGCCCACAGTGGATCAGTTGTTCTGTTTCACCGGAACTGATGGAAATGAGACCTTTCTTGATGTATTAGACTATTTTTTTGGGCTAGGCAATACGCTATCAGGGAGTATGAAGTCGCTAAATGAGTGAATGTGATGCTGTGATTCACAAAGGAAGAACTGATTATGAACCACACAGTTTTCTCTCTCACTGTGATCATCATCTCTATTTCGTGTAGTCTTTAACTCTCCTGAGCAGTTTGTCCCTTAGCTCGTGGCCTCTAGCCCCTCCGGCCTGTCTGCTCCGTAGGGCGGAGGCTCAAGGCATCGAAAGCCAAACGGCCTCCATAGGGCTGACGAAGGTGGTTGGAGGGTAAACGGGCACCTTCACAGAAGCTGAATACTGAATGAGATTATTAGAGCTGAGCAGGAAGGAACAGTTTTTGAAAAAAATGCTGATTCTCCACAGCAGACCGGCTTATTAGAGGAGGAGGAGGAGGAGGAGGGAACTGCTAGAGGGGCTCTTTTCAAAGTTCAAAAACAGAACCACGTGCGACTTTTAAAGGTAGTAACGTGCAGAGTAACCCAAATGTGAACGTAACAAGCTGTGGTTTTTATCGTGGTCTTTGTGCTGAGTTGAGCTAGCGTTTATCTGGAACGCATCCCCTTGTTTTCACATCATCTCTCATCTACTAATGAACAGACGGCAAAATGTATGGAAGTAAATCTGTGCCATCGGGGGTTGAAATAAAAAGTTGATTGAATTTCTAGCACTGAATATTTATGCATTGAAATTATGTACCTGAATGTTTTTCAACATTAAAACACCGCAAAAAAATTCAACCTAAAAAAAAAAAATGTTGAAATATTCGAAATGGAGGCTACAATATTCAACCGCAAAAAATTCAACCTTGGCACACCAATATGCGGAGGCTACAATATTCAACCCAAATAAATTCAACCTTGGCACACCAACATCCGGGACACTAAGGAGGAGCAATCGATTCTAGATTCAAGATCAGGAGCGTGCGTCAAGCTAAAGGAGCGAGCACCCAAAACACCTTCGGCTTCGGATTGTATCCATGTCCAATAATAACGGGACTTTAACTCTTCTTCATGCCATCAGTGTGGCAACGTATGAAGAAATACATAAAAGAACATATAATGTTCACCCTAAACCAAAACGTTTGCTTGCCACTGACGATATACAACTCTATTAAAATATACAAATCAACTGAAATCCCTTAAGCTCGGTTGGCCGAGTGGGTAGCACAGCCGCTCTGTGGCACTACGTTATTTTGCGCAACACGGTTCGAATCCCGGTTGTGGCGGACTTTTAATAAATGTTCTTTTATGTATTTCTTCATACGTGGCAGTGACGTAGTGCTCACTTATACAATCGTAATCGCTGCAATGGATATGGGATGCATTTTTGAACATTTTCAGAACAATATGTTTGCAAATGTGTGACGACTCAAGTGACGGAGGCAGACAACACCTGCCTGCCGGGGGGAAACAAACACGCACCCGTAGCCAAACCAGTAGGTTCAAAAACCAGTAGGCACGTAACACCGGGGGAAAACAAACGCGCACCCGTAGCCAAACCAGTAGTTCAAAAACCAGTAGGCACGTAACACCGTCACTGAAAAATGGGTTCTCGTTTCAGACTTTACGAGCAAATACAGGATCCCTTTGAGATAAATTCTAAAGCCTCGCATTAAGACGTACATCCCTTTATGTAAGACTCTGCGCTACTTGCAGGTCGCTGTGTTGTGCCAGATCCTCAATAAAGTTTACCCATGGTCATGAAGACTCATTTAACGTTACGTGGACTTTGAATGTCGCTTAATACCCAACTGAGATCGGCTTGTGCCGCTGTGAAAAAGGATCCTTCCACCGACGCTACTGCGGTTATTCCTGCATGTCCTGTCGGGTTTATGCGTCTGCGCGCTCCGTTAAAGCTGCTGCCGCTGCCGCTGCCCCCCCCACTACGATACAGCGGCTCATCTGCCTCTTCAAGCGCGTTCCTGGTTTTCAAAACTCCGCCAATCACTCCTAACAGCTTGTCGAAGGATCTCAGCATCATTAAATGAATTCAAAACTAGAAGAAGAGGCGTATTGTGAGCGGCTGTACGCTCTCGTTTAACTTCCGCTTAGTTCATGTCCAACACAGTCTGTTAATGTACAAATGTCAGCTGTCTATTACGGAATCTTACAGACACAAACCACACTGATGACATGAAGAAGAGTTAAAGTCCCGTTATTATTGGACATGGATACAATCCAAAGCCGAAGGTGTTTTGGGTGCTCGCTCCTTTAGCTTGACGCACGCTACTGATCTTGAATCTAGAATCGATTGCTCCTCCTTAGTGTCCCGGATGTTGGTGTGCCAAGGTTGAATTTATTTGGGTTGAATATTGTAGCCTCCGCATATTGGTGTGCCAAGGTTGAATTTTTTGCGGTTGAATATTGTAGCCTCCATTTCGAATATTTCAACATTTTTTTTTTTTAGGTTGAATTTTTTTGCGGTGTTTTAATGTTGAAAAACATTCAGGTACATAATTTCAATGCATAAATATTCAGTGCTAGAAATTCAATCAACTTTTTATTTCAACCCCCGATGGCACAGATTTACTTCCATAAAAATGCAACAAACGTGTTAAAAGGGGATGGATAAAATCAAGTTAGTGTGGTATGGTTTTAAACGTATTCAGTGGTTTTTATTTATTTTTATTTGACAGCCGTGTGACTCGACAGCCTTCAGTCTACCTGTAGCTGCTGATGCAGTCAGTAGTGAATGATGGCCCTGGTTTTTCTGCCCTTTGATCCAGACTCTGAGAAGGACGACGGGGAGCCGGGAAACGGGGTCGCGCCGTGGCGACTAAACGAGCAGCTCTTCCCCTGTCCCGTCTGCGGCAAAGTGTTCGGCCGACAGCAGACGCTCTCCAGGCATCTGTCTCTGCACACGGGTAAATGAACGCACCAACGCTGCGCCATGCCATTTCTTTGTTTGACGGCGGAGCTTAAGCTCGGGTTGGTGCTGCCCCCACTAAGTAAATAAGGTTGACTAGACTGGATTACCCTTCCTTTAAAGAGATTACTACCGCGATTAGTCTCTCTGGGAAAACTGCCCGTCTAATTACCCAGCTGGAGGTATGCCTCTCAGAGCAACACACACACACACACACACACACACACCAGTAACTGATGCAGTCACGATTGGATTCCTTCATTCACTTTGTTTCTCACACTCCGACACGCGAGACTTCCTCGCGATGCGGCCGCACTCTCCCTTGTGTCCTGATTACTCTGTCTTCTCTAACGTGGCCCTTCTTTACTCCCAATTGATCCGTTGTATCCCATCACTGTCTCCTGCGATCCCTCTCTCTGCCCTTATTTTTTTTTTTTTAAGTAAATGAATGAATATCCTGCTTATGCTATTTTATTCGAAGCAAATTAAACGCTGGATTAGAACAATGAATGCAACCTACTTGGGATTGCAGACTAAATGGCCAGGCGCACAAATGGAGACTGGAGTACGAAATGCCCCCACACGATTGGACGTGCTCTCACGTTTCACGCACACACACACACACACACACACACACACACACACACCCTACAAGCCATCTGAGAGTGTTGGCTGTGAACAGCTTGGCCACACCACAGAGAGCAGAAGCAGGGGCATATGTCAGTGTGATGGTCTTTTTGGTTTCCCGGGCGACATAAAGGTTGCCTGGCTTCATGTCCTTAGGGCAAATGGGGTGTGTGTGTGTGTGTGTATGTGTGTGTCTGTGTTTGAATTTAGGGGAAGCTATAGGGAGAAGACATAAAATAAAATATATGTGGTTTTTAACTTTTATCTTGGTTTGAGTGCTTTCAAATAAATTAAAATGATGCATGCTCATCTTGTGGCATCTACAGGAATATCCAGATGCTCCCTGAAAGGTTTCTTCTTTTCTAGTCCGACATCACAAGATGTTTTTTTCTTGCTCTTCCCAGGATCCGAGTTAAAGTGGGTTAGCAGGGATAGGCATTAAATAATTATCTTTGAAGCTTGTTTTAAAGGCTCAGAGGCTGTGACTTAATGAAATATCCCGTGAGATAATGTTTGCAGTAACCTGAGGTCTTGTTTGTTTCCGCAGACGAGAGGAAGTACAAGTGTCACTTGTGTCCTTATGCAGCCAAGTGCAGGGCTAACCTCAATCAGCACCTGACCATCCACTCTGTGAAGCTGGTCAATACCGATGCTGAGCAGATAGTCAGCGCTGTTACAGCAGAGTCCGCTGAGCGCAAGAACTGCCCCTACTACTACAGGTACTGCCCAAAACACAGCACACACTTATCCAATTATATTGTGATCTTTATTTTTATTTCTGTTTTTGTTGGCCTTTTAAAAAAAAATCGTAATATTAATTATTATTTGCTTTTTGAAACCAGACTTGTACCCGTTTGTTTCATACAACATGAAGCTGTGACTAGGTAGAAAAACAATCCTCTCATCACCTAGAGGTCCCTTATCAACATGTTAACTCTTATTTATTATGCATTCAAAAAGCATATATAAAAAACGTTTGTTAAGTTGGGTTTTATGTGCCGAGATATCTCTTGTTTGTGTGTAATGATTTACTGTAGATTTACATCAAAACGAACGGCAAGAAATCTAATAGTAATCCAAAATGTCGTACTAATGCATAAATACTTTCATGTGGTTAACGATCTGGAACGAGTTCAACAGCACCACGTCTGCCACGAGGAAATATTTAATTTCCAATTGTCTATTACATGAATAGAAATGCATCCACTATGTACCACTTACCAATTTATGCAGGCACGACATAACACTAAAGCTGACGCTTCTTCTCGCCATCTCCCTTCCCTTTCCTCTGTGTTCTCTGTCCAGCTGCCATGTGTGTGATTTCCAGACGGAGCTGAACGCTCAGTTTGTCAGCCACATGTCGCTCCATGTGGACAAGGAGCAGTGGATGTTCTCGCTGTGCTGCAGCGTCTGTGACTACGTCTGCATGGAGGAGAGCGACATGAAGAGCCACATTAGCACTGGACACGCAGGTACAGAATGCCGCTCCACTGGAAACGTGGCCACACAGTACGTGTCGGTGTAATGATTGGTTGGTGTTGGTTGTATAATCGTGCTTTTGTGCGTCAAAGTTCAGAAAGTAGCGCAAAACGCATTCAACATATTGAATGAATTCACATTACGTCACAGAAAGAGAAGAAGCTCCAAATACTCACAACATCGAGGCTGTCACAAGAACTTGCATTATTGCTTTGAAATGGTTATTGAAAATAATCTGTTAATCTATACTGCTAGTTTACGCTTTAGGGTGATGTTCCTGTGACTGCTGTTCATGCTCCATCTTTTCACACTCTATGTATCACCAAAGGGCATGATTCAAACCCTAGAAAAATGCTCCATGGTGTTATTTTTTTAAATTTCTCTCGCATGTTGAAGTGGGTGGTAGCTTACACATTGTGGCTCTTGTTCACAGCTCAGAATAGAAATACAGTGCAGTACTTGGACGGTGACACATTTTCTATTGTTTTGTCTCCGTACTCCAACACATGGGATTTAAATTCAAACCGAGGCTTGAGCGGTTTTGAGAAATGAAGTCTTTGTGCAAGTGTCTCCAATAATGAGGTTACAGTTCAAACACTATTCACTTTACCTGTGTAAACACACTCAAATTAAAAATGGCTGTTTTTACAATGAATAGTTTACAAAAATGCAGGACATTTGACACATATTGCTCATCTTTTCAAAGGAAATTAAAGGATGTTTGATTAAATGTTGACCCCCTCCCACTTCCCCAGTGAAAACCCACATCAGAAAATCTGATACTTGGAAATAATCAGCAAAATCTGTGCACATGCATTGATTATGTAATTGTCTTATGGTTTTCAGCTTACCTATATATGATCGACTAAATAGACTGTACTGTGTCTACAATATATGAAGTCAGAACATCCTAATGTAACAGTAATTTAGACCTCATGAACACCTTGTTTTGTATCGGTTCAGAGGACACGAAGGAAAAATAAGATATAGAATTGTGTTTCACAAACTAAACTCTACCTCCTTTGGACTTTTAAAGCTGCTGGATTGACCCCCCCCCCCCCCCCTTGTGTGGTCAATAGGAGAGTGTTTGTCTAAAACAGCTTTGTTCGGTTTATTGCTGACGTTTTGGTCTTCCACTGTTCCTCAGTGTGTGTGCATGTGTGCATGTGTGCGTGGGATTGTCCGGCCCAGACAGCTGAGGGGTCTTTCAGAGGCCACGGTGGCCTTGTTTATCTGAGAAGGTTGGCCCTTATCGTTCCTGGGGGGGGGGGGGGGGGGGGGGGGGGAGAATCAATAGGCCTTGGTTTCTTTGGAGACACGCTTGGTTTATGACGCCACTGTGGCCATCTTTAAGTCTCTCATCCTGGCTCGGCATTTATCTCAGTCTCTCACAAGATGGACAGCCCTACAGATTTTTAGTGGTTTGTCCTGTGTCTGCCTTTCGTTTTTGGTTAAAGTGTCTTCATACCGGTTAGCAGCACTTCCAGTGAATCCCCACAGACTGTAAAATGCAAGTTTAACTGGTCAACAAGCCCAGGCAGGAGACTGCTGAGCTCAGCAGGTGACCTCGTCTTCGAGTTGGTTGTGTGGCCTTAACTGTAGGGGGCAGAGTATTACCTGGTATCTACCCTGGATACACAGGCAGATAGACATGCTTTGCCTCTTCATATCTGTTCCATGAACATTACAGGGCAATCGCAGACTAAGCCATTCATTAAAATAGAAAATGGAACTTTTTTTTCTGCAAAGGTGTGTTTCAAGGTCAGGCCCACTGGCTCATAGAAGCTCTATTCTTTTTTTTTTTTAAATTCCTTTTGCTTATATTCTGTGGCATTAGCCTTTTAGCTATTGTAAGAGGAGGCAAGTGTATGTTAAATACAGCAGCAGAGGAGATAAAAAACCCTCAAGCTGGCTCAATTCTGTATTCAAAATGCTGCCAAGACCGCTGAACTGACTCCGAATCCCCCTGGTTTATTTATATTTCATTGAAAGTAATTAATCATATCTTCGGACAATTCCTTGTGTGCGAACGCCACGCAGATATTCTTGTTTTTAGATGCCTGTGTAAGAAAGCCAGGTCGAGCGAGGGCAGCTGCTTTCACTGCCGTCTGAGAGAAGCGCCTTTGTTGAGCTGTGCCCTGAGATGCTCCCGCCATCTTAGCTCCTTCGGCCTTGACCAACGCTCCTCACCCTTGCCTCCCTCTTGCACCCCCCTCCCCTTCCAATTCCCTCGCTCCTTCCAGTGAATCGCAGACTTGGAGACCGGGATCAATAAAAGCACACTGCCTCTTGATTTGACTGGCAGAGAGGCCTCAGTCAGAGTTACGGAGGGCTTTGTGTGTGTGTGTGTGTGTGTGTAACAGAGGAGTACTTGAAACTGATTTTGAGCAAAGATGATACAACAACGAGTTTCATATAACAACTAGCGCCTGAGTTTCAACTGTAGCTGGTAACATTTCTCCCCAGATTTTGCGTTTTCAAGTTTTTATGGGCGCTCTTGTGTCCAGGTCTGAGCTCCAGAAGTCCCCTCAGCGAGACCAAGAGCACGTCTTCTTCCCTCTCGGCCCTCAGCGACTCGCTCAACAGCTCGGAGGGCGGGGACCTCACCCACGGCAACGAAGAGCTCCGGGGCCTGCTGGCCCTGCCCTCCTCCGCGGGAAGCCAGTCCAGCTCTGGAAGCCACTCGGGATCAGGGACTGAGGACAAGTCCGACAAAGGTGAGGGGATTCTGGGAAACCAGAACTTTCTTATATTCCTGACTAACAATCACCAATCAAACAAAAAATGTTATGTATATTTATGGCTAGATGAATTACTTGATTGATAGATAGCGTTGAAAAAACAAACATTTTCACCTCTCCCACGTTCCCTTAAACTAGTTAGAGGCTTAAATTAAAAAAAATACAGAACACTCTTAAATGGAAAGTTTGCCAGAAATTGTGTGTTCTTTATGTCGAGCCCAGATCTTTCATAGATAATATTAATACTAATAGCACTTTTTTAAGCCATCACGTTGGTCTCAAGTAGTATCTTAATTCCAACTTTTTATTTCAACTACGACTTTTATGACCTTTACAACCTATTATTTTGCACTAGACAATACAAAATTGAATTGTGACCTTCTTGATAACATTTCTTCAACACACTTAGTATATTTAATAAAAGTCTATGACATGATTTATTTTTCAATATAC
Organism: Pungitius pungitius; assembly: GCF_949316345.1. Lineage (NCBI taxonomy): Eukaryota > Metazoa > Chordata > Actinopteri > Perciformes > Gasterosteidae > Pungitius > Pungitius pungitius. Next base: position 16,119,177 of record NC_084908.1, on the reverse strand, counting down.
TATCCTATGAATTAAGAAATATACAGTACCAGTTTGAACACACTTTCTAACTGAATAGAACTAGAAAATGGCTGAACTTTAGTCTGGTACTGTACATCTTTCTCAACGTACCATATTTTGGGCTTTTGCTTGTAAAATCAACATACTATGTTATACACTTTTACACTCAGATTTTATTTGAAAGAAAATGACTGACTATAGATTTTTGTCAGCATACTATACCATGACTATGACATAATACGCCCTGACTTATTGTACTTATTATTGAAATTTATTCTGTATTTTTTACATAATACGCCCATGGCTTTTTATTACAACCTATACATTTTCTTTTTTTTGACCATTTACCATTTTATGACTAGAACCCTTTTCTAATAAAAATAAAACAATATTAGTATCTTTTTTTAGTACACTATACTATAACTTAATATACTGTGACTTTTATACGAAACCTTCCATCATACCATAATAATACTTTTTTCAACATAGCATACTGTCACTTTTTTTTTTATTCCAGACACTTAAGCCGGTCTATATCGGCCTCCCCCTGAGCAATCACCATTGGTAGGATAAAAGTACCCCTTCAAGCAGAGGGAGCAACAGAGTACATTGTTGAATGATAATAATAATAATAGCAACAATGGATCTCCCATTATGCTGAATTATAGTAGCAGCAGGTAGTAGGGTGGAGGTGGAGGTGTTCCCCCGATCCATGAAGCTCTGTAAGAAGAGAGAGCACAAAGACCCCAAGTCAGGGATATGCATTCATGGCCCATAAATGTATACGGACGGAGGAGAGGAAGCTCTCTGGCAGCCGAGGCCTGAAGCAGCGTAACGAAGGGCCTGAGCGCCTAGTGCTGTAATATGTTACTGTAAGCTCTTTGAGATCCTCCGGTGCATCACCCTTCAGGGCTTTGTAAGTAAGGACAAGGATTTCATATTCTGGATTTTAAAGGGAGCCAGAGCTGAGAAGCTAAAACAGAAATAATGTGATCGGTATTCTGGATCAGCTGGACGGTCCGAAGAGACTTATTAGAGACACAGAATAGTGTGACATTGCAGATGTGTATTTATGTTGTTTAATATCCTTAAAATAAGACATAGTATAGTATGTCATCGGTAATTTAGTATAGAAAGTAATGTTATAGTATATTATACAAATAATAATAATGTCCTTAAGTTCTAGTAGTAGGTCGTTAAAAGTAAAAACAAAAGAAATCCTATGTTGATTAAAAAGCAATAACACAGCAAGTCATCAAAGTATATTGTGTTTTAAATAACTTACAAAAAAGTCATAGTATATCATTGAAAAAGTCATGGTAATTGTATTTATGAATCATTGGAGCTTCATAATTTCAGTCCTCAAAAAAATTCCAGTATTTCAGTAATAGTCATATTGTATATCATAAACTAATTAAAGTATTCTGTCTTTGAAAAATAGTGACATTTGAAAGTAACGTTATCAAAAGTCATTAAAGGTCACAGAACTTTCTTACAAAAATGTATTTAAAAAACATTTTAAAGATGAAAAGTCGTGTCGGTAAAGCATACTACTGTACGTTACCAAGAAAGTTAGAATATAGTTTGTTACACAAATTTAATTTAAAATGCATCGTAGTATATCCTTTAAAAAGTCATAGTATACTACGTTGGAATAAATATCAAAATATAGCATGACATTAGAAAGTAAAGTCATAGTTTTTATTTCATAGTATTGTAGGTGGTGAAATGTTGTCATCATTCATCAGGCAGGATGATGTAACAGTTTGCATGATGAGAACTGGAATCTATTGATATTTGGAGTCCGGATATCTCGACCTTATGCTTTTTAATTTCATAACAAAATAAATCTTGAGACTCAACCAACATCATAAAAAGTTCGATCCTCGTAAGCTCGCTTTTATATTCTCCATCTATGCGAGAGGTCACAGTTGGAGCTGCCTTCCCCTGAATCTGAACTCCCTTTGTTTCCGTTTCCATAGATACTCTCTTAGCCACACTGAGTCCGAAGAGAAGCATAATCGCCTAACCATTAAAATCATTAAAAACCGATTGGGTCTTAACTCACCCTCTTCTCGTTCCTTCTCTACAGGCTTCGAGTGTGTCTTCTGCAATTTCGTGTGCAAGACGCGTGGCATGTACGAGCGGCACCTCCAGATCCACCTCATCACGCGGATGTTCGAGTGCGACGTCTGCCACAAGTTCCTGAAGACGCCCGAGCAGCTGCTGGAGCACAAGAAGTGCCACACTGTCCCCTCCGGAGGGCTCAAGTAAGGAAAGCAAGTACAGACAGAGGTTCCTAACTCCGCCCCCCCCCCTGCCCCCCCTCGTTACCCCTTGCCTCGGTATAGCGTACACACACACACACACACACACACACACGTTAGGGGTGTGCACCTTGAGGCAAACAACCAATGCTCTGCGCATCTAGCAACGGTTTCATTCATTTTACAGGCAGCATTTACCTGACTTTGCATTTCTGAAGTGGTGCGTGTCGTTCACAGAGGGCCCAGCTGATATCTTTAAAGGTTCTTTCTAAAATAAGAAGTGATCGTAACGACCAAACTGCTGCAGACGGAAACGCTGGTTTCTGTCGCCATGTGTCCTCTGCCAGTTAACCTCTCCTTAATGGTCATTATTTGCAGCCAGCAAATTAAATCATACAAGCTGTAGTTTCGCTCGACCGCCTCTCTTGGCAAGTGTGAGTTATTAGACAGTGGTCTGCAGTGGCTGCCACCAGCAGAAGGGAGAGGGGAAGCGGGCGGCCCCTCGGGGTCTGTTGTGCCGCTGCCCGCAGCCAAAGAGAAGAGTCTAATGAAAGCCGCCTTCAGACGCCCAGATACAGACACTCAAGAGTTTATAAAAGAATGCATGTAGAATAATGTTGGCACACCCCTAGAAGAAGTACAAATATCTGAGCAAACATCATAGCGTGTGTGCGTATGTGTGCATGTCACAAAACTAATTAACGCCCCTAAAGCAAAGCTTTCACATATAATGTGCAGACCTACCTGGGTTTGTGCTACACACACACACTTAGCTTCATGTGGCTGTAGCCCTCCTTCATGCCTCCCTCCCTCTCCATCTCCAGCCCCACAGGAGCCTTTGTTGTACTGTAACACCTTTATGTGCCATAACAAGCCGACATAAAGCCCATCTGTTGATCTCACCATGCACACGCTGCCCATGCCATCGTAATAACGTTCTAAGGGAGCCGTTAACAGCGTTTGTGGTTAGAAACAAAAAAAACAAATTGCTTTCATATTTAGGAAAAATGCCCCATGCCATTTTTGTTTTGTCTTTGAGTCGTTGTCATAACTCCAGTCTGCGCACGTACGGAACCATTAAGTCATGTTTGTCGCCTCATCTTGTCATAAACAAAAGATCTGTGTTCTATATCTTTTTTTTTTTAACATTACTAAATGTCTGGAAATGGTTAATTCAAGGAGGAAGCTGCCAACTCTGCGACATTGACTTATATTTGACCAGATCACAGCCCCTTCTTAACTCAAAGATCTCCACAAAGCATCGTTAGTCTCTAACTGGAGGACTGGCTGCTAGCTGTAGCGTGTGAGTGAAAACATGTAAAGGAGATGTTTTCGCAGCCAGATTAATTTCTTTGAGCTATTATTCAAAAGGGCAAGAAGAGGGTTGTGGATATTTTTAGATCTTTTTTTTTAATTAATTGAGAAAGAAAACAGACTTAATGATTGCTTGATTTGATTTTTTTTTTTTAGATAAACCAGATAACTTTTTGCTGTACTGTTCGTATCTGCATTTCAGCTCTCTGAGGTTTACACATCTCTTAATTTAAATGTAAACCACATTTCTGTCTACTTTGAAAAGGAGGCAGGATTTAACCTGACAGGTGTAGAATTACTTAATGGACGTAAAGGGCACAAAGGTCCCAGATAAACTCCCATTGCCCACATTTTGACTTTTTTTTCTTCTTTTTTCTAGACTAGTGTGTACACGCGTATACACTTGAGCAATGTGAAGTGTTTCTATATATGTGGGAGTGTGTAGAAAGGGAGAGAGGGCCTTGACCATTTGGAGGTTTTTCTGAGGTGATTCTGTTCTGCAGGGTTTGTGAAGCGCTTTGGGGCCCAGAGCAGATGAAAGGTGCTATTTAAATGTAAGTGCCACTCCATTCCTTCATTTCCCTTCATGTCGTACTGCTCCAAACCTTTCTCTAGCCTGTCACACACCCCTCACTCCTCCTACACACACACACACACACACACATACCTGATCACTGCAATTCTCCCACCATTAAAATGCCACACATACCACCACGAGCACACAGAGCTCCACATGACGCACACTTTTCCTTTACCTGTCCTTCTTCTCCTCCTCCTCCTCCTCCTCCTCATCATTTTGTGTGATTCAATTTCAAGCTGTTTTCTGCGGTTTTTCGTGTGCACCTCCCCCTTCATCTGTTTCTTTTGCTTCCGTGTGCCGTCTTGCCCACCCCCCCCCCCCCCCCCCCCACTTCCCCTTTTGCCGTGTTACCCAGGTGCCCTTTCTGCATCTACTCCACCAATCGCCCAGCGGCCATGGAGTGCCACCTCAAGACGCACCGCAAGATGGAGCACCGCTGCCGCATCTGCCAGGGACTGTGGCCGGACCAGGCCTCATTGGAGGCCCACATGCGCGGGCACCGCCTGGGCAACCACTACAAGTGTGAGCAGTGTGGCTACTTGTCCAAGACGGCCAACAAGCTGATCGAGCATGTGCGCGTGCACACGGGCGAGCGGCCCTTCCACTGCGACCGCTGCTCCTACAGCTGCAAGCGCAAGGACAACCTCAACCTGCACAAGAAGCTGAAGCACGCGCCGCGCCAGACTTTCGGCTGCCGAGAGTGCCCCTTCACCACCACACACCCCTTCGTCTTCAGCCGCCACCTCAAGAAACACCAGGGCGGAGCAGCGGGGGGTCCGGACGGAGGCGTGGGAGGAGGAGGAGGAGGAGGAGGTGAGCAGGGGGGGGAGGCGGAGGAGGAGGAGGAGGCAGAGGAGGAGGAGCTGCCGCTCCGGGGAGCATCGCCGGGGGTCTCTTCGCCGCTTAAGAGCGTCCTGTTGAGCAGCGGGGGGAGCGGGGGCAGCAGCCCCCTGGTGAGCCTGACGGCGTCCCAGGCGCTCCAGTCCGTCGCCCTGTCGCTCGCGCTCGGCAAGCGCCGCCGGCCGGACGCCGCCGGCGCCCTGCACCGCCTGGCCGGCGCCAACGGCGAGGGCGCCACCGGCAGGGAGCCCGGCGGCCCCTCCCTCTACCCCCCCTCCTCCCGCCACGTGTTCGAGCAGTACGGGAACTGCGACCGGGCGCGCCTGATCCCCCTCACCACCCTGTTCACCCACAACCGCCGCTTCACATTCCGCCCGCAACTCCACTCCAGGCGGCGGCCCGCCACGCCTCCTCCTGGCTTCTCCTCTGGCTCGGCGTCGCCCTCGCGCTCCCCCCCCACGCCCTCCTCCCACAAACACTCCTTCCTGGCCTACCTGGGACTGATGGAAAGGGCCAAGACTGTTTGACCCCACCCACCACCTCCTCCTCCCCCTCGCTCTCTCCCTCACTCCTCAGACGGTGGTGTGAACTGACACTTGACCGTCTTTTCCAATCAGACCAGCAGGATAAGCTGGAGCGGGCAAACGTATTGAAGAAAAGAAAAACATTTATAAGAGAAAAAGGCTGTACATGCTAAAAATGCATTTATATCAAAAAGCTGCTTTTCCTATCAGTTCTATCGATTGAATTATTACTTCTTCAACTACTACTCTCTATTACCTGTTTTGTTTTGAATGACTTGGACCCAGTTGCATTTTCTGAGGAGACGTTTCTCAGTTTTATAGATATTTTTCTTTAGTCGTTTGACGAGATAAAAAGACTAAACAAAACTTGCAAGTGCTATAATTTAGTGCATTTGTGTCTATCGCTATTATGCATCGAAATAGCATGCCTGTGTTTCCACCATCTTCGACGTCATTAGGAAGCTGAGTTGGAGAGATTCGGAGGCGCTAGCGGACAGAACTAATGAAACGGAATCCTTCTCACCGTAAAAAGGCCCGTTTCCAAAGCAACGCCTAAAACCACGCACTTACTTATTTATCAGTCTTGTAAATAGTTTTGTAGCCCCTCCCCTTCCCATCTTTTCCATTTCTGTTGTTTTTTTGTACAATGGTGAAACCATATTATGCATAGCTGCTGCCTGATATCACCTCTGTCTCGGAATAAATATAATTTAAAGGAGTTATACTAGCTAATTGAAATAGTTTTTTTTTTGTAAGGTCGCCAAGCAGAACATAAGTTGTGATAATAATGTAAATAATGAAATTCTGACTTATGACAAGAAGCATTATACATTTATTGTTAATAACTTGATTTAGATAGAAGTGTAAAATGTTGACTGAATTTGCACTCACGAGTGGGATGAGCAGTGAAATAATGAGAAACCTTCATCAATTATTTCTGAGACCGGGTGGGAATCAGTGCAGCTTCACATGCAGAACTATGTATGACGCACCTATACTTAGAGAAGACAAATATGAGATAACTGTTTTGTGGAGGTGACCAGCGCCGGGTTAGCAAGCTACCCACAGCCAGCGTCACCACAGGCCGATTCAATGGTGCTTTTTGGAGCTTTTTGTAATTTTTGTGTACAAAAAAAAAAGAAAAGAAAATAACTGTTCCAAAATGACTTGAATGAATGTATTTTTGTTTATGTACATGAAAAAGAAGCGATACAGAAGTGTAAGCAGGGACGTCTTCTGTGCTGGAACAGACAGGAAAAGTCGGTGTGTTTGGTGGCCTTCTGTGTCCCTTTTCTTTTTGTCTTTTCATTTTTATTTTTCTTCACTTTTTTTACTGAGCCTTTTATCATAACAAACACATTTTCTACTAACGTTCACCGAGAACCCATCGTGAAATACAAGCTCCCGTAGGTGCAAATATGAAGCAAAGCCATTCACATGTACAGCATTGTTTTCAATGGCACTGGCTTCTGCATGCCGGTACTGCCCCCCCCCACCCCCCCCCCCGCCCCAAAAGCTCTTTTCAACCTTTTTGAGTTTTAATTGCACTTAACAGTTACACTTCAAGCCAAAAGCACTTAAACCTTGTCTTTTTTTCTTTTCTTTTTTAAGGCGCAATCTTGGATCCACCAAGTTAGCACAGCGTGACGTGGACAGTAGTTGCTGGAAATGAGTCAACAATCATCAAGCCGTAGTGTCACATGTGAGCGTTTCTAGCAGGTTCAAAAGGGCGTAAATTAAAACACATTGCATGAATTAGCCAGTTTAGGTCAAGTTCTCCCTGGGAACTAAAGGTCCCAGGCTAAATTGTGGGAGCCAGTTTTGCACAGTGCTGCACTTTTTGATTAAGAGAATATGTATTTATCTGTAACATTTTCAAAAACAAGTATGTTTTGCGTGACAGAGCAGTAAAGTACAAGCATTTTATTTTGAAAAAGCTTTACCCATTATCTACAGTGCTTTTGTTTTTAAGTGGTCTTCAAGCCAAATCTCTTATTGTTAAGAGATTATTTTTTTCATTTGTTCTCCTTGTTGCTTTTTTTTTTTTTTTTTTTAACTTTAATCGTATCAGAAATACGTAGATTGGACAGAGAACACGAATTGTCGAGACCAAAATGTAACACGGATGTGATGTTAGGATCGAATCCGTCACTTCCTGTTCTCGAGGGAGGCCTCGATTGTCCCTCTTAACACTACTGTTTGTTTGTTCCTTTTTGCTCTGTCAATGTCCGGCATGCTGTGTCTCACACACACACACACACACACACACACACACACACACCCCCTCCTTGTACTATCTACGTTATCTTTTATACTCTAGTGCCACTTGGTGGAAAGAAACCACCTGAGACTTCTGAGAATGAGTCAAACTAATTGTCAGGGTCCAAAAGATAAAAAAAATAATAATGTGTCCGATCTTTTTAAAGCGCCTGCCTTTTTATTACATCTTAATCATAAACGGCTGCACTTCTTTATGTCCCACCTGTTTGGAGTGTAATGTTTAAAAAGGCAACATGTTTCTATCCTTCCTTTCTAAAGCCAATATTCTGAAGCACTTATTGATTATTTTTGCCCAATTGTGAGCAGCACAGCTTTTCTTTTTATTTCTTTTTTATTTTTAAGCTCAACTACCTTTTCAGCACTTGGGATTTTGCATGCCATTGCCCTCTCTAGTTCTTTGAAACAAAGTCCCCTGGTTGCGTTTGGCTGGCATCCCTCTGCACTGTCTACAATCAGTTTGCTTTAAGTTTGGCTGTATTTTAGGATTCCAAAAGGCTCGGCTATGTTATCTTTTGGCACTCGGTAAAGATTGGTATGTGCTGTACAAAGCTTTTTTTTTTTTTTTTTATTACTCCATTGTTAAGGCTGTACAGGGTTGTGACGATAACTGGTAAATAGATCATTTGTACTTTTTTGGTTTTGTATTTGTTTTTCTTTGTTTGGCATTATTTTATGTTCAACTTGCCAGGTCTAAATGTAACAGGATTTGAAAGTAAAGCTTACATCAGATATTACGTCGGTGGTTTGTCCTTCTTTTCACATGTGATATTTATCCACTGCTGCTCTGAATAGTGACACAAACGCTCACTGTCTCTTATGCATAAACGCAGCGTGACTTTTTTCCCATATAGTTTGTCGTATTGGTCAGACTCTCCATCTGTGAGCTGGTGTCTGGTGTAACAGCAGGGACCGAATGCTGATGGCACTCTACATGTTTACTTCATTCTGAACAGTGTCACTCTTTCATGGCGTTTTGTGCCATACTACAACTTTATGATATATAATACAACTATGACTAAATCACTACTTTAAAATATATTTTTGCCCTACTATATTATATTATTTCGCAAAGATTTTTTTTTAATGACTTTTTACATGCAGTTGATAAGTTTGGTTATTTGGACATTTAAATGCCAACCTTTACTACAACCTTTTTCTCCTCTCCGCCCCTTTCTTACATGCTCTTCTGTCTATTTGCAGATGTTTTTAGGGCATATTTTATGGCTTTGTCATACTATTAACTACTATAACATTCAATAGTTTTCTTTGACATACTAATAGGGTGGATTTTTCTGACATTTAATGTCATGTGAGTTTTTATCAAATAAAATATGACAACGCTGTTAAAAATTCCACTGAAAGTCAATGATCAATAAATCTAAATTACTCCGCTCAAGGTGAGCAGAGACCAGGGAAAATTGCAATGCACACAGTGCGGATAAACTGATTTATTTATCACCTTCATTAATGCAAGATTAGGACCTTTGGCCTTGGTCAAGGTCTGCGTGCACCGAGGGTCCCTCTAATGATTATTTTAGTCATTTAGCTGGTATTAAAATAAATGTACACCCTCAAATTTAAATTAAAAGACACGCAAACGCCTTGGTAACTATTCAATATCAAAGCAAGCAAAAGACGCGTAAGAGCGACGAGTTCAGCCAAAAAGAGGGGACATGAGTTAAGGGACAGCACTGATCATCTTTGAGGGACATGGCGCTCTCTTAATTCACATCGAAATAGGATCCGTCATGGTGTCTAGCTGGTCCCCCCCCCCCCCCCTCTGCGTTGTAGTAATGAAAGTTACTGCACGTTCTCTTGCAGCCAAAGGTTGGCCCCGCCTAATGAAAACAGATGAAGCAGAGATAAAGTGTTTGCCGACATTAAGGGACTCATTTATCACCGTTAGCACCCCCCCGAGCTACAGAACACCTTGGTCCGGAGCTCTCCTCTACCGGGCCTTGCCTCGCAGCACCCTGGTGGCACGCTGCAGCCTCACGGACGCCGCCATCTTTAAAACGCTCTTCATCTTCTCCTTCGTTGCGCCCTCAGCGGACGTCGTCCCCCGTTTACGTGCTTCTGCAGGATTTGGCAGTCCTCGGCGGGGACCTCCGCAACGTCCACCCGCGTGGGTTCAACTACCGAAAGCCCACCCCCCTCCGGCTGAAGGGCCGAGCTCCTCATCTAGCTGCTCATCTCGCCTGCGTTTATAATGAATCTTTTTTTTTTTCGGGGCTGTGTTTAAAAGCTGCTTAATTAAGTTCAAAGCAGGCGCTCGGGGCGCCGTGCGCCTGCTCGGGCTGACCTCTCCCCGACGAGTGGAAGTGTTGATTAGGAAGTGGGGAGACGCGCAGGCACTGCGGGCCACGGCTATTGATTGAGAGGATAGAAAAAGCTCATTTGGATTTTGCGATTGGAACGCCGACGCCGCTCCCGGCCCGCGAGCCGCCGACTACGTGAGAAACGTCTGTGACGAGGCACAAAAACGCCGCCGAGTTTCGCCTCATCCCAATAATAGCCCTTCACCCTGGGCCCGAGCTGTCTGCACAATGTCGACCCCCCCGACACCACCTCGCCAAAGTTGGCCGCTGTGGATCGATAGCGTGTTAGCTTTTTGTTTGAAGGTTCAGGCTGCCTTGGCTTTATTACAGCTGCTGAGAGTCACCGGGGAGTCGCGCGCGGCTTTGTGAGAGAGGAGCTCCCTCTTGTTTGCCAAAAGTGTAATCCCACCGTGACCCGCCCTGACCCCGCCCTGAGAGGAAAGCTGCTTAGACAGAACTGCGTGTCTGTGGGAGCTCCCAGCTGCCTCCCTCCCTCTCCTTTCTCCTCACTACATCCACCTCACACTTTCCCCGGCCTTTGGAGCTCCATATACATCTTTTTTAATCACCCTAAATCTCTCCTTTTACCCTCACTCAATACTCACCTTTTCTTCTCTCGTCCTTTTCTGCCCTTTCCTTACTTGACCGTTAACTCCTTGCACGCTTCCTCCTTCCTCGCCACCATCGCGCCTGTTGTTCGGCGAGCAGAGGGGTTTTTTTTTTCGCCAAGTGGCGACAGAGAAAATAAACACACAAAGTCGTACAAAGAAGGACAGCGAGGGAAATGAGGGGACGAAATGACCTCTGGGAGGCATTCGGCTGAGAGGCCACCAAAAGGCACCTGAGGACCAGCTGGGGGGACAGCGGCAGGGAGAGATGATCTGCAGGCTCACCTGTGGGGGGGGGTTGGACACGCGTGGGCGGGACGTGTCTTTACATGTGTCGGACACGTGTGTGTTTGGTGGGGCACAGCTTCAGCGCAATCTCAGTCAGGGAGCCCCGCGGGGGATGTTTTGGGAGAGAGGGGCGCGATTACCCACAATTCCCCGGGCCGGAATCAGCATTGGTTGCTGCCTCAAATATAAAGCTGCTGCCCGGCCGTTCTAACTGGATGACAAACACATTATAGCAGAGAGGAAGGGGGGGAGGGGGGGGGGGTAGCTGGTAATGGGCAGAGGGAGAGCAGCTCCACTTAAGTGTGATCGTGTCTTTGAAACAGATAGGACAAAAGCCAGCCAGACTCCCCTGTTGTTAAGCCCTGCTGTTACCATGGCACCCCGTGACAGTCACCAGCCATAGGTTACTTGGTTTCTATGGGTAACAGTTGGCGCCGCCGCGCTCCATCCACATCTTCTGTGGCAGCCAACATTAAGATATCGCCCACTGGTTCCGGGGCTTCAGTAAGTGGAATCTCTCCGACTGAACCGGGACAAGATGTTGATTTTTGGAACGTGCACACAGCGCGCTTGTTTTGATTTCAGTGCATCGGGTCTCTGCAGAGACCTGAAACCAGGAGACTCCGTTACAAGGAACAGAATAGCAAGGTCAAGCCCAAACTAATCGGGCTCCTTATTTCCCTGGATGGAGTAATGAAGTAGAGCGCCCCCCCCCCCCCCGCCCCCCGCCCCGTCTGACCCTGGGAATCTGCTGCAGAGAAAGCCGGCCGCGAGACCAATTAGCCAAAAGTAAGGTGAAATATACTATAATATATTATTAACAAATAAGATCAGAGTTATACCTTTGTGTGATAAGAACGGTTTGATGCTTAACATCAATTGTCAGAAAACCATAAATCTTCCAGGATAACAAGTTCCCTTTAGTGTGCATCCTAAAGATGATTGGTGATGAGGGTTGATACGTGCAACGCGGCTAGCTCTCCTAATTATCTCGTGCACTTGAGCTTTTAATGATTTCCATGATCCAATTATCCCTAACCGAATTCCGGTCGTCAATCAATTAAAGCCATAGCTGCACACTCATCCATCTTCCGATCAGGACGTCGGGAATCCCTCCATCCATCCTCATTTGAGACGAGAGTGGGTCAAACAAATTAACAGAGATCGCATCCATCCATGTCTTTGCATCTTTTGCATTTTTTTTTAACCTTTTCGGCTACTTACATTTCGTTCTGGGTGAATCGCGTCACTATGCGTCCTTTTGAGCACATTGTCTTTCATCAAAAGGTTCAAACATGAATATTATAAATAATTTTAACGTCATATAAACAGAATCAACCGTCAGTACCTTGAACCAAAAGAGTTCTGTCCCTGCGACTATAACGTATTCTACCGAAACGTTGAATAAATACGGTATAATCCTTTATCCTAAAACCCCTTTGTCTCCTCTCGGCGGGTTATTGTGACCCCCGATGTGAAGGTGAGTGAGAGCGGGTTTCTTCATCTCTCAAGAACACGCTCGTCCACAGACACTTAAAGAGATCATCACACACACACACACACACACACACAGTATGGCACCGTCTGCTGGAACCTTGAGAAACACGTAGGAGAACAATGTTTGTATAAAAGTACAATAAGAAAAAGGCAAATTTGGTTTAGCGACATCAAGCGAGGCCGTGTTTGACTGATGAAGGCAGCCTCCTCAGCCGGTTCGAAAGGCAAACGAGAGGAAGAGGAAGCGCAGAAACGGTTGCCACGGCGCCCTGATAGTCCTCCCCCCCCCCCCGCCATTGGTTGCGAGGGCCGCCGAGTGCGGGCCGGACCGCACACGCGCTGCTCTTTCCATTCCCACTATCGCCTCAGTCTCATCTCCTTCGGCCACAAATGTGCTTTCCCTTGAAAGGCTTCTCTTCAATGTAAATACCAAATTGTGCTCTTTCTGCACACGTGCACGGGAACTGGAGATTAGGTCTGCCGCTTTATCACAGCGACCGCGGAGAGAGGAGCGTTTTGGGGGGGGGGGGGGGGGGGGGCTTCGGCCACGGTGGACACTCGGGGGAGGGGGGGGGGGGAGATCAAACACTGTGACAAGGCTCGACACACTGCGGCGGCCTTGGAGCGCCGCACTACGACGGAGTCACAGCGCCCGCGGACTTCAATCTCATCACTCTGGGCAGTGAGTGCTGGTGGATCTTTTTCTCAGAGCCCTGGCCTTCTTTTTTTGGGGGGGGTGGGGGAGGGGAGGGCGAGCGTGCATTCCCTGGCACAATTTTCAATAGAGCTCACCCCCCCGGAGAAGCTGGGGAATGGCTATCACAACAATTACACCGACAGCTCTTTTCTAAAGTGCACTTGATTTATTTGATTTAGCTGGGATTAATGGCCCTCCCTGCAAGACGGCCCGGCTGAGGACGTGCAGCGAGACCCAGGCGCCCTCCTACAGAAACACAGGTGTGATGCCCCTGCTACCAGACGCACACACATCCCAGCACACGGCGTACTGTGCACGCTCGATCCAACAACCTGCTTTCGGGTTCCCCGTCATCGGTTTCCTGCAGCCTAAAAGACACTCAAAATCCTAAAAATCAAGGTCAAGTATCAAAGTCACATGGTGTCTCTGTAGTTCCCTGGGTTAAAGTGCAGCACATTCTCTTTTTTTACGGCTGGTATACTTGTCAAAGTCTAGATTGGTTGTTTGAAGGTTTTACATTTTAAAGTTTGGATTTATGATTCAAACTTTAGCCCACGTTTACCTTTAGTCTTCTTCTAACTTTTTGGCCAGATGTTGCAGTATAAACGTGTAACAGAATAATACTTTTGGTCCTCTGAATAATGTACCCAGCATATTAGTATACATTAGGAACTGCCGCTTGTCCATATAGCTGACAGAAACCTGCAGCACCTAAACATAAAAATAATAAAATATATTAGTTATAACTAACTGCTATGTTTTAACTATTTTGTATGTGGACATGTTCCTGCAGCTCGCTGCTAGAGGGAGACACTTGTCCCTCCACCGTGTGCCAGGAAGCGCTACGTCTGGCTGACAGTTGCCAGGTCCAGCGGTCCGGGGCGGTCCAGCGCTGTTGGCAGCGGCGCCGGCCCATCTGCCAGAGTTGACGCGTTCGCTCCCGCGCCGGCGTCCAGGAGGAGCAAATGTGCTGCGGCGTCCTGGCAAAGTTCCCCCGAAATGTCGACCTGGCGTGACAGACCCATGCCCGGGCCCCCGTGGCCCCTCGCAGGCCCTGGTAGTGTGGGGGGGGGGGGGCGCTGCCCCCGGGTCAGACCGGCAGCCAGGAACATGCCACCCAAACAACCGCCGCTGATCGACTGCCGGGGCGCTGCCATCTTGTCCAGGGTGGATGGAGCTTGTTGGGTCGGGCGGAGGATGACCGCTCTCATCACTGGCCCTGGACCTTACGGAACTTGGCTTTTCACTGGTTGATGGAGGGCAGCTGGACACAAATGAGGCATCGCGAGCAGGGACTCAGTTCAGGGAACACACTCGGACCCTCCGCTGAAGTCATACGGTTTGGAATTGTTCTGAATGAAACCAATTTGAACTCGGATGTAAAAAAAAAAAAAAAGACTAATAGCGTAAGGAACATATTTTGTCTTTTGCGAGCAGACGGTCTTGGAGGTGCGGTGAGAGTCTGATGATGTCTGACTCCATCCCGCAGGCCCTCAAGGCAGAAAAACTGTGACTGGTCATTAACACGGGGAGCCGGCTGGTGCCAGGAGAGAGAGAGAGAGAGAGAGAGAGAGAGAGAGAGAGAGAGAGAGAGAGAGATGGGCGTGCAGCGGTAGTTAACAGCCACCATCCGGTTAAATCCTCCTTGTCTGTGCTAAACAACAAGTACAGCATGCCCACTGTAAACGCAACACATCATTTAAAAGAACCAAAAGGACCAAAAGGAGCAGAGCGGGTGAAGAGGTGGGTTCCTACTGGGCTGCGTCTCATCGCTCACTTCCTGACTCTGAGGCTACGGCCGGGGGCCGCCTGGCAGTTATCCGTTTCCCAGTGAATCACGGCATTCATATGTGGGTGTACAGCAGAGCTGCGGACAGGTATGACAGGCCGACCCCCCGCCTCCTCCCCCCCCCCTCCCCCCCTCCCCCCTCTCCCCTCCCCCCCGCATGTTACCGGAGAGAGAGTCTGCGGCCCGGCGTTACCTGTCATAACACGGGGCTGCCGGCAGCAGCGGCCCGGCCAGGCCACCGGTCAGCCAGAAATAATAGAGACTGGCAAGAGGGAAGAGGGCGAGGAGGGGTCACACGGAGAAAGGGTGGGGGGGGGGGGGCGGACGGACAAGGACATGTGACGGGGGGACTGGGCGAAGGATAAAGGCCGAGGAGAGTGAGGAGAATGCAAAGATGCTGTGAGGACGATGATGCCGGTCGATCAAGAAGGAAAAAGAGAGGAAGATAAGAGGCACAGCAAGGGAGGGGGGAGGGTGGAGGGGGAGGGGGGGGGGTTGCTGCAAATTATCATTCCCATTTGTTTTGAAACAGAGTTTATCTTTGCCAGTGTGATGAGCGCTCTCGGGGTGCAGCGGCTCGCCCGCAGATATGGAACAGCTGAATTCACTTAGGCGGGGCTCGGCCCGCAATTAAAGTGCCGGATTAAGAGTGATTGCATTTTGTGTCCTGAGGAGGCGCTGCCTGCCATCTTGAGAAGGTCTCATTAACATGGCCGCCGTGGGGCCGCGCCGAGCACTGCCACCGGCAGTTAAAAAAATAATGGAGACATTATCAACCTTAATGTCTTGTACCTGGAGTGAAGAAGATTTTATAATCACTATTGTGATGGGCTACGGGCTGCCGGCTGCACGAAAGGGAAAGGTTGGCTGAAGATAACCCTTTTTCTGACCAGACCCCTGTGTGGGGTTTTTTTTTTTTTTTTGATCAGCCGCTACACGTGGGGAGTCTGAGCAGCTGGATTTCATTAATTAAGTGCTGGCAGCGTTCTGCTCTGGTGGCAGGGTTGAGTCACACTGGTGGGATTGGTCTCTCTCTCCCTGATATCATCTTCCAACCATAACTACAAATAATTATTCACTCAAATCCATTACCGGGGGTCAATCAAGTTCCCCAATCAGTTCTAAAGTCCAATTACTGGCGCCAAGGCTCTGTTCGCGCCTTCCTGCAGATGAAGGGCCTGGCCCACAGGCTGCCCAGTAAATTACACATAGCAAACAGTGGAGAGTGTGTGTAGGGGAGAGCAAGCCTCCCCAGGTGGGTAATAAAGCAGAGGTACATTCTGCCCCCCCCCTCCCCTAGAGGCATTCTGACCGTTCCACCCAGCAGACTTCATCAGGTTAAATAGAAGTAGCAACGAGACGGCGTCCGAATACCAACGGCGTGGCGTCATCGCTCAGGGAGCCTGGCTTCAACATCCTTCCCAGCAGTTAATGTAATAAGACGTGAGGGTCTTCTTATAGAAGGGGCTGGATAGCTCCCCGTCAGAGAAGCATACATCTACAAGCGCGCACACACACACACACACACACACACACGCTCACACAGGGCTTTGGTGCAGCACTCCAACCCCATTAGCGTGGGGGAGGGGAAGGGGGGGGGGGGGGGGGGGGACATCGAGTGAGTCCTCAAAGCGAGTCCTCAGCCTGGAGGAAATGCTTCTCGCACACACTCATCTGTCACCTGCAGGGGAGAGACGCAGCGGTGCAGCCGGCCGAGTCTCGGGGCGTCGGGCCACACGGCAGGGAGCGCGCGTGTGTGTGTGTGTGTGTGTGTGTGTGTGTGTGTGTGTGTGTGTGTGTGTGTGTGTGTGTGTGTGTGTATATATACTACCGGGGGCTGGATGGCTCGTATGTATGTACGAAAGGCGTGTGGGAGGTGAGCGCGATGCGTGTTCAGGGTGGGTGGGTGGGACGAGGTGCAGGAGGGGGCCATGACCGCCTGTCACACTTGGTGCAAGCACGGCTCCCAAAGTCGGCGCGGTAGGAGGGCCGCTCTGACATTTGCCCCTCGGCGCCGCCGGGCTCCGATCGGATCACAAAAACAACATCCAACCAGAACTGTGAAGAACACGGGACGTCTCTGCGCGCCACGATGATGGGCTCGCGTTTGTTTGCTGACGTTTGTAGGAGCCCCATTTGTCATCGCTTCTTCCAGAATTTGAAGGGAGGGACGGGGGGGGGGGGGGACGGGGGGGAGGGTTGAGTATTTCGACTGCAACCACAACAGAATGAGGACGCCGTTTCTTTTCAGGAGAGCATACAGACGTCAGACTGCTGACGCAAAGAAAGGCTGTCAATGTAAGCCGTTCCATTAACCCCCCCCTCAAAGACCTGGTCCCTGTGCCCTGCTTACATCCAGGGGATCCAGCTAAATGCTAAACACATGTGGATGGGTCCTGTGTTTAGGATAAAATGGCCGAACACGATCCGGCAGCATTTGAGTTAATCTTCCTTAGTGAAACCGCATGGTGTTGTTTACACTGGAGACGACTGTGCGTGTGTGTGTGCGTGTGTGTGGAGTGTATCCAGGGCTGCAGAACTCACTGTTCCCTTTTGCAAGAGCCAGAGCAGTACAGTGTGTGTGTGTGTGTGTGTGTGTTTGTGTGTCAGCATGATGGAGGAGAAGGCTGTTACTCAGGCCTAATGAATCCATCTGCATTCAGGGGGCATTCTTCCTCTCGTACACAGGACGGAGCAAACCAGCAGCGACCTGGGAGCTCGTCCAGCGGTTTTGGGGCGTTGGGGCCTCAAGCGCAATTTTTTTTTTCCCCCCCAAAAGGGCCCGAGGAGGTTTGGGCACTGAAGGCAAAGATTAATTATGCTGCCTGTGCTCCTGGAGAGCGGCAGCAGCTGATGCCCTCACCTCCGAGTGACCCGGCACCCCGGGCAACCTCCATGAAGAATGGATAGAGGGCGGAGGGGTCTGCTGAGGGGGGAGGGGAGGGGGGGGGGGCGCTGCAGAGTGGTTGGCACCGAGGGTCCAGTCATTAGAATAATGAAGCCAATGAAGCCAAAGTGGTGTCTGGGAGACCTCTAGTGGCTGGAGAGAGGGGCAGCTCGCCCCCACAGGGGGGTCGAGGTGCTGTGTGACATGAACACGGTCCGTAGCACATCTAATCTCATTCTGTGTCCAGAATACAGCTTTTCGCTATTATTAGCAATCAATAACAAATTACTGATTTCAGTGGGGCCCAATTGGCTTCCACTTACTTTTGATACAAAGTTCTGTTGATTTATTTGGATTTAACTCCCACGGGTGAGGAGAAGCACTCCACACACTTCTGGAAGAAGCAGAATGTCTGCATAGATGTCTGAATAAACCAGCTGCACTGGAGTTATGCGTGAGGGACTTCTCTTTGTCCATAACTCTCTTGTGGCCTCCAGGAGTGCAGAGCATTATGAAAGTAATTCAGAATATATTAATAGTGTGTTTTGCCTGCATCAGAAGCAGGCGACTCATTTAGGCGAAACCCGGCACTGACATTTCTGGCTGCAGAGTGCAGAAAGAAGAAATGAATTACATCTTTGACATCTTTTGATCTCAGGACTAATATTTGTCGGGGTAATATTAATCACTCCCCTTTTGTTCAGATCACGATCAAATACAAGGACAGAAAGGCTCGGCCAACTGTACCAATAGATTTAATGTTACTCTCTTATCCATTTAGGACTCGCATCATTCTTTTAAGATAATATTAATCTCAGGAACACAAGTTATGAATAAAACCATTTTGCAGGTCAGTTGCTTTTCAAAAAAGGGAGAAAACAAGCTCATTAAGGGAAACGCGTCATAATAAATCTCATTTCTCTGAGCCTGATCATATCTTACAAATTACAAATAGTGTGCGTTATTGACCACGACATGAGAAGGTTGAGCAAACCCAGGGTCCGTAGTGTCTTTGTCATGGGGGACAAACCCAGTGCCTGCTTTAGATTACCAGGCAGTGCCACATTTCATATTTCAATTCACAGCAACACTAAACACAACTGAAATGTCTCGTTTTGCCGTCCATCGTCCACACGTTTACCCGAGAGGGGACAACTCACTGCACCCACTTCCTCACCAGGGTTTGGATTACAGCATGCAGAAACAGACATTTCTGGGGAGGAGGGGGGGGGGGGTTCCTGTCTGAGGTGTTTTCAATTTCACGTGAAGCGTGAGAAAAGCACGGCTGCTTTGTTGTTGTGTGCGAACCAGAGCCAAGGTCACACGTCCTCGCTCTTCCCACCGGTTCCTACGGCGACGGTGATGAGAAGGCCTTGAGAAGCAGGTCAGCAGCCAGGCCCGGGGAGATGGCCCCGTTGGTGACCCTCTCCTCCAGGTGGGGTAGAGCCTCTCTGACGCCGGGGTGATTGCGGAAATGGCAGAGGGCGTTCTCCTGGATCAAACTCCACATCCAGACCTTCTGCTGGGCCCTCCTCCGGCCCTGCAGTTCCCCGCCAGCTAACATGGCGTCCCGGTACGACTCCATCTTCGCCCAGACCTCCGCAACGCCCTCACTGGTGTGGGAGGAGGCGCGCACCACCTGAAGAGGAAGTTGGGGGGGGGCGAGGGGGAGGGATGAATGTGTGTTTTTTTATCACCCAGGTGTTAGTCTGGACCATTTCAGTGTCCAGCCTCAGGATATCACCAGAGGCACAGCAAATTAGTCCCATTGTTAATTTGGTTCAGTTGGGAAGCCGGAAAAGTGCTGCGGACATGTGTCTCATATTTAAGATTCTTTAAGCAATAACGTGTCCTCCTTTAAGCCACTTTGTGAATCGCATGGACAGTGAGTCCAGGGAAACAAAGGCAGCTGCCAAGGGGACTATTGTCCCCCTCGAATGCTGCGAAATTGGACAGTCAGCTTTTTCTATGCGAGCAGCAAACCTCTGGAAAGCTCTACTCATGAAATGCACTGCACACAGCATTTTTATTAATCAAACTTAAGATGACCCTGGTGCCGAAATGGATGAGACGCATACTAGAGGTACAATGTCCCCACATTACAGCTGAGGATCCTTGTTGCAAGTCACAACCTCTTCTGTCTGCCTGTTCTGACAATTGTCCTGGATATGTTAATACACCATGTCAAGAAAGACAACCATTCAAAGAACTACTGCTGTACAAAGATATAGTTTAAAGATATATAATCTTGATTTTTGAGGATAAAGGACCATTTTGCATACAGATAATTTCACTTGATTATGGAGCATTACTCATTTTTCAGTCGGTTTCTTGGTTAAAAAATGTTTTGCAAGACATCTTCAACCCGTAAGAAGCTGTCATGTCACTTTACAAACTTGTTCACACAAGCAATCTGGTGATAAGTGTCCCTAAGAGTGCGTCTTTCTTGTGACTGCATGTGTCTCTCTTCAGAGCTTGCTGCAGATCCAAAAGCAGATGATGAAATTCAGGGAAACGATCAAATTCAACTCAGACACAGAAGTGAAAGAGCCTCACATGTAGAAATACAAAGGAAGTCAGGACATTCATTCAGCTTTGGTGGACCTATGAAAACTGTCTATGAAATGTAACCTTCATTTTTTAATCCCTTAATTACAGAATCCAAATGACAAAAGGGAGTTGAGGAGAGAGAAAAAACATCAGTGTTGAATTCAAACAAAACCACAGATACTCAACCATCTCCAGGCTGCTGAAGGTTTAAGACGTGGTAAGTGTCCCTGGGAGGTAATTGATAGCAACTGGAGTTCCACACAGACGGATGTGACAGCTGATAAATAATGGTGACTTGTGAACAACAGCCCATTAAGAATCCTCTAATTACATCATTAAGTGAATCATGACTTGATTTGAGTCTGATGCAAATATAGGAAATCAAGCTTTGTGATACAGAATGTATCAGCCATTTGCCAATTATCCTTTCAAAATGACTAGTTACTCAATGACCTCATAACGCAACTGATGTTGACTGACTACATTTGAAGATACTGTTTAAGTCCCAGTAAAAAGAAGATGAATTGGTTTTAGATTGCCAGGCTTTTCTAAGAACTAGCAGGAGACATATTCAGGTCCAAAAGCCCATAAAACTACTCAAAAGTATTACTTCAAGCTCATCCTGGCCTTGTAAACACATTTTCAAACATACTTTAAGGCAACTGAGATTATCAGTAAGAGAAGAGTGTACGTAAAGGTTCACTGATGTATCGCTTTTAAAAACGTTATTCATGATATTGAGAATTCTTGCTTATCTTTGTTTCATGTTGCTGATTGGATGTTCTTTGGATTTTGTACTGTTGTGCCGACTGAAATCATTTAAATATGCCTTCTTGATCTTCCTGACATTTTAGAAAAGAATGCCAACGCAGCCCTAATTTTCAGCAAATGTAGTTTATCATTAGGTTTCAAGATTTTTCACATATTACCAAGAACTTAGAAATCAAGGTTAATGTCATGCCATTCAAATGTTATGTTTTCACGCTGAGCACAGCGGGGCAGACTGATGAAGATGAGAGACAGCAATAGACCAAATCAGAGATTATGCTTCTAAAAGACAGACACAAAAGAGACAGCAAACGTAAGGATAAGTACAGAGAGAGCCTACGAAGAGAAGCATATCAGCTTTTATGTGGAGTGCGCAGCCTTCTAATCAGCAAAATGCACGAGACAGCAGCCCAACATTCAGAGCAGCAGCGGTAGGGGCTGGGGGGTGAGGAGGGGGGGGGGGGGGGGGGGGGGGGCGGTTTGCTGGCAGCTTGCCCACTGGGCAGATGCTGCATTGGGCTGGGAAAACAAAAGGACAAGGCCAGGCAGGCAGGCAGGCAGGCGGGTGAGCTGGGACATGCAGGGCGGGGTGGGACACTGCAGTACTGAAACCATGACGCCATGACATCATCGACATCATCATCATCATCATCCTCCCGCCTCATCCGGGGTCACCTGACCTCTCAGCAGGACGGCTTGTTTCGGTACACAGAGAGAGAAACACCACGGATGCGGACCCTGAGTAGGTCAAATGTTGAATACTTGTCTGTTGACCTTTTTTATTTTATTCTGAAATGCCTGTCCTTCTGATGTTGGCTCCATGTCTCACTACACTATCTCCACACACAGTCCCTCCTCCACACACATGGACACACACACACACCTACCTTAGGGTTCCAGGACTTGGACTGTCTCCGGAGCAGCTTGAGTGCGCTGGTGTATTCAGCCTGGATTCTCCGGGCCGGCACCAGCAGGTCTCCATCCGACTTCGTCACCACCACCAAGTCGGCCCGCTCGATGATGCCTCTCTTGATACCCTGCATAGAGATTTGGGCATTAAACAGGGGGGCGGGGGCGTCATTAACTTTTCAAAACACTGTAAATAGATCTGATGTCTAGACAGCTAATCTGCTGAGGGATCTGTGTACAGAGTGATGGATGGCGTTGTGGTCGGCTGCCAGTTTACTAATTTATTGCTCTGATATTGTTGCTTTGTATCGATCCCTCACTGCTGTCAGCCTCGGAATGATCCAAAACAAGGACTGCAGCTGAGCTTATTTGAAGCAGTTACTCTAAGAAGTGCCCTTGACCTGTGGAAATCACGGGTTGAAATGTCTTTTCAGTTCAAGTCTTTGAATTCAGCTGGTGACTCAAGGCTGGAGCAGATGTAGAGAATGTCTCCAGCTGTCAGTGGTGTTCGGGCTTTATGATTTACTTTGCTCTGCTTGAGACATGTGAACCAAAATAAAATAACGCTAATTAATTTCTAAAGGTCACATAGTTTTGTGGCACTTTTGCAATTAATTATATATTTTTATTTAAACAAGTCAGACTTTGCTGTTTAGAATACTGATTACAATGTGAATACCATAAGTTTAGTGTTAAGATACACAAAAATAATTGAAACAAATGACAACTGAGCTTCTTAACGTCTTATAATAATCAGTGTAATATTATCCTAACGAGTTGCATTTAGCAAATTGATACATTGATGAGGGATGGTGGGCTTGAAGTTCATGTCAACATACTCATCTTTACATACAAATGTACAAATTCTGATTTATGATGTAAATTTGTTAATGTGTTGATGTAAAAAGGTAACTCGGATCTGATGTCGCCATCAGTGGTGAGTAATGAGTCTAGAAAAAAAAAGTGTTTTCACATCCAAGCCTTTCACTTAAAAAAAAAAAAACTTTACTGAGGTTTATTGAATGGAAAAGTGAATAATACTATTCAGTAAACCGTTTTAAAGCCTATCAGAATTAATTTCAGAACTTTTTTGAACCTGAAACATCTTATCTTCTCTTTCTTCCAACAGCATTGGACACTGATAAGCTTGTTGCTGCTCATGTTTTTCACTGACCTGGAGTTCATCGCCCCCTGCTGGCGGGATCAGCAGCACAAACATGTCAACCATGTCAGCCACCGCAAACTCTGACTGGCCCACACCTAAAAACAAAAAGATGGATCCAAGTGTCACCATTGGTCAACAATATACATCACTGCAAACCAAGGGAAAAAAAAAAAATCAATGACCACAACTAAAACAAGGTGCAGTGGGTTGAATGTCTGTTTTGTATTGTGTATGAACAATATGTATAAGAAAAATAAAAGCAATTCAACGACTAGAAATAAATCACAAAAAGGAAAAAATGCTTCTAAATAATCATGAAATTCAACAAGCATCATGTTCATCAAACTGAAACCTCAACAGCTAGTAGTGACCTAATTGTGTCTTTAGGAATAAATATAAAAACGTGTATAGTTACAATAAATACTTCCATATTTTTGTTGTGTAGTTTGTTATGCTTAGGTCAGAGATTTACTGAAATTAAAATACAAAATTGTGCATTTTATAGAAAGGAAATCCCAACAGGTGGACCAAGATTAAGACTTCAACGAAACCTGTCTTTAATGGACAAAATACAGTAATATAGAGAATAAACGTCTTACCTACGGTCTCCACCAGGACAATGTCATATCCCGCTCCTTCACAGAGAACAATGGCCTCATTAGTCGTCCTGGTGACTCCACCGAGTGTTCCTGAGGCCGGCGAAGGCCTGATGAAAGCGCTCATGTCCCTGGAGAGTTCAGTCATACGAGTCTTATCACCCATCAGAGACCCTGCAGAAAGAGGGAGGACTCAGTTGTGTCTGGAAACTCAAATTAAATTACTGTAAAAGGTGCTGCTGTTCATTCTACAAGTATTACAGTTGTAGCCTAATTAAGACATCAGAACATGCATAAAACATGTGCACAACACAAGTTCACACCAAAATCTAATGTGGATTGTATATTGTATGGTCACCCAACATCATCTCTTCTTTGCAGCGATATGCAATGAGGATCCTGGTTTACCTCCTGTTGTGCAGGAGGACGGATCAACGGCGAGCACTGCCACCTTATGCCCACGTCCTGTCAACATCTTCCCCACCACCTCGATGAAGGTCGACTTCCCTGCTCCCGGGGGACCGGACAGACCTGACAAATCAGAGCAATCGAATCAGCAACAAATGACACAGAGAACAGATTTTTGCTTTCACTTAATATAACTTTAAAACAGACTTTGATAAAAAAAGACTGGCAGTTTGTTTAGTTTTTACAGCTACAGGTATCAAACTAACACCGGGGACTGAACCGATGCAGCAGATCTCTTATGAGAAAACATGACGGGCTGTAAAGACACATGAACTTAATGTGCCTTTATGGGCCCCAAAGGCAGTGATTTTAACAGCAAGGTACACGCCAATGGGATTCAATAAACTAGATTATTAAATCCTCCAAGAGATCCTTGTGTTTCTGTGCAGTGGAACATGGGGAGCACTATATTTTGACAAGAACCATTTTTAAGTGGGAACGAGTTCATTCACACAACCAACAACTCCTCCCACCTCTCAACAGCCTACATTCCTCTGGGCCGGTGTCAAATCCATTTCAAATACAATCAATAATTCAGCTTACATTGTGCTCACAGGGGTGGATCTCTAAATAAAGTTGTATTCATTAAATCACCACAAAGTGACACCAAGTAACACTGAGCCATGCATAATGTGCGTAACTGTATATTGGAGACGTGGTCTTTATAAATAGACTCAAGGGGCCAATCCATTTGGTACACTTGTAAAATCTAATGCAATTCAATAGAAGGGTTCAGCCATAAGCTGTACCATTAAAAAGGTTGTTAAGTTGTGATTGACAGGGACAGAGGTATCTAGTTAACTGCAACATGAGTTTATCACCGAGTTGGTAGTATGTGGTCAAATGGATTGCATTAAACTGAAAGGTTTTTCTAATGTTTTAGCCTCTCCGTTGGAAGGGGGAAAAATATTTTCACTTTAACTACAAATCAATTCGACCTTGATAATGAACATTATAAATGGCAGATCTGTTGCATTGTTGTACCCAATCAGTTGGTCAGGGAGTGCATTGTACAGGTCAGTTACATCGGTGGAACTGGTTGTTGAAAACCCAAGAACTTTAGCCACTAAACAGACCACACACCTACTCGGAAAGCCACCGGCTTCCCTCCATTACGGCTCTCCTGCTCCCCCCTGTGGGCCAGCACCCTCTGCAGCAGCACCTGGGCCAGCTCTTTTTTCCTGGGATGCTGGGTCTCCACCAACGTGATGGACTCGGCCAGAGACGCCCGCTGACCTCCGATCAGCCCGTCGTACAGTTTGCTCAACAGCCTCTGCTCGGGGCCGGTCAGCAGGTCCTGCGCGTGCGACCCGCCGAGGGCCGAGCACGCGTCCCTCTCGCGCTGCCAGCGGTGACCCGCGACGGAGCTCTGGCAACGGGCGAAGACCCTTTTGGCGGGGACGGCATGTCCTGGTGTCCCCGAGGGGACAGTGAACGAGGAGGGAGGAAAGGAGATGGGGCGGCGGAGGAGGGAGAAGCCGAACCGTCGCATGTCACGGCAGATGTGGGGCGTCTAGTTAGGAGAGAACAACGTGACAGAAAGTCAGTGCTTCAGCGTATTAACTGTAGCCACAATGTTTTGTTATTTAAATGACTAAAGCAAGGATGAATGCCTGTCACATCCCGCATTCTTTTGGTAACACACATGTATGTTAGCTAACATTGTTTAGCTTAACGTCCAGACAGCAACAACTCTATATTTTAACGCTCTATTTATCCAATGGAGGTGAAGCTAAACACTAAAAGTTAAATTAACGCGACGTTTCTCCGTCCCGCAAACGTGTAACTTAACGACAGTTTGTTAGAAAAACAGCTATGAAAACACCTGCTGTTAAAAACAAAAGAGTTTGAAAAGAAAATCCAGGCTGACCTCGTCCCAGCTGCACGGAGGTGTGTTACAGCAAGTTCACAAATTGACGTCACGTAGCGACGGTTCACTCGTCCACTTCCTGCTTCCGGTGACGTAAGGCCCCGCCCTCCGACACGCGGTTCCGTTTGTTTGTTCAAGCAACACAAATGTCTTTAAACTCTGTGATTGCAAACACATATGGAGAGTTTTATAAATGTGTGAACGTCATTTGTTGACAAAATATGTGCGAATGTTATGAGTCGTTTATGTAAAGTATAAAGTAAAAATTAAACTGCAAAGACGGTGGATAACTTTAGCCAGCAGGTGGTAGCATTGGTTAATTTCTTCGATTTTTATCTTCATCATCACATTAAAATCATTCAGTGTTTAAGAGGGGACTTGTCAAGTATTAATAAGTGTGGGGTTTATTTAATAAAATAGTGAATGTTTATGCTGCCAGACTGAAAAGAAGCACCACAAATTATTATTTTATCGGACCATTCTGCAAAATCTATCAATATATTTCCAGAAAATTGACGTAATCTTAATGGGTTTGTAGCCCTCCTTCCATTCGGTGTTCTGTCAAGAGGGAAATACCTCTGGAATATTAGACCATCACAGGTCTGCAATACGCAGGGTGCCACCAACCTTCTGAGTCTCTAGTGGGGACACATCATTTCAAATGCGATCATGCTTTCACTTGTTATTGCTGTGCCTCCCTAATTGAAGGAAGTTCATATGCACACACACACACGCAAAAAAAATAAACTGCTCTAACACAGCATTCATAAAAGACACAGACATACTGGAAGTATTGAAACAAATTTATTGAATCTTCCAGTAGAGGCTTGATATTCATGGAATAAAACTGCTTTTCTGGGAGTTTTACTGAGCAAAATCACAAAGAAGGAGAAAAACTAAAACAAAACAAAGAGGCACTGTGTGAAAGTGCAGACAGACAACATAAAACATGTTCAGAAAAATACAAAAAGAATGTAGAGAGTAATACAGCAAAGAGGATGCTCAAAGCATAAAATAACTGAATGGCAAAATTGGCATTGAATTAAAAAAAAAGAAAAACAGACAAATCATATTTAGACATCAGTAACTGATAAACATTTCTCAGTCAACAATAACAATTGAATGCTCAACATTTTCCCATAACAGTCATATATCATGTTTTGCTCAGTCAATGTAAAAACAGATGAAGAGTCACAGAAATATTTATGTCCTCAATGTGACTCCGTATTTGACACATTTGATTTTGCTGCAGAGTACACAGCAATGGACAAACTGCAATGCACTTGTATTTGCCTCTGCTGCACGTTGTGTTCAGCTACCAAGTTTTTAAATGTGTAACACTACACAATCCAAACTATGCTTTGCAAACCCAGACTGCACAGCACATATTCTAATAGTGCATTTTCTAAACACTATTGTTTTTTCTTAAAATTCATTCGAAACACAAGTGTAACAAAGATGAGCAACATTTAAACATTAGTTTTTTTTTTCTTCTTACGGAATAGTCTGAAATGCCATTTAAGTGCCATGCCCCACACTAAACCCCACTTCTAACTATCATACTGCCCCTAATTTTCTCATTATTTGACATGATCTCTGATACGGGATTTTATATACGTGACAACTCTGTACTGCTTTGATATTTGAACCAAAAAAAAAAGCACTTAGAAGAATACGGCATACTCGTTTTAAGTATCTGGAGATGATTACAATTTTTCAGTCATACTGGTCAAGTCCCTGTTAACTTTTTACACGTCGTAACATTTCCATTTCATGCCAACCTTACTGCAGTCAGCCAGCAGACAGCTGCTGACTGCAATTTTGGTGGAATGTCCCATAATTATTGTAACTACACAAGTACTGTATATCTGAATTTTAGAGGGAATATGTATGCGAAAGCTAGTAATGAGTCAGAATAATAGAACATTGAAAAAGAGACATTGTTGGAGCAAGATCGGGAGAATACTTGCGTTATGATGAGTACGACGGTCTAATTATTACAGTTGGTCACAAAGATCAAGTATCTTCCAGTTGCATCACGCTCGCTTTGCCTACGCCTCTCCCAGACTGTAAATGTGCCCAATTCAGACATCCTTCAAGTAGAGAACAAACCAATTTTTTTTTTTTAAAACAGCCCAGCCCCACCTGTCCCAGAGCAGCTTGTGTTTCAGTCAAAATGCCGATGTCGAGAAAAGGCAGGCTGGCTGAACCAAAAGCAAATCTGCGACCGCTATTCTTGCTACTTCTGACCAAAATGCTGGGCTGTGGACAGCCACAAGGCCGAGGACAGTGAAGCCTAGGAGACGGAGGATATAGGGTTGTGGGGGGAGCCCATCTGGGTTAGCACCTTATCCAGCCACTGTAGGGGACCATGCAGGTGGATCTCAATCCAGCAGGGTGTGCTGGTCACATCTTGGCGGTGGTACTCTGCTCCCCAACCCTGCAGCACACGAAAACACATTTGTACTTCAAACTTTGGACTGTTAAAGTTCATATTTTGAGATGCGGATGTCGCACGCTGATTTTTATATTTACACTTTAAAACTTTAAAAAAAGGTTATTTATCTGATGTGGGTTGTTTCTGTTGTGAATTTTGTTTAAAAATGACTTTCACTGACAATAAAATAATCACTCGAATGAAGAACCTATTACTTTGAGCACCAAAAAAATAATGTAAATACAATTCAAAATTCCAATTTTTGTCTATGTTCATTTCCAGATTTCTTAAAAAGCAAAAGTAAACAACTTGTTTACAGTACGCACAAACCGCCACCAAAAAGAAAAAACCTTACCTTAACGAAACTCATGCGGATGGTGCACATCTTGGTGAGCTCATAAACCGCCTCGAAGCCGTGGTTCACGGACTGGGCCAGCAGCTCGGCAAACTCCTGGTTGTTGAAAATCTTCAGGCTGCAGCCGCTGGGAATCTTGCACACGGTCGTGGGATGGAAGCCGTGGTGGTAGTTGCAGTTACGGCTCTGGACGAAGATACTGCTGTCGCTCAGACATTCTGCGTACACCTCCCCGCCAACGTAGTACAGATGGACACCTGAGAGGGAGCAGGAGAGATTATTATCATTATCTGTGGATAATATCTTATTGACAGCATGAGTAGCTCTGGTCTCGTGCTGCACCTTTGCCGATGTGCCGCCGGGTGTTCTCGATGGTGGAGTTGCGGTTGACGTTGGAGAGCAGGCCGAGGCAAAACCGGTTGCGGTTGTTGGAGGGATCCGTGAAGCCGTCCACGAGCACGCTGGTGGAGGACGCCTGGAACGCCTCTCCCACGCGGTTATTCAGCTCGTAGTAAACAATAGAGCACCAGTGCTTGGGCTCCTCGTAGGCCACGGGCTGCACGTCTGCACAGGAAACACAACGACGGGTCAAAAAGGGGGGGGGGGGGGGGGGCGCGCACACAAGACACATTTAACGCACGTTTAAGACTCCTCGGGGCAGACTCCCCGCGGGGACGAGCTGCCAGGAGCCGCTGATGTCAGCTGTAAATCTTACTCATCCGCAAATTGTCCCCCAATAGCCCATTAACAATGATTTGAATGAATACAAAGTACCCACCGGCTACATTTGTATACGTTTATGCAGACCAAAATCGATGCGGATACATCCTAAAGTATGCCCACCGTCTGAGGTCTGTTTGCCAGCCTTTATCGAGCAGAGAAACAGTCAATAGATGGTGCCTGGCCATGCTCTCTGAGCCAGTGCCAGCTGGCCTCACCCACTCTGAGAGAGAGGAATAAGTCATGTTTATCTAAGCACATACTTCTCCTAAACTTCCTGTAGAATGGCACTGGCTAGCAGGTGTGTTTTGTCTGTCCCCTTCACAAAATTGGCCTACAATAGAAACCCGCTGGCCTGTTCAGGATGCAGCTTGTGTAAAAGAACTAAAAAAAAAAAAAAAAAACACTTTCAGCAAACATTTAAACAGCTTTTCCCACTATTACTGTCGGCGTGTGTGGCCAGAGTTTCTGGGCTTTGAGTGCACGATCGTATAAAAGTACAATTGTTGGTCAGGTGTGGAAATGTTCATACCAGAGTTCAGCAGTTATTTCATTGTGTGGTGAATTACGTTTTATAGCAAACAACTAACGTAGTGCGTAAGAGCAGAAAACAGGTGTTATTTAATTTGCCCTTCTTTACAATTTTCATCTCAAACGGGTTCGGGCACACGCACGCACGCGCGCACGCGCGCACGCACACGCACACGCACACGCACACGCACACGCACACACACACACACACACACACACACACACACACTATTACAACTTCGGTCAATTTTGCTTGCTTTGGGCATTATTTCTATTGGTTGTGATAATATCAAAAGAGCGTATGACAACCCTGTCTCCTCTACATTAGTAGTATCTCACCTGGACACAAATCTATTGGATTTCCTTTTAATTGGAACAAAAACGGCACCAAAATAATAATGACAATTCTCCAGAAAACTGATTTCCTCATATGTAGGCTTGTGAACAAACTAAAAGGTAACTGTATTATAGTTAATGACAAATAAAATAGCTGGCTTTGTTGAGACGGTCTCCTCTTTTAAGTTTCACCACACAGTACACGGATGCACACGCACCCTCTAAACACAACAAACAGCATCTACAATTAATAATGTAGAATTACAGTTCCTTATTTTACTGGCTATTTGCGGAAATGCAGAGTGAACAAAACCAAACATTGCATTTGAACACTGATTTTCAGCCTTAGAAAGGACTCTTTAACTCTGATGGCTCTTATTAGGTATTCATGAATGCACCATCACATCAAATCACATGTGTCTTTGGCAAAAAAAAGCCAAAACCACATAGTTAAGAGAGCAGTAATTATTGCACCGCATTTCCTATCTGAAAGTTGTAGGTAATTTGTGAAACCTATTGGTAACGAGTTTGAAGCCATTACCAACAGCAGAGATGACATAAGCCCTGGCTTTTACAGACCTCATAAAACTGCTCTGAAGCCTGGTTTAATTTGCTGAGGCTTTGAACGTTTCGTGGGCTTCGCTGTCAACCAGCAGATCCTTCCCACCAACCACACCAGCTTTTATCTCACAGAGTACGGCACCCAAACCCATCAGAGGTTCTACTTGTTGTATTTGAGGGGTTGACCGCAAGAGAAGAAAAAAAAAAAATCTTTGCACCTGCGGAAACAAGGGAAACACGCAGGCAGCTTTATTTGAATACCACTGTGAACACAAGGACGGGCGTCTGTGCGTGTGTGTGTGTGTGTGTGTGTGTGATAGCCACTGCCATGGTTACCTGGTCTGTTGTTACTCTCTAGAGGCAAAGGTGGAACCAGGAGGTTGGTGTCCATTGGCTGGGGACAATCCTGAGTCATCTGCTCCTCCGGGGGCATGTAGGCAGGAGGGGGTGTCTCTGCATCGGGAATGGGTAAAAAAAAACAAAGAGCAGTGAGTTGTTTTGTCCCGGGGGCCGGGGGGAAAAAGGACAAAAAGCAGGAAGACTGTTTCGCTGTCGAATCTCACCTGGCATTTGGAAGGGGCTGCCGGGGTCAGAGCTGGATGGCGACTGAGGGAAGGTGGCGCTGCTGCTGCCACTTCCCGGCGAGTTTGGGTAACTGTTCACCGGTGAATTGGGGAAAGCGGGGGGCATTGTGTTGGCCTGAGCGAAGGATTCCGGGAAGGTGGCGTTCTGTGGCATGTGCGGCTCGTTCTGTTGCAGAGGGTTGCGGAAGCGAGGCAGCATTGTGTGCTTGGCGTTGAACTCGCTGTTCCTCGGTACCAACACAGGGGGCAGCACTGAGGAGGGAGAAAGACATCGAAATGGGTTAAAACAGGAAATGGATGAGGTTCTTATCCTAAGTCCATCGTAATGGTCAAACCAGAAAGTAGACATATGGGCTTCTTTCTTTCCCTTTTGATGAGGGTTCTGTGATTTATGTGACTTGGCTGGTGAGGAAAACAAAAACAAACCTATACAAAGTTAAAATCTTCCCGGGACTCTCCATGTTTCTACGCTCTAAACACAGATGTCACTGCATTTTTTTCCCAGACTCTTGGGTGTTTTTCTGATCGGAACAGACATTTTTTTTCAGGCAGGCCATTCTTAAGGAATTCGTCACTTAGGGTAGATAAATACCTCAGCTGATGTGGCGGCTATTCAGGTGCCGTTCACACAAACTACAGAGATATGCTTCGCTTGTATCTATGAATAGCCGCAAGAATAAATAAAGCTGTTGCTGAAATTTCAACAGGGGCCCCC
This sequence comes from Pungitius pungitius, assembly GCF_949316345.1. NCBI lineage: Eukaryota > Metazoa > Chordata > Actinopteri > Perciformes > Gasterosteidae > Pungitius > Pungitius pungitius. The sequence goes on along the minus strand of NC_084908.1, from coordinate 16,086,723 downwards.
CTCTGCTGCCGATGTTACTGCAGGTAGCCCATGTGTGCTGCAGCAGGCCAATGCATGCATGTAGCAGGTTTCTGTTTGACTGGAGCCGGGTGTCAGGATGTGTGTGTGTGTGTGTGTGTGTGTGTGTGTGTGTGTGTGTGTGTGTGTGTGTGTGTGTGTGTGTGTGTGTGTGTGTGTGTGTGTGTGTGTGTGTGTGTGTGTGTGTCTGTGTGGGTGGGCGGGCGGCATTAGGAAAGAAGAGGAGGGGGTAATGTGGACAGACAGGTGCCGTGGGGTTTAATCACCTTAACCCTCCTTCTTGTACCCGCCGCTGAAAACAAAAAGTGTGCACGGCAGGCAACAACTCTTTCCTCCCATTGTGTGTGTGTGTGACTGACTTCCTGTCCCAGGGATCCTCAGAGAAACTGTGAGTGCGTGAAGTCGTGTGTGTGCGCGCGTGTTCTTTTTTTAACACGCCCTGAAGTGCAAAAGTGATTGTGTGCTTTAATGTAAAAAAAAAAGCCGGCAGCACCGAGCACGTCCAAAACAAAGCCCTCATTCTCCCCGAGATGGAATTTCCTGTCCCACACGCATACATGAAAGAACCCCCCCAACAGACACACACTCTTAGCCCTTTGCACACTCAGCTGTTTCTATCTTGTCAGCCGAGTCACACTTTTTTATTTAGTCAGAGGCCAAGTAGTGATTGATTTGTATCTCACCGAGTCTTGATGGCTAACCACAGCTTGATCAGAGATTTTACTGTGTTTTTATTCAATTTTACTTGACGTGTCATTTCATTTCTTTGATCTCATATGATTGGAGTTGGTTTTGTCTTCTTTACGAGACCAGGGATCTTCTTAAAATGTTAGACAGACTTGAGAGAATCTTTCTACAGACAAATAACTTTCATGTAAAAATGATGCAACGGCAGAATGCATTTAACTGAGTGCGGTTTAATCGCTCACCTGGACTGTCCACTCGTTTGTAGTGGTACGGGTTGATGCACACATCCTTCTGTTTGGAGCCAAAGGGGTACTCGCAGCACTCCAGGGCCTTCAGCTCGTGGTGCGACTGCAGGTCGGGCCAGCGCCACACCCGGCAATAAATGACATGCGGCAGGCCTTTCCGGTGGGACACCTGCAGCCGTCCGTCCAGGGAGCGGGGGATTGTCACACAGTTACTGGGCTGACCCGGGCAGCTGAGGGCCCTCTCCAGCTCCTCCATGGCTCCCTTCTTCTTCTTCAGCTTCTTGACGAGAGCGTCCACGGCCTTTTCCGCCCATTTCTCTTCCTCGTCTCCCTGCTTCCAGCCCAGCAGCCGCTTGACGGCCGGGCTGGTGAAGGAGAAGAGCGAGGTGACGTTCATGCTGGACAAACCGCCCTTCCCCTCCTCTCCTTTCGGTCCAAAAGAAGTGTGGGTAGCGACCGTCTGGCCTTGCAGAAGAAAAGGCGTGAAAAGAAAGAAAGAGTGTTTGTCCTTTTGGAGTTTCAAATCATCCTGAGCGACGTACGGTCGGATCCTCTTGACAGTCACCAGCTAGAAGAAAAAGGAGAGTGAGATTAGCATCGAAGAAGAGGATTTGAACACACTGTGTCCTTTCCCTCACAAAGTGGTTGCACATATGCACCATATTAACCTCTCCCCCTTTTGCCACATGATAAGCACTGACAGAAAATAGATATTATATTCCTTGACAAGTCGATGATTATTATACAATTATAGCCGTTACGGCCATCGCTGTCGCGGCTGCTGGGAAACAGGCAGAGGAGTCACAGACCCCCCCGAAGTGAGCGTTCGCCCCGACCAGGCATTCTTCAGATAGCTTCCTGTCCATGTGGCTCCTCACGTTACCGCCACTCACATCATTTACCGTAAACTAGAGGTTTTCAACAGGGGGTCTGCGGAGGTACTGCGGGGGGGGTTGGGGGGGGGGGGAGCGATATATATAGTCCATCTCACCATCACTTTGGGGGACCTTGGCCTGAAAAACGTTGAAGACCCCTCCCCTGAAGGACCTCACTGAGCGTATGTGAACTACACAACAACCTTTTAGAATTAGTCCCAGCAGTTTTGACACCTGATTTACTGTGTAATCTGTCGGAGGTTAAATCTGCTGTCTATTTCATATTTTAAGCAGCTCAAATTAATTTGCCAATCAATTGTCAGTAAATGGGAAAAAATCTTCCAGAGGCCAACAGTGTTTTTCTTTTCTGTCTGAATTATTAGCACAAAATATTGATGAATTAACTGATTTGGCTTCAGCTGAAAGTTATTTTAAATTAATCTATTTTTTATACAATTATTTAGTTTTAATGAAATTGCATTGCAATGCATTTTACTGATAAAGCATCTTCAATTATGAATCAACTAGAAAGTTGTGGCAAAGCAGTGAAAAATGTTAAAACTAATAGATGAATAGACTAGTTTTCAAATCCAAATATATCACAATATATAACTCAGTTAACACTGATATGACAAAGTCATAAAAAATTTAAATCCTTTATGTCAAACACGGGAGAAAGAGTTTGTCGGACGATTCTGCATAAACGTGGAACTGTAAAAAGTCTTTCAAAGAGCCGCCTGCTTGGGCGAATGTTCTATACAGCCTCAGCGCCACCAACTAAAAAACAGTGGGTTTCGGCAGGAATCTGGCAACGTGCAACAGGATAACAAGGAAGTGCATGCAGACCCCAGAATAAATGTGCCCATTCACTCCGGTCCCACAGGAGCAATTCAGTAGCCAGGACGCACACATTCTAACTTTAAAGGAGAAAACCAAAGTGTATTGAGTTCCACCTTCTTTTTTAATTCGTCTGAATGCTATTAGGATGAAAAACGAGCTACGATTAAGGTTTGGCTTTGCACAACTGTTCAGATAAAATCTTAAGACTCAAATAATCAGCTCTTTATAAATCCCCCACCTTTTATCCACACTGGCTCATGGGCTGCTCTCCGACAGTAAAGCCTAGCAGGAACAAATACATCATTAAGATTGCTCTGTGGTTATTCCTGGCCCATCAGATTATGGGATGAATAGTGATTTCTATCTTTGTCAGCTACTGCATGCGTAACAAACAAACCGGCAGGGAGGTTTGATGAGAACAGGTGCTGTTTACAACCTCCGTGTGTGTGTGTGTGTGTGTTCGTCTGCGAGGAGGGAAGCAGAAAAACATAGCTCAACACCCTTATCGCTTGTGCCTCAAAACCTACTGTGACATCACACACTACAAGCATCCAAAGAGAACGACTCTCCAATAACACAGAGACGGGAAGCAGGCTGTGCAGATATGTCTTCAGATCCGTCATCGCCTGCACACCAGCGACACCGCTTCCTCCTGCTGAGGGCAGCAGGTTTTTCCACAGGTGCAGGGTGGGATTGAACAAATGACCCAACCCCGCGCATTGCCTTCCTGCAATTTTCTTTTTGATGCGGTAAAATCAGGATTTTCAGTAACTTTACACAACTTTACAGGCTTCATCTGTCCTTGAAAAGACCAGTTTTACCACGACCAGACTTATCCTCCCAAAAGGCAACATACACACTGTACTTATATATAAAATATATCACAGTTCAGTACGTGATCCCTTTAATATCATCTTGTTCCCCTGAGTGAAGCCAATCCAGAAGTGTGTTCAAAGCATTCTGTCTACTGACCAGCAGGGGGCGACTCCTCCGAAAGCAAAAAGGAGTCAGATTGAAAGGAAGTTTGAGGAAATGACCCTACTTCTCACTTGATTATTTACAGAAGATTATCTTGTTTCTTATTTACTACCTCAGTAAACATTGTAAACGTAAGCTTACAGTCTCAATTGCTAGCTGGAAGTCTTCTTAAATACAGAATGATGTCCTGTTAGCAAGTAATGTTCCCATTTAGAAACCACAAAGCATTCTAAGCTCTAGGGCGGACTCATTGTGATTGACAGGTCTGTGCCACCAACTGAGCTGTTTACGGCGTCTCTGCGTCACCCCGACGCAAATATGGTCACGTCTAGGGCGGTACGGACAAAAATTCATCTCGCGGAATTTTGTAAGATTCTGACGGTATCCCGGTATATACAAAAACATTTTAAGTAAACTTATTCATTCATTGACCTCGAAAAGGACCATCTGGACAGCTGTTCACCTCTCTTTGTTAGCGTGTTAGCTTGATAGCTGTTGTGGCTGCTAGAGTTGCCACCAGAGGCAATACCCAGAATGCAGTTCATTTTATAAATGTACAGTTATTAGTGCTACAAATTCTTTATGTGACACAAACTCTTGTGCCGTGGAGTTTTACCCTGTTAAAGAGCGTTAGCTGTGGGTTATTACCGGTCGAAGCCCGAGTAACGTCTGCTCATTGGTTCAGAAAAAAAAGCAACACGGCGACGGCAAAATCATCAAACTCAGAAACCATGGGCGATGTTACGGTCATTCTGTCCATTTCTTGTATGGAATCAAGGGCAAAGGGAGGGGGACATCCATCCTTAATCCCACCAACAAAGCTCCATTAGGTGGTTTTCCAACTGAAGCTGAAAAAACACTGGACCTGAAATGGTGAAATATTGATTCTTTCTAACAATTCTCTTCAGGGTCTGCCACTACGGATCATTTTTCATTCTCATTTAACGTTTCCAGGGACAAACCTTACACAATTGACTGGTGGTCGTTCATAACAATGAATTTATAAACCTTGATTCCTTGCATCAAATGTATAAATGTAGTTTCAGCCTCACACAGTCAGTAAAGAGTCCCTGCAGTGGCCTCGGACACCATTCTGCAACCTAAAAAAATCTGAAACACAAAACAGCTCCATAAAAACATCCGAGGCCGGGCCAAGCTCTCTCGCCGTTGTTCTGGCGGCATGTATAGCTTGTTATTGGCCCGGCTTGTTATCCGGCTCGGACCGAAACGGAGGCTAATGGGAGCCCAGAATGGGATCATGCGACACTAGCGGGCGGAGGGCTTTGACCCGCCCGGTGTGAGCTGTGAGCCACTGCGCCGGCCACATGGATCATTTTGCACCGCTCCAGTGTCTCGTAATCAATTTAGGCCCGGGCCGTGTGGGATGAGGAGGCAGTAATGATGCTCTCTGGACCCTCCCCGGGGACGCAGCATTAAAAAGAAGCTACATTATTTATCAGCAGGGTCCTGGACGGGGCCTCCATTAGCCCCCCGCTCAAATGGAGTCACTGGCTATAAACAGAGTGCAGGAAGAGAAAGAGAGAGAGAGGGGTGGATAAAGAGAGGGAGAGAGGATGGGACGGGGGGGGGGGGGGGGGGAATGATGCAGGAAATAAAAAGAGAGGAACGAAGGGAGAGTGACGGCTAAGTAAGACAAAGTGGTTGTTTTGGAGAGAGAGATATGGAAAAGACTCATATCTGGTCTCTCCGCTGAGCGTTTCTCGATTAAGTGCCTTCGAGGGTTGTTACCAAGCAAAGAGCGACACTACAAGGATGCAAGATACGCTTTTTGCACAAATCTAAATCACAGCAATGACTGAGGCGCAGCTGTTTCAAAGTTCAACATACCTTGAGGAAACACCTTGAAAGAAAATGAGCTTTTTCACCGTTTTGCAGCTTTGTCAATTGAATATATATTTGGTTTTTGGACTGTTAGTCAGACAATAAAAGCAATTTAAAGACTCCACATTGGGTTCTAGAAATATCTCTATTATCTGGTATTTTATAAAAAAAATGATTCACCCAACAAATTCGAGATTAATTGAATAATCTATAATGAAAATAGTCTTTAGTTGCAGTTCTAATAAAAAGAAAAAAAGGTTTGTTCACCAAACAGTTTTAAATGTTTTTAAAATACCAAATAAAACCAGATGTCCAAAATTGAATTAAATGTGGAATCTGATCAATGAGATTAACACAAATCTCAACTTATTTTTTCAATAACAACCACTAAATTGTGTTACAGCTGCATCCAAAAGACGCACCGAGTGGGACATTTTATCTGCCAAGGCTCCATGGTGAATATAAATTCCAGTGTTGGCAACACATCTAACCCAATTTCTTGCAAATGTTTGGCCACCATACAGCATATGCAATAATCAAATTTTGCCTGGTACATCAGCCCACCCTGAGCACAACTACAGTATTACCAAGCTATGCCAAACAGCCAGTCCGCTGTAGCCAAATGCAAATATTTACCATAGCGCGTCTTATGAAACTGTTGAAGAGCAACGCTTGAAATAACCAGTCAGACATGAGGTCCTGCCCTCAGCGACCAGACATTAGTTTGACCCGGGAGGCTCGTTGGACCCACCGCCGGGGGTCACTTCACTCCAGCAACACCAGCACATAGCTCGGACCAAGTGAAGATCCGGTGCACACGTGAGAAAAGAAATCCAACCGGTCACTATTCTTCTAACCATGACCTGTCAAACATTCAAAGAAATATGAAGCTTCACAAGGCTGAACTGGGATCGGGCTCTTGATGTCCCAGACACAGCAGTCCCACACTGGGGCAGACATAACTAGCAAACACATGGGGTTTCATGCAGCCATCTCAACCACGCTCGGCACTCAGTGTTGGGTTAGTGTTGCGTTAGGGTGGACACCTCGCCCCGACACATGGCGTACAGACACACGGCGCACGGGCACGCGACACACACAGACACACGCCACACACGCACACAGGCATACGGCACACAGACACACGCCTCGCAGACGGACAGACACACGCCACACAGACACACGCCTCACAGACACACAGACACACGCGAGGGTTTCTACGATCTGTTGTGACTGAGTCTCTGGATACAGGAATGTCGCTAACCTATATTTACACCCTGTTGTTGAGTAGTTCTTTCTGCTCTGTTAGATAGAGAGATAGATAGTAATGGTAATAAAACCCTCTTACAATCACGTCTGCATTGCCATTAACTGAATGGAGAATGGAGGAAAGATACAAAACAACGATTTGAAGTAAATCATGGACAAGGACAAATTCCTGTCCTTTGGGTAATCTGATATGTCATCTTCAATAATGTCAGGAGATCGAGCTTTAGCTGCTACGGGTCTCTCTCCCTCCTCTTTCCCTCACTGTCTCACATTCACATGTACACTAATTCTTAAACATGTTGACAACTAAAACCAGGAACATGCTGTGCAGCACACTAGTGCATCAGTTGGATACGCCGCAGTATCAGAACAAACGGTAAAATGATGATAACTTTTATTTAAATTCCCCATGCAGAGGCATGGCACGTGTGCTTTCCTCTTCATCCCACTGGTTTAGTGACATCAAGTGTATGATGCAAAAAGACCACATATCAAGCCACAGGCTCACCACCACACCGCTGTATGGTAAAAAAGCTCAACGGTTAATCGCTCAGTCCTTTAAGAAATCTTGCAAGGACAAATAACTTCATAACATTTGTCAGAGAACTTGAAATATTCTCTGAAAATTTGAGGATTTGCTGCTTATCTTGGCATGATATCAATGTAAAATGAAAATCTTTGGGTTGACTATTTGAAGTGATTTCACGGGGCATTAGGAAATGGTGATGAGCATTTTACACAATAATTTGACATTTCATTGACCATGTAACTCATTAAGTATGACACATCCAATCGCTTCATGAGGCCATCAGCCCCACAGACCATGTGTTCAATCACACGAATTACCATTAGTGTACCAGGACTTCTACTGATACCATCTATGAAAAGGATTTCCCCCATTTTTGTAATGTCATAGTGTCCAAAAAGCATAGCCTCTACAATAAGACAACCCCCCCCCCCAAAAAAGAAAAACTGTTTCCTGTAATATTCAGCAAGCTCGCCTAAATCAGAACAATATTACTTAGTTCTGTATCAAACCACTGATGTTTTTAACACGTAAAATAAACAATTAGCGTCATGAAAATGTGGCCAACTTTGCAGCCCTCGCCTCATAATGACTTTAAGGGGAGAAGGAAAAAATAAAGTTTGAAGCTGCCAACTGACACACTGTAGCGTCGATAAGCCGTGGGGTCTATTTCCCCTGCGAAGAGGAGCGCGCGCACCGCAGCAGGTGAAAATTACACACGAACAAACTTTTCATTTAGCGTGTAGAAGTTTACAGTACCTTTACTTCATTTGCTGCCTTTCTCTCGCTCTCTCCCTCCCTCGCGCAGCGTCTCCTCCCGAGCTCTCTCTCTCTCTCTCTCTCTCTCTCTCTCCCCCTCTCTCGCTCGCTCGGGCTCGTCTTGGCTCGGCTCGGCCCTGGCGTCAGTCAGTCGCGGAGCCCTCTCACCCTCCGCTGAGCGCCAGTATCCCGCCGCGGGGCGCACGCAGCTCCGACAATAACAAGACCTACTTTTCACACATCCAACATCTTCATTCACTGTGTGGAAATGTATTATGTAACTTAACTCTGAAACAAAGACGAGGGGGGGGGGGGGTTGCCCTCGCTACTTACGAACAGCTTCTCCTCACCGAAGAGCTTCACTCTTTAATGCCGATTTCTTGAGTTTGTTGTCGCAAAGGTGGTGAAATGTTGCTCAGTTCAGAGAGATTGGAAAGCAGAAAAAGGGGGCTCTTCACTTAGGGTCCAAGATCATTCCTGCAAAACATAGGATAGAGATGCATGCTTTTGCTTTTCTCTGCATGTATTGCCAGCAGTTGCACAATAAGGAAGCCTGGCCAGAAGCGTGGTCGTTCATTATTTCCCTCTCTGTTTTTACTTTGCTCTTCCTCACCAAACTTTGCTGGTAATCCCTTGCAGCAGTTTTATCTCTCTGGTTTATCTTTTGTGAACTCTTGAACTGCACCTTGTTACGCCTGCCTCTCAGCTCCCGTCTTGCTTTATTTGTAGACACTATTTATGTCGTCAGGAGATCAAAAGTGTACAAAAAGCATGGTGGGGGCGGGGGGGCATGCTTACACAGGCCATCATCTCAACTTTTCACCTCAAGACAACAATGCGCACACAACCAGCCCAGTCTTGATACAGGATTTTACACTGGTGTGTCGGAAGAGGGTTGAATTTTTCAATATAAAGAATGAAACTTCCAACTGTTCCATCTCATTAATATTGCATGGTAATGCATGCAAATAGCCTTTAGGCGGGAGTGCAGCAGCAGCAGAGGACACAAAATCGATTTGGGTATGTGTGCTAAATGAGTCCACACAAAGATGCATGATGAATAAAGGGTCACATTTAGAGAAACTTTTGATGACATAATATTTTCTCTGATCAAAAAAGAGACAGTAATGGGAATTTCCAGTCTGAGACAATGATTTTATATTCAAAAAAGAAAAATCTCTTTCTTTCACGACACGTTTTAATCAATGGCAAGCATAATATGACTTCTAAGAAAATAATTATGGAAGTATACTATTGATTTGATTGAATAGAAAAATACATCAGATTATTAATGTGCCCGGCCGTATCGTTCAAAAATATTGTATTACTTATTTTTCAAAATTGCGGTTTTCGGTAATCAAGGTCAGAGTCGCCGCGGTGAGGAGGGACTATATTATCATGGAGACACGCGGAGGGAAACGTTCAGAGCGGAGGAGGCTTCTGGTGTAGGTGACGTCACGGCGCTGGCGACAGAATGTCTGAGTGAGGCGGGAGCGAGCGGCACGTGAATAAATCTGGGAAAACAGTGCGAGGAGGGGGGAGGGAGGGAGAGAGAGAGATTGGGGCGGCGACGGCGATGAGAAGGAATAGAAGAAGGCTCCCCGATTATAATTTTTATTTATTTCTAGAGTTCCGTTCAGACACACGCACGCACGAGGCTACTGTACAGCCATTACACAACAGGCACGAGCATGCGGGACGGTTTAGAGGAAGAGGTGACTGAGTTTATTCAGACCATCTATCTTTATAACATTTGATCTCATCTTAACTGTGCACTCAACTGCTGATATTGCCATAACTATTTACTTTGATATTTGTACATCACCCATCTTCAAACTCTGAATGAATCACCCACAGTATTTTTTAGTGATTAATTACTAAGTAGGCTGAGAGCACGTTAGAGATACTTTCCATGATTATTTGACTTCCCCTTGCTATATCGAATCGGAAACTGTTGCACTTTTTACGACACACTGTTTACTTAACAGCACACCTATTGTTATGTGAGAGACAATTTTACATACTGTACAACCATACAGTTAAAGGCAGCAATTCCGCAATGTGGAAATACTTGATTACCAGAATATATATATTTTTTAATGTTAGAAAAAAAATAATTTAATTAATGGTTTAATTATATAATTAAATGATGTAAATTGCATCCATATCAAGATCCAGCTGTTTAAAAAACCTCCGCACTGTCTATAGTAAAGTAATATATTTACTTTATTTGTGTACTTGTTTCTGTTGCATCAGGCGACGCCACCCAAACTGCCACAAGCAGAGACCTTCTTCCTCGTACCGACGGTGGTAATGACAGCTGACCACGTAGCGAGTTTACATCCCACTTTTTAGTCACACTTGAGAATCCATTTTGCTCAAACAGGAAAACATAACGTGTCTTTCATTTACATATAACGAACAAGGAGAGGGATGCTGTTTTTTTCCCTATCCTTACACTGAATGTGGCTGCGATTGAGATGACAGTCCCCTTTGTTAAGCCATCACACAGCGGGACGTCAACCACTGGTGGAGAAGAGAAAAGGGCCAATAGAGGGGTCAGCCTCCTTCCTATCTCACGTTGTGGTACATGTCACCCTGAGGTAACCTATAGCTGAAAGAGACACTGTGAGCAGCCTGTGAATCCAAAGGAATCTCAGGCTGCAACCAAATGAAAATGTTCTTCAGTGTGCAACAAACTCAACTGTATTTTTTTTCATTGAACATTTAAAGATGACAGATGTAGCAACAGTAACAGTATTTTCTAGTACATTGTAATAAAGCTTTAGATGCTTTGGATGATCCTCATTTTCTGACATAACAACATCCTAGAAGAAACGTTCAAAACCCAGAAAGTGAGAAGAATTCAGGAGGTGTAGCTTTTCACATACTGTATTTGAGAGAAGGCCGACATCTCTACGGCCAGTATTTCCCAAACTAGGCAACCAGTACCAAAAAAAAATGTTATGATCTAAAGTGTGTGACCAGTCCTCATTTTCTGGGGTGGGTATTTGTACGGATAAACTGCACATTTAATGTCATTTTCTTGCTCAATTTGAATTTCTCATCCCGTCACCTGAGCATTTGTTCTCGAAATAGTAAGATACTCCTCTGCTCCCTCAACCCAAAACAGGACAGCCTCTGCAAGGCCAACGGGTCGCCTGTAGACAGGACATGAACATGTGCAGCACTTGATAGTTGGCTGCATTAGGTCAGGGTTCGTTAAAAGCGGGAGCCCTGCAGAAACTTTGGTGTGTTGCCTGTCTCTGACCGGACGGAGCAAGAGTGGCCTCACGGGTTTAGGGATTGATTACAGCATTACCTCCATAGACTCCCGTGAATTAACACGGGGTGGAAATGCTTAACGATGACTGACACGAGTGTTTAGATGACACTCCTTCACACGATGCGATTCGTTTTGCCATCCGAGGGGGCTCTTTGGCAGAGCCGTCGCATTTTTTGCAGTGATGCGAGGCTGGGCAGCGGTGTATCAGGCTCAGGCTCACATTTCAAACGGGGGTTGCGGGGCGTGGTGGGAGGGGTGGGGGGGGGGGGTCTCATTTGGCGAGGCTTTCTGCAAGTCCTTCTAGAAATAATGTCCGGGGTGGTAATATTTGAACGCTGTCTCCAGGGGCTCTCGGTTTACCTCTTCTACCTCCATTGCACAGCGACAGAGGCTGCACCAATCAGAGGGAGTCCCACGAGCAGGCCTGCTTTGTCATTTTATGGTCAAGACACGTCCACGTGTACGTGCGGTGAGCTCCATGCGTGATGGGCAGACGTGCACCCTGTGTTATTTCTCGCGGCATTGTCTCGTGTGGAAGATCGTGACCTTACCTCGAAAAGACAGAGGTTTGATCACTGTCCCTCCAACACTGTATTTTCCTTTGTGTTTCCCACTGTGTAAAATGACTGTATCTGCAACCCCCTCCACACACACACACACACACTCATGAACACACACTCACCTACAATTCTGTTAGCCGCCGGCAACGTGATTCCATGTGTGGAGGGTGGTCTGACCTGGTTTATTGAGTAGAAGTGTTTGGGAGGGGAGGCATCTGATGGCAGCTGTCACAGTCACTTGTTGGATGGGACATTGAGCGCGGACAGCACAGCTGTCCGTCAAAGCAGTCTCTTCGTCACCGTGCATTTTGCACCAGGGAGAGGCAGGGGGGGGGGGGGGGGGGGGCGACACGACGATCTTCAATTAACGTCTTGCGGACACATGGCAGCGCACCTGTATGTTGGTCAGCTGTTGGCCACCAGGAGCAGTCCCAGAAGGACTTCTTCACCACAGAAGTGTCTTTTTATCCCAATAACTTGTATAACTTACATAACAGTGTTGCATTTCTTTGTGTAAGTCTCCTTTCATTTTGGGAAGATGTGGGAGTCGAGGCAATATTGAGCTTCTATATTAGCCTAAAGGTGTTCTGCTTTAGACCTGAAGAGGATTGGTAGCCAATCCAGTTTCCTTTTGATCAATACATTTTTTTCTTGACATGTTACCTCGGAAGATCCTTCTGACTGCGTGCGAGCAAAGGCTTGGTCAAACCTGCTGATAAGTCAAATTTTTTTGTCTGTTTTGACTTCTTTAAAAGAGATGGAACAGACATCAGAGTCTTTAGCAGCGAAGGTAGGAAACCCAACCATCTTTAACGCTTTCCCTTAAAAGATTTTTTGGGAAATACTACCTTACTTTGCCGAGATGAACGAAAAGATCAGTCTCCCTTCTAATATGTTTCTTTACTCAATTATTAACATTTTTTTTCTTAATGCTGTACGCAAGAAACATGTTTTGGCAGAATCTTTTACCATTCAGGAAGATACTGATCCAGAGAAACCGACCGAGCGAGCACAATAAAAGGCTTAATACGTTAGCTGATGCAGCACTGAAGAACCTCAGGGTCACAGTTTCAAATAGTAAATGCGGTAAATTGCTGGATCTTCTTTCCAAAGGTATTTCCATTTTGTCTGGAACAAATATTCAACTTTTAACGGGCGAAACGTCTACAACAAGTTTTCATAAATCACAGTGTAAAGATTGCCACAGTTCCGTTTACATGGAGAATACAAGCCTCCACTGATATTCTTGTTTGTGGCCTATTTCAGGACACCAATCACAGCTGCAGCAGACGGCGACTGACCACATTATATATTTTCTTTTTACACAAGGAAAGTGTCCCATGTAATATCCTGCGTCAGATCAAACCTGCATCCTGCTTAACCAGATCACCAAGCAGATGTTCCCTCTGTTCAACCAGGCTGAGGTCATACCTCAGGAGAGCAGGGGGCCGGTACATCTGCAGCTGGCTGGAGCATTGTAAGCGATAGCCATCATGACATCACCTCTTCCTGGTTTGGCCTCCAAAGGCAGAACAGCGGGTGCAAAAATAGACCGCTCCTCAAACAAAGCTGATGAATGATTGTTTGCTGCAAAAATGATTACGCTGTGGGACGGACCACACAAGGACGTCGGGTTCAAATGTCACAGAGTCAAGAGAAGCGCTGCAAATGGATATTGAGATTCTATGTAACTCTGTTAAATTGATTTAATGCCAATATTACTGATATTTCTATCAAATCTGGGGCACATTATTTAATTGTCTACATGGAACTGAGGAATCGTTGTAGGTTTCCCGCACAGAGGTTCTGGATATTTTTCATTGCGTTGCATGTTCAAGGTTTCATGTTTACCTGATTATGTGTCCTTTGAATCTTTTACAGCAGAAGGTTATTTAAGCAAGCGGCATGGCTCTTTGGATGACAATGACCTTCTGTCCAGCAATTTCATCCAGACCAAAGCTTTTCAACAACTGTTAGACGGATTACCATGAAATGATGTGCAGACGGGATGAATTGATGTAACTCCGATGATCCTTATTTTTTTTTCCCCCATCTACTGCCATTATTAGATACAAATTTAAATTTGACTAAAAATGGGCTTAATGACCAATTACCTTCAATCAGTCGTCTAAATGCCTGGTGGGGCATCATAACACTCTCAACCAAGATGGTAAACATGGAAATCATTATACCAGCTGGACATCATGTTTGTTTAAATACTTACAAAAAAATGATGGAGATATAAATTAGAAGACTGTTTACGGGAAAGAGATGAGGGAAATCAGTGAAGCACTCACACACACAACAAATGGACGCTAAGTGTGTCTTGCTATAGGGGTTACGAGCTGGTCTTGTTTTCTACTGCCGTATTATGTGACGCCGTATGAAATGAATGTTGTGTCAGCCTTTTTAAATGTGTGCAAACCATCTGAGCCGATGCCTACTTGAACCCATAACAACAGGAGGTGAGAGAGCTGTAAATTAAGTGAAAGACACACATTGCCAACCTGGGAATTCCCTTTCTTTACACACGGCACTCTGGGACCGAAAATGTAACCGGACACTGTGATGATGTCACCGATCTCTAATTGATCCCTGCGGTTACATGTGACCAGGACAGATGTGATTAAAGGGGTGGGGGGTGGGGGGGCTTAGGAGGGTTTCATATGTTTTATAGGGACTTGAAACCGAATCAGACATTTACAGAACGAGCTTGCTTAACTGCAGAACCTAATTAGATAATCCTCCATCGAAGCATTCACTTCATTCCTGAGTAAAACGGCCGAGGCTTTGCTCATGTGTGAGCGCCGTGTCATGTGTTGCTTTCGGCCCGGATAAGTGCACCACCCGTCGCCTCTCCTCGCGCACCCTGCACCAACCAGTTTAAAGGCTCGGCCCTCGGGGGGCCCATCGATCACGACCATTTACAACTGTCCTTGCGCTGAGGACATCAGAGCCCCCGTTCTTTGACCTGCTATTTGGGTGTTCTGAGGATTTGATTTGTTTTCTCTCTGTCAAGGGTGCAGAAGGCCATATAGATTTTGAAATGTACTTCTCTTAAAAATGAATAAATAAATCTCTTAAAACCAGAAGAAGGTGATTAAACCAAAAACCAAAAAAAAATCTCAATTATTGAACAGAAATTTTGATCAAGCGAAGTGAAGATTGAAAAGAATTGTTCCTGATGGTCTGGTAATGATGTCACTGATTTTTGAGTAGAAGGCTTCTTAATTATTATGCAAAATTGACTGCATCAAACAACATAATTACTTTGTAATAAACAACAAAAATAGAAAATGAAAAATGATAGCTTTGTAACTAAACAAATGAACATTTTATCTATATAAAAAACAAAACATATCTGTACAAACTAACAATGTAAACGTTGTTTACAGAAGAGCAGCCAAATATGAGGTAGATACTGAGCACCACCTAGTGACGACAAGTGTTCTGCAGATTTTGGGCTGCAAGCTTTTAATGAAATCCAAGTAGCTGACTAGTAGAACAGTCTGCGTGAAAATCTCCTTTTGATTCATTTTGTGACAAGTTCTTAAGATATACAATTTCCTGAAATATCCAGGCAACAACTGAATGGCAGACTGTGTTTGTGCGTGAGAACGTGTTGTTCTCAGAGATTTCTCAGATTGACCTTTTGCTGATTCAGACATTAGACAGGATGGCTCGAGCAAGTAACCAGACGATGTAACAATTTGACAGAATACAATATGTCCCGTTCCTCACACAGTCTAACACAGGTGATGATCTAAATAAGCACGTAACTCTTCTCAATTTCCTTCCCCGGGTTGCATAACTTTACATTGTTGTGCTGCAACTTTCATGTTGGGTAATCCTCCAAGAGTGTTGCTTGAAAGCCTGAAAGCCCGCTGGTCATCTTCAAACCCTACAAATAAAACACACGTAAACAGGTGTCTTCCCTTACAAGCTGCGACTTATCCATATTTTTCTCGGAGAACCGAGAGCTGATTGGGCCCGAGGTGTCTGATCTTCCTTTTTAATTAAATAGGGCAGACTTTTAAATGTGAACTACGGAACAATAGGTTTACTATCTCATATCATATTAACTGGCAAATATAAACATCCTGTTATCACCAGTAACACTGTATTGCATATTTCTTAACTACTTGTTCTCCCTCTTGCTGCCAGCAGGTGGGGCTTTGTTTCCTCCAAATTACCCTTCACCTCTGTGTCTGTTCTCTTGAGGCCCCTCATATCACTGTCGTAACGTCATATATTATTCATCTTTCTCCTTAATTAACGGCTGCTTCCGAATTGGTCGCTGTAACACACATTAAGATGCATTTAGATTTTTTTGGGGGGGATCCTGGAGGATGTCTTCTCTGTTAAGCTATCTTGGGTTTGTTTGGCTGCATGACGAATAAGACATCTGTGCTCCATTGTAGTTAAAACACGATCATGAATAGTAGCAGAAGAAGGATTTTCCCATTGAGAGAATCGGAAAGTCGACTCCCATTTTTTCCATTCACCCTTGGAAGAATAAGGAGGAACTTTGTTACTGTACGTGTCACATCATTCATGTAAGACCTTTGTTGAGCTCAATATCAGGCAGCTATTATGGAGAAGAAATAACATTCAGATCACAGAAAGGTTTTCCACAGAAAAGTGTCCGTGCTATAAGTGAACTCCCACACGTCTCACTGTGATTGTGAACCCTCATTTGGGGTTGTGCTGCACCACATTACCCTCAGCTGTACTCAAAGTTAGGCCATTTTTATGCATCATTAATTTTTTTTTGCAAAAAACGCAAATCTGTTGACTGGTTTTAATTGCACATCTCCTGTTTTTCCACGAGATGTCAGTGTTGCACTGTAGCTTGTCATTGTCCAGCCCAGGATTTGTGAGACAGAGGCTTTTGAAAGCCTGTTGGCAGCACCTGACGCGCAGCTAAACATTGGTAAAGTTGGATGGAAAATCAGGCTCTCACTCAAGAAACATTCCGAAGTCGAGCTATCTAAACTTTTCCATCACAACAGACGGAATTTCTTTTTGAGAATCCTTTCAAACTGAAATGGTTAGCCGGTAATCCATGAAGCGAACGCAAAAGGGCCAATGTTGATTTCTATGATGCCAAAATAGAAACAGTGAAGAATATAGTAAAACAATGTGTCAACCGATGGCTCCGAACATACCAGCGATGTGTCGGACTGCCAGCAGGGGGCTGCGGTGCGGTCAGGCTGAGGTGAGGTTTTGGGGTTGTCAGTTCTTCCTCAAGTTTGGCTTAGTGGTCGTTGAGGTTCGGTTTGGCCCGGCTCGTGTGGGTTCAGAAACGGAGGGATGTGAACTGGGGGAAGTTTCTTGAGCAAAACATCATTCCATTGCATCTTCAAAAGATGGATGAGACGCCTAAAGCGTTTTTTTGTGTTCTGTCAATCGTTCTCTAGAGAGTGCAAACATAGCACAAAAAAAAACAACAACCGTATTTCACGAGGCTCCTGTTAGGGCGGTCATGTTGTACAACAAGTCGACCGCATAAAAATGCAGTTTAGAAACTACGGTGCAAAACCGCTTCAAAGCCAAACACGCCATTTTCATTCCTGAGTCGGTTGAAGGGCGGGGCGGCGGGCGACGGGGCGTGAATGGGAAGGTATTACGCAGCATGACTACAGTCCGTCTCTGTCTCCACGTCTGCGTCCCCCCCCCCCAACAGACTGCGGCCCTCGTGAGCTCACCGGCCCGCTGACAGGGAGTTGGCAGCAGGCTGCTCTCCCTGAGTGATTCCCCAGCGGGACGACCTGCCAAGCGACGGGCTTGCCAGCAACCTTCCTCATACATTCCTCGTCGGAGTGGACGCCGCCTGCCCGACCGGGTCCGGGCCCCGGACACCTGAACTGGGGCAGAAGCTGAGAGGGTTGGGAGAGAGAAAACGGGGATAGCCCGGAAAGGGTGCATGGTGGGAGATGTCTTTTTCTGGATGGTTGGCGGGCCGATTGGTGGCACGGAGCGAGACGCAAGCACTACACTGACCTCCTTGTGGAGTTGTTATTGTGAAAGGTTAGCCAACAACTGCTAATGATATGGGGCAGCAGTGTATTCTCATTCCCTTATTTACTCTTCTTTTAGCTCTGTTTTTGGTCTCAACCACGCCATACAGAAGATATCTGTCTCTGCTAAATGTCGCTCTGTGTTTGCTAGCCATTTACGCACTTTGTCAGTGGGCTGTTTGACGCTGGATGATGGTGAGAACAGGGTCATTGTAGAAGGTACAGACAATCAATGTATCGTGTGAAGGATGCAGCAAAGTTTGTTCCTTTCATTACTTGACTTTTCTGTTTGTGCTATTGAAAACGCAGAGAACATAAAATTACATTTTCGCAGAAGCCATTGTGACATTTGGAATTTGGAAGTTTAATGTGTCCTCCAAACCTCCCAAAACTCAACTACATCCTGTAAGGAAACATGGGTTACCCGTTCCTGCACCAACAGGAAGCAAACTCTTCCGGCGGCACCTTGAAGGACACACGGCGTAAAAGAACATAAAACAATTGCTTCTCTCAGTGGTTGGGCCCTAATTGCTTCACAAAAGAATAACAAAGTGTGGCTTCGAAGAGAAACCTTTGGTCCCAGCCACTTCCCTTCACCTTCTCCAGAGTAGGCATTCCTATATAGATTAGCTTGGAAATCTTTCCTGTTCCATCGAGGATAATCCCCCGAACAAGGCTGCTCAGCGCTCACATTAAGAGTGATTTAGGCACAGTGAATTCCGGTCGGGTTAGCGCTCCACTTTCATGTTATGATGTGTCTGTTCCACTTGTTATATGTACCTTGCGCAGAGAATAGGAGCAGACAGAAGAAAGGAAATGGAAAAGAGGGCTTTTTTTGTGTGTGTGTGTTTGAAGTCATGATGGGGATTTGAAACATGAATTAAAGTCCCGGGCTCAATCCGTTTGAAAGTAGTGTTTGTGTGCTTGAACGAGGGTGTCGGCGAGTTAACTCTTTAGGGTGTTTGAGCCGCGTTGGATATTCCCACATCGGGCTCACACACTCTACCCACCGCAGAGCCAAACATCCATCGGGAGTGTATTAGTAAGGACGAGAATCACAGGGAATCGCGGCGGCACACAAGCTTTTCTCTCATCCCCGGTCACACAGAAAGAGAGTGACTCACATGTATTTGCTCCACATAACGTGATTTAAAAGTGACTGGGAGGACAGAGCTGCCATTTCGACAACAGAAAGCTTTAATTATCCCCGTGGCAAAATTGGGAATGGTGGGTTCGTTAAGCTGCTGTGATTCTATTTTAATTTCTAAACTCAAACAAATGAACCCGGTTCATTTCTTTTTGGCGCGGAGTCATGAATACGGGGAACGATTTGGCAACTGAACCAATAGGCTCAGCTTTATTTAGTTTGGCTCTTTTTAGTCAAATTCAATAAAAGACATCTTGGAGAATTGCTGGAGGCAGTGAGTTGTCACACTCTCTCTCTCTCTTACTCCACTGCAGATTTTTTTTTTTTTTGTAGGCAAAGGCAAGCAAGAGAAAATGGCTCCGTGACAAGGGTTCAAGCTTTGGCTCACTCCCCCCCCCCCTGAGTGGGAATGGTCAGCATTTATAATGTTAATTCATTCATGGAAACACTGCACTGTGCTCCTCCGCCGTGTGTGTGTGTGTGTGTGTGTGTGTGTGTGTGTGTGTGTGTGTGTGTGTGTGTGTGTCGTAGATGTGGGTCCAATCGGGAACATAATGCCAGAATTAACTGTGGAAAAGCTTCTTCCAACGGTGAGAAAAGAAACTTCTTATTTCTAACCCGGCTGAACAGGACAGGGACAGTATGGGCAGGACAAGGGTTTTAGTGGTTTTGCACTTCAGCGCGGGGGTGGGGGGGGGTGTTTGAAAGCGCGGCCTTTTCAGCAACGTGGGTGGCGCGGTTGCTTCCTAGCATCTCCGCTATCGTATTGTCATTGGCTCTATGCACTTGTCAGCGTCATTGCTCACTTTCTCAGGATAAATGTTGATTTTGCTCTATGCCCGTGGGGGGGGGAGCCCGAAGGCAGCAGCGCCTTTGATTCGTGAAATTGCCGTGGCCTCGGCGTGAGAGCTTGTGTCACCGCAGATGTCCAAATTCCTCTGACACGTTTATTGTTTTATTTTTTTATTTTTTTTATTTAGCAGGAGGCCAATCCGCTCCTCTACTCAAAGTCTTGTGTGTGGTGTAAACAGAGAAGCAGAAAACAACAAGAAAAGGGGAACATTTCCACACCCGACATTGTCCCCCTTTTACTCCCTCGCCCGTTCCAGGGTGCCCACCACTCGCTGTCCTTTATTTGTCGCCTAAGTGCTCTGGCATTAAATCTTATTATTTTTTGGTAAATAAACCAGGTTCTGGTTGGAATTACACACAACTTGGTGTGAGGTCCTTTTCAGTGAGGGGCCTGGATCCTTTTATCTAAAATGTTTTCTATTTCTGCTTTTGTAGGACACTTTTGACTGCTTTCAAAGAGAGAAACAAGGTTTTTCTTGCGTTTCTGGGGGTGAGGTTGGGGATTTTTCTCAGCATTGTGGTGAGATTTATTCGAAGAGGCTGCATTTTTTCTTGATTTCCCTCTTTGTTCTTTGTAAGTAGTTCCAGGTCCCTTCTCACTCACAAAGACACACACACACAAACACTCTTTCTCATCTGTGTGTGTGTGTGTGTGTGTGTGTGTAAAAGTGCACGAGGATTTCGCATTTCGGGTGTATGTGTTCGGGGCACATGTGTGAATGCGTGTGTGCGGCGGGCTGAGGCGGGGACTTGACGTGACACCTGCTGTTGCAATGAATAGGGTCAGTGGCAGGGCCCTTCAGCAGGCAGCAGCTGCTTGTTCTCACTGCAAGCACGACTCTCTCAGCGCTCTACGGCTCCCCCCCCCCCCTGCCCGACACGACACATAGTGCCCCCTACCATCATCCGCTATCATTACAGTTATTATCTCCAATTCCGCCTCTCCCGGGGGGGTCACGGTGTTAATCGTTCGCACGGAAACGTCAAAATTGACCTGAGGAAAAAAAACAAAAAACATTAAAAAACAAACTTCAATTTCCATCCTTGCGCTCTCTCTCAAGGCGGGAGGAGGTCTCCAGGCAGCTGCTGACAGACAGAGATTCCTGGTATTTGGTTGGTCTGACCTGTCTATGCTCTCTTGCTGTGTGGTAGTCTGCCCTGCGTGTGACTTAGTAAGTCTGAAAACTTTCCCTGTGGCATAACAGGAGAAGAGGGCAGAAGATATACAGCAAGGTACGAAAAACATCTGTCGCTAAATGGACTGTTAACTTGGTCTCTGCTTTTCTATTCCCAGTATGGCCTGCATTTGTACGTTAAATGAGGTCTACTACCGATTTACAAAATGTCATCATCGACCATCATTGACTTTGGATTTGAAATTTTCTTAAAATCCTTTAGTGTTATAGAGTACATTTTTTAAATAGCTATAATGCTATAATTTGTAATATTTTGTATTTCCCATTCCGAAAAATATCATCATTACAGGCATTACTATTATTAGACTATACACTATTACTATTACAGACATTATGTGGTGGATACACAATCTTGGTGGATTTCACCAAGATTCATTTGTATTTAGTATAAAATGAACAGATATATCTTCCATTATCTATCCACCAGAGGTCAGCCTTTTATTAACAAATTCTGATGAAGTCTCACAAAACACTTTTTTCTATGAAGAAAATGTAATTTGAAACCAATTTAATAAACTCCCGTCGCAGCATTTTGTGTAACAAAGTAGGTCCAACGTGCAACAACAGGGGCGACACTGGTGAAAGCCCTCCTAGCATCACGGTCCATTTGGGCTGAAACTCACACTAGCAAAGTACCCAGTGGGAGCATTCCAGGTTGTTGCCTTGCCGAAAGGGGGAAGACAACCGACAGCCCCAAAAGGAAAAGGTTTTTTCATCACTAAACAACATGTGGTGAGTTTAAAAATGTCCTATCGTCCGTTGATTAACCTGAACACCCCCTCGGTAACGATGTACTGTCGCGTGCCCCTTCCGGGTCTGAGCCGTGTGGGTTGTAGCCAGTGGTTTTATCTGGATGAAGGTCTTCTGGGCTTGGTCCTCTTGGAGAGCTTGTAGTCGAAGTACATGCGAGCCCTGGACCGCGAGGCTCTGGCGGGCCTGCAGGCGCGCCCGTTGCCGTAGTAACCCTCCGAGCACCGACAGGTGTGGGAACCGTCTGTGTTGACGCACTGAGCGTGGCGGCTGCAGCGGTGGGACCCGATTAAACATTCGTCCTCGTCTGCGGAGCGGAAAGGAGAACAAAATGCTCGTCAGCTATTTCATTATTATTCCATGTCATTATTGCTTCCTGCGCCGGGTCGAGTCGGATCAGCGTGGAGAGAGAGAGAGAGAGAGAGAGAGAGAGAGAGAGTAAAGGGTTATAGATAATCTCGCAATGCTCATCACATGGATGACAACAAAAACAAACAGCCCACGGCCCGAGTGGGTGAGCTACGAGTGCTCATCCACTAAACACGGCCTCCGAAGCACGTCCAAACACGATTCCTCCCGCTGCCAATCAACACAGGCGAAGGGGGGGACACGTGGAGTCGCGCGGGGGGGGCAATCGCTCACCTAATTTTGCAAAACGCAAAACAGTTTCGAATGGAGCTTCACGCACGACGGCCCAAAGGTCAAGGTTTTTTTTACAAGCCCTCGGCTTATTTTTGGTGTGACCCTGGAAAAAGACTACGTGGAGCTGCTGGGTGTCAAGGTGAACACTCTTCGGCAGCGATCGCAGACCCCCTACCTCGACATCGCGCGGCGCCGTTGAGCGTCCCCATCACGAAGCCGCCGCGGCACACGCAGACGAAGCTGCCGAACGTGTTCCTGCAGGTCCGCCGCGGCCGGCACACGCCGGCGCCTCGCCGGCACTCGTCGTCGTCTGCAAAACACACGCGGTCAACAGAACACATTTTTGGGGCCTTCTTGTCCACACGACGCTGCCTGGATGCTTCTAGGTCTTTGCTCAAAACAATAATTATCTTCAAAAAAAAGCCAAATGAGTACCTGAACCTTGCAACCACCCTTTGTAGTGAAGAGTTGAAAGGTGCAATGTCCTGGTCTAAAGACTCTAGTCTTTAGACCAGGACATTGCACCTTTCAGACCAGAATGGTACAATTGTTGGCTTCTTTTACAAATATGTTCACTAATAATGACAAAAAAAGGTTCCCTTTAAATATCTCTTGTCTGTTGTGATTGACTTGAAGATGTGTTATTGAGGCGCTCAGCTACTGAACATACCTGGTGCCTGAAAACCTAAAATACTACTGCAAACACCCCGTAAAAACACAAACCGTACCACTCCATGCACAAGGTGCGTCTCTCTCACACTTGATCACGTGCGCATTGGAGGCATCGGAAGCAGGAGCTGTGGTTGATCCCCGTCCCGGACGTTTTAATGTTTCTCACCAAAACGCTCTCCCACAGTGTGAAAATGTTGAGACAGACGTGGGGGAGGCTGATGAAGGGTTGCTTCATTACAAGACAGGAGGTGAGTTATCGAGCCGGGGCTTCAGTCCTAAAGCGGCTGGACACCGAGGAACGCAGTCCAGGGTATGTTTTTCCAGGTAATTAAAGGCTCTTCACTATTGGCGGGGGAACGGGTGGGGGGATGGGGAGGGGGTCACTGGTAAGTTAGTAGAGAAGAATACATACTATTTGGTATTGCAGAAAAATATTTAGAGAGAGCTCTATTAAATTTGGTCAGGCACTAGAATATTAACATCCTTTAAAATTTAAAAAAATGTACCTATACTAAAAAAGTTAATATATTTTACACTGTTTTTCAATTAATGTCAGTCCTATATTCACTCTTTTTAATTCTTTTTTAGTATCCACCGTCTGCTGAGAGAAAATACTGCAAATATGTTCAGTTGCCGATTGATAATACATTGATATATACAGATATATGAAGCCAACACGACCCACAAAAAACACTGATCATCAACAAGGGAGGCATGTTGTAGAGATGAGCCGAGGGGGAAGAGCGGGGGCGAGGAGGGGGGGGGGGGTGTTCTGAAGGAGCTTTACCTTCACAGCTCTTGCTGTCAGCGGCCAGGTGGAGGCCGGGGGGACACAGACAGCGCACCGCCCCCCCCATCTCCATCTGGCACCCAAACTGGCAGCGCAGGGAGGAACATGCGGCCTCTCCTGGAAGACAGACAGGCGAACACTGGCTGAGGGACGCTCAGGGAAATTTTGACCACTGGATCACCGCTGAGAGAGAACACACACAAACGTGCACACACACACACTCACACTCATACCCGCACACCAAAAAACACACACACACACACACACACACACACACAAGTGCAAGCTCAGGCAACACTAGGACTAGTGATGAAACCAGAAAATGTAACGTTTAAAGACCACCTCACAATTAACAGATTTTTTTTAATCTTTTGGGTTTTTAACATACTGGAGTTTTAAATGTTCTGTTAAATGGAAAATGACTCACTGGTGCAGGTGTATCCGTCTGCGCTGAGTGTGTATCCAGGTTCACAGTAACAACGGTAGCTGCCGTGTGTGTTCATGCAGCGGTGGGAACATGGTCTCTCCACGAAACCACACTCGTTCACATCTGGAGTCAATGAAACCTCATGTGAGCAGCAGAAAGAAACCCTTGCAGAAAATCACGCAGGGGGAAACGGGTTAAGATGTAAGAAACGTGAGACTGACAGTGGTGTTCTGCATTACACTCTACCTTCGTCACACCGAGGTCCCGCATACCCCGTGGAGCATGAACACTTGTCCGGCCCCACACATTTTCCCTTCACGCACGACCTCTCGCACACCGCTGAGGAAGATGACAAACCGCCAAGCGAGTCATGTGAACATCAGAAACGTCTGTACCCTGGGGTTTGATAAGGCCATAACTATGGCAACGTGCACTGCATCGATGTATGAATTAAAACTGTAAAATGCCACATTGTAAAGGATGTAAAAAAAAAAAAAAGGTTCATGTGAAAAAAAGAGACGTGAATTCAATCAGTTTCCATCAATGGCTTTGGAGCAAATAAACTCGGCTACGCAGATTACTCAGACGTTGCTTGTGTAGGTCCACGCATGGCTGTACTCTGCCAGTAAACATGAGTAGAGGTCGCCAACTGGAACAAAGAAAAGTTCCCTTGACTGATCAACAAGCAAACATTGGTCTCGTTTCAATGGGGGATGTTTTGCTTTTCCCCCATACAATATTTCACCTGGTATTGGTCATGTTTCATACTGGGTCAAAGACAAAAATCAATGCATTTTGGGAATGTCGAAGACAGCAGAAACATCTGATCATTCATGTGATTTAAACGTTAGGAGTTATTTTGCCGTAATGCATTCAGTGCAAAAACATTTTTTTTAAACAAAACAACCTCAAGAGTGTGACTTAGGAAGCTTGAAGGAGTTATGAGGTTTCCATGCTAGTGACCTGTATAATTTTATAAATTAATATGGTGACTTCACTAGTAAACAAATTACTTTTTGTGCATGTCAAATCTTAATATGCAAAGCAACGAGAAACTGTGGCTGTCAAATGAAGGCAGTATTAACTGAAAAAAATGAGTAAAAAGGAGTATTTGTTAGTACAGATGAAGGAGGATTAAATGCAAAGAAAATAACCCAAAATGCAAGAATCAGAACTTCCTCCCACGGGTTTCCTAGTGTTTGTTGTTTTGCTGATGAAGTGATACCCCGCGAACTGTGAGCAATGTGTCATTGCTCTAGCGCTGTCACCTCATCGCAGAATGACTTACGCTGACACATGCCGTTAACATTCCTCCATCCCAAACAGCAGGAAGTGGTCTGACCGTAGCTGCAGAGTCCTGGCGGCGGGTGACCCCCGGCGGAGCGCTCCAGCGCATCCTCCGCTGACCTGTGGAGGCGGCGACGAAAGGTCATCAGATAATTAAGCGCCGTCAAGCCTTCGGGGCTTTAACTTCAGCACGGAACCCGAATACACTGCAAGCCCTGGAAGATGGTGACACAGCCTCCTGTGTCAAAATGTTTGTTTGTGAAACCAAAAAGCCAGGTGGGACACAACTGGCGCCAGTAAAAGCTCCATAATGTGCTTGGGTGGAGATATAAGAGTTGTATGTTTGTACAGTGGCAGGCAGTGATGGGTGAAGCTAAGCAGGACATTTTTTTTTTTTTTACCAAAGGTTCCCTCAAATGGTATTCCAAAAAGTACAAGGAAACTATTCAAGGATAGACGACATTAAGTTCCTAAAGGAAGTACAAAGCAGGAATGAATCTAGCAGTATTTTCAGCTTTTAATCAGTTATTACTAACAATAACTTTGGGTTCTTGTACAACATTCACAGTCACAACAGTTTTTGCATGTATTTCCTTTGATGCATTGCACGTAGGGGCTGGTATCTGAAAGTACATGCAAGTGATGCGTATTTTTAACTAAAAACACGAAGAATCGGGATTAAACCAAAATGAGCAAATAAAATACATCTAGTCAAGACTGAATGTAGCTTAGAATAAAAATGCCATCAAAGTACAAATCCCATTCAACTAAATGTCTCATGCATTTTATAGCTTTCCGGATCTTCTGACCACACTTGAACCCATTTACTGCAGCTGTATAGCGTAACAACTTATGAAACACCTTCCTCATTCCCAATCGTTCACCAGAAAAAGTCCTTAAATCGTAACTAGTAACAATTTTTTCCCTCGTTAAAATCTGCTGTAATAAACAAAAGCGCAATAAACTGCAACGCCTACAGAACCAGCAAACAAGCTTCAGTCGTAGCTGCTATTAAATCTTCTCACACCCTCGACCAATTGATTAATGTAATATGTTGCTTTGAAAGAATAGATATTTTATATAGTCATACAATGACTTTTGTTTTTCAACAGCGCATGTTTTTTCAATACATAAATTCTTTCTTACCTGTTATGATGATGAGCCACGGAGAGCGTAATAAAATGCAGAATCGCCACAAAGACCCTTTGTTTTTTTACAATCATTTTCTTCTAACCACAGAATCTAATGTTACTTTTTTATGTTCATATTAACTACATCTATCCTCCGAAAAACCCTCTCGCAGTCAAAACGGGGCACTCGTTCCTGTGACGTGTGACTAATGTTAGAGCTGTCTTCCGTTGCAAAGGATGTTGAAGTGTGTGTGTGTGTGTGTGTGTGTGTGTGTGTGTGTGTGTGTGTGTGAATGTGTCTGTTTGAGGAGTCACATGGTCTAATTGCAAGGTTCAGGGGAGACGGATCACCTGTGGGGCCGAAAACTGAGAGAGGGGGGGGACAAAGAGAGGCAGAGAGGAAAAACAGTGGAAGGATGTAGGCAAACGACTACAAAGACATCAAGGAAAGAGAGAAAAAATATGCCAAAAATTCATGATGATTTTCTTTGAGTTGAAAAAAGGTCAAAGTGATATCACTTTGTTATTTTTAGTAAATCATCCAAACTGAAAGTAAGACCGAGATAAGGACTTCATGGTCTCAAATGGCAGCCTTTGAAGCCGTGGCTATTTACCAGCACTGATCAGAGTGCAATCAGTTGTGTTAAGCCCAAGGATGGTGTTCATTCCTGGACTTAACACTACATCTGTCTGACGAATGAACATCAGCTGTAAAACAACTCTAAATGTCACGTGTTAACCGATTATTAGAACTATTTGCACCGATGCCAACGTTATTCCGCTCGTTCTCTCAGTTCACAGCGGAATGACTGTTTTCAATCGACGCCCCAATTTGTCTGACCATAAAACAACAAATGACACATATTTGGTAGTTTCCTTTAAATCCCATTCAACTAATTATGACATTACTGTGGTTTTTGTAAAAACCACAGAGTTTTAAACATCAACCAATCATGTACTCATGGAGGAATGTCATTTAAATGAGGTGCTGGATGGCAGCAAAGAAGGTGTGGTTAAGGGGGGGGGGGACGGAAAATTGGTGTAGTCTCAGTTCATTCCCAATCTACACACATACACACGGCCCTCCACCCAAAAAAACCCCACCTTGGATGTTTTTTTGTCAAACGTGTCCCCACCGCACATCAGCAAGTGAGGTGGAAAGGAACCATAAAATGCCTCTGCACGGTCTGCCTTGAATTAGCGCCAAACCTCAATCTGTATCTGTCATGAACGATACAATTAAACCCAATCCGGGCCTGCCCCAAAGGGAAAGGAGCGAGGTGGGGGGGGGGAGAGAAAAAAAGGGGGGGGAAAGTGGCCCGTCAGCAGTAAAACAGAACGATGAACGTTGTCGGTGGTGGCGCAGTGTGTGGCAAGTGCAGGAGGTGACCCGAAGGCCTCCGTCTGTGGGGGCGGATCAACATTTCAACTGTGCTTCTGCGCCAAATCTGCAGATTCATCCCCCCCCCCCCGTTTTTTTTGGACCACATCAGAGGTGTAAACACATTGGTGGTCTTTGATTTCCTCAAATTGAAAAGGGATGCCCCCGCAAAGAGATCCGATGTCGTTCTTGTAAAGCCTCTTCCCCCACCCCCACCTGCTAAAAAATATAACGTATCCGTCAGAAATGATGAGGTTGGAGTGAGTCGCCTGATGTGAAAATAAGTTTTCCTGGAACAACGTTGGTGGTCAGTCACCAAGGTCCATAAAGACAGCCCTTCGGTTCTTATTAAATAGCACTTTTCCATATGTAATAGTGACATGCGGGGGGGAGGGGGGGGATTTCCTGACAATTCACATGTATTTTCTCGTGTCCAAAGGAATGAAAAGACCACCATCGCCTTGAAGTTACACAAGGCATATATAACGGCATAATTCAAGTTTCTACGTGTGTCTATCTCATATTTATCCAACTGTCCAACAACATGATGCTGAGTTCCCGGTGTAGCTTCCATCATTTTGTGACTATCATGTGTGCATTTTAACTTACACAATTACTGTGGTTTTAGTGTCATTATTATATCAATTTTAACCTCTGTTATTATAATGAATATCCAATTTAAATACCCGTTTTCATTGTTGATTGTGATAAATGCATTTTTCCCTGTTTTCTGAAAACCACAGAACCTGATGATTGACCCATATTTGAGCTTTAAAAACCACAGAAATGAGTAAAGAATGTAACCCCACCACTCAGAAACACAGGACTGGAGCTCACTTACAGTACAGTACAGTACAGTGGTGACACGGTACTTTACATCCGGTACGTTTTTCCAAAAGGAACATGTATTTTATATTTTATAAATACATTTTGATTTCCATTTCAAAGTCACAGCATCTGCAGCCACACAGAAACATTTCCACAACTCACCCTGTGTGACAGTGGGCCTTCGTTCCTTGTGCAAGGAGCTCTTCCTGCCACCACTTTGCCCGCGCATGTTGAGCTTCAGTCAAACTGGAGGCACACAGTGTACAGAGAGGCAGTGCAGCCATTAGACACAGAGCTTTGGAGAGATTAGGATGCACACACACACACACACACACACACACACACACACACACACACACACACACACACACACACACACACACACACACACCACCAACACAGGCAGTCTATGTACCAAACAAGGATTAGGGTTTTGGCAAAGAAAAGGCAGCACACCAGAGCATTGCCAAAGAAAATGATTCACCGTATGTGTTTTTACCTTATGTGGCACTGATGAGAATGAATGGGCAATATTTTCTAAGGAGGAATGAGCAATATTTCTTATTCAGTTCAATATTTTTCAGCGTAGAAGGCCATGTTTACTCTGTAATCCTCCATTTCTGCAATAACACTAACTAGATTTATTTATGTGACAGTAGATCAGTGGAGCGGACTCTGACGTAGGACCTGGAGTTATGGGGTGGTGCATTTTGTGCGATTGGGTAGGTTTGACTGAGGCCCTGTTGAAAAATGTTGTTATAGCACAGCCATAAACAATACGGCTTTCTTGTTTACGAAGCCTTTTTTGTTTCACAGTAACTGTTGATCATTGGCACAAGATGAAAGAAGACTTTGAATGATTTAAAAGCTTAATTACTTGAGGGTATAAAGAAAAATGCAATTATTAGTTATAGAGTTTGTTCATTGGCAGTTTCTCGTGTGCAGTTTGCACATAAACCCAGATCTTAGCATAGAGATGCTCCAAACTGTGTGAGGCTGTAGTCGTAATAACAACGTTAGCATTTTGATATTTAGCGGATATAATGTTTATTATAATAACTTTGCGCAAATTAGCATAATCATGTTTGCTGCTAAACACAAAGCACAACTGAGGCTGATGCCGGTAGTTTTAGTTATAGCTTAGACATCATAAAAGTTAGTTGCTTAGACTACAGTGTGATTTATAACCGAGGGGAGTCTGCCCAAATAAATCCTCCCAGACACCGGTATACACTGGGTGATGAAGCTGTGGAGGTGATGGAGGGGGGGGGGGGGGGCGTCTTATCAAAAAAAGAGAGCAGCAATATGTCAGGTCAGCAATGTCGATGTGTCACTGTGCTATTGGATAGATGGGACCAGCTGATGGAAACACGTGACATCAGCATTGAGAGCAGCTCAGACAATGACAGCAGGAAATTATGAGTGCACATGCGTGAGAGGAGTGAGTGCAGGATATGAGAAATAAACTACAGGCCTAAGCATGCAAAAGAACTGTCTTCCTGACTGAATTGATGCTTGAGCTCCATTACAAATACCCTGAGGACAACATAAATGTCTGAACCAAATTTCAAGGCAGGAAAAACAGAGATGTTAACGTCATTGTGGCGCTAGCAACAACGTCAGGGCATTATAAAACTATAAACAAAGCACAAATTGTCGCTCTTACTAACAAATTAAATTAAAAGTCAGTTGTTGGGAATCATTTTGGAAAGAGCCACGCTGGCTGCCTTCCAGTTGCCTTTCTCTAAGCTAAGCTAAGCTAAGCTAACTGTCTCCCGCCCCGTGCTTAGTGACACCTCAGAAGAGCCAGTACGCCCCGAGGAACAGCTGTCACCGGGGGGGTCATTTATTTTTTGTAAATGATCAGGTGATCCGTGGACACTTTTGGCTTACGCGCTCGGTCGCCTCGGTCGATCCACACTGTCCAATGACTAATGACATCCCGGTGTCGGCCCCCCTGCTGTAAGGAGTCGGTGGGGCCGCGGCGGATGTCCATCTGTTGACTCGGGTTGTTGTAAGCTCGAGATGAGCCCCGCAGATTAAGAGTGGAGGCAAACAAAAGGCCGCGCCAACATGAGCCCCAGTGTATACAGATTAATGCAACAATACAACCACACGAGCGCTGCCGTAAAGCATTTGCATAACTCTTGTTAATGTGTTTCGGAAAATGTTCTTGCTTAGCTTTGAGGTGGATACCTCGACGTGGAAACTTATACTTAGGTGGTCCATTCCATCAGTTGTTTAGCCAACCCTGCAGAGGGTCTCAGCAGACAAAGAGCGATGTGTTGTCTTTGACAGCATGACGCACGTTCGGATACAAAGAAACGTACGACATATACAAAGTCATGCGTGTTCTCTCACTCATACTGGTCTATCTATCTATCTATCTATCTATCTATCTATCTATCTATCTATCTATCTATCTATCTATCTATCTATCTATCTATCTATCTATCTATCTATCTATCTATCTATCTATCTATCTATCTATCGAACACTTTTCAGTTACCTTTGTTTCTGTCAGAGTTTAAAATAGGTTCTTTTCACCTATGCTGTCTTTAAAGAATCTTCTTGATTGGACCATCAACTAAGTTGTGTCAGGAGGAGTCAGGGATTCCTTGTCAAACTCAGATTATTACAAAAATGTCCAGACTATTGCTGTGAAATGTGTCTGCACCTGTAAAACGATGGAGTCCTCCACTGACAATGCTCTCGTATCTGCACGTTTCAGCTTTTTCATTTGTGTCCAATGAATCGAATCAAAGTCTTTCATTTTATTTAAACCTTCATCGCGTTTGCTTCCCCTGACAAAATGCTAGATTTACATAATAAATAAAAAGGGTAATAAATAGGAACAGACTGGTTTGGATTGTGAAGCACACACACACACACACACACACTCACACAGCTGATGTTTTCTCTTTAGATTCCTTTCCTCTCAGGGCCGTGTGGTATCATTAGTCATGGTTTCTGCAGCACAGCACATCAAACTCGCCTCATTTTTTAACCCCCAACCCTCCACTCCGTTCCACCCCCGCCAGTCTTACCTGTCTCCAAGCACTCAGAGCTGCTCTCGGCCCTCTGTGGGGGTTCAGCATGTGTTAACATGACAGATTGAGCCCCAGTTGGAACCTCAATTGCATCATTTCATGGATGCGAGTCAGTGCTGTGGTCCGGGAGGGTAAACAAGCTCTGAATCCAGGTGCAGAAAGAGAGAGAGAGAGAGAGAGAGAGAGTAAACAGGAGAAGAGAAGGAAGGAAAGATGGGAAACGGATGGAAGGGTGATGCAGTGATTAACAAGTAGACGGAATACAAGAGTCACAAAGAAAAAGAGGAAATAGGTGTGAATTACCGAGATACCGGGATGGATTGAAAGAGGTGTGAAATGTGAGAGGGTGGAGATTCAGTGAAGGAAACGAAAAACAACAGCCTCGCAAAACCACCCAAACCTCCCTCCACGGTGGTCGTCGAGTGAGGTTTGTTTTGTCATGTGATAAGCCGGGAGTTAAGTCAGGCGGGAGGAAAAGGCAGCAGCAGGCCGGTTGGAGAGCGTGTCTTCATTAGTAAGCCATCGGGGGGCCGAGGAATATGAGGTTTCAGCCCTCGCCGGTGGTGCGTTTTCGGCGGGTAGCACTCAACGAGTCAGCCGAGCGCAAACACATGAGGTCACAGGACACACTACGCAATTAGGGGTGCGACTGTGACATGCGCACGCATGCACACTTGCAGGTACGGACTCACGGAAACACGTGTTTACACAGCACGTATCCAATATTCTCACATAAATCAATATGCAGGGAACCCTGGACGTCACGATGTATAACTCAAAATCACGGGAGACCAGCGGCAATTTGGACAAACGCAGACGTCAACGCACAGCGGCCTGCGAGGACGTCATGACTTTGCGCGTCAACGCGCTGACATCGAGCTCAGCCAAACGAGCGCCATTGCAATGCATTCGACCCTGATGTTGTGTGGGTGGCGAGGCGAGGCGGCAACAGTTAGATCACGGTGGAAACAGTTGCTCACGCCGCGGCGGGAGTCTGGCCAGACTCGAAGGGATGTGACAATTGGTTGGCGAGGATCAGCGGACGTCGCCAGAAAGGTGTCACGGGTGCACATGGGTGGTATCTGGAAAATCATGTTGTTTGAGCCTTCAGGGAGCATTTGGGGGGGAAAAGGTAGTTAAAGAAAATACCGTAAAAGACGGCGGTGGGATTTTATATTTATTGAAAAGGACTTTTTCCTCCAAAAGTGATTTACACCATATAACATGTTTCTAAAACGTTGATTCTATTAAGCAATTAGGTCATTAAAACGCGCATTACACACCGACTCGTGCATGTGTGCATATGTTTTTTTTCCACTGCATTAGTCACCACTCTGTACCTGCACTGTTTTGTTTTATACCTCCACGGGCACACAGCCGTTTGGACACATAAACCTCCCAGTCACAGGGGCACCTAAATATTCACTCAATGCTGTCCTCTCTTACACAAACAGAGCTACACCCCTGGATAGGACTGCAGGGAAAGAGACGGCGCTACAATACTGCCGCCCAAAACGTGAGCTCAGCTCAGCTCTCAGCTCAGGGTAAAGCTCTAAAAAGATTTTGCGACGCAATACTACGACTGTGCTCTCCAAGTTAATTTGCCAAGGGGAAACTATGGGAAGACGTACTGTATGGAAGACGTTCTTCGTGGTGCTAACTGGATCACGTGGCCGGCAGGCATCAACTAGCCACATGTGTTTCGGTAACTCTTACAGTCTGCAGCCATGATATTTGAATAGTTTGAGATATTCTCGGTTTTAATTCGCTGTTTATTCTGCTTTAGAGGCACAAGATGACGTGATACCAAAACAAGGCGTCCATTGGATATCTATTGAATCTCCTGCAGGATGCATTACGTCACTGCAGAATTAAAACACAAGTGAATGCAGCAAACAAGTTGTTCACTTTGGTCGGGATGAGCAGAAAACAAATGACGTGTCTCTTTTTAATCACAGGGCTATTGTTTTTTTTCCTGTCTCCTCCTGTTACCCTATAAGTTTAGCTCGGGCTGACTCTTTCACTCATGTATACAATATTATAGCATGCACTTCCAGCCATCCCAGTCCGACAAATATTTGGTATACAGGCTCCTCATGTTTATTCAAAGTACTGGGTTACAATGTTTGGGAAAGATAGACAAGAGCCCTTTTTGGGAAGGAAAAGGAAAACTATTCCAAATGAAAAGTAATGATTCATACCACAGATTCAGATATTCGCTGGACTTCGCAGTGCTTTTGGACAGTTCCACTTTATGCAATTATGATTGGATCTGAATAGTGCATAGACAACTTAGTATTGCATTACTTTAAATGTGTTGTATGGGCACTGTGTCATGCGTGTGTGTGTGTGTGTGTGTGTGTGTGTGTGTGTGTGTGTGAGTGAGACCAGAGTGAGGTGGGTGGTCTCCACTCACTATCAGTATACAACACAAATTGGTATTTTGAGAAGGAAATTAATACCGCCATTAGCGGTGGCTCTTGCGTGTGTGCCTCCGTGCATGAGCGTGTTTCGCATACTTCCGCCAGACAGAGCGGAGAATTTCCACTTCAGTTTTTTTTTCCGGCTGAACTTTGAGCGATGCCATGATGCTTGCATGACGTCACCGCTGCCATCCCCGCTCGCTCCTCGCTGTCGACTCAGAAGGCAGCTTTTCCATTGCAGCGGGAGTAGAAGGAAAACCCTGGGCCCGTTGCCACATTGGCCCAAGTTTTACTTAGACATTTTCTCAGCATCCGTCTCTTTTTACCTGGCTGGAGGACAAACCGTGAGTAGAAAAGTTGCAGCTGACTTACCCAAAATGAGGCCATTGTCGGTATGGGTCCGCAAGAAGGAAAAGGGTTCTTATACATGAAATGAACACCCAATATAGACAGATTAGGTTTTTTTTACGGTCTTGATCTCATATGGTGAGAGTATGGAGACAGGTAGGACAGAGAGAGACACGTCCAACAACTGTCCTCAGAGGAAAAAAACAAACACAGTATTGTTAATGAGTCTGAGAAGTAAAGCTTGTCAGCTTCCTACCTTTATGATAAATAAACATCGTCATCTAGCCTTCGTTGAGCTTAGTGGAAAAACAACGACAAAAGGGCAAACAGCTAGCCAGCACCCGAACAAACCCCCCCCCCAAAACTCAACGATAATAAACAAGTTACATTGTACAATACAAACAAATTATACTTTGTGAAAAAATGACAATTTGTGTTATTTTCTGTATATTTTCTTGGTTGTAAGCAATGACTTTGTAAAGCATCTTCTAGTTTCCTGGCAACTCGATAAAACATGTTAATCAGTGCCGTTGCCCCCGTCTTGTGTTTATGCTAAGCTAAGCGACGCTACGCTATGCTACGCTAAGAATGGTATAGATTTTCACCATATTTACTTTGAGCTCTGTGAGAAAACAAATAAGCACATTTCTCAATATAATTGCTATTTCTTACTGAAGTATTTCTCCTTAACGCTGATTTAAAAGTTGAGACTGAAAGTTGATTCTTCGCCTTGAAAACAGCAGGCGACGAAAGAACGAGCTTCACTATCGGCTCTTCAGCGGCTTTTGATTGTTCGACATAATCCTACAGATAAATACCAAAAAAAAGACCAATGTTTCAGACATGCTATAAATTTTAATAGACATATTGATATTTCTGTAGAGAAACAAAGTTATCCCTGGTTTTATTTACAATACAGGAATACAAAAAAAATGTCACATACAGTACAATGGTAAAAACAACATAGAAGAACTTAAATAATTATTTTATTTGTGTAACTACTTAAATAATGAAAATGGTTATTCTATTCACACCACGCCATCTCAGCAGCTACAATGCAACTTTCACATTAAGTGCTAAAAGAAATTATAATTTTCCATTTTACAGCATGAATTCCATTTTGACCAGGTAGTTGGTTTAATTCAGCAAACACAAGCGAGGCGGGAGATGAGGAAAAAATACATCTTGAACTGACAAGTAACTTCAATCAATTGCGATACTCGTTTTTTTCAAAATGAAAATTGTGGAGAGAGAAAACTGATGGTTCTGTCAAGACTCCCATTTTGAATTAGAATGACACAAAATCACAAAAAGGTGGAGTTCATCCAGAATACGTCTGAAAAGACGCCTCAACGTGGCTCCAGACCGTCCCCGCCTGTGCTCAGCGGTTCTCCGACCACGAGTCAGATGTTCATGAGACGTTCAATCGATGCTATCTCCGCGAGACGGATCATTAGTTTAATCTGAAATCTGCCCTCTACAGAGAAGATCTGACTGAACTGCTTTCACAACGACCTGGTGGCCCCGATGAGACGTTTGATCATCTGACAACAGAGACACATTTCTGACAGCGGTAGTGAAACCAGATGAATTAGATGGACTCAACCAACTGCTCTGCATTACTCTCTGCAGGCACACGCATGCATTACTTTTACATCGGGGGGGGTGGGGGGGGGGAGAAAAAAAAATACTTGTCCTGAATCGTCTTTCTTAACAGAGGCAAGAGCTGCATATGTATAAGTACAAGAACATGACATGAACTGACAGGCTTAGTGTAAAACTGCTTTCTATAAACACCATTCTCTCCCATATATTATTACGCTTAAAAAAATAAACCCTCCTCTATGAAAACAATAGTAATGCTATAGATTTTTTTTTTTTTTTTTGCAATGCTAAGTAGTACTTAGGTAAGCTCTATTGGAAATATACATCACTGCGCTATCTTTTCCCTTTGTAGTTTTGAGTTCGGGTTCAATTTCAGTGTGCGACGCCATGAAAGGAGCGATAACTGATAACTGTGAGAGTGTGGTGTGAACACGTGAATGTTAAACTACTCTCATTGCGCTTTTAATAAATGTTTTAATTCATTTTGAATAATAAAGTGAATGAAACAAAAAAATGAATACAGTGCATGAGAGCCAGAAAACTCTGTTCAGATCGTATGAAACTGGCTTTGACAAAACATTCTCACTTAGTCCTATTTCTGTGTAGGTGACGGTCCTCTGTTGTAGATCCATTCTGTACATTGATAGCAAGTGAAAAATGTATACACACTGTATACCGTTATAGCTTTTTTTTTATGACAATGTGCCCACAAACCAAATACAACATCTTAAGTGAGACGACATGGTTCATCTCTCCTGCATTAGTGCCTTTAGGATAGCATAGCACAAAGCACTGCGGGCTCCACAGGAACAACGACTGTCTTCCGGAGGTGCAGAGTGTTCCATCAAAGTCTATGCATGTGGACAATTATCTTTTGAATGGACCATAAACATGAATTGGACCACGCCGCTCTTTACAATTTTGAATCCTTAAAGAACCCACCCCGAAACAATCAACCCGTCTCCACCGAAAAAAAGGCCTCAAGCTCCATTTTCCGTGGTGCCTTGATAAAGCAACAGATGCGCCCCCCACCCCCCCGAAGAGATCCAAAGTCTTGGGTTTAAATGGTCTGTTCCTGCGGAGTCAGCCCGCGAGTGGAGCCCTCTCGGAAACGGGACGGGACACGTCACAGCGGACCTCCCATAGCTCGGCCGCGCCTAGTGATCACCTCCCCCCGCTGTCCGCGGGTCTCTCGTCATCGGGGGAGCACGGCTTGGATGCCAGGCCTGGTGCTCAAGAGCATGTAGCTTATCGGCAAAAGAGGAGAGAGCCTGGTACGGTGGTGAAGACGAGGGCGTGAAGCGGTCTGATGGGGATCCTGTGTGTGCATGTGTGTGTGTGTGTGTGTGTGTGTGTGTGGACATGCCTGTGTGTTGGTGTGAGGGAGATTAAGAGGCCGTATTTAAGGACACCTCGTTAAAGAGTCTGCTGGTGGCGATAGGTAGATTTATGTCAGCTTGAAGACGACAGCGGGGGAACAGCCCCCCCCCCCCCCCCGCCCTCGCCCTCCCCTCGTCCCCCCTCCCTCTCCACACCCCTATACGATATAGCTGGTCAGGTCCAGGAGGTACGAGGTCATGTCAATGATGTGGTCGAGGATGCCGTCCTTCTCCTGGTCGTTGGGCATGCCCTGCTCGCTCTGCTCACACTGGGCCCCGGAGTAACCGCTCTTGCACATGCACATGTTGGGCTCGATACACACGCCTCCGTTGCGGCAGGCTGGTTCGCACTTGGCTGCGGAGAGAGAGAGAGAGAGAGAGAGAGAGAGAGAGAGCAGGAAACACAGTCGTCAGACGTCAAGTTTGGAAAAAAGATGACCGGAAAACAGATGCCGGTGCTCGGTTTCATTCGGAATTCAAGCTCAATTGCCGTTTTGAGTCATGCGGCAGGCATGTTGTGCATTAATGAACCCTGTTTAAACATCCGGAAAAAGAAAGAAAAAAAAAAACACCAGGAAAGCAGCAGATGCACATAAAGGCACCTACCAACTCTGCAGAAGGGTCCCTCCCAGCCGAGGCTGCAGCAGCACTTGCCAGTCGGGGTGCAGTGTCCGTTCTTGCAGTGTCTGGAGCAAGCTGTCATCAGCAGCTCCGGAGGCTCCACCTGACGCTGGCACTCCTTCGGGGCGTGAGGCCTGTGGCAGTTGTTAGAAGGAAGAAGGACGGACAGTTAATATGTGGGCGTCACATGGCATGCCAAAGCAAAAGACAATGGTTTGGCTTGTAAGCGCACCGATAACAGAATTCAAGGAATGTTAAGACATTTCACGGCAATCAAGTGTTTTCCTCTTGATTTACATCATGTTAAACATCGTTGAGCCTAAATGCGATAATGGCAAAATGACATATTTGGTCCCTGAGTAATGCTACAGTTAATTAGTGGTGTGTCTGTTCTTGCTCAGCGGATGTGACAAGTGGATTTAAAGTTCGGGGTCGGGGTCGAGTGTGGTATGTTTATTGTTTTGACTTGTTTTCCTTACATTCAACTACTTGGGAGACATAATAACTGGGCTAGAAGATATAAACATGATTTGGAAAATGAAGAGCGACTAACACACACGCATCCTCCAAACCATGTGCCTCAACGAAACATTTTGTGATCATTCCATATTAACACAAACATCCAGACACGCACATCAGCAGATGGGCTGAAACGGATTCATTTCATATCACACTCCACCAATCTGGAAATAATCCGATGCGTCATCACGTTTGAATGTGAAGCGTCTGTTAGTGCCTGTTGCCCACACACATCTGTAAAAAGAAACCCAAGGAGCACAGCTACGCGGTACTACGGTGAAGAGCCGATGAGGCAACACAACCTGCTGACACTGAAGGACACACACTCGTCCACACAGGCTTTGGTAAACGGACTCCTTTGGACTGATGCTGCAATGACAGCTGAAGAGTATCAGCAGCGGACAGAACGAGATGGAGGTCAGGACCTTCCACCAGGGTGATCCTTCTGATTACAAAATCTGGTATTCACATCTGAAAGAAGATCCGAAAGACACAGACACACCCGACTAACGCCACCGCGCAGCGACAGTCCTGTGACGGTGTGAGTTTGAGGTTGCTTTAAAAGTGGATGATGGAAGGCGGGTGTGGGGGGGGGTGGGTTGATTCCCATGCTCCCATCAGCACCCAACTCCAGACTCCATCCACGCTGGCTTTTGTTGTTGCAGGCAAAAAAAAGAGCGAAGGAGGGAAGCAAAGAGAAAGAGAGGGAGAGAGAGAAAGAGTAAGAGTCCCTGGAGGATGGGGGGTGGGGGAGGGGGGGGTAGCTAACACTGTTAATAGCAGGCAGGGGTCAGCAGCGCTACTAAACAGTCTGTACGACTGCCAGGGTGGCTGTAAAAACAGCACCTGCTGGTAGCGCCACTTGACAAAGGCAGCTGGGTCAACAGCCACTGTGGGAATTTATCAACTTTGGGAGGGGCGGCGCATGTGCGAGAGCACAGGAGTGGAAAAAGGGTGACAGCGCTCACACATGAGGTGGTTACACAGTGAGAGAGAGAGGACGGTGACGACGATGGAAAATCAGGAAGGAAACGCAGACCATGTAATGGTCATCATCATTGCCATGAATGAAAGTAGAGTAGAACGAGGCACGTTAGTTCAGGAAGGACAGGTAGAGAAAAAAGGCATGTGGCCCTCCCTGCTGCATCAGGGGAAGAAGAACACTAACATAACTCACATTTGTTCTTCACATGTTTAAATCATGATGTTTGTCAGTGTGTGTGTGTGTGTGTTTAGCTTGTTGGCTCACAGGGCCTGTGTTTGATTGACATGAGGTGTATGTGAGAAAAGGGCCGTGGAGTGGTGTACATTGTGCGCCCTAACAATAGCTTAATCAAACGGCCCAGTGTGGTCTCTTTTTGCTGTTTTGTCATCTTAATCTATTGTTTGGGGGCTTCTTTTGTAGCTTCATTCCTTGTTTTAATTGTGCGAGAAATTTACTGTGTATTGTAGGAGCCAGGGCTTTTCAGTGTGACTGGCCAGCAGCTTTGTCAAGGGGAGGACCACAGCAGAGAGGTAGGAAGATTTAGGAGGGATAGAAAAAAATAAAGAAAAGGCTTTTTTTTTTTTTTTTCTTGCAGCGTGCTGGGAGCTAGCGCATTGCACGCTCACACGGGCTCACACATATGCATGTTCTCGTGTACGCACCACCCACACATTGTATATCTGTACACACCAACAACGAGAAGAAAAAAAAAGGAAACACAGGCACACATACAGATAAATATGTCCACAAGAGAGAACCCGCTGTCTCCCTCCCCCTCTGCGGCCGGTGATTTGTGACTTCCACGGCTAATGCAGTTCATAAAGGAGGTCTCGGGACCCCATTTGAGGTTTGCTGTGTCTTTTTAAGGCCTCCGCT